>NW_023605305.1:48014046-49485816 GCF_014898055.3 Talpa occidentalis
ACTAGAGAGAAGTAGGATGAAAAGAGAGCATCTTCGTTAGCATTTTGGTTAGAGATAATTTAAGGATAATTAGGAGCGATTGTTTGATCAAGTTGGATGTAATCTCTTCCAATAAAGTCCCTATCTTATGCTTTTTCTTTAGTGGTAAGGGCTGTTTGGATATCATTTGGCTCTTTTTTTACCCAAATAATTGTCATTAAAAATAGCATGTTGATGCTCAGCGAAATAAGCCAGAAAGAAAAAGAAAAATACCGGATGGTCTCACTCATAGCAGGAATCTAGAAAACTTAAATAAGGGACCAGGAAAATGAATAACTATAAGAAAGTGAAAATCAAAATCAACAAAAAACTATGAACCAGAGACATTTTTAGGGGGGCGGGGGTGGGAGGGGAGGGATTGGGGTCAGAATGGGGGGCTGCAATTGTATGGGGAATATAAAAATAAAATTTATTATTTAAAAAAAAAAATGAAAACCACAAAAAAAAAATAAAATAAAATAAATCTTTAAAAAAAAATAGCATGTTGATAACCTATTTTCAAGTCTCAAAAAGTGAATTTTTGGCAGTTTGAAAATATTCTTAAAAGACACTTATGATACATGGATTATTATCCTCCTGCTAACATGTAATGTATACACATATCCAATGAAATATCTTTTCCTTCATATACTAGAAAAGTTCTCCAGTGGGAGAACTTTGAAATGGGAACTGGGTACTGCCTCACCTACATGAGTATCTCTACCAATAAATACTTATTGATAGCCAATTTATAAATAGGCTATTTATAGAAAACACTGCACATGGCATAGTTCTTTACCTGGGGCTAGGTGGATGTAGCTGTTTATTTCACTTGTGATTCTTTTCTAAATTAACGTATTATTTAATCAGCAGTCTTAATAGGATTTGACTCATAATTTACCCATCTTGTTTGTAAGGATATCACAGGTAGGATTATCTAATCACTTGTAAATTTCCAAATAGAGGTTTGTATGTAGAATTTTAGTCTTAGAACTCAGTCCTGGAAATTAGACCATAGACTAGAGAAATTAATCTGCAGATATTTTGGGTATTTACTCCCTTTCTTGTCTAAATGCCATCCCTTTTCTCCAGCACACAGTGTGCTTTTATATATTTATTTTTCCAAGTGGAGAAATCCCCAACAAGCAAGAAACGAGTGTATTTTTTTTTCTGACAAGATTCCAGCTTTGAATTATTTTACTAGATGTGCCTTCTGATTTTCAAGGTTGATTCATTCTGTTAAATTGGTAGATAATACCTAGTGACTTCTTTTTGGCCTCAATATTTAGGTGGACTGAGATCATGTACTTAACTGTGGATTGACATTTTGCTGAATTTGAGTCTGCAGCATTGAAACTGATCTCTAAGTTTTAAAATTCTGACTCCATGGAGAGAAGATATAGAAGATTATAAGTTCTGGATTTTAATTTTCAAGCTTTTCTTCCGATTCATAGGCAATCACTGGAAAATATTCAAATGAAAATATCATTTGGACAGTTGCCTCTGAATTCTTCATTATACAGGAATACTTAAATAAATTAGTTTGATAGGCCCTGGATAAATCTAATTGCTGGATATTGTAACTTTCCATGAACAGATACAGAGAGTTAAAAAGTCAGATTTAGTTAGGCTTTCTAGATTCTTGAGTCTTGCAAGAGATTGACTCATTGATAATTTTTCTAATATTTGCATACATTTTAAAGTTTCTAGATAATGACATTGTAAGAGTAAGATAGTTATTGATTATTTAAGAATATTGTTCATGTACTGTCCAGATGAAAATCTTATTTTCAAGCCATATTAATGAACATTTAAAAGAATTGTAGTTTAAAACTTGTGTCTCTGAAAACATTTTCTAAATATGTAAGATACAGCCTTCTGTTGCACCCTGCTTAAAATGAATTTTGTGATATTTTCATCAATTTCAGATGCTATATAGAGAAAATAATCGACAGTTATTATAGATTCTCCTTTGGTGAGACTACTTTTCTTATTTGTCAAAGTAGTTTCTTTTAAGGGACCAGAAAACTCCAAACTAGGGATAAATTTGCTTAGAAAGCACTAGAGGAGTCATCCTGGATGAAATAATTTTACATTTGTAATATTCTTCATAATTTCCAAAGCAATTTCATCTATTTCCACATTTGACACCAACAACTTGGAAGAACTGCATAGGTGACATACTCCATGTCCTAACTCTTAAGGCCTTTAGGTTATTAAAGTATCATGATGAATTAGTGGTAGAATGTTCGAACTTCCATTTTCTATAGTTTGGATTACTCTGGATACCTCATTCTATAAGAACTTACTCCATGGACTTCTGGGTTTCTAGGTTGAGGACTCTCACGGAGCACATCTTGGGTACTTCGTTTTCAAAATTCTTTAGCCCAAGTTTAAATTGTGTGATTGTAGTAGTGATTATCTGGTTTTATCTGTCAAAAAACCAGCATTATAGGTAAGTAACCTACTTATTGAATAAAATAATTTTGTATTGTTTTAAAGAATAATTTGTTACTTTGAAAATAATAGCTGCCTGCCATGTACAACTGGGGAAGTAAAACTACAGCTACAACTTGATTTTAAATAGAGTTTGGGTAATTTGCAAAAAAATACTTTGAAGAGGGTCAGATTATATTGCAGTTAGGTAGATATATTAATATCAGAGGTTTGCTAAGGAAGACTCATGATTGTTGTGCCTTTTCTCAGCTCATTAGAAAAGGTTTGTTCAAAGATCATTGGGGAGAGATAACTGCCTTAAATATAAAGTTTTTGTGCATAAGCTTTGACTAATGAAAATATTCAGAGAATTCTTTGTTTTTTCCTTTGGTGACCAGCATCTTTCATTTCAACTAATATGAATGGTTTCTAAAAGTGATCCTCTGCTATAATCCAAGTATATTTGTACCCAAGTATAATTTAAGCTTTTCTTCTTGATTTAGGATCATCTTTGTTGACAGCAGTACTTTTTTGATACCATTGCCAGAATAGGTCTGTTTTTGTGGGTTAAATGCTTTGGGTTTCTCTGCTTTTTATGTTCTTATAACTTGGCTTCTTTTCTAAGTTCTGTGGCTTCTTAGACCCCTCTTCTTTTCTTCACATATGTTGACTTTCATTAGTCACTTGTGCCGGTATGATACTTTGACAACATTTTATTGACAACATTTTAATTCTCTTTAAACTTGGAACACAGAATAACTAAATTGGTCAGAATTCTGTGTAATGATTCTTTAGTGGTACACTGAGGAATGCATCTGTGCAGTCAAAGAGAAAACATAGATGAGCATTAGTGCCTGGATTGTTTTATAATTTTCTTTATTCCTATTATTGTGCTAAAGGTGATGTACATCATTGTATTTGTTTTAGGAGTTATAGGTTCAAACCTCTAGGAATAAGTGTTTTCCCATCATGCCCACAACCAAAGCCTCAATAATCCTTATCATGCTCCACTGGGCCTCCTCATCCCGTTACCAATTTGCCACCTTCCCCTTACGGTTTTGTAGTCAGGCATCAAGGGTTTGCTATGGTTTGGCTTTTTCCTAACCCTTTGTTTTGTTTCTCTGTATTCCACATGTAAGTGAAATTGTCCAGTATTTGTCTTTCTCCTTCTGACTTCTTTTTTTTTTTTTTTTTTAAAGACTTATTTATTTGTTTGTTTATACAAGCACTGGGTACAGTCAGAAGCACGGGAGGGTGAGAGAATTCACCAGAGCCAGAGCGGGGAGCAGAGCAGGCAGAAGGACCAAAGTACACTGCTGAGGGGAGCAGCGGGCGGCAGGAGAGGTCTGCGCGCCATGTGGGACCCTCCTCCGGTGGTCGGGGAGCAGCCGGGGATCGAACCGGCGCTGCAGAGGCTGCGGGCAGCTTCGCAACCCAGCGCTCAACCGCTGTGCCACCGGGGAGGCCCTCTCCTTCTGACTTCTTGAATCACAGAGCATTATCCTCTCCAGTTCCATCCATGTTGTTACAAATGTCAAGAACTAAAGAAGCTCATCTTTTTTTTTACAGTTCATTAGTATTCCACTTTCTGTATATGTGTGTGCAGAAGCTTTTTGGTTTAACGTAGTCCCAATTGTTTATATTCTCTTTGGTGTTTCTTGCTGTTGGAGACAGAGCCACAAAGTCATGTCTAAAACCAATGTTGTGGAATGTTTTGTGCACTTTTTTTTCAATGTATTTTATAGTTTTGGGTCTCGTATCCATGTTTTTAATCCACCTTGAGCTAATTTTTGTGTAAGATATGAGATGGTAATCTAGTTTTATTCTTTTGCATGTGACTGTCCAGTTTTCCCAACGTTGTTCTTGAAGAGATCTTTGTTGTAGATTAATTGTCCATAGATGTGCAGACTTTATTTCTAGACTCTCAGTTCTATTCTGTTAGTCTGTCTGCTTTTGTTCCAATACCATACTGTTTTGATTACTATAGCTTTGTAGTAAAGTTTGAAGTATGAGAGTGGAATACTTATATTCTTTCTCTTTTTTTGTCAACATTGTTTTGGTTATTTGGGGTCATTTGTGGTTTCATATGAATTTTAGTACTGTTTGTTCTTTTTCTTTGAAGAATGCCACTGGAGCCTTGATAGGGATTGCATTGAATCTATATTGCTTTAGGTAGGGTACCCATTTTGACAATGAATAATGACTCTTTTCATTTTTGTATGTCTTCTGTATCTTTTAGGAGTGTCTTAGTTGTTTTTTTTTTTAAAGATTTATTTATTTATGCATATAAGAACAGGGATGTAATCCAGAGGTGCAGGGGATGAGAGGATTCACCAGAGATAACAGGCAGATCTACTGAAATACATGTGGGTTAGCTCCCTGGATGGCCAGGGATTTGACTTGTGCTGCAGTGGCTGGTGATGGCTTGATAGTGCTGTGTCTTTAACCCCTGTGCCACCAGGGAGGCCCTGTGTCTTTTAGTTTTTATTATATAGTTCCTTCACCTCCTTTGTTAAGTTTATTCCTAACTATTTAATCCTTTTTGTTGTAATTGTGAATGGAATTGTTAATTTCTTTCTTTCCAAATGCATTTTTGCATAGAGAAATGCAACAGATTTTGCAAATTTATTTTATACCCTGCCACTTTACTATATTGATTTATTATTTCAGTTTTCACATGGAATTGCTTGGGTTTTTCATGTTTATTATCCTGCCATCTGCAAATAATAGTTAAAATTTTACTTTTTCCCCAATTTGGATTCATTTTATATCTTTCCCTTGCCTAAGATTACTAGTTAGGATTCCCAATACTAAGTTGAATAGTGGTATTGAAGTGGGCATCCTTGTTCTCAAATTTTTGGAAAAACTTTTTAGTTTTTCACCATTGAATATGTTGACTGCTCTGGGATTGTCAGATATGACCTTTATTATGTTGAGGAATGTTCCATCTCTCCCCAGTTGTTTTGAAGTTATTTTTATCTATAAATGAATGTAGAATTTTATCAAATGCGATTTTGAATCTTTTAATAAAATCATATGGTTTTTATCTTTGTTTTTGTTGATATTGTGAATTACACTGAATGATTTTCAGATGTTGAACCATCTCTGTTCCTGGAGTAAATCCCACTTGGTCATTATGCGTGATGCTTTTGATGTATCGTTGAGTTCAGTTTGGTAAGAGTTTGTTGACTATTTTTGCATCTATATTCATCAGGGAAAATTGGTCTGTAATGGTGCTCTTTGGTCTTTGTCAGGTTTTATTATCAGAATGATGTGGCCTCATAAAATGTTTTTGGAAGCTTTCCTTTTTCTCTTGTTTAGGAATAAGTTTGAGAAGGAAGTGAAACCATCTGGACCTGGGCTTTAGTTTTTTGGGAGATTTTTGATTATTGTTGAATGTGTGTTTTAGTTTTGTGTTTTCTTACTTGCTCACAGTTTAAAGACTGTGTCTTATGTAAAAAACCAGGTATCTGATTTCTAAGCAGAATAATGATTGTTTCTTTACATATGGCAATAAATACCCGTTAGCAGTAAAACCAACCTAAAACATTTATTTGAGCCTAATTTAAGCTTAGCTTTTAGTCACAGGAAATTAATTTCAGTAACTTTGATAGTAGCTCAAGATTGTTTTGTTTTTGCGTATCACTCAGTACACACACACACACACACCATATTGTGATGATTGATGATATTAGATGTTATATTGTATAGTAATAAATGGGAAAACCTGCTTGTAACCTTCTCCCCTCTCCCTTTGCTGTGTGTTTAGATCCCTCAGGTTTGGTCACGAGACCAAATTTGCTAAATTTTATTTTCAGAGAGCCATGGTAAATATACTCTGTTTATGACTCTCAGTTTAATCCAGTTTCTTGTAAATATTTTAAAATAAAAAATTATATTTAGAGTATTTTGCAGAAATTAATTTTCCCTGACACTATAATTTTATCATTTGTATTAATTGGGAGGATTTTGATTCAGCTCTTCTTTGGCTACTTTTCACTTGTCCTACTTTATCTTTCCTCCCAATTTTAAAATGTATTTTTATCATATCTAACAACAGTTTTCAAAATATAGGAGCTTAAGAGTATCTTGTTATGTTTAAGGTTTTAATTGTTGGGAAAGGGTCGTGCTATTAGTTTGCTAACATTGAATGTAAGATGTGCTATTGAAAAGTATTATAACAAAAACCTAAGTAACTTCTTCAACTGTTCATAGCATATTTGGATGTGAAGAGTCAAGTTAAATGAAGGAAGTATAGTTTGTCAGAGTAGTTTATTTAAGAGACACTAATCATGCCTAAATAATGTTATTTTTAAAATGCTGTCATTCAGATCTAGAATCTCAGTATTTTCTTAAATTTTATTTTTAAATTATTTACAAAGGTTGGGCTAGGTTTGAGGAATACTCCAATTCCCTTTTATTATTAGCCATTTTATCTGACATCATGATGCTGGGTGTCAGTTTTTTTATTTATAAAAAAAAATTGGCATGATTTAATTTCTGTAATTCAAGCTCCTTAATTGCCTTCTGTGGTGCTAGAGTACTTTTATCCCAGTGTACTGTTACACTTCAGCTAGAATAAATGTCCTTAGAAATAAATTCTATTTTTAAAAATTATTTACCGCATGATTTTTAAACATTCTCTTACTTTCTACCTTTCATTCTGCGTTCTAACAAGATTAAACCTTTGACTCCTTGATTATTGTGATCTTTCTCTTCTGACTTTTTCATATGCTTTAACTGCATACTTTCCACCTTAATTTCAGTTTGCAAATGGCATTAACTTCCTACTGGGCTTGCCTTGGCTCCAACTCTACTTGACCCCTTTTCTCCAGCATTTCTTAATATTGCCTAAGGAAAACTTGGTTATTGACTATCTGTTAGATTGACTCCCTGGGTCACATACCCATATTTGCCAAAATTATCAATTGTCAGGAGTGGAATTAATGGGGGAGGAGGAAAAGGGGAGCAAACAAATTAGTGGGCATTGGAAGCTGTCAAGACATACCCATTATAGACCATTTGGTATTTTGGGTGAAATTGTATTCTTGACTAGTAGTTATCTGTAAAATTGATTATGGGAACTTGCGTATATTGCTTGTGGGAATGTAAAGGGGGTTCATCCATTGTGGAAATTTGGTTGGCAATTCTAACCATATAACCCAGCAATTTTACTTCAGCATATAAATCTAAAAGAACTAAAAACAGATATTCATATAAAAACTTGTACACAGATATTCATGGCAGCACTATTTGTAATAATCAAAGGTGAAAACAGCTCAGATGTCTGTAAACTGATCAGTGGATAAAGTGAGGGATTAATACAATGGAACATTGGTCAACTTTAAAGAAGAATGGAGTACTGATCCATGTTACAACGTGGATGAATCTTGAAAACATTATGTTAAGTGAAAGAAATAAGACATTACAGGTGACATATTAGGATGTTATATGAAATGTCTAGAATAAGCACATTCATAGAGTCAGAAAGCAGATTAATGCTTGTCAGGGACTGAGGGAGGCAGAGTAGATTGTTTAGTAGATATGGGATTTCCTTCTGGGGTGATGATAATGTGAAACTAGATAGTGGTGATGGTTGCACTACATTGAATGTACTAAATGCCATTTGGTTTTACACTTTAAAATGGTAAAAATAGTCAATTTTTGGTAAATTTTAGCACAATAAAAAAGAATTAAAAAAACCTGGTTTTGGGGAGGTATGCTTGAGCGTCTGCTGGGAGATAAGAAAAAAATGCTGTTGATACTTATTTTTTCTCATTCTTGAGAATTTCTGGGATTCTTGGCATATGTGTACAATGTATGTTAGAAATACAATAGACACAAATTATAAGTATACATATGTTGGAGACAAAGTACAATTTTTATTTTTAACCAATAGAGGTGATTAATATGAAAAATATGGGAACCGTTGTTTTTGACAAGGTAAAGGCAATTACTGACCAGTCATTAATTTCATTGATTTAGTATTTAGGGGAATTTTCAAACATATTACCACATTTTCTCTGGAAGTAAACAAGCAATAGGATCAGAGAAATATTAATGGAAATATTAAATATTAATTAAAATGTACTTTTAAATATTAATTCAATACTTATTAAAATATTAATTAAAATATACTTAAGGAAACTACAGGCTCTGCTGATACTTAACAATATATAAAGTAACTTTGATGTCATCTGCTATAACTGGACTGGCATTTTAAGTAATTTTGGAAATTAGAGACTTGATAATTTTTTTTATATTGGGAAGCTGTGGAGCCAACAATATTTAAATGATATTAAGTACAAATACTGGGTATTTAAGCAAAAAGCCACTATTTTGGGAAAAGCAGCATTTTCTGCAAGGACAGGGATAGAAAGCAAGCTTGGCAAATTAATGAGTATTCTTTAAGAGGTTAATTGTTAATAAGATAAAAAGACCTCAGTATTGATGTATGTAGACTTTGAAAAAGGCTTTGGGAAAGCTACATGTTATTAGGATTATTTCCTTTTTAATGTATGGTTAATAAGAAATACTAGCTAGTTTCAGGGACTCTTCAAAAAGCAAGAGTTACATAGTAGTAATATTAGACATTATATTACTGTACAGTAGTACTACTGATTAGCTGTTTTATTAAACAGCAAAAATAAGTAGAGCATTTTTCACCATATATATATATCTCATCATTTTTGCTCGACTCAACCATGATTGCTTAACATGTTTTTAGAACTAAACTTGTAGGTTGCAATTGTATGGGGAATATAAAAATAAAATTAAAATTAAAAAAAAAAAAGAAAAAAAAAAATAGAACTAAACTTGTAAAACGGTTTGCAGAATATCGTCAGTGGCAATTCTTTTCAAAAGATACTTAATATTTCTTAGGGTTTTTAATCAAATTTCGTGTAGATTTATGTAACATGGAGAAATATATTCTTTGTTTCAAAATGAAAGTATCAGTAATGAAACTGATGTCCTTTCATCCTCCTACTAAGTGAATTAGATGTGATTGGTAACCTTGGCTCTGAAGAATTTCAGAGCAGCTCCATACTCATTTTGCCAACACAGCATATAGCATTTAACACAAAATGGAATAATTGTTGACTGTGAGTTCCTTGACGCTAGGGACCAAATTTGTTGTCCATGATGTAGTTTCTTCACAGTGATTTAATTGTTGCCATCCTTGTTGAAGATTTAGAATATTTTGTGGATTTTCCCCTTCTCTCATTTTTTGAATCCTCATGGTAAAAATTTTTGGGAAATCATTCTCTTAATAGACCATCTCCTTCAACAATTTTCTGTGGTTTGGCATTTGTTCAATTTTGAGTGACCTCTGACTATTTTCCACTGTAATGATGGTGCTGTCAGTTTTTTGTTAGAAGTCTTCCTTGAATTATTTGGACTGTTGATTATCACTTGTGAAAACAAAGAAAGAGAAGAGAGAGCCACTGGGGCTGTGCCATTGTGAAGGCTGTGATGACTCTGGATGCCTCTTCTACTCCCGCCCATGCCATGTTGTTTTCACTCCTGTCACTCCATTAATATTTCTCTGAAGACTGAGTCCTTTTATGTTTGTTTCATTATTAGAAGTAGATTATAACTGGTCCCTTGGTCATGGTTAGAACCTGGGGATCTGTTTTGATTTGAAATTAGATAAACACAACTACTGTGTGGAGTTTGGAACTATAAACTACAGGCATGTCCTGGCCTCTTGTGTTCTTTTCTGTTTAAATGCCATCGCTCTCACTTACGACTTTTGCATCTAGTCTTCTTTGTTATCTTCTTCGCTACTTTAGGATGGATATTCAGTGCTAATATTGATAAATGAATGACTAGAGTATGTGAGGGTTCAGTGTGGTGGGAGTCAACTCCCAGGAGCGAAAATAGCAAAACTATTCTTCTAATCACCTCTTAGGCTTTTTTGCAGATATAGGTACTGCAAAATCCTCTGTTTACTATTTAGACCTACTAGATAAGAATTACGCTAATACTTCATAATTGCCATAATGATAGTTGTTACAGAGACTGTATTATCCCTCTCAATTCATAGTTGTAAAAACCTAGCCCAGAAAAGATGAGTCATCGTCATGATTTCAAAACTTGTGGCAGAGTTATCACTTACTCTGTATTTCTGGCTCTTAGGTCAGGCAATTTTTTTATCCTTCATTCTTTATAAAAGTTTGAAATTATTATTGTTTTAGTCCATGTAACAATCCTTAAGGTTATGCTAGTCTAGTTTAGAATTTCTTCACTACCCCAGTGAAGTGACTATAAAACTTTTTTTTTTAATGACGCTTTTTTTTTTTAAGATTTATTTATTTTATGCAAGCACTGGGTACAGTCAGAAGCGTGGGGGGGCGGGGGGGGGCAGAATTCACCAGAGCTAGAGGGGAGAGCAGAACAGGCAGAGTGATGAAGTACACTGCTGAGGGGAGCAGCAGGCGGCAGGAGAGGTCTGCACGCCATGTGGGACCCTCATCCAGTGGCTGGGGATCGAACCAACGGTGCAGAGTCTGCGGCAGCTTCGCAACCCAGCACTCAACCGCTGCGCCACCCGGGAGGCCCTATAAAACTTTTTTTAATGGACTTAATTTTACAGCATAGTTTTAGATTTAGAGAAAAATGAAGAAATGAAAAGAATTCCCATATACCCTGGTTCCAGTTCCCTCTAATATATCTTAATTAGTGTGACCTTTTTTTATAATTAATATACATTATTAATTTTTTATAATTAATATACATTATTAATTTTTTATAATTAATATACATTATTTTTATAATTAATATACATTATTAACTATGTAATGTCCTAGTTGACTAATAAGTATTATACTAGTTATTTAATATATAACATTATAATTAATATGTTATGACAGTTATATGTATCTATATATAATTATTTTGCGGGGAAGCTTTCTTTTGTAAAAATAGAGACAAATATAAAGTGTTACGCATCCTTTGAAGGTCAGTGTGAAGATGATAAGCACTTATGAAATACTAATTACAACTCTAAGAAAAAGTGTCAGTAGGGATCCTCCCTCCCTATTCAGTCTGATATTGAAAAAAATGAAAATCTCAAACTTAACATAAACTAACATTTTAGTTAAATTAATCCAACTAAGTTAGTCTCCAGAACAATTCTTTCAACATTTTGTGTTGTGAAATTTATTATGAACGTAATTCTGTCTTTATCATATGAAACTATTATAAGGAACTAAAATCGCAAATAACTGCTTTGGTTTGAGAATCTTGCATAGTTTACATTTTACTTAAGTATTTTATCAGTTGTTTTACAACTTCTTTGGAAGAGAACTGTCAGTACTTTTAAAATTGCATAAATATTTCATACTTTAGGTGAATTCAAGAATTTTGGTGCTTGATATTTTAATTTTTTTTATTCCTAGGATGGTAGAAATAGGCATTAGATTTGAAATACTATTTTTTAATTAAACTTGTTGAAGCAATGGTTCATAAACTTTATAGAAATTTTACCTTGTTTAAAATGTAGATTCTTGGTCCCATGGTCAGACTATTTTAATAGATTTGGGATTATTTTGTAGATTTAAGTACTAGGCACCTTTATTTTTAACATGCATTTTGGGAATATGAATGCAGGTGGTCTTTAGGTCACTTTGAGAAACTTTGCATTTACAGACTTCCTTCTATCTTTAAGAGAATCCCTTGACTATATTTTGTAGAGAGGAAGGGAAACATCTTTTCTGCGGAGGAAGGTAATATTGAGAAATAGAGGCTATAGTAGAGAGATGTCTTTGAGAACATCATCATTTCTTTGAGTCGAAAATAAACTATTGAAATCTTTCAGCCTTCTAGAGGACTTCCGCTAATAGGCAATATAACTTAAACACCACAACAAAAATGCAAATTCAGGTTACATGAAATTAGTGATGATTAATTTGAAAATAGGCAATATTCTTTCAAATGTCTTTTTCTAGTATCTTAATCACCTAGCAGTAACTTGAATTGGCAGACATTAAAGAAATAGGCAATTCTGGTTTTGAGAAATTTGACATTGAATGACAGTAGTTTTTAGCTACTATATTCAGAGTCCCATGTATAATTAAAGTTGCCTTGAAGATAGAGTGAAAAAATAACCGTAATTTGTTAATCATGCTTATAAATCATATAAAAATTATTGTTTATAGATCTGCATCTGTTTTGATTTGCTAGTTTTAGTGTACTCCTAGTTTGGCACTGGCACTGTGATTTGGGACTCCAAAGTTGCAGTGCTTTTCTTAAAGCTGGTGCTTCAGTCTTATAGATCCTTTATCAATCAACAAACATGTACCCTGTATCTACCGAGTGCCTACTCTAAGATTGACTAAGATTTGGTCCCTTTCCCTGAGGAGTTTTAAGGAGAAACATTTTAAACCACTGTCCAGCCTTTTCTAGCCAATCATTTGTATTTTAGTCATGCCTTTGTGTGTTCAGTTCTCCTAGTACTTTGTTTCCTTTTACCACTGAACTTTCTTCTTATGTCTGCATTATCAGTTAACAATTCAGTTATCTTCAGGGCATTTATGATCTATTAATTTTCCTTAATACTTGGGATGTGATTATAATGTATTTGTATGCTTGTTGCTTTCCTTCCCAAGAAAGTGGTTTAGAATAGATGAACAACTGGTAATTATCAAATACATAGAAGGAAGTTTTTTATTCCGTTCACAACTTTACTTTGTTTTTATCTGTCCTTGTTTCCTTTCCTTGTCTGACCTAAATCCCCCAATCTTAAAGTCCACAGCTTTCTTGCCAACATATTTTCCTCCCCTCTTCCATTGCTTTTCCTTTTGTTACTTACTGCTGAAGAAAAATCACCCATTTCTGCTCATCAGTTCTGCTGTAAATTTATAGTTTATAGTTGGGTGCTTCTCAGGTTCCCTATACCTTTCTTTCTAATCAACTTTTTCTTTCTTTTTTTAAGTGAAATTTTCAGGAGACATTCCCCTTACCACTGTTGGTTCCTTTGATTGGTCCAATAATAATAAATCGACACTTGAGAAATTAGCAAGAGAAAAGAGAAACAACTTCATGCTCAACAGAGGTCCATAAAATATGCATCTTAGTGAATTACCAAAACAGCAGTTTATGTAATTTTTAGACAAAGAAGCTGTAAATTTGCGAACAACAAACAACAAAGAAATTTCTTAAGTGTTTTGTTTTGGACAACTAATTTGGTGGGTTAGGCAGAGCTTGATTTCATAACTTCTGGCTCTTATCTTTGGTACCTCTCCAACTTTCTGCTGGGAGGGTACCTTTTACAGAGATGTATATCCTGCTTTCAGGGAGAAGAGAGGAGGAGGACAAGAGACAACTCCTGTTTTTAGAATTTTAGAAGCAAGGGAGGTGGCTTAGGGTATCATTCATTTGTCGACTTTCTTTAATGTAAAATAATTAATATGCTTAATATGCTCCTTAGGCACACCTTGGGCAGCCTGATCTGGGGCCTGACACAATTTTAAGTATTTTTTACTCTCATTAAGCTACCAGATACTCACTCCACGGACGACCTAGTTTTCTACTTCATGAGAAAATAGAAGGCAACAGAGCAGAACTACTGCAATCAAAATCTTGCCACATATATTTCTGTATCTGTACCCATCCTTTGTGTGAGAGTATAAAGCCTATTGATTATGCTCTTGGGACTCAGAGAAGGTTACATAGCTTCAAATTAACCACTTAAAATGTCGGGCAAGTTATGTAGCCTTCTTGAAGATTTATTTCCCCCTCTATAAAAGGAAAGTAATAATGCATGTATGGCCAGCTGTTGCTTGTAAAGGGCTTAGCATAATATCTTACAAGTACTATACTTTAAATACGAAGAGATGATGATGTTGATGTTAAAAACAACTTTAATTAGTGGAGGAAGGGATCTCTTTTTCTTATCCGAAGCTAAGCCTTCTACCAGTGAAGTAGGCCCCATCCTCTCTGACCTTTTTTTTAGAGACCTTGCCCTGTGTTCTGCTACCCTCTACTGATTTTTCAGAATCAGCCGTAGTGTGCACTTTCCCAACAGCATTTAAGCATGCTTAAGTTTTTCCTGTTTTAAAAGTCATTTTTGGATATCCTGTATACTTTTTCAACTATTGTCCTACTTAGCTTTCTCCTTTAACAACTATGATTTCTTGACTACCATGATTCTACATCCTGTTTCTACTTTACCTTTCACTCATTCCTAAGTATTGATTGAAGTCTAGCTTCGACCTCCATCACTTTGCTGGGGTGGCTTCCGGTGATTTTCTTGTATGAAATTCAACAGACATACCTCAGTCTTTTACCTTATGCTTTTTTATTAGAATTTGATTTTGTAGGATCACCTTTTTTGCAACACTTTATCTGCCTTTATGATATGTTACTTTTGTCTAGACAGTTAATAAATGCTGGGCTTATAGGTTTGTAGTGCCTATCTCATAAATCTCTGAAATTACTCACTTTTCTAACTCCATTCCCACTACTTTAAACAGTCTGTCTTCCCCTTGGTAATTACAGTGACTCATTAATTGATTTCCCTCAAGAATCTTGCTTCACTCTATTTTTACTCTGATTTATACCAAACTTGTTTTTTGCCTAGAAGCATTCCTGCATAATGTCCCTTTTGTTTGGAACAATCCTTGAACTGTGATGTATTTTTGCAATTTGTTTGTTTTTAGCCCTTTCTTTCCGGCCCTTCAATATACTCCAGGCTCATCTACCCAGTCTTAGAAATTAGCTCTCTCTTCAAGGAATCTTCGTTCCATTTTTTGGCAGATGATATTAGAGGACAGTATTTGGATGCTATGTGTGCTTACTGCTACTGGGATGTTGTTAACTTTATTTAGCTGTCTCAACTGGCAGAGGAAGATACTGTGAATATATACTACCTTGTGGATGCATGCATATCTATAAATATTTTTGTACTAATACTAAGGTAAATATATGTTCATATTTATATGAATTCCTGTCTCTAATCCACTGTATTGCCACATGATCATTCTAGATCCCCCAGCTTATCTGTATCTTCAGCACTGACAAATCTGACTGCTTACCACCCATTTATTTGTTTAATTCCATTATGTATGTTTAGCAATATTAGAATTGTTAACTCTTACTCTTCATGGGAAATGACTGTCAACTAGAACTTAATGCTGTGTACAGTTTCTTTTGCCTTTAGTTTTACAGATACCACTCACTTCCAAGTTAGCTGGATCAGGAGGACCTTTTCTTTCAACAGTGAGGTTGCTTCATACAATTGGAATATAGTTAGATCCTCTTGTCACAGGTTACACTTTAGATCCCTTGACCTTTTAAATGATTTAAAAGCACTTGGTTTTTGGTTTTAAAACATTAAGGTTGGGCCTCCCTGGTGGCGCAGTGGTTGAGCACTGGGCTGCGAAGCTGCCCGCAGCCTCTGCAACACTGGTTCGATCCCCGGGCGCAGGCCAGGGTCCCACATGGCGCGGGTCCAACATGGCACACAGACCTCTCCTGCCCTGCCCGCTGCTTCCCTCAGCAGTGTACTTTGTCAGTCTGCCAGTTCTGTTCCCTGCTCTGGCTCTGGTGAATTCTCTCACCCACCGCACATCTGACTGTTCCCAGAGCTTGTATAAATAAATAAACAAGCATCTTAAAAAAACAAAAACAAAAAACATTAAGGTTCATTCTCTATATACTTTCAAGTTTTATTGGTTATGCATCCAGTATTACAATATCACAGTATCATTAAAAATGATTTTACTGGTATTAACAATCCTCTATGCTTTGTGTATTCAACCTCTTACCTTCCCT
Organism: Talpa occidentalis; assembly: GCF_014898055.3. Taxonomy (NCBI): domain Eukaryota; kingdom Metazoa; phylum Chordata; class Mammalia; order Eulipotyphla; family Talpidae; genus Talpa; species Talpa occidentalis. Next base: position 48,030,277 of record NW_023605305.1, read on the forward strand.
CACACTTCTGAGAACTAAGCTATTTACTGTCTCTATAGCTTTACCTTTATAAGATATCATATAATTGGAGTCATATACCTTTTTCAGCGTGAAGTAATTTATTTTTTAAATGTTCTTACCTAGTATCTTTAGAAACATTGTCTCAGAATGACCTTGATGGAAGTCTAGTTCAAACTTATACCTAAGACATCTTTCCCTACAGTGTCTTTTGATGTTGCTTGTTCAGTATCTATTTGAACTTATGTAAGTCTTTCCTTATGTTGAGCCTCAGATTCCTCCCTGGAACATCTACTCAGTGATGCGAATTTGACTTTGGGATGATTTAGAATAGGTCTATTCTTTTTTCTACATAGTAGACTCTCACATTGGGGTCTTTTCCACCTCCCCCCAGTGATTTTTTTAATTTCTCAAAGGATCTCATATCTTGAACGCAGTTTTAATGCTCTTTTGCCATCTAAATTTCTTTTAGCTTTTCTGCTCTTCAGAACCCTATCTGGTTAACAATTTCTGGGTATTCTTCAGTGTTAAATATGGTGTTGAGAAAGTAACTTTAACTACCAGTTACTTAGCTTTCTATGTGGTCTCCATGGCTGTTTTCATCTTTCTCAAATTTGTCTTATACATTACAGCTATATTAGCCCTTCAAATGCAGATGTTTGCTTGTATGATCATTGTTCGACTTACAGTTTTATTCCATATAGTGATACTTTATGCGGCCATGCTTCAGAATAGAATATGGAGTATTTTTGTTTTTAATACAGACATGCTCAACTTACACTTCCTAGGGATTCTGGAAGTAAAAAGTAATTTTGGAGACTCTTATTTTGTATAAAGAGGAAACTGAAGGCCTGATAGATGTCTAATTGGTTTGTGCTTAAGCATATTTTGTCAGAATGGAACTACAACCCATATCTCTTGGTCCAATCCAATCTATAGCTCTTTCTACTAATTTAAAGACTTCAGTGATTTCATTTTACCTTTATGTTGTATTTATCTACACTATCACTTTTCTCTCACTTAACCTCCTTATACTATACCTTGCATTATTCTACCTGGATTATCGTGACTTCTTTTCCTTTTCCTGTCAAAAATCATACATTTTTTTAGGATTCAGATTGTTTTTTACTACTTCTATGAAATACTGCTTGGATTTCCTAGGAATGATCACTTTGTTTATATCATACTTCTGCACTCATCATGGTTAATCACATTTTATATATGTGTTTTCTCTTACACTACATTAATCATTATGATTCTTGCAAATTTTAGAAATCAACTAGGAATTTTATAAATGTTCTTGTTTTTGAATATTTAAATAAGCATCTGTCAGTGTACACACTGCATAGTGTAATTATCTTGAGGGTAGGACTACTTGTTTATACTTGTATCCTTCAGAATAGCTAATGTAGTGCTTTGTTCAATTAAATGTGCTTGCTTGATAAATGTTTGAATGGATCATACATATTCCAGTCAATATTGTTTCTTTTTTGAGCAGCCACTTTACACTTTAACAGTTGAACTTATGATGATTTTCAAGCCTTACAATTTTTTGTGCATGTCAAGGCAAGTTCATGCCATCTTATAGTTGTCTAGTTATTTTGTAGTTTAATTCTAGATTTTCTGTATATACGGTTAAATTCATCTTGTGTGATATTTTAGCTTGCTTGGTATTTTTAATGGTGATTTTTTTTTTTTTTTTTTTTTTTTGGTCTACAGTATTTCCTATCCTCCTCAATGTATTTGATAAGAATGCCTTTTATATATCCATCTAAATCTTAAGTGTTGAAAAGGATTGAGACTATGTACCTACCTGAAGTACTCATAAGATACCATAAGTACTATTAAAATAGTGTTCTGTATGTAGTGGTTTAACCACTGGAAAGACAACCATCCAAGTAACTATTCAGCTCATTTTCTTTTGTAGGTTCTGTTTGTTTTCATCTTTATGAGCACTTTTTATGTCTCTTTAACCATAATATGCTACTGGACTGTATTAAGAAAGTAGAAAAATGACTTTCTTTTCAAGGATCACAAATATAATAAAAAACTAGAAGAAGTATGCCTAAAAATTCCTGCCTTCAAGAAGTATACTATTCACTGACCCTTGAAATCTCCAGTCCCTTCATAAACTACAACCATTATATTTCTGGTAATTTCTTTTTGGAAGTAACCATGAAAGAAAGTGATTAATGCATTATAAGTAGACACTGTGAAGTAGAGGAAACTTATCTCTTAGATCTTTTCAAATATCTTCCTTCCTGAGAGCAGTAATTTGGCATACTTCTTGCTGCAGACAGAGCTTATAAACTCAGGTCTCACATATAATTCTGTATAAGAAAAAGTGACAATGCTACATTTATGTATACAATATAAAGTTAATATACTTACAACTCAGGAAGAGTTAAAAGTAATATAAGGAAATAATGATCAGAGACCAGAGTCAAACAAGTATCTTGTAATTCTGGAGTGTTTCACTTTGAAAAAAGCTTTTGCAGTGATTTAAATGGCTCATTCTTCTCATATTATAGCTGAGGAAGCTAAGGGCCAAGGTTTAATGACTTAGATAAGGTCCCATTAGTTATTTGTTGATAAAGGATCTTGAACCTGGACTCCTGTGTGAATCTTAAATTTATAAAAGAGTAAGTGATTTTGCTAACATTTTCTTCCCGATAAACTTTTCCTTAACAAATTTGTGTTATATCTCAAAACAGTGATACATTTACATATAACTACACAACAATTATGAAATAGACAGCCCCTGTAATTGTTTAGCCATGATGTAGGTTAAGAAATAAAACATTGACAGCCTTCCAGAAGTCCCATGGAATAGTTCCTTAGTTGTGTGCCATTCCTCTTCTCAGAGATAACCACTATCTTTTGAGAAAATCACTTTACTGTTTTACAAGGTCTTACAACCTATGTTCATATCCCTAAGCAATAAAGTTTAGTTTAGTTTTTGAACCATAATATGTGTGCTCTTTTGTTATTATGTTTGTGATAGTGATTTGTGTTGTTATAAATAAATACAGTAATACATGACTTAATGATAGGGATATGTATAAGGTGATTTCTAGTCTATGTGAATATCATAGAGTATAATTACATAAACCCTTATGGTGTGGCCTGCTACACATCTAGGCTAATAGGTATATGCTGTTGGGGCCACCATCATATATGTGGTCTATTATTGACCAGTACATTGTTAAGCAGTGCATGACTATAGATAGAATTTTCCATGTTCATTTCTGTGTAGTATTCTATTGTAGATCTATGACACAGTTTATCCATTCTACTTAGATGTATATTTGGATTGTTTCTGGCTTGGGGTTATCATGATAAGCCTGCTGTAAACATATCATGACAAGCCTGCTGTAAACATGTATAGTCCAGATATTCTTGAGTCTACATACCTTTATGGCAAGTATCTGGGTCTTGGGGTATGTGTATCTTCAGTCTTAGTATTTCATAACAAACAGGCATTTCTTCTACTTAGATTTATCTACTTCCAGTTCACCCTTTTTCCTGGGATGTTGCCATCTAGTGTCACAGGCAAGAATATAGGCTTGTTTCTGAGTCTCTACCTTTGGTAGATCCTAGACGCTAACTTTGATCTTCCACCATTTTAAGCTATCAAAAACACTGCTCTGTCTTTCACTCTCTTTTGAATCAGTAAATTGTTAGGGCAAAAGTGCCCCAAAGCATGTTTAAATTTTTTGGCTTTCATCTTTTTCATAGTAATACCTCATGATTCTGTTAGCTCTCATCATTTTAAAGCCTTTTAAATATTTTTTCTAGCTTGTCTTCAATGAAGAATTTGTTCTGAATTTGTGTCATCTATAATTCCCAAAGAGGAAATTTGTTCTCACTGAGTTTTGGGTTTTAATTGTTTTTTAAAAATTTGAATTTGCTTTCTTTTCAAAGCTACATAGTTTTGGTAATTTCCCATTATTCCCTGTTGCTACTTTCGAGTTCACCTTTTATTCTTTGTGTCTTGCTTTCTTGTATGTTTGATAATTTTGAAATGTCTGCTGTTAACCTTCCTTTGGAAAATTATTTATGGGTTATAGGCCTCAGGTGAATGAAGATGTGTGCTTCAGAGAGAATTGCATTTGCTACTGTAGATATCTTGGTGGGGAATGAGGTGTGTTTACAGTCTGGAACGACTGCTTTAAACTATAGTCATGGCTTAACTTTTTAAGCTATCTGTGTATTATGACTTGAGGTAGTAAATATGTACAAGGACTCTCTGTGGTAACAGCTTTTTATGCTTGAAACTCTTCTCTCCTTTCCTTAGTCTGTTGAGGCAACAACTCTTCTATGGGATGGGAGTGTTAGACAGGGTTGAAGCTTAATAGGAGAAGGTCTCCTATTAGAATACCTACCTTGATGTCTTTGTTTACTCTTCCCTGGCCAAGTGAAATACAGAAAATTGAACTCAAGCTTATATAGTTTAGTACCTTGCTGCTGCTTCTATGCTTTACAAGTAAACAGGACTTTTTTTTACTTTTTTTTTTCAAGATTTATTTGTTTATGCATACAAGAACAGGGGTACAGGCTGGAGGTATGGGGTGTGAGAGGACTCGCCAGAGACCGAGTGGGGAGTAGAATAGGTGGATTGACTGAAATACACTGCTGAGGGGAGCAGTGGGCGAGATAGGAGAGGTCTGCTGCACCATGTGGGTCACCTCCCTGACTAGGGATCGAACTTGTGCTGCAGTGGCTGCGGATAGCTTCATAGTGCTGTGTCTTAACCCCTTGTGCCACCAGGGAGGCCCTTTACTTGTTTTTAATTCAGAACTCTCAGATATTTTCAGTATGGGGTTGATCTTTATACCTGGAAAGACATATCAGAAACTGAGGAATTTGTTTTAATTTAACACAGAATATCTTAAAAGCTTTTTTATTATTCTCTAATAACAATTGGAGTTTCATAGGAGGTGAGTGGGAGAACATTTGTGAATTGTTGAATTTGTAGTTTCTGTAGAATCAGTGTGCGAAACCCTTCACAAAGGAAGAGAAAATAGTATATAGCCTCCTGTTTCACCAAGTAGATTTTTTAAAAATGTGTATTCTATTCACATAAAAATAATTTCTGTGCAAACCTGTATGTGCCTAATGAGCCCAGTATTTTGCAGGAAGTAGAAATAGCACACTTAACTGAAATAATGATGCAGTTAGGGAAAATTGAGGCATTTGCCTCCCAAATTGTTTTAAAGTGGTAAATACTAGAAGGGATTATGTTACTCTTTAAAATGTCCAATGAGTCAATGCATTTTATACATGTTTTTATTTGGTTGAAAATGTAATTCCACATGTATCTTGCTCTTGTATTATTTCCTTCTGGCACATAAATCTGTGCTTATATGCACATATATATGCCTGTGAAAACTGATTATCAGTTTTTTATATCTCTTTAAGTGAAGTTGAATGACGAGTGCATTTATTCTGTTACATCCGTATTTTTTTTCTCTTTAAAGTCATCATTAAAATAGTATTCAAGCTGTTCTTTCCCAGTACCAAAGTGTAGTGAATAGCTTCTTTGTTACTCAGTTTTTATTTAAGAAAATTTTAAAACTTTGGTAAACCAAAATAAAAATATGATAAACATCTGTATGCCAGTTAGCTAGTTATGAGTTGTTGACAACTTTTTGTAGTATTTGTTCTTTTCTTCTCTACTTTCCTCTCATCCTTTCTGCTACCCCATGCAGTACTATAATTTATTTTCTGAATCATTTAAAAGTATTTTGTATATTCATCATCCTTATACTTGTTTTACTTTCTTAAAACAAGACCATTCTCCTGCATAACCTTACATACCTTATCATAGCCCAGCAGTTTGACATTGATGCAGTAAAATGATGTAATTCACAATTTATATTTCAGTTTTTCTGCTTTCCTTTAAAAAATGACCTTACAGCTATGAACACCCTTTGATCTAATGTAAGATTAAGCATTACATTTGGTTGTCGTGGCCCTATCCTTTCATCTAGAGCAGGGCTTAGTAAACTTTTCCTTAAACAGCCAGAGAATAAATATTTTAGAATTTGGAAATCATGTGGTTTCTGTTGTAGCTATTGTACTCTGATTGTAGTTAGAAAACAACCAAGGACATTATTTAAACAGATGAGTGTGGTTTTGTTCCAATAACACTTAATAAAAACAGGCAGACCATGAGTTTCTTCCCTGTGTTAGTGTGGCACTTTTAAGCTTCTGCTTTTTTCCATATTACCCTAGTTTTACTTGTGCCTCACTGTTAACTGTGTTTATGGCAGTTTCCTAAAAGTTTAATGGATGTACAGTTGTATTTATATTGATGATAAAGAAAGGCGCAACTCATTCTTAAAATATGGGTCAATTATTAAGACACCATGACAGCTAATGGGGTGGGAGGTCATGAAGGTGGAGTAAGGCAGTTAAGAGTATTCAGGAGAGCATAGGTTCTAGTAGCCACTCACTGTCATTACCCTAGATTGAATCAGGGTGTGCTTGCCTGGTAGAAACAGCCAGCACAGGCAGGATTTGTATACCTCAAAACAAAAGGAGACTTAGTGAAAATGAGTTTAGACTTTAACTTCTGTAACTTATCTAAGAATGACAGTATTGCCTTTGCTTTCTAACTTAGAGTTCTAACTTTCAAATGAGGTATCTCTAGGTTGAGAGGAATCTTTTAGCAGTTTTTACCTTAATTATTAAACATTTCATTGGGGACTAGTTAACACGGTACTTGAGAACAAGAATAAAGTGTGCTTTTAGTCAAGGGGTTGAGAAAGTATTCTGATAGAGAATGTCATGTCATTCATGGTTATGAATCTCAAACTTGCATTTTTTTACCTTTAAAATTTATGCCAGTTTGCTGACTTCTGAATTTTGAAGGTTCATTATATTTTCTGATTGCATGGAACATTATTTGTCCATTCAAAAGGTATCTGTTGAGCATCTATGTGCTGGGAGGTGTGTTGCACACTAGATTAAAAAAAAAAAAAAAAAGATGTGTTTGCCATTATGGAGCTTATAGTCTAGAGCGAAACAGAATGCAAGTAATTTGAAGCCATAAGGGAAAATTGTGCTTCACTAATAATAAGTGAACTCAGAGTTGTTATTTTTTTTTCCCCCAGAATATGTTTTAGCATTCAGAGCTTTTGGGCTAACACATTTCAATATATGTATTGATATTTGAAATTATACTTTAGTCAGAGAGGTAGGATAGTTTGAACCACTGGAGAGGGGGAGGATGAGGGAGAGAGGGAATGATTTAGTATGTGTACTTAGTGAAATTTCAGGGTAATAACAGATGACAGATAGTAGATTCGTACAAATAAAATTGTTAAATGGAAGTAAAAAATACTTTAAAGCCTTTCTTTAAAAATGTTCAATACTTAAGAAGTTAACGTTTGTCTTTAGTTATGTGTTGAGGAACAATAATAATTAAGACTTCTTCTAAAATGGAAGGTATAATAGAGCAAGTGAGAATCATGAGACCTAAGACCATGTCTGATTTATGTGACAAACATAATCTAACTCTGGGCAAGAAAATGTATCTCAGATTTCGTATTGTAACAGACTACTGCAGAAGTGCTAAATTTGGTTCGCTCTCCTAGTGCTAAAATATTATGATTTTATTTTTATTTAACAATTTCTTAATGACTTTGTTGGACAGTCAACATTCTTATAATCTGTAATTATTCAGGTTTAAGAATTAAAAACTTAATATGGGGGAAATAAGGCTTTGCTTTCTCTAACTGATATTTTCTGACTAGGTACTTCGTATCTCAGGAAGACCTCATTTATTCCCAGTAATATGTTTTACTAAACTCTTTCAGGTAACTTTAAAAAGACTGTGTGACTTAATAGTAGATCATGGCTTGAACTCAGTTTTATTTATTGTTGTAACTAGGAAATTTTAGTGAGTTTTGTTTTTTTTGTTTTGTTTTTTTGGTCTTTTTTTGGTCTCTAGTTATCAGAGACTGTTACAGACAATTGCTGTACTCGAGGCTCAACGTTCTCAAGCAGTCCAGGATCTTGAAAGTTTAGGCAGACATCAGAGAGAGGCACTAAAGAATCCCATTGGATTTGTGGAAAAACTCCAGAAGAAGGTATATATTGAGCACTTTTTAAGATTTATTGAGATATATTTGGTAATAACTTTGTTTATTCTTTTTAAATGGTTATATACTTTTAAAATGTAAGATGTACTGCCTGCCTTCACTCTACCAAACACACAGGGAAATATGCCCCCATGAAAATATCTAGGAGCTCCTATTGGATATTTGTATAGGAATTTGATGTCATATCCTGGCCATTTTTCTAGAATTCCTGTTACCTTCCTACGTTGGGGTGTTTTTAGGACTTAAGGCTTTATTAACTGCTTTAGTTTTGAGTTACCTTTTAAATTCTTAACATAGCAAAATAGAAGCAATGATGATAAAACCAAAAAATATTTTAAATATCTTTAAAGTTATTGCCAAGTCTGTGAAGTAGAATAAAACTTATTTTGTTTTGAAATTCCTTTTTTAAGTGTGAAAATTTCTTCATTTTTCTGTTTTCCTTCAAACAGCTTTTCATGTTTAACAGTTAATCATTTAAATGTTATACCTGATATTATACCACCATTCTTGGTGTATAAATATGGGGATCAACTAGATGTGCATTTAGGTTATGTGTCTTGACTTAGGGGCCCACTAATTATTCAATACATTTGAGAGGCAAAATACTAATCAGCATTGTTGAAAAGATTAAAACTGAAAAAATATGAAAAAGAATCTTCACCTTAATAAAAAAAATGTAGTCTGTGTAGTATGACACCTTTAGTTATGAGTTACTTGTGTTAAAAGAGTAGCAAAAATGGTCTACAGTAGATGTTAAAGGAGCTATATTTCAGTTACATATATTATTTGGATTTTTGAAATCTGTATTCACTTGGCAAGCATTCCTTTTTCTCTGTTTCCAAAACATTGAAATTATAATGGAATTAGAGGCTCTATATTTGTTAAAACTTCTAAAATTTTTAGAACTTTGTTGTACCCTTGTTAAAGAGGACCCACTTAAGTTTTCATTGATTTTATACTGATGTTACTAAACAATTTGCTGGCACAGAAAGATACAGTACTTTACAATAATTATTTAAAATGGGTTAAGCTAAAATATGTGGTGTTAGAAAAGTGCATTTTAATAGAAAATTTATTGACCTTAATCTCATTTTATTCATGTTTCCAGATAGGCATAAAGATGCAATTAGGCTCATTTACTGGATTAGTATATAATTGATTATTTGCTGGTTTTCTGTTTCTAGGGTTTAGTTTATACTGAGTTTCTTTTCACTTTATTTCTGAAACAGATGTGATATTGACCATCTTAAGAATTTTTTTATAAAAATGTGTAGATTTAATATTAAATCCAGATTCTTGAATGTTCTTGAGGTGTGTTCCTTGCAAAAAAAAAAGTTTGTCTACTAGATTTAATTTAGAGGTAGATTCTTCAGTTTTTCTGTGTTTATTTATGCATGCTTAGTTTGCCTATTTCCTTTAGGTTTACTGTATTAATAAAGTTGTTGGTATGTGATCTGTTTAGTAGACATGTAACAACTCCCGATTGAAATTCATGAAACTTGTATTGAATGCAGTGAACATTTATGGCTTGTTAGTTTTCTTTCTTATTACCATCATTATATTAAAATACATTGCTTTCTAATTTTGCAAAAGTTGAGGCCTTAGGTCAATAATGTATTTTGATGATAATGGTATATTATGTCATACACAAAATAAAAACTAGAAATTGTGTCACAAAGTAGATTTTACTTGCAGTTCATAATTTAGGACCTGATTTTTTTCTCAGTGTTTTATTATGAACATTTTTAAATACTCAGAAAAGTTGAAAGTATTGTATAGTTAACACCTGTGTGTATATACACACCTGACTCCACAATGAACATTTTTACTATGTTTGCTTTATCCTGCATCTGTCAGTGCTTCTATTAATCCTTATATCTTATTTTAAGATGAATGCATTTGATGCATTTCAAAGTTGCAGGTAAAAACACTTCACACAAAAGTACTGCAGAATGTCGATCGTTAGCTAAAATTCTTTTTTTTTCTTTTTTTAAGGGAAAATTTACAGTCAGATTCACAAATCCTAATTGTACTATTCTGTGAGTTCTGACAAATACATAAATTCGTGCAATCTAAATTGCTATAGATAGAGATTATAGTCACCTGGTTTTAGTAATGATGCTAACTAATGACTTTTAAGGGTGGTTGATAAAATAACTAAATTCCAACTAAACTAAAGGTGTAACCTTGATTCTTAAAATGTCATACTTTTTTATAAATACAAGAATTACAGATTGAAAGTATCTCATCATTCTATGGTAAGTGAAGATGCAGGGGTACATTTCATTCATTGTAATCAAATACATTCTGTATTCTCAGAGATGAAAAGCTTTCTTTGCTATTTATGTTTAAAGTGTCAGTGATACGGTATAATATGTCTATATTTTTCAGCTTTATAGCTCTAAAAATAATAGTTATATTTTATTAAACTTGTTTTTCTTCATTATCATTTATTTTACCATTTTAATGTTAAGTTCATTAGCTATTGGATGCAGAGAATGAATAGAAAAACTTGATTGATGGTTATTTGGATTTGGGATCTGAAAATTTTGTGTAGTTGATTATTTCTTGAATTAAATTTAGATTGTCATTTTTATCTTTTTTCCCCCCAGGCTGATATAGGGCTTCCGTATCCCCAGAGAGTTGTTCAGTTGCCCGAGATTGTGTGGGACCAATATACCAATAGCCTTGGGAACTTTGAAAGAGAATTTAAAAATCGTAAAAGACATACTAGGAGAGTTAAGCTAGTTTTTGATAAAGGTAAGAAATTACATGGTAAGAATTTAAATAGAGAATTCTGGCAATCTAGCTTACATAATTCTATATATTGTCTTCTTTTTAGTAGGTTTACCTGCTAGACCAAAAAGTCCTTTAGATCCTAAGAAGGATGGAGAGTCCCTTTCTTACTCTATGTTGCCTTTGAGTGATGGTCCAGAAGGCTCAAACAGTCGTCCTCAGGTAAGTGTAATAAAGTGTTTGATTAGGAAAATTGAATTGTAGATAAAACTTTTTAAAATTACTTGTTTGTATTAAAAGTCAAGCAGCCTTTCACTGGAAGATAGTAAGGCATGAAATTTGAAATGAAGGGAGACTGGGTTGGAGCCCCAGTTTCACGAACTAGCTATGGAACTTCCAATGTCATTTATATTAAAGTCTCCAAGCTACAGTTTCCTTTTATATAAAATGTGATGAATATTACCAGTGTTGTAGAATTGTGAGGATTAAGTGAGCAGTACATGGAATATGCCTAATACAGTGACTGACATATATAACATTTACCTTACAGTTAGTTAAGAGCTCTTTGTGTATAGTAGAATGTAAACAGGATTTGAGTCCTGTCCTTGCCACTATTTGGTGAATTTCTGTAGACCTGTTACTTTTTCATTCAGAACACACATTTCCTTTTATACAAAATTAAAAAATAATCATCTATTTCACAGGATTGCTAGGAATTTATAAGAAACAAATGAAATAAAAGATTGTGAAAACATTTTGGAAACAGTTTTATGCAGTTTAAAAATAGAAACTAAAATATTTTGCAATAAATAAAAAATTCCACAATTTGTATAGCTTTATCAGTGGGTAGTCTGTTTTTTTCTTATTTGATTGATGCATTGTTTTATATGCAGATGATAAGAGGACGACTGTGTGATGATACCAAACCTGAAACATTTAACCAATTATGGACTGTTGAAGAACAGGTAATCTCTATTTCTAAATTGTGCAGATTAAGAAAAATAGTTTAGTCAGTATTATGAAAGAATGTTGTATATAGTCTCTCTTAATTATGAATTTAAAATATTTAAACTTATTGCTATCTAGCTTTTTGCATATTGCAAAAAAAAAATCGGGGTTTTGAGAACAGTAATTCCCTTTTGGGGATGATTTTTAAAGAAAGAACCTGGACTTGGGGAGGTACATAGAAGTAGGTAGCAAATGGATAGAATAAAGTAGATATTTTTATAAAACAACTTTGGGAGAAAGAAAAATCTCCGGCTAAGTAATGCCGTGCCTCAAAAATGCATTCTTTTTGTTGTGGAGAGTTGCTGACAAAGCCCAGTGTTTTGTTACATTTTGGCATATACAAGCTAGGATTGTGTGTGGGTAAGGCTTGAGACATCTTTGTCTCATTTTGCATATTAACCACATAATCTATAGTGAGTTTAGCAATATATAAAAAGCAATAGGAAGCCTTTATTTCTTTTTTTTTTTTAAAGATTTATTTATTTATGCATTTAACAGCAGGGTACAGGCCAGAGGTGTAGGGGGTGAGAGGATTCACCAGAGACAGCGTAGGGAAAAGAATAGGCAGATCAACTGAAATATACTGCTGAGGGGAGCAGCGGGCAAGTCAGGAGAGGTCTGCTGCGCCATGTGGGATGCTCCCTCTCTGACCGGGGGATTGAACTCATGCTGCAGAGGCTGCAGATAGCATCATAGGTTGCATTTTAACCCCTTGCATCACCAGGGAGGCCCAGGAAACCTTTATTTCAAGCATTCATATCATTCTGCATCTTTAGGACTGCGGGAGAATTTAGGAGGTAGTCAGAATATGAATATTTGAATAGAAGGCCAAACAAAGGAGGGAAGTCTCCTTTAGTAGTCTGTCAAGATTCAAATAAACTTATACATGTTTTTGTCAAATTTACAGGGACGAATTTAAACATAATTTAGTGAGTAAAGATGGTCGATGGAAATCACTGAAATGCATAAAATATCAAATTTACATTTTGTTTTCTTGCACTCTATTGAAGTGAATAGAAAATCTTTGCAAGGTCTTTCATAGATTTAAAATTGCTAATCTCATTTTCCTTGTGAAGTCTTAAGTTCCTAGAAAATTTTCCTATCATGAGAATTTCTATAAACTTCTCCCCCAAAGTTGGGAAGGGACAACAAAACAACACAAAAACAAACAGACAATTATAAACCAGAGACATCCTGCAAGGGAGGAGGGGGGAGCACAGGGGACTATGGTGATGGTGCATGGCTGCATTGATGAAGGAACTATATCTATGAGGACTACACCTGAGAGTAGGGTGGGTGAGGAGGGGAGAAAAGCAAACATTGTTTAAAAATGAACAATGATTTAAAAAATACAAGTAAAAACAAAACGTTTTAAAAAAAGCGAATGTGTTTATTTAGAAATTCAGTATTTTACATTGAATGCTTACATTCTTAAATTTGATCTTGTTTTGCATAGAAAAAGCTTGAACAGCTACTCCTGAAATATCCTCCTGAAGAGATAGAATCTCGACGCTGGCAGAAGATAGCAGATGAACTGGGCAATAGGACAGCAAAACAGGTAACTGAGGAGATAGCCCTGAATTGTCGGCATGTTTTGATAGTTTTTTTTTTTTTTTTAAAGATTTATTTATTTATTTATACAAGCACTGGGTACAGTCAGAAGTGCGGGAGGGTGAGAGAATTCACCAGAGCCAGAGCGGGGAGCAGAGCAGGCAGAAGAACCGAAGTTCACTGCTGAGGGGAGCAGCGGGCGGCTGGAGAGGTCTGCGCGCCATGTGGGACCCTCGCCCAGCGGCTGGGGAATCGAACTGGCGCTGCAGAGGCTGTGGGCAGCTTTGCAGCCCAGCGCTCAACCACTGCGCCACCGGGGAGGCCCAATAGTTTGTTTTTTGTTTTTTTTTTTTTTTTAAATATTTTAAGATTTATTTATTTATTTATTTATTTATTTATTTATTTATACAAGCACTGGGTACAGTCAGAAGCACGGGAGGGTGAGAGAATTCACCAGAGTCAGAGCAGGGAGCAGAGCAGGCAGAAGGACCGAAGTACACTGCTGAGGGGAGCAGCGGGTGGCAGGAGCGGTCTGCGCGCCATGTGGGACCCTCCTCAGGTGGCCGGGGAGCAGCCGGGGATCGAACCAGCGCCGCAGAGGCCGTGGGCAGCTTCGCAACCCAGCGCTCAACCGCTGCGCCACCGGGAGGCCCTGTTTTTTGTTTTTTTAAGATTTATTTATTTATGCATACAAGAACGGGGTACAGGCCAGAGGTTTGGGGGCAAGGGGTGAGAGCATTCACCAGAGAAAGAGTGGGGAACAGAACAGGCAGATTGACTGAAATACACTGCTGAGGGGAGCAGCGGGTGAGTCAGGAGAGGTCTGCTGCGCCATGTGAGTATCTCCCTGGCCAGGAATCGAACTCATGCTGCAGTGGCTGCGGATTGCTTCATAGATTGCGTCTTAACCCCTTGTGCCACCAGGGAGGCCGTTTTGGTAATTTTTTAAATGAAGGATAATGCAGTGGATCAGCAGATCTACCACGGGGTAGCTACAAAGAGCTACTGTGTGGATTTTTTTTTATTACTAGCACTCTATATTTTTGTGTTGATTTCAGAAATAATTTGAGATAATTGTGCTTGTATTATTAAATACCAGCTAAAAGTGGAATAGACTTAGTAGCTCTTGAATGCTTTATGATGTTGTTCTCTAATTGTCTTTCTGAAAAATAAAATCTAGCAATTTCTTCTTCACTCCCACTGGTATTAATAATAAGTATGTTTTTGTGTTATACGCCCATTAATGTAAGATTTATGTTTAACTTTGGAATCAAACAAATTTAACTTTACTTTAATGATTTTTTGTTGGGTCTGGATTTTAATATAAGTGTCTTTGGTATCATTGTGTTAAATGACTTGTTATGTTTCCTTAGGTTGCCAGCCGAGTGCAGAAGTATTTCATAAAACTAACTAAAGCTGGCATTCCAGTCCCAGGCAGAACACCAAACTTATATATTTATTCTAAAAAGGTAAAAAGGAAAGTAAACTAGTGAGCTTATATTTCATTAATGTCAGAATTGCTATGTAATTTTTTTTAACAGAAAAAGTTGTTTCATTTTTAAAATTCAACTTTATGCATTTTGTTATATTGGACATAATTATAAAATAGGATTCCATTATTGCTATTCAGTAAAACTGAGTGAGCTTTAATAATGATTGTTTATTATTTTCTTAGGAGTTAGGTTAGTTTATATGAATGAGAGTGCTATAATGATTTTAGATTGAATAAATATCAGAAAGGCCTTTGTAATAAGTTTTTAGAATGTTTGACTCTTTAATAAATGCAATTTGTTTTTGATATGCTACATAAATTCAAGAGTAGATATGTTTATTATGATATTTTGGATAGTTTAATCCTCACTACAGTTTTAGAAGTATAGGTTTTATATATTACTTCACCTTCACTTTACTGATAATTTTAATAGCTAACTATTATTGTTAGTATTGAATGCTCTGGTGTGCAATACTGTTCTGAAATTTTTTTTTTTTTTGGTGGTGGTAAAACTGGGCCTTAAGGTACATTAAATGAGTTATATAGTCAAATATAACTAGTAAGACTAAGAACCATTGATCTTCTGGTTGGGATACCAAGCCTTTTCTACTATTCTCTGCTGCTTTCAATAGTTAAAAAAAAAAGCTACCTGCATAAAAGTATAGCCAGTTTTTTAAAATTGAATTACAGTAAACATAGAGCATTATATTAGTTCCAAGTGTATAACAATGATTTGAAATAGTATACATTGTGAAATGGTTATCACATTGAGTCTAGTTAACATCCATCATTATACATAGTTATACATTTCACCCACCCCCAGCCCCCATCTCTGACAACCCACTAATCCATGAGCTTTCCTTTTTTTTTAAATTAAATCTCACATATAAGTGAGGTCATAGGGTTCTTTTCTTTCTGTCTTATTTCACTTAGTTCTTTGCTGTAATTGCAAAAGTTAGAGCACATAATTGGCCTTCTTTCATTTCCTTAGTAAATCATCCTGAGAATTACCCTTCGTCACCACTGACATCCTTCACATAACAGAATTTAAGAGTATATCTAATGCTGTTATCGTTTCACATTGAAGATATTTTACATTAAGAATATTATCTATATAGTGCCATGTTCTACATGTTTTGATTTTACTCTTTCTAATCAAGTTTTGGAAGCTTATTTTAATTTGTCGGTTATTTTTAAAAGTTTGGGTTTTTTTGCCCCCTAAAATATATCATTACCAATTTAGGTAACTTTGGAATGTTGGAACATTGATAAACAACATGCAGCTTAGTTCTAATCTTCACAGTTAATTTCTCATTTAGATTTTTTTTTAAGATTTATTTATTTATGCATACAAGAACTGGGGTACAGGCCAGAGGTGCTGGGGGTGAGAGGATTCACCAGAGACAGAGTGGGGAACAGAACAGGTAGATCGACGGAAATACACTGCTGAAGACAGCAGGGGGTGAGACAGGAGAGGTCTGCTGCGCCATGTGGGTTGCTCCCTAGCTGGCTGAGAATTGAACATGTGCTGTAGTGGCTGAGGATAGCTTCACAGGTTGCATCTTAACCCCTTGTGCCACCAGGGAGGACCCTCCCCCTACATTTTTTTAAAAATCTATTTGTGCTTTAAAAATCCAGATAGCATTAAAAAACAACCTTATGAGAATATTCTGGAGAACAGAGATGTAATCTTTTTAATAGATAAGCTTGCTGGAGGTAGCATTTTTATTTTTTTTATTCTTTTAATGATTTTTCACTGATCCAGTAAACATTATTTTTTCACTTAGTCTTCAACAAGCAGACGACAACACCCCCTTAATAAGCATCTCTTTAAACCTTCTACTTTCATGACTTCGCATGAGCCACCAGTGTATATGGATGAAGATGATGACAGATCCTGTTTTCATAGCCACATGAACACTACTATTGAAGAGGCATCAGTAAGTGATCTATTTACAGTATTTAATCTTACTCTTCAGGGAATCTTGGTTTCATCTCTTTTAATTAACAAGTCAGATTTATAGAGTTTTTTTATACTTTGTTTTTAAGATTTCTTAATAAGGACATTTTCAAGTATGTACAGAAATAGAATGGTATAATGAATTCATATGCATCCATGAGCAGGTCCCAGACATTATACAATATCATTGTCATATTTATAAAAAGATAATTCTTTATTTGATCAAATATACACTGTTCATGTTTTCCCAATAATAAATTGCAGTGGGTTTCCTTCTTCCCTCCCTACCTCCCTCCTCCCCTCTCTTTTTCGCTCTTCACAGTCTCCTCTCTCATTTGTTTTGTAGAGATGTGTGTGGATTTTAATGTTTGCTTTTTCTTGGTGTCTATTATTTATTTATTTATTAAAGATTTATTTATTTTTATACAAGAGCTGGGGTATGGGCCAGAGATGCAGGGGGTGAGAGGATTCACCAGAGACAGAGCGGGGAGCAGGACAGGCAGGCGACCAAAACGCACTGTTGAGGGGAGCAGCAGGCGTGACTGGAGAGGTCTTCTGCTCCATGTGGGTTGCTCCCTGGCTGGCTGGGAATCGAACCCTTGCTGCAGAGGCTGCGCACAGCTTCACAGCGCTGGGCTCAACCCGCTGTGCCACTGGGGAGGCCCTCTTGGTGTCACTTAAACTGTTACTCTGTTCCCTGAAATTCCTGTAAATTGATAGTAGATCTAGATAATAGATCAGTTTCAGATCTGTTAGGATAAGCAGGCTACTTCATATGTGCTTTCATTTTGGTGGTTTCTTTTCTGACAGCAAGTATTGATCATTGCCGAGATGTTGCAAGTTGTGATATTCTTTCATTTCTTTGGCAGAATATTCTATAAAGTAAACCATCCCTGATGAACTATTTGATTACCCTAAGATACATATAGGAGAGACAGCATAGCTGTTGGATTCTTTTCTTTTTTTCTTGTTTTTCAAGTAATGAGTTTATTCTCTAATAAATTGCCAAAGTGACTTAGGAAGTTTTAAAATTTGTTGTACTCGAGTCTTTATTTGTGATCAATTGGCTCATTAACCTTCAAATTGGATTTTGGTTCATTTGTCAACACTCTGGAAGTTTTTAATAGCTTCCTTATTGTCTGATATGACAAGGAAGTAAATTACAGGTGAATCTTTTATATTTCCCGCCTAGACTTAGCTTTGCTTCCTTTTATTGATAGTAGCCATCCCACTAGATGTGAGTTGATTTTACTTTTCTTAATCCTAGTCTTGTTGGCCAAATTTAATAATATTCTTAGACTTAAAATGCAAATTAAAAAATTTTCAGTTGCACTCTTTACATTTGATTAAAATAATCTGAATTTAGTAAATTTTATGAAATTTCTTGCTGTATTATTTATCAAGTATATTTATCATTTTTACAGTATATTTAGTGTCTTTCTCAATGATGACATAAAGGCATTAACTGTAATTTAATATCATTAGTTGACACAATTTGAAATGGGTGAAAGATAGTGCAAAATAAATAGATGAAGTATCAGATTGTAAAGAACCTTATTTAGCTGTGGACTTTGGACTTGACACTGGAGATAGCCAGGAAACCATTGGGAGATTGAGGTAATGGGGATGCTGGGCAGTAGGACAAGAAGGTGGTAGAGGAATGAGTGGATACTAGAGGATCAATTTGAGAGAGATAAGTGTTAAGTAATGACAGAATTTGTTGGGTTAGCTATGACAGTGAAAAATTAAGGAGATTTCTTAGATTTTGGCCTTGGATAAAAGCATGTGTAGGGAGTTAAATAGTCAGACAAATCTGAGTTCAAATCACCTGATTCCTAAACTAGTTTCCTTGGTGTAATATACAGTAGTTAATAATACCCAACATGGAGAGTGGGAGAAATGGGAGTGACAGTTGTTGTTTGTGTGTGTATATGTGTGTGCATGTGTATATATGAAGTTGATAGCTCAATTATTAACTGCTTCCTATTCTCCCAATTTATTTGTGCTCTGTATCCATTTCTTTGCTTTGCTTTTCCTGTGTGTGTGTGTGTGTGTGTGTGTGTGTGTGTGTGTGTGTGTGTGTGTGTGTGTGTGTGTGTGTGTGTGTGTGTAGATACATAGTTCTTTTATATGCTTCTAAGTAATCATCCTTGTAACTTATTTCCTCCCCTTGAGTAACAAAGGAATGTCCTGCCTTGATCATTGGGAGTACAGAACAGAAAGCGGAGACTGGTTTCCTTGTTTAAAAAAATGCCATATTTACCTGAGGAATCATAAAAATTTGTTAGTTTGGAGAAGAGGAGCATCCTGTGAATGAGGCAGAATTAGTAGTGTGTGAAAGAGGGGGAAATCAGGTCATATTGTCCTGGTACTTGTGTTATTAGATCGCTTGCTACAAAATACTAAGCTATATTGCATTATGTAGACCTCCAACGGTATTAGTTTAAAGTATTGCTAATAGTAGTATCATTTCTATGAGCCTTAAAAGTGAAGTAACTCAAAAGTGAAAAATACTTGAATAAGTATTTGTTATATTTAGTTCATTTTAATTATCTAACATTTTTTGTTTTTTTTTTTTTTTTCCTTTTAGGATGAAGAAAGTATTCCTATCATGTATAGGAATTTACCTGAATATAAGGAACTATTACAGTTTAAAAAGTTAAAGAAGCAGAAACTTCAGCAAATGCAAGCTGAAAGTGGATTTGTACAGCATGTGGGCTTCAAGGTAAATTCTGCATAATCTTATTCATTTAATTTTTGAATGGTTGATAGTATTTAAGGTGGTTTCCAGAGTTTAATCTCTGAAACTTCTAAGCATCAGGTAGAAGTTAAGAGTTTAGTTCTTGTCCTGAAAGTAGTATACCACAATTACCTGAGGCCAAGGAAATTATGCGTTAGAAAGAAAAGAAACATAAGGATTTCTATATGTTGAAGTTAAATTTAAGATAAGTTTTTTCTAGCTGTTTTCTCCTCCCCACTCCTCAGCTTTCCTGAGATATAATTGACAAATAAAAATTGTATATAAAGTGTACAAAAATTTAAAGTTTAAAAAAAATCACCTTGTTACCTTGTTATGTGTGTGGTGAGAATACTAAATATACTGTCTTAGCAAACTTCAAGTATGCAATACAATATTAACTATAATCACCATGCTGTGCATTAGATCTCCAGAACCTTTATGTACTTCACATCTGAAATTTTGTACCCTTTGACCAATGTGTCCCCATATCTCACACATACACAGTCTCTAGTGACCATCATTCTATTCTTTGCTTTTCTGAGATTGACTTTTTAGATTCCACTTATCAGTACAACTAGACAGCATTTGTTTTTCTGTGTCTGCCTTATACATTGGGAATGACCTCTAGTTTCATCCATATTCTTGCAAATGGTAGAATTTCCTTCTGTTGTGTGGCTGAGGAATATTCTGTTGTGGTATGTCACATTTTCTTTATCCATTAATCCACCAAACTATTTTCTTTGCTTTTGTTTATGGATCAGAAATTTCCCCTTTCAGATTTAATTATTTCTGCTGTTTTTTGAGAAACTAGTCGTAATACATCTATATCACATCATTTTGAAATACCCATTATGTTCTAGGTATTTTACTAAGTGCAAGGGATTCAACAGTAATAAGTACTTTACTAAGTGCAAGGGATTCAACAGTAATGAGGTGCACACAGTTCCTGTCCTCATTCTATTTTCATCTTATAAAGAATTTAGAGAAGTTAAATGCATTAAACTGTTGAGTATGACTGGAGTACCAATTGTAGAGTAATGAGAGGCTATTGAAGGACCTTGGAAATTTTGCTAAGGAGATTAAATTCTCCTAAAAGTCTGGAGAACAATTGAATAACTTCAAGCAGATATTAACATGAAATTTGCTTTTCATAAACAGCTTTAGCTACTTAAACTGTTAGCATTTGATAACCTTTATGAAGGCAGTGGGTTTTGAGTACATTAACTGTAAACCTTTCGCTAGTATGTTGTTACATTCTTTGCACAATAATGTATTCTATATGCTATTTATGTAATTGAAGAAAAATTAGGTGAAAGAGAAAAAGATCATTCTGGCTTTAGTGTGGAAAATGGATAGAACAAGACTGGAAGCAGGAAAACTGTCTTTTGGTAATTTAGATAAAAGATGAGACTGTCTTGAATTTGGCTGGTGACTGTGGGAATAGAGAGATTGACAGGTTTGAGAACACTTTAGGCATTAGATTGACTATTTGGTGGGATTGGAGGGAGTAATAATGAAACTATGAACTAGTAAACTAAAATTTTAAACAAAATTATTATACTTCTGGTACTCTTGACAGGGCCATTAGCCAGACTATATTAAATGGCTTCACCTCTTGATATTTCAGCGACCCATTTGAGATTTTCCTAACAACCAACTCTGACCTTTCAAGAGGAAACTCTCCACTTCTTAATAATTTTGCTGCAAGACTCAACCGTGGCTTGTTTGACAATCTCTCAGCCACTTTTAGCTGACTGATTATGAGAGCTCACTTTAATTTCCAGAATTGTGCAGAACATACTGAGGGCTAGCACAGTGCCACTACACTGAGAAAGAGCTAAATCTGCTTTTTCTTCATAATGGGCATCGGTAATTAGCAGCCCTCTGCCTTGAGAGTGAGTAAGATGGAAATGCAAAGTACTGGGTTTATATTTTTGACCATTAGAGCCTGTTAAATAGTTCTGTAATAGAATTGCATAGTTTTAACTATGGCATTTGCAGTGGTATTCACAGCCATTATAGACTGGCCTGAAGTACCTCTCAAGTAGAATTAATAATGAAGTACCTAAATTTGTAGATAATTAACATTTTTTTAAAAAGTAAATGATAGCATATTGAGTATTATAATATCCCCTTCACCCACCTGAAGCTCAATATTGGATGGAATTTCTGCTAGTTTGACAAGAAATTGTATCCAATTTATGACCATTTTGTATTATATCGCCATTCGTGCATGGCAAGAGAGGAAAGGATGTCTATGTACACATCATGTGTTTCCCAGAAGGGAAAAAATAGATTTTGGAACAATGTAGCTTAATACTCTTTCTCTCTGAATCTGTAACAGTGTGATAACTGCGGCATAGAACCTATCCAGGGTGTTCGGTGGCACTGCCAGGATTGTCCTCCAGAAATGTCTTTGGATTTCTGTGATTCTTGTTCAGACTGGTAAGTATTTTCCTTCCTTGTGTGTTTTAAATTTTGACAAGTTAAGAGTTTCTCAGCCATAGGGGCATTTGATTTTCACACTATTTTGAAAATTACACTTAGTGGATTAAACATGATTGTTCTAGGTAATAATTTTTCAAGTAACTTTCCTTTAGAGATTTTAATAGATTAATGAATTTAGAGAGATAGAGTTACTATGTTTTGTAATATCTAGACCGAATTACATCTAATGCTATGTAATAATATGTTTGTATGTTGTTTTTTTTTTTGTCTTTGCAGCCTACATGAAACAGATATTCACAAAGAAGATCACCAGTTAGAACCCGTTTATAGGTCAGAGACATTCTTAGACAGAGACTACTGCGTGTCTCAGGGCACCAGTTATAATTACCTTGACCCAAACTACTTCCCAGCAAACAGATGACATGGAAGAGAACATCATATACTAGTCCTCTTCAACACATAGCAATGGTTTCATTGTGAATTATGTGCAGTTTGGAAAGTTTCTCTGCTTTCCCTGAAATGACACTCACAGCATGACAGCTTCCTGGGTGTTCTCGTCAAGTCCAGCTCTGCACCGTTGTGGCTCTAGATCACTGTTCAGCAGCTGAACATTCCTGGTGAGCAAAGGGTTTCCTGGTGAATTTCTCACCACCACCTTAAAGCCTTTTAGGTGGTGATCTTAAATGGGTGAGATGGAAACGAGAGCACACATTAAAGAGAGAGTAAATTCCAAAGGTTTCAAAGAACTTGGTCATAAATATGATAATAAGAAGACAAAGTATTTATATTAAAAAAGTTTAGTCGCTTACAGTTTTGTGAAATAGTTTTCAGCACAGAAACTGACTTCTTTAGACAAAGTTTTAACCAATGATGGTGTTTGCTTCTAGGATATACACTTTAAAAGAACTCACTGTCCCAAGGGTGGCCACTGAATGGCCTTTAGTAAATTGGAGCTGCTTAACCATATTGATGTCTGATTTCTTTTAACCACAATGAACTGCCCTTATTACCAACAGCAAAGCACTACAGGAGGCAACTGTGGCATTGCTTCCTTAACCAGCTCATGGTGTGTGAATGTTATAAAATTGTCACTCAGATATATTTTTTAAATGTAATGTTATATAAGATGATCATGTGATGTGTACAAACTATGGTGAAAAGTGCCAGTGGTAGTAACTGTGTAAAGTCTCTAATTCACAACATTAATTCCTTTAAAATACACAGCCTCTGCCTCTGTATTTGGAGTTGTCAGTGCAACTCATCAAAGAAAACTGCCTAATATAAAAATCATATATATGGTAATAATTTCCCTCTTTTGTAGTCTGCACAAGATCCATAAAAGATTGTATTTTTATTACTATTTAAACAAGTGATTAAATTTAGTCTGCGCAGTGAGCAAGAGTTCACATGCATTCTTTTATACTGCTGGATTTTGTTGTGCATCATTTAAAACATTTTGTATGTTTCTTTTTATCTGTGTATACAGTATGTTCTTGAATAATGTTCATTTGTCAGGAGAACTGTGAGAAATAAACTATGTGGATACTGTCTGTTTATATTATAGAATGCTTGTTGTGACTTCCTTTTGGTTAAATTTTGGACCTTTTTACTAGTGTTACAGCTTAAAATTGGTTTTTCTTTTTTCTTTTTTTTTCTCTTTAAGGGTATTTTACCTACCTGTCTGTCCTTTGGAAAGAGTAAGGACTATATTATGGGAAAAGGGTGAATTTGAGAAGCTTTGTAAAAGATTTTAATGTTTTCACTCAGTGTGGGCTGAAACAGTAAATCAGACTGGGTTACCAAAAAAAAAAAAAAAAAACATACATCATGGTTAAAGAAAAAGGTAATTATTTATGTTCAGATGTGAAAACAAAACCTAGGTTGAAATTTTTACTTTCATTCTTTTTGATGAAAATAAGTCCCCCATGAATTTAATTTAAACAGGCAGTATTTGAAAATCAGTGTATTCCCTGGAAATTATTAACTGTTGGAAAAGACAATACAAATTTTCTAAGATTAAGTATTATACTAATCCAGTCTTTAGCATCTTCTGTTTTTTCCAATTTTAAATCAAAGAAACATTTGTTTATTAGTCCTCGTCAATACATTGTAGAGTACTAAAACTTATACCCTGAATTTTATAATTGAGAGAGGTATTATCATTTTAAATATAGAAATATGAAAATTTTAAAGTAATATATTGATTAGAGATTAGTAGTGATAAATGATAAAATACATTGCGTACAAAAGAAAAGGAAATGGATTTGAGCTCATCCTGGAATAATTATTTGGGAGAAGAGGGAATCTTAGGGGGAGGATGGGAATCTTAGTATTCTGGGCAGTTTGATATTTAACGTGAAATATGCCAGATACGTGTCTTTTTAGTAAGACAGTACTTAAAGGGCAGCTTCTGTAAACTCCTGTGTTTGCATAGAATTAAAACTGATAGGTTCTAGAGAGCCATTCAGATCCATTCAAAAATCCTATAAAGTATGACGTATGCTTTGCAAAAGTGATACAATTGTTTATATAAACAGGATAGACAAAATTAATCCATTTTAAATGTATTTTTCAAGGGCAGAGATTTTGAGAATTTTGGGTGGCAAAAAGAATTATTTTCTGCTTGAGTGAAGAAGTGTTTGTTATGCGTTTTTTGGCTCCAAGCAGTTAGTTCTCATGACTTTAAATGCCTGGAAGAGTAGTAGTAGCGGAAATGTGTTATTTTAATTTGAGGACTGTAAGAATGGGCAGCACTTTCGTCATTTGCAAGTGAGCCTTCCATCCCCTACAAAGAAGTATTGACAATACAGTCCTGCTTGTTAAAGCATTGGTTACTAAGTGGTCTTCAATAGATCAGATGTATATCCTGAAATTCTGCGCTCAAGTTATTTGCTAAGGAAGTTTTAATAACACCTAAAACAACTGCTTTAAGATTTAGGCAGAGGAGGTTTTGATTGGTTGTGTAGTGTTACTAATAGCAAACAGTGATACAGTGTTTTACTGTGTATGAAGCAGGCATATCATAACAAATTGAATTCTCACCACTCTATGAGGTAGGTTCATTTATTAACCTGGTTTCATATGAGGAAATTAGCCAGAGAGGCTACATAATTTCCCCAAGCTCATGTAGTGAATTAAGTATTGATGCTTGGATTTTAAATTCACAGATGCTCCAGAGTAAGCCTCACTACCCTCTTTTCCCAAGCAAGAATATTCCCTTTGTGTCAGGCATCACCAGAGTGTTACAAGTAGAGGTACAGAGGTGCTCTGTGGTCTTTTTTTTCCCTTGGTGTGCTGTGGTTTCTCAAGTACAAACATACACATATGTGCGGGTCTGAGCACAGAATAGATGTCTTGAGCTAAAGTACTGAAATAGTCTGCCTACACTAAACTCGAAATCACACATATATATATTTAAATTTGTCAGCAAGTATGTGGTCACAAGACTTTAGACAAAGTTAGGACTAAGGCATGTGTCTCTTGCCTTTGATAGGTTTTATTTCAGTGCAGTTCGCTGCCTCTCAACCTGATGACATGCTATTTTTCTTCCCTTATCCCTTTCATTTAAATTGCAGAATACAACAATTTTCTGAGATATGAGGAACATTTTTTATTTTTTAGATGAAAAACTCCATCACACATAAGGATAAATATTGTATTTCTTTTTTAGTCTTAAGTATGGCATGCTATATCAACTGTATTTCTTACTGTGAATAACAAAGTTTGAAGGCCATTGTTCTAGGTGTGCTATATGGAATTAGAAGTCTCCAGATAACCAGTAAGTTTTCACACAAGATTATACAAGCATTGTCCTTTTAGGTGGTAAAGTATTGTTTTTATTTCTTACCTTGATGAAAAATGTACCTCTTGTTTTATCTGGTCCCAGGAAAAGTAAGCTTTTTTTTTTTTTAATAGTGTATATGGATGATGAACTGGGCTTTTGAGAGTGGTGTCATTTTTAGATCCCTGAGGATATAAACCATCCATGCCTGTCTGTATCCCTAGGGCCTGGCTCTTAGTCAATTCTCAATAAATAGTTCGTTGGTTGTATGACCATTGTTTTTGTGAGTTACATTTTTTCTCTAGGAAGTTAGGAGACAACACCTATGCCTGAGTGTGTCTGTAGCACCCTCAGAGGGCTTGTCTCAGGACATCTCCTTACTAGAACTCTGAAAGGACTGAAAAACAAATTGCATCCTATCTTACCTGGAGGATGTGGTTCAATTCCGGGTGGCTGAGAACATTTTGGTTCTCTCTGGTACCCCAATTAGGTCATTTATCTTGATTCTAAACCATATTTTAGAGTGATTATTATAAGAGGGCAGTAGAGTAGAAATTCTGAATCCTAGTCTAAATTGTGGAAGTGAAGCACTCAACAGATGTTGACCCAAAAAAAACCACCTTTTATGGAGCACTAGGAACTAGTAAGTGATTTACAGGTATTATTAACTTGTTTAATTTTCACAACACCTCTATGAGGCTGCTTACTATTATGTCTACTGTACAGATGAGAAAACTAAGGTTCAGAATTTAAGTGTTAGCAGTCAATAATAATTGCTATGTGTGGGATACTGGGAATACAAAGCCTTGCCTTTGTGAAGCTTATAGTCTAATGCATAAGGCCAGCAATAAACATGTTAAAAATTACTGTGATTTTTAGGCAGAGGTAAATGCTGTGAAGAAAAATGATGGAAGAATGGAGACCAATCTGCTGTTTTAGATAGAACACTCAAACAATGCTTCAGTGACAAGGGTATATTTGAACAGACCTGAATGATCTCTGAGGGAATTAGCTTTATGTGTAATCTGGAGAAAGAAACAGAAGGTTAGCAACAGCAAGGCCTTATCCTGTAAAAAGCTTGGCTTTTTCCAGGCAACTTTGTAGCTGGAGCCAAATTAACAAGAGGAGAGTAGTAATTTACAGGGTGAGAAAGGGGTGCAGATTAAGAGGATGCAGAGACCCTGACTGTTGTGTTGTGTTTTGTTTTTCAGTAGATCGGGGATGTAGACCAGAGGTGCGGGGTGGGGGGTGAGAAGATTCACCAGAGACACAGTGTGGAGCATAAAGGCGGATTTATTAAAATACACTGTTAAAGGGTGCAGTGGAGAGGCCTGCTATGCCATATGTGGAGTATCTCCCTCTCTAGGGATCGAACTCAGGCCGTAGTTGTGATAGTGTTGAGATTTAAGCCCTAGGCCACCAGGGATGCTCAAGACCCTGACTATTGTAAAGGACCTTGGGTTGTGTTCTGATTTGTTTTGCTGGGCAGAGACCTCTGAGGTACTTTCTTGCTTTAAATTTCTATGACTTCAAAGTAGTGATGTCATCTCAAGCCATTCAAATCAGTAACATGCTTTAGCAGTTCCATACAGCTAAGACTTGATTTAAACCTCCAGATACTCTTCAGGGGCAAAACCATTTATTCCTGCTCACTTTTTTTCAAGAGGGACTGTTGCCCACAGCCATCAAAACCATGGTGGGCTTGTCTGCTGCCCTGTAGCCTCATTTCCCTTAACCCAAGTTGTCAGAGCTGCAGTGGGCATCAACTGTGTTTGACAGAATGTGGTATGTGTTTAAAGAATGTTAATTCCTATGAAGTCATTTTGTGTTTTACAGCACAACAGATAATAGAACTCTTTTTTCTAATACTCCTATGCTCCCCTATAGAGGATATGACAATTTGGGATAGTTACAAAGTACTTGACAACTGTGTGAGTTGTAGGGATGTGCCCCTTTTTATTATTAAAGGAATAATTGTAACCAAAGAAATTTTAATTTTCTTCTTTAGCAAATACATTTGTGTCCAGAATGACTGCTAGAGAAAAAGGAAATATGAAAATTACCATGTATCATGATTACACTGAGAGTTCTCTTTGTAATAGTTCGAAGTTGATTTCTTGCCAAAATTAAAACCATATGAGCATATCATAAATCTCAACTATTACTGTGTTTGCTTCTCATTCTGTTTGGAATAAGGCTTCAAATGCTTTCCAGAATGATGTGAATTACAAATAAATAGAAAAACTTATCCTGTGTTCCATTTATTTTATTTGTACATATCCATTTCAAGAAAAAAAAAAAAAGACTTTAAAAATACAATTCTGTCCCAGAAATGGATCCTTGCCTGCACAACCATTTAAAAAAAAAATCATGCAAACTGAAACTGAATTTTGTAGTGACTGAATGGAAGATGCAATTAGTTCAGTAGAATATATAAGAAGCTCTGATCTGGCAACTGATAACACAAAAGAGAACCTAGACTTCACTGGTTTGATGCAAAGAGACACAATTTTACATACAGGTATGACGAGGTCTGCAAACCCCTGAAAAAGGCCCTTGTAAAACATACAACATCGGAATCTGTTACGCAGTATGTACTGATATGCCCCTCCCATCACATCAGTTTTATAACTTGACAACAATAGTGAGTAAACAGGTGATTTAATTGAAATTACGAATTGACATTTGTTCCTTGAGTGCAATAGCAAATCACCTCATGCTTTTCATTTACAGTTAGTTATTGGTATTAATTTATAATTGTGGAAATGCACCACTAGGTTTAGGAGACAGTAGGTCAATTTATCCAATTTATTCTCTTTGCCATATGACAATATTCATATTTTAGTTCCCTCAAAATGTTATTGATGTCTAGTTGGGTTTTTCTGTCTTGCAAAAGCTATGCAACCTCACATTAAATTTCTTAGCAAATTTGTTAAAATTTTATCGAATTTCTTACCAACAGCATTGTCAACCCAGTTTCTGGCTCTGAGTGACTAGTTGTTGGGTGTCAAGGTGACTACTAGCCACCAGAAGAAGATGCCTATGCCTACCCCTCCCACCCCCAAACACAAAACACACATTAAGGGCCTTCATCAGACAACAGCATATAAATCTTGGGGAGAGGAAGGAAGATATCATAGAGAGTTAGCATCGCTATCTAACTGATAAAAGAGTAGAACCATATAATCAGACTCTAGCAAGTCTTGAGGTCACAACCGACAGGACCGGCGATTCACACACTAGCTTAGCTCTGGCACAACCTACATTATATAGAAAAGTGTGCAGTGAGTGCAGGTAGCTCTGAATTATGAAGAAAAAGTTGGATAATACCAATACACCATGCATGATTTCCAGACCCCTCTCAGACAGGGCAAGCTAGGGAGCAAATAGCGATGTCAGGATTGGGGGGACACGAAGGATTAATTTGAAACATAACTGTTTAAGGGATGAACCTTTCAGTATTTTTCTGTCTCCACTCTCCTCTGCATTGTTGCCTTCAGAAAATAGAGTCAATAGCTGTGCAGAGTTGAAGAAAGACTTCCTCTGGTGTGCCTTCTGCGTTTATCTACATTTAAAAAGAAAAAAAAGTTAGTCTTAAAAATGTATATAGAGGCCATTTTATTTTTTTTTTAATAGAGGCATGTTTTATTTATTTGTTTGTTTGTTTATACAAGCACTGGGTACAGTCAGAAGCGCGGGAGGGTGAGAGAATTCACCAGAGCCAGAGCGGGGAGCAGAGCAGGCAGAAGGACCGAAGTACACTGCTGAGGGGAGCAGCAGGCGGCGAGTGAGGTCTGCGAGCCATGTGGGACCTTCCTCCGGTGGCTGGGGAGCAGCCGGGGATTGAACGGGCGCCGGGAGCAGCCGGGGATTGAAAGGGCGCCGCAGAGGCCGCGGGCAGCTTCGCAACCCAGCGCTCAACCGCTGCGCCACCGGGGAGGCCCATATAGAGGCCATTTTAAATGTCTGCCAGCAGTAGATGGCTAAGCTGTGGAATAATCACAACAAAATACTATAGCAGTGGGGAGGAAAAGTAACAGGTACATTCAGGAGTGTGGGTTAATCCTACAAAGTTGAGGGGAAAGAAGCTTAAGTCTCAATATGCATACATGATGATTCAGATTAATATAAAGTTCAAAAATAAAACGACATTATGCTGGCTAGGGATCCATGCCTAAGTGGTAAAGCCATAAAGAGAAGCAGGAGGTCATTGTAAAAGGATAGTGGTTACTTCTTAGGGAGAGGAAGGGAGATGTGCTCGGGAGAGACACATCGGGGAGATTCTGTGATTCTCTTCTCTATTTTGACCTGTGTGGTGATTACCTGGTGTTCATTTTATAATTTTTCAAATCATACATACTTCGCATATACATACACCCCTGTAAATATGATGTAGCTCACAGTAAGGAGAAAAATTAAAACTTAAAAAAATGTTAAGTCACCACTACCACTATATCTAATCCCCGGTAAGTGCGTCATACTCTGGAGAGTCAAACTCAACAGTCTGCAGCTTGTTTGTCTCCCTGGCTCGAGGCTTTTCTTCGAGGGGGCAAGAGCATTCACCTTTGCAGAGTTTATGGCCCTCACAGTGCCTTGCCTATTACTTTACCTTTCCTTCCTTTTCCTGTCAACATTTTCTGGGTGCCAACAATGTGTTATGTATTGGCTATACTGGGTTGAACAAGACACGGCAGCCCTTGCTACCAAGACAACTGAACAGGAATTTACAGGTATGAGGTAAGCACAGAAGTTATGAATATAGCGGCGGCACTCGAGGATCTTGGGAGGGCAGAAAAGCTGCCTGAGGAAAATCATCATTTAAAATAAAATTTACCACCAATGGAACATAAGTGCTTTTTTAACAATTGGGTCGTCCTAACAATGATCTTACAAGACGGGTATTGTTATCCCTGTTTCACAGATGATGAAACCTGAAGTTCTGACAAAGAATTAAATTTCCTAAGATCGTATTGCTATGTATGTGGCAAGGCTTGGTTCAGATCCAAGTCTCTGACTCCAAAATCCTCCCACTTGTTGATTTCTACACCCACCAGTCAAAATGGATGGGTGGCTGAAATGGGTGGAAGTAGCGAAGAATGACACTGGAATTGTAAGGGGAGTTCTTTGTCCCAATGTCCAATACTTTGTCCTTTGCACAAACACTTCCCCAAATCCATGGTGGATCTTCCTCAGAAGAAGCAGCTAATTAAACTAGGAGTTGACCCTAGTCACTGTTTCTTTTGCATGTGAGTATTCAGGTTGTAATATTCTTACTTAATCCCGGGGTGCTTGCAGTGGGACTTCAAGTTCCATTTCAGTTCTGCTTCATTCGTGCAAACCCCAAATATACTCTGAAACCTCTCTTGTCCCCACAAGTTGGCTGATATTTTGTTGTCTTTTCTTTATCTGCTCTCCATAGTGTCTCCCTTAACTCTACTGCAGTCAAAGCATCATGGACACTTTGAGAAACACGTCATTAACATCCTAGAGTGTAATTATACCAGATGGTACAGCCCACCTGGGCCACCATCGCCTATGTGGTCAGTCATGGGCCAAAATGTCATTAAGCGACGGGCCTCCTTTGGTGGCGCAGCAGTTGAGCACCGCACTGTGAAGCTATCTGCAGCCTCTGCAGTGCCTGTTTGATCCTGGCCGGCCAGCGAGAATTCCACATGGCAAAGCAGACCTCTCCTGTCTCGCCCGCTGCTCCCTTCAGCAGTGTATTTCATCAGTCTGCCTGTTCTGTTCCCCACTCTGTCTCTGGTGAATCCCCTTACCCTCCCGTGCCTCTGGCCTGTACCCCCGTTCTTGTATAAAAATAAACAATTAAAAAAAATGTCATTAAGTGGAGCATGAATGTAGTTTCTTGCATTTAATGGGCTTAAATGTCCTATTTCTACTAATGAGCCCTGAAACATTTTCCTCCTCCAATTCATTCTTCTGTAACCAATACTATACAACACTCCCCAGTCATATATGGTTTTCTAAATTTATCTTCCTCCTTTTTTTATTGTTTTTTATTTAAATTTATTTATTTGTGCATACAAGAACTGGGATACAGTTCAGAAGTGTGTGGGGTGAGAGGATTTACCAGAGACAGAGTGGGGAACAGAACAGGCGGACGACTGAAATACACTGCTGAGGGGAGCAGTGAGTGTGTCAGGAGAGTTCTGCTGCGCCATGTGGGTAGCTCTCTGGCCAGGGATCGAACTTGTGCTGCAATGGCTGCAGATAGCTTCTTCATTGATTGCGTATTAACCGTTGTGCCACCAGGGAGGCCCAATTTATCTCCCTTCTGAAGGAAAACCAGGTCTCTATTTCCTGCACTCCTATCTAATAGTCATCATAACTTTTCAATTGTATTATTTTTTTTTGATTAAGGCAATGTTGGCTTATAACACTGAAAATAAATTAGGGGAGGGCTTCACAGCGCTTCAGATGTATGTCACCACAACACACTCACCCCAAGGCATACATGATCCTGCACCATTGGGCCCTTTACCTGTTTAGCTCCCTGTCAGCATGCCTTTTTCAACACTGAGAAATTATTAGTACAATTGTTTTTCAAGAATGTGATTACATCCTATTTTTTGGTAATTGATAATCTTTTTTTTTTTTTTTTAAAGTTTTTTTTTTTTTATAGAGGCATGTTTTATTTATTTATTTGTTTGTTTGTTTGTTTGTTTTGTTTATACATGCACTGGGTACAGTCAGAAGCGCGGGAGGGTGAGAGAATTCACCAGAGCCAGAGCGGGGAGCAGAGCAGGCAGAAGGACCGAAGTACACTGCTGAGGGGAGCAGCGGGCGGCAGGAGAGGTCTGCGCGCCATGTGGGACCCTCCTCCAGTGGCCAGGAGCAGCCGGGGATCGAACCGGCGCCGCAGAGGCCGCGGGCAGCTTCGCAACCCAGCGCTCAACCGCTGCGCCACCGGGGAGGCCCGGTAATTGATAATCTTATCAATCATTGTCACACTAGTGTTGCATGATATACATAATTTGGTTTGACCATTATCCCGAATTTCTTTTAGACTGACAAAAATACATTCATTCATTCTAATAGCCTTTTGGTCCATTGTAAAGTATGAACTAATGGTTCTTTCAACACATTCAACTGGTTGTAATTCACTGTGATGTTCAGCTTTTCCCATGTTGGCCATGTATATCCCGCCAATAGCCCAGGTCTCCACATAACCAGCTAAATAGTAGGCTTTGTAAGGACAAGATCATTAACCAGCCTTTGGCTCTAGAAAGGCAGGCAAGGGAAAAATGTTGAATAAAAGCCTGTATCCTCATTTCCACATTTCCTCACAGATGAGAGGTATGGTGGGGGGAGAAATACTCTGTTGGAGCCCATTTTCTGATTTTCAGTCTGGGCTTTCTGGAAGCATAAAGGGGTCTCTCATAAAAAAACCAGGCAAATTGTTTCAGAAGTAAAGGCTTGAGCATAAACACCTGAAGGCATGACACTTGCTACTTTCTGATGACTGGGAGGCAGGGGGATCTTGTGAATCAGCCGAAGGTGTTTTGGAGAAAGCGGGGGCCCAGGCTGCTAGAGTGAGCCATTTGCCAGAGTGTTAGCTCAAACATTTCCCCTTTCTATTTTCATCCAAAACCTTCCCCCTCATTTTGCTTTGTGGTTTAAACATGGGGATTGATTTATTTAATTAAATAAAAGGAGGCCTCACATTGCCAGCCAGAATCAGGTGCTGTTATGTTTGCCTCTATGCGGCCCAAGGACATAAGATTTAAAGACAAAATCAAATAATGAGGTGTGTAGATGGAAAAGCGGTCTTTGACTTTGGTCACTGGGAAATCTATGAAGCTACCTAGGATACTCAGTAGGCCCAACAAGCAAAATATTGAGAATAAAATTCATTTTTTTTAAGTAAAAGAGTGTGTGTGTGTGTGTGTGTGGTGGCATGGAGTTGATTTTTATGGAGCAGAATAGAGCCCAGCTGAATCAGCTGGGCCCAAAACCACCTGTCTACTCTTAAAATTTCTCCTTTTGGGCCTCCCAGGTGGCACAGCAGTTTGAGCGCAGCACTGTGAAGCTGTCCACAGCCTCTGCAGTGCCGGTTTGATTCCTGGCCTGCCAGGGAGATTCCCACATGGCGAGGCAGATACTCTCCTGTCTTGCCCGCTGCTCCCCTCAGCAGTGCTTTTGGTCTGTCTGCCTGTTCTGCTTCCCACTCTATCTCTGGTGAATCCTCTCACCCTCCCCCGACTCTGGCCTGTACCCAGATCTTGAATAAATAAAAAATAAATCTTTTTTGTTTTAAAGATTTATTTTTATTTATACAAGCACTGGGTACAGTCAGAAGCACGGGAGTGTGAGAGAATTCACCAGAGCCAGAGCAGGCAGAAGGACCGAAGTACACTGCTGAGGGGAGCAGTGGGCGGCAGGAGAGGTCTGCGCGCCATGTGGGACCCTCTTCTGGGGCCGGGGAGCCGCCGGGGATCGAACCGGCGCTGCAGAGGCTGTGGGCAGCTTCACAACCCAGCGCTCAACCGCTGCGCCACCGGGGAGGCCCAAAAAATAAATCTTTAAAAAAAAAATTTCTCCTTTTGTTCTCCACAGATTACCTGGAAGTTTCCTGAATCTCAAAGTGGATTCTCCCTCCTCATCTAATTCCCAAGTGGAGACTATTTGAAGAGAACATTAAATAGCTTTTATATTTTCATATGTAACAGCATAACTCAAAGCAAATGGGAAAAAAATAACAATTTGCTAAGTGCTTCCTAAACCATAGGCTCTATTGCAAGCACTTAGAATTTTAGCAAAGTTAAACCTATCAACTAGGAGATAGCGTTTAACCTCCTTAGTGAACAGACAAGAAGCCTAATTAGTATACTGATTGTTTTGTGTGAAGACTTTCTCAGTTATTGCGCAAACTTGAAAATAAGGTGTTCTCCCACATACTCTAAGTGTTGGCTCCATAACCATTGCTTGTAAAATTAATTTACAGCCACCCTCTTTCACTGTGGATAGGAAAAGAAACTGCTTCGTATCCTGTTCCCAAAAGACCAATTCCAAATCCGTAGTCAGAACCTATGAGGTTTTAATGTATTTAATTTAATTGGAAACTAGGGAAGTAGCTTTACTTCTGACTTTAAGAACTTGCCCTTTTTAGTCTGAGACTTCATGTAAAATCCTGCAGCAACTGATACCCTGATCAGTACAGAAATAGATTTTTTTTGTTTATAAAAAGCTGAAGACAAGTGAGCAGAAAATAGGATCAATTTCTGAGTCTTTACCAGACTTCTTGAAGGAAAAGTAGAGCAGTCAGAGATAATATTTCTGCCGGCAGTCAGCGGACCGCAACGCTAAATTAGGAAAGCTGTCACACCGCTTTGGGAGCTGCACATTTTGTCTACTTTTTCTCTTCAGTTCTATGAATTTGTAAACCATCAAATAGTTGGCCGGTTCTAACATTGCCCAAATCGAGTTTGTTTTTCCTGAATTTTCCCACATCACTCAAAACATGCTTGAGTTTTGGTTTTGGTTTTGTTTTTCCTGTAATGGCGCCATGAGGCTTCTGGGTTAAACCCAGGTTGTCACAGAGCTGTTCGTGGTCATCGTGTGCAGCCTCCTTCCTCTTCTAAACTGGCCCCCTTAAACCAGACAGCACTTTGCCCCACAGGGACCGAGGCCAGACCCTGACATGCGGCAGCTGTGCACCGTCTGGGGCCAACCATTAGGTGAATTTTTCAAGAGTTATGGATGTGGAAAAAACTACATTCAAGGAGCCACCCCTTTCACATATGCAGTCAGTTATTTCTCTCCTTCAAGGCCACACGAGGAGGATACTACATATGTATCTTTTTTTTTTAAAGATTTATTTTTTTCTTTATACAATAGCTGGGGTACAGGCTAGAGGCACGGGAGGGCGAGAGGATTCACCAGAGACAGAGTGGGGAGCAGAACAGGCAGACACACCGAAAGCACCGCTGAGGGGAGCAGCGGGTGCAAGAGGAGAAGTCTGCCATGCTATGTGGGAATCTCCCTGGCTGGCCGGGAATCGAACCAGTGCTGCAGATCATGTGGACAGCTTCACAGCGCTGTGCCACCGGGGAGGCCCAACTACATATGTATCTTTACAGAACTTTCAGGACAAACCTTAACAAGAAAGTTTGCTCAGTCAGCAAGATGATTTATAATCCGCATATGAAGACATCTCTAGTCCTAGGACTTCCCAAAATACTAGCCATTTGTTCATTTAAAATGTTCCATGGTAAGGCCTCCTGGTGGTGCAGGGGTAGAGTCTCAGTGCTAGCAAACTACCGTCAGCTACTATGGCATGAGTTGGATCCCAGGCTAGGGAACTACCCACATGGCGCAGCAGACCTCTCCTGTCTCACCCACTGCTCTCCTCAGCAGTGTCTTTCAGTAGATCCACCTGTTCTGCTCCCCACTCTGCCTCTGGCGAATCCTCTCACTGCCCCTCCCCCACCTCTGGTCTACACCCCAGTATACATAAATAAATGTTTTTTATTAAATATTTATTTTATTTATGCATCCAAGAACTGGGGTATAGGCCAGAAGTGGGGGGGGGCAGGATGAGAGGATTCGCCGGAGAGAGAGTGGGGAACAGAACAGGCAGACTGACTGAAATACACTGCTGAGGGGAGCAGCGGGTGAGACAGGAGAGCTCTGCTGCTCCGTGTGGGTCACCTCCCTGGCCAGGGATCAAACTCATGCTTCAGTGGCTGCGGACAGTCTCATTGTGCTGAGACTTAATCCCTTGTGCCACCAGGAAGGCTCTAAATAAATAAATCTTTAAAAATATGAAATCAAATGTTCCATGGTGTGGTCATGCCCACCGAAGAGGTGGGAGCCTATGTTTCTGAATCACATGTAGAGTTGTAAACCAAGGTTGCCTTAATAACAAAATTATAGAAAATAATAAAATATCACATGATATTATCTTTCCTCCATTCCCCTCCTCCCAATTCTGTCTGAAATTTAAGTCTGACTTTTCATAGAAATGAAAAAAAATCTATTCTTTCTAAAAGTTATGATCAGCCATTTTCCTGCTAATAACAACTTATGGTTCCCTCCATTATTTGCAGTATTAAGTTCAAACTTTCTAGAACAGTCTGGAATGTGCTATCCAGTACAGCAGCTGCTAGCCACCATGTGGTTTCTTAACAGCTGTACTGTGGCTAGTACAACTGGGGAACTGAGTTTGTAATTCTATGTAATTAAAATAAGTCTAACTTTAAAGACAGATATTTGACTCTGTTATTGGAACATTAAAAACTATACTACAACAACTTGGGTATGTGAAACCTGCCTTTTTAATAGTAAATTTTATGAAATACAAATAAAAATCTAGCATTTTGGATGAAAATTTAGCATCTGAATTAAGGTAACCTTAAGTACCAGATTTGAAAGACTTAGTTAAAAAAATGTAAAACTATCTCATTCATTTTTCTATATTATTGCACATCAAAATGATAATACTTAGGCTACTATAATAGATAAAATATAATTTTAAATGAATTTCATTTATTTTTTATTGTCTTTTAAAATACTATGACAACTAGGAAATTTTAAATTACATGGCCCATTATACTTCTATTGGACGATGCTGGTCTAAAAAATGTATTGAATGAAGGAGGAATGAATGAATGAATGGATTTGAAGTCCTCACAGTCTTCCACCAGCCATGCTTTTCAGTCGAATCCGCCACTATTTTAGCTCATCTGTTCGACATTACATTTCTGCTAGCTTTACTGGGCTCCATCATGTGTCAGTGCCTTTGTTCCCGCTCCTCCGTCTGCCATGAACTTCTCATCCTTCAAAACCCAAACATCCTCTTCTCTTTGAAGCCTGCACTTACATCTCTAGGCTAGCTCCATAAGACCTGGTGCATTCTGTAAATCCTGTTACTGCACTTACCACCTTGCTGTGCAGATTTCATGCATCTCTTTCCCTCTTTGAATTCCCAGAATTAAGCACCATGCTTTGGACACTAGAGGGGCCCCAGAAGCCTGCTGAATATGTCAGTTTGATGGAATAGCATCAATTCTCGGGTAGTAGAATCCATGACCTCCAGAAGGTTCAGAATTAAAGTGAAGCCCTGTGAAGGAATAGTCCCGTGATGGACACAGGCAAAACTTGCTATGTGATCAAAGCAACCAGAGAGGAAGAATACAAAGGTCTGGAGTCCTCTTCTGCCTGCTGATACAAGCATGAGTGAGCATAACTCATTTCAACAGGACCACAGGGTGCAGAGAATAGCGTGCCAGATCACAAGGTCATTGCAGGAATCCAGGCAAGGCCTGATAATCAGGAAGGGAGGGTGTGGAGGGAAGACTACTTCCAGCAGAGTCAGGAAGAACGAGTTTCTTAAGTTTCTCAGAGACAGATGGAAGATTTATGCCTCATTTGTCAAGTGTGAGCACAGAACCACAGGGCACCTCTAAACCTCTCCTTGCCCCTTTCTTTTAACAGACCCAAGCAGGCAGGTGGGAGACAGGTTGTCTCCAAGTCCAGACTGATAGTGGCCCTCAACACAGGCAAGTTCTGACTGAACCCGTGGGTGAGCGGGGAGTACTGCAAACTCAGAAGCAAGATGTGAACTCAGCTGAGGTGGAGCATCAATAAAAAGGGCCCGGCATCGAGGAATCTGAAGTCCCAAGGTTTTTCCCTATTTCAAAGAATTCTGCTGAGGTTCCTCCCTGGTGGTGCAAGGGGTTAAGATGCAACCTATAAAGCTGACCGCAGCCACTGCAGCATGCGTTCGACCCCTGGCCAGGGAGCTATCCACATGGCACAGGAGACCTCTCCTGACTCACCCGCTGCTCCCCTCAGCAGTGTACTTCAGTCGATCTGCCTGTTCTGTTCTCCACTCTATCTCTGGTGAATCCTCTCACCCTCCCCACACCTCTGGCAAGTACCCCAGCTCTTGTATGCAAAAATAAATAACTCTTTAAAACAAAAGAAACAAAGAATTCTGCTCAGGGCAGATTCTGCTCAGGCAGAATCAGGGCAGAGGGAAAAGGGAGTATGAACGAATTGATTAAAAAGCTTCTGCTTAAGGGGCCTCCCTGGTGGCACAGACGCAGCCTGTGAAGCTGTCCGCAGCCTCTACAGCATGAATTCAATCCCTGGCCTGGCCGGCCATGGAGCAACCCACATGGCACAGCAGACCTCTCCTGACTCGCCCGCTGCTCCCCTCAGCAGTGTACTTCGGTTGATCTGCCTTTTCTGTTCCCCACTCTGTCTCTGGTGATTCCTCTCACCCTCCCCACACCTCCAGCTCTTGTATGTATAAATAAATAAATCTTTAAAAAAATAAAGCTTCTGCTTAAAATAAACAGAGCATTAATCTAGAAGCAAACGCATAAGGGTGCTTGCTTACTATGTAATTGTAATAGGCAAAATCCACCAAAATGAACTAGAAACAGAATGGCTGAACAAACAATTGAATATCCATATTATGAAATATTATATAACTTTTAAAAGGAAAGCATGACTGCATTATGTGTTGACCTCCAAATGTTTCAGAGAAATGTGTACGGGATATAATATTTTCATGAAATCAGAAGTAGGGTGTGCGTGTTTTATAGAGTAGATAGACTGATGTCAGAGGGATGAACTGGGAGGGAGGAGCAAAGGAGGAGGAAGTGGAGGAGCAGGAGCATAAATAGCAGGAGGAGGAGGGAGGGAGGAAGAGAGAGAAGAGGGAAGGGAGAGAGAGGAAAAGAGGTAAAAATTATGTAATAAACTATACTGTTTATTTGAGGGGCGTTAGGTTGGAAGGGGCATTGTTAATTGCTTTATATAGGCATTTATATATGCATCTACATATACTTATATGTAGATATAGCATTACTTTTGGCTTTTTATAGAGAACATTTATTACTTCAGTGATTTTAAAAAAATTCTTTCAAATAAATCTAACCTCAGTCGCTAATGTGAACACGTGACAGTATTAACACTGCTAGCACCACTAACTCACTGCTAATGCTCTCCCCCACTTAACTTCTTGATTTTCAGAGACTCCCAAGGGAAACAACAACCCCCTTGCTTTCTGGTGCATGGAATCTGGCCTTGAAATAGCCTCTCCCAACTTCCCACTACAATATCCACTGAGAACAAGTAAAAGGTGAATAGTCACAGGAATTCTGAAAACTTGGATTGTTAATTATTGCCAATGGAACTAGATTCCATTATTTGCTCTTTTTTTAAAAAAAGATTTATTTATGCATACAAAAGCTGGGGGGGGGGGTACAGGCCAGAGGTGTGTGGGGGTGGTGGTGGTGAGAGGATTCACCAGAGAGAATGGAGAACAGAACAGGCAGACTGACCGAAGTACACTGCTGAGGGGAGCAGCGGGCGAGTCAGGAGAGGTCTGCTGAGCCATGTGGGTAGCTCCCTGTCCTGCCGGGGATTGCACTTGTGCTGCAGAGGCTGCGGATAGCTTCATAGGTTGCATCTTAACCCGTGGCGCTACCAGGGAGGCCCCCATTATCTGCTCTTGACACAGAACATGACTAGAAAAACAGACATCTGTCCTTCTGCTACAGGG
Organism: Talpa occidentalis; assembly: GCF_014898055.3. Lineage (NCBI taxonomy): Eukaryota > Metazoa > Chordata > Mammalia > Eulipotyphla > Talpidae > Talpa > Talpa occidentalis. The sequence continues at coordinate 48,070,634 of NW_023605305.1, forward strand.
TCATGATTTACAAAAGTCAAGAGTGGTTCTCCCTACACCCCACTAGGGCATCTTTTCCTATTTCTAACTTACTAGAAAAATACAGAAGAAATGGAGGACGTGAGTCCAGTGGGACTGGAGACTTTCTTCAACTTAGATATTTGTAAGGGGGATTCCAGAAATTGAATTTATCTGAGTGCTTGGTTAGCTCTGTATCCATGTGCCTGTCATTTGTGAGTATATAGAATTTAGGTGGAAATAATACAACAGAGAGATAAAAGGGATTTCCTGGCTCTGAAAGTTGTTAAACTGTGAATTATTTAGGGATTTTTCTCGCCTCTCCAAATCTTGAAAGAAATTCCCTTCTGTCCAGATGATTTCTGAGTGTGCTCCACGCTGCACAGGGTGGAAATCTGTGCACTAATCTGTGCACAAGAAAGACTTCTCACTAATTGCGGCAATTTCTTTACAACCCTGAACTCTTAAGACCTTGACTTAAGTAAAGTACATTTTGTTTGCTTGTTTGCAATGAGCTAAGTCTTTGTTTTCTGTGACAACCAGAGGTCCACAAAGCATAGCATAGGTAAGTTCTGTACCCATGTGCTCCTGCACATTCAGTCCTACAATTGGCAGTAGCTCCCAGTAGTGCTGTGTTCACAAACATGGAGGACACATGTGGACACGGCATTAAAGAGTGACTGGATGGGTTAACAATGTCTGCTGGGCCCCCGGAAGTTGGTGATGACATAATTGACATACCTGTTTAAAGCAAGGGGCACCTTTCAGTCTTCTAGACCCAGTGCTAAATTCTTAAGATTACAGAAAATGGGCCATTAATAGGTTTAGAAGAATTCATTATCAACAGTTCCCCCCAAGGAAATGATAATGAAGTTACCTCAGAGACAAGTTTGTTAGCTATTGGTTGATTGATTAACTTTCTGTGAAGAACAGAAGCAGACATTCATTCTCCCTAGTCTGCTGTGGGTCCACAGGACTTAACTCCTGGATTACAGTCCCAGCCTCCGAGTGGTCTCCTGGCCTTACCTTCTTAGGATCTGTTCTCCATAAAACGGATAGTGTGAGCTTTCTATTTATTTATTTTAAAAGATTTATGTATTTATGCATACTAGAACTAGGGTGTAGGCCAGAGGTGCGGGGGCTGAGGATTCCCCAGAGATAGAGTGGGGAGCAGAACAGGTGGATCTACTGAAATACACTGCTGAGAGGACCAGCAGGTCAGACAGAAGAGGTCTACTGCGCCATGTGGGTCAGCTCCCTGGCCAGGGATCAAACTCAGGCTGTAGTGGCTGGTGATAGCTTGATAGTGCTGTGTCTTTAACCCCTGCACCACCAGGGAGGTCCTGGGGTGAGTTTTCTAAATTCACACTTCATGTTTGTTCTCAGTAGTTCCCAACATCCTCAGGACAATTATTTACTCCTATGATAGACTCATCTTGATCTGGTCCTTGCTGGGCTCACCACTCCCATCTCTCTATTTTAAAAAAAAATACTAATTTATTTTCTTTTATCGTTGTTAATTTTTTTTTTTTTTTTAAATAGAGGCATGTTTTATTTATTTATTTGTTTGTTTGTTTGTTTTGTTTACACATGCACTGGGTACAGTTAGAAGCGCGGGAGGGTGAGAGAATTCACCAGAGCCAGAGCGGGGAGCAGAGCAGGCAGAAGGACCGAAGTACACTGCTGAGGGGAGCAGCGGGCGGCAGGAGAGGTCTGCGCGCCATGTGGGACCCTCCTCCGGTGGCCGGGGAGCAGCCGGGGATCGAACCGGCGCCGCAGAGGCCCTGGGCAGCTTCGCAACCCAGCACTCAACCGCTGCGCCACCGGGGAGACCCCGTTGTTAATTTTTTTTACAGTACTTGATTCTACCCTCAGGTGTAGTCCCCATAGTTCTCCCACCACCGTAGCACCCGTGATCCATCATCCTAATCCCCCATGCTCTTCCCGCCCTGTTTTGACCCCTCTCCCGTCCCCTCCCCTGCTATGTGCCTCAGATCTATGGTCAGCTTGCAAGTTTTGTCTTTTTTCTTGACCTTTTGTTCTGCTTCTCTATATTCCACATATAAGTGAGAGCATCTGATATTTACCTTTTTCCTTTTGACTTATTTTGTTTAGCATAACCCCTTCTAGCTCCATCCATGGTGCCACAAATGGCATGAGTTTATCTTTTTGATCACCAAGTAGTATTCCACTGTGTACACAGACACATCTTCTCGGTCCAGTCATCTGTTCTGGTCCACTCCCATTTCTTATTCCTCATTTCCTTGGCACTTTATGTCATAGCCAAGTTGAGATCCTTGCCGCTCTTGACCTTTTTCATTTGGAGTTCTTCCTTGTGGCTTGCCCTGCTCTCCTCACCGCACCCCCTTCCCTGGGATTCAGCAGCTTAGTTCTCCTCAGCAACCTTCTTCAATCCCTTTCCATTCCCTTTAGATCAAGGGACTCCAGAACTCACTCTGCGCTCTCTTAATGAAGCAGGAAGTTGCTAAGTCTGCTGCTTGGATTCTGCTGCTTGCTGGAGGAAAAGTTCCTGTGTGCTGCGTGCCCATAGGGGTAGCTACGGCTACCTTGACCCCCTTCCCAAACTAGAAAGAAAGTCTATGAAAGGTGACAAGCTTCCACATACGAACTGCAAAAATCCTTATCATTCCTGCAATTCAGGGTTCAGAATTTTGGGAGATATCTTACTGAGCCCTCCAGTGCGACAAATAAATCTCTCTACCCCTCTGAGTGCTGTCTGACTTCTCTGGGAAACTGCCATAACATTAACCCCATAATGTGAATATCAATTTGTCCATATCCCCTAACTAAAACCCTAAACTTTAGGAGGCAAAAAATGTTTCTTATTATCTGCTTCCGAACCTGTTAGGGCCATGGGTGGCTGGCTCATTGGGATGCTTGACACATATTTATCTAAGTGAACAAGTGAATGTGGACTAGGTAGTTTCCCGAACCTCTTGAAATCAGTGGTGACTCAGCACGGTTTATTGCTGATGATCATTGAGTTGACACTTCCCGTGCCCCCACAGTATCTTCTTTCATTTAATTACCTGCTTTTCTGGCCCATGTGCTGCTTCTCCTACCTAATTGCATTAGTTACTGCAATAAATTGAGGCTGAGGCAGGTGTCGATTATGAAAAATGCAAAAATCTAGAAATTCAAAGTTGTTGAATCTTGGATCTCAAAGATATCTTCTGGATCATCCTGTTCAGCAGAGGTCAGAGGTCACACAGAAAAAGTCACTCTCCCTCCTCCCTCCCTCCCACTTTCTTGGAAAAAGGAGTTGTTTTCAGCACCCACACGGCCTTTATACAAATTGTAGGTTCCATATCATGACAGATATTCAATTTTAACTGACCTCAATGTGAAGAGAATAAGGGTCGCGTTTTGCCCCCAAATTTTCAGCTCTCTGAGGCTGGAATTCCCAGCCTCCCTAATGAGAATGTTCCCTATTTTCTTCTTGTCTCTTGAAAAGAATCTGCAACAGGCTCATTTTGGCGAGGTGGGGAGCAAAAGGACTCACCTTGTGTAGCTGAGTTTTCGTCTCGTAGTAGGCGATCACCGGGATGGACGCTCGGTAGTAGGTTTCAAGGCGCTTGGCGATGGTGGTGGTGCTGTCGCCCGCACGAGGGCTGCTCTGGCTCTTCTGCAGAAGGCGGTTGGTCATGGTGTCCGCCGAGCAGTCCATACAGATCACCAAGTGCGGGTCTCCAATCTAGGGGTGGAGGACACGACAGTCAGACACTCCACAGAGGGGCTCTGGAAAGGCTGCAGGCCCTGGTTCTTTCCCTTCTTGGCTTTCTGACTGATCTCAAGGCCTTAGAACCTCATCACGGTGGAAATGGGACTGAACTTCATGGCTCCCCATGTCCAGGTCAGTGGTTTTCCATATGCTGCCTCACAGCCATCTCTTGCCCTCAGCTTTTAAGTCACCTCACGTAATGCAGGTTTTATATGATACCCAGGGCAGACTCAATCTGTCCTCCACACCATAGGGAGGTGTGTGCATGTGTGCATGTGTGTGTGTGTGGTTTCCTCCTGGAAACCTTCCTTGACCTACTGTGGCAGAGCTGATCACTTCCTCCTTTGTGCTAATATTTTATCTGTTGCTAGTGGCTGGTAGCATAGTGTGACCACGTTTTACGCACGGGTAAGGAGAGCACAATGGTTAAGCATGCAAAGGTTAAAGCCATGCTCTCAGGGTCAAATCCTGTTGTGGTGATTTGACTTCAAGACAGTCTTCCTCAATTCCCTGTCTTGGTGAACTAACTTTAAGTTCTTCCCCTGCTAGCCACAGAACCCATTCTTCTACCACCTTGAATCTGAGCTGACTTGTAACGATTTTGTCTAACAGAAGGCAGTGGAAATGCTGCCACATGCTTTTAGAAGGAAGATCATAAGAAATATTTTAGTTCTGCCTGGTCAGCTGCTGACTGAGCTGTGAGGAGGCCCAAGCTAGCTCCATGGAGAGGCCGTGTGGACAGAGAGGCCCAGCTGGCCCTTGTCTGTTTTAGACACCCAAGCCCAGCTCCAGATGTGTACACTTAGTGTACACTCTGGCAGCAATTTATAAAGACCCCAAGTGAGAACCAGGCAGCCAAGTCCATCAACCCAGAAGCCTATTAAAGAAAAGAAATTGTTATTTTAAGCTAACTTGATCATTAACCAAAATTGCCACTTAACTTCAACTTTTCTGCACCTGTTTTTCATTCATACAATGCCAATGCTTACAGAATTGCTGTGAAGATGGAATAAAATTAAATAAGATAATGAAAGTATGTTGCTTGATCTACAGCAAATGCTCAGTAAGTATCAGTTGTTGTGTTGCTTTCCTGTGTCAGGCTGCCAGCCAGCTCTTGATGAGCAGGGGTTAGGGGTGCTCAGTGTCTGTTCCCACCTCTTGCATAAAGTAGGAGGTTAAAGAAATGTTTTAATGAGGGCCTCCCTGGTGGAGCAGGGGTTAAGGACAGCGCTATTAAGCCATCGGCAGCCACTGTACACGAATCCGATCCGTGGCCAGGGAGCTACCCACATGGTGCAGCAGACCTCTCCTGCCTCCCCCGCTACTCCCCTCAGCAGTGCATTTCAGCAGATCTGCCTGTCTGCTCCTCAATCTGTCTCTGGTGAATCCACTCACCCCCCCCCCCATCTGGCCTGTACCCCAGTTCTTGTATGCATAAATAAATCAACCTTAAAAAAAAGGAAATGTTATAATGTATGAAGGATAGTGATAAGAAAAGTCGGATGGATCTTCTCTCCCCCATCCTTTTCTTAAGTGTTCTCTCCTTCCCGATGTCTCTGTGTTGCCTCCATTACCAACTGCAACCCTGAATCAAAAGAAACTCCTGATCTTGCAAAGGCATGGCTATGAGTCAATGAGTATCTTGCTGTCCCCTCCCACTGAAAGTATGTGGAATGGATAGTAACTAAGTCAGGGCAGGGAGGACTCCTAGGCCACATGAAAACATAAGTGGCTAGTGAGCATTATCAAATGTTTATCTATCCCTCTGAAGGATGTAATCAAGGAACAGAGTGGAAAAATTCTCCAAAATATAGTAAAGTGAACAAAATCTCATACTATGTAATGCATGCAATATTTTTTGCTTGCTTTAATAGGAGGAAAAACAGAGCATCTGAACAGCAAGAAAGGTTCAATGATGGTGTAGAAGGAAATGACCTTTTTCCACCAGCAGAGGGCGTGCTGGAGAGGCAGCCTCTGGCCAAGATAGAGAGTTGGGTTCCCTGGAGCAGTCTCCCCGGGGGGTTATCTGGGAAGATAAGGCTGATTTTTAAATTTCAGGGGTTTTTAGGCCAGTCTTGGGGACAGGGAAGAAAAATTAAGGGACTTATTTAGGTACAAACAGAGATATGAATATCCGAGCAGGAGCTGGTAGGAAATGAATTGTCCTCTGGACCAAACTGAACACAGGCTGAGAAGTAGCCTCATCTCCCATGTTGGTACTCAAAGGGGTTCAGGCACCGCGGCTCTGATATGATTTGGGAACTTGTTAGAAATGTAGTCTCAAACGCCATCCTTGACAGTCTCAGACAATCACACCTCGGGTTTGTAGAAGATCCTCAGGCAAATCTTCACAAAATAATAGTTTGAGAAGCTGCTCTAATCAGGCCATTTCCTCATGCCAAGACTATGGGCTTTGACCTGACTTGTCTCTCCTGGAATGGGCCCTACCTTCCTACATAAAAAAACTCTCGAGCCACCTGGAAGTGGTTGATATCACTGCTGTACTTAATATCTAACATAAAAGAAATGTTTGAATGAAATATCATTTCCCCCTAAAACACTTCGATTATACCGTTAGAAAAGTGTCTTAGTGCAGCCCTCTGGTTCCAGGCTCTGCTGCTTATTCCCTGGGCTGTGATTAGCCCTTAACATCATGTGAGCCAGAATGTAAAGATCCTGTCCATGTCTCAGTGGATCACAGAGACTTGGGGATAACTCCCTGCCCCCAACATCACCCTGCTGGTGTCCCTGGAATTCTGCCACCAGCATTATTGGGTTTTCATAGCCATTGGGTCCTCAGGGACCTCTGTTAGAAATCAAATGGCTTGGAAGGGTGGAAACACCCACCAGCAGCCACATTTCAGGCTGACCATAATGTGGGAAGGGTTTTTACATGCAATTATCTCTTTAACCCTTTCAGCACCCCTGTGGGGGAAGAAATGGAGGTTCATAGAGCCTAACTTGCCCAAGGTCACTGAGGACTAGTTAGTGACAGTCCTGAGCCAAGCTGTGTGTAACTCCAAAGTTTGGTAACTTCACCCTAATGGAGGGTCCCGGAAGCTTCAGAATGGGCTCAGACCAGATGCTTGTGTCCCAGTGGAGCCAGGAGTGGAGGGCAGGAAGTGGGAAAGGAAGTGAGAGAGTCAGAGGTCATACTTGCCAATTTTATTTTGCAGAAGCTGCCCCTTGGGATTTAATTGGGACCAGTACTCACCCTTGTCCCCAGAGCGAGAGAGCAACCTACTGGGAGAAGCCCTTTGACTTGTGATCATGGCCGTGTTGGATGGCTCAATGGTGGCAGAAGGAGGAGTTAACCCTGCTCTCTTCTGACCCCTTAAAACTTAAGTTTTCTTCAGATTAAGTCAGGATGCCAGTTGGGCTATATTTACAGTGAGCAGGGTCATGCCTTCCAGAAACTCTTTTGTTGAGAATTGCAGCTATCTTGTTCTGTGCCTCAGTTTTCTCCTTTTAAAATGAGGATAATAATAGTTTCCACCTGCTAGGATGATTGTGAAGAATAAATGAGTTGATACTTAAGAACTTGGCCCATTTTGGGTATTACATAAATGGAGACAGTATTACTTAATGTGGACCTGGAAACAGACTCATCTCTTTGAGCCATGCAGTCCCCCATTGGTCAGATTTGGGTTTGGAGTCAAGGACCCAGCTTGGCTTCCAGCCCAATCACATGTCCCAGCACACTTACCAGTCTCACTGTACTGGGAAGTAAGGCCTCTCTGGCTAACAACATAATACACACCTACTTCCCACTTGCACTCACCCTTGAGGTAATCCTTTGGATGCCTCATTAGAGGAGGGTTATTTGGTTCATTCTAGAATTCCTAGACATACAACCCTGATTATGATAATACTCACTGCCATGCCTATACCACCATGGCACAGCTCAAAGTTCAATAACGAGCCAGAAGTCAGAAGAAGAGAAGAGAAAATCTCCAGTGGAAAACGCCAAGGTGGTTCCTGTAGGACTGACTTCCCCCAAAATGTTCCTATAGGCAATTTTCAAGATGGCCCAAGCAGGTTTTTTTCCAGTATAGGTCACCTTGGCACGTGAAGCTAAGGTCAGTCAAGGTTGCATGGTTCTTAAGGTAAACTGTTAGCATTACCTTAAAGAATGGATATTACTTGTATTTAAGGTGATCTCCACAAATCACCTACTTTTTTTTTTTTTTTTAATTGGAGAAACCTATTAAGGCAGGGCAAGCATACAGAAGCAAGGTTTGGTCATACGAAGCCATCCCCTTCTTTTCATGTGAGGCCCCCCCATCTCGCTCCTTGATGCCTCAGACCCTTCCATCCCTTAGCTCAAGATCTAAATCCCCAGTTTGTCACGTTCACTCTAGAATTTACAGGCATGAAAGTTCTCCATAGGTATGTAACTAAATTTAATCTTTTTCTCCTACTCTTCTGTCAGATATTAATTGGTTGTTTGATCAGCCTAAGAAGAACCCAGAGGGGTTGGGGAATTTCCCCTTGTACTTCTCTATCTACAAGGTTCCCCACAATTCCAACTAGAACACACCAACTAGACATTTTCTTGGCCAACTCATAAGTTCTTTCTAAGAACTCATCGTGAAGATGAGAATGTATTTATAAACAGAATCACTGATCTGTAGATGAAAGGTGTTAGGAGAGAGTTGAAAGTAGTTAGGCAGAGGGATAACGATGTCATCACTTACAAAAATCTGGGAAATTACGTGCATATTCAGGCTAAGTGCAGGATTTCAGTTAAGAGGCTCCAGGGAGGGAAAAGCCAAGAGCAAAGGTATACACCTCACTTCTGTTAATATGTGTTTTGTTTGGCTGCTGTTGAGCACAAGATTGGGTTAATAGAGGAAAGCGTTTCAATTTCACACAAGGGAGTCAGGCTAAGCACACACCCCTTCTGGAGATGATGATAATCCATAGCGTGGGGCTAATAATACCTACTGAAAGATTGTAAAGATGAATAAAATTACATCTAGTTCAGTTCTTGACACGATTTGAGTGCTCAAAAAATAACAGCCATTATTCTTTTAGTTATGTATTCTGATTGGTTTTAACTATATAAAAATGGGTAGAACAAAGACTAGAAGAACATACATCAAAGGTTAATAGGTGTGTTCTCTGGGTAGTTATTCTTTGTTTTATGCTTTTCTGTATTATATCTATATAATTTTTATTTCTATAGTCAGAAAAAATACACATAACTTTGAAAAGTTTGTAACAAAAATTTATTAAACAACATATTCTGGCTTATAAATGCGTAAGCCATTTTTCAAGGAACCCATCCAAACTTCTCAACAAGTGTCAAGGAGGCTATTTTCAATGTCCATTTATAGAGGAGGAAATTGACATATGGAAAGATAAATGACATGCCAGTAAGTTACAACGCCAGGCTCTGAATACAGGCCTGTTAACACCAAAATCAAAGTTAGGGGTTCTTGGTTGGGGTGGGAGATGGGAATGCTGATGGGAAACCCCAACTCCTCCTTCTATTCATTCCTTCTGCCCCATCACACACACCTACAAACACACATGCAAGCACACATGTGTACTTCTCTTCCATATTGGATATCAAAGGCGAAATCATTAATTCAATGGGGGGAAAATCAGACTTGATTTTTCATCCCCTTAAAAGGTGATGGAGAAATTACCCATGGATTTACCTAAGCTGTGGACATAATTTTGGTTTGGTCTTTAGTGAGTTCATGTGGAGAAGCAAATCCTCAAAGGACTTGCATCTCTGAGAACTCAGAGGTAGGCAAGTGTCAGCTTAACTAACTGAGCTGAATTTTTCTTCAATAACAGATGGTCCTCAGCATCAGGCACATCTGTGAAACAGAAAGGCTGGTGGGAGTTTGTAGGCTGGTTAAAACTGTTCACAGGCCTGACTGGGCTTCAAATATCATTGCAGACCTGACGGGTGTTCAAGAGACATTTGCTGTGTTCTCAGCCAGGATGATGGCACTCATTCTCTGGGGAAAATCGTGTGTCCATATTTATCTTTGCAAAATTTCAAATTAATTACTTGACTGTAATTTGGAGGGAACTGATCAAATGATGGGGTCCCTGCAGGGCATAAATGAATCAATAGTGGCTTGTTCTGTATTTGTAGCATGTTTGATCTTCCAGTTGGGTTAAAAGCAGGTGTTTGTGTTGGATGGTGGATATGTTCTCTTGCACAGAAGCCTAACTGACATTAGAATCTTCTAAAGTTATTGTTCACAGGGACAAATCAATGTTGCATTTGGGCTTTGCAAACTCCTTCCAGCAGTGTGTAAAAGACGTCTTTGCAGACATATTACTTGAATGCTATTTGTTCAATCCTGATGGGGACTCATATGTTTCTTGAAATGGCATCATGGAATTTTGCATGCTTGAAACTTCAGTCATTATGTTGATGACTTTCTCATTCCCAAGCTCTTCTGTGTCACATCTAAAAAAAACCCTTCTGAAAGATTGCCACAGTGGGAAAGGAAGTTTTGCTTTACTTTAGAGAAGATCATGTGAATGATTTCAGTTCTTACATACCCAAAGACCAGGGGTAGACCAGTATGCTGTCTAATGTCTTTAGCTCTCTGTGACTGGGTTATAAACAAAGGAGAAAGGTATGATGGAGCAGAGACTTACAGTTTTGTATGAGGTATGATTAAACAAATAAAACCAGAGGCTTCTGTAAGGGTCTATTCCAGGGAGACTTACCCCTTATCTCTTTTTCCCAGTAAACACCCTAGCTGACTTCCCCAGTCTCCAAGGTCTTAGCTTATCTACTGAAGATGGCATCTAGCACTTGGTGCTGAGCAGCCAGCTGCAGCCTGCAGCCTGTGTGCCACCTCGATGTCCTCAGTGGCTGTGGGGCTGTGGGGAGCTGCCAACTGCATGGTGCACATGGGCATTTCTATGCTTTCAGGGCATAAATTCACAGAAAAATGTGAATGGCTATCAACAGAAAATAGTATTAGAAGAGTGGGAAATAGCAATTTTGCACAGGAAGCTTTGGGAGATGTTGTTTACTTAAAGTCTGCCAGAAGTTGGGACAAAATTGAACACACAAGATGAGTTGGTGCTATGCAAAGTGTGAAAGCTGTTAGTGATCTCTCCTCTTCTTTATTAGGAGAAGTAGCAGAAAAGAATAAAACTCTTTCAGAAAATCTGGACTTGTTTTGAAAATGGTTGGCTGACCAAGGTAACCTGAGTCATCCTCCAGAACTCAATGAACTAATGAATGAAGAAGCATGTGAGAAATTCAAAAAACCTGTTGATGAGTGTAAATGAAACCCCTAAATAAACTAATATCAAACAATAGCAACAACCAAAAGTTGACATCTAGAGCCACGTGAGTGAGTTACTCAGTCATACTGGGTCTCCCAGGTACGGAGGAGATACATACGTTGTTATTAAACTTCTACATGGCCTTTCCTTTTATTAAAACAAAAGCAAAAATGAGTGGCCATCTAGATAATCTCTTCTAGCCTTTTATAGCTCAGAAAACACAGTAATGTATATCATTTGATGTTCAAAAAATCCTTTACAAGAGGTTTGGCGGCTATTATTATCATCTCCATTTTATAGAGGAATGATGTGAAGCAAAGTGACTTGCCCAGGGTCATGCGAACATACAGCAGAGGTGAAAAGCCAGCCTTTCTTAGAGCACATGGGTGATGTGCTTTAAAGAGGTTACCTTGAGAGACTCCATGTGAGTGTCATTACCACTCCAAGCAATTTGGAACCCTTTGGCCTAAATTCAGGGATTTACCTTCAGACCCATTTTAAAAAAAGACCCAAGAGAAGTACAATTTTGTTGTTGTTTAGAAGTAGTTGACAAAGAGATGCACATTCTGTACCACACATCTTATTTATTACATTTGGTCATTTGGGGTGTCATAAGAATATCTTACTACTTCTGAGAGCAATTAGCAAAAATAAATTTTTGAAAACATTTCCCAACCCCTCCCCCACCTCCCACACTTAAAGGCAAGAGATCCTGGGCCACTTTCAGCCCTCTCGGGCTTTTCAGACAAAGTCACAGGCAAGTAAGTATGAACTCACTGCTTGGGGTGCTGCCATCTGAAGCCTGAACCTCAATAAACATTGTTAAGCCCTTAGCAGCCAGCCAAGCACATCTCCTGCTGTATTTTAATTATAAGTCAATCCCCTCTAGGTAGGGAGTACCTCTAAGACCCAAACACACCTTCCTCTTCTCTCCATTCCCCCTCAATTTCCGCCTTGTACAAGTCTTAATTCTAAGGTGGCATCAGGTAAAATAACCCTGTTCCTTAGTTACTAAGATGGTTCGCCCAAGAACCTTATCCACTGCCTGAATACTGGCTAAAAGATCTGAACAGACAAAAATGTAAAACAATCTATGGAAGACTTAATATTCAGATGTCAATACTTGCTAACAGTTAAGGCAATTTTTCTCTGAGTCTGGTTGTAAGCAGGAACGTAGGGGAAGGCAAACAATTGTGTTTTAGCTATTAAGAGACCATTTATTTAGGGAGTTAATTGAAACAAAGATTCAGAAGGAGGTCAAACCAGACCCCAGGAGACAGACAAGTATATTTCACCTTAATCAACATTGTAGTGTTAGAGCTGGATGGAGGGGGATCCTCCAAATCTTATTTCCACAATCAGCTGTCACCAATATATTGTCACTGACTGGCTGTGTGACCATGGGCAAATCATGTCACCTCTCTGTGCTTAATTCATCACCTTTAATGTGAGGAAAATACCTTCTCTACCTATCTAAAAGGGTTGTTTAAAAAATACATCAAATGAAAATATTTTAACACTACCCTAAATATGTATCTGCATGAATACTAATACTTGTATATTCTGGAGTCTATTTTTAAACAAAGGAGGACAATTGTCTCACTCTTGTTTGGATTTTGTCAAATTAGAGGCAGTGGTGTAAGATGTGTAGCACAGGATCTGGCCCAGGGTAGTTTTAATAAATGTTTTTTTTTTTTTTTTTTTTTTTTGTGGGACCCTTGCCGGTGGCCGGGGATCGAACTGGCGCTGCAGGGGCTGCTACGGGCAGCCTCACAGCCCAGTGCTCAACCGCTGCGCCACCAGGGAAGGCCCAATAAATGGTTGTGTTACAAAGGCTTTTACTTACTGCTGTTCCCCTGCAAGAGGCCTGACACACCCTCTTCACTAGGAAAGGGTAGGCCTTAGGGAGGTTGGGATGTTGGGAGATCAAATTGGTGCATGTATTTGATTCAGATCATTCAGTATACATTTCCCTGCCTTCTTCTAAGGGCATCCTTACTTTTCCTTGGGTAATTTCCTTTCCCTTTCCCAGTCTATGTGGTTCAGCTGTGTACCCATAGTCCACTGCTATCCTTGCCCTGCTTCTCCAGGCTGGACCAAGGTCTTCCTGCATATTATTCCATCTCCTGCTCTCCTACCTTCCCTCTGGCCACGGGACTGTTTCTGTGATAAGACCCATGACTTAACCCAGGGGTAATGAAAGCACCCCTTTGTCTTTAGTTAGACCCACTGGAAAACAGAAATATTTTTTTGAGAGATCGCTGAGATGGTGGACTATAAGCCTGAAATAGGGAGAAAATGAGGTCAACACAAAGGAAAGTCCAAGAGATGGAGAAACTGAGATGATGAATGAACATATTTGAATACATGAATTCATCCAAGTGTAAACCACTCCTGGACCTTAGTTACCTGAACCAAAAAATCAAGCACTATCACCACCACCACCATCTTTTTCTTTTCTTTTTTTGGTCAGTTTGTATTGAGTTCCTGTCACTTGTAACCTAAAGTTTTTAATTAGCACGATTGGAGAAGAAATAAACTTTGAATTTACCCCCAACCTCAATGTTGTTCCCGATTTTGCTTTGTGATACTTGTTACAACAGCTCACCCTATGTCCGAACTCTTGCCCTTGCTTCACTTCCCGAGGATAACCGTCAATCAAGAAGCCCTTGGTGTCGTTGAGGCTGGCCACCATGGCCTCCTTCAGGAGCTCTAGAATGAAACCCTGGAGCAGAGGAAGAGGGGTTAGGGCCTGAGCTCTTCCATGAACAACACTACGATTATCACAGATCTCCTTAGTCATCCCTTTGAAACAGAAAGGATTAGCGATGGTCAATAGCACACAGCAATAATATAACCTTATTGCATCAATTCACAGTCTCATCACCCTCTTCCCCCAACACGCACACGTTAATGTTGATGAAGTGGTAGGAATCTTATAATCAGTGCTGGGTCACAGTTTAATTGCTTGTGCTTTTTTCGTAGATATATTTTTCCCAGTTATGTCTTAAAATAATGGCATCTTAGATTAGATGAAATATGGCAGCCATTTCTCATACAGTAGCACTCCATGAATTAGGCATAATGGCAGTTTAAAACCAGGCAAAGTATAGTATAACATGTATTTCACTGTTGATTCCTTTAGTGAATATTGTATAAAATTGAGATCTTCTAACTTGACAAGATTTTCAGTAGATGCAAAGTAGAATTTTCTAGCAGTATCACTTTCTCAGTTAAAGCTTTTTATTTAACCCATGCTTATGAAAAATAAGAGAGGGCAGATACATGGAAGCTTGGGAATGGGTGTAGGAAAAATGCAATCAACAGCCAAAGTGGGGTTAGTTCCCTGTTCTCTGGCTCCCTGGCACCCCCAGCTTTTGGCAAAGAGGCTCACGGAATGTAGCCAACAAGGATGGTCAGAATCTATCCCTAGATAATTGTGATTAACTCCTCATGAGTTTGTATATAGTGAGGAAGATGGATAATAGATGAAAAAAATAGATACATAAAAAAGACCTAGGGCCTCCTTGGTGGTGCAAGGGGTTAAGTCTCAGTACTATGAAGCTATCCACAGCCTCTGCAGCATGAGTTCGATCTCTGGGGCCGGCCAGGGAGCTACCCACATGGCGCAGCAGACCTCTCCTGTCTCCTCTGTTGCTGCCCTCAGCAGTGTGTTTCAGTAGTAGATCTGCCTGTTCTGCTCCCCACTTTGCCTCTGGTGAATCTGCATATCCCTGCCGCTCCCCGCACCTCTGGCCTCCACCCCAGGTATTGCATACATAAATAAATAAATCTTTAAAAAAATAAAAAGGAATGTCAACAATATCTAAAGTCCCTTTAAAAATAAAAAAGACCTAGAGAGAATGGCTAGGAACAAAACTAAAGCAGGGCAAAGAGAAACAGAATGCCTATTTCAGACAGGGTAGTTAGGAAGGGCCTCTCGGACAACTTCTGATACTTAAACAGAGATCTAGATGAAGGGAGCAAACTACGTGAATGTCTGAAGGAAGAGCGAGCACTCAGGCTGAAGAAATGGCAAGTGCAAAAGCTCTGAGGCAGGAACCAGTCCGGCCTGTGTGAGGAACAATGACAAGACCCAGGGCCAGGTGGGAGTGAGCACGATGACAGTGATGGGAAATTGTTTTGGAGAAGGAGCTGGAGAACAGAGTCATGGGAAGGATTCTAGATTTCATTGTAAGTTTGATGGGGAATCATTGGAAAGTCCTGGGGAAGAGAACACAGTCCTGTGCCACTTAACTGTGTTTTTGTCAACGATGGGCCACACATTTGATGGTAGTCCCACACTGGCTACATATGCAGCCCATGAAAGGAGCAGGCCACAGCATCATCTGGTCTGGTGTGATTATACTCTAGATGTCTGCACAATGACAAAATGGCCCAGTGACGGCTTTCTCAAAAGCTACCCCTGTCTAAGCAACACATGACTGTGTTACAATGTGATAAACATTTTCAAGAAATCATTCTGGCTGCTGTGAAAAGAGTGGGCACAACAAGGCCAGCAAAGAGGCAACTGCAATGTTATGTCTCCTGTGTCTCTTTTCACGAGGACCATTCTGGCTTCTACATTGCAGTTGGTCAAGGAGGAAAGATAAAGTTCTGTTTGCTCACAGGACTGTGCCATAGAAGCCCTAATTACAGGGTCCCACATAGGACGTTGGGATGAATATTTTTTGATATCTATGGCATGCAGCTTGTCAGAGATGGATGATGACTTGAAAGAAAAAAATACACAAAAGGGATATGCTTTTCTTAAATCATACAAGGAAGATGCCAGATTTTAAGATAGTGCTATCATACTTCCTAGAACAAGACAAAAATGTTATTTTTATTTTTCAGAGCATTCTAATTCTAGGCTCTGCTCTATCACATTCCTCTCTGCTTTGAAGAATTTAACTTTAAAGTGGGGACCAGTTGAGGGGGAGCTTATGAAATAGGCTAGCATTTAAGAGGCTGACAGAGCAACAAGACAGAAGGAACCTGGGCTGGCAGATAGGCTGTGTGCTGTGGACCTCCTGCCTGCCTCTGGATTGTCGCAGAAAAGAGAGATTCGGTACAGCTATTGTCCCTTGGGGCTTCTTTTGACCTAACAGCTTAGAATAATTGTGCACTTCAGAATATCTCCCCGTCCCGGGAAGGCAGCTGATGCTTACGGAGGGCACCAGGTCTCCACGTTCCATAATGTCTCTGATCAATTTGCTCCTTTCAGATTCTGTTGCCAGCTCATTACGCAGGAGTGCACCAGTTGAGAGGTATGTAAAGCCATATTTTTCCACCAGTTTTTCACACTGTGTGCCTTTGCCGGATCCAGGGCCACCTAGAAAAGAAGTCATGAATCAGACATGCATCCTGAGTCTGGTGACTCATTTTTGACTCGTCAACATGATGGGCAGGCCTCTGCTTCCTTCAGCAAGCACGCCTTGATGCTGACCATTTACCGGGAGCTGTGGTTCCACTGGCTAGTGAGATGCAGTTCTTGACCACAAAGAGTTGACTCCCTGTAGCTGAGGAGGAGGCTGTTACTGACAGACCACAGGCCATTGTCATGTAGTGGTCTAGTGGGAAGATGCTATCGGGGTGCAGAGGAGAGGGACCTGACTACATTTGGGCAGAAATGCAAATCAGAGAAGTTTCCTGGGGAACTAAATCTGCACTGAGCACAGTGCTGACATATAGTGATTGCTCAACCAAGGATAATGGTTAATTTTCAAAATAATTTTCATTTTCAAACAAGCACACATTTACAGAAGAGTTGTCAATAGAGCAACAAAGAAATTTTGGAAAACTTTCAGAATAAATTGTCAGGCTGAGTCCATATCATTCCAGTTCCTTCAAATAAGGAACCAAACCCATCCTGCTGCATAAACTGTGTCCTCAGACCCCATTTGAATTCCAAGTTGTTCCCCTTGACACAGTAACGCCCGCTGAAGCCAATGGATCATGTTTAGAACATACACTGCCTTCAGTTGTCACGTGTCTATGGTCTCCTTCAGTGTGGCACAGTTCCTCTGTTTCTCTAACACTTTTAAAGATTATAAATACTTATTCTATAGAAGGTCCCTCTCTGAGGGGACCTATTTTAACATAGGCGGAGCTGAGCAGCCAGGTGAAGTCAGGAGAGACAAAGGGAGAATGGCTCACTTCCTTCTTGCCTTTGGACTTGCCCCAGGGACTTGGGGGACAAGGAAAAGACATGTGGATGAGAGACACGAGGGAGCTGAAAATGGCAGTTTTTACCTTGACTTGTACTTTGATTTTTTGCTCCATTACCCCAGCTTTCTAGCACTTGCTTCAAAACTACTTTCCTGGGCCTCCCTAGTGGCTCAGGGGTTAAAGTCTCAACACTATCAAGCTATCGCCAGCCACTGCAGCACGAGTTCGATCCCTGGCCAGGGAGCTACCCGCATGGTGCAGCAGACCTCTCCTGTCTGCCCACTGCTCCCCTCAGCAGTGTATTTCAGTCAGTCTGCCTGTTCTGTTCCCCACTCTGTCTCTGGTGAATCCTCTCACCCCCCCATAACTCTGGCCTGTATCCCAGTTTTTGGATGCATAAATAAATAAAATGAATCTTTTTGTTTTTAAACCCCTTTCTTATGGTTCCCCACCAAAAGGTGCTTCTTAGACCTGTGGTAGTTTTCAGACTTCAGTGTCCCTGCTTTGGGCAAACTCTGCTGGATATTTACCCATTAGGAGAATCATAACTTTGGGTGGTTTATTGGGAATCTATTGCCCTCGCTTGTCTCCCTAGGCACATTAATTCTATTAAAATTCATTTACACTGAGAGTATGCTTTGTGTTTGTGCACATGGCTGGCTGGCTCCCTTTAGCGTGTGCAAGTTTGGGGGTCCCAGAGTAACCCTTGGTCACGTGCTAATATCTCCATGTGATTTTTATTTTTCTGTTGTTTTTGACTACTATTATTAATTCCGGGTGTCTGTCATATTCCTTTAATGGTCATTACATCTTTGATTCATTCCCTTACCCCCCCCCCCCCCAAGTTCAACTAGTTGCTAAGTCATACAATTTACCTCTGGGAAAATAATAATAGCAAAATTTATCAAGTGCTTACTGTCAGTTCTCTAAGGATTTTATGTGTATTCATTTAAGATAACCCAATGAGGCAGACACTGCTATTATCCCCATTTTACAGATGGGGAAGCAGAGGCATGGACAAGTTAACTCCAGCACCTCAGGCTGCACAGCCAGTAAGAAGCCAGCTGAGTTCTTCAAGCCTGGACTCTGGCTCTCAGAGGGGGTCCCTCCTTTCTTCCCTGCTGTACCGGGTGCACAGGGCCACAGTTCAGGTCCTCATGCTCTGTGTGTTTAACCCACATCTGCCTCTGCATGGGGGTTTGGACTTCTACCTGCCAGCAGGATGACCTGCCGAGAAAGCACGTTACTTCTCTGCTCCACAGTATTCAATAATGGCATTTCCCTCCTCCACCATCTACTCCCGTTTTAGCTCTCCAAACTTTTTCATTTCTTATCCTTGTGCAACACTGCCATGTGCAACCACATGCTGTTCCTTCAACAAGACATATTTTTCCTGGCCGCTGGGCTATTGCTCTTCCAAGTCCTCAGCGCTTCTTCTCTCGCAAGATCCTCTTGATCTCTGAGGCTTACGTCAGCTGCTCCCCCTCTTGCAGGAATCAGCCCTCTCACCACAGCCTCTGCTGGAGTGAGTGGTTTAAAGGGTGTCCTGGCGAGAGATAGCTTTGTAGGGCTGAGACTTAACCCCTTGCACCACCATAAATAAAATAAATCTTTTGAAGGGTGTCCTGGACGTCTGTGGCTTTCGCTCTCCAGGTCCTTCGCTAGACCCTCTGCTGCGCTAGCACAGCACCTCGCACCAGCTGGCACTCCATAAATTCCTGTTGGATTAAGGTTTTTCTGTTAAAAGGAAATGCTTAACACTGAAATGCAAAACACGATTGAGATTCTAGCATGCTCATGAGGATGTAAGGCATATTTGGCACTTCTCCTGGATCTTGAAGTTCCTTTCTTGGGACAATTGGAAGAGCTTCCCTCTTGTGGGACATGAGTTGTTGCCCCTCGTTATTATTATTATTTTTTAAAGACTGATGAAATACACTGCTGAGGGGAGCAGCAGGTGGAGAGGAGAGGTCTGCTGCATCATGTGGGTAGCTCCCTGGCTGGGGTTCAAACTTGTGCTGCAGTGGCTGTGGATAGCTTCATAGGTTGTGTCTTAACCCCTTCACTAGTAGCAGTGCCTCCTGTCCCCTCCCCTGTGCTTAGGCAGAACATCCAGGGAAGGGAACCCTCATTTTCTATCTCCCACTCCTCCATGAGGATGTTCTAAGGCAAATGGGAAGGGTTCAGTCCTTCCTTATTGTCACGGATGGGCTGGCTGGAACAGACAGGAAAACAGCAATTACAAATCCTGCAAAAATAATGCAGGGCACTCAGAAGGAGCAGCCAATCGCTAACTAAAGTTACATAGCTAAAACTATGTCTCTTGTCTCCTGAGATAACAGAAAAGGAGAGTGTGGGAACGAGAGAGAAGGCCACTCAGGAAAGAAGTGCTTCCAGATGAAGGAGTAACGGGAACAAGAGGCTGGGCTCCAGCAGAGGCCACGGGGGTTTCTGTGGCCGGATTTACCTGGAAACTCTTTTCCTGGGATGGCTGGAAGCCGGTGATGTGGAAAGATATTTTCAGACTTGGCTTTCAGGGCAAAAATGCTGTATTCTAATTATTTTCTTTCTTCAGCATCCCACTAATATGACTATTATAGTTTTTGTTCCTCTAAAATGTTATTTAATAAATCTTGACACAGAGGCAATTAAAAATCTTCAGCTCAAATTAACAACAGCTGTGTGTTAAACAGCAGCCGCTGCCCCTGTTAGAAACCTTTCGTGGGAGCAACAGCTGCAAATTTTTAGCATTCTTTGGCCAAATGGTGCAGGCACTGTGGAATTTTAAGTAATCTACACAATGGCTTGATTCTTCCCAAGGCTCCAAACTGGAGAACAAAGTGATTTTTATCACTGCAAAGAAGGCACAAAATCTGTTAGTGGGAATATGAATTTTCATATACTGTCACTTCCATGTCTTCGTGGCCTTAACTTATGACTTTTAAATAAAAAACAATGGGGAATGGGGACTTAATAGCCTTCCAGGATAATTTGTTTCGTGGAAAAAAATCCTTTGAGGTGCCACATATCAGGAGGAGCGGGTTGTGTTCTCTGGTGCCACAGTGACTGATAGCAGATGAGGAGCTGTCACTTTTCTGTCATCTCACTGATTTTTAGTGTATCATTACTCAAGGCTTAGGCCCCTGAGCAAACCTCTACACAACACTGCATGGTGTGATTCACAGTATCTGGAATGAGATTCCATTTTGAAGGGTCTCTCAACACTTCAGGAAAAAAAAAAAAAAGAAAAGGTGAAAAATCTTTATTTTCAAGCTCCAATATAATTTGAAATTTTTTCCCCCGGAGGCCAAAGGTGCTAGATTGTGAAAAGTGCAAATACTGTGAACTCCCACTTCATTGCTCGGTGTATCATTTCTCCCTCGAGGTTCCAACAATTCCACATGGAAGGGAGGGGAGAGGAGCCTGCGGGAGAACAGTAAGTCCAGGGACCCAAGTCTGTGTCCTCCTTCCAGCATTTTCTTTGGTTCCTAGTATCCTCTGAGGTAGAACTGAAGCAACCTGCATCACCCCAGCACCCCCTATGGGCCACGTTTTCCCATGTGAGTTTCACTTACTGGGGTAACTCTCTCTTAGGAGACAGCTGCTGGGTTCACGGGCACAACTAGTGAGAGAGGACCTGCCTCCTGAGCAACTGCCTCAGAGGGCTTGGCCTTAGGTCAAAAAGAATGAATCGGCAAAGCTGGTGAGTGAGTCCACCCTGGGGGAGTGTGGGAGTAAACAGTGCTCTAGAAGCCCTGGAAGGGACTCCTCACCCAGGTGGGGTGGGGGTGGGGTGGGGGTGCGGGGTGGGGTAGGGATAGGATGTGGGGGGAAGCTAATTCAAGAACCTAAGTGCCTGGAATCTGGAAAAAGGTGACTAGGCTCATGAACCGGCCCTGCAGACAACGGCTGGAAGGGGGAGGGTGTGATGTACTGGGAAAGGCACAGGACAGATGGATCTGGCAATAGATCCTGACTCTGTTCCTTACTAGTTATGTGGCTAAGGATGGGCCTTTCAATTTCTCTGAGCTTTAGTTTTCTCATTCATACTACAGGAGAAAATAGAAACCAACTTTCTGCCACATTCTCCCTTTGCCTCTCTCTGCTCTTCATCTCCCATACCTGAGCAGTTGCTCTATTGAGTCTATATTTCAAACATCTCTGAAATAGGTCCTGTGGTCCAAAATCTCATTATTCTCCACATCTCATTATT
The DNA here is from genome assembly GCF_014898055.3 of Talpa occidentalis. Taxonomy (NCBI): domain Eukaryota; kingdom Metazoa; phylum Chordata; class Mammalia; order Eulipotyphla; family Talpidae; genus Talpa; species Talpa occidentalis. Next base: position 48,092,029 of record NW_023605305.1, read on the forward strand.
ACCACCATAAGATCCCATCTTACAGCTGTGAGTATGGCCCATATGAAAAAGACCAGAAATATGGGCCTCCCTGGTGGCACAGTGGTTGAGCGCTGGGTTGCAAAGCTGCCCGCAGCCTCTGCAGCGCCAGTTCAATCCCAGGCTGCTCTCCGGGCACCGGAGGAGGGTCCCACATGGCGCGCAGACCTCTCCTGCCGCCCGCTGCTCCCCTCAGCAGTGTACTTCGGTCCTTCTGCCTGCTCTGCTCCCCGCTCTGGCTCTGGTGAATTCTCTCACCCTCCCGCGCTTCTGACTGTACCCAATGCATGTATAAAGAAATAAATAAATCTTTAAAAAAAAAAAAAAAAGAAAAGAAAAAGACCAGAAATATAAAATGCTGGAAGGGTGCAGAAAAGAAGGAAAACGTGGCAGCCCCTATGGAAAAGATTTTGGCGGTTTTACAAAATATTAAAAACAGATCTATTACATGGTACAGCAGTTCCACTCTAGGTGTCTGTCTAACAAATGCAGAAACAATTCAAAGGGATATGTGGTCTCTATCTATACCGGTTGCAGCACTATTTACAATAGCCAAGTTATGGAAACAACCTTGGAGACAAGTACAGGTGAGTGGATTAAGAAGATGTGACATAGATATAAAATGGAAGATGATGAAGTTAGAAAAAAGATGAGCTTTTGCCACTTGTGACAACATGGATGGAACTGGAGGGAATTACGTTAAGTGAAATAAGACAGAAGGAGAAAGATAAAAGATTGAATTTGTATTTTATGTGGGATATGAGAAACAGAAGCAAAGGTTAGACAAACCAAAACAAACCTAGAAATCTGACTATAGAATTTAGGCTACCAGGGACCTCCCTGGTTGCGCAAAGGGTTAAGACGCAGCACTATGAAGCTATCCACAGCCACTGCAGCATAAATTCCATCCCTGGCCAGGGAGCAACCCACATGGCACAGCAGACCTCTCCTGACTCGCCCACTGCTCCCCTCAGCAGTGTATTTCGGTAGATCCACCTGTTCTGTTCCTCACTGTCTCTGGTGAATCCTCTCACTGTCCCCCCACCCCCGCACCTCTGGCCTGTACCCCAGTTTTTTTATACATAAATAAATAAGTCTTTATGGGCCTCCCCGGTGGCGCAGCGGTTGAGCGCTGGGTTGCGAAGCTGCCCGCGGCCTCTGCGGCGCCGGTTCGATCCCTGGCTGCTCCCCGGCCACTGGAGGAGGGTCCCGCATGGCGCGCAGACCTCTCCTGCCGCCCGCTGCTCCCCTCAGCAGTGTACTTCGGTCCTTCTGTCTGCTCTGCTCCCTGCTCTGGCTCTGGTGAATTCTCTCACCCTCCCGCGCTTCTGACTGTACCCAGTGCATGTATAAACAAAACAAACAAACAAACCAGCAAACAAATAAATAAAGCATGCCTCTATCAAAAAAAAAAAAAAAAAAAAAAAAAAAAAAATAAAAAAAATTTAGGCTACCAGAGTGGAGTGGAGGAAGGTGAAGAGGAAAGGAGAGAGAGGACACACTGAATTATTGTGGAGGACTATTGGTGCCTTGGTGGTGGGTGTGGTGTGGCAACACATCTGAAGAGGTGTGACCCTACACCTCTGAATCACTTACAGTGTTGTAAACCAATGTTACCTCAATTAAAAAAAAATTCCCTGTGCCATCTCTCTGACAAAAATTTGGTGCTTGATAAATGTTACTTACAATTAGGGGAGATAATTCATCCCTCTAGCACTTTCTGAGTTACATTCATAGGGTGTCACCTAGCATTCTGTAGGGGAGCAAAAATTTGCCGTGCTAAAATACGTCTTTTTGGCAAAAGACATGATTTCATGGGAGGGACTCTGAAAGTTGGGTGGAGGTGAATTTTGAAAAAAGGTATTTGCATGTTAATTCTCTGTAAAGGCTACTCCCTCCCTGTAGCAGGAAGACCTAAGCTCATCTCTTTTTGATGGAGAAGGCAGGACTTAAATCTGCATTTTACTGTGCCTTCCTCTTGTTACCTGTCAGGCTATATTAAGTCATGTGGGATCTCTCCCATGAACACCTGGGAGGTGTCCATGTTATTATTAACCTTTTGGTTTTTTCTTTTATCAATCTATCTAATAATGCTTGTTCAATTATTTGTTAGCCTGGAGGAACCCAGAGAAGCATGGGGTCATTTCTTTTGTGCTCTGACAATATCAAAGTTTTAATTAAATATAATCTAACAACAAATTTGTTTACACACACACACACACACACACGACAGTATATATACAAATACATGTATCCGGTTTAGAAAACTCAGTTTATTTCCTCTAAGACAAAGCAAAGTGGGCAGCATTCTTCAGGTTCTAAACATCATCAGCAATGTTTTCTAGTCTTAATTCCCATCCCATTGCAGTCTCAGAGTTCTTTAAATCACTTCAGCACCAATTACTTTTACCACTAGCCCAATTTTAGCTCTCCACTGATCTGGATAAACCTATTGATCTTGCTAAACCTGAGAGTTCATCATCACATCATCAATTTGGTCTGTCCTCCCACTGTGATCACATCTTTCTCTTTTTACTTGACCTCACTTCTCAAACCTTTCTCCATTCTTTTTTTTCCCCTTAAGATTTACTTATTGATGTGTACAAGAGCTGGGGTGTAGGCCAGAAGTTGGGGGGGAGGGGATGAGAGGATTCACCAGAGACAGAATGGGGAGCAGAACAGGCAGATCTTCTGAAATACACTGCTGAGGGGAGCAGCGGGTGAGAAAGGAGAGGTCTGCTGTGCCGTGTGGGTAGCTCCCTGGCTGGCCAGGGATCGAACTCATGCTGCAGTGGCTGCGGATAGCTTCATAGTGCTGAGACTTTACCCCTTGAGCCACCACGGAGGCCCCAACTTTTCTCCATTCTCATTGTGACCTCATCAAGTTGGTCCATTCCTTTTAGGCTCCACATACCTCTGTGGCATGTAGGCCGCCAGCGCTTTCTAATAATTTTATCCCTTTTCATTCTACTGTACTTGCCATGAGAGCCACTGGCCTGTGCTGTCTGTTTCAACCTGCATTTACTTTATTGCATCTACTTTACTCTGGATGGTTAAGAATTCCTTGAGAAAGTCAGAAAACAGATAACTGGATCATGCTTTGTAGTGTTATGATAGCTTTTAATGCTTCTTGGCAAATTTATTCCTCTTTTGTTGATACCAAATTGGATGACCATGGATAGATTCTAATCTATTTCCATTGCTCTCAAGTCCTTAAACATCTTCCTATTCCTCTCAATCTTAACAGGCATTTTTAAAGGAAAAAAGCAGAAAGAAATTGAGTAACAACATGTGTTCATAATAACATGTATATTTGGGAGAGAACTGATGTAAGACTCAGTGTCATGGGGTAAGACCCTGTAAAACTGAGTAACTCCCTCACGTGGCTTCAATCTTAAATAACCTCAGATAAAACAAAGGATGTGGATGGGAGCTGGGGAGAAAAGGAGGGTCAGTTATAGGAGGTTACCAGTGCAGGCATGATAAAAGAAGGTATAACTCTAATGCAGATTTAATTCAGCCCTCTCCATTGAAAAAATCAACAGGCATTTTCCTCCTATTCACTAAGAAGGTGAAGATTATATTTTCCCTCAACATTAACATATGTATATTAATCTCTTGTCCTGTATCCCTCTTTTCTCCTTTTTGGAAGATTTCATACAACTTACCCTAAGGCTAACTCTTCATTTGTTCTTCTAGCTTCTTGGTATTTTCCTTCACAGCACTTTCCCCTGTATAATATGTGAATAGTTTACTTTAAGCCTGTTTTTCCCAATAAGAATGCACAGTCCTCAAGCACAGGAAGTGGGTTCACTTTGCTAACCACAGTGCCTGAAACACAGTAGACACGTTATGATAGTGGCTGAAAGAATAATTTAATGATGAATGGTTCCTCTCTTCCTACCTATTCCACAAACTTGATCGCCTCTTTCTTGTCCACATTAAATATATCCCTTGCAGTTGGTACCAACTCTTCTGTATGACCATATGCTCGATTCTCCCAATGAAAATATTTCCACCATTGCGGATTCTTCATCCGCTTAAATCTGCCTGTTTCCATTACTTCCTCTTTTATTGACTTCCTATCTTGTAAGTTACCTCCTACCCTCATCGCTCTCTGAAATTGATCTTTTAAAGTTCAACAGTGATTCTAAAATTGTCATGTCTTTCAGTGACCTTCTTCTGTATTCTGTATTCTTTTTGACTTTTTAGTAGCATTTACCACTGCTGATAAGCATCTTAGAATTCTCTCTTTCCAGGATACAAAGTTTGCCCACATTCTCTCCTCTCCTTTGTCAGGCTGAAGCCTTCAGCTAGTAGGAACTGCTTTATTTATCTTGATATCCTCAAAGAATCCTGCATAGTGTCCAGCCAACTCTTAAATCAGGTCCATGTCCAGGGGGCCCTAGAAAAGGGACAACTCTATTTTCTTCCATATAAAATGAACACTGGACCAAAGGACTCGAGCTCCAAGTTCACTTATCAAACCTTTATCTGGCTAGATGAGTTTGATCAAGTTGCTTATCCTCTCTGAGCTTCAGTTATAAAATAGGGACCATCTTAATGCCTATGGCTTGTGAAGACAAACAAGGTAATACAGGTAAATCACTTGGGACACTAGCGGGCACAGCAAAACACCCAAATATCACAAATGATTATCTGTAAAATGGTGCAACTGGCGGAAATGATGTTTAAAATTTCTCCCATGAGTTTGCCCATAAAATCTTTCATGATTTTACAACAATTAGACACAGCATTTTATAATGTGGTACTCTTTTAACATCTTTAAAGATGGATAGTTTCACAGTTATAGCTTCACAGTTATAGTTATAGCAAACACCTTTTGCAAATGAAACTATCCTATTTTTAGAGTTTTTGAAAATCTATCAGCTTTCTATCCTTGAAATATTTCTTCTTCTCTAAGTGAAAATGGGCCCCAAGGTTGGGCTCGGTTTTTGCGACTGAATGATTCTTTTCAGAGAAAAGCTATTATGCCATCAGTTCATGAACTGACTGTGCCCTAGGAAGGAGTCTCATCCACGGTGGGCTCATGAGTCACTTCAAACATTCTGTGACTGGGATGAGCTGCATCACCATGCTGAGTTTCAGCAGGCTGTTGCTGGGAACTGGCTCTCTCTGACCGGAAACAATTAAGAAAAATAGATCTTTATCCTCAAAGACAACATCTCTATTAGTTCTGCAATGCACTGCTGCTTCAGATTATTTGGTGACTAGGATGAACTATGCCAGCAATAGGGTCAGCTGAAGGTTATATGGAAAAACTTTACATAGAGCTGGGATCCTCCTGATGACACAGACTGTTCCTTATTTATTAGGGCCTGGTATACAGCAGACACTAGAGAGTTGTTCGAGCAATAAATGGATAAATGAATGAGTAAATGGATGGTAAATATTCTGTCTGATTAAAGAAGGTTAGCCATATATATGACAATGGGAGCTAGGAGACCTTGGTTCTAGATCATTCCTGCTCTGAACTGAGAGGTCTTGAGAGACAGAATCCTTTTGCTTTTTTGGGTGTCATCTTCCTTCTCTATAAATTATAGAGTCTGGATTAAATTAGTGATGTCCTGTGTTGTTCTGTATTATTCCTGGTAAATATTCCAGCTTCCCTTCCATAGTGCCCCTCCCTGAGGAAGGATTATTTGTCCCCACCTTTTCGAATCTGAGAGTTCTCAAGTGACTTGCTTGGGACAATGAAATGTGGGCAGACGTGGATGGATGTGCATAGCTCACCTGGGCAGAGGTTTTTTATTGCTGGGACATGGTTTATCATGTCCCTTTTGCCATGATATTGGTAATGTTTTGGATAGTAGGGGATCAATCAGCGTGGTTACCAGAGCGAAGCCCTGTCAACTGTTGAAAGCCTGTAGTATTAATCCAGAAGAAGTGAAGAGGAGGAGAAGCAGGAGGAGGAAGAAGAAACATCTTTGCTGTCTTACACAGAAATTTTTAGGGGAACTTACTTGTTACTACAGCATATCCTGCTTCCTTTGACTGATACTTTCCCAAACTTGATTGTGTATCAGAATCACCGAGGGATATTGAAAAAATTTCCATATCAGGAGATCTCTGAACCTCTGGGGTTGAGGCCTCATAATTTGTATTTTAAAAGTCTCCTGAGGTGAAAGCAGAATAGATGAAATGGAAGAACGAATAAGTAATCTTGAAGACACAGAAATAAAAAGAACCAAAACAGAGAAGGAAAGAGAAGTACGAAGGAAAAAGAACGAAGAAAGACTTCGGGAACTATCGGACTCCATGAGGAAAGGAAATATAAGAGTTATAGGAATACCAGAAGGAGAGGAGAGAGATGTAGGAACAGAGAAAATATTCAAAGAGATAATTGAAGAGAACTTCCCAAATGTGAAGAAGGAGCTGAAAATTGATATACAAGAAGCAAGAAGAACACCAAACTTCCACGACGAAAGGAAAAATACAGCAAGACACATAATAGTAAAGCTCCCAAGAATCCAGGACAAGGAAAAAATAATGAAGCTGGCAAGAGGGAAGAAACAGATAACATTCAAAGGAAAACCAATCAGGCTGACATCAGACTTCTCCGAAGAAACACTACGGGCAAGGAGAGAGTGGAGGGACATAGTCAACAGACTCCAAGAAAACAGATGCCAACCAAGAATACTCTATCCCGCAAAGCTCTCCTTCCTCTTTGAAGAAAGAATATGGACCTTCCCAGACAAACAGAAACTCCGGAATTTCATTGCAACTAAACCCCCACTCCAAAAATACTACAAGGAGTTCTAAAGCCAGAACCTCAGAGCGACGAATAACAATGAAAGAAGGCCAAAAAAAAAAAAAAAAAGTTATTAAAAGAATAAATAAATAAAATCAAAGGAAAGACAAACACAATGGCAAATACAGATGTTAACATATCAATATTAACTCTAAATGTAAATGGACTAAACTCTTCAATAAAAAGACACAGAGTTGCAGCCTGGATTAAGAAACAAAACCCAACCTTTTGCTGTCTCCAGGAAACACATTTAGCTACAAAAGATAAAAATAGGCTCAAAGTTAAAGGATGGAAAACAATCCTACAAGCAAATGGACCAAAAAAGAAAGCAGGAACAGCTATACTTATATCAGATAAAACAGATTTCAAACTCAAAAAGATAAAAAGAGACCCCAATGGTCACTACATTATGATCAAGGGGACAATACTTCAAGAAGAAATAACACTCATTAACATATACTCACCAAACGAAGGAGCACCAAAATATATCAGACAACTGTTGTCCTCTCTGAAAACAGACATCAGAGAAAACACATACGTAGTGGGAGACTTCAACACACCACTATCAACAATGGATAGATCAACAAGACAAAAAATAAGTAAAGAAACCAAAGCTCTAAATAAAGACCTAGAGCAATTGGGCTTAACAGACATCTATAGAACACTAAACCCAAAAAAAACGGAGTACACATTTTTCTCAAGCGCACACGGATCATTCTCCAGGATCGATCACATACTGGGGCACAAGACAAACATCAACAGATACACCAAGATTGAAATCATATCAACCATCTTTTCTGACCATGAAGGCATCAAACTAGAAATAAACCATAAAAAGAAGGCAAGGAACTTTCCTACCTCATGGAGATTAAAAACCACACTACTGGAAGACCATTGGACTAATGAGGAGATCAAAGAAGAAATTAAAAATTTTTTTGAATTGAACGACAAGGAGGACACCAATATCCTAAATGTATGGGATGCAGCAAAAGCAGTAATAAGAGGAAAATATATAGCAATAGAAGCTCACATCAAGAAACAAGAAAGAACGCAAAGAAACAACCTAATCTCGAAGCTCAAAGATCTAGAAAAAGAACAACAAGAAAACCCCAAAACCAGTAGAAGAAAAGAAATAATAAAAACCAAAGCAGAAATAAATGAAATTGAAACTAAAAAAACAATCCAAAAGATCAATGAAACCAAGAGCTGGTTCTTTGAAAAAATCAATAAAATAGACAAACCCCTAGCCAGGCTCACAAAGGAAAAAAGGGAGAAAGCACAAATAAACAGGATCATCAATGAAAGAGGAGAAATCACAACGGACACAGCAGAAATCAAAAGAATAATCAGTAACTACTATGAACAGTTATATGGAAACAAGTTTAACAATCTAGAGGAGATGGACAAATTCCTACAACTCTACAATCACCCAAAGCTAGATAAAGAAGAAATAGAACACCTAAACAGACCAATTACAATTAGCGAAATTGAAATGGTAATCAAAAACCTCCCCAAAAACAAAAGCCCAGGACCTGATGGATTTACAAATGAATTCTACCAAACATTCAGAGACAAATTAGTGCCTATCCTTCACAAACTCTTCCAAAAAATTGAGAAGGAAGGGACAATACCAAACACGTTCTATGAAGCCAACATTACACTAATACCAAAACCGAACAAGGACAACACAAAAAAGGAAAACTACAGGCCAATCTCCCTAATGAACACTGATGCAAAAATCCTCAATAAAATTTTAGCTATCAGAATCCAACAATGTATCCATAAGATAATTCACCACGACCAAGTTGGATTCATTCCAGGGGCACAAGGATGGTTTAACATCCGAAAATCAATCAACGTTATCCAACACATCAACAAAAAGAAATATAAAAAACATATGATAATATCAATAGATGCTGAGAAAGCTTTCGACAAAGTGCAACACCCATTCATGATAAAAGCCCTTGAAGTTCTTGGGATACAAGGAACATACCTCAACATCATAAAGGCCATCTATGACAAGCCAACAGCCAGTATCATTCTCAATGGTGAAAAGCTGAAAGCAATTCCATTAAGATCTGGAACAAGACAAGGATGTCCACTCTCACCATTGCTTTTCAATATAATACTGGAAGTCCTAGCCAGGGCAATAAGACAAGAGAAAGACATCCAAGGAATCCAAATAGGAAAAGAAGAAGTCAAACTATCACTATTTGCAGACGATATGATATTATACATAGAGAACCCCAAAAACTCCACAGAAAAGCTAATTCAACTCATCAATCAGTTCAGTAAAGTGGCAGGATACAAAATCAACACGCAAAAGTCAGTAGCCTTCCTATACACAAACAATAAATCTGAAGAAGAAGAAATCGAAAAGACCATCCCTTTTGTTATTGAAACAAAAAAAATCAAATATTTGGGAATAAATCTAACAAAAGAGGTAAAGGACCTATACAAAGAAAACTATAAAACACTGTTAAAAGAAATAGAAGAAGACACAAAGAAATGGAGAGACATCCCCTGCTCATGGATTGGAAGAATAAACATTATTAAAATGGCCATCCTTCCAAAAGCAATATACAGATTCAATGCTATTCCAATCAAAATTTCAATGTCATTCTTCAAAGAAATAGAAAAATTATTGATGAAATTCATATGGAATCACAAAAAACCCCGAATAGCCAAAGCTCTCCTGAAAAAAAAAGAAGGGAATGGAGGCATCAGACTCCCAGACTTCAAACTATACTACAAAGCCATAATCATCAAAACTGCATGGTATTGGAACAAGAACAGACATACAGACCAATGGAATCGAATAGAAAATCCAGAAATAAACCCACAGATTTATGGTCAACTAATCTTTGACAAAGGAGCAAAGACTATGCATTGGAGCAAAGAAAGTTTGTTCAATAAATGGTGCTGGGAAAACTGGGTCGCTACATGCAAAAGAATGAAGCTTGACCACCACCTCACACCATACACAAAAATCAACTCAAAATGGATTAAAGAACTAGACATAAGACCTGAAACCATAAAATATATAGAAGGAAATATAGGCGAAACACTACGTGATTTGCACATCAAAGACATCTTTACAGACACATCACCCAAAGCAGTGATAGTGAAGGCAAAGATAAACAGCTGGGACTATATCAAATTAAAGAGCTTTTGCACAGCAAAAGAGACAATAACAAAAACAAAGAGAAACCCCACCAACTGGGAGAACATTTTTGCACCCAACACTAATGATAAAGGACTGATCACAAAAATCTGCACAGAGCTGATGAGACTCAACAACAACAAAGAAAATAATCCAGTCAAAAAATGGGCAGAAGAGCTTAAAAGAAACTTCTCTGAAGAGGAAATGCAAATGGCCAACAGGCATATGAAAAAATGTTCAACATCACTTGTCATCAGGGAAATGCAAATCAAAACTACCATGAGATACCATCTTACACCAGTGAGAATGGCACATATTAAAAAAACTAGCAACAACAAATGTTGGCGAGGGTGTGGAGAAAAAGGAACTCTTCTGCACTGTTGGTGGGAGTGCAAACTGGTCCAACCACTGTGGAAAGCTGTGTGGAGATTTCTGGACCTACTAAACATAGAGCTTCCATATGACCCAGCAATTCCACTCCTAGGTATTTACCCAAAGGACACAGAAACATCAATTCCAAAGAACACCTGCACCCCTATGTTTATAGCAGCACTGTTTACAATAGCTAAGCTTTGGAAACAACCCAAATGCCCAAAAATAGATGACTGGATCAAGAAGATGTGGTACATATATACCATGGAATATTACTCAGCATTCAAAAAAGATAAACACATGCAATTTGCTGCAACATGGATGGCGCTGGAAGGGATCATGCTCAGCGAAATAAGCCAAAAAGAAAAAGAAAAATACCGGATGGTCTCACTCATAGCAGGAATCTAGAAAACTTAAATAATGGACCAGGAAAATGAAAAACTATAAGAAAGTGAAAATCAAAATCAACAAAAACTATGAACCAGAGACACTTTTAGGGGGGCGGGGGCGGGAGGGGAGGGATTGGGGTCAGAATGGGGGGCGGCAATTGTATGGGGAATATAACAATAAAATTTATAAAAAAAAAAAAAAAAAAGAAATAAAAAAAAAAAAAAAAAAAAAAAAAAAAAATAAAAGTCTCCTGAGGGAAAGTGTATGGATATCTGTAATTAATTTTGAAATGTGTAGGGAAAAAAAAAAGGATAAAAAGATGGATAGAAGGACAGGTATGTGATGAAAAGAAGTTACAATAAAATGTTAGAATCTAGGTGGTGGGTATACAAGTATTCACTGTAAATTTTTTGGGATTTGCTAAATGTTTAAACATTTTCATAATAAAAAAGATAATTTAAAAATTCCTCAGGTAATTCTGATGATTAGTTCAATTTGGAACTTCTAGACTGGATAATCTAAGGAAGGCAATTTGCTGTGAATTCCCCAGTGGGCACTGTACCATCATTGTTGATCTTTCTTTAGTATTACGATGTAATAACACTTATAACACTTCAGTATTAACGATGAGTGAATTCTTATTATGATGGTTAATAAAAATTCTTATTGCCTTATCAAAAGCAGGGCCACCTTCTCTTTTCAGATGAGCGAAAATTTTTGTTTTCAGCATTAATCCAGAGAGATTAGGAGGAAGACTGACCTATTTTGTACCAATGGAGTGGTTCAGAGCCAAACATATAGGAGAGTCACTGCAGACTGTTCAGGTATCTGGCTCACAATGCTTTTGACTTGATATTGACCTAATAAGTATTTCTTCTGTGTGTTTTATTTGTAAAACTTCATTTAGTCCTTAAAAAAGCCATTTTAAATAGGTGGTTTTGTAACCAGATTATACAGGTGATAAAACTGTCCAAGGACCAGCTGTGCCCTGGAACTACTCCAGTCTGTCATATGAAAGAACATTCTGGAAATTATACAGATCTGCTGTTCAGAAATGCACCACATGATCTTTAGTCAATCAAAGGGATCACTATATGGTCTCACAGAGTTGCCAGATAAAATACAGAACATCCAATTTAATATTGCATGAGACTTACTTACATTAAACACTATCTTTATTTTTTAAAATTTCTAATTGAACAAAATTTCCTATGTTCCTATTGTTTTAATTGTCCTGTGTTTCCTATGTTTCTATTCCTAAATCCAGTCTCTTTTATACTTTTAAAAGTCTCCTGAGGGAAAGTGTATGGATATCTGTAATTAATTTTGAAATGTGTAGGGCAAAAAAAAAAAAAAAAGGATAAAAAGATGGATAGAAAGACAGGTACGTGATAAAAACAAGTTACAATAAAATGTTAGAATCTAGAATTATCAGCACAGAGATAATGTTTTGAACATATCTCTGTTCTGATAATTCTAACAGCTAATGATTTCAGCAAAAACTTTTCACAGCCACAGAGAGATATGTGAAATGTCTATAATTAAGAGAAGACTGTGAAACTGCACTCCACAATTTGAACTCTTATTTAGAAGGCAAGGAAGGTTCAGTCCTGGGTGAGAGGAAGTGGCACCACAGGCACTACAGTGGGGATTTCAAGACATTTCCACCAAATGCCCTTATAGCTCATAGCTCTCCTATCCCATTCCCATGCTAACTCCATCTCCAAGTAGGGGTAGGGATAGGATTTCCAAACTGCTTATGAGAAAATACTAAAAAACTTTTCTTTATTTTCCTCCAACCAGAAGTTCTAAACCCAGCTCACCAAACTCATTTATTCTTTCAAATTTACTGTCTGGAGACTTCCAAGAGCTGCTTTTCAATTTACTATGAAAAAAACAAAAACAAAAAATAAAAAACATCAAGAGCTAGCTTAGTGATTCCTGAACTTCAGATAAGCAAGAAAGAAATCATACGGAAGTTGTAGGAGAGGCTGTTAAACCCCATCCCTGACACGGCAATTCAAAAATCAGAAAGCAATGCAAAATCTCCTTGAGGAAGAAAAGGTTCAAACCCCATAATGGGACTCCCAGCATTTAAGACTTGTGCTGAAAAGTAAGCCCCCAAAATTTCCAGCAGGGCTCACGTCCATGAGACCCATGAAGCAACAGTCAACCGAAAAAAGGCTCCAAAAGGATTTGATTGTGAATGCACTTGACCCAGGGTCCAAACAGGGTTCTAAGAGCAAAAGCAATTATTTGAAAAGTTCCCTCCCCTACCCCCAAAAAAAGGCTGTGCGAGAAGCTCACTTTACGTGAGAAATGGTTATTCGCTAATTTTAAAGTGGTGGCCTGAGAGACATGGGCCTGCTGGGGTGCTCTCTGGGGATAGAGATTGTGGGTGCCATCTTAAAGCTTCCTCATATTATGTATACTACATAGTGCCAGTCTCTCCCAGAGGGGAGCTTTTTTACATGTCCAGTTTTTTTTTTTTTTAAAGATATATTTATTTACGCGTACAAGAGCTGGAGTACAGACCAGAGATGCAGGGGGCTGAGAGGATTCACCAGAGACAGGGTGGGGAACAGAACAGGTGGACTGACTGAAATACACTGCTGAGGGGAGCTGCGGGCGAGACAGGAGAGGTCTGCCTTGCCATGTGGGTTGCTCCCTGGCAGGCTGGGGCTCGAACTCATGCTGCAGAGGCTGTAGATTGCTTCATAGTGAGATGCTTAACCCTTTGTGCCACCAGGGAGGCCCACATGTCCAGTTTTAACAGCTTCAGTGCAGGGACTACCCTTTGACCAATAGGCCCTGGCACCCGAGGAGTTCCCACGGTACTGTAACAATTCAAGAGGTAGTTCTTGGCAAATTATCACCCCTAGGGTACTGATGGCAGAATGAAACACACCCCCAGTCTTTCTGGAGAGAGGTCTATTTGCTTCTATAGGACTTTGGTCTGAGCAGTCTTCTGGGGTGGCACACTCCTACATTCCTACAAAGGGGCACTCAAGGAATGAAGGCTGGTGTGTCTCCCTGACCTCTGCCTGCTATTTTGCTGGTATCTCCCAGAAAGATGCTTACACCCTTGTCTGGAGCCCTGATATTTGCCAAGGGACATCTTTACATCACTGGGATCTGTTGGCCAACAGGGCTTATACTTGGGGTCCCTTAAGACGATATAGATTATCATACTTTAAAACCTGTCACCTGAGGGGCCTCCCTGTTGGTGCAGGGGTTAAAGACAAAACACTATCAAGCATCGCCAGCCACTGCAACATGAGTTCGATCACCATCCAGGGAGCTAACCCACATGGCGCAGCAGACTTCTCCTGTCTTGCCCGCTGTTCCTCTCAGCAGAGTATTTCAGTAAATCTGCCTGTTCCGCTCCCTACTCTGCCTCTGGTGAATCCTCCCATCCCTTCCCCCTCACACCTCTGGCCTACACCCCAGTTCTTGTATGCATAAATAAATAAATCTTAAAAAAAAAAAGCTGTCACCTGAGGGTCTGGATTCCAATCAGCCTAATCTAGGTGCTGACTGAAATCCTCTTTTTGGGGACACTAATGGTTCTCAACACACTTTCAACCACTGGGAGTTATTAGAAATAAGATATGTTGCTTGGACAATCACAAAGATTTGAGAGACAACTGAAAGTTAGGGTAGAACTGAACAATAAATTTAATGTCCTATATGAGATCATTCCTTCAAGACTGGGAGATATGACTTCATCTAATACACAGAAACCAATATAGAGAGTGAATCAAAATAGCAAAATAAAGAATTAACGAACAAGATAAAACCTAGTGAAATGGAGATAAGCAATTTACCTGATAAAAAGTTCAAAGTAATGGTCTTAAAGATGGTCACTGAACTCAGGAGAAGGACAGAGGAACACAATGAGAACCTTAACAAAGAGACAGAAAATATAAGAAGGTCCCAAGAGGGAGTTAAAAAGCAGAATACAATAACTGGGGGGCCTCCCTGGTGGCGCAAGGGGTTAAGATGCAACCTATGAAGCTGTCGCAGCCTCTGCAGCACTAGTTCAATCCCCTTGCTGTCCAGGGAGCAACCCACATGGCGCAGCAGACCTCTCCTGATTCACCCGCTGCTCCCCTCAGCAGTGTATTTCAATCATTCTGCCTGTTTTGCTCCCCATTCTGTCTCTGGTGAATCCTCTCACCCCCACCCCCCACACCTCTGGCTTGGACCCCAGCTCTTGTATGCATAAATAAATAAATCTTAAAAAAAAGAATACAATAATTGAACTGAAAAGTACACTGAAGGAGTTCGGCAAAAGACTAGATGAAGCAAAATGATGTATGAGTGGACTCAAAGATAGAGCAGTGGAATACACTGAACCAGAGGAACAAAAAGAAAAAAAAGAATGAAAAAAGAGCAGCTAGCTTAAGACACTCTTGAGACAACATCAAGAGGACTAGCATTCACATTATGCAAGGAGAAGCGAGAAAAGGGAATAAAACTCAGGTAAAGAAAAAAATGATGAAAAACTTCTTTAAGTTGGGGAAGGAAATAGACAATCACATCCAGAAAGCTCAGAGTTCCAAATAAGAGGAATTCAGTCAGACCCATAGCAAATCACATCAAAATTAAAATGTCCAGGTTAAAGACAAGGGAATCTTAATAACAGCAGGAGACCCATTCAGAGTAAGAATTTCTAAGTTAAACAAAAAAATAAAAACAGAAAAAAAAATTTCTAAGTTATATTTCTTAAAAATCGTCAGGTCCCATAGTTTTAATTCAGGTCTCTGTTCTTGTTATAATTCTCAGGTAGACATTAGTAGAAGACAGCATAATACATTTTATTTATGACAATTAATCTTTATTTTCCAAAACTGAGCTTGGAGGAGCTTGGGGATAGTAACTTTATGTGAGCTGTCATTATCTTTTATTCTAGCCACCCATTCTAAAAACATGTATCAAATGTCTACTAAGTAGACATCTTGATAGGTGCTACAGAAAGAAATAGAAAAGGGAAAAAAAAGGGGGGGGCATGGCTTCCGTCATTTAAGAAATTTAGTAAAAGCCATTCTCTAATCAATGGTCATCACTGGATTCAAGAAAGTGGTCAGTGGAAAGGACAGACACTAAGACTGCTGGCTGGGCTCTTACTGCTTACCATTCTCTTCTTTCTCATCAGCAGATTTTGGAATGAGGGACAGACAAAGGGCTTGTCTGAACAGCTCCACCCAGACCAGCTGAGGACTTCCAGGAAAAACAAGCCTGTGCTTTGCATGCTGCTCTGCCCACGTCAGATTTCCACACATTTACTGTAAGACTTAGTCTGAGCAGAGAAATATGTAATTGGACCAAAAAGGTTCTCTCCAATTTAAACTGACGGGCTATTTGGGTGGGACTGTGCAGGGCATTAAAATGACAATCACTTTCTGGTAGAAAGCATTCCTAGAAGCATGGCAGAACCTTGAGGAAGATCTTCAGGGCCAGTGACCTGGTCAATATGAATAAGTCAATGGAGTCACAAGCTTCTGTCAAGTTAAAGCAAAACAGGGTACTCAGTTACAAGATGAGAGACTTTTGTTACCCTCACCACCTGTGGTTCCTTTAAATATTTTCTTTTATTTAAAGATTTATTTATTTATGCATACAAGAGCTGGGGTACAGGGCAGAGGTGTGGGGGGTAAGAGGATTCACCAGAGACAGAATTGGGAGCAGAACAGGCAGACTGACTGAAATACACTGCTGAAGGGAGCAGCAGGTGAGTCAGGAGAGGTCTGCTGAGCCATGTGTGTTGCTCCCTGGCCAGCTAGGGGATCGAACTCATGCTGCAGAGGCTGTGGCCAGTTTCATAGGTTGTGTCTTAACCCCTTGCTCCACCAGGGAAGCCCTAAATATGTTTCTGTTACAATTAAAAGATGTTCTTGACTATGGAGGCTGGAGCAAAATGAGGGGGAAATACTTTGGTGATGTTACATTTAGGAAAGGCAAAATACTGTTACCTTAATCACCTGCTTGTTGTTCTGATTCATTCGAAAGGCAAAATATGATCTACAGTAAAATCTGTGCTGTGTTGTTGTAAACAGCTTCCAGAGTGTGTTAATAAAAAGAAATGGCAGCCTATTGGTGGTCTCACTCTACCCAAGCTTCGTGGGTGAACTTACACACATTTGGTTTCACTTACCATTGAGATTCAGGTGAATTCTACCTTGTGTCTACAAAGACTTGCATTTTGAGTACCAGGTTCAAAAATCTCTTGTTTAGTAGCCATCACTTCATAGACACGCCCTAAGTATCTCTATCTTAAAATTTTTACAATTGAAGTCTTCATTGTTTTCTCAAATTCCACTTCTCCACTTTCCTTATCTCCTTGAATGGCACCTCTGTTCACCTGGCTGTCTGAACAAGGCACTTCTGAGTCATGCTGATCCCTCTCATTCACCTGTAAACACAACGGGTCTTTTTGTCCTGTTGACTCTGTGTCCTAAGATCTCTTGCATCTGTCTCTTCTTTTTCTGCTTTAACTGCCTCTTTTCCTTCATCTGTAAAACCATTCAGATGACCTTCTGATTGGCTTCCATGCAGCAAATTCGACTCTCTCTCACTGCTGCTGTTTCTGAAATCCAGATCTGATGACAGTGCCTGAGCAGAAGCCTGGATGGTTTCTTAATGTTACAGGATGAAGTTCGTACTTCTTAGCCTGGTGTTCTCTGCCTTTCATACTCCAGACTTTACCTTGGTCTCCAGCTCTGCCTCTCCCCATCTCTCACCTTCTCACCTCTGAGGCCCTCTTTTGCACCCTTATTCTCCTTGGTGCCATGGGTCCGCCCCAACTCTCTTGCCATTTAGCACTGGCCAATTTCTTTTCTTCCTTAGGACTCAGCGCTGACTCCACCCCTGAACTCACCTCAGTCTTTTACTCCATCACTTGTGCCTCTGCCACTGTGTGCACCAAGCTGTGTTTGCTCCCTTCATACAACACAAGCAACCGGAGATTCAGGAGCCTTGTCTTTTGTCTTTGGATGCTTAGGCTTATCACTTTCATAATATAAACTAGAAATTCAATAAATGTGTCAAATGAGGTAATGAAATTCACCCTCAAAATATATGCCTAACAGAAGAATTTAATATAGCAGTGAGGGAATATATTTATCACTAGGGGAGTTTAATGTGCTCACTTGAAATTCATGTATTTCCTGGCCTAAGGCTAATTTTTATTCCACTTCCATTCTAGGCTTAGAGATCAATATGTAGACAAGGTACTCTTTCAACCCACAAAGAAAATCCCAGAAGCACTGGGTTCCCTCAGATTTATCCAACATCACATTCTCCAACACTTACTCATTGTTGCCCTTGGCACAGAGATAGTTTTGGTAACACTCACAAAAAAGGTACTTATGATATGTCTTCTTAGTAAAAGATAGAGTAATTTTGAAGTCAGTGTACTTTGGTGAAAGGGTCTCAGTAATGGTTCAAATACTTTTATGGATTAAACTTGTTTCCTGTTTTATTATTTTTTTTTTTTTGTGGGACCCTCGTCGGTGTCCTGCGATCGAACTGCAGAGGCTGTGGGCAGCCTCGTAACCCAGCGCTCAACCGCTGCGCCACCAGGGGAGGCCCTGTTTCCTGTTTCAAACCTGCACTCCTATGTTTATTGCAGCACTATTTACAAGAACTATTATAAAATATATGGAAACAACCCAAATGCCCCAAAAAAGTCAAATGGATGAAGAAGATGTGGTATATATAAATAAAGGAATACTATTCAGTGATCAAAAAAAAAAAGAAAAACTCATGTAATTTGTAGCAGCAAGGATGGAGTTGGAAGGGATTATACTAAGTGAAATAAGTCAGAAGAAAATGATAAATATTGAATGGTTTAACGTATACAAGGACTATAAGGAAATCAAACAAAGGGTGAGGAAAAAGACAAAACTTGCAAACTCACCATAGATCTGAGGCCTACAGTAAGACAGGGAGAGGGTCAAAACAGGGGAGGGAAGAGCTCAAGGGACTGTGGTGATGGGTCATGGGTGCTGGGGTGGTGAGAGAACTACGGGGACTACACCTGAGGGGAGAAATCAAATATTGTATAAAAATGAACAATGACATAAGAAAATAAATTAAAAAAAATTGTTTCCTGTTTTGAAGTTAACGTGGAATTTCACATAATTGAGAGAGACATGGCTGGAGCATTCAGAGATCTATTTCGCTCATATTCATTTGATGTCTTATTATACTGTCTTTGCCTTCAGACATCAATAGCTACATATGCTGGAACAAAGTAAAATAGAAAAATTGAAGCAGTTATTCAGGTAATCAAGGCAAACTCTCCCACTATTCTCCCACAGCTTCATCTACATTTTGGCCTCCTTTGAAGCCTGAGAAAATTTTGTGTGAGTCCTAACTATCATTTATTAACTGTGCCATCTCCGGAAAGTTACTTAACCTTTCTGACCCTCCATTTCTTCACCTGTAAAATGGAAAGAATTATGAGTATTGATGACTGGTGTGAGGACTAAATGTATAAAGTAGCAAAGACTGGAATGTAGAAAGTCACTAGTATATGTTGGTTTTAATGTTATTATTAGGTAATTGAAAGGAATATTTTTTGGAGTAGAGGATGGGGACTTTCACTTAATTCCCTTCAGAATTCACTTCCTTGGGGGTTATGCTGCTGTTGTACATGTTTGCAATTAAGAGAACAGTTAGCAAGTGTCAACTCATTGGTGATTTAAATTTGGGTAGGCAGAGAATAAATTTTATTTTGCCACTTCAAAAGAATTACAGAGAGGCTAAGCGGTTGGCCCAAGAACACACAGATACAAAGATTCTGGTTGTTCTCTCATCTTTAAGTGCTGAGTCTTTCTGCAGTCTGTAGCATCTGCCAGTGTCCACTCAGCAGGTGTACTAAGTGGGTCTTAGAAGAAGCAAAGAGACTTTCAGTGAGTCAGGCCTGGAGATATGGCGTTGCCTGAGTGAATGGTCTGAATACCTAAAACTTCGCCAGGTGACTCAGTTGGTGAGTTAATGGAGCTTCCAAAAACATCTCAACAAACAGGCAGGAGACAACCAGTATGAGGTTGTAAGGCCTCCAGCCTCTGTGCTCAGTGAAACTCATTTATTTTTGCTTTTTTCTTTCTAGCAATAATTTGCCCTCTGGATGACTCTTCATTAAACTTAACAACATTTCTTGGGGAAAATAAATGTGAAAAGATGAAAAACAAATTCTGTCACGTCATGCAGTGTTCCAAGGACTGTTTTATATCTTTGTGAATTGCACAAAGATCTTTAAGCATAATAAGCACTTGGAAAGGTTTATTAATTTGGTGTGATTAAATGGAGTTAAGTGTTTGTCCTAATTTAACATTACTTAGAACCTTTTGCAGTGAACAGGTTTCTGTAATTAAGTAGGCACATTGTCAGCACACAATGCCTGCAGTTCTCCAACATTAGAAAGATGACCCATTGGTTTGTGAATGATTTTTGAGGCTCTCCTGAAAAGTGGTCCAGTGATTTGCATCCTTTATGATCCCATCCTGAGTGGCTTGGACTTTGAAAAAACAAAGTCCTGGATCTGAAAGGACACCAAAGGGGCCCTTAATAATGGCCTGATTTTAGGGGAGGAAGGGCTGGAGCAATCAAGAGTCCCTAGAGTTGGGATGTTTCACAATTAGGACACACCACAGGCACGGGATCAGATGGAGACTTATTTCTCTATATGACCACACCCTAGCTAATGAGCTGCTTGCTAGCACTTCATAGTGGAAACAGATTTTCCATCTCATCCTATTATTTCTGGTAATCTGCTATACATGGGATATTTGTGTCCTCACCAAATTCAAACTTCAACTTGCAGGTGTCCTACTTGAAAAGTCAGTTAGACAAAAGTGTAAAGTGTTTAATACAACGACCCTAAAGCCCAACGTGATGGTGTTTGGAGGTGGGACCTTATGGAGGTGATTAGTTCATGAGGGCAAAATCCTCATGAGTGTGGTCAGTGCCCTAATAAAAGAGGCCCCAGAGAGTTTTCTAATTCCTTCCACCTTGTGAGGTTCCAAAGAAAAGAGCCATGTAGGAGCCAGGAAGTGGGCCTTCAGTACTGTAGGGTAAGTGGTTATCAGGCTTTTCTGCCCTCCCACAATTAGGATTAATGATGGATACCAGTGGTCCTGAATGCATGCCTGATGGTGGGCACGTGGAGTGGGGTGTGGGCATATGTAGGTGGGTACACCTAGGCTGAGACTGGGCCTATAAGGGCGGCATCATGGGACGCCAGGAGAACAAGCGAGAGAGCAGAAGAGAGAGAACAAGACCATGAGAGAATGCCAGAGAGCCCAGGAAGAGTAAAGATTCACTGGGGGCTGGGAGGCCTGCCAGCTCCCCCATCCCCCTGCCTGCCATGTACCTGGTAAAATGCCAATAAAAGCCTGAAAAAGCCACAGAGGGCTCCAGGACTCTCCTTTACCCATTTGCTCAGGTCATAGAGATCCTGCTCTGTGTCTTCCTGCCCCTACAACTAGACATAGAATCTGTTATTGCCCTGACTTTGGACTTCCTAGCCCCCAGAACGGTGAGAAATGAATTCTTGTTGTTTATAAGCTGCTCAGTCTTTGTTATTTTAGCACAGCAGCCTGAACAGACTATAAGTTCAAAGCTCGGTCTCCATGTCAGGGCTGCCCCCACCACCTTGAGGGTTTCTTCATGCTGCCTCCAGTCCAGGTTCAACCTGGTGCTGAAGTGTGCCTCCTCCTCCTTCCACCCAGACCCCACTCTGGAGTCTCCTACTGGTCCTCCTGGTGCTTTCCTTTTTGCCCAGTTCTGACAGGCACCAGCACATTCCCTTCAGAATCCTTTGCACACTGGGTACAAAGAAATAAGCAGAAATTTCCAGGACCACAGGAGCCCAGAGAACAGGTTTTTCTGAGTGTAGGGTAAGGTAAAAAAAATCAGGCTTTTCTGCCCTCCCGCCATTAGGGTTGATGATGGATCCCTGCTGTCCTGAATGCATGCCTGATGGCGGGCACTTGGAGTGGGGTGTGGGCATGCGTAAGTGGGTACACCTGGGCTGAGAGACTGAGCTTATAAGGGCGGTATACAGAGACGCCAGCAGGAACAGAACCACGAGAAGAGAAGAGGGAGCAGAGAGCAGAACCACGAGAGAAGCAGAGAGAACGCTGGAGAGCCCAGAAAGAGTGAAGATTCTCTGGGCAGGCCTCCCAGCCCCCCAGCATCCCTGCCTGCCTTGTGCCTGGTAAATCCTAATAAAAGCCTGAAAACCCACCGAGGGCTCCAGGACTCCTCCTTTACCCAGTCTGCTCGGGTCATGAGATCCTGCTCTGTGTATTCCTCCCGTTACACTGAGGATGTACACCCCACACTCCCTGATCCTTTCCTCATATTTGTAATGTTATCTGCTTTTGAAAGGATTCATGAGAACAAAACCCAAAGGACATTTTGCTCCAAGATCTCCCAAATGTTAAGTGTGGGGTTTCATATAATTGTTTAATAGCCCCCACTGCCAACCCCCATTAGCCCTAGGGTGGGGATTCTAGAAGTGTGTCCCTGGTCCCCTAATTTTCATTATGACACTAAGAGGTTATTTGCTCTTTCATTGAAGATGCAGAAACAATGACTGTAAAACTGCAGTGCAAATCAAGACAGCAGTACCCAATTCTACCAGTCACACTTCACCACCAAGAACTCACAGTAGAAGCCAAAAAGAAGAAAAATGCCAGTGTCACTTAAGAATGCCTTTGATGAAGAGGTAAAAAAGATCAATTTTATTTTAAACCTTTAAGCACACTTCATATTAATATTTTGTGTGAAGTTTGAATGTGGCACTTTAGCACACCTAGGTATAAAGGTTTTCTTGAGGAAAAGAACCACATGATTGTTCCAGTTACTAATTTTTTTTGTTGTTGGACACCATTTTTACACCTTCTGAAAGACTGACAGAAAAATTATGGTTTTCAGACTTGAGTATCTGGCAGACACTTTCTTAAAAGTAAACAAAGTAAGCCTGTTACTTCAAAGAAAACAATTGGCAGCATTTATTGCCAATGATAAAATCCAAGCTTTCAAGTCTGGAATTCATTACTATTATTAAATTATTTAATGTTCTAACATCTTATTTGAAAAGTCAGGAAGATAATACTATAAAGGTTAGGAAGATAATATTATAAAACATTTTATGCAATGCCTCATCTATAAATGCTCTATAAACATTGACTTTTATTAGAGCTATATTAAGTTAAAGCAATCAAATTGGTTTTTCATTTTTGATTTAACTAAATATGTGAGTAAACTTCATTGAAATGGTTCAACCTGAGCCCCAAGTAGATACTCTTTAAAAAAATAAATGAATTCAAAGTTCTTTAATGATAGGGCAACAATGAAATAACAACAAAACTATAGTGAAATAAAGGCAGGTATTGAAATATTAAGTTCTAAGCAAAAATTCTCAGCTCTCCAGTTTCCCTCCAGGAAGCAGATTGGATTAGTTAGCAGTGGTTAAAAAATGCACAGAATTACGCAAAATATTGTACAAGATGAACAAAGCTTACTACTCAAAAGTGGTTTTTCAGCACCAATGACATCTGCATCCCAGCCAGTTTGAAAGTAAGGCCACTGGCTGGTGTCTTCATCATTATGCCAGTAGAATTAGACCTCACCTGTAAAGTTAGATGATTTTCCAAAGGGAAACACTTCTACCAGGCTTTGGGTAGAGATTAACACGAATTTAGGTTAGGCAATAGGTAGACTATGAAAAACAGAGAAGGAAAAAAGAAACCCCAGTAAATTCTATCATAGCAAGACAACGATATAGGGTTTAAAAATGAAGAAAGAAAAAAGGAAAGAAATGTGCCAGAAAAAGCTGTGAAGGAACTTGCTAGTGGGACTTGACAAGGCTCTTAAAAGAATATTTTAACATTTCTAAATAATTTTTTGTTTTTATCATTGATTGAGTCCAATGTTGCTTAATTTTGTGTGTGAACAATCAAAGTGTACAGAACCATTTTTAATCCTTTTGATCACCAGGATCTTTCTCATGAGATTCCTTCTCTGTCCTCTGAAAGGCATTTCTCTATAAACATCTATTGAGCTGCTTTTTTCTTGAACACAACATTCAGAGGGCCACCCACGTTCACCTTTGCCATATTTTCCTTTAGTTTAGAGAGCACACTTCCTGGAATATTTTTTTCCCTACTCAGATGGCAGGCAGTGCTGTGACATGCCTTTACTTACAACTTACTACTTTGCAAGTGAGCAAAGAATTTGTGAGCAAGAAATAGCACTAACTTGGGGTGGGGGCCGGTGTTGCTTGTTGTCAGTGAGAGAGTGGCAACTACACGGAGAAAGGAGCTGTGGAATAGGCTGATAATTAATGTGAAAACTTCCCCCCGGAATCAGCTATGGCAACGGTAACCTGACTGTCAATTCCAGTCCAGGAATTCCAACTGCTATTTCAGTTGTTATGGAAACTGATCACACTGTTTCCTAAGGAATCCATTATTCCAACAAATATTTGTAGTTCTTGTCATTATGGGGTATCTAAGTGATCAATGTGGACACCTGGGATGAAGGCACACAGGGGAGAAAGGCTTGTGATTAGAAGAGATTTTTCAGGGAGCTAGAACTTAACCCTTAGCCTGAGGCATGATTAGTTGGGGAGAAGACATTTCAGGTAAAGAGAAATGGCAAAAGTGAGGAAAGGATTAGCAAAAGTTATGCAGATGGAGCTGGAGCTGGAGCTGGAGCTGAAGACTCATGTGGGGGAAATTGGGAAATGAGAAAGACACAGTGAGGTCATAGAGAGGGAGCTAGAAGGCCAGTCCTGGGAGCGTGAACATTTTTGTGGGCAAAAGGGAAGTAGGATACTTTAAGTGTTCTAAAAAAGTTAATTTTATTTTAGGATTAACAGGATATTAACCAAGATTTTAGTTAAAACTATACCTCACTTATCTTGGTAGGTAATAGAAAGACAATAATTGGAAATGTGGCAAAATTCATTCATTTTCTCATAGACAAAATACACTTGTTTCACTGAAAGCAACTGGCTCTTGTACATTAAAATTCACCAAAACAGGGCCTCCCTGGTGGTACAAGGGGTTAAGTGGCAGCACAATGAAGTAATCCACAGCCACTGCAGCACGAGTTTGATCCCTGGCCAGGGAGCTACCCACATGGCACAGCAGACCTCTTCCCGTCTCTCCTGCTGCTCCCCTCAGCAGTGTATTTCAGTTAGTCTGCCTGTTCTGTTCCCCACTCTATCTCTGTGAATCCTCTCACCCCCTGCACCTCTGGCCTGTACCCCAATATTCTTGTATGAATAAATAAATCTTTAAAAAAAATTCACCAAAACAGGTATGGGTTTGCCTATCATATCCCAAGTATTTTTACAACCCTCAAAATGATCTACAACAACATGGTTCCAAGACACCATTCACCATTTGTCAAGGCAGTTGAGCTAAAAGCTTACTTATTTAAGTAGAGGCCAGTAATGTATGAGGAAAAAATTTTTTTCAGAGCAGCAGTTATCAGGGTTGAGATTTCTGGGCGGGGGAGGGGGGCTCAAAATTTGTCTGATGCCATAGATTTTATATTGCACTATTTGACTTTCTGAAGTCCACCTAGTTATAAGGGAGCCAAGGTTGTTAGTTATACCTGGATAGATAGAAATACATTTTCAAAAATAACAGGTAAATCTGAAATGATATTGCTAGAGACAGTAACAACAAGTACAAACCATGCTGTAGTATTATTAGAACCATTACTACTATTTGGGAAACCACATTATAACAAATACAGATTTATATGTGATAATATAGGCTCATTACTTGGATTCCTGAACATCAAGTTTAAAGTCTCTCTCCTGCTCCTAATTTGGCTCCTGGGATAAAAACTGGTCAGAAAGTATAATTTATTGTGTATAGACTAGATGCCAAGGAAATTGATTGAAGTTTTAAGTGTACAAGGGAATTTCCATTGAATTTATATTGATGAGTTTCTCTTCAGAAAGAAACAGAAATAATGTGCTTTTACTTTTTTAAGAGAAGGCAAAATAAATGGGTCAAGGGTCCATTCTTAGTGTGGCCACGGTCAACTAGAGGCAAAATGGTCAGAAATAGAACTCAGGTTGGGTCCCAGATGTTTACTTAAGATACACTGTTCTTCTGGATTAGAATTCTCCTGTCAAATCCCACTAATCCCTTCACTACCTCATCTCTTTTAGTTCCCTGCTTCAGTGTCACCTCCACAGGGAAGCTTTCCTGGATCAGTGTGCAATCAATCACTTCTATCCCCAACACTCCAGTCAGGTTGCTCTAAAGCAATCTATCACTAAAGCAATCAATCACTTCTATCCCCAACACTCCAGTCAGGTTGCTCTCTGTTCCACCTCATTCTTTCCATTCTAATAATTTTCTAAGTGCGATAATAATTTCTAAGTGCGATAATAATCTTCCTTTCACGTAAGAGGGAAGCTCTGTGGTCCCTGAATGTTGCCCAGCATTGCCCCAATATTTAGGAAATATTTGGTAGATGACAGATGTGCAAGATAGTCCAGTGACAACCAACACAGTGGAGTGGCAGAGTGGAGAAGGTTCTAGAATGAGAAGCTACAACTGTCGGCTCACGACC
Organism: Talpa occidentalis; assembly: GCF_014898055.3. NCBI lineage: Eukaryota > Metazoa > Chordata > Mammalia > Eulipotyphla > Talpidae > Talpa > Talpa occidentalis. The sequence goes on from NW_023605305.1 coordinate 48,118,359, forward strand.
ACCTATTGGTTGAATGACCTTGATCAAACCTCTTAAATTTTCTGGGAGTCAGTTTCCACATCGCATAATGAGAGAAATTTACTGAGAGATTTCCAAGAAAGCATTTTGACTTTAGGGTGCAAGATTTTAAGAGAGGCATGGACCATCTCATTCTTTCTAAGTATAAATATTTTATGAAATATTTATACTTATGTATAAATTGTACAAATATGTATGAAAAATGTACAAATATGTATATTAACTTTTCTATAGATTTGAATAATTAGAAGGAAAAGTACTAAGTTTTGGGAGGTACTCTATTTCACATAATTTGAACTGCTGTGCAACTAGTTTCATTTATTTTCTTGAGAAAAACTGGAAATCTGGATCTTGCACTCATTAGCTATGTGACCTTGGACAAGTTCCTTAACCTTCTGAGTCTTGGTTTTCTCATCATTGTGATAGATCAGGAACACATCACCAATCTAAAGGACAGTGTAAGGATTAAATGAAATAGCCTGGAACACATTAAGTGCACAGAAAATGTTGGTTAACTCCAAATGAATTTTATCGCACACTTCATTTACCAAGGAGATTCATTGTGGGCAAAACCCAAATGAGATTGTTTTTACTATTAGCTGCAGGAATGCAGGGTATGGTTATTGAGATATATTTAAATATGTAGTCACTGACATTTAATTTAGGTAAGAAAGGGTCATTGTTCAAACAGAAAAGGTGTGTATTTGATGTTAACATATGGATTTGGGATCTCATTTACCATTGGGATCATGATGTGTTTACTATTATAAAGCTAAGCTCAAAGGTTTGACATTTCTTGAAGTCCAACTTTGTTCATACTGAAAAGATACAAATCAAAGGCAATATAAAACTGTATAGAAAATTTGAGGGCTGTTACTTACCAATCATGAAAATAATTTTACACTTCCTCAAATCCTCCATGAAACCTTTAAGATAAGAACAATTTCAGTTATAATGGAACCCTGATTTTACTCATGTTATAGAAAACCAAATCATTTAGTTTTATTTGATAAGAAGCTTGATGTAGGGCCTCCCCGGTGGCGCAGCGGTTGAGCGCTGGAGCGCTGGTTCAATCCCCAGCTGCTCCACGGCCACCGCGCAGACCTCTCCTGCCACCCGCTGCTCCCCTCAGCAGTGTAATTCGGTCCTTCTGCCTGTTTTGCTCCCCACTCTGACTCTGGTGAATTCTCTCACCCTCCTGCGCTTCTGACTGTACCCAGTGCTTGTATGTATGTATGTATAAATAAATAAATAAACAAACAAAAAAAAAGAAGCTTGATGTCAAGTAAATGTATGAATGGGTCATTCAAGTTAGCAAAGTCAAGTTTTTCAAGCCCCAGGCTAGACAGACAAAATATCTGGGGCTTGAAGCATCCCTCACTGGACAGATGTAACTGAGGATAACTGATACTTTATTATTTTGTTAACCCTGTGCTAAAGAGCCTTTTCAAATGACAAGATACTCCACGTAGGCAGTGATATATATTATGATATAGGGTATTGTGATTTTTCACCTCATGAAAATTTTACAATGACATTTTCAAGTAAAGTCTTTACTTGAACATCAATGGCATTAGATGTTTTCTGTTGGAACCCTGGGTATGCATTCTAGATTCTGGCTGCTGAGGTTCCTGGAGCACCCCTTCAGAGGGAGAAGCCCAGAGAAAGGGACAGATCCTCTTAGGGGGACAGCCCTAAATTCTTTGTCTAGGTAGAGATGTTGGCTTCTTTCCTGGTTCTGGAAGCAGCTACTTTTGCCCATCCATGGGCATGACTGGATAAAATGTCAGGTGGGTGGATGCGATTACCTGGAGAGGTAGTAGATTATTTCCCATCTTATGAAAATATTGCCATTTTTACACTTAAAATGAACTGATAGCAATATGACTTCATGTTTTATGGCGATGACCATTTTTTAAAAATTCTTATATTTTATATAATTCTTATATCATTTTTCATTTTTGCACAATGTATGCATTTTGGTTATATTTTGGTTATATTCCCCATACAATACCCCCCCTTATTCTCTTATTCTGACCCTAATCCCTCCCCCACCCCCCCACCATGTGTCTCTGCTGTAGAGTTGCTTGTTGATTTTGATTTTTACTTTATTACAATTAGTCTTTTTCATGGTCCCTTATTTAGGACCATTCTTAAGTTACAAAGTTTATTTTTCAGTGGAATTGGGGTGGTTCATTAATATACACAACGCTATAGTTTTGCAGGGGTCCACTATTAGCCGAGCCAAAGCTATTGCCCTTTGAGAGAGAAGCAGGGCTTGGATGTGAAGAGCTGGGGATGGCAGGGGAAGGAGATGGGGAGAAAGAGAAAAAGAAGAGGAAGAAGAGGAAAGAAATGAATTTGGGGTTCTTTGGAAACATTTGGTTTTCAAAATGAAGTCTGACTTTTAAAATTCTTTTTGATCAAGACATCCTTTTATATTTTTGCAATTGGAATATATTCTACCTTATCCAGAATTTTGTGACAGTGACAAATACCCTGGGGCATTTACCACCTGGGACCACAAGTCATCTCATGTTCTCCAGACTTGCAGTTCACTCTTATGAAGCTGAGCAACTTTCAATCTATTTGCAATCACCATTATTATTTTTGATATGAATGCATCCAATTCTATTTTTTTACAAGTTATTTTTTAAAACAAATGATGGCATGTTCGTACAATATATCCATTACAAATTAAGTTTACAGAGTTTTTTAATGATATAGGAACATGCAAAAAATTGGAGGTAATATTTGCATATATACATTATAAAGAGTTTTCAGTGACATGAACATGCTTATGTTGTAACAGGCCCAGTGGAGATAATCGTGTATTCTTGCTTATGTAAAAACAGGTATATAAACAACACACTGGGATAAAATATATTAGAACATTAGTCATGATTACTTTTAGGTCACCAGGTTTTACCTGGCTCTTATTTTCTACCTTAAAAAAAATTTCCACAATGAATATGTATCAATTTTATAACCAGGAAAAAAGGAAACTTATTTGCCAATCAATCAATCTCTATCTGGTTGGGACTGAGTTGGTTATTTGCACTTGGCTTATATTTATGTGCCTTTCCCCATGAATCATCACAATGTCACTTGGTGGAGGATTTTCACATGCTGGTATTGCCATTATCATCAAATGACACTTTATCTACCACCTCACGCTCATGGCTCAGTGCAAGATTAGAGTTAAGCTTATTTAGAAAGCCCAAATCACTTTCTTGTATGTGCCCACAGTCAACAAAAACATATTTCTATGGACCACAATTATAACAACATTAATTATGGAGTGGAAATATAGAAGTTATTTTACTTAGAAATTATGAACTGTATCTTATTTGTACAATCTCAAATTCAGAAAATTATACCTTTTTTCTCTTACATGAATAGCTAATTATGGGAGGAATTTTTCAGTTTTTGCAAGACTTTTAACTGCCAAAGTGATAAAGCAGTATAATGTGGATATTTCTTAGGTTGCATCCCAATGGTACACTGCACAATAGTAACTACTATGCAGGAAAAGTTTGCAAATTTGAAAAATGTCAGACCAAAGTTAACCAGCTGTCTTACTGCAGGACTTGTGGGAGCCTTGAAGTGACTCTTCCAGAAAGTAATAAGTATTGTTTCCCAAACATATTTTACCAGAACTCCCTCTTTTCACGGAACATGTTAATAGTCATGTTCTCTAGGCAGTTAAGAGATGCATCTCTTGGTGAGGTTCCCCTTTGGTTCTCTACATGGACCAGGAGGGGGAGGTGCAAAGCATTCCCATCTTCACCTTGTTCCTTGGTTAAGGGAAGTACATGCAGTTGGTATCTCAGTATTTCATAGTTGATGTGTAACAAAAAAGACACACTCAAAGTTACTAAAACGACAACAGTGGCTTGATCAGTGAAGGAAACTCACCTCCCATGGTGTCCTCTCCAAAGACATTTAACTGGTCATCACCCTGTTTAAAAAAATAAGCAATATTAAGTGATATTATTTTGCCAACAACTTAACATCCCAACAACTCGATGAAGGGGAAACTATTATTATCCACTTTTTTACAGATGAAGAGTCAGTGAGTTTGAGAAGTAAAGTTGCCTGAAATTACCCACATTTAAAACTGGGGCTTTTTGTCCCCAGAGTTCATGCTTTTCTTACTGGTACAAAATCCTACCTCATTTGCTTGGTGCAAACCTACCTACCTGTGGACAAAAAAGCTGACTTCAGGAAAACAAAGCCTTTCAGTACCCAAAGGTCACAGGTAGGTGCAGTCACCACTGTTTTAAGTAACTCCATAATTAAAATGGTAAGTGGCAAACTTCTGTAAATATTTTCATCATTTTGAGTCATGTGGTTGCTCTTTCAATGGTTTAGCCACTGGCCATAAATTGCCAATCCATGAACTGAAGTATGAAATAGTAAGAGAAGCTAGAATGACCAACTTTGATTGAGTTTTTCTTTTCTTTTTTAATCAAACAGCTGCTTAATTTTCTTTACATAATAAATCACAGTGGTTGGGAGAAAATCCAGAAAGAAAATTTATAGGAAGGCTGTGAATGAGAATTCCCACTCTCAGTTATGTTTCCATCCACCCCATTTTCCTACTCCTTCTAGGTTAACACACAGAAGTTTCTATTGTATTGTTCCAGATATACAAAAACTGACTTCCAGATGCACTTGAAAATATCTTTAATAATTGGATTTACTTGAATATAAATATATAATCTCTTTATCACCATTTGGTATGCTGAAAGCATATTTACATGTGTTTACAAGATACACACTATTCTATAATAATACTGTTCTACCCATACTTTCTCACTTATTAATAGATCCTGGAGAACTTGGTTGTACAGTTTCTTATTGTATGAAAGTTACCATAGTTGCTTCAACTAGTCCTTTATTGATGGACCACTGAGTTGTTTCCAATCTTTAACTATTTTTTAAAAGTAGAACATTGACCAAACTCTCTAAATGCTGTTTTATATATATATATATATATATATATATATATATATATATATATATATGGAGGATAAATTCCCCCAGAAGGGACTGTAAAATCAGAGTAAATGTATTTACAGTTTTGATAGATTTGGCCAAAATGCTATTCATAGATGTTGTGCCAATTTGCAGGGATAGCCTCTGGCTCACTCTCCACTCACACTTCTTGCCTCTGATTCACTTGGATGCAGAAGTCAGTTAGATGAGGTCGTCTGGTTACATTAATGCTCTCTTGATGCAAACTGTCATGAAAGCACTTTGAAAACAGAGTCTTGACATTCTTTTTAGAACACATGCCTTCAGGGCAATTTTACTGCGTTTTTTTTTTTTTTTAGATTTGCTTGTGTATCTAGAGCATTCCAGGTGAGAGAAGAGTCCTTAATGGAATGGTCATTCAGGGACACATTAACATTGGTTAACTCCCTTCCATGAACAGCAAAAACATAACGATACCTCAGTGAGCCTTCTCACTATTTCCCTTGTGGAAATCATTGCATTCTGGAGCAGGGAAGATAGAGGGTCATCTAATCCCACCCTACCAGCTTCCCCTCCCATTTTATAGACGAGGAAACTGATGGCTGGAGAGGTCATGTGAGGGACCCATGTCCTTACTGAGGTCAGGGTTGTGATGAGAGTCCTTCTCCTATCATGTAGCGTGGCTCCTGGAGATCTAGTCTCATCAGCTCAGGTACCATAGTGGGTGCCATTAGTGGCAGTGGATGCTGCCACCTCCTTGGCCTGTGTAGCCTTCCCCCAGCCGCTGCCAAGGGTTCACAGTCTGGACCCTCCTTCAAGGGGGGACAACACTGGTGTTGAGTTCCAGAAGTCCCCTCAAGATCAGGTTGAAGTCAGTATCCTCATCTTTTTCCCTTACTCTATGCTGCATCACCTAAGAGCTCTCCCTAATAACATGCTTGCAAAGGATTCCATTTCAGGGAAGCCCTTCTGAGCCAGGGACCTATTTGTAAATGTTTGCTAAGAAGCAGCTACATAGCAAGAGGTCCAATAGTGTTTGCTAGAAAAAGACTGTCCCATCAAATAGCTTCTTTCCTGTCAACAAGTAATTTTTTTTAAAGATTTATTTATTCATGTATATAAGAACTGGGGTACAGGCTAGATGTGCGGGAGGGCAAGAGGATTCACCAGAGACAGAGCGCGGTACAGAACAGGCTGACTGACCAAAATACAATGCTGAGGGGAGCAGCAGCGAGACAGGAGAGGTCTGGTGCGCCATGTGGGTATATCACCGCCTGGCCGGGATAGAACCCGCGCTGCAGAGGCTGTGGACAGCCTCACAACGCTGCGCTCAACCGCCTGTGCCACCAGGGGAGGCCCCAACTGGTAATGTTAAGAGGAAACCATTGAGTCCTCTCCCTTGTTTTTCATGATTGTTGGATGATCAGATTTAGACCCACCTTGCGGGCTAAACTATATAGATCTTCCTTGTATGTGGCTATCATGTTTTGGGAGTTTTATCATGGTAATCTGAATTTGCAAAATAGTGTATCATGTAAGTAAAGAACCTGTCTGACCTCTGGCTTCTTGAGTCTGACTGTTTTTGTCCATAACTCTTATAGCTTTCCATTATGTGTACCCAAATACTTCAATTAGTACTGGTGTTATTTCCATTGATGCACTGATGGTGAATAGGTTTCTGGGGCATAGATGTAACTGTCATCACCTCTCCTGCAAGAATTCAGTTCCCTCATTCACTATGTGAAAGCCCAGGTGAATGGGATGTTTGATTGAAGGGTGTTGCTTGCCACGAATGCTCAATGAACCCACAGTTTCAATAGGAATCTCTTGTAAGTAAAGTTTATCTGGCATTTGAAATACACACACAAAACAATGAATGAAAGGCTAATACTTCTGGTTTTGGTAAAAAAAAAAAAGATGCTGTATAACCCCTAGAGGCCCTACATCTTCCTTTTCAAATGCTAGATGAAAAGCACTAATTTCAGAATATCAATTATAAAAGGAGCAAAGTGTTATATAGGCTTACTGGAGAAATCTCTGAGGTGTTTATACCTAGTCACGTTGTACCTGATCTCCTGTGAAGCGTATTTTGAGAAAACCAAGAACTACTAAGTTCCACCCTTAGGGCTGAGAGCTTCGTGTTTTACGACTTTTTACTGCGATGTCACTCCATCCAGCCAACCCTTTGTCACCTGCAAGTCAGAATTGTGGGACAGGGCTTCATGACTTTTCAGTATTAAACTAGGGCATGGGATGCACAAAGCAGGATACTAAATCTTAAGAAACTAACAAGAGGGCCTCCCCGGTGGCGCAGCGGTTGAGCGCTGGGTTGCGAAGCTACCCGCGGCCTCTACGGCGCCGGTTCGATCCCCGGCTGCTCCCCGGCCACCAGAGGAGGGTCCCACATGGCGCGTAGACCTCTCCTGCCGCCCGCTGCTCCCCTCAGCAGTGTACTTCGGTCCTTCTGCCTGCTCTGCTCCCTGCTCTGGCTCTGGTGAATTCTCTCACCCTCCCGCGCTTCTGACTGTACCCAGTGCATGTATAAACCAAACAAACAAACAAATAATAAATAAATAAATAAGACATGCCTCTAGAAAATTAAAAAAAAAAAAAAAGAAACTAACAAGAAGCGGTATAAAGTACAGGCACAGATTTTATGGAAGTGGCATTTATGACTTGTGAGTACTGAGCCAATAAACAGCAGCAAAACTAGCAAAAGATCATATTCAGGTTGTCACATTTTTTTGTGCCATTTATCTGACAATATATAGGTAACTGGTGGGGAGGAATCTACAATCCTGTAGGGACACAATCAGAATCTCAAGATAGAATTAATGGCTTTATAAGGAAATTGCACATTTGGACTAGTCTCCTGATCGAGTGATAAAGAGAGCAAAAGCAGGCCTCCCCTGGTGGTGCAGCGTTTGAGCGCTGGGCTGCAAAGCTGCCTACCGCCTCTGCAGTGCTGGTTCCACCCTGGCCACTGGCTAGGGTCCCACATGGAGTGACAGATCTCTCCTGCCGCACCTGCTGCTCCCCCCAGCATTGTGTTTCATTGGTCTGCCTGTTCTGTTCCCCGCTCTGGCTCTGGCGAATATTCTCACCCTCCCGTGCTTCTGACTGTACCTAATGCATGTATAAACAAACAAACAAACAAACAAACAAATAAATGAATAAATCTTTAAAAAAAAAGAGAGAGAGAGCAAAAGCAATCCATGTTCAACTTGATTTCCCTGTGTGGATGTGAAATGTGTAGGAAAGAAATGTGTTTTACAAGGCTGGATTCTGACAGTATTACTAGTAAGGAGACAGCTAAGTGTGTGTGTGTGTGTGTGTGTGTGTTTCCCTTTGTGAGCAGAGCTCCGAGTGTTACCACCTGAAGATCAGGCTATCCTGTCACCCCCAATTCCTTGACTTATTGAATTGTGAGTGGGAGAGATCAAAATAGAGCAGCGTAGTTTCAGAGATGGGCTTCCTAATTGTAAGCAATTATGTTCTGCCTCCTGCTTGAGGGCAGTGCAGCATCTCCTCCTGGGTGCAGGACCAGTTGCACGTGGCTCTGTCACAAGCAGAACTCAGCAGTATACAAAGCTGACATTTCAACTGTGTTTATATTTGTAGCAGTGTTTCGGCGGTGTGACCTCACTGGGGGCTTGCTGTGACTGTGCAATGGCATGACTGAGGTTCTGTGGTGCCACTGGATGGGGCTGTGACTTAGCTTCCATTGCTGCTCAGAGTGGGGGGCTGGGGACCGATCTCAGTGCTCTGATGCCAGCCTGTGCTGCTTGTTCTCTTGCTTGTGGGAGGTGGGGTGGCCGGGGACTCCTAGTGCCCTTCTTAAGGAGACACTATGTAATTAATTTTTTGTCCCAGGGAGCATAAAAGCAAAGCTCTTCTGGGAAGGAGGACGAAGTAGTTGGTCATTTTGGGAGGTGTCATCCTAGTTCTGAGTAATCTGTTTGTATTAAACAATATGTGTGTTTCATGGTATAGAAATGGGTAGAACTTTAAATGAGATTATGAGGGGCTTTACTTGAGAACACAATGTTACAGTTAAAATTAATTTCTTGCTCTAAAATTCACAAATGCTGCAAAGACTACATTTTTTTCTATTGCTGTGAGCAGATATCAACTTCTGAGACAATGTGAGCGGCACCTTTTCTAATTTTTTCTTATCTCCAATTGTACTAAGTAGATAATCCTTATTCCGGAAGAATCATGAACCATAAAATTGCAGCATATGAGGATTTTCCTACATTTTCATTTAAATTAATTTAATGACTCCATCTCTGGTTATAAGAAGCACAAAAGGGTGATGGGGATGAAGTTGATGCACAAAATGGTCTGCCGTTCTCAGAAGTTGCCTGAGACTCTTAAAAGGAAAAAGAATAATTAAAAAAGAAAAACCCAAATGAGTCGAGGCTATTGCCCCATCTTGTAAATCTGAAAATGAAGCTTTTAAAAAAATAGCAAAACACTTCACACACGATTTTGAAGACACTTCCTAGTAATGCTATTTGGGTAGTATTTAGAGTGTTTTCAGTGTGTATGATTTCATTTGATTCTAGAAAAAAACACTAGGAGTAGGCAAGTTTTATAGTTCTTGTTTTTCAGATAAACTCAGGCTTAGAGTTTATGTGACTGGTCAGAATGGCCCAAGCTGTGTTCAGGTGAGTGCCCTGTGTCCTGGGGGGTCCGAGGTGCAGGAGGACAGTGTAGCAAGTGACCAGACACACAAGTGTGGTCAACCTTCACAGTATCATATGCATAGAAACAAAGCCACTCAAGAGGGACTGAAGCTGGGTCCTGCTTCTCAAGTGATTGAAGAGTGAAGTTCTCAAGTTTTACTAATAAGTGTTGAATTAAATTCCTCAGAACTTGAACAGAATATTGGCAAATAGAGATTTAGCTACATTTTATCAGAAGAAAGAAGGGAGACTGGTCCTTGAGAAATGTTTTGAGTGTTTACAGTTCTTTTTCTAAAACATGTTTTCATTTAAAATAAAGGACCATTTGAAAAAAAGAAGTAGGGGAAGTGGTATGTAATTTAGTTACACCCGAGAATTTATTTTACAGCAAGTCCCATTTTTCTTTCACTGAGGTATACACAATTAGAGGTCTGCTTGCATGGAAGTACTTGTGTAATTGAGTAAACAGGGACGGAAAAAATATAGGAGATGCTAGGCAAACCTTTTTCCACTCTTATTAAATTGTAGGTTCTCTACATGAACTGCTTTAAACAGTGGTTTACAGATCTAGTTCTCTAGGAAGAATGGTATTTTTCTTCTTTTTAATATAAATTGAAATGTTGGTGTCTCTAATAAGGAATCTTAAAGAAAAGTTCCTGTTCTCACCATCTCAAAAACGTGTTCAACTCACTGCTGGAAGACCATGTAAGAAACACATTTTATCTTCATCTGTCAAATGTGGCACCACTGATTTTTTTTAAAAAAGATTTATTCATTTATTTATACAAGAACTGGGGTACAGGCCAGATGCGTGGGAGGGTGAGAGGATTCAGCAGAGACAGAGCAGGGAACAGAACAGGCAGACTGACGAAATACACTGCTGTGGGGAGCAGCGGGCAAGACAGGAGAGGTCTACCTGGCCATGTGGAACCCTTGCTGGCTGGCCGGGATCGAACCAGTGCTGCAGAGGCTGTGGACAGCTTCACAGCGCTGCGCTCAACTGCCTGCGCCACCAGGGGAGGCCCACCACTGATTTTTTTAAAGGCATTTTTAGGTAGGAGATTTAAAGGAAGGAACATTTTGCCTCATTTTAAGTTAATGTTAGGTATCATATTATACCTAACTAGAGTTTTACCAAGAAGAATTATTTGATCTTTGCCTCTTTATTTTCTGATTCCTTGTAAAAAGAAAGAAAATGGCAGAGTTTAGCTTCAGTCATTGGGAATTGCAGAGCACAGTGGCTTGTCTCCAGTGATTTGGTAGATACTATCAGGATATAGGGTCCTTATTAGATATTCTTATCAAAATAGAAGATCAGTTTTATTATTAGAATAAAACACACTATATGTGTTTTCATGTATCTTTCAGGAAGAACAATATCAGCCAGAGGAGAATGCCACTATCTTTCTGTAAAAACAACATCAGACTAAGGGAAGGTCTGGATGAGGTGAGCTGAAGGCGGGCTCTAAGGACTCCTTGACAACTCCACCTCAGTCCTCTTCCTTGCAGTTTCTTGCTCATTGTGGGTGTACCTGGGTATGCTCTCTGTGTTTAAAGACCTTCTTTTGGGTTGTTACTATCACAGATACACATTTCCCAAAGACTTCACCAAATCTGCAGCCTAGCCTGACCTTGTCCCCACTTCTCTCTTTATTCCCCAGCTTGAATGCTGTTGTTCAGTTCTCTGAGGTCTAGAGGTAAGGCTGAGTGTGGAGTGGGACAGGGTTAGTTAGTAGTTGTGGGATACATAGCAAAGGAGGAACTAAAGATAACATTCATGTTGGATCTGCGAATCAAAGTGGCAAGTCAAAATAAATGTTCTCCATAGAAACAATCTGTATGCCTGCGATGATGAGTGTCTAAACTAAAGAAGGGCTCAGGAGCAGAGTGCTTGCAGAGATTGCCCAGCAGTTGCTATCTACAACTTTTACAAAGTTACTGCTCTTTAGCCCAAGCTAGTTAAGATAAACTCTGCCCTTGACAAATGAGTGTCTTCAAGTTTCCCAAAAGTGACCTATTTAATCTGGTCTCTGGATTCTTGCTAATTATGTTCACCCAGCCTTTAATGCTTTCCCCTTTGCCTTGAGTTTGTTTACTTTGTGATTCCCCTTCCATCTCCCCTCTTCCTTGAGCCCCCAGAACTCAGCTCTACTCCATCAGTGAACTCCTAGTGAGTGAATCATTTAGTCCAGAATATGTAGAGTGGCAGTAACAGCAATAGGAGTGGCAACATTTTTGGAGGACTTGCCAGGCTCTGTCCAAGTATTTGAATTTAACTATATTGTTATTTAACTTCCTATATGTAGAATTCACTCCCAACTACCCCCTTGAAGATAGGGCTGTATTTTATTTTTTGGTATCCTCACAACAAAGATAGAGATAAATTAGGATTGAGAAATGATGGATGCAGCAAAAGGCAGGTTTTTTTTTTTCTCCTACCCAAATATGGTAAGAATAATCACATAGAAGAGACAACAAGTAGTCTTCAACAGAAGGAAGAAAGACAGAAGTAATATAAGGAAGAAAGATCTAAATATCTCAGATGCATAGTTGTCCAGCCATGACCAGGTTCATTTGGAAGGTAGAAAGTCCCAGCATCAGACGTATTTAAACAGAGGTGGAATAATATCCACCAGCAAAGTGATTCATAGTCCTTGTGAAAGTTTAGACTAGGTGCTGTCTAAAGAAGCATCTTAGCTGTCTAAGAAGCAGCAACTTGGTAGCACAAGGGGTTAAGACGCACCCTATGAAGCAATCTGCAGCCACTGCAGCACTCCCTGCCAGGGAGTTACCCACATGGCGCAGCAGACCTCTCCTGTCTCGCCTGCTGCTCCCCTCAGCAGTGTATTTCAGTCAGTCTGACTATTCTGTTCCCTGCTCTGCCTCTGGTGAATCCTCTCGCCCCCCACACCTCTGGCCTGTACCCCAGTTCTTTTATGCATAAATAAATAAATCTTTAAAAAAATAAGCATTTAAGGCTGAGAATATTAAATTCATTCAATAATTCTACAACTATTATTGAGCATTGTGGTAGACATCTAAGTCTTTAAAAACATTCATGTCTTAATTCCTGTTCCTGGTGACTAAGTGACCTTACAGGCAAAAAGACATGTAGATGTGATTAAGTTATAGCTCTTTGATAGGGAGGGCATCCTGGCTTATCTGGGGTGGGCCCAATGTAATCACAAGGATTCTTAACAGAGAGGGTTAAGAGGCTCAGAGTCAGAGAAGATATGATAGAGCAGAGGCCATTGCTATATGGGGGCCGCAAGTCAAGGAATGTGGGCAACCTCTAGGAGCGCAAAAGTAAGGAAATGGACTCTTTCCTAGAGCATCCAGAAGGAATGTGATCTTGCTGGCACCATGATATTAGGCCAATAAAACTCACTTGGACATCAAATATCCAGAACTGTAATATAATAAATTTGTGTTGTAATAACTTGCTATAGTAGCAATAGGTAATTCATACAACTCCCCCTATAGTCTAGGAACAATTCTAGATGCTGGGAATGTATCAGTGAACAAACAGTTTTGACTCACAGAGAATATTTAAGTATGCGTTAAAACTAAAGCTTGCAAATGATTTTTATCCATGTAAGCGTTTACCCAAACAGACTTATACGCAAGCCTTATATCAAAAACAGAAGAATGGAACTACTATTGGTGGAGGCAGAATGGAGGCTCCAGAACCCTGCCAAGGGCCTCTCTTCTGCCTTTCCCTCAACCCTATTTGGCAGACACACTCAGATACCTATTCAACATCCTTCCTATATCCATTTTTGCAGGCACAGCCTATCTCCCTTTTTGGAGGCTGAAATTATCAGATCCTAGCTTTCCCACCCTCTGCATTATAGGCATGGGCTTGTGACCAAATCTGGGCCAAAGAATGTGAAAAGCAATATTTTAGGGGGAGCTCTGGAAGGTTGATTGCCCGTTAAATAGAGAGAGGGTTCCAGATAGGGAGTCACTCTCACTCACCCATTCTGTTTTGCAGATGGCCTCTAAGGACACAGTGTTTGGAGCCCCAACCACCATGGCATGACCTTGAAAAGAGGCATTGCCCACATACGGAGAAAGCAGGTGGGAAAGAGAGAATCAGTCTGGGCTTGTGTTGCCACTGCTGGACCTGGAACCATGTCTGGACTGCAGTTAGGGGAGAAAACACCATTTTAAATTGCTTAACCCCATTTTAGTTATGTTACTGGCAGGTGTATGCAACCTCACTGAATCCTGCTGAACTCCACAACAGCAAAAGTCCTTTCTTGGGTGAATAATGGTACTGTCGTCTTAAGCTTATACCTGAAGACATTGACCAGTAATCTAATAAATGAGTTATTGAGGGTTAAGAATGTTTGGAATCCAAACCTAAAATCTGCCTACTTCTAGCTCATTTGGAGGACTCCCATCCAGGATTCTAAAAATCTGGCTGCTGTACAAGCTCCAGCAATGTTCAGTGCTCCACAGAGTGTGGGCACGTGCTGAAACTGGCAAGCTTACAGTTTTCAGGAAGGGTGGTTTGTGGCTGCTTTGTTTTCCACTCTAAATTATGATTATTTTATAATTATCAATTTAATTTGTTGTGGGTTGTTCATTTAGTGTTACGGTATGTGGTGATACTCCTTGGCAGCCACAGTCCTTGAGGATAGACTTTAAGATCTACAAATTCAAGATCTGCAAGTTCAACAGTTCCCAGACAAACCTCCATACTCCTTCAGTTACAGAATTTATGTTTTTAAACCCCCAATGCACTGGTGTAATAAAGATCGGATAACTGTAGCAGAACTATCTTTTGGGGTGCAGGGTTGCACAGTGAAGCAAGCAGGCAGTAGAGGCATTAAAAAAAAATTTCAGTACATTCTAAGCCTTGAACTAATGTTTAAATTATTTTATTATATTGGCTAGAGCAACAATATCCACATTTATTATTATTCCATTTAATTTGCTCTTTTCAATAGTCTACAGAAGGAGGTATAATCTTCCTCAATTTATTTACTTGAAGCTGTGACTTAAGGGTTACAGAATGTGCCTGACTCAGAGAGCAAAAAAATGTGGGACCTGAGAGTCAAAATTAAGTCATCCTGGTTCCAAAACCTGGGTACCAACTTTTAAAAAATATAGTTTTTAACTGTGTTATTTAAAGAAAAATAATTCAAAATCAGAAGGCAAATTATGGGGATTCAGTAGTGTTTGTATCCATTAGGTGCTTTCCCCCTGCAAATTTAAAAACTGTTTTGGGATTACTGTATCTAGACTAAGATTTTTGTTGAATAACTATTTTATTTTTTAAAGATTTATTTATTTATGCATACAAGAATTGGGGTACAGGCCAGAGGTGTAAGGAGTGAGAGGATTCACCAGAGACAGAGTGGGGAGCAGAACAGTCAGACTGACTGAAATACACTGCTGAGGGGAGCAGCGGGCGAGACAGGAGAGGTCTGCTCTGCCATGTGTGTAGCTCCCTGGCCGGCTGGGGATCGAACTCATGCTGCGGAGGCTGCGGAGAGCTTCATAGTGCTGTGCTTAACCCCTTGTGCCACCAGGGAGGCCCTTGAATATAATTTTTACTTATGCACATTAACTCTGAAGACACTGCCCAAAATGCGTATTTCTGTGCCTCAAATATACACTGCCTCTCTTTTTATGTATGCTGTAGGTGCTCAAAGGTTGCTGGCAAATGGAAATCTTTTTTGTTGAGTTCCTGCCAGATACTCCAACAGACGCTTTCACAGATATCTCATTATTCTCATGCTAATACTGAGGTAGATTTTATTAATCTCCATTTATAAGCGAGAAAACTAAAGCTCCTAGTATTTTATCATTATCTACCTTAAGGGAGAGGGAAAAGGCCCGTCATTGATTTAAAAAGGGTTTGATATTTGTCCCTTTCTGTACCTTCAGACCAAGTGGTCTGTGCAAGATCAATGGCAATGGTTGCCTCAAAATTTCAGTCAACTCTGAATTCATGCCTCTTGCAATGTCACTTTGCTCATTCTCTCATGGAGAGATGATTCTTTTCCTTCACCCTTGAACCTGTGCCAATTTTGTGACTTGCTTTATCAACAGAATGAGGAAGAGGTGATGGTGTAACAATTATGAGGCTGTACTTTGAGAACCTCTGTGATTCCACTTCCTCCCTTTGCCCCCTGCCATGCATGAGGACAAGCCCAGGCTAGGCTGCTTAAAGATGAGAGACCTTGTGCGCAGAGGCTGAGTCATCCCAGGTGAGTCCAGGCTAGACTAGCGGATACTGGCTGACCTAGCAGTGGACCAATTTAAGTCCTGTCAAAGAAACAGAGCCAGAATATAACTCTGTTTATCACTAAAAGAGACTTATTGCAAGGAATTGGCTTATATAATTTGGGGGGCTGGTTAGGCAAATCTGAAGTCCATAGTGCAAAATGGCAGCCTAGAAATGCTAGGGCAGAATGTGGCCCTGCCAACCATAGGAAAAATTTCCTCTTTCTCACGGAAAACTTAGTATTGCCTTTAAGGTCTGGTCACTGCTTGGCCAAGCGTATTGTCAGGAATAATCTCTTACCTAAGGTTAACTGATGCAGATATTAATCCTATCTACAAAATACCTCTACAGCAACACCCAACTTGGTATTTGATTAAATAACTGGACACAACAGCCCAGACAAGTGAACAAACAAAAATGACTATCACTCTGTGGATATGTTACCTAGCACAGCAGGGATCAGTGGAACTTCTCAGCCATCTCTGGTGTCTCAAGAGAAATAATAAACACATGTTGTTTTAAGCCACTGAGTTCTAGGCTGTTTTATAGCAATAGTTAACTGCTACTTAGCACCTCTAATTTATTTTGAAACACTATTTAAAAACTCTTTGGCCCAAGGGCCTTGCTGTTTCTATGTTGGTTCTCTGCTGTAATTTTCCCAACATAATGTGGAAGACAGTTAACAGGCTGGTTTCTAGAGTGAACTAGCTGTGTTTCTCCTGGAATGTTTTACTTGAGGATCGGCCTTTGTATCTCCTCTTTGATTAAAAATCTCAGTACTAAGTTTCAAAGGAGGTAAAAGAGAAACATACTATCGTCTTTCGAAAAGTCTTTGACAAAGAGTATTTAGGGAATATTTAAAAGGCACGATGACATCATACTGGAAAAGCACATATTCCATCATTACCCAAAACCAACCAAACACATGCAGGAGCCAAGGAAACTGGCCTGCTCATTCTCCTTCTCCAAGTTCTTCACACTGAATGCAACATGGAAGAAAGAAACTGCCAAAAGCAGAAATAAAAGACGTTCAGAAATGACAAGCATTCAAGAGGTGTTAACCTTTAAAAGCAGGGACATTGACAATGGAGGACTGGACAACTGCTGCTGAGCGAAAGCAGCCCTTTCCCTGTGGCCAGAAGTGAGCTGGCCTGTCTCTGAAACTCAGCGGCCATGTACAGTGCTGCAGTTGCGCACTGTGCAAATTTTCTTGGCGTAGAGGCTGAGTGGGGACTGAATTCACTCACAACTTACTCACAACTTGTGAGCCTCAAAGATGTGTGTTTAGAGCGAGGGTTTCTCCTAATTTGCACAAAGATGTAACTACATGGGCTAGCTGTGGCTTGCCTTGAGGTGAAATTTAATGAACTTTCCCTATTATATATTCAGAATAGACACCAAAAAGTATGGTGGTGGTGGTGGAAGAGCAAAGGAGAGTTTTATAGCTTTTGCAAATGCCACTTTTCTTGTATGAGTCAGAAGCTCCCACCCCTCACCTAAGCCCCTCCAGCCCCAAAACACACATCCCCAGCCACATTGAGTAAACACTAAGGTAGGCAGTGGTTACACAAATGCACCCCGGGAAGTCCCCTAGTCCTGCTTTGACCCAAGCCCAGAATTTAGCTCCTCTCTACTGCTGCTTTCTGCCTTCTTCTCTGGTTCACAATATAGATTCCTCTCCTACTTACACGATGATACTGATGACAATGTTTTGAGAGTCTGATGAGCTCTGGGAGCAAGGGTTGGTCCAACTACAGGGTGTGTTTACTGTTTATGAAACTGCTCTACCTTGGGAAGGGGCAGGGCTGGTCTTCTTAAACATACCTGTGCTCGGCAGTGTCCTCATCCTGTCTATGCAAGACATGAAATCTCAAAGGACAATGGCATGTTCTAAAGGCTGGAACCAACCCTTCTCATTAATGCCTCTTTAATTAATGTCTTTTCTGCATATATATTAAAATTGAAAAATTAAAAGCCCTGAAGAGGAATACATGTGCAGGAGATTATGCCATGGCTTTGACACAGTGGTATTTGTTTTAGAAAAGAAAAATGGGAAAGAAATCACCATATGAAATGGATGAAGGTGGCTAAAGATCACTAACTTCCAGTTACAAGATATTCCTGGATGTGAAGTCTTGGGGTATGATGTCTAGCACTGTGATTCTAGTTAACACCACCATGTCGTGTATTTGAAAGTGGCTGAGAGGTAGATCTTGAAAGTTTTCATCACACAAAAAAGTAATTTGAAATTGTGTGCTGATGGCTATTGCCTAGACAACTGTGGTAATCATTTCACAATCTATATGTCTGATCACATATATCTAATGGTTATGTTGTACACTTGAAATAAATACCATGTTATATGCCAATTATATCTCCAAAAATTTTTCCATATGAGAGCTAGGTGGTCTACAAATAACTATTTTGGGCTGAAGACAATTTTTACCTCTTGATATTAGCTTCACAGAAGCACAGTTATAAATTGTCAGCCTGGTCTTTCCAAAGCACCTTCCCTGCTTTGATTTCGA
Organism: Talpa occidentalis; assembly: GCF_014898055.3. Taxonomy (NCBI): domain Eukaryota; kingdom Metazoa; phylum Chordata; class Mammalia; order Eulipotyphla; family Talpidae; genus Talpa; species Talpa occidentalis. The sequence goes on from NW_023605305.1 coordinate 48,136,811, forward strand.
CTCATCACAGAGCAGTGGGCCCTGCACACAGTGACCTACATGGTAGACAGAGGAAGACATGCTATTATGAATATGAGTAAGAATCAGGAGCCTCTGCTTTACAAGAAAGGAAACTGAGACTGGGTTGTAGGAAAGTGATATAATTATGCAACGTCACACCTCTGATACAGGGGATGACTGAAGAACTCACAGAGCTTTCCCTACCCAGGAACGAATGACTGAGTAGACTGGATATTATTTTCTAGGCTGGGCCATTTAAACACATATTCAGGAACTTAACTATTTGTTACATGTCCATACATGTCTAAGTTAACCTGGTCCCACAGAACCAACTGTATTTTTCTTTAGATTTCAACATCTTGTATTTGTTCAGTGTTTCACACAGTAGGGAACATTTCCATTTCCTAACACCTGCAATCCAGTGTGGTATGCCAGCAAAAGCACTGGACTCCGAGAGCCTGGGTTGAGTCCAGACTGTGTGGCAGTAGAGAGCTGGCTCTGTTAGGCACTGGACTGGGCCTTCAATGGTCAGACAGAAGGTTCTCTGTGCTCATGGAACTTTGTGTCTAGTTGGAGAGACTGATGTTAATGACAATCACATGAGTGAATGTATAATAGAGATGTATATAAAATACTGGTTTCTCCAAAGGACACAGAAATATTCATTTGAAGGGAAACATGTACTTCTATGTTTATTGCAGCACTATTTACAAAAGCTAAGATATGGAAACAACCTAAATGCCCCAAAACAGATGAATGGATCTAGAACATGTAATATATCTACACAACAGAATAGTACTAAGCTACCAGAAAAGATAAACTCATGCCATTTGCAGGAGTAGAGTTTGTGCTAAAAGAATAAGTCAGAAGAAAAAAGATAAATATCAAATGGTCTTACTTATAGGGGGAATATAGGGAAACTGAACAAAGGATCAGGAAAAAGACAGAACTTGTAGGCAAACCAACCATAGACCTGAGGCTTATAGCAGGGGAGGGGGTCAAAACAGGGGAGGGAGGAAGACAAGGGACTATGCTGATGATCACGGGTGCTGTAGTAGTGGGAGAATTATGGGGACTACACCTGAGGGGAGAAATCAAATATTGTACAAAAATGAACAACAATATAAGAAAATAGAAAAGTAAATTATTTAAAAAAATACAGGATGTTGGGAAAATAGGTGCTCTGATGTGCACTGGGGAGGGGGAGTGGGCTCATAGTTGGCAAGGCAGAGGAAAAGACAAGTTTGTCCAGAGAAGAGACCTCAGCTGGTGCAAAGACTAAAGGAGGAGCATCCCACATCCTACAGAAGTTGAAAGCAGGCTTTCCAGGCTGGGTTTGGAGGGCCAGGAAGGCGGTGCAGAGGTAGTGCATGAGTCTTGCTCAGGGCAACCAGAGGGGCTCAGGTTTTACCAGGACCAATAGGGAGAAAGACATTTGAGGTAAGATGATTAGTTTTGTGTTTTTATAAAGCTCACCTTAGGTTCTGTGTAGACAATGGATTGGAATTGTCCTGTCTTAAGTGGGGAAAATAATGGTCACCTCAGAGGGTATTGGTTAAGAGGAAGTGAGATGATGGAAAGGATTTTGTAAATAGTAAATTGTACAAATGCAAGTGTTATTATATATTTTAATGTATTGTTTATTTGTTTAGTATATTGTTTTCTTTGTTTCTCAGTATATTAAGGCAGGAGTTAGTTTTCATGTCTTTAGAAAAGTAACATCTCTTGTTTCAGGTTTGTGGAACACAATGGTAGAACTTACCCACTATTCTGATCTGCACCTCAGATACAGGCTCCACTGCACTATCTTTAAATAGAAATCCACCCAAGTGACCTTTGGTGCAAACTGGTAAACAAATACCACCACAGTGCATTCTGAGGTGAGATTTGAGGCTCTTGGTCCTCACTGTGGAAGACAACAAGCCTAGGATTGAGCTTGACAGGGAGTGGGTGAACAGGACATGCTGGTTGAAATGCAAAGCAAAGAAATGAAAAGACTCAGGAAAGCCTGGGGGAAAACAACTCATAGGGCACATCACTAACTTTTTTTTTCTTCTAAGAATGTGAAGTTCAAGAGCAACTATAGTACATTTGTTTCTTCCTTTTTTCACTTAATTGAGCAGTTGCCACAGCAACTCAAGAACAGACTACTCTTTGCCTTCAATGAATTGCAGATACACATTTTTCATCTACTGAAAGTTGCAGTGAGCTTTAGAAAAAGGTAATCTTGAGCTGTTGTTTTTTCCCCAGGTCTGATAGCATTATCTCTCCCTGAGACCCTGAGATGGCAGCACTTCATTGTCATGAGAAAAACATGTCCTGAGGGGGAGCAGGTTTAGAAATTTCATCAGGACTTAGAGCTGCGGTCAGTCCACAACATTCAACTCCGTAGTGTGCAGGCCAGCAGAGCAGACACAGCAAGGGGCAGAAAAGCAAATGGAAGAGGTGACTCCTTCTTTGCAGGAGCACACCACAAAATTAGTGACTCCCTTCTCAGCAAAGAGCTAAGAGTCAGTTTTGCAAGTAATGCTGGAATTACCAAGATCCTGCTGATCCACTCTCCCTTGATGTCCCAAATTCCTCCTGATCATTCCCTCTATTTCTGCCCTGGTCCCATCTCCTATCATTTATTCTTGCCTGAATTATTAAAATATCCTCCCAAATAGCATATCCCCACAATCACTCCCTCCACTTAGGCCATTTTCCACATGAGTGGCAACAATATATTTCTTTTCTTTTTTTTAAATATATATATATTTTAAGATTTATTTATTTATTTACACAAGAACCGAGGTACAGGCCAGATGCACAGGAGGGTGAGAGGATTCACCAGAGAGAGCAGGGAACAGAACAGGCAGACTGAAGAAATACACCGCTGAGGGGAGCAGTGGTCGAGACAGGAGAGGTCTGCTGTGCCATGTGGGACCCTCGCTGGCTGGCCGGGATCGAACCGGCACTGCAGAGGCTGCGGACAGCTTCACAGTGCGGCACTCAACTGCCTGCACCACCAGGGGAGGCCCGATATTTCTTTTCTTTTTTTAAAAAAAGATTTATTTATGCATAGAAGAACTGGGTGGGCGTGTGTGAGAGGACTTATCAGAGACAAAGTGCGGAGCAGAACAGGTGGATCTACTGAAATACACTGCTGAGGGGAACAGTGGGAGAAAAAGGAGAGGTCTGCTGTGCCATGCAGGTTAACTCCCTGGCAGGGGATTGCACTTACTCTGCAATGGCTGGCAATAGCTTGATTGTGCTGAGACTTTAACCCCTGTGCCACCAGGGAGCCCCCAGCAACAATATATTTCTAAACTGCAGATCTGATGATGTTTTGTGCTCCAAGACAGCCAAGGATTTCCACAACTGCAGCACTGAGAGCCCTTTAGACTGGGCCAGACTCCCACCTCCCCACGCACCGGCCCCCCGCCAGCTCATCTCTGTTGATGTCTGCTCCCAAATACCCTCCTGGCATGGTAAGAAGGTCATAATCCCAATATGAATGTAAGAAAGAAGCAGTAGTCAGAGATGGTGGGAGAGTAGGGGACAGATCAATTTGCAGAGGCTACGTTGCTGGTCTTGAAGATGAAGGAAGGCTCTATAAGTTAAGGAATGCAGGCAGCTTCTAGAAGTTGGAAAATACAAGGAGACAGATCATTCCTTAGAGTCCCCAGAAGGAAGGCACACTGCTGATATCTTGACATTAGGATTTCTGACTTCTGAAACTGTAAGATGACACATTTAAGTTGTTTTAGGTCACTCAGTTTGTGGTTACGTGCTATAGTAGACAGAAAACGGGCACACTGCCTACTAGTGCTGGGCTAATGCTCTCCATTGGAGGAGTTTCCTACTCCAGGGCCCCCCAAGCAACAGTGAAGTTAGCCTGACTCATTCTTTATATAAATGGATATTATGGCTCTCAAAACTTAGGAGGAAACTTTGACATATGAAAGAAAGTTTAAATAAACAAAAATATATTTCTGCAAGGAATGAAAACAGTTAGAAAGCAATCTAAACATTTTTCTCAGAAATATATGAAAAGATAAAGAATGATGATATGAGTTAGGGAAAGCAGTGAAGAAGAAGGCTCTTGAAAATGAAAAATATGACAGCTGAAGTAAATTCAGGACAGTTAAGATGAAGTTAAGGGATTTCCTAGGATGTAGAATATAGTAGAAAAGTTAAAAGGCAGTATATGGGAGAAAAAGCAAAAATAGAAACAGCTAAGGGTAGAAAAGTCTTCACTCTCAGACCAGTTAAATCATAACCTATGGGGGCTGAGGCCTGCATATGAACAGTTTTATTAACTTACCAGGAGATTCTAATGGGCATTTGTGTGACTACTATAGGGCAAGTCCTGCTTTAGCATATGGCTTAATACCTGACCCATACTGAGGGATCAGCAAGAAGTAGCTGGTTAGCATTGTTTGGGCAGTGGAAAAACATCCTACTACGGGGCCAAAGAAAAGACAACATGCTTAATCAACTCACTCAAGATTATTGTCCCAAAGAAAATGAAACTTGAGATCTTAAAGATTGTATTCTGAAAACTTCATAAGAAAAAAAAAATGCTTGAGAACATCTCCATTTAAATGGTAAGCTAAACCCACTTATGAAAAATATTTAAAATTAATGTCATCATCATTATTTGTGTGCCAGATGGGATAATTTAAAACTTCCCAAAGAGTTACAGATAGAAGTATTATCTATTCAACTTGACCTTGCCTGATAATGTTTTGGGGTTTTTTTGTGATCAATATTAATTTTCTATTTTGGCAAAATAATAGGTTTCTTTGGAAAACAAAGTCAACAAGGTGGCTATATTCTGGTCTATAAAATTTAAATATATGTTATTGAATGTAATCTTTTTCAGAATAAAAAAAGCTGACAAAAATAAAGATGATTAAAATCCCTCATTATAGTCAGACATGTGATGAAAATAAAACCATATTTTATTTTCTACTGTTGGTTCATTATAAAAGATGAATGAATGTATAAATGACTAATAGAAAACCTAAGCTCTTAGGATGGATGGAGTATTAATGTCCAAGAGCAGGAACAATCAGAACAGATTTGAGAAGAAAGGTATCGACCTGTACTGCCTTCCCCAGTCGGAAAAGTGAGAATACGGCCTCGCTGGTGGAGCAAGGGGTTAAGACGCAGCCTGTGAAGCTAACCGTAGCCACTGAAGCACAAGGTCAATCCCTGGCCAGGGAGCTACCCACATGGCACAGCAGACCTCCCCTTACTTGCCTGCTGCTCCCCTCAGCAGTGTATTTGTCTTTCCACCTGTCCTATTCCCCCACTCTGTCTCTGGTGAAGCCTCTCACCCCCCACACCTCTGGCCTGTACCCTAGTTCTTGTATGCATAAATAAATCTTAAAAAAAAAAAAAGAGGGCCTCCCCTGGTGGTGCAGTGGTTGAGCGCTGGGCTGCGAAACTACTCGCAGCCTCTGCAGCACTGGTTCAATCCCCGGCCACCGGCGAGTGTCCCACATGGAGCGACAGACCTCTCCTGCCGCGCCTGCTGCTCCCCACAGCAGTGTATTTCGTCAGTCTGCCTGTTCTGATCCCTGCTCTGGCTTTGGTGAATTCTCTTACCCTCCCGCGCCTCTGGCTGTACCCAGTGCTTGTATAAATAAATAAATAAATAAATCTTTAAAAAAAAAAAAAAAAAGTGAGAATATTGCAGCACAAAGAGGGATTGGTGGTTTGTGAATGCAGGACACCTGTTCCACACTCCATGCCAGCAGTACTTGCGAAAGCCAAACCCCTGGTGTGTTTGGCAGGTGGGTGGGCGGGATCTCAAATGCCCCAGCTGGTCACAGCAGCAGGGATGCTGGGAGTACAGCAGCCCATGTTCGACAGGATCACACAAGTTTGAGCAACATGAGCTGAAGACCAAAAGCCTCTTCCTCAAACTTTTTGGACCCGGTAAATCTTCCCTACTCCAGTACGACCCTGGAGGAGGGGAAGGAGGAGCTCCCCAAATACCATGATTGAGCATGAAACTTCCACTACCTATAATATGGTCCATAAAATTTAACTGTATGTTATTTGTTAGGGCAGAGCCTGGGGAACAACTTGATTTTGAAAAATTCAGAAATATTATGTGGAAGCTGTCTGCAGTCCTCACCTAACCACTGTACCATTGTTGCTAAAATGGTTTCTAATTTAGAGTTGACACATATATTTAAGTATAGTGTAACTATACTTACAGAGTTTCTTACTGATAGCATAAAGTGCTAGAACTGCATACCTTTAATTACATTTGATACATGAAATGTAATATTTAATTATTTAAAAGATCAGTTTATTGAGAAGAATTAGGAAATGTATAATCTACTTAAAGATGTACAAACCTATTGGGGGACTGGGCAACTGATCTAATTTTACTTGTTAGGAAGTTGACACCGATCAAATTGAGCTAATTTCTCTACTTCTTATTCCCAAGTAGCAATTTTGAAGAGGAAGAATATTTAGCAGAGCCAAGATTGGGTCTCTTTTCATTTCTCCATTCCTATTTGATACAGAGGAACTCCAACACAATTGAACAAGAAGACAATGCCTTTACCAACACATTTATATTATTAAAAATGGAAACAATGAAATTGCCCCTCATTACAACAGATGACTAAATAGTGCTACAGTCTTACATTGGGAAGTTGTATGGCAGTGAAAATGGATGAAGCAAAATTACATGCCACACAGAGGCCAGTATTAGCTATTGATCAATGGACTGCAGATATTTTAAGTAAGCATTAATCAGCATAGACAGAGACGATATATAAAATATGGGATGATTTAAAGCAAATCCTCCCCGGCCCCCCACCCTGGTGGCTCAGTGGTTAAAATATCATCACTATCAAGATATTGCCAGCCACTGAAGCCTGAGTTTGATCCCTGGCCAGGGAACTGACCCACATGGCTCAGCAGACATCTCCTCTCTTGCCTGCTGCTCCCCTCAGCAGTGTATTTCAGTAGATCTTCCTGTTCTGCTTCCTACGTTACTCTGTATCTGGTGAATCCTCTCACCTTCTGTTCCTCTGGCCTACACCCCAGTTCTTGTATGCATAAATAAATAAAAATAAATCTTTAAAAACAAAACCAACCAACCCCCTCTACATTGCTTAGAAATACATGGTCATTTTACGTACAATATATATTTATACATATATATATATACGTATCAGATGCTATTCTAGGTGCTAGTGAGATAGCAGTGGACAAAGTCCACTGGTTGCTTTCTTGGAACCTGCATTCCAGTGACATTGCTGCCTGTGGAGCAGAAATATAAAGACATATGTGGGACTGAGAAACACTGATTTCAGAACAGAGGACTGCTCTGGGAGGAATATGATGGGGTAAGAGTGCTCAGAAGTGTTCATTCACAATGCGGTGTTTTATTTCTTAACCTGGAAAGTGAATAAACACTATTTGTTATATTATCCTCTATATCTTTTAGGCTGTCTGAAATAGCTTATAAAAATAGATTTACTTTTGTTTCCTAGTTTTGCATCTACAAATTTCTTTTGTTCCTGTAAAAACATGTATTCCTCTACAAATAATGGAAAAGTCAAATGAAACACAAGAAGATGAATGGAGATGTTCTGGGAAAGAGCTGTAAGTATTCAAGAAAGTCTGTGTCGGGAAATGACAAGAAGGTTTGGTTGTTTTGAATAACAGTGTGTCTAGAGTGGGCCTCTCCTGGTGGCACAGGCAGTTGAGTGCCTTGCTGTGAAGCTGTCCACAGCCTCTGCAGCGCCAGTTTGATGCCAGCTGGCCAGTGAGGGTCCCACATGGCACCGCAGACCTCTCCTGTCATGCCTGCTTCTCCCCTCAGCAGAGTATTTCGTCAGTCTGTCTGTTCTGTTCCCCACTCTGCCTCTGGTGAATCCTCTCCCCCTCCCGTGCATCTGACCTGTACCCCGGTTCTTGTATAAAATAAATAAATAAATCCTAAAACAAACAAACAAACAAACAAAAAAACCCCAAAAAACACTGTGTCTAGAGTAAAGAAGGTGTGGGAGAAGAGCACACAGTTAAGCCCAAAGAACCACTTGCTGAATAAAGAACTGATTGTGGACTTAAGCTGTTTCCAGGAAAGGCATGGGAGGGGTTCTGTTGCATTTTCTAGGGGTTTAATCTAGCTTGGCCAGACAGGGGCGGCATGTTGGAGGATTAGCTTATTGATCAATTGACTGCAGATATTTTATTACTTAATGTAAGCTCTGCATCCTGAGTCATGTGGGACTAACCTGGACCCAGCTTGACAGCTCTTATTACAAACAATTTAGACAGTCTTATCTAAAAATCTTCCTCTTTGGAGTCCATTTGTCCCATCTATAATCCTTCCCTTATTATTGTAGTATGTCTGAGAGGAAAAAAAAGTGGAAATTTTGTAATACTCTCTTAGTTCCCTTAGGCCAATAATCCCAATGTTAGGAATTTCTCCTAGGATAACAACCAGAGATTTGGAGTAAGTTTATGTGGAATGATATGTCAGAGAAGCACTTTTTATAATGGTGAAAAGATGAAAAATAAGTGCCTGAAAGAGGAAGGTATTGAAAATAAGTATAACCTCTAGAATTATATTTTTTACTGCCACTAAAAATGTACTGGTAATAGTTATTTAAGGACATGGGAAACTATATTATTAAATAAAAATTTGATAATAACTATTAATTATTAACCAATGAAATACTTCAAAGTATGCATGGCAATTTTTCCCTACACTTACTGTAACTTCCCCCAATTTGCTTTTCTAGTTTTCCTTTTTTTGCATGTAGTCTTGCTTTATAAGAAGTTATTAAATGGAAGTGTATTATCTATTGAAAGAGAAGCAATCACAGACTTGACATTTCTCACTTGACATTTCCTGACATTCTTTCTTAGATATCTATGTTTTGCTCACTTTTTAATTATTAAGCATGAGACTTAACTCCTATGATTTGATAATACTATGATAAAATATAACCTAGTTAAAAAAATTTCTTTTTGTGAGCAGAGATTTTCTGGGTGTCTTTATTAAAGGTTCTATTGCACTGGCACGGCTTATTGGAAAGAGGTGAATGTAGACGGAAGACATTATTAGTTGTGTAACCTTGGGGATAATCATAGATTTCTTCCAGGGTTATGGTGAAGATTAACCCAGATCACGGGAGCTCTTGGCATAGGATAGGCACTTAATAAAAGCTGTTGACTGAATTTTCTTCAAGGTTATGAGTGTACAAGAAAAAGCCAGAAGTTTTTGGGTCTCCCTGGTGGTGCAGGCAGTTGAGCACCACACTGTGAAGCTGTCCACAGCCTCTGCAGTGCAGGTTCAATCCCAGCCAGCCGGGGAGATACCCACATGGCGAGGCAGATCTCTCCTATCTCGCCTGCTGCTCCCCTCAGCAGTGTATTTTGTCAGTCTGCCTGTTCTATTCCCTGCTCTGTCTCTGGCGAATAGTCTCACCCTCCCACACCTCTGGCCTGTACCCTGGTTCTTGTATGTATTAGAAATCTTGAAAAAAAGCCAGAAGTTTTAAATTTGTTCTCTGACCATTTCTCTCAGACATGATTCATTAAAAAGCCAAATGATTTAAAAAGGAGTGCTGTTGAATTCACTGTTTAGAACCAAGCATGTTCTTGGTGAGTCATCAAGCTTGCAAATTAAAGTCAAGCAAACCAAAAGTCCATGCCTACTAACAACTGGCACGCCCCAAAAGTCCACACCATCTGCTTCTCCTGACCTTGTGGAAGTTCTAGCAAAATCATGAGAGAAATAAAATGGGACTCAACTGACTTTGCTTCCTCCTTACCTCAACATCCTGTTTTCCTTTGGAACTAAATGATGTGGTTTCTTGGTTTTCCAAAGTCCCCTGCCCTACCCTGGACTACCCTAAAGTAGAACCATAGAGCATTGGTTAAAACTGAATCTCAATGATGTCAAGATTAGTTTTGAATCCTAGAGAAGTTGCTTAATGTTTCTGGGGTCTACACATGAAGTACTTCAATTAAAGTCTGAAACACAGTAAACACTCACAGATTTATAGCCATCATTATTATTATTACTCTTCCTCTGGGTTCTTGCTCTAACAATCCCTCACAAATACAAGCCTAGAAAGAAGTTTCCTCAGGAAGGAGGTGATGGAGGCTGGTGACATAGGGTTAGATTCAGCTCTGTTACTCTGTGTGACTGGGGCAAACTGCTTAACATAGCTATTTATTGTTAGCTCTATGGCTAAATATGCCTTAGAGGTAGGGTTATTAAGGAAACTGAATAATACTTAGCATCGTGTCTACTTCAGAGTAGGTATTTAGTATATTTTAGCTATTGCTGTTCTGAGTATATTATGTATAGCTCAGTCAGTCTTCACAAAACCTCCATTCTGAAAGTGAGGAAAACTTGGCATAAGTTCCAGGCCATAAAATCAGTCATTTGTACAACCAGAACTTAAACCACACAGCCTGATTCCCCAGTCTGTGGTTTTAACCACTGTGCACTCCTGTATACCTCCACCTCTGGTTGAATGATTCCTTTAAAATTCAGTGGCAATGGCCCATAGTGACTTATATATTTCCACTTCTCCTAACAGGCCTACCTCTTTAAAGAAAGCTGTGAGTTTTTGATATTTGACAAACAGTGATTTCTACAGGTTTCATTTTAAAACTGGAAAGGACTGTACAATTAACCATGTTCTAAAATGATGGAATTTTTACCCAACTACAATTAGTTATATTTGGTTAAGTGCTATAAATTAATGATAAAAAATTGAGAGAGGCCTTTTAGTGACATAATATCAATCCCTTCTAGTCATAGGATTTCAGGTTAGTGGGGGCAATATTTAGATATTTCTGGGATGATTGTGATGGGAGTTCATGTTATATGCACATATACATATGCGTGCACACAATTTAGTCCATTCCTAAACAGACTTAGGGATGGAAAGGATCTAAGAAGGCAAATATGCCCACATCCAGTACAGAAATCACTTGAAAATAAACATTCTTGAGGAATGTATACCTAGAATTTGTTCCAGTATCTTCAATGCAGTATTCAACTGGATAATGCTTGTTACAAAACTTTATACCTCAATCTGAATTCCATTTTCTTGAATTCTGTCCCTAGCCCCCAATGGCCTCTTTCTCAGTTATGCAGAAGTCATAGTCCCTTTTCTAATATCATATAGTCACAAATAACAGAATTTCTTCGCTGATCAGTTAATTATTGAGCATGAGTTGAATGCTGGACAAGGCATTGGGAACAAAGCTATGGGCAAGACCACAAACCCTACCCACTGAGGAGACAGACCAGCAAGAGCCTGGTCATCATGCTCTTGGAAAATGTATTTCTCCACCTAGGCATATCCAAATCCTTCAGCTACTTCTTTTTACTTTTTAAAAAAATATTTATTTATTTATGCAGACAAGAGCTAGGGTGAGGGCCAGAGGTGCAGGGGGTGAGAGGATTCACCAGAGACAGAGTGAGGAGCAGAACAGGCAGATCTACTGAAATACACTGCTGAGAGGAGCAGCAGGAGAGACAGGGGAGGTCTGCTGTGCCATGTGGGTAGCTCCCAGGCCAGGGATTGAACATGTGCTGCAGTGGCTGCGGATGGCTTTATAGTGCTGAGATGTAACCCCTTATGCCACCAGGGAGGTCCCCTTCAGCAGCCTCTTGTATGAAAGTTTTGGGATCCTTCAATTTCTTTCCAACCCTCTTTTGAAAACACGTAAATTAAAAAATTATTGTCGGGTGAACTTGTTTTATCCTTTGTTCTCTGCTTGCTGTTTACAGAAAGTCAGATTTCTTCCTTATTACCCTTTGAGTTTCTTCTAATTAAGTTTATGCGGAGAATATTCCTGAATGCCCTCCTATACTTTGTCACGCATTGTACAAAGAATTAAGGAATTATAGTGATATGGACATTGGCCATGTCCCTAGGTATGTGTACTGGATGAGAAAGACATGACCCAAACAGCCATAATCCATGTGACAGGTGCTATACTAGAAATGAGAACAAGTGCAGTTAAAGTATGGAAAGTCTACCCAAAGCTTCCAAGATGGTACTGGAATACTAAGCAAACGCAAAAATTTTCAGTTTTATTATTTTCTCCCTTTATGTACTATTATTTAGTGTTTTGAAGGGGGATGTTCTTCAAAATCCTAAGTGGTACAACTCTTGTCCTGTAATGTGTATTCTATCTACATTCTAAAGAGTCTGAGAGACTTAAAGTAATTAATCATATTAAGACTTTATAACTACATGGAGAGTGTTCTACATTTGATAGAAGGTCTTGATAGGAATCAGCTCTTTAATCACATTATTTTCTTCTGTTTATGGAGAAAATATTTCTAAATTACCCAATAGATTTGGAAACTGGGGCTTGGAGAGGTAAGTGGTTGTCTCAACAGCACAAAGCCACTAAGTGGCCAAACCAGAACTAAAACCCCATGCAGTCTTCGCTTATCCTAGCTACAACGGCCATCCTTAATAAAAGCAGCAACTCAATAGGAAAACAGAAATAAGGACATGTAAGTTGTGATCTGAAACTCCATTGAAAAAGGAAGGGAATTCATCAGTTGATGGACAACGGTAACTCCGCTCCTTAGCAACCTACTCCAGGGAGCAAAGGGCAAACTCATCACATCCCTTTCCTGCCACTCACATTTAAGTTTCTGTAAGCCCATGTTTGCTTTTAGATTGGGTTTTCAGATTTTTGCACGCTGTTCTACCCTTACTTCCGTGAATACATAATAATCCCAGAAGGTTATTTAGTTTCCCATTAACAGCAGTTTCCTGTCTTTTTAAGGCTCCAGGGCATATCAGATGATGGGGCACCAAGAGTTATGTTTCCTTCTCTGTATTTGGCAGGGATACTATTGTGTTATCACAAATATTTTCATTTTGCTTTCAGAGTGAAGAGCATTCAAGGTTACTCCTGTTAATAAGTCATCACAGGAGTCTATTAAATTAATTATAAAACTTATCAACAAAAATAATAAGGTTTCTGTAAAGAGAAAGGCAAATAGTGTCCTCTGATTAGGTGTTTATATGTTTTTACCCCTGGAGTACATCCATGGATTTGAAATAAAGAATTCTATCCATTCGCATTTCCTTTTGCAAAGATGTCTTCTATAGTTCTGTGATGGGGCAGGCCAGACATGCATAGCAATGAGACATTTACTTTTATATCTTCAGAGTGTGGAAATACATTGAACTCCTGGTTCAAAATTGGAAAACTAAGTGATATAATGTAGCTGTTTAATATTTAATATCTACAATGAACATATGAAGGACACCCCTTACTTTGCAGTCAAGAATGGTGAAAATATATTCTTATTAATTTATGAGGCTTAAAAATGGGACTTGTCTTTCTTCTTAAGAATCAACAAACTCCATGTGCCGGTAGAGCTAGCCAGGAAAGGTTGACAGCCTGAACCTGTAGCTTTCATCTTTCCAACAGGCCACCAAAAATTTTCACCATTAAATATGAGTCAGTTCTGAAAAGCTGAATTGCATTTGCAGCTTCAGCTTCTCAGCTTCCACTATTCTCAGTAAAACTTGTCACAAAAACCTAACTTATCCATTAGAACAGGACTTGGTTGTCACCTACAACTCACTAGGTCCCCCAATTAAGATCAGTGCTGTGTTACTAAAATACATTTTGTGAATGGCAGGACTTAAAATCAGCTTTACAGAAACACCTAACATGTGTTTGGCTAAATGTGATTTTTTTTTTTAATTAATAAATTTTATTTTTATATTCCTCATACAATTGCAATCCCCCATTCTGACCCCAATCCCTCCCCTCCCGCCCCCCACCCCCCAAAAAGTGTCTCTGGTTCATAGTTTTTGTTGATTTTGATTTTCACTTTCTTATAGTTATTCATTTTCCTGGTCCCTTATTTAAGTATTCTAGATTCCTGCTATGAGTGAGACCATCCGGTATTTTTCTTTTTCTTTTTGGCTTATTTCACTGAGCATGATCCCTTCCAGCGCCATCCATGTTGCTGCAAATTGCATGTGTTTATCTTTTTTGAATGCTGAGTAATATTCCATGGTATATATGTACCACATCTTCTTGATCCAGTCATCTATTTTTGGGCATTTGGGCTGTTTCCAAAGCTTAGCTATTGTAAATAGTGCTGCTATAAACATAGGGGTGCAGGTGTTCTTTGGAATTGATGTTTCTGTGTCCTTTGGGTAAATACCTAGGAGTGGAATTGCTGGATCCTGTGGAAGCTCTATGTTTAGTAGGTCCAGAAATCTCCACACAGCTCTCCATAGTGGTTGGACCAGTTTGCACTCCCACCAGCAGTGCAGGAGAGTTCCTTTTTCTCCACACCCTCGCCAACATTTGTTGTTGCTAGTTTTTTTAATATGTGCCATTCTCACTGGTGTAAGATGGTATCTCATGGTAGTTTTGATTTGCATTTCCCTGATTGCAAGTGATGTTGAACATTTTTTCATATGCCTGTTGGCCATTCGCATTTCCTCTTCAGAGAAGTTTCTTTTTAGCTCCTCTGTCCATTTTTTGACTGGGTTATTTTCTTTGTTGTTGCTGAGTCTCATCAGCTCTTTGCAGATTTTTGTGATCAGTCCTTTATCATTAGTGTTGTGTGCAAAAATTTTCTCCCAGTTGGTGGGGTTTCTCTTTGTTTTTGTTATTGTCTCTTTTGCTGTGCAGAAGCCCTTTAATTTGATGTAGTCCCAGCTGTTGATCTTTGCCTTCACTATCACTGCTTTGGGTGATGTGTCTGTAAAGATGTCTTTGATATGCAAATCATGTAGTGTTTCGCCTATATTTCCTTCTATGTATTTTATGGTTTCAGGTCTTATGTCTAGTTCTTTAATCCATTTTGAGTTGATTTTTGTATATGGTGTGAGGTAGTGGTCAAGCTTCATTCTTTTGCATGTTAAATGTGATATTTTTGATTTAGAAGGTGACTATCACTATAAAAATTTGGTACACACACACACACCCCAGTAAACTAGGTGATCTGTTTTGGCCAGGGATGCAGCATTGTGATTTCATTCACTGAATTAATTTTAATCCTGACAATGTCACTGTCACGGGATAGTGGACACAAAAGAAGTACATGATAGGTTCCTCTCTCTCTCGGGTGTTAAAAAAAAGAGGAAATATTTAGATTGCCTACAGTGCCAGGAACTTTTATGCAGATTATCTCTTTTAATCCAAATAGCCTGCAAGGAATTATGTTCATTGTTACAGATGAAGACACTCAGGTTTGAAGAGGCTAAGTGACTTGCAATGCACAAGTGTGGTACTGGTTTGAGCCAGATCTATCTGGCTCCATCGTCCATGTTCTTTCTCATAAGGGGCACATACAGGAGACAATCAGGGAGTAATATGAGTCAGTCTATAATGAAGTACAAAATTAAATATGATCAAGGGCTGAGACTTAGGATATAAACCTCAAGTGCTTCAGGTAATCAGTGGGAAGGGCAAGAAGTTATTTTATTCTAATTATTACAGCAGATCTCAAGGAAGAAGCAGCAAGATTTGAAATGATTCCTGAAGGATTATGAAGATCAAATATTCTTTTTAATAAAGATATAGCTCATATTTTTGCCATGTTTTTGAAGATGTCAAAGGTACTCTTAGTTCTTCTGGGCTTTGCCTTCTAACTGTCCTCTGTCCATTTCCTTCCTGTCCTGCTAGAATCTTTAGTCCACACTCATTTACATGGCTAATATTCTTCTTTATGTTCTTTTTTAACCCAAACATAGTACAGCTCCATCACTGAGTGAAGGGAACTCTGGACTGTCTCTTTTGTCCCATGGAAGTTCCACAGGTTTCTGTGTCTTTAGTGCTTAGAAGAGTGTCCAGCAACCACTGGGCACCCTGGAGACCTTTGCTAAGTAAATGGGAAAAAAAAAATGAAAAGGACGGATAGGTCAAAATAAATATGCAGGTGATAGGGTCAAATGAGATCTCACACTGCTTACCACTCCTGCTGTGTTTCCTTAGTTCACTCTCTCTGCTGGACTCTATACTTCAATCCTCCACTGGCTTCAAAAATCAAACTCAACAGAGGGCTTTGCCTTTGGAATCATCTGACAGCAGTTCATCAGCTGCCCACCCTTGAACAAAGGAGCCCATAGTCCCATCTATGTATGCTCCTGATAAGACCCACGTGTGGTCCCTCATCTGTTCTCACGCCAGCTTTGGAACCCAGCTCTCCTGAATTCTGCCTGGGTTCAGAAAAACCTTCTTCTCTGTATGTTTTCCTCCCTAATAAGTGAATCCTTCCTCTAAATTTGTAAAATGTTCCAGTGTCTTTCATGACAAACAAACAAGCAGGACAACCTCCCCCAAGAGCATTTTGAAAGGTCAAAGTTTTCCTCCTTATTTCCATGTGCAATGATAATTTTTCTTTTTTGTTATTTTAAAAACATAACATATAGGTATATATATATATATATATATTACATTGTTCATTTTTGTATATTGCTTGATTTCTTCCCTCAGGTGTAATCCCCACAAAATTCCCACCACTAAATCACCCGTGAACCATCACCATAGTCTTTTGTGCTCTTCCTCCACCTGTTTCGACACTTCTTCCTTTCCCTCCCCTGCTGTATGTCTCAGATTTACAATTTGCCTGCTATTATTGTCTTTTTTTTTCCTGACTATATTCCTCCTATAAGTGATATTGCCTGATATTTTTCTTTTTCCTTCTGACTTAATCCTTTCCAGCTCCACTCATGTTGCTGTGAATGGCATGAGTTTCTCTTTTTTGATAACTTAGTAGTATTCTATTGACAATGATAATTTTTCTTTTTTTTTAAGATTATTTATTTTTATACAAGAGCTGGGGTATTGGCCAGAGGCATGGGAGGGTGAGAGGATTCACCAGAGACAGAGCGGGGAGCAGAACAGGCAGACGGACTGAAAGTACTGCTGAGGGGAGCAGCAGGCGAGACAGGAGAGGTCTGCCACGCCATGTGGGTATCTCCCTTGCTGGCTGGGAATCGAACCCATGCTGCAGAGGCTGTGGACAGCTTCACACTGCTGCACTCAACCCGCTGCACCACCAGGGAGGCCCACGATGATAATTTTTTAATCTCCCTCTTCTTCATTCTTTCATCAGCATTTAACACTCCCTGCTTCCTGAAACGTATATTTTTGTTGCCTCATCTTCCTCTGATCAACCTTTAAATTTCCTCAATGTTCAGTTTTATACCCTTTTTTCAATTCTGTTCTTTTTCTCTAAGAATGAGAGATCCACTCACAGCTTCACCTACCTATATTCAGCAGCTCACAAACTTGTATTCCCAACCCAGATCTTTCCTCGAAGCACCAGACTAGTATATTTAATTGTTCACTTGAGTTCTCTACTTGGATGCATTAAATCACTTTAATCTCAGCATGTCTAAAATTATACTCATGCTCTTTCCTTACAGAACTGGCATTTTCTTAGCATTCTTTCTTAGTGAATGCCACTACCATCCACCCAGCTGTACAAGTTAAAAACCTGGGCATCATCTTCAACAACTTACTCCCCCAGTTTGTATATCCTTTTAACATGCAATCCTGTTGATTTTGTTTCACAAGTAGCTCTCAACTGCTGTTCTGTCCATCTCTTTCACCTTTATTTCAGTGCAAGATACCATCCATCCTCTCTTTGTCTGCAGCCTCCACTGGGCTACTTAGAATCATCTTTGCCTTCTTCCAATGTGGTCTCCACATTGTGGAAAAGAACAGTCATTTAAAAACACAAATAGAATTATATCAGCACACCTTGCCTCCAAATACTTCCAAAACAATGTAACACAACATAACACCCCAGAACAAGTCTTCAGGAGTTCCAATTGACCTCAAGATGAAGTCAAAACACCTAACCTGTTCTACAAAACCCCATTATCCAAGCTTCCTTTATACTACCTTCCTCTTACTTTATACACCAGCTGTCCTGGCCTTCTTTCAAATATGATGCTTCTTCTTGCTTATATATGCTATTTCCTCTTTCTGAACATCCCCTTTGCCTACTCCCCATCTTTTCATGTTCTCCTACTTTTTCACACATATTTGGTAACCTCTTTCTTATCTGTTAGATCTCAACTTAGGTATCTCTTGCCTTTGGAAGGTCTTTCCTCACCTTACTGGCCGTATCTACATATTGCACTATAATTTCTTTCAAGAACATAACACAGTTTTAATTTGATATTTATATGATTATTACTATGTATTTCTACTGTAGGTTTCATTATAGTAGGGACCGTGTCTACTTTTGATTATCTAGAATTGAGTACATCAAAAACTCTCAATGCTAGTTGAAAGAATAAGTAAAACAATGAAGTTGAAGATATGGGAATGGATGAAAGTGTTGTGAAGTGAGAGAAATGGTCCTATGATGAAACTTAGAGAATATAACATTTTAATGGAGGGGGGAGAGACAATGGAAAAAAAATGTTGGGGGAGGAGACCAAAAAATGGCCATAGAAGTGGCATAAACCAAGGGTGCCAAGTGCTTTGAGAAAGCAGAAATGTAGCTAGATCCCCCAGACATCATTGGAACTAAGAAATGTCCTCCTGACTTAGCAGTAACAAGATGACTTTTAATGATTTCTTATGGGACATGATAAGCATAATCTGGTTTATAAGGCATAGTGTGTATAGGTAAGGATGTAGAAGTTGAGGAATTGACTTTTATTTTACCAATTGGCTGTTTAATGAAATGGGAGAGGAAAGACAGTATCCCACTTGGCCTTTCTATGATGTGCAGTACTATTAACAGTTCCTTTCTGTAGAGTGAGGATGATAGGCTGGTAGAGACAGAAAAGAGGAGATTCTTTGAGAATTAGAACCTTGAGAAAGATAAATAGTAGTCAATGGAGTAAGGTTTGGAGGAAAAGCGTTCATTGTGTATGTCAAGGCCAACAAACACTAGATCTAACAGGCTTTGAAGAAGCTCTATGACATTGACATGGCCAGATTAACACAGATCTGATACAGAGAAGAAAGCATATATTCAGCTGGCTCCTAACTATGTTGTGGATATTATCAACAAAATTTGGGTCATCTCAATTGAGTCCAGCTGTATAATTTTAAATATAATTTTTTCATTATTAAGAAATAAAAATAAAATATATGTACACATCCACACACACAGAAGAATATTATTCAGCCATAAAAATGAAGGAAAACTTGCCATTTGCAACAGCTTGAACAGACCTTGAGGACATTATGCAAAGTGAAATAAGTTAAACAGAGACAGGACTTTTGAGGAGAAGCCTAGTCATGATGGAGAATGAGTAGAGATTATCTGGGACAGGTGTGATTGTGTCGAGGAAGCTTCTATATAGAGGAAAGGGACCATGCAAAAGCACAACCCACTCTGTGGAACTCTGAATTACTTGGTGTGACTGGAGCATTCAATGTGTTTGGTGATGGGCAAGGGATCAGTATGGGGAAAGATGTTGGCTATCAGATCTAGTTTGAAAGTTTCCATGTATTATGATGAGAGGCTTGATTTAATTCTGACATCAATAAGAGTCAAGAAAGGTCTTAAGCAGTGGAACACCATGATTAGTTTTGCTTTTGAGAAAGATGCTTTGGATAATTGAGGAGCCTGGGTCAGGGACACTCACATTGGGCAGGGAGACTGTGCCCATCACAGTAGTCCCAGGGAGAAAGACTGGGGATGGCACTGGAGCGAGAAGAAGCAACAGGAGAACGGACCAGAGTCTTGATCAAATGGATACTGGGAGGTAGAGAAAAGGAGACTAGGAAGATGCCTGGTTTCTGGCTTAGACAGCAGGGAATACTGTGGTATCAATCATAGAAATAGGGAAAACAGAAGGATGAACAGATTTTGTGGAGGAAGATGTAACTTTTGAATGTGGTGAGTTTGAGATGCACATGGGAAATCCAGTCAATGTTGTTTAGCAAGCAGGCAGCTTGAGTGAAGCAGAAATCCTGACTGAGCTTCTTAATAGAGAACATATGCAGCAAGAAGTGAAGAGCTGTGGTCAGGATGCTGGGGAGCATCTGCATGGAATCAGTGGACCGAGGACTGATGCATGGAAACCAATAAGGAGGGAACCAAGAAGTAGGGGGGTAAGAGCTTTGTGGCTGAGGCCATCTTGGTGCTAGCCAAGCAGATCTCTTCTTCCTGCACACCAAGTCTCCTTGCCTTGAGGTTGACCCAATGACTGGGGATGCAAAAGAATGTGAGAGGAAATAATGTACAATTAAGGTAGGTCTATCTTCCTCATGCACTTTTCCTTCTTATCCATGATCCCTTTGAAAATTGCATGTATAATGACCTCTGGAAGGAAAGTACTCAAGTTTTGATGTGATATTTCAGCAGAGCCTCACCTGTCTTTCCTGGAGTGAAATGGCTGTATTTGAATTCTGTCTTTAGATCTTAAAAAAAAAAAAAGGCTTAATTGGGGCCTCCCTGATGGTGCAAGGGGTTATGTCTCGGCACAATGAAGCTATCGGCAGACACCTCTACAGCAGCCGCTACAGCACAAGTTCGATCCCTGGCCAGGGAGCTAACCCACATGGCACAGCAGACCTCTTCTGTTTCACCCGCTCCTCCCCTCAGCAGTGTATTTCAGTAGATCTGCCTGTTCTGCTCCCCACTTTGTCCCTGGTGAATCCTCTTACCCTCACCCTGCACCTCTGACCTATACCCCAGCTCTTATATGCATAAACAAATAAAACAAATCTTTAAAAAAAACTGCTTAATTTCTCTGTGTCTCAGTTCCTTATTAATAAAATTGAGATAATAATATTGATCTCATAAAGGAGGTAATTAATGTGAAGCTCACAGAATAGTATTCTAGAAATGTTAGAAGCTAAGGGGGAAGAGAATGTCAAGAATAGGGAGATATTTTACTGATGAATCAGCAAACTATAGCTGGCAGGTCAAATGTACTCTGCCTGTTTGGATAAAATGTTCAGTTAAGAATGGATTTTACAGGGGCCTTCCCTGGTGGTGCAGCGGTTGAGCGCTGGGCTGCGAGGCTGCCTGCAACCTCTGCAGCGCCGGTTCATTCCCGGCTGCCAGAGAGGGTCCCACAAAAAAAAAAAAAAAAAAAAAAGGATTTTCCTTTTTTAAATAGTTGGAATAAATCACATGAAACTTACATGAAATTAAAATTTCAATTTCCATACATAAAACTTCACTGGAACACAGCCAAACTCTTTTGTATAAGTATAGTTATGACTGCTTTTGCATTACAATGGACCAGTCTAAGTGACTGTTACAGAGATATGTAGCTCACAAAACCTAAAATACTTACTATCTGACCCCTTACAGTAAAAGAGTGGTGAATCACACACAACAAAGGTCAAAAAGGTAAGTAAAAAGTGTGAAGTAGAGTTGGCAAAAGATTACTGGTGACCAAGATAATAACTTTGTTCAGAGAATTTGGTATGAACATGTCAAATTTGATTCCTGATTCTACAGCTAGCTTACTGTGTGGTCTTGGGCAGTCATTTAACTGCTTTGAGCTTCAGTTTCCTTACCTGTAAATTGGGAATAAACTGAGCAACCATCTTGAGTCAATGTAAAGATTAGCATGTAAACCATAAAACAGTGTTTGGCTTGTAGCAGGTGCTCAATAAATACAAGGTCTTGCTTCATTTAATCTGCTGCCACCAAAATTGTTGTTCCTTATGTGTAACATTTGTTCACTTTTAAAAATTTTTTACTTTTGTCTTCTGTGCTCTGATTTTTTACATTAAATGCCAAGTTTTTGATCAAATCTCATCTCTTTAATAAGGTCATCTAAATTAATACTGGCCACCTTACTTAATACTGTAATCTATTCCCCAATCTGGCATTCCTAACCCTCTTACCCTCTTCTAGTTTTACTTTTCTCATAGAACTTATCACACCTCTGACAATTTAGAGAATTTACTAATTTATTATGTTTATTGTTTACTATGTGTTTTCCCCATAGAAATTAAGTTTCTTGCCTGTTCTATACAATTATATAACCTCGGTGCCTAAATTGTACCTGGTACACAATAAGTAATCAATTCATATTTGTTGAATGATTAAATAAAAAAAAATAGGTGAGGAAATTTTTAAATCCTTGTTCAGGCCTGAATGTACTTCTTCAATCTTTAGACTTGTCTCATCTCTGTAAAATTTTTCATTATTATCTGTCAAAATATCGCCTCTGCTTCTTTCCCTCCATTTTCTCTCTGGGTCTCTTTTTAGGATATGTTGCCCTCATCATTATAAGTGTCTCCTAAGTACTTTTTTATAGTTGACAAGTAGTTATACTCCTGTTTTACTCTCAGGCATCTCCTCAGCTCTGACATTAAGTTTCTTTTTCAGCAGTGTCTAGTCTATGATTCAACTTATTAATTGACTCAATGACAATATTTTTGTGCCTAGAATTTCTATTTTTTCCCCTTTTCTTTTCTTCCTCTTCCTTTCCATTCTTTCCTGTATTTGTTTCATGGCTACTAATCTTTCCTTTATCTCTTTGAATATTTAAAATATTCTCACATTAAGATTTTTTCAGATTTCTTATTATCTTTAGTTCTTGTGGTATGAAGTCTTCTTTATTTAGTCAGCTAGATTTCTTGTTATGGTTCATTTCTCTGTACAATCTGCAACTGTGGAGCTTACTTCCCATAGTGGGTGTTTGTCATTTGCCTATATTGGAGTCTTAGAGAACTTAGCACAATGCTTAATACATGGTAAAAGATACTATAAATGTGTGGTAGTTAAATATCACTTCTCAATATCTTCTTGCTTTGTGTTAACAAGGGAAGAAACTTAATGCGCTTGAGAATATCTTCTGAATGTGAAATGCACAGCCGGCCGTTCCATTTGGATATTGGTCAAATTTATCTGCTTTGTTTGTCACATATATTAGTTGAAAATGGGGGGGAAAAACCCAGAAGAACATGTTCTCTGGGCTTTCAGCCATTGCAGAGAAGCAGTGATGAGAGGTGGAAGGAAATTTCAGACATTATCCTTTTTTAAAAATAAAGCCTAATTAGAGAGTTAGATCATTTGCCAACTATTTTGGATCATTAAAATACAGCAGAAGGAGAAGTTCTTCTGCTGAGGCGAAAATGACCCAGATAAATTTATTTGCCTTTATTCAAACAGAAAATATATTTAACTTCTTGGCTATATTATCCTCAATCATTAGTCTCTTTTAAAGGTTAGAAATAGAGAAGTTGAGCCTTGAACCTGTAGCTGCTGCTCAATAAACACTGCTAGCTTATTATGAGAAGAGATACAGGTGTAAATTCTCGGGTTAGAGAACTGCTTGTAACCTCATTTCTGTCTCATGTACCCTTTGGCCACAAACCTTACCTTATTTACTTGCCATTTTGTGATTGTGGACAACAGAGGCTAAAGGACCAGAGCTAGTGATTGAAAGCTGTAGTCTACTATGACTTATTATAGAACATGATATCTGTAAACATTTCACGTACTGAATTATAATTCTAATTTTCATAAAACATTTACAGTGGCTAAAATCAAAAACATTTGAAGCAAGAGATGTTTTTAGATTTTAATTACCTGATCTTCATAATCAGACCCTGTGTCAATAATGTCTCCAGTGTCCAACATCATCAAAGGATCAAGGTCACTCGAACCTAAGATTAAGAAAGAAAAGATTACCTGATGGAGGTCATATATGTTGCTTCTGAAGCGAATAATCTCCCTCCAGGTTTCCATATTGTTTTCATGATTACAAACATTTCTAAATCTTCCTACCTGTTGTCACAGGTTTCTGTCTGGGTCACAGACAGAAAATGCTGATACTCTGGTCACTGTCTCTACCCTTAAGAATACAATTTTATGTAAGAGGTTGATTTGTCAACAGCAATGTTCAGAAGCCAAAGTGCAAAGAGCTCCTAACTCTGACTAATAGTGGAGGGGATGACAGAAGTGGGATTCTTCATTAGGAATGAATCTATGAGCCCAACACTGAGGATGAATAAAGGTGTCCAGGGAGAGAAGCAGTTTAAGGGTGTGCAATAATAACCAAGGTAGAAAGACCATTGTGAGTAATATACACAGTGGGGGAAGAACATGGGGTTCCACAATAAAAGGATCAAGTGTGTTCACTTTGTGAAAACCTGGGTATTGTTTCCTCCAAACTGGGCCAGGTGAGGAAAATTAAGGTAACTTAATGTCCTCGTAGAAAGTTTCCTCCCTGGCCACAGGTACTACAAGCTACATTGAATAGCTTACCCATTAATTTCTAGTGCTCAAACTTAAACCAGTAATTTTCATAATGGAGCTCCTGAGGCACAACTGAGTTACCACCCTCACTTAATGACTGGGTACATGTCCCCTAACTAGCCAGAAACACAGAAATCATGATGCCCATAAAATGCTATTCTGTACCCCGTGAAGAAACAAACCACTCCATGTTTCATTGTAAACTTGGCCTTGACTGATACTCTTGGTTAGAATATGCAATGCCTAATGTTTAATGAAGATTGATTAAAAAGAAAACGTAAAACATCATATATGCTTCTCAGATATGAACCTCTTTCAGTGATGCTCCTTTCATATTTTCTTCCAAAAAAGAGTCGACATGTATCCTCACATAGTCTTTCCTTACCTCTTCCTTTCTCATCAGCATCCTGGATGTTTACTAAATTGACTAAATACTAAGCAGTAACACACTTGTTTATTGTATTTGTATCTTTACAGCTCTTTTAAAAGATGATAAAATCTTTCAAAATGGAGATGCTTGACACATCAAACAATCTTGGAAAAGTGACTATATAGTTGCCATGTACAGTTGCATAACTGTGTACAGCACAAGAGGAAGTAAAGCCAGTTAACTCTCCAAGAACAGCCCTTGCCAGTTCCATTGTAAAGAAGATGACCCAAAAACATTGATTCAAAAGAACACCTGTACATCTATGTTTATCGCAGCACTATTTACAATAGGTAAAACCTGGAAACAATCCAAATGCCCAAAAATAGATGACTGGATCAAGAAGATGTGGTACATATACACAATGGAATATTATTCAGAAATCAAAAAAGAAAACTCATGCCATTCACAGCAACATGGATGGAGCTAGAAGGAATTATGCTCAGTGAAATAAGCCGGAAGGAAAAAGAAAACTATGGGATGGTTTCACTTATAGCAGGAATATAGGGGAACCAAATAAGACATCAATATAAAAAAAAATAATACCATTCACAACAAAGCAAAAATAGACAATTATAAATCAGAGACATCCTGCAGGGGAGGAGGAGGGAGAGGGATCAGAGGGAGGGAGGGAGGAGCACAGGGGACTGTGGTGATGGTGCACGGGTACCTTGGGGAAGGAAATTCTATGGGGACTCAACCTGAGGGAGTGGGGGGAAGTAAATATTGTTTAAAAAAATTACCCAAAAAAAAACCACAGAGAAAAAGTTAAAAAAAAAATAAGAAGGTGACCACCTTCCACTAAAATGGAGCTGGCAAGACTAGGCACCACATGCTATTAACAGATTGAGACTAGAGGGATCATAACGAAATGCAAATTTTACGTATAGCTTTTTTTTAAAGTAGTGGGGTTATATATACATTTTTTAAAAAATGTTTTTTTTATAGAGGCATGTTTTATTTATTTATTTGTTTGTTTGTTTGTTTGTTTTGTCTATACATGCACTGGGTACAGTCAGAAGCGCGGGAGGGTGAGAGAATTCACCAGAGCCAGAGCGGGGAGCAGAGCAGGCAGAAGGACCGAAGTACACTGCTGAGGGGAGCAGCGGGCGGCAGGAGAGGTCTGCGCGCCATGCGGGACCCTCCTCCAGTGGCCGGGGAGCAGCCGGGGATCGAACGGCACCGCAGAGGCCGCAGGCAGCTTTGCAACCCAGTGCTCAACTGCTGCGCCACCGGGGAGGCCCTATATATACATTTTTAATCTTTGTGTTCTTTGGTATTTTTTCAAATACAAAATTTATAAGGTATATCTTAAGGCCTGAATACTTGGCTGTCTTGACAGCCAGTTTCAAGATCAGTTGGTTTGTGCTCATGTGTTGTGAGGAAGGAAGGGTGTCAAAAATAAAATGTATATTTTCCATTATAAGTTCAAGGGTATTTTAGAGCAGTATTTCACAGAATCCTATCCCCTCATTTTAGAAAAGAGGAAAATGATTTGTGGTGAAGTGAAATAACTTGACCAAGGTCATGCAGAAAGTGACTGAAATTAAAGATAAAGTCAGAGCTCCCATTTCTAAACACACCCTGTCGACTTCAAGTTCTAAGAACATTCCAAATGGCTTTATAATAATGATCTTTCATTACAGCTCTTTATAGGTGAGGACATGGATGAGTGTGCCACTTTTTCATCCTGAGAAAATATGGAACAGTGAACAGTGGATGAGGAGGTGGGATACCCTGTGGCTTTGGAAATGGAAGAGTCAGAAGTGGAATCCAGGAGTGTCTGTGTTTTGTGACAATCTGCTGGCTGCTATTGGTAGCATTAAAAGCGATGCCTATTTTATTTAGCTTTCATTACTTCCACAATATAGGTATTAGTCACCACCAACTAGTGGAAGCGGTGATAGGTACATGGATTCAAATGATAGCTTCACTGCCACTGCAGTTAGAATGATTCATGTGGAATGAACAACGTGATCTGAACACAAAAGCTTATTCAACTTATCGCTGTTTTCGTTCCTGCGTCCTACTTTTTTTATTTCATTAGCAACTGTTCTTTCAGTTGTTTTGAAAATGTATAATGTGAAGGGCTCTTAAACAACCCAGTTAGTAGACATTACATATTAACATCTGAAACCACAAGATTATTAGAAAACCATCTTCAACAATAGTAAAATGAAGAGAACCCTGTTAAAAAAAATAAAGAAAAAAACTCCTGCTTCTAAGAAGAAATTGGCTTTCCTAATGAAATGCTTTTGACAGAAATTTTATTGTATCATTAAAGGATGGAATTTCTTGACATATCTTTGCTCTTGGCAACAGTACTAATATATCATTGAAGGCAATAGACAAAGGATGTCATTATCAGCTCAGATAATGATTGAACAGCTTTCATTTTATTTTAGCATTGGCTGCTTGGTTAGCTGAAAATGGGACCTTTAATAATAGTCTAAAGTTTGATATACATAATAGGGAGGTAAATATAGATGTATGTACATATTTTGGCTCTCTTTCTTTCATTGGACAATTTAACATAAAACAACTGTGGTGATCTCACTCCAAAAAGAAAGCAAAATTAGGGCACTTTGAAAAAGTGATAGTATGACATTCCTTCCCTCTGTTTTGAATTTCTTGATTTTTTTTTTTCAGATTTAAAAATAACTTCTGTAGATAACAGAAAGGTATAAGCTGAAATAGCACCCTACAGGGAGTACTCGGACTCACCAGATTTAGATGCAGAATGGTTTTTGGAAGTGATACTTCCAGGTTGTTTCCTTAAACTGAATTGGGAATATGATATACATTGGCTTTAGAGGTATCGCAAGGCTACGATAGTGCATCCAGTACATGGTTAAAGATTTTTCCCCTTCTAGTGGTTCTTCACTCTGTCTCCTGGCCCTTCATCTGCCCCTCTGAGGAAAGTCTCCCTTGTCCTGGCTCTTCCATTAAACTGTAAGCAGTTTTAGGTGGGCTTATATTTCATTTCTGAATGTAAGAATAAAAATTAGATATGATATGCATTTGATATATAAATGCTGAACAACTAAAAAGTGAAAAAAAGGACATCTACATTCCACTTTTGTAGATTTTCATCTTATTCATTCACTCTACAAACATTAAATCCTCCTAAGTGTCTTGGGCATCAACTCTGGAGAACTCAACTCTACTTCTAGCACGTGTGGACAGTGTTAGTAACAGCCTGAATAGAGTCCTTTGAAGAAAAGCAATGTATTTCTCTGGAAAAAATATCCTGATGCTATTTGGAACTAGAAGGTAAGCTCTTCATAGAATGTGGGTGTTGGTGGACTGTTTTAAGTGAGAAGGAAAGTGGGGGATCTTCCACCTGTGGACAAAGGGTTAGGGGGAGGAAGGGAGAGAGAGATAAAGGGAGAAGAGAGGACAGTAAGACCTCTGAGAAAATGGGAGAAGTTGTGTTGCATAAGATGTGGGCTTTCCCTGTGATCCCTCAAGGCCTCAGCAAACACGATATAGTCTTTTCAATGTGACAGCCACATATTTTATATATGTATCTATCTATCTATCTCTCTATATAATTTTCTCTTTACAGCAATCCTATGAGATAGTTTCTATGATTCTCCTCACTTTATAGATGAGAAAAGCGAGTGCCAGAGAAACTGAGTGATGTAGCCAGATGACTCTGCGACAAGTATTAATGGAGGACTCCAGGGGGGAGGAATCACTGCAGAAGGGACACAGGGTAGTGGCATTGCATGGCATGGAGGCAAGAAATTCACGCTCTGCTCACATAGCCAAAGAAAATTTGGTGTGGCTAAGAGGCAACTCACCCAGCCGAGTGGCCCTGGGAGCAGCCAGCTGGAAGAGAAAGGCCGATGCGCCATCTGCTATGACATTCACACTTGATATCAACAATCTCTCAATTGCAAACTCTCCTTTTATGAAGTCTTGTAACCAATAA
Organism: Talpa occidentalis; assembly: GCF_014898055.3. Classification (NCBI taxonomy): domain Eukaryota; kingdom Metazoa; phylum Chordata; class Mammalia; order Eulipotyphla; family Talpidae; genus Talpa; species Talpa occidentalis. The sequence continues at coordinate 48,165,356 of NW_023605305.1, forward strand.
GGGCATTAGATTTTGAACATAATATATTTATATACATTTAATTATACAATCACTATTGTGATAAGTGCCCTGAAAGAGAAACACAGGGTACCATTCAACGACCTGATCTTGTTGACAAAGATGCCTTGACAAAATCACATTTAAAGTAGGACATGGCCAGGGGAGTGATGGGGTTTGGTGTTGGGAGAGTAGAGGGGTGCAGATGTGGCCATGGGGTTCCAAGTAACTAGTGCAGAGGGCCAGACCAGGATGCTATTTGAGGTTCAAGGAGCTGGGGAAAGCTGGTATTGGGGCGGGGGCAGTGGAGTGGTGGGAACAGGATAGTGATGCTAAGGACACAGAAACAGGGTTGTCTGCCACATTAAGGACACTGGTGTTTAAGGCAGGAAAGTCATTGAAGGTTTTGTCTCTCTTTTTTTTTTTGTCAGGGAGGCAGGGTGATCAGAGCCGCACTCTGTGAGGATCTCCATGGCAGCGAGAGGATTCACAGCAGACAGGAGAGGCCAGGGCTGACGTAAAAGGCCGGTGAGGAATGACAAAGCCTCCACGAGTGCAGTGAGGACAGAGAACAAGGACTGGACTCCCAAGGTGTCCCTGAGGAGTGTGGGCCAGAAGAGCAGGAACATTTTCATTTGTCTCTTAAAAGAACAAAAGTGCATGATCTTCCTGATATGTGGAATCTGAGAAAGTCAAATACATAGAGGCGGAGGATGGAATGGTGCTAACAGTGGGGTGGGGGAGGCACCAGTTCCCCTGGAGATGCCCCCAGAAGGTGGGGTGCATGTTGATCAAAGGGTACAGAGTTATGGAGGATGAGTGAGTCTCGAGGTCTAGCGTACAGCAGATGACCGTAAGCAGTAACACGACTGTACTGAATACTGGGTATTTTCTAAGAGAATTTTTTTCAGGTGCTCATTCATGAGAAAATGAGAAAATGATAATGATGTAAAAAGAAGATATGGTATGAACTTGGCTGTAGCAATCAATTCCCCATTTATATTCCTATCAATTTATCATGGTGTGCATCACAAATACATATTTTTATTAAAAAATTTCAAAAAGGTATTTTCCTGAGGAACAGTGATTCTTCAGTGTTTGAGGAAAATCTTAAGAAAATACAAGGATAGAAGTTTAATGCTGTGATGTACACTGTGTCACATCAAAAATGCTCATAGTCACTACCTTTATGTTACTTTATGCTACTGACTTTTGTGCCCTTGAAGGTTATAATAGTGGGAAAAAAAATCTGTGCAGTTAAAGCTTGTTTTTGATTATTGTCATAGAAGCCTGATTTTAAAAGAATAAAAATTAAAAGTACCTTGGGAAAAAAAAACCCAAAAAATTTCAAAAGGGGTTGAAAGTCATTTACATGGAGGTAATGTGGTAACTGTAGTGCAGCTGCAAAGAAAAGGGCTGTGGGTGAAGGGAAGAGTGGAGGGAAAATCTGGGGCTGATGTTTCACAGAACAGAACCTTATTTATTTTTATTTTATTTAGATCCTTCATTTGCTTTTAGAATAAACTGACTTTTTATTTTTTTTAAGATTTATTTATATATTTATTTATACAAGCACTGGGTATAGTCAGAAGTGCGGGAAGGTGAGAGAATTCACCAGAGCCAGAGCGGGGAACAGAACAGGCAGACTGATGAAGTACACTGCTGAGAGGAGCAGTGGGTGGCAGGAGAGGTCTTCACGCCATGTGGGACCCTCACCGGCCACCAGGGGATCGAACCGGCGCTGCAGAGGCTGTGGGCAGCTTTGCAGCCCAGTGCTCAACTGCTGAGCCACTAGGGGAGGCCCTAGAGTAAACTGACTTTAAGGCTGGAGCTGACCCCAGTTTTCAGGGGTCTTGGGAGGGAGCCAGCAGGAGGTGAGCTTGTGAGCACAGGCTCCTTTCGCTGTAAACTAGGTGACTGAGAAGAGTCAGCTCCTGGAAATTTCTGCTATGGGCCAGGCCCTACCAAGGGGACTTGGAGAGAAGGAGCAGCTAGTATCTATGTCATGTACTGACCAGCACAGATGCATTACTTTGGGACAGTTGCCCTGGACAAATATGACAGCCAGAGTGTGGGGGGTTCTAGGGAAGGGGTAGCTTATTCAGCCCCTCCATTCTGCTGTATAGGCAAACTGAGGATATTGAACAGTTAGAGGTCTGTTATGAGAGGTCTAAATAAAAATTCTAAATAAAATAAGTTCCAAAGCACAGGTGTCATGACATTTTTCAAGCAGCATTTTTGGTTACATGATCTTACATGATTCTCAAATATTTCATCTTTCTGTGATAGACCATCTTTTGTAACTATCACTGCAAAGTGAGGCAGGTGAGATAACATCAATTATCTGTGTTCTGGGTCTGCTCAGAAAGACTACTGCCTTGCCTCCCCCCACCCCAAAATTGCATTGATTTTCCAATTGATTATCCAATTGTTTATATAATTCTATAATTTTGGGAGTAAAACGACACTTCCATATGTGTGCACATGCTTCCACTTATCCTTCCTAGGGCTCTGTCACCATTACCCCATCACCTTCCCTCCTCAATTCCTCACTCCCCTCTGTCCTTCTGGTCTCACAAAGTGTAAGAATTGCTTTTGCTGTGCTTGCCAGTTTTTTTTTTTTTTTTTTTTGGTTGTTATTTATATTCTGCAAATGAGCAAAACCACCCAGTAGCTGTCTTCTACTTGCTGATTTATTTCACTTAGAATAATCACCTCCAGATCCAACTATTTTGTCCCCAAAGGGACTATTTCACCTTTTTAAATAGCTGAGTAGTATTCCGTTGAGTATGTTTTCTATAATTCTTTTATCTGGCCATCTGTTGTTGGGCATTTAGGTTGTTTCCATGACATGGCTATTGAGGATAATGCAGCTATGAATATAGAAGTACATAAATCTTGGGCCTCCCTGGTGGCACAAGGGGTTAAGACACAACCTATGAAGCTATCCGCAGCCACTGCAGCATGAGTTTGATCCCCGGCCAGGGAGTTACCCACATGGCCCAGCAGACCTCTTCTGTCTCGCCTCCTGTTCCCCTCAGCAGTGTATATCAGTCAATCCGCCTGTTCTGTTCCCCACTCTGTCTCTGGTGAATCCTCTCACCCCCCACACCTCTGGCCTATACCCCAATTGTTGTATGTGTTGATAAATAAATCTTTTAAAAAAAAAGTACACAAATCTTTTCTATTAATGTTTTCATAGATCTTTGGCTAAATAACTAGCAGTGGCATTGCTGGATCATCTGTTATTTCCATTTTTTTGAGGAGCCACCATAACATTTTCCATTGAGGCTGTACCAAATTACATTTCACCAATAGTTCATGTGAGTTCCTTTTTCTCCACATCTTCATCAACATTTGTTGTTTCCAGTTTTCTCAATATAGTTCATCATTGGGGTGAAGTGATATCTCATTATGGCTGATTCGTATTAGTTAGGGAGTCCCGTAGGACACAGCAGATTGTTGAGTTCCAACTATTTACAAAGCCCCAGACACTTGACGGGGGTCAGGGTGTACCATGCCCAAAAGACACCATGACTTACCTGCTGCAGCCTCTTTGTTTGGAAATAACTTGCTGTCAACTGCCATGCTGATGTCAGAGAATACCTCATCTTCATCTCGGTCAGCATCAAACTGGGGGAAATTAGGACAGACAAGTTGGGAACATGAAATTACATAAATTAGTTCATTCCAAAATAGAGTGAACATGCATCACACAACTGTGTCTCTATTCAAACACTTAGGGAGTTTTAAAGCTCAGATTTCATATCAAACAGTAGAGTGTAAGAAAGTAAATGTATAATCACTTATAGCTGAGAAAAATGGGTAGAATTTTCTTAACTTATATAAAGCAAACTTAGGAAAAAGTGATAACTAAATTTCATCTTGTGTCTTTCTGGCTCTTGGGTTTCTTTAAAAAACAAAAGAAAATGATGAAACTGTAGTTCTTAATAACGGGAGAGATTTTCTAATTTATTGTTAAGAAAAAAAAGGTGGAGTTCTTAAATCAAATTTTAGTTCATTGTGCTATACACCATACTAGATACTATATTTAGATGTAATTTATCGACACCATAGATTTAGATATAACAAAATTGCAGATTTAAGATTTCATTATTTTAATGGCTGAGTAGTATTCCATTGAGTGTATGTAGTCAGTATGTCTGCATGTGTGTACACACACATATATATATACACACACACACACATCTTTTTTATCCATTTATCTGGTATGGACATGTAGGTTGTTTTTGTACCTTGGTTACTGTAAATGATGCTAACAGGAACACAGGGCTTAGTGTTTCTGTATTAGTGTTTTTGTATTTAGATAAATACTCAAAAGTTGAATAGCTGAATCATTTAGAAGTTCTAGTTTCAATTTTTTGAGGATTTCCGTACTTTTTTTTTTAAGATTTATTTATTTATTTGTACAAGCACCAGGTACAGTCAGAAGCACGGGAGGGTGAGAGAATTCACCAAAGCCAGAGTGGGGAACAGAACAGGCAGACTGATGAAACACACTGCTGAGGGTGTGAGCAGAGGGTGTGGAAGGAGAGGTCTGTGCACCATGTAGCTCCCTGGCCAGGGATTGAACGCGTGCTGCAGTGGCCGTGAATAGCTTCATAGGTTGCATCTTAACTCCTTGCACCACCGGGGAGGCCCTAGATTATTTTGCATTTTATAAAATTTCATATAAAAGGTATCAGGGGCCTCCCTGGTGGCACAGTGGTTGAAAGCTGGGTTGCAAAGCTGCCCGCAGCCTCTGCAGCACCGGTTCAATCCCCAGCCCCCCGGGCGAGGGTCCCACATGGTGCGCAGACCTCTCCTGCCGCCCACTGCTCCCCTCAGCAGTGTACTTCATCAGCCTGTCTGTTCTGCTCCCTGCTCTGGCTCTGGTAAATTCTCTCACCCTCCCGCGCTTCTGACTGTGCCCAGTGCTTGTATAAATAAATAAATAAATCTTCAAGAAAATAAATAAATAAAAGGAAATATACACCATGATATCTTGGGGGAAAAAAGGGAATCATACAAACAATCTTTTCTGTCTTAATTCTTTCACTCAGCACAATTATTTAATTTTAAAATTATTTTTAATTGCAGTAATATTGGTTTATAGCACTATACATGATTTAGGAGTGTAGGATCACACCCTTCAGGCATATGTTACCACACCACATCCACCACCAAGGCACCCAGTTCCACCATAGTCCATTGTCAGCATAATTATTTTGAAATTCATCAATGCTATATCCATATTCATTCCTTTTCACTGCTGAACAGCACTCACTTGTATGGATATGCTATTAATCCTGAGTATCTTTCACCCAAACATTGTAGTTTTCTTCTCCAGGTGTTTGATTTGTGTCTTTTCAAATAAAATCTGTCTCTCTAAGGTGCTGAACACCTCAAATACAATTATAGCAACTTTTAATTTCCTTCTCTGCTAATTCTAACATCTGTATCATTCTGAGTAAGGTTTTGATTTATTTTTTCCTCATCATTAAGAGACATATTTTCTTGTTTCTCTGCATGCTTGATAATTTTTTTATTATGCCAAGCATTGCCAATTTGACCATGGTGGACGCTAGATATTTTCATATCCCTATAAATATTCTTGAGGGTGGATGCTAGATATTTTCATATCCCTATAAATATTCTTGAGCTGTGACCTGGAAAGCAGCTTAGAAATAATTCAGTCCTTTCAGGACTTGTTTTTAAGATTTGTTAGTCTGACCCAGAGTAGTGTTTAGTTTAGCACCAATTATTTCCCACTGTTGAGGCAAGACACTTCTAAACACTCTGCCCAGTGTCTTGTGAATTAAGAGATTTTTCAGTCTGGCTGGTAGAAACAGGCACTAGTCCAAGTCTGGTGTGAGCACCAACTATCGCTCCTGATAATTCTGTGGGTCTGTTTCAGGTTGTTTTCTCATGTGCATGTACTGATTCATACCCTGTTGAATCCTGGAGGGAACCCTCTGCAGATCTCCAGAGTTTTCTCTCCAGGCTCTCTCACATCTGTGATACACCGTCCTCTGAACTCCAGCCATTTTATTCTCCTGGGCTATCAGTTCTCTTTTCACAAGTCCTGGAGTCCACCAGTCTCCACAAGGCTTCCTTTGCACTGCATTGGAGCCTGGAAACTCTCAGCAGATGGCTAGGCCATGTAGGGCCCATATTTTATTCCTCTCTCTCAGGGAATCACTTTATTGCTTGATGTCTGGTGTCTTGAAAATTATTTTTTAAAACATTTTTTTTTCCTTTTTTTTTTTGTTTGTTTGTTTCACGTGGGATATAAAATCACCTCTTTTATTATCTTAAAAATATTTAAGAAGAATTAAATGACTTATTCTTTTATATTTTTTCAGGGATGTGTTTCATTATTTTTGGTGAGGGAAGTTTAAAAGCCTAACTGAACAAGCTGTTTCCTGACCTCTGCCGACACAGTTAAAGCACTTCTGTGTGGTGCTTCCAGGTGCTGTCACTATGTCACATCGGCCCATGGGAAGGTGAGGCAGATAGCCTTCTTTCTACTATACAGGTGAGGAAATAGTTTCTCAGAGAGATTATGACTTTCTCAAGCCAAACAGCTAATTAACAGGGGAACTAGGACTTGAACGTAGGATGCCTGACACTTTCCATTCAACCAGTCTACATATAATTATCACAGTAAGACAAATATGATCTTTTGCTAAAAAAGTGTTAGCAGAGAACTTTGCTTACAAGCCAAGCAAGAAAAGCAGGTAGTGGTTAGAGCAGGTGCAAGGTGGCCACAAAAGTGGAATTAGTATCATCCTAATGTAATACCTCCATACTCGCAAACTATGACTGGCTTTTTTTCTTTAAAAATATTTGTTTAGCTATCAAAAATAAGTGGCAACATCACCTAAAAAAGAGTTTATTTTTCTTTTTCCTTGGACTTTTGAGGGATCAATGACAGCATAGTCATTTTACAAATAACAGAGCAAAAGCTTATGGTTTAGCCAGATATCCCTCGAAGACAGCCTAAGTCAAAAGTTAGAGGCTGACACTTTTTTGCAGGTGGTGTATGCATGTGGTTGTGTATGCATGTGTTTGTGCAACCCCAGGGCAGGAAGTGTGAGTGAAAAAGGAAAGTGAGGCAAAGAGGGAAGGAAAGTAAATGAGAGGTGGTATGTTATTGAGCTGGTCCCCAGCTTCCCAAGGAGGCACAGCTGGTATAACTGTTTCCAGAAAAGCTAAGTGGATCCACTATACCCCAGAACGGGAGAGTGGGGAGGCAGGAAGAGGTATTTGTGTGTCGATTCCTTTAAGTTTTCTGTCTTCCACCGTTTCAACTTTTCCCTTTGAGGAAGAAGTCCCCACTCCAGTATTTTTTGGTTGTGTTCCCGAGCCCAGGGGCAGCCACCAGGACGCCAGGCCCCAAGCCTGAGGGAAGAGTAAAGCATCTGAATCCGGAAGGAAGTGCTGAAACCATTAAAGCCTCTCTCTGTAGGTGAGCTCCCATTGGGCCTGATATCACCTGCAGAGACGCCCACCACGGTGGGGATGAGGAGACCCAGCTCTCACAATTGAAGAAGCTGGTCAGGGCCATCAGCCATATGGGAGGTGCCGTGGCAGGCAGAATGGTGGCACACACTGTCTCCACTCAACAAGCACCTGATATCTAGGGGCACGTGGGGCCGAGTATGTCAGGGGAGGTTGTGAACTGGGGTCAGATAGCTTAAATTTAGCTCGAATTTAATCGGAGTTCCTTTTTCCCTTTAGCAGCTGTCAATGAGCAGCTTATTCCCGACTGCTTTTAGAAGCCACACAATGAGGTTGATGTGTGGACAAAAGAGATGGTATATTTAGCATACCCGAATAGAGGCTGGCATGAATTGTGGTCCTTTTTCTTCTCACTGCATCCAGGGCTGAGGGAGTACGTGCTATTAGAGATGTCTGATCGTGTCTCTACTCAGCCGACTCTCTCTCTCTCTCTCTCTCTCACACACACACACACACACACACACACTTTCATTATTTTTTGACTTGGAAGTGGTGGAATAAGGAATACAAGTGGGGCCTCCCTGGTGGCGCAGGGGTTAAAGACAACACTATCAAGCTATTACTAGCCACTGCAGCACGACTTTGATCCCTGGCTGGCCATCTAGGGAGCTACACACATGGTACAGCAGACCTCTCCTGTCTGGCTTGCTGCTTCCCTCAGCAGTGTATTTCAGTAGATCAGCCTGTTCTGTTCCCCACTCTGTCTCTGGTGAATCCTCTCACCACCCCGCACCTCTGGTCTGTACCCCAGTTCTTGCATAAATAAATAAATCTTTAAAAAAAAGGAATACAAGTGATTTTGAGACTTTCTAGGAGATATTCTATCTTGTAACTGATTTGAACAAGATATGTTTAGTTCTAGAACAGACTAAAGTACCTGATTGTCTGATCCAAAATGCAAAATGTGAAACACTATTCATGACATTATTCAACAAATTTTTGCCAAGTCACTACTGTGTCTTGGGTAGTCTTCTCAACTGACCACTCCTAGGCTTTGGGGTGATGAACATAAGCCACAAAGAAGGAAGAGATACCCAAAGAACTGACTTATCTCTGGATTATGCAGATGCTGCTGAAGTTCACAAGCTCTCATGAGGACCACAGAACTGAAGCCAAACTCACTTATTTTCTGTAAAAACATCCCCGGTCTATAACTTCAGGAACAGCATGGGATGTTTCTTTACACCTTTTTTTCATATTTTTAAAATTTCTCTCTTTATATTTTACATCATTATTCATTTATGTACAGTATGCTTTCTCCTCGCAGGTGTAGTCCCCATAAAATTCCCATCTCCAAGTCACCTGTGAACCATCACCACAGTCTCTTGTGCTCTTCCTGCCCCTGTTTTAATCCCTCGCCCTCCCCTGATGAATGTCTCTGATTTATAGTTGCCTCCTAGTTTTGTCTTTTTTTTCTTCCTGATCCTTAATTTGGTTCACCTATATTCCTCCTATAAGTGAGACCATCCTATACTTTTCTTTTTCCTTCTGACTTATTTCACTGAGCATAATCCCCTCTAGCTCCATCCATGTTGCTGCAACTGGCATGAGTTACCTTTTTTGATTGATGAATATACACTCTTTTAGAAAATAATGTCATATAGATCTTGAGGAACATTCTGATGGACTACTATCGGGACAATCATCACTTAATTGGCAAAGATGTTTTACAACACAATAACACTCAGTGTTGAAGAAGTTGTGTGTATGTTGAGAGAAGAACTGGCCTTTAAATCATCAGACATTTTGCTTATTATTTGTTCTTACTCAAACCATATATATTTGATTCTCAATGAGGAGTAGTTTTGTCTGCCTCCTTTGCGTGTCCCCCTTGGTTGTCAAAACTGTCAGGGGTGCTGCTGAATACTTTACTGTACACATGGCAACCCCCCAACAACAAAAAAGCATTATTTACACTAAAGTGTCAGCTGTGGCAAGTTTGAAAAAACCTAATGTACAGCAGGCATTCTCAGCTTTTGGGTGTTTAAATAATATTCTGAATATTTTCTTTCCTTTTTTTTAAAGCCATATTTTTATTTCTTTTTTTGTTTTTAAGAGAAAGGTTTTGACCTATAAGAACCTGGGCCATGAACTTCAAAATACAAAGGATGTCAGAAGAGATAATGCTGCAAAATAATGTGTGATGAAGATTCAAGGTACAAAGGGTTATTTACATCTCACATATCAGAAATAAGCTTCAGGAGGTTGATGTAATTGTGTGCCACTAAGCCAGAGGATGTTTGATGTTGCACCCACCTTTGAAATCCTGTGATTAGATGAATACCTTTTCTTTTAGTTGATTGCTGTTGAATGCCTAGTAGGCATAAGAAAGACTCTTTCCTTATTCTGAGGGGGAAAAAAGCTCCAGAGGACAAGATCTGCGTAAACTGTTTTATGTCATTTAGTGTAAGAGGGTTGGGGAGGTCCGTTAGAAATTTCAAAATGAAATGCTTACCAAATTCCCTAGATCACTCACAGCACATGTTTTAATTTGAATAACAAATGCTGTAACAGCTTTCAAAAGCATAGAAAATACATCTAGATTCGGAAAGGAAATTATAGTAGAGGGAGTAGAATTAAGCACCATCTGAGGAGAAAGTGACAATGACAGTTTGCATTTTCAATGGCAGAAAGTAGTTTTAGTTTTTGTTTTCATTTTGCTATGCTTTTCAGGCTGCTATAGATGGTCCACATCTCCTCCATACAGACAGGGCTTTCTGCATCCTAACCTCTGCCAGCTAGGAAGGCCAGGTCTGTCAAACAGCCTAAACGGACTCAAAGGAGAATGCCAGTTCAATCTCTCTTTCCAGATTCCAACTATCATTAAATTTAAATCTGCCTCCCATTTTTTCCCTTCTTCATCAGTTGAGGAGGAAATAAATTGTCTCTGTTATTAGTACTCTTTCAGTTTTATATATCCCATAAGTATTGTTTTCTGAGCATCAAAACAGCTTCTTGAATTTTTTTACTTCTCCCTTGTTTCATGCGAGGAAATTTCAAAGAAGCACATTCTCTACCAGTGCCTTTTATTGTTTTCTCTTGGAGATCCCTTAAAAAGCAAAAAATTGGCCCATCACACTCTCATTTTGTATGTAGAGACTTCTTTCTGAAAAATTGATTGGTTGGTGTTCTCTTAAGAGTTACTTTGTTTTTCTCCCACAAAAATTAGAGATTGCACTAAAACAGCAATGACTTAGAAATTAGTGCTAACTGTAGTTAGCAATGGAGTAATGATAGTTAATACTATTCTGCAGAGCCATATTTCTAAAACTTTATAATCAGTCAGAAAACTTGAAAGGGAAGTACCTAAATGGGCTTGGTGGGGCCTGGATAGAGACAAGATTCTGTCTTGGAAAGCCAAATGAACCCCATGTTTTCAATAGCAGAATTCCTGTGGTTAGGCCCACTAAATGGAGATGAAAGAACATATTTTATTATCTGGATGAAACAAGGGCAAAACGTGAGGGAAGATAGACCTAAAGCCAGACATGATTGGTACGGAAAGTGAGGGCTACAGAAAACGAGAAAGGTGTGGCTACCTGAGTAAAAGACTCTTCTTTTCTCAACTTTTTGTGGGGAAATTTAATTTCACTGGGTATTCAAAGTACAGAGAGCATCTAGAAAATTTATTGGAAAAAAATCAACACAATAGAGAGATTCAAGAGCAAACTGGCAATATTTGTGCAATGTTTTAAGGAAAAAAATTCTTGGAGTTAAACATTTACAGTGGAATAATGACTGATTTATCCACTTATAGAAACTTAAATCCAGAGGATTTTGATTACTCTAACTTCACTAGTTCAGAGATCATCTTTCAGAATCTCTATCAGTACTTGATAACAAAATGGCATTAAATAAAACTAGGGGGCCTAGGTTTATTTAATAAAATAAATTTTATTAAATAAAACTAGGAGGTCCTTAAGGGGTTAAGCAAAGCACTGTGAAGATATACACAGCCTCTGCAGCACGAGTTCAATCCCTAGCCAGCCAGGGAGCAACCTACATGGCGCAGCAGAACTCTCCTGTCTCTCTCTCCTCCATTTTCAGTAACAGTACCATTGATTTCAGGTTTTCTGTTGAGTTAATAAATTCTCACTAATATACATCTAGTTTTTCTACTCACCCTCATCCTGTAGAATATGAAATTCTACAAACTTTAAAAAGCACCATGCTTGGGCCTCCCTGGTGGTGCAAGGGGTTAAGTCGCAACCTGTTAAGTTATCTGCAGCCTCTGCAGCACATGGCACAGCAGACCTCTCCTGACTCACCTGCTGCTCCCCTCGGCAGTGTATTTCAGTCAGTCTGCCTGTTCTGTTCCACTTTGTCTCTGGTGAATTCTCTTACCCCCTGCACCTCTGGCCTCTACCCCAGTTCTTGTATGGACAAATAAATAAATGAAAAATAAATAAATAAATAAAACACTAGGTACCATTATCACTTCTTTAGTATCTATTATATGCCATACACTGTTAGAGGTTTTCTTTATACAATTTTGTCATTCAATTCCTATTAATACTTATTATAAAATATTTATTATAAAATATTATAATTTTATTATAAAAAGGGCATCATTATCTCCAAACTAAAAACTGAACCTCAGGGAAAGTAAAAAACTTGTCCAAGGTAATATAGCTGACACAACCAGACTCTGAGTCCACATCTGTCTAGATCATATTGTGAACCCCCAACATGACGACACTGTCAGGGTCAGTTCTCAGCTCCACGGGGCAGCCTCAGAACTTAGCTGGGCATTTGCAGAACAAATCAGGGCTTTTAAAAGTCCTCTAAGAATCCCTGAAATCAAGTCAAGCTAAGTCCAGACGCCAATATACTGAAAAAGTCTTGGTCTTATCTTCCAGTTTGAGGCCATGGTGGGTAATTTTATTGCTTCGTATGATGTGTGCACCCTATCAAGTGGGTGTAGCTGTTAACAGAGAAGCTCCCTCCCAGCCTGCCAGGAGCACTGGAAGGTGCAAGGACAGCAATGCCAGCTGCAGGGGGCAGATGGCTGTCCCCTTCCTATTTGTGCTCTTTGAGGGTTTTTAGTTTAAAGCAAAAGCTATCAATTTCACAGGGAAGCCAACCACTGCTCAGCAATCCTACTGTTGAATCTAGTTGCATCCTCCACAGCAGCCTCTGAAAATGTTCTGTGCAGACAACCTTGTCTCTTAGTTTGTTGAAAGAACTAAAGTCATCTAGCACAGATTTTATTTTTCTCCTTTTATTGCCACTCAATCCTTCCTCATTGTCAAAGGAATAGTAGGCTTACTCTTCTCCCAAGAGCTCTCTAGGGTAGGAGAATAGATTCCTATATGGATCCATCTCTGACCTGGTACTTTCTGCAGAAGCTGCTTTGTTTCAGCTCAAGAGCTCCATTCACCAGTACAGGCACAGCTGGCTCAACCACTCTTCCTCACAATCCAGCCAGGGCTTCAGCTCTGCCCTGATTGACAGCATTCGAGTCTCTATTCCCAGAGCCCGTTGCTCTGGTGTCTCATTAGTGATGATGGATCCAAAGTCAGACCACCCACACCAAGAAAAGCAAGTTGAGATCTTAGGTTGTACAGAAGGTTGCTGATGAAAGAAAAGAGGACAAAGCATAAGAATCCAAATGGGGCCTCCCCGGTGGCGCAGCGGTTGAGCACTGGGTTGCGAAGCTGCCCACAGCCTCTGCAGTGCCGGTTTGATCCCCGGCTGCTCCCCGGCCACTGGAGGAGGGTCCCACATGGCGCGCAGACCTCTCCTGGGGCCCGCTGCTCCCCTCAGCAGTGTACTTCGGTCCTTCTGCCTGCTCTGCTCCCCGCTCTGGCTCTGGTGAATTCTCTCACCCTCCCACACTTCTGACTGTACCCAGTGCTTGTATAAATAAATAAAAATAAAATCTTTAAAAAAAAAAAAGAATCCAAATGGATGACAGGAACTGAGGTCTGAAATAATTGAAGGGTAGGTGGTTGTAGTAAATGATTATTCAAATTTGAAGGTTCAAGTAGAGCCCTAGAGCAAATATACTGAGTCTAACCAGTATTAGGATTGTGAGTGGATATCAAGTGCCTAATATCTCACTCATCTGGGGACACTATGATAAGATATGTTTAAAGTTAAATTGCTGCATATGGAACCTAAAAATAAGCCAAATACAAAGGAGCAGAGAGTAGAATGAAGGTTGCCAGGGTCTGGGGAAATGAAAAAAGGTTGTGTACCCTTTGACCAAGTTCTAAGAATCTAGTATTCTAATATTATTCATCATGGTGACTACAGTTAACAATAATGTGTTATGTACTTGAAAATTGCTAAGAGAGTAGATCTTAAATGTTCTTACTACACACACACACACTTACACACATACAAATAACATTTATGTAAGCTGACAGATATGTTAATTACCCTTATCATTGTAATCATTTCATAATATCTACATATAGTAAATAATCCTGTTGTATACTTTAAATGTATAAGAGTTATATGTCAGCTATATCTCAATAAAGCTGGGGAAAAAAGTAAAATTAAGTTGCTGGCGAAAACTCATAAAGGGTATATATCTATTAATAGACATATTAATAGAGCTAGCTGAACTAAATGCCTACATTTTAGATGTCTAAAGGTTTTAATATTTTATTAAGATGACACTACTAAGTGATGAACTGCTTCTCACAAAATATTAATTCATAAATCAATTTGCAGTCCAACAAATAGAATATGCCCTTAGATCAATGTAGATTTAATCCAATCTCTTATACTGCCTACATCATGCAATTCAATTCAATAAAGATTTACTGCACACCTACTTTGTGCCAGGTATGTGCTGGGCACTCAGGATACATGGAGGGAAGATTAAATTGTGTTTAGCTTTTCCATACTCATGAAAGTACCATTGAGGAATAAAATTGTATGGAAAGACTTGATAAGAAACTTGAAAAGAAAAAAAAATGGCAAAGAAAAGAGAACACATTCATTGTAGACAAGTATCACATTGTGCATTTTCTGTTTTATCTCTGCTGCACCTAGCGGGGTTTGGAGCCCAGCAGCTAAACAATAAATACTCATCAAACTGAATTAAGTAGAAAATTCAATTATAAATTCCCCTTTCTTTTTCTGTGTTCTCTTTTCATTCTCTCCCCCTAATATTTCAGCAGTTTGAGGTTCCACACAACTACAGTGTGGTGGGGTAAAGATTTAAACCCTTGCCAAGACAGCTTCCAAACTAAAAAAAAACTAGTTAGAAGTCTCAGAAGTCAAATTTCAGCCTTGTGTGACATTTGGTACCTTTCCTAATTACAGGCTCCATTCTCTCCAGTGCTCAAGTGTCTCCTGCTACAGAGCCCTAAGTGGTACTCTGGAAGCCTGGAAGAACCGCTGTGCTGCCTAAGCGCCAGATGTGTGACGAGGGGCTAATTTAGGCCCTGGGGAGATCAGGCTCATTCTGTTTTCTTTCCTTTCCTCCTCTCTCCCCCCTTAGTTGAGATGTTTCATTCTTTAATTTAAAAGAATTTCTTTCCTGCAGTGTTGACTTTACTACGACCAAATATGGTCTGTTAATCATTATGCGAGAGATTCAGTGGAATCAAAGAGATCAGGCTAAGTGAAAAATGAAAAACTAAGAAAAATATATTTTGCAGCATGAACACAAGACATTACTTATAATGAACCACATCATCAACAAATTCCCTTTTTGTTAACATGCATTCTATGTTACTGGTACTTAGAGATGGTCTTTCTCTTTACCAACCTCTTTTGGACAGTGCTGAACAATTAAGAAAACATTAATTTATTAGACTAGTCAACAATCATTCTGATTATCTGTTACAAGAACTATGCTAATGCTTCCCTTTCTTTGAGACTTGGGCATAAAATAAGTAACAATTTAATGGCTGTGATGGGATGATGGGGGTGTACATTGGGTACCCTGGTATCTGGGGCTGGGCAGTAGGGGAGTGTAGGGTTGGGAGATGGTTAGAGAAGGCTTCTTGGGAACCTGATCTATGAGTCAAGTACCGAACAAGTGAGACTAAGCAAAATGAGGAAAGGAAAGGAAAAGCATTTCAAGGAGAGAGAATAGCAATGTTAAAGGAATGAAGATGAGAATGGATTTCTTTGAAGAAAATAAGGTTGCCCTCTGCTTTTAAATTTTGGTATTCACCTTCTGAGTAGCAATGGGTTGATGCTTGCTTCCTGAAGTCATCTGAAGGCTTTCTTTCTTTTTTCTTTTTAATCTGATAGCTGATTATTTTACCAGAAATTCATAGGTGTGTGCATGTAGTGAGTGACTGTATGCTGGGCCACACACAGAGGAATGTGAATTACCATATGTGTTATGGGCATCATGTGTATTAACTATATATAACAATATGTGATAAGCCATAATGCAGTTGCTGCATTAACAATAGTTAATCATTAACGGAACACTTACTATACACTAGGCAATAGACAAAGCACTTTGAAAACATCTCAGTTAACCCTTAGGAAAACCTGAGATATCACTCTCCCAAGGAGATAGTTGGTGCAGAAAGTAAGTACTTACTTAAGGTCACACAACTGGTGAAGAACAGGACTTGCATAAGAACTCAGGTCTGCCTTATTACAATGCTTGTGCTCTTAAGAACGAAGCTATTTTAGCTCTGGCAAGAACAAATCCTATATTCTTATCCCACATTCATTTCTTTTTCCTCTAGACCTTTAAGGTCTTTCCCAAATTCAGAGCCATTTAAATCACCATCTTCAATTTTTCCTTTACTCACTAACCTCAGCTTCAGCACTCTGTGATAATGTTATTTGTACTAAATTGCCCCCAAACCAAGCTGGTCTTTATTTCAGAATAATTAACTTGTTAGCAAGATGCCTATGACAGGCTTGATGGCAAAAAGTGATTAAAGAAAGGAGGATTTGTTTGACAACTTAATAGCTATTGGGCCCTTTGAACAACTGAGTGATTTAAATCAATATTTAGGAAAAAAATAGCTGAAATAAGAGGAAAAAAAGAAAATTATGAGATGGAAATCAGATTTACAATAATGGAATTTACATTTATGGACAGAGGAAGGTAATTTCTGTGCAAATGGACTAAACAATCCCCATGAGTATTTCTGCTGTTACCACTTTATGTGGATTTAGCTCACACAACTGCAAGGACAGTCACTTCTCTTATTCCTCTGCTAAAATGGCCAGACCTTTGACTAGAAGTAACATTTAGAAAAAGAGATTACTTGCTATCTGCAAGCAGTTTGTTGAATTTTGAGGTGGATCATCTAGAAAAAGAATTCTATGGGCCACAACCAGCTCATGCACTGAACAAATTAAGATTCATGTGTAGCCTTGGGTTGCTATGGTTGAGTAAGCCTGGTGTTGATAGATCTTTCAGGAGGTAGTTGAGGTGGGTGGCTACAGATGAAAAAGATGAACAACGGGGGACACAGATGCAGACTCTGCCTCCATCTCTTCCCGTGGAGCTCATGTGTATCCTGCTCCACTTTCTATATCAGAGCTTGTTTGTTCAAGTTTATTTTTTACTTGGTTATTATTTTTTTAAAAAATAAAATTTTAGGGCCTCCCCTGGTGGCGGTTGAGCAGGCGGTTGAGCACAGCACTGTGAAGCTGTCCGCAGCCTCTGCAGTGCGGGTTTGAACCCGGGTGGCCAGCGAAGGTCCCACATGGCATGGCAGACCTCTCCTGTTGCTCCTGCTGCTCCCCTTAGCAGTGAATTTCGTCAGTCTGCCTGTTCTGTTCCCCACTCTGTCTCTGGTGAATCCTCTCACCCCCTGCATCTCTGGCATGTACCCCGGTCCTTGTATAAATAAATAAAAATCTTTAAAAATTTTTTTTAAAAGTTGTTCTTCCTGTATTTTATTTTTATTTTTTATTTTTTTGCATAGAAAAACTGGGGTGGGGAGGGGAGAGGATTCACCAGAGATGGAGTGGGGAGCAGAACAGGTGGATCTATTGAAATACACTGCTGAGGGGAGCAGCAGGTGAGACAGGAGAGGTCTGCTGTGCCATGTGGGTAGCTCAGGGACTTACCCCAGAGGCTAACACAGAATTCCTAATCTTCTATCTTATTCATTTTCAGATGTACCTGAGATCTTAGGACAAATCCTTCTGACCCTTCTACATACATCAGCAATGAGAGATTCTGTTCTATAAAAGGGTGACTTTTTCCAGAAGGAAAAAGAAAAATATTAGATGGTATCACTTACAGGAGGAATATAGAAAAACAGAACAAAGTGTCAAAAAAATACAAAACTTGTAGGCAAACTATAGATCTGAGGCATACCAAAGGGTTTCAGGGAAGGGTTGAAACAGGGAGGGAAGAGCACAAGGGACTATGGTGCTTGTTCATGGGTACTGTGGTGGTGGGAGATTTATAGGGACTACACCTGAGGGGAGAAATCAAATACTGTACAAAAATGAATAATGAAAAAAGCGTGACTTCACTTACAAAGTGAGCACAGCCTCTGAGCAGCCAATTAGCCTCCATGCTGCCTCAAGCCAGGTCTGCTTCTCTTCAAATTTTTATCTCTGTAGCTAATGGCATGGTGAACAGCATCCTAAAGCGACTGGAATTATTAAGCTTACTGAAGGTATAAAGGGGGTGTAGTATTTGCAAAGCAACAGTTTCTTCTAAACTTGTTTAGCGAACATTCCACTTAGTGCATATGGAGATGTCAATGGAGACTACAGCTGACTAGAATGTTAGGAGCCTCAGGACAAAAAGCTGAGCCAGAGAAAAACAAAATAGATGTCGATTTCAAGTGCAGTCTTCAGGCTCATAGAATGAGGCAGCTTTGATTACACAAAAGCAAAGGCAATATGATATGTCAACATTTACAAAGTGACATTGTAGGACATCTAAAAGACTTATGACATCTTGCAAGACCTCTTTCTTCCAAAGAAAGCTCTACCTTTTTTTCAAAAGGAGAGAACCCACCATTGCCCTAGCAGCATAGAGACCAGTGCCAATGCTCTCTGGCCTTTCCTGCTTCCTTAACTGCAATCTTTCATTGAAGGAGCAGGTAGGGGTCAGGTGGGTCCTCAAGGTTTACCTTTCCCCCCAATAGCAGATAAAGAGAGTATTATTGAGGGGACTCCAGATTTAAAGGCCACTTGTTCTGAGTATCCTTGGGTCTTGTGTCTCTTAAAAGCTGTGAATCACAACCAGTTTCTTATTTCAGTAAAATTTGAATTTGCAAATTCATTGGCAGGCTCTAAAGGTTGGTTTTCATTTACCCAACAAATATTTATTGAGTACCTAACATTTCCTGTGGGTATAGTAGGGAGATGTTTGCTCCAGTATCAAATAATAGAGGGGACTGTGTTTGCAGCTCATAGAAATGTCCTGCTCTGTCCAAGGAGGAAATTCCATTAAAGGCGAGTGAGAAAGTGGTACTATTATGTTAAAACTTATTAATTCATCCACTGAAAAACACTTCTCGTGCCTCTATTATATGCCATGCATGGGAAGTTCAATGTTCAGTAAAATAGGACCCGTGCCCTTTAAGAGTTCACAGTCCAGTGAGAGGGGACATTCATTTGAATACTAATGTTAATATGGAATAAGGGCTGTCACAGAGCTATACAAAAAGTATAGAGGGAGATCAGAGGAGAATGGAGAATTAATTGGTCTCAGAGAGGGAAGGGAGATTAAGAAGGATATGTGGGGCAGGTGGGATTAAAGATTAAAGAAAGTGTCACAGGGGAGAAGATAGTTGAACCCCAAATATTTGGGACACATAAATATCCTTTTCTTGGTTCATGGCTGCCTCACCGATGTAATAAATATATTCTCTATCTGACAGCAATTAATGAATCAGAAAACATGCAACCAGCTCTACATTATATTTTATCTGGTTGGATAATTAGCTTTCTCAGTAATGTCAACAACAATGAATTGTTTTGCTTTGACCACAGGATAACACTCAAGGGAAATGAAAAGCTATAGAGTGAGATTCATCTAGATTCAAATCTCAGCCCCACCATTACTAATTTACAACTTTGAAGGAATTACTGATACTCTGAAGTCTCTTTCCTCATCCATCCATCCACCTCATTCATAAAAAAGGTGGTAACAATAGTGCCTACATCACACGTGTGTGGGCTACTAAAATGGTTAAGTGAAAGAATTCCTTATTACTGTAGAGTTTGACATGGGCTGCATTTCACAGAGTGCTGCCTATTACTACATTGCGGGGTTGGGGGCGGTGAGGAAATGATTGTCTATGTAGAATCGTACTTGTTGGAAGCATTTAAAATAGGACAAAGTCCCACATCTGATGTCCTCATGGCCTCATGGCATTTCCTGCTGTTGCTTTTAAAAAAGTGCTTCTTCCAGTCTCCCTGTTCTGTTCCCCACTCTGTCTCTGGTGAATCCTCTCATGCCCGGCACCTCTGGCCTATACCCCAGTTCTTGTATGCATAAATAAATAAATCTTTAAAAAAATTGCTTCTTCTTTTAAAAAATCCCCCTGATCACCTCTATTTTATAAATGCTATTATAACATGGATAAAGGAAATAAAAGCCACAATAACAACAAATCACCTCAACCTATGCCTCACTTTCACTTTTCTATGATTTTTTTGGACCAAGCACAGTCACTAATCTAGAGGATGTACTGAGAATGAAAACGTGAATGGTTAGTGCCATGGTTTGACCTGAAAAAGAAGTATAAGGTTTCATAAAAATCATGCCCTGAAAGCTGGTATTAACTGCAGTAGCATAAATGTTTTCCTGAATTTTAAAATATTTAAAAAGGAATCCCACTTCTATTTTCTGGTTGACAGAATGGGAGACTGTGGTGCAGAGGGATGAATCTGGAACAAGAAACTACAGCAATGACGTTAATACGAGGGCACAACAGGTTTCCACGGAGGATTAAAAAAGGTCTTTGGCCACTACAAGGCCATTTCCTTTTGGCATAAAGTCATGACCTACTTAGCCGTCTTGTCAGGAGAGTAAGGACGGTTATCATGAATGGCAGATCCAGGCTGTGCGCGGGCCCAGCCAGTCACAGTGAACACGGCTGGGTGACTGCCCCGGACACAGCACAGGGGCCTGAACACACACTGAAAGAAATCAATACAGCCTTTCTTTTTAAATTCAGTCACGTAATTTTTAAAGCTTTGTACGTAGTCGGTTACCTCACTTTTAAGATAATATTCAGCCACTTCTAAAAGGCACAGAGCAAAGCAGTAATTACCCTTGACCAGAGCAAAACAACTCATTCGAAAGGTTCTAAATGTGTTAGGGACTCTTCCCATGAGATTCATGAGATTTTGAGTTTGGAAACTTGCACCTCAGAGGAACACTGAAAAATAATTAACATCCATTTTAATCTCATGCCTTTCAATAATATTCACAGCACGTTTTTAACTACAGCCAGGCCTAAACATAAACAACCAATTTAGAAAGGATAATTATATATGTGCATAGTCAATGATTATTCTAGCATATAGCAGAGACAAAAAGACTGGGAATCTTCTTGTTACTTCTATCACTCCAAATGAGCCAAACATTCTAGAATTCTAATTTTTATCAAGCACCATCTTGGAGTCTACATACCTGTATACCTTTAGAAGGAGTGCAATGTGGCTGTTCATTCCATTTTCAAAAAGAGAAACAAATCTACTCTGTGAGCCTACAAATAACCCTGGAGCAGTGGTTTTCCATAGTCTCACATATTTATTTTAGGTGCCTCATTTATGAGCATTTGGTATAATGAAGAGTAAAGGATGTGCACAACAGAAGATGAACTCCTGCCATTTTTGACAACACAGATGGACTTGGAGGGGATTATACTAAGTGAAGCAAGCCAGAAGGAGAAAGACAAATACTATATGCCTTCACTCATTTGTGCAATATGAAGAAAAAACCCCAAACCTTTAGACTCTGACAACAGAATGGTGGTTGCTGGGAGAAAGGAGGCACGAGGGAAGGGCAGAGAGGGTCAACTTGTTCTTGGTCTGTAATCTTGGTGGATGGTGAATGGATATTTGGTGGCGAGTGTGGTCAGAAGATATGATCTTGGAACATACACAGTGTTGTAAACTAATGTCACCTGAATTATAAAAGTGTGGACTCTGGTAGCATGCCAGCTATGTGGCTTTAGAAAACATACCAATCTCAGAGGCCTTTCTGGTGGCACAAAGGGTTAAGTCGCAGCACTATGAAACTATCAGCAGCCACTGCAACATGAGTTTAATCCCTGGCCAGGGAGCCAGGGATTAAATCACATAGCACAGCAGACCTCCCCTATCTCACCCGTTGCTCCCCTCAGCAGTGTATTTCAGTAGATCTGCCTGTTCTGCTCCCCACTCTGTCTCTGGTGAGTCCTCTAACCTCCCCACACCTTTGGCCTACACCCCAGTTCTTGTATGCATAAATAAATAAAATAAATTTTTTAAAAAAGAAAACACACCAATATCAGTTTTTGCAGATACGAAATGGGGGTGATAACAATTCCTACCAGAGAAAAATAATCCATACATACTTCTCGTCTGTAGCATCCATCCACATGTTTTTTTTTTTTTTACCCACTAGCTATTAATCGAACATGGGCTACAGACAGGTTCTACGCAACATTGACAGACTGAGGATGGGCTTTTTTAAAAAAAGATTTATTTATTTATGCACACAAGACTGGGGTACAGGCCAGAGGTGTGGGGGGTGAGAGGATTCACCAGAGATAGAGTATGGAAAAAACAGGCATATTGACTGAAATACACTGCTGAGGGGAGCAGCGGGTGGGACAGGAGAGGCCTGCGTCACCATGTGGGTTGCTCTCTGGCTGGCCATGGATAGAACTCGAGCTGCAGAGACTGCACATTGCCCCACAGTGCAGTGCTTAACCCCTTGCGCCACCAGGGAGGCCCTGAGGATGTTTTTATACAAAGCAGGTACTGAGAGAGACAGAGACACCAGGTACATTCATTCCCTGGCTGTTGCAAGTGTTGGCTGCTAAGAGCTCACCCCTGGACCTTTTTAGGGAGGACCATTCTTGACTGCCTGGGAGTAACTCCCACCCTCTGGGCCATTTCTGTGCAATTCACCCTACACAGCTGCTGGAGACAGCAGGCTGAGGCTACATTGCTCCTGAAATCATTTTTTTTGTGCCTGGCTTCTTTCCCTGCCCTCTCTGTATTCCTCTCCCAGTGACAGGTATTTCTGAGAACACTCCCTGAATAGACCCCTCTGCTGCTACAGAATCTGACCCAAGACCAACCATACCCATGTATTATTTTGATAACACAGCTTTCAAGTAAATACATGAATAATGATTAAATAAAAATTTATAGAGTTTCTTTATAAATGAAAACAATCTATTCTTCTTCTAAAGTGACTGAACGCACATTTTTAAAGTAATCTTAAGGCTTCCCTCTGTATGTATTATCTTGCTTCTTAAGAAATGCCTCATCTTTTAACTGAAGATCTCATGCTGCATAATGGGTGTAAAGCAAATAGAACAAAAATCTATTTGACAATTAAAAAAATCCTTTTTGGTTTGTTTTTATTTCCTTTGTTCTTTTGAAACTGAAATAAAGCCCTTTGGGGTGGGTTGGGGGGGGGGCGCTGGCTTGGTGATTTTGATCATATTCCTGGTTGGGTACTTATGCCCACTCGTTTTTTTTCTTTTATTTTTCACAAGTGGCCTGCATTTGTCATTCTGTGTAGGAGTAGTTTGTTAGTTTCATAAACTTGGAGTTGAAATGGGCTTTTCTACTCTCATCTAAGTGTCCTGTAAAACAGTTTTATCCATCCACTCTTGATTGATACCGGTAAAAAGGCTGCCCAAGATATATATAGTAGTCAGCAAAGTATGTCTCTCTTAGGGAAACATGTTCTCTGGTCAAAACTTTCACATCTTTGTATAAACCATGACAAATATAATGAGTAATTATAGATGAGTGTGTGGGGAGGCATTTCACACTATCAGAGATCGTGCTACATCAAAGTAGCTTTTTTTGTGAAACTAAGCATAACTGATCTTAACTGGGTCTGACAAATAAGAACAGAATGAAGTTCTCAGGATTCTCTGCAGGTCTGCTATTGAATGACTAATTATTCTTCATAACTGGTGATCTTTTCCCAAATCACAAACCATAGTGTTAAATGTGACTGCATGTTCAGCCACCAATTTAGAAAGATCCATGCCTGTATGGATCTTTGTATTCTACTTGCCTTATAAACCATACACACTTTAAAAAGAATCTTAGAGAATGGTTTCAAAGTGACAGCAATTTGCTAAAATAGTTTGCAATTATTTTACTTCCCCAAACCCCACAAATGCCTTATTAATTACACTATCAATTTCTTTAAAAAAGCTAAAATTAAACTTATATAACTCAAAAAAGAAAACAAACCAATTTAAAAAATGGACAGGAGACCTAAATAGACACTTCTCCAAAGAACACATACAGGTGACCGTAAGACACACAAGAAAAAATGTGTGTCATCCTTACCAGTCATTGGAAAATCAAAACTACTACAAGTTACCATCTCACAACTGTCAAAATGGCCCATATCAGAAAGACCAGAAACAAGTATAGGTAAGGATATGGAGAAAAAAGAATCCTAGTAAACTGTTGTTGGGAATGCCAACCTTGTGGAAAGCAGATGGAGGTTTCTCAAAATATTAAAATTGATATACCACATGATCCAGCAATTCCACTCCTAGGTATCTACTCAAAGAATGCAAAAACACCAACTCAAAAGGATACATATTTTCTTATGCTCATTGCAGCACTATTTATGACAGCCAACTTATGGAAACAACCTAAAAGCATTCAAGGATGGATGGATGAGTGGATTAAGAAGATGTGTTGTGTATACACAGTGGAATACTACTCAGCTATAAAAAAGATGAACTCCTACCATTGTGACAACATGCGTGGAACTGGTGGTGATTATGCTAACTGAAATAAGTCCGGAGGAGAAAGACAAATACTGGATGGTTTCACTTATATGTGGAATATAGAGAAACAGAACAAAAGGTTAGAGAAAACCAAACCAATAACAAACACTAGAAATCTGACTATAAAACTGAGATCACCAGAGAAGGAGGGAGAGGAAGGGGGACACGATGAACTGTGCTGGAGGATTATGGGTGCCTTGGATGGTAGCATATACCTAAAGAGGTAAGACCCTTTATTTCTGAATCACTATACAGTGTTGTAAACCAATGTTACCTTAATAAAAAATTCAGTAAAAAAAAAAAGGAAAAAATTGTATTCATTTATTCTATACTACCTAATCTTCTTAACCCTTCATACTATATCCTCTTGTCAATTTTCTGTGCTTTAATTATGCAATTCAACTTTTGTCAGGCAAACTCTGTGCCCCAGATAATGCTACTTTATTCCCCTTTTCTACTTTCTTATCCATCAGGCACACACACTATTCTTATGGTAGCTATAGATACATCTACTTTCCTTCGTAGCATTTGTACAAATTTGCTAATATCTTTCCTCCATGTTTTTAAACTGAATGTTATTGTTCTTTGTCCATCTCCATCCATTTTCTTCTCTCAGGAAGATGTGGTTTTGATTTTTACCAATAGTGTAATTTTGTACAATAGTGTAAATTTGTACTTTGTAATCAAAATAATTCCATAGGCTTCCTCTGGAAACATCATAAAATCATTCTTTGGAAAACTAGGTTAAATGCATGCAGGGCCCCCCATGTGAATGCTATAAGCTTTACAGGTCTTTAATTATACTATTTGGTTATCAGTAAGAATCCTGTTTTCCAGACAGAATAGTTCTCTTTCCACAAGCTTCTGCCCAGTCTTCTAGTTCTAATACCTTTCTCCATATTTCCTGATATCCTGAATTTGCTTTCTTAATTTGCAGTCAGTGATTCATGTTTACTCAAACAGCAACTCTGTCTGTGTATCTATCTATCTATTTATCTATCTATCTATCTATCTATCTATCTATCTATCTATCTATCTATCTAACTATCATCTTTCTTTCTTTCTTTCTTTCTTTCTATCTGCCTACCTACCCACCTACCTACCTACTCACCTATATATTTGAGGTAACACTGGTTTATAACACTGTATATAATTCAGAGGTATAGGCTCACATCTCTTCAGCGTATGTTACCACACCATACCCACAACCCACCATCCATAGTCCTCCATCAGAGTCCATTGGTCTCCTCTCTACTTTGCTCTCCACCCTCGCTCTCCCATCTCTGCTAGCCTCAATTATACAGTCAAATTTCTAGAGTTTGTTATTTTATAACACATCTTAATGCACTCATCTGTCCTTGGATTCATAGGTGTTTCCATAACTTGGCCATTGTAAATAGGGCTTCAACGAACACAGGAGTGTATATATCTTTTTGAATTAGCATTTTTATGTTCTTTGGGTAGATACCTAGGAATGGAATTGCTGAATAGTATGATAGATTATTTTTAGACACCTTCACACTGTTTTACATAGGGGTTGGATCAGTTTACAGTCCAAGTAACAATATAAGAGGGCTCCTTGTTTTCCACATTTTTGCCAACACTTGTTCAAACAGCAGCTCTTCTAATCACCTCACCAAAAAGGACTTACCAATTAACATTCTCCTTTTGACCAAATGGAAAAAGTTCAAAGCAGTAACCAATATTTTTTTTAAAAAAATAGATTTCATCCTTCCCACAATTTGTTTTCAATAGTGCACAATAGTTCATGAATAGTTCTCTTAAATGTCAGAACCAACATAGCACACAATATTTTAGAGATATTTCTCCCACTTTCAATTCTAAATTATCATAGTTTCCATACATGTGGGATGCTTAATATGAAAAATGAAAAATAATATCCAGAAGATTTGACATAGATTCTAGAGGGGAGAGTGGAGAGAGAAAGGAGGCAGGAGAGAGGGAGGATTTGGGGTGATGATAATTCAGAAGAGTACACATATATTTGCTCCTTAAATGTAGCTTTCACAGACACAGAAAATGGGTGACTTCTATTTCATTTTTCTTTCTTTTAATGACAACCATCTGCTAACCTAGCAGCTTGAACTTATGCGATAAAATATCTATGTCACTATGGAGATATTGGAGGCTGTTCTGAATCAACAATCAATGCCCAACATTTGTGATATTCTGTTTGCAGAGTTATGGAAGAGAAAAAAATGTCATGGAGTGGAGAAAGTGGAATTCAAAATTTGAGTCTGTTAAAGCCCCTTTTATATATGTGTGTGACAATGGAACCTTTAAACAATGTGATTGTTAATGTGCCACTCTGTAAAATGGGTTGTGAAACAACAATACTTGTTCTTGTATAAAATGGCAGGATAGTAAGAAAAAAAGTAGCTGAGAAATAAATTCTGAAAAGAACAACCAGGTGGTGGTTCTAGCAGCCAATTTTAACTCAGACGTCATTAATGGTTTACCTTCCTTTAAGCAAACCTTTAATCATGGAAAATTCAGTCTTAAGCAAAAGACAAATGAAGAGATGATCACTGGCTTTTCAATTGACTTAGCTATTCCATAAAGGCACCACCAGGCAGACACCAGGTCCTGTTAATTCTCAGCAGAATGCACCTAATTTTGAACAAGTGACAGGAGACTCATACTGGCTCCATTCAGTTAATAACTTGAAGTATTAAAAATACTCATGTATTGGCATGAGTCTCTGTAAGTTTCTTTATCTATAAATGGAGATATTCTGTCTATTTTAGACTTAGACATCTCCCTGGGGTTCTGGAAGGCAGTAATGAGTATCCATAAGTTACTTTTCTAGGTATTTTATATTTCAGAATGCCTAATAGAAATTGTACTTTATGCAACAAAAACTGTGAGTTTCTTTGCTTGGCCTTGTCAGCTTAGCAAAGCAACAGAAGTTAGCTCATGCTGATTGGCTGTAATGACATTCTAGAAGTTTCCTGTGACAAGCAGGATAAAAATCTTTTTTAAAGTTCCTTGGAGATAAAAATGTTGTGAATCCCTAAGTTTTTCCCTTGAGAATATAATATCCTCCCTTTCCAATGCTACTGCCATTGTTCTAGTTAAAGTCACTCTCGCATGTGAGCTGAAATATTGCAATAGCCACTTAATTCTTTGCTGACTTTTGGTCTGGACTCCTGGTCACAGCACCCACATATCACTATCAAGCTGATCTTACTTACATCTTGTTCAAACATGTCCAGGGATTTATTATTTCCTATAAAATAAAGTCCACACTTGGCATGGCCTCTCCAGATTCTTATTGTAATTACTCCTACTCCACCCCCATTTTATTTTTCTTTTTAAAAGATTTATTTATTGGGCTTCCCCCGTGGCGCAGCGGTTGAGCGCTGGGCTGCGAAGCTGCCCGCAGTCTCTGCAGCACCGGTTCGATCCCTGGCTGCCAGGCGAGGGTCCCACGTGGCGCTTAGACCTCTCCTGCCACCCACTGCTCCCCTCAGCAGTGTACTTCGGTCCGTCTGCCTATTCTGCTCCCAGCTCTGGCTCTGGTGAATTCTCTCACCCTCCTGTGCTTCTGACTGTACCCAGTGCTTGTATAAATAAATAAATAAATCTTTAAAAAAATTTATTTATTTATGCATACAAGACTGGGGTACAGGCCAGCGGTACGGGATTGAGAAGATTCACCAGAGACAGAGTGGGGAACAGAACAGGCAGACTGACTGATATACACCGCTATGAGGAGCAATGTACAAGTCAGGAAAGGTCTGCTGTGCCATGTGGGTAGCTCACTGGTCAGCTGGGGATCGGACTTGTGCTGCAGTGGCTGTGGACAGCTTCATAGGTTGTGTCTTAACCCCTTGCGTCACCAGGGAGGCCCACACTTTGATCTTGGACTTCTGATGTTCCAAATGGAGAGAAAATAATTTTCTGGTGTTCAACTCACCCAGTCCATGATATTTTGTTACAGAAAAACGAATACACTACCCATTGCACAATAGCATCTGAGGTGCCTGCTCTGCTCCCAGGTGCTTCCTGTATTTCCAAAGGTCCCTCAGCTTTACTACATGATTATTCTCAAAATTCAATTCTATATCCTTTCTCCATGAGCTGAAGCTCACAGTTTACCATTCTCTCTCTAATGCCCAAAGACATTATCATTCTTTCATTCTTGTTTAGTATTTGGAATATCCTGCCTTTAGTGTTCAAATATCCTGCCTTTCCTAAGGAAACCACAGACTCATGGAAGAAATGGACCATCCTGTAGTTCTCTATATTCTTCCACAGAGCTTGAAATAATTTATTGAGGTTACTAAAAGGGCCAAATATAATTAATATTGATTTAGAAAAAATTAGTCTACACATATTGCCAAGAACAGAGCTATTATATTAAGTAAGGTAATGATTATTCCAATTCCTTTTAAAATTTAAAAATAATTAAATCAAAGTAATAAATCTACAGAGTTAAAATAAAAAAATGTTATGGAAAGGCTTAATGAAAAATAGCACTTTACACTCTCGCAGACAAACACATTGGTGTTGTAGTTGTTTCTTTCTAGAAGTTATTGCCATTATAAATAATATACTTTTACTGCTTTTTCTTGATATCTCAATTTAAGGATTTCCATCTTACACCTCCCTCTACCTCCTATTGTTGTGGTCTCCTGGTAATATTGCAGCATTAGTTTCCATTAAATAATTAATGATCTGTCATGATTCTTATTTCTTTTCTGTGGTGACACTATTTTCTCAGTTCACTTTGGAGATGTAACTAGAGTGTTATTAGTGTTTTCTCTCATTTCCTGCATACCTCTACTCCAGGTTCATTATTTTCTGCTTATATTGCACCTGCTTTCATGCTGGAAATTTTCCTCCAAAGTTGTTTCAGTTGGTTAGGAATATTTGTGAATGAGGCCATTTTCCTGACAGCTCCCCCAAATGTGAGAATATACTTCATGGTGTCCCCTTGGTTCCTCCAGAGAGGTTATGTTTTGATCCCAGTCAGAGGACAGGATCTTGGCCGCGGGTGCCTGGACAGGAAAAGGGCATGGCCTTGAGGGCTGGTGCTCCACTTTCACCCTTGAGCTCACCTTGGCTTGTATTAGGTGTTATGGGTTGAATTGCGTTCTTCCCAAAATTTGTATGTAGGAGTCCTTCCTCCCAATACCTCAGAATGGGACTGTGTTTAGAGATAGAGCCCTTACGAGTTAATTAAGTTACAATGAGGTCTTATGGGTGGCTTCTAATCCAATATGAGAGGTTCTTATCAGAAAAGAGTAAGAAGCAGATGAAACAGAGAGAAGACCTTGTGAAAACCTATTGAGAAGGCAGCCAACTGCAAGCCAAGGAAAGTTCTCAAAAGAAATGTACCCTCCTGACACCTTGATCTCAGACTCTTATCCTCCTTGAACTTCATGAAGTAAATTTCTGTTGTTAAATCTGCTCACTCTGTGGTACTTCATTATTGCAATCCTAGAAAACTGATATGCTTGATGCTTTTGTGTCTTGAATTTTTTTCTGGTTAGTTTCCGTGGAATCCCCTCAGAATTCTTCCCAGGGGAAATGTTATAAAACAGTATTTGGCACATGAATATCAGAGGGGAGGAACCAACTCAATGCACGTGAGTCTGCAACATATTTCTGTATTTAGTGCTGAGATTTCTCGTTATGTTCTGCCATTTCTGGTGTATCCAAATCCTGTATCTCTCTAATCTTTTGCTTTTTTCCTCATTTACAACCAAGTGAATTTTAAAAGGTGAACTTGTTTTCTCTGTTAAATCAATCACTTATGTCTCATCTGCTTTCTATCTCAAAAATGTATTGTACTTTGGGGGGCGGAGCAACATGGCGGCAAGGAGACGCTGCGAGTAAGATCTCCCATTAAAAAAAGTTAATAGGGAGGAAAAGCGGCAGGTCCCAGTGAGAACCAGGACACGGGAAGATAAACGGGTGACGCCAGCAAACTGCCCGAAGAAGAAAGTTGCCATAAAAGAGGACCAGAAGGGAGGGAAGCGCAGAACCCTGCTCCCCTCCCCCGCCCACAGAGGCGGCACTCTCCGACCGGCAGAGAGGAGGAAAACAACAAACTAAAACGGCCCACAAGAACAAAGGCCCACAAGAACAAAGGACGCAGCAAGCGGGACTGGGAGTGGAAAGGAACTATTGCAGCCACCACACCCCGTGAACGGGAGCTGTGGAGAACCCTGCAGGATCCGCCGCGGAAGTGAGCTCCGGGCACCATTAAAGAGAGACCCCGCCCAGGAGGAGACCAGCACCAGCACACAGCCCCAGCTGCCCGGTAAGCCTGCGCGGAAAGCAGCGCGCTGGAAAAACAGACGCGGATCGGGATTGTGCGGGAAAGCGGCGCGGATCGCGCCTGCGACCTAGGCTTGCGGGGAGACACGCGGAGGCCCTCACCGTGTGAGCAGGAACCAGGCGCCCAGGCAGGGGAGCGGGATTCAAAAGGCGCCATTCCCACGCCACTGATCTGGGCTACAGCCCGCGTCCTGGAACTGAGGGCTTTGGAACTGAGACCCGGGGCACGAAATTAGGGGCGTGGGTTCCCCACGACGGTGGGGCACAAGGCAGACACAGCACCCCAAAGCCGTTGAGGTGTACCCTACCATCCCTGCTCTGCTCCCTGTCCCACGGGGTGGAAAATCAGCTCCCCAAGGGCTCTAGGAGAGATCTCTGGCGCCACCTAGCGACTTGAAGCCAGCACAGGCTCCTGAAGGAGCTAGTGGCCAGCTGGGGAGTTAGCCCACGCCGGGCCCCTTCTGAACAAGTAGTCTGAGCCCACAGGGAGAGCGAGCACCCACAGCCGGGGCAGACCAAGCGCGCAGAAGAGTGTGCCTGAGACCGGACGTGCAGGGAGTGTGTCCCACATCACCATTATAGAATAGAGACATTTCTTCAGTAAAGACTACCTGCAGAAGGCTTCCTCAGGAGCCAGAGGTGAGCGGGGGAAGTTCGCCCACGCCAGACCCCCTCTGGCCTGCAGTCCAAGCCCAGAGGGGGAGCAGGAACCCACCACCGGGGCAGACCAGGCGCACAGGGGAGTGTGTCCCCACATCGGCATTTTAGAACAGGGACCTTTCTCCAGTAAAGACTGCTTGAAACTGACAGATGACTCCTGGAGGAACCAGAGGGGAGCAGAGAAGCCCACCCAAGATGCCGGCCAGTCCCAACAACACAGTGTCCCAACGCATACGGCAAATTAGAAAACAGACAGTAGGGAGGAGAAGAACCACACGCAACCTAGCAACTCTCCAGAGAAAAAGCACACCACAAAAAGAAAACCAGCCCCCAGATGGCAACGACAGTAACTTGGAAGAACTTCTGAGCCTTCCAGAAAGAGAATTTAAAATTGCCGTGATTAAAAAACTGACAGAAGTCATAAAGGAAAACAATGATAAGGGAAAAATAATCAACGATCAGAAGAATGAAATTGAGTCCCTAAAGAGGGAAGTAAAAGAAATGCAGGAGATCAAAGAATTAATGGAAGAACTAAAGAATTCTGGGAAAAGCAATGAAAGCAGAATTGATGAAATGGAAGAACGAATAAGTACTCTTGAAGACACAGAAATAAAAAGAACCAAAACAGAAAAGGAAAGAGAAGTACGAAGGAAAAAGAATGAAGAAAGACTTCGGGAACTATCTGACTCCATGAGGAAAGGAAATATAAGAGTTATAGGAATACCAGAAGGAGAGGAGAGAGAAGTAGGAACAGAGAAAATATTCAAAGAGATAATTGAAGAGAACTTCCCAAATGTGAAGGAGGAGCTGAAAATTGATATACAAGAAGCAAGAAGAACACCAAACTTCCACGATGAAAGGAAAAACACAGCAAGACACATAATAGTAAAGCTCCCAAGAATCCAGGACAAGGAAAAAATAATGAAGCTGGCAAGAGGGAAGAAACAGATAACATTCAAAGGAAAGCCAATCAGGCTGACATCAGACTTCTCCGAAGAAACACTACGGGCAAGGAGAGAGTGGATGGACATAGTCAACAGACTCCAAGAAAACAGATGCCAACCAAGAATACTCTATCCCGCAAAGCTCTCCTTCCTCTTTGAAGAAAGAATATGGACTTTCCCAGACAAACAGAAACTCCGGAATTTCATTGCAACTAAACCCCCACTCCAAAAAATACTACAAGGAGTCCTAAAGCCAGAACCTCAGAGGGACGAATAACAATGAAAGAAGGCCAAAAAAAAAAAAGTTATTAAAAGAATAAGTAAATAAAATCAAAGGAAAGACAAACACAATGGCAAATACAGATGTTAACATATCAATATTAACTCTAAATGTAAATGGACTAAACTCTTCAATAAAAAGACACAGAGTTGCAGCCTGGATTAAGAAACAAAACCCAACCTTTTGCTGTCTCCAGGAAACACATTTAGCTACAAAAGATAAAAATAGGCTCAAAGTTAAAGGATGGAAAACAATCCTACAAGCAAATGGACCAAAAAAGAAAGCAGGAACAGCTATACTTATATCAGATAAAACAGATTTCAAACTCAAAAAGATAAAAAGAGACCCCAATGGTCACTACATTATGATCAAGGGGACAATACTTCAAGAAGAAATAACACTCATTAACATATACTCACCAAACGAAGGAGCACCAAAATATATCAGACAACTGTTGTCCTCTCTGAAAACAGACATCAGAGAAAACACATACGTAGTGGGAGACTTCAACACACCACTATCAACAATGGATAGATCAACAAGACAAAAAATAAGTAAAGAAACCAAAGCTCTAAATAAGGACCTAGAGCAATTGGGCTTAACAGACATCTATAGAACACTAAACCCCAAAAAAACGGAGTACACTTTTTTCTCAAGCGCACACGGATCATTCTCCAGGATCGATCACATACTGGGGCACAAGACAAACATCAACAGATACACCAAGATTGAAATCATATCAACCATCTTTTCTGACCATGAAGGCATCAAACTAGAAATAAACCATAAAAAGAAGGCAAGGAACTTTCCTACCTCATGGAGATTAAAAACCACACTACTGGAAGACCACTGGACTAATGAGGAGATGAAAGAAGAAATTAAAAAATTTTTTGAATTGAACGACAAGGAGGACACCAATATCTTAAATGTACGGGATGCAGCAAAAGCAGTAATAAGAGGAAAATATATAGCAATAGAAGCTCACATCAAGAAACAAGAAAGAACTCAAAGAAACAACCTAATCTCGAAGCTCAAAGATCTAGAAAAAGAACAACAAAAAAACCCCAAAACCAGTAGAAGAAAAGAAATAATAAAAACCAAAGCAGAAATAAATGAAATTGAAACTAAAAAAACAATCCAAAAGATCAATGAAACCAAGAGCTGGTTCTTTGAAAAAATCAATAAAATAGACAAACCCCCTAGCCAGGCTCACAAAGGAAAAAAGGGAGAAAGCACAAATAAACAGGATCATCAATGAAAGAGGAGAAATCACAACGGACACAGCAGAAATCAAAAGAATAATCAGTAACTACTATGAACAGTTATATGGAAACAAGTTTAACAATCTAGAGGAGATGGACAAATTCCTACAACTCTACAATCACCCAAAGCTAGATAAAGAAGAAATAGAACACCTAAACAGACCAATTACAATTAGCGAAATTGAAATGGTAATCAAAAACCTCCCCAAAAACAAAAGCCCAGGACCTGATGGATTTACAAATGAATTCTACCAAACATTCAGAGACGAATTAGTGCCTATCCTTCACAAACTCTTCCAAAAAATTGAGAAGGAAGGGACAATACCAAACACGTTCTATGAAGCCAACATTACACTAATACCAAAACCGAACAAGGACAACACAAAAAAGGAAAACTACAGGCCAATCTCCCTAATGAACACTGATGCAAAAATCCTCAATAAAATTTTAGCCATCAGAATCCAACAATGTATCCATAAGATAATTCACCACGACCAAGTAGGATTCATTCCAGGGACACAAGGATGGTTTAACATCCGAAAATCAATCAACGTTATCCAACACATCAACAAAAAGAAATATAAAAACCATATGATAATATCAATAGATGCTGAGAAAGCTTTCGACAAAGTGCAACACCCATTCATGATAAAAGCCCTTGAAATTCTTGGGATACAAGGAACATACCTTAACATCATAAAGGTCATCTATGACAAGCCAACAGCCAGTATCATTCTCAATGGTGAAAAGCTGAAAGCAATTCCATTAAGATCTGGAACAAGACAAGGATGTCCACTCTCACCACTGCTTTTCAATATAATACTGGAAGTCCTAGCCAGGGCAATAAGACAAGAGAAAGACATCCAAGGAATCCAAATAGGAAAAGAAGAAGTCAAACTATCACTATTTGCAGACAATATGATATTATACATAGAGAACCCCAAAAACTCCACAGAAAAGCTAATTCAACTCATCAATCAGTTCAGTAAAGTGGCAGGATACAAAATCAACACGCAAAAGTCAGTAGCCTTCCTATACACAAACAATAAATCTGAAGAAGAAGAAATAAAAAAAACCATCCCTTTCGTTATTGAAACAAAAAAAATCAAATATTTGGGAATAAATCTAACAAAAGAGGTAAAGGACCTATACAAAGAAAACTATAAAACACTGTTAAAAGAAATAGAAGAAGACACAAAGAAATGGAAAGACATCCCCTGCTCATGGATTGGAAGAATAAACATTATTAAAATGGCCATCCTTCCAAAAGCAATATACAGATTCAATGCTATTCCAATCAAAATTTCAATGTCATTCTTCAAAGAAATAGAACAATTATTGATGAAATTCATATGGAATCACAAAAAACCCCGAATAGCCAAAGCTCTCCTGAAAAAAAAAGAAGGGAATGGAGGCATTACACTCCCAGACCTCAAACTATACTACAAAGCCATAATCATCAAAACTGCATGGTATTGGCACAAGAACAGACATACAGACCAATGGAATCGAATAGAAAATCCAGAAATAAACCCACAGATTTATGGTCAACTAATCTTTGACAAAGGACCAAAGACTATGCATTGGAGCAAAGAAAGTTTGTTCAATAAATGGTGCTGGGAAAACTGGGTCGCTACATGCAAAAGAATGAAGCTTGACCACTACCTCACACCATATACAAAAATCAACTCAAAATGGATTAAAGAATTAGACATAAGACCTGAAACCATAAAATATATAGAAGGAAATATAGGCGAAACACTACGTGATTTGCACATCAAAGACATCTTTACAGACACATCACCCAAAGCAGTGATAGTGAAGGCAAAGATAAACAGCTGGGACTACATCAAATTAAAGAGCTTCTGCACAGCAAAAGAGACAATAACAAAAACAAAGAGAAACCCCACCAACTGGGAGAATATTTTTGCACCCAACACTAATGATAAAGGACTGATCACAAAAATCTGCAAAGAGCTGATGAGACTCAACAACAACAAAGAAAATAATCCAGTCCAAAAATGGGCAGAAGAGCTAAAAAGAAACTTCTCTGAAGAGGAAATGCAAATGGCCAACAGGCATATGAAAAAATGTTCAACATCACTTGTCATCAGGGAAATGCAAATCAAAACTACCATGAGATACCATCTCACACCAGTGAGAATGGCACATATTAAAAAAACTAGCAACAACAAATGTTGGCGAGGTTGTAGAGAAAAAGGAACTCTTCTGCACTGTTGGTGGGAGTGCAAACTGGTCCAACCACTGTGGAAAGCTGTGTGGAGATTTCTGGACCTACTAAACATAGAGCTTCCATAGGATCCAGCAATTCCACTCCTAGGTATTTACCCAAAGGACACAGAAACATCAATTCCAAAGAACACCTGCACCCCTATGTTTATAGCAGCACTATTTACAATAGCTAAGCTTTGGAAACAACCCAAATGCCCAAAAATAGATGACTGGATCAAGAAGATGTGGTACATATATACCATGGAATATTACTCAGCATTCAAAAAAGATAAACACATGCAATTTGCAGCAACATGGATGGCGCTGGAAGGGATCATGCTCAGCGAAATAAGCCAAAAAGAAAAAGAAAAATACCGGATGGTCTCACTCATAGCAGGAATCTAGAAAACTTAAATAAGGGACCAGGAAAATGAATAACTATAAGAAAGTGAAAATCAAAATCAACAAAAAACTATGAACCAGAGACACTTTTAGGGGGGCAGGGGCGGGAGGGGAGGGATTGGGGTCAGAATGGGGGCGCTGCAATTGTATGGGGAATATAACAATAAAATTTATTATCTAATAAAAAAAAATAAAATAAAATGTATAGAGATGTTTAGTCTCAAAAAAAAAATGTATTGTACTTTTAAAAACAGACCATTTAAAAATGTTCTCTTTTCTTATCATAGTCTTTGTGCTTTGTACATTTGAAAAGTCATTCCTTTATTGGTAAATCATCAAGAGTGGACTCTTAGGAGAGAGAGGACATAGACTTGAGTGGGTGATTTAGACATTTTTTTTTTAAAGATTTATTTATTTATACAAGAACCAGGGTACAGGGCAGATGCGCGGGAGGGTGAAAGGATTCACCAGAGACAGAGCGGGGAACAGAACAGGGAGACTGATGAAGTACACTGCTGAGAGGAGCAGCGGGCAAGACAAGAGAGGTCTGCCGCTCCATGTGGAGCCCTCACAGGCTGGCCGGGATCGAACCTGTGCTGCAGAGACTGCGGACAGCTTCACAGTGCGGCGCTCAGACCCTGCACCACCAGGGAGGCCCCATTTAGACATTTTTAATCTGATTCATATCTTTCCTTAATGTTAAAAATTGAAAATAAAAAGTAATTTCCAACAAACTACTTAAAAAGGCTGGTCTCAACATAGTAATAATAATAATGTCTTACTTCTGTTTAAAACTATTTACAATTGAATCTTAAATTCTCTGATTTCACTTTATAACCACTTAGTTTATTTGAGGATTTAAAAATGAATGAATAATGGTTATCTCATGTAAAACAAGGTCAACTTGTGAATGGCAGAAGCTGAAGAATTATAGAAGAAATTATAGAAGAATTATCTTGTGTGTTACAGCATTTTAATAATGTAAAAAGTAACAGGACTAAAGATGTTATTCACCCAAATCTGTTAATTAACTGGTTAGTATTAAGTGGGTGGGATGTTCAGAACAGGGTTGTTTAACTCTTCTATCAGTGATATTTTAGCTTACTTATTTTCATAAAATCAAACCGAGACTTTACAATTTGTATATGTGTTTTTTTTTGTCCTTTCTTCTTGCTCTGACTTCCAATAATAGGTTATTTAGACCAAATTTTACGCTGTTAAGTATTAAATTACTTCAATTTATTAAATGGTCTTCAGACTTTGTTTTCTCTTCTGAATGTGCCATTAAATAGGTCATTAAAGGATTCAAGTTCCATTTCTCAACTGGTTGCCTTTTACAGTAACATGTGAAATGCTAACATTTTTTGCATAAATGGTTGCTAAGGAAAGTGTAAAATGGTGATAGTCGTTATGGACGCCTTAATGTGTAAGTTATTTCTAATCCTCTAAGAATGACTGTTTGATTTCATATTTACATTCTGTTTAAGTCCTTGGCAAAATAACTGCCTTTGCAATTTCAAGTTAATTTAAAAAAATTCTAGCTTCAAATATTACAGCAAGATAAATATGGAGCCTTTCAACCTCAAACTGCAAATATTTCTCTGTCTTTATGACCCACTTTGGATATATTTACATGGTTTTTTTGGCATTTTTTTTTACATATGATAATACACATGAGAACGTGTATTTTGTGTTCTTTTCTACTGTCACACATGGGAGAATTACTCTTCTCAGTGCTCAACATCTATTCCCTCATTCAGTCCAGCAACATTCCAATGAAGTAGGTACTATTTTACCCCATTTATAGGTAAGGAAATTGAAGGATAAACGATTTATGAGGTTAACCTTTGCCTTTCCATGTAGAAAAGGCCAGAGCCAAGAAGGGCACCCAGGAAACTTGATTCCACCATACTAAAAATATCAACTAATCCATAGTCCTGTGATTCACTAAAATGTTATATTTTTTAATAACAGTGTCATCATTCATAATCCTAGAAGTAATTTTGCATAAAAGAAGGATGCTCATATCAAGTAGATGTTGTATATTTTGAATGGCATAGTGAATGTCGGGCATTGCATTATATTTCGTTTCCTTTAAGTAATACAAATGAATAAAATAAAGTTTTATTCTTTATTCAATATTTCTTCTCCTGCCCCCTTCCTGTCCTTGCTTTTTCAATTTTTATATTTGTCTTTTGCATTTTTTCAGCACAAGCATTGTGGGGGCAGAAAGAACTTGGATAAAGCAAGATCTGAATCTCTCTGACACATGTGATTTATTTAGCCTTTTAGGTCTCAGTTTCCTTATCTTTAAAACATAGTTAGTAATGTCCACCTGTAGTATTTCAGAAAGGATGTGAAATAATATCTGTAAAGTGTCCAGTGCAGTGTTTCCTTAAGTTCTCAAAGTACAGCAGCTGTAATTTTCACCATTTCATACATAGTCCTAGAAGTACTGCAGCATAAAAAAGATATGCTCATTTTGAAAGATCTGTTACATAGTTTCACTTTTTCACAATGATAGTATAAAACATATGGCTTCCTGAAAATTTATGAGTATGCAGTTCTGTCAATGTAGAACTTTATTGCTTTTGAGTACTTAAATGGTTGAGAACTGGCACTGTACTGTTCGGTTAATTAAGATTTCCCTGATTGCTAGTCAATAATGACATCTTTTTATGTCCACCTGTGCAATGTAGTACTGTTATTATGCTTATAACTTTCTTTAAATGTGAAGTTTAGATGTGAAGATAATGATCACATTCATGTTTTCTCCATTATATCACCAGTATTACATATTTTAATAAAAAAATAATTTCTTTGTATTATTTCTTATATTGCTTAAATAGTAAAGGAAAATGCATCTATTTGCAGAAACTAGAGCAATCATACCACTGCATTTCTTTTTTAAAACAAACTCATTCAACTGGAGCTTACTGTAACTTATAATATTTGAGTTGAATTGGTTTTTCTTCTTTTTGCTCTTTTTCCTTCCAGTTGTTTTTTTTTTTTTTGATACAAGTGGCGTACTACAGTGTTTAAGGTTAGAGCATTATCACTATTTTAAAATATTTGATTTAATATGCATGCAGTTTTTTGCTTTTCAAAATACTTTTATTCAGTTATTTACATTTTGCTATCACCTTTTGATATTTTGATTGGAATTGAACAACTTTGTGCTGTCTTAAACATTACAATCAGGAGCAAGATATAACTTGGCTTTCATTCAAATTGTCCTTTATTTCTTGTATTGAGATTTGGTAATATTATTTGTTCAATGGTAGAAAATACCGTATTAGCTGAAGTAGCAGATATTTATTATTTTCATTGATATAATAAGTGGGAATCCCCTTTTTTCTTCATTATTTCTCATTTTCTAGATCATTACTAATAGCTTATTGTAGACTGGATTTTTGTTCCCCATCCCCATTCCTATGTTGCATCTCTAAACCCCATTGTGGCTGCACTTGGAGATAGAACATTTAAGGAGACAATTAATATAAAGGTCTTAAGAGTGGGACCCTAGTCTAATAGGACTAGTGTCTTATAAGAAAAGGAAGAGACTAGAGATACTTCTCTTTGCCACAGAAGAACAGAGAGAAAAGTAGTCATCTACAAGCCAAGCCTGACAACACTTTAATCTTGAACTTCTAGATTAAGAGCTGTGAGAAAATAAATTTCTGTTGTTTAAGTCACACAGTCTATGTATATTATTCTGGCAGCTCCAGCAGACTAATACATAGCTTTTAATCTAATAACCTTAATTTTCTAGCTAGAAATAGTTTACCATGGTGACACTTTTATCTATTCCTCCATTGACCCCTATTTTTTTCTTAATTATTACAGTGACATGAATCTAATAATATAGAAATCTTGAATACAATAAAGTGAGCCCTTGTTTTGTTTGGAAATGTCCATATTATGCCTTGTTATGCTAATTTTAAGTACATTTTATTACAAAAGAAACATTTCATGCTTAAATTTTTACTCTAGAAAATTCATATACATTCATATTTTTATCAAAAGTGTTTAACAATCTGTTCAAACTTTCATCATGATTTTTTTCTAGTTATGCTGTCAGTATTAACCATGATTATTTTTCTCATGGTATTATGTTGTGTTCTAGAGACAAATTTTATATTGCAAAGAGTTCTATTTGTAACAAAAAGCTTGGCAAAATTGAGGCTCCAGATGGCAGATACCTCAAGAATCCTATGATACAGGCTGAAATATTATTAATATTAATGACAGTAATATCATCATAGGGTTTGGGGACCAGAAGATGCCTTAGAAAACATCTAGTATTCAATGTTAACTCTTCGTTAACAGTTGAGGAAACTGAGCCCCAAAACTGCAAAAGACTTACTCAAGAGTCCAGGGATAGTTGGTGGCATAAACAATAAAAACATGTAAAATGTGTTTTATGCGTTTAGATGGAATAGCCACTTGATACTTATTGCATTAGTCTCCTTTCTTATACTTGGTACACGATCTCTAAGCACAAACAAAAGAATGATGGATTAGGGAAACTATCCTCTTTATTGAAGGAGGAAGTTTGGAAATGGGTATAGGCAGTCAGTTAGGAACAGGATGCCCAAGCCCCTAAATCCACTTATCAGCTGGATGGAGAAACACTCAGTTGGAACCAGGAGGGTACCCTTCTCCCTCAGCGGCCCCCAAGTCCTAGGTCCATTTATCAGTCTGATTGGAGAACAATCTCGGCCTAGAAGGGTGCCCCGCGCCTTCCTTGCCTCCTCACCACCTCTACCCTCTGGCCAACCCAGCGAAGAGTGGACTATTTAGAACACTAACACAACACAATACTAAAGCAATGGGCCCAGCTAGTTTCAGGAGGGTAGGCCAGGTAAAGCGGGCAAACTCAGTGGGCCTCGGTAGCCTAGGAGACCCCACAGGCACAGCCAATCAGCAAGAGACACAATGCGGGGCCTCCCCGGTGGCACAGTGGTTGAGCGCTGGGTTGCGAAGCTGCCCGCAGCCTCAGCGGCGCCGGTTCGATCCCTGGCTGCTCCCCGGCCACCGGAGGAGGGTCCCACATGGTGCGCAGACCCCTCCTGCCGCCCGCTGCTCCCCTCAGCAGTGTACCTCGGTCCTTCTGCCTGCTCTGCTCCCAGCTCTGGCTCTGGTGGATTCTCTCACCCTCCCGCGCTTCTGACTGTACCCAGTGCTTGTATAAATAAATAAATAAATAAATCTTTAAAAAAAAAAAAAAAAGAGACACAATGCGTAGACACCCTAAGGGCCATTTCAGTGGCTGTCCACTTAGGACCCCTCTCTTAGAGAGCTTTCCTGCTCTTATTCCTATCAATAAATCTCTTGCTTTTCTGTAACTTTGGTCTCGCTGCTGAATTCTTTCCTCACCAAAGACAAGAACCAAGGAAGAATCTTCTTGGGGTCTTTGGACTCTGGGCCCGCTCCCCCAAAACCCGACTCATTACATTTGTCACCTTTATGCAATAGAAGAATCCTTAATGAAATGAATGTCTGAAATCTGTTTATAAGTGTTCACGGAAGGACTGATGGGTGAGAACTGTGCCTGACACACCGACATGGGCGCTGCCTTGAACGCTCTCAGCAGTTCCCAGTGCTGAGGGAGATGCTCCTGGGTGTGGTGGGGGTGTACATATGGGAGAGGACTGGCAAGCTATCCCTGAAATTGAATAAGTGGGCTTAAATTTTTACTCATGAATCTATCACTTTGCTATTTAACACTGTCTAGTGTTCTCATTAGAACTATTAAAGCGCCAACATGAAGCATGTTTTATGTTTTCAGAGATGTCAGCTGCTTTCAGAGCTTAGTGTTTCTGGAGTTCAACTGAATGCTGAGTGCACTAGATGGCAACAGGAGAATACTGATAACAGTAAGGTAAACTCACCTGGCAAACGCAGGTTTTTATAAGCTGAAGAAGGATCACTCAGGATTCCTTAATTCATAATTCTGTTAAGCAAAGATGCTGATCTGTGAAGTTGAAGATGCTGCCTTGTGAGGGCTCAGTGCAGACATTATTTGTAACTGCCTGTTTGCATCTCTGTCTTGGCCTCTGTACATAAAACCCAGTTAAATTTGAGGCTCTGTACCTCACAACCCCCTGCTGGGGAATATGTATTTCTCTTGCTCTTCTACTTCCCAGAAGCTGCCAGTGGACAACCCTGCAATAAAATATGTTGCTAAGACGATCTGAGCAGTGCATGTGATTATACCCAGTTAAAGCCACTATGTAAACTTTTAAAATTTGAGAGTCCAGAAACCTTGTCTCACAGCCACCCAAGACACAGCCTCTATGTAAGTTCCCTTGGTTATTAAAAATGCCACGGACTAATATGCAGTAGTCTGCTTTTTTCTTCTGTCTCTCCTTGCGCTCTTTGAACAGTTTCAGATGACACCTGAACACATACCTTCTCTAAACCTGTTTTTTTTTTTAAACTAGTGATTTTTTTCAGATTTATTTATTTATGCATACAAGAACTGGGGTACAGGCCAGAGGTATGGGGGGGAGGGGATGAGAGGACTCACCAGAGGCAGAGCGGGAAACAGAACAGGCAGACTGACTGAAATACACTGCTGAGGGGAGCAGCGGGTGAGACAGGAAAGGTCTGCTGCGCCATTTTGGTTGCTCCCTGGCCGGCTGGGGATTGAACTTGTGCTGAAGTGGCTGCAAATAGCTTCATAGGTTGCATCTTAACCCCTTGCATCACCAGAGAGGCCCTAAAACTCAGTTTCTATGTAGTCTATAGAAATCGGGATAACAATAGTGTTGACAACAACATGGGGGTTGGGAAGGTTGGCCCTAAAGTGCTTAGCAGGGATTGGATGGTATCTGTGCTTGGCAAGTGCTTTTATTTTATTTTTTTTTTTTTTGGCAAGTGCTTTTAAAAGTGAGCTATTATTATCACCAAGTGAAGCATGGGGAGCTCTAGACTTGCATTTTGCCTGTGACTGTACTTTTCTCCCAACCGCAAAGGGCTGAAGGGATGGTGCACTCAGCAGTTCTTAAAGATGCCCCAGCCCTGCTGGGGAGCATGCCAAACAGGAGCTGTGCCCTTGCAGCCATCACGTCTCAGCTGGCATATTCAGCGGTTGCCTTCTTAACAGTTTCAAACACTCCTTACTCTGTGAGCTCAATGGGAACCTTCAGGATGC
Organism: Talpa occidentalis; assembly: GCF_014898055.3. Classification (NCBI taxonomy): domain Eukaryota; kingdom Metazoa; phylum Chordata; class Mammalia; order Eulipotyphla; family Talpidae; genus Talpa; species Talpa occidentalis. The sequence goes on from NW_023605305.1 coordinate 48,209,020, forward strand.
TGTCATTAATAATTATTAGTTCCCTGGAACCCTGCAAGCTGTTGACATGCTACAGAAACACTTAGAAAACCCAGTCTACCCACCAGGAACAGTCAAATATGTTTTATACTCCACTGGTTTTCAAGGCCTGTGTGAAATGCAGTCTTTAAGCACTGACCCAGATCAGTTATTTATATTTTTAAGGCTCAATTCATGTAGAAATTAAAATCTGAGAAATGCCAAGAACGAAGGCACCGGGTCACACAGCACTAACAAAGTCTACTCTCTTTCTTGTCTCTCCTACTTTATCTTGCTTTCACATTTGTATTTGGATAACTTGTCTATTCTTTAAAGACAGATATGACTTCTGAAGCCTAAATATACTGTTATGCAATGAAGGAAGCTACTAATGAAGTTATAAATTAATGATAAAGAACATGCTGCTCCATTGCAAATTTGCTGCCTTTTCAGAGTCTCCTACTACTCTATACAAGTTACTTGGGTCACCAGGAAAAGAAGACCTAAATATAACACTCAGTGGCCCTTTAAGTCCATATGGAGTACCAGCCCTGGGGAATATCTGATGCTAATCTGCAGTGCTGTTAAATCCAAGGGACAATTACCTTGGATTGCTGCTAACAGCAGAGAAAGGAAGCAAGAAGCCTGGAGCCTCTTCCTTTCAGGGGTCTGTGATAATAACCATGATTAATACACTCTGAAAACCACAGTAGGCATGTCTTTTGGGGGGGGGGGCTTCTGAGGATGCCAACCACATCCATTGCAAGGGAGATACTTATCAAGGAGGGAGACAGCCATCTGATGCTTTCTGCTGAGGCTCACCCAGAGCTAGGGATCCCAGCCATACACTGCGCCTTCCTATTTGAACACTGATTCTTCTCATATTGGATCCTCCTAGATCCTCTAAGGTAGATGGGAACATGAGGTGCTCACACCAAGAGACTGGTGAATAATGCTGCAAAGGTGGTTGAGACTGGAGAGCAAAATTGAGAACATGGTAGAAACGCAGCATGTTTTCTCTTATGTTGGCTTTGGTATGTTTATACCCAGACCTCCCAAGATTGTGAAAGTATGTCCATCCCATGCAGAATAGTATTGCATCTTGAACCCTTTTTTATTGTGCCTCTTTGTGCAAATCTAAGGTAATCTGCTGTCCTAGGGTATCCAAAACTCCCCTTAGCCCAGAAAGTCTACATATTTCAGATCCTTTAATTGCATTAACCCTAGTGTTTGTTACCTTCACAGATTCAGTATTTTCCCTGGAGTTTTGTATCCATTTTCATATACCCTCTCTGAGTTCATAAGGTAACTTCCTAGTTTCTTCATAAGTCCAAACTCGATTTAATATATGTCTTTAAGCAGACTCTACCTTCAAACACTATCATGTTACATTGCATGTGTAGAGTATAGGGGTCTTACAACAGAATAATTCAATTCCTTTCCCTCATCCTTTGTTCTAATATGTTTGGTTTGTTTTTACATTTTGTTTTAAAGATTTATTTATGCATACAAGCACTGGGGTACAGGCCAGACCAGAGGTGTGGGAGGGTGAGAGAATTCACCAGAGACAGGGCAGGGAGCAGAACAGCCAGAAGGACTGAGTACACTGTTGAGGGGAGCAGTAGGTGAGACAGGAGAGGTCTGCCGCACCATGTGGGAATCTCCCTGGCTGGCCAGGAATCGAACCAGCGCTGCAGAGGCTGCAGAAAGCTTCATAGTTCTGTGCTCAACCTGCTGCACCACCAGGGAGGCCCTTTTTTTTTTTACATTTTAAAATTTATATTGTCATTTGTTTTACTCTTACATATGCCATAAATACAAAATAGATGACTAATGATTTTGCTTTAGACAGTTTTCTTTTTGAGTACTTAAAAATAAGTACTTTTCCTTGACTTTAATTTTTTTTTTTTACATTGTAGGTCTGGTGACAATGAAATGGCCTCCTTATTTGTTATTTGTTTAAAGATATCTTGATTGGGCCTCCCTGGTAGCTCAAGGGGTTAAGTCTCAGCACTATGAAGCTATGGGCAGCCACTGCAGTGTGAATTCAATCCCTGGCCAAAGAGGTGACCCACATTCACAGCAGACCTCTCCTGCCTTGCCCACTGCTCCCCTCAGCAGTGTATTTCAGTCAGTCTGCATGTTCTGCTCCCCACTCTATCTCTGGTGAATCCTCTCACCCCATCCCCCACATCTCTGGTCTACAGCCCAGTTCTTGTATGCATAAATAAATAAAATAAATCTTAAAAAAAATAAAAAAATAAAGATATCTTGATCAAGGTATTTCCATTGAGCACAGATTCCTTGTTCACTGTTTTTGTTTCAGCATTTAAAAGATGCTACTTCATTGTCTCCTGGCTTGCAATTTTCTGACATAAAGTGTACTGTGATTCTTATTTTGTTGCTCTATATATGAAGTTTCTATTTTTTCTGGTTTCCTTCAAAAATTTGGTTTGTCTCTTGTTTGCAGTAGTTGGGTTATTATATGCTTAAATGCCTTCTCTGTTTTTGTATTTACCCTGCTTAGTGTTCTCTGAGCTTCTTGCAGTTGTGGTTTGATGCCCCTTGTTAATTTCTGGAAAATTATTTATGAAATTTAACTTCAATTTAAATTGTTCTCTCCTATTCACAGTTCTCTCCATTCTGGAATCCAGATAATAAGTATGTGAGGTTGTTGAACATGCCTGGTTCTGTTTTTGGGTTTTCTTACTTTTATTTCTCCCCCTCCATGTATCAGTTTGGGTAATTTCTATTGCCCCTTCTTGAGGTTCTCTGATTCTTTCCTTGGTTGTGTTGAATAAAATTGTTTCATGATTTTTAGAATAAGACACAATAAAATAACAGCTAAGTGCTAGCAAGGAGGTATTTACAAGTTGCTATAGGAACACAAAAGAAGAAGGCTTCACAGAGATTGTGACATTCAAGTTAAGTCTTAAAAAGAGTGTGTCAGAATTCTCTTAAGGGCAAAAGGTGTGCAAAGTACTGTTTTGCAAAAGCACAGAGGTATTATACTTTATCCCTCACTTAGGGAACTGCTGGTATTTCAACAGATTTAGAAAGAAACATGGCAAGAGTAGTCCTAAGTTCATGCAAAGGAATTTTCCCTCTATTTCAGAGGTAACAGCTAAGCAATAAAGGATTTTAAGCAGCTTAAAGGCATTATCATACCTATCACCCATGAAATATGTGCATATTGTCTGGAAGAGACTGGGTTGGGAAAACTAAATCAGTGAGTTACTGTAGCAATGTTACAGAAGGAGAGGTGGGGTGGGGGTGGGAGAGCTAAATGAGCTGTGGCAGCAGCAATAAAAAGAGGGCCTACCCTCAAAACCTTAAAAATGAATCTGCCATATCTTCCAGCGATTCCACTCCTAGGAATCTACCCAAAGGACACAAAAACACTATTTCAAAAGGAAACCTGCACTCCTTTGTTTATTGAAGCTCTATTTATAATAGCCAAGCTATGGAATCAACCCAAATGCTCCCAATGAATGAATGGATCAAAAATTTGTGGTTTAACCCCTTTTATTATTGAAACAAAAAAAATCAAATATTTGGGAATAAATCTAACAAAAGAGGTAAAGGACCTATACAAAGAAAACTATAAAACACTGTTAAAAGAAATAGAAGAAGACACAAAGAAATGGAAAGACATCCCCTGCTCATGGATTGGAAGAATAAACATTATTAAAATGGCCATCCTACCAAAAGCAATATACAGATTCAATGCTATTCCAATCAAAATCTCAATGGCATTCTTCAAAGAAATAGAACAATTATTGATGAAATTCATATGGAATCACCAAAAACCCCGAATAGCCAAAGCTCTACTGAAAAAAAAAGAAGGAAATGGAGGCATCACACTCCCAGACTTCAAACTATACTACAAAGCCATAATCATCAAAACTGCATGGTATTGGAACAAGAACAGACATACAGACCAATGGAATCGAATAGAAAATCCAGAAATAAACCCACAGATTTATGGTCAACTAATATTTGACAAAGGAGCAAAGACTATGCATTGGAGCAAAGAAAGTTTGTTCAATAAATGGTGCTGGGAAAACTGGGTCGCTACTTGCAAAAGAATGAAGCTTGACCACTACTTCACACCATATACAAAAATCAACTCAAAATGGATTAAAGAACTAGACATAAGACCTGAAACCATAAAATACATAGAAGGAAATATAGGCGAAACACTACGGGATTTGCACATCAAAGACATCTTTACAGACACATCACCCAAAGCAGTGATAGTGAAGACAAAGATAAACAGCTGGGACTACATCAAATTAAAGAGCTTCTGCACAGCAAAAGAGACAATAACAAAAACAAAGAGAAACCCCACCAACTGGGAGAACATTTTTGCACCCAACACTAATGATAAAGGACTGATCACAAAAATCTGCAAAGAGCTGATGAGACTCAGCAACAACAAAGAAAATAATCCAGTCAAAAAATGGGCAGAAGAGCTAAAAAGAAACTTCTCTGAAGAGGAAATGCAAATGGCCAACAGGCATATGAAAAAATGTTCAACATCACTTGTCATCAGGGAAATGCAAATCAAAACTACCATGAGATACCATCTCACACCAGTGAGAATGGCACATATTAAAAAAACTAGCAACAACAAATGTTGGCGAGGGTGTGGAGAAAAAGGAACTCTTCTGCACTGTTGGTGGGAGTGCAAACTGGTCCAACCACTATGGAGAGCTGTGTGGAGATTTCTGGACCTACTAAACATAGAGCTTCCATATGTCCAGCAATTCCACTCCTAGGTATTTACCCAAAGGACACAGAAACATCAATTCCAAAGAGCACCTGCACCCCTATGTTTATAGCAGCACTGTTTACAATAGCTAAGCTTTGGAAACAACCCAAATGCCCAAAAATAGATGACTGGATCAAGAAGATGTGGTACATATATACCATGGAATATTACTCAGCATTCAAAAAAGATAAACACATGCAATTTGCAGCAACATGGATGGCGCTGGAAGGGATCATGCTCAGCGAAATAAGCCAAAAAGAAAAAGAAAAATACCGGATGGTCTCACTCATAGCAGGAATCTAGAAAACTTAAATAAGGGACCAGGAAAATGAATATAAGAAAGTGAAAATCAAAATCAACAAAAAACTATGAACCAGAGACACTTTTTGGGGGGTGGGGGGCGGGAGGGGAAGGATTGGGGTCAGAATGGGGCGTTTGCAATTGTATGGGGGAATATAAAAATAAAATTTAATATTAAAAAAATAAATAAATAAATTTCTATCTTAACAAATAAAAAAAAAAAATTTGTGGTTTACACACACAATGGAATGCTACTCAGCCATCAAAAAGAGACAAATTCATGACATTTGTGGCAGCATGGATGGAGCTGGAAGGGATTATGCTAACTGAAATAAGTCAGAAAAAGAAAAGATAAATATTGGATGGTTTTACTTAATATACTGAATATAGAGAAATGAACAAAAGGTCAAGAAAAAGACAAAATTTGCAAGGTCACCATAGATTTGAGGCATACAGCAAGGAGGGAGCAAGGGAGGAGGAGAAAGGTGTGTCAAAACAGGGAGGGAAAAGCCAAAGGAATATTAATAATGGTTCATGGTTGATATGGTGGTAGGAGAACTATGAGGACTACACCTGAGGAAAGAAACCTATTACTGGACAAAAATGAACAATGATATAAGAAAATAAATTGAAAAAAAAAGTAAGGCTTACCTGAAGAGGTATAGAGAAATTAAAATGATGAGAATTTGTTCACTGCTCAGACATTTGAGTGAGAGAGAGTGGTTTTGGGTGACTAAATTTTTTGACATGGTTCCTTAGGAGATGGTGTTGATATTTATTGAGAGAAGGATGTAAGGAAGGAGCAGATTTGGGAAAGGGTAGAAATTGTAAATTCAGTCTTGGACATCAAATTGTCCATGAGCCATCCAAACAGAGGGGACATTTCCTTTCCTCAGGGAGTCTGATACATTGGTTTGGGGTTCCCACAGAAACTATGAGGGCTGAGTGAGAAGACAAAATTGTACAGAAAGTGAGAGGAGAACAGAGTCCACAAAAGGATGAGGAGAGGACATTCTTTATTATGGAGGAGTGATTGTCATGTTAGTTTGAATACTCAGGAGAGTGATATCATTGTCTATTGCAGCTTCTCTACAAAGTAATGCTATTTAATGATGTCACTTAACACAAGGGGGGTTTCTGTTTATTTCTTATTTCATCTATATCCCCTTTACTTTGACACTGTGCAATCTCCCTACTAAATACAATACTAAAATGCTAATGGTGCTTTCCAAAAATCAAAGAGAAAAAAAAAATCCAAGGGAAAACCCACAAGAATAGTTATTGGCACCACTGATCAATTGGCAACATAGGGTTTTGTTCTGGCAATGGTTTTGTATCAGTTGTAGACATGGTAGTTTCTATTCCTCAGTTGTCAGGAAGGGAGCATCATCAGAGCATGCCTCAAACTACTTGTCTTCCCTCCTGATTTGCACTAAATGAGTACTGGGGAAGGATGGAGCCTGAGTGGTGTTGCTGTAGACTCCAAATCAAATTATTGTCATGCTCCCTAATTATTGTTCAGTGTCTGGACTCTCAAGTGACATCAACCAGTGCCAGAAGTCTGAGGCTGTGGAGGATGTGTTAAACACTGAAGTGTGACTTTCACTGCTTTTTTAAAAATAAGAGATTGTGAAACACTGAAAAAAAAAATCAATTTTTATTGCACAAATTTCCAATAACTAAAATACACAGCTCATGGCACTTGCATTCTCTCACTCAAGCTCCATAGCCATCTAGTGAAACAGACAGCAACATGATTCATCCATTCCCAACATGAGAAGATGGAGGTTTAGAAGTTAATTTGGTGACCACATAGAAAGTGACAGGGTGGAGTGTCAATCCTAGATTGCAAATTCCAAACCAGGATGTCTTCCTTACACATCCTTGTCTTCCATATGGAACCAACATTGTGTTCTGTTTGATTATTCCAATCTGTCTAAATAGCTGCATTCTCTTATGTGGACAGAGGGAAAAAGCATGGCTAATGCAGCATTATGATCCAGCATTATGATCCATCAGCTCCACAGATGATCCCTCAGACAGGGGACCTGGGAAGCAACACTGAAGAATGATTACAAATCACTCTATCAAAAATATTTTTGACAAGCCAAATTTGTAAAAAAACAACAACAACAAAACCAAAAACCCAAAATCCAGCTCACTTTGAACAAAACCATAAAGAGAATGCAGACGGGCATAGAGCATCAACATTCCAGCTCTAAGACTGCTAGTTCTCATTTCTACTTGCGCTGATATTTTTCTCTCAGGGCTCGGATGGCAGATCCCCAGTATGCTGTCATTTCATTTTCCTGTATTTATGGCAGACACCTATCTAAGTGATGGAGACACCTTTTCTAATAAAGCACAAATTCCTCTCTTGCCTCAGCAAAGCACACAGAGGGGTTACCGGTCAAGTTTCATAAGCCAGACAAAACATATTGGCATTCCTGCTTTAGAGCGTGATCTGAATTGCTGTGCGACACTGCAGAATCAGCACAAGGGTTTGGCCTGGTCTGGAATATAGCATGTGAGCTCTTTCTCTTTAGCAGTATGAACTTGGTCAAGTGCTTTCAAGTCTCTACAGACTTAGTTACTTCTTATCTACCATACTAAAATGTACATGCTAATGTATAAAAATGGTGCACTTTTGACACTTATTTAGTGATATATATTGTAACTGTAATAAATTTTTTTAATTAAAAAAGAAATAAAATAAGACCATAATACCTTAAAATACAGTGTGATTGAGAGAACTAAATGAGATATGTGGGTCACTTGGCTCTTTACCTGGCACATACTAAGTAAAAAGCAAATGGTGACCTTGTTATGAGTGTTACATAAGATCGATGTAAAAACTAAGAGTTATTAATTCAATGAGTTTGGTAATAATGAATTTACTAATATTAATTTTGAAGAATCAGATAAATTTAATGCATGTTAAAGTGATGTATTAACAACTTTCCCATGATTACTTTTAGATCTCTATTTTATACTAGCTTCTTAAAACAAATCTGTATTTATAGAAAATGGATCTCAAGAATAATAAAGCACATTGGGCCTCTCCTGGTGGCCCAGGTGGTTGAGCACAGCACTGTGAAGCTGTCCGCCTCTGCAGTGCCAGTTTGATCCCCGCCACCTGGCGAGGGTCCCACACGGAGCCGCAGACCTCTCCTGTCTCACCCACTGCTCCCCTCAGCAGTGTATTTCGTCAGTCTGCCTATTCTGTTCCCCACTGTCTCTGGTGAATCCTCTCACCCTCCCATGCATCTGGCCTGTACCCCTGTTCTTGTATAAATAAATAAATAAATAAATAAATATTAAAAAAAAGAAAAAAAGAATAAAGTACATTTGGAAGGGATTGCTAAACTTGACCTTTTGGCTGATTTTTCTTGGTTATAAAAAGAAAGACCTCAATTGGTATAAAGGAACTGAACTGAAATGTAATAGAGAAATTTAACCCAAAGGAAATTTTGCCAAAGAAGAATTTCAACATAACTACTTGAAGAGTTAATAGGTCACTTTTACTATCAAGTGAAGAGAAAGAAAAACGAAAAATGAAGTCTAAGAGTATTTTAATATGAAGCTGGGAACTGTCTAAGGATGAGCTCCCACAGGTTTTCTAGAATTGTCTGGGTGTTAAGAGATTTGCATTCCCACTTTGAATTATTGTAAGAGAGTACAGAGAATGGCAGGCAAACAAAAGGTTAAAACTAAGTTCTATATTTTTGGCACAGGTTTTGGTAAAAAAAAAAGATACCAATTAATTTCACTTGAGTGTTTACAGAGTCAGAATTAGAATTCATTGAGTTGGAAAATGGTATTCTGAATAGAAATCTTAGAAATGACACATTTACTCAATAATGTTATTTTATGTGCTGAGACATACGTATAGTCCCTTGGGCAATTTTTGATATTAGAATAATATTTTTAAATAGAATTTTCTGATGTACTGATTCCAATGTCATGTATAAGATTTAGATGTTACTTTAAAAATAGAGAAAATATTTGTTTCATCAAAAGTATTTATAATTTACTCTAAAGAGTACACAAATTTTGAATACTAATCTGACAATTGGATGATCAGTTAAGCATGTTTATTCAATCACAAGTTTATTTGGTTGTAGATTCTTTACTTTAACAAATGTTACTGTATGTTAGTTTGATACTATATTACCATAAAATATGGAGTCTTTCTTTTCAAGGAACTTACAGGGCTGAGTAAATAAATTTTCTGTTAAATGAAAGGTTATATAAAATGGCATCTGAGATCTCTTTTAAGTCTATGTGTCAATGATAAATGATAACATATTTTCAAGAAATGACCGAGCCTGATGCTGGCAAGAGCACAGTGAGATACAAAGTCTCTATGTACAAACGGGGGAAGCGGAATGATCACAGATTTATTCTGGAAGGTAATTTTGCAACATGTACCAAGAGTCTAGAAATGAACCAGAGCTGTCACTTTTTGGAAACAATTCTGAAAAAACATTTAAAAGTGTGGATATGGATAAACAAAGGTACTTGGCACATCTATAAAGGTAAAAACTTAGAAATTTAAACATCTAAGAATTGAAAAAATGGAGATATCTAAGAATTGAAGCACTGCTTAATCCCTACAACAGAATACAAAGCAACCTTAAAATGGTATTTATGCGTAATTTTTAATTGGTAAATGTTCATGCTAATTTTGGGTACTCAGTAATATAGAAGATGCTTTCAACTAGTTTGTGTGCACACACACACATATACACATGATATTAGTTATTTAAATTTTGCTTAGAAATAAAGTTAAAATGTTTGGAAATTGTGGGTAAAGATTGCTGTCTAATGGCATTCAGGGAGCAAGAAATCTTGCCAAGTTTCCTTTACCATGCTGTTTTTTACAGAAGTAAATCTAAGTCCTTATATATCCAATGTGATTTAATTGCTACTTTTTTGATCAAAGAGAGAACTGTGTTCAGACACTCATTCTAAAACTGGTATCTGACATTAGTAAGTTAAATGTATCCTAAATGACTAAGCTCATACTTCTGTTTTGGAATATTATATGTAGAGATTCAATAAAAATCCCAGTTTTATTCGATACTTGCTTTTTATTTCTTAGAATACTGAAAATTAATTTTTCCCCATAAAAAGGAGAAAAGTTTGGAAAGTCTTTGGATGGTTAAATTTTGGTGTTAAGTTCTCATAGAAAGTATTATCGTGATTGGGCTAAGTACTGCATTGTCATGACTGTTACTGTGAAAGAGGAAATGGCATGCATTTCTATTTCTCTCTGTTGTACAATTTTAGCACACTAAAAGTGCATGCTATATTAGCAAGCATTAGGAATAAAAATGATAAATAAAAACAAAAGCAGATAGGAGAGATCCAAAGGTTTAGAAGAGTGCCTGCTTTCCTCCAGGATACAGGCCTCTCCTCCCCAGGTCATTCCTGATAGGGCCAGGCAACTGCTAATTAAGCCATGTAATTCTGCCACTTCAATCCCTCTTCTCCCAGGGTGGATCTTTCCATGGAATGTTAATAACTATCAGAACTGAGCCTGTGTCCTTTGCAGCCATGTTTCCCAGTGTATTCTCAAATGCCTGCAGGGTAGGCACAGTGAGACTAAAATGAACCAGATCAGTTGACCCCAGACAGAAAGGGACTTACTAGCAGGCCTAAAAGCGCCACTGAGTTGACTTCCAAACATTTCATTTCTGTCTCCTTTGAAACAAATAGCACTTTCAGAGCTGTAAAATATTCCTCTATTTGGTGATTGCCCCTGCTCCCTCTTGCCTAGAAAGCAGACTGCTTAGACAGCCAACTCCTGAACACACTATGATCGTTCCTTTAACAAAAACCGTATGTTCTTCGAAGGCTCTAAATAATGCCAAAAAGGGTTACTGGTTGTGTGGGAACTACAGTTAGAAATGAAAGCACATTATCATGAATCAGAGTCTAAGCAGGATTCTGAATGCAAGAGCGAAGCCACTTACTGTGTAAAGACACATGAATGGAAGGAACGTGGATATGTATAGTCTCCCCTTGGCCATATCCTCTCTGGTTCAGCATGGAATGGAGTTAGCAGGTAATGAAAAGTGACATCCAGCTATACATAAGTGATTAAGAGAAAAAGAATAAAAATGCAGAACCGGGAGCCTTTAGAAAGGAGTGAGAGAACAAAGAACGGCTGTCACCGTTAACTTGAGCATAGTAATGGATAGCAGAATAATCCCATGACTACGTGTGTGGTTAAGGAGGCATGGGGCTAATTTGGAGCAACGCCCAGCTGGGGAAGAAAGTCCTGGAGCCTGGGACTCAGGCTGCTGGTCCTGCACTGGGTGGCAAGCTTGCTTAGTTGGAGTCTGGTATCTTGCTCCCTGCACAAGGTGAGGTGAACTATTCTTTACCTTCCATTCTGTGGCTAAGCAGTTACAAGAGACAGTACTAAATGGGAGAAGAACAAAGAGGACTGTCATTCAACATTTCTATCAACATTTCTATCCTATTCTGTCATCACTTCTGGCAATCTTGATCTACTTTGCATTTTTAAACCCTGTTCAATAAGTCATAATGGATTACTCACTGTCACTACACGTGAAGTTGGAAACTAAGTTGTAATACAAATAGTTGATTTTGCAATTTCTTCTACTTGCTGTGAAAGTTTACTTTGAGGGCGCCTATAAGGCTTTGGCACTCCTAGATGCTGTGAGAGAGAATGAAGAGGATGATTTGCTAGAGGCTGAAAGGGAGAATTTGTTTCCTTGCCTTTGAGATTTGGGGGTTAATCACTTTTCAGTGGCTTATGGGAAAAAAATGTCAGGCAGCCAAGCTCACGGCTGGAATTCTCCACAGGGCTGGAGGTGAAGTGTGAAAACAAAAGCTGTGGACCCGTTGCTTAGGACAGGCGTGGACAGGTGAGAACCAGCAGGGTGGGACCAGAGCAGTGAAAAAGGCATCTATCTGCCTGGTCTCTTATCCCAGGCTTGCTGCAAGCATCTCATGTCATGTCAGCCTCCACGTACAATGGGAAGAAATTGGCTATTGAGAACAATATTTCCCGACAGCACTGGATGCTGTTTTGGGAAGAAAAGCAATACGTAGAAATTATAACGCTTCTCAAAACAGATAAAATTGCTATGTCTCAGCAATAATAAAAGTCATTATTGGCAATGGCATGTACGAAAAGTGACTTTAAAGTGTGCTTTTTGAAGGGCATGACTATATGCTAAACTGTTACATCTATTTTCCTTTAACAATTTATGATGAAATTATCATGAATACTTTTGTCAAAACGCCTCTTGAAACTACTTAAATGTTTACTAGCTTTCAAAAGTAATGACTAGTAAATGAAATAAATCAGAGAAAAACAAATGCCACATGATTTCACTCCTGTGGAAGATAAGGAAACAAAACAAACACAGGAACATCGCAGAACAAAAACAAATGCTTAGAATACAAGAACAAAATGGTGGTTGTCAGAGGGTAAAGAGGAAGGCAGGGGGTGGATAAGTTGGGAAAAGGAGTTACACAGTATGATGATGGATGGAAACTAAACTTTTTCTGAGTCATAATTTCGTATATATAGATGTTGAACTGTGATGTCGATTATATTTTAAGCCAATGTTATCTTTTTTTTTAAAACCTCTCAAGCAAATGGACTGAATTAAATTTTTTTTAATAGAGTCATGTTTTATTTATTTATTTATTTATTTGTTTATTTATACATGTACTGGGTACAGTCAGAAGCGCGGGAGGGTGAGAGAATTCACCAGAGCCAGAGCAGGGAGCAGAGCAGGCAGAAGGACCGAAGTACACTGCTGAGGGGAGCAGTGGGCGGCAGGAGAGGTCTGCGCGCCATGTGGGACCCTCCTCCGGTGGCCGGGGAGCAGCCGGGAATTGAACCGGCGCTGCAGAGGCCGCAGGCAGCTTCGCAGCCCAGCGCTCAATCACTGTACCACTGGGGAGGCCCAAGCAAATGTTATCTTAATAAAAATTAAAAAAATAAGTAAATGTAATAATTACCTTTGAGGTAAAATATGATTTCCTTATAATACAAGTGATTCTAATATTATAGGTTCAAGTAATTTGCACTTACTATATTCATAATCTACATATTATACAAAAGGCAGTAGGGACACATTGTCTTCACATATACAGGTGAGAGAGGCCAAAATTAACATAACTCATATTTAATTGATAAAGGAGATACAAAGATTATACATGTGATATAGATTATGAAAACAACAGAATATTGTATTAACTTGAAAACTGTGGGAGAGCTTACATTGTAAAAGATGTATACATTATTTATTTGAAGAAGAAAGACAAGGAAAATAAAATTAGCATTGTTTTTACTCAGAAATCAGCCTGCTACATAACACTTCTTTAAAAATTTAGATTTTTACCTGTTTTAAAAGTACATCTTGCTAAAATGTATATTTGTTTGAGTAAATTTGAGGTTGTGTATAGGAGAATAATCTTTGGAATTAGATCTTGGTTGGAATCTGGCTTTATCACACACTGTCTGACTTTAAACCTCCCTGACACTTAGCTTTCTTATCTGTAAAATGGATTACAAACCCTTTAAATAAGGGTTTGAATAAGATGAAAATGAGCACCAAATATTTGATAGCCTGGTACAAATGGCAAATAGCATAGGCTGATTAAAGAGTGACACAGGGGGGCCTCCCTGGTGGCGCAAGGGGTTAAGACACAACCTATTAAGCTATCTGCAGCCACTGCAGCAAGAGTTCAATCCCCGGCCAGGAAGCTACCCAAATGGCGCAGCAGACCTCTCCTGACTTGCCCACTGCTCCCCTCAGCAGTGTATTTCAGTCAGTCTGCCTGTTCTGCTCCCCACTCTGTCTCTGGTGAATCCTCTCACCCCTTCCACCTCTGGCCTGTACCCCAGTTCTTGTATGCATAAATAAATAAATCTCAAAAAGTGATGCATGATCACTTTTGATTATTAAATGGAACTCAGATTATTAAATTAAAGTCACATACTTTAATCTTTAGCGATGCATGCATTGCTATCAAGGTGTTATATTTGCAATCAGAAGTAAAAGAATCCCCTATGATCAAGTCACGAGTTCTCTCAAAAATAATGAATTTTGGAACCAAAGGCCAACAAAAAGTAGCTTCAGATTCTCCACCACTCTGAATCCAGTGTGACAATACTACTCACACAGACACATCACTGGCATTTGACAATGATGGGTGAAGGCTAATGGGCATCCATTGTCATTTTCCAAGAAATAGGGAAAACATTAAGTCTTCTGCTTGGAACACATATAAGCTTAAGAGGCAATTTTAAATCACTGAGTAACTTGTCAGCATTTTAGTCCACTGACAATTCTTGCCATTATGACTTGACCTTTTAAAGAGCAGAGATATTTTAAACTAAAAATTGTCCACAAGTTAAAACCACATATTTCTTCCTGATAATGTAACTCTAAGACATATGGTTCTTAGTCACACATTCATCCAAAGCAGAGTGTCAAAAATAAAGCAACCGAGTACTGATAACTCCATAGCATTCTTTTTGGTGCTCACAGTGAAAATAAAACCTTAATTACTGGGGTGGAGGTAGAATGGTCTGGTAGAGAGGATGCACTTGACAGCTAGGCAGACACAGAAGAAGTTCTGGCATGTGACCTGGGGAAAATTCCTTTATTTGCCTAAGTGTAATAGTCATGTACACATTGCAGTGAAAAGTTATTAAACAAATGAAAGATGACAACTAAACCAAAAGAAGTAATAGCACCTTCAAATTTCTGAGTGTTTACAATTTGCTGGGCATTGGACCATATGCCTTATACATACAATCCCACTGAATCTGGATATCATTCTCTGAAGGTACAGTTAACCTATTTCCCAGATGATCAAATGTTGGCCTGAAGAGACAAAGTAGGATCTGAACCTACCTGACTCTAAAACTTGGTTATTCTCTTTTCTTCTGAAGATATAAAAAAGACCTAGTACCTGGACATAAAGTCTTGTACACTTTTGGACCTCCCTGGTGGAGCAAGGGGTTAAGTCTCAGCATTATGAAGCTATCAGCAGCCACTGCAGCACCTTTGATCCCTGTCAGGCCAGGGAGCTGACCCACATGGCACAGCAGACCTTTCCTGTCTCGCCCACTGCTCCCCTCAGCAGTGT
This sequence comes from Talpa occidentalis, assembly GCF_014898055.3. Lineage (NCBI taxonomy): Eukaryota > Metazoa > Chordata > Mammalia > Eulipotyphla > Talpidae > Talpa > Talpa occidentalis. The sequence goes on from NW_023605305.1 coordinate 48,224,237, forward strand.
GTTTCAGTAGATCTGCCTGTTCGGCTCCCCACTGTCTCCGGTGAATCCTCTCACCCCTTGCACCTCTGGCCTACACCCCAGTTCTCATATGCATAAATAATAGGACATGAAATAAATAGGACATGAAATACTTTGGCCTTTACTCTGAGATGAGATACTATTAACAGATTTGAACAAGTGAGTGACATAATCTGGTTAGTTTTTAAAAATGTTTCCTTGAGTTCCTTTGTGGTTAGACTCAAAGCAGGGAGACCAGTTGGATTTTATTGTGATAATCCAGGAGAGGGAGGGTGTGACTTGGAGTAGGGAGGTAGTGGTGGAGGGTCTAGTCGTATATTTTTTTTTTTCACAATTTAAAAAGACAAGTTTATCAGGAAAAGGAGAATGGAGCGCAGAGAGATGCTGCTTTTGAAAGGAAAAGGTTTGTGAAAATTGTGAAAATATCCTGCATAGTCACATACAGCAGTCTTGGGCGAGAGCTGCCATGGTGGTAGGATTTTGGGTATATTTTGAAGGAAGAGCCAATATGATTTGATGATTTGTTGACATATAGATGTGGGGTATAAGACTAGAGAGGAGTCAAAGAGTACAAAGTTTTTATGCTGCTATTGAAGGAGAAGTTGCCATCAACTATAAGGGGGAAGAATGTCAGTGGTGGGGTCACCAAGAAGGGGGGCAATCTGTACATGTGAAGTCTGAGATGCTATTAGACATCCAAATGGAGATGTCAAGTGGGTAGCTAGCTGGGCATAAGCAGTTCAGAGTTCAAGAAGAGCTTAAGCTTGGAGATATAAATTTGGGAGTCAGTAGTGTTTAGATAATTTATAGGCAGAATGGAGATGAAATCATTAAGGAAGTGAATGGATTTTTGATGAATATTCTTAGTCATAACACTTTTCTTTAGCTTTAGTCATTTCATCAAGACAGATTTCTAGGAGTGGAATTAGTGGATCAAAGGGCAAGCATAATCCTAAGGCTCTTGATACATGTGCCAAATTACTTTTCAAGGTTGCAACAATTTACATTCCTAGTTAATATGAGTATTATGCTATAAACTAAAAAATTTCTGCACAGCAAAAGAAACTATTATAAAAATGAATAAATACCCTATTGAGTAGGAGGAGAAAATATTTTCACATCATACTTCCAACAAGGAGCTACGTATTTCTGACAAGGAGCTAATATCCAAAATCTACAAAGAACTCAACAACAAGAAAACAAGCTGCCCAGTTTAAAAATGATCAGGAGAGTTAAATAGAAGTTTCTCCAAAGAAGATATGCAGAAAGTCAATAGGCACTTGGAAAAATGCTCATCATTACTCGTCATCAGAGAACTGCAAATCAAAACGACAATGAGCTACCACCTCACTCCTGTGAAAATGGCCCATTTCAAAAAGACCAGAAAAAAAGTATTGGAGAGAATGGGGAGAAAAGTGAACCTTCTATCCTGTTGGTGGGAATGCAGACAGGGCCAGTCCCTTGGGAAACAGTATAGAGGTTTCTCAAAAGATTAAAAGTAGATCTTACAACTCAGCAATTCTACTTCTAGGTATCTACTCAAAGGACACAAAAAAAAGTAATTCAAAGAGATATAAGCACTCCTATATTCATTGAAGCCTATTTACATTAGCCAAGTTGTGGAAACAACTACAGATGGTTTATTAAGAAGATGTAGTGTGTGTGAGTGTGTGTGTGTGTATACACAAAGTAATACTACTTAGCTACTAAAATTGATGACATCTTGCCGTTTGCAACAGTATGAATGGAATTGGAGCAGGTCTATACTGTGTGATAAGTCAAAAGGAGAAAGACAAATACTGCATGATTTCACTCATATGTGGAATACAGAGAACAGAACAAAGAAACAGAAAATCAAACTTGAAACAAGCCATAGAATTTAAGTCTATGGACTTGAGACTAAAAGAGGGGTGGTGCAGGAGGGGTACTCAGTGTACTACAGTGGATTATGGGGATTTTGGTGGTGGGAGTGGGGGTGTAACACACATCTGAAGAGGTCTGAACCTATACCCCCAAATCATATACAATGTTTAAACCATTGTCATCTAAATAAAAATAATATAATTTTCAAAAAGAATAAAAGTAAATAATCTCTTAGTTTGATACATACAAAATGGAGTCTTTTGGTGATTTTTTTGGATGTGTTAAGAAATAAAAAGTTTTTATAATGTGTTGATCATTTTTCCTTCTTTGTATTGGCTATTATGTTTTCTGCTAGAGTACTTCAAAATTTTAATTTGCATAATTTATAACTTTATTATTTTAATTTTTAATTAATTATAAATTTAATGTTTTAATATCAATTATATTTTATAATATATATCATATATATATTAATCATAAGAAAGTACAAGCTAGGAATTAGATTGCTGCAATAGTGCCTCTCTGATAACTGATGAGTTGTGACATTCCAGGCTATTTTATATGCTTGGGCAGATAATGTCAGTTTTAAAATATCAAAGTATTGAACAATAACTGGAAAAGCATACTGCAATTTTAGACACACACAATGAAAAAAAATCAAAAGAATGCAAAAGAGGTTTTTGTACTCACTGAAGTAAACATTTAAAAATTTGCAATACTGTTCATATACCTAGAGGGTGAGTAGCAAACATTTAGGTAAACTACTTTTCACTATGATAATATATGCAATAAAGAAAATGATGAAACAACAAACATAATGCTTGCTATGCCCTGTGTTATTCGAAGTACTTTGTTTATATTGTTTCATTCTTCCTTATCGCTCCTTTCTTCTCATTGAGGAATTCCTTTTAATAAAGGAGGAATAAGAGGCACAGGTAGGTTAAATTATCTGCCGAAAAATGTCACAGCAGAGTCCTGATTCTAACACACACAGTTGAGTTCTAACTCTGTTTCAGTTGCATTCTATATATTTTACTTACTTGTGATAGCAATGTACAAAGGAAGATTTATCTCCCCATTCTAGAAATGATAAACCAGATACAAGACTTGCTCAGGTCACATAGATAGGAAGTGATTGAATTTGAATTTGGTCAAAGCCACTTTGAGAGCAAAGTTGGTTTTTCTTCCTTTAATGCCACATCCCAGCAAAAACATGTAGTACATGTGTCAAATAGAGAAGGGATCCAGAAATAGGAGATTGAGAGGGGCTGGGAAAGTCAGGGAAATGAGGTGAGGTAACAAAGGACAGCAGAAGAAGATCTGAAAAGTAGAATGGAACAGAAAGGACCAGACAGGAATAAAGCTTGGGAGGGTGACCTAGGATTGCATGTTTGGAGACCAGGCTGGAAAACAGAGTTTATATTGGCTTGTGGATTGGTATTGTTCTTTCTTATTTCTGATAATTTTCTTCTGGATTTCACTTTGACACATATTAATTATGTGGCCCCCTGTTTCTTCCTGAACACTCTTTTTAGCTTCTACAGATCTATAGCTTCTAGAAGGTAAGGAATTTCTCTTGTTCATTTTTTACTCTGGTCTATATAGACTTAACATGTGTTTGTTGACATTAGTTGAATTGCTGGTTTTGAATTATTCTAGACTTTTAGATAAGGTTGTTCACATTCATGGATTTAGAGTTAGTTTCTTTCTTTAAATGGAGTCCCTTCGGCCAACATGGAAATACACTCAAGCCTCCCTTGCATGACAAAAAACCAAAACCAAACAATACATAAAACAATCAAAATCGGGGCCTCCCCGGTGGCGCAGCGGTTGAGCGCTGGGTTGCGAAGCTGCGCGCGGCCTCTGCGGCGCCGGTTCGATCCCCGGCTGCTCCCCGGCCACCAGAGGAGGGTCCCACATGGCGCGCAGACCTCTCCTGCCGCCCGCTGCTCCCCTCAGCAGTGTCCTTCGGTCCTTCTGCCTGCTCTGCTCCCCGCTCTGGCTCTGGTGAATTCTCTCACCCTCCCGCGCTTCTGACTGTACCCAGTGCATGTATAAACAAATAAACAAACAAATAAATAAATAAAATATGTGCCTCTTTAAAAAAAAAAAAAAAAAAAAAAAAAAAAAAAAAAACAATCAAAATCTCTTCCCTCAATTCCGCTTCCCTGCTAACTATTGTTTTATTTTTCTTCTTTCCTTCACAGTCAAAAGTCTTGAGTTTCTGACACCTGCCCACCCAGTTTCATTTTCTTGCCTCCCACTTATTCCTCTGCCTACTCCAATCTGGTGTTTCTCTCTGTCGATTCTCCAAACAAGCAATGGATGATAAAATTTATGAGCTACCTCCCAATTATTTAAATGAATAGGCTTTTCCCAGTGATCATCTTGCTTAATTTTTCAGAGGCTTCACTGGGTAGTTAACTCCTCTCTTCCTGGAACACTTTTAACTTAGTGTCTTTGATGCTCAATTCTCCTTTCTCCCACATCTTGGGCCACTTTTTCTTCCCCACTTAATAACTATTCACCAACAATAATACAGCCTCACTGTATTAATAAATGGAAACACAATCTAGTGTTTTCTATAGGTTGGGTCTTAGGAAAATCCGCTTACTCATATAGCATATTGTAAGCCAATGTTACCTCAATAAAAAATAAAGAAAAAAGGAAATCAGTTTCTTTCTTTGTGTTGACTGTTTCATTTGACCTACTCCCATGTTATTCATGCATCTTCTTCTAAATCTTAACAAACTTTCTACTTGGTCCAATTACCAATTTCTTAGCCTCAGTTAATCCACGATCCATCTCTTGGTGTATTTTTTCAGTTCTTGGCTCTGACAAAGATAATTACCTTTGGACAATTTTTGATGACATTAATTCTTAGTAGATTTCATGGAGGGAGAAAAAAAAAACTGCCACTGAATTTGACATACCATGAAACGAAATAAATAATATGAAAACTAGTGAATCATTTTGGAAGTTTTACAGAGTTCAAATAAGCTTAGTATACACTTTTCCCTTTTGGAAAATTTTTTGTGGTTTCCTGCAGCTATCACATTGCCGTATTTTGTTTATTCAGTTTGTTGGAACTAAATTTTCCCAATTCTTATTTATATTCTCAGTTTTAAATTTATATTTCCAATTATTTTTGATCTTTAAGCATACACATCTGTTGAAAGACTAAGAAGAAGAAAAATCATTCTTAATTTCACCTTCCAGACACAGCCAAACACAAATTAATTTTTCATAATAACATGATTTTTATGCAAAAATGTCCTTTATTGGCTTGTAGCAAAAATAGTTTAAAAAATTTTATAATATAAATTAGCAGCGTCTTTGGAGATCTCTGATTTTATAATTTTTTTCACTCTTTGTTTTAGTGAAGGCAATTTCCCCCCATATAAATACCAGTTTTAGTTTAAACCAATCATTATAAATGATCTGAATTTATAAAAATAAGCTCCTTTCCTCTTTTTTTATTTTTTGAGGGGGCTGAAAATTTACTATTCAACTGGCAAATCACATTATTGTGGCAAAAATTATAACCATGTCTGAGGTAAGAAAAAATTTCTCTGAAGCATGACTCATTTTAAAATTGAAAGAGCCAAGGATAGAAGGCATTCGAGATCTGAGAACCCTTTTTAAATAATTAAGGTAAAGTTCTACTTGTAGTCAAAGGAAAGGTTAATCCTTTGCTTTTCTCTAATGTTTTCACATTTTAGCTTCATCTCTGGAAACAGAGTGCACACTCTCTGGGATCAGGCGCTGTCTCAGGTCTTTTCTGGCTCTCCACAGTGACCTGTAGGTGCTTCATAACTATGAGCTAGAAGACATGTGGATCAGAATAAGTAAAAATTTCATTTGTGACTTACAAAGGATTCTCACATCCTTTTCTGACTTCAGTTTCATGTCAATTCAATGAACCATTGAGAAGGTAAATAAATAGTCCAACCAATGTCTTACAAACATGCTCACAATATTATTTTAAGTAAAAAAAAAAATTTCTAAAAGCAGAGTACAATATGATTTTAGCAATCATATTGTCAAAATATCACAGAAAAACTGCATGGAAAAGCCCCAAAATGTTAACAGTGGTTATTTCTGGGCTTTAGAATAATGGATGATTTTTGTTTTCTCCACAAACACTTCTGCATCCCTCACCCCCAGCATCTACCCACGCACAGACACTTACACACACACATGCACACACATGCATAGAACCTTTCCATAAATATTACTCGTTTTAAAAAGCATAAGATTTTTACATAAAGGAATTAAAAACAGAAGTAAACAGACTCCATTTCTTCTCCTCTTGATAGAAACGAAAGCTGTTCATCCTTCAGGCAGCTCTACTTGCCAATGTTAAGAAGCAAAATGTTAGAAAATAATATAGCGTGCATCTGCCAAGACAGATTCGTGGTTGACATTTCTTCTGAAAAAATGTCTCCCTTAAAATAAGTAGCTGTTCGTGTTGTCTCTTGATTTAGTAATTTTGAAAAGTAATGAATAGCTTTTAGACTTGGATTTCAGCTTCCCCATGGAACCCATCACTTTGAATGGGTGACTTAGGTATGATGGAGCATGTGATGGGGGAGACTTTATCACTGGGTACATGTCATCTTCCCAAAATATATTTGCATGAAGTTGTTTGGCACAGTGAAGTGCTTAACAAACGCAAGCTATTATTCATTATTATTACATGGTATTTCCTAGCGTTTTGGGTATAGCTATGGATTACAGTAAAAACTACAGATATCATTTACTTAACCACACACGTGATGACTACTTTATTCATATTAGTTTTAATCCTTAATTAATCTTTAGAGTTAGATAACTCCATCATCATTTTTTAAAATTGTTTTTTAAAGATTTATTTTATTTATATAAGAGGTAACAGGCCAGGTGCGTGGGAGGGTGAGAGGATTCACCAGAGACAGAGCGGGGAACAGAACAGGCAGACTGACGAAATACACTGCTGAGGGAGCAGTGGGCGAGACGGGAGAGGTCTGCTCATCATGTGGGTTGCTCCGAGGCTGGCGGGGAAGTTGTGGACAGCTTCACAGCGCTGCGCTCAACTGTCTGCGCCAACAGGGAGGCCCTCCGTCACCATTTTATAGAGGAGAATACTCCAGATTAAATGCTTGTCATAATTCAAACTCTGGCCTTTGTGACTTCAAAGCCAGACTTTGGCCCACTATACCACAGTACATTTTTCTTAATGTCATATTTATCATTGAGTCACTTATAGCATTTCCCTACCATGGGATACCTTTGAATATATTTAGAAATTCAGCTGGGTTTCTGAATGATTCAGGTATGAAAAAATATAGGAAACTGGCAGTCAACACTCTTGTCTACTGAGACCATCCTCAGAGAGGGAAGAAGGGGGGAACTTTTAATGAAGAGAGAAAAAGCAAAATTGGGAGAAGAAAAAAGAGATAAATAAAAACCAAGAGTCTATCAAATCGCTTCTGCAGGACTTTTATAGCTGGTGACAGGTCTGGCAATGCTTTTTTCAGACTGTTGAGCTGCATTCAATTTTCTTAGTTCATCATTTCATAGAAGCTGCATCAGCCACCTTCTTGAGCCTTAAAAAATTGCCACAGGAACACAGGAATTTCTCTCTTGCCAGAAATTCAATATAGTAAAAGAATCAGGATGAGAAAGCAGCACAGCATCTGTGCTTGCTATAAAATTTCTGGCCAGTGCAGAAGGCAATACAGGCTTCCCTCACTATACAAAAGTACAATGTTCCTATTTGGTAGGTTAATTATTGGGTTGGGAAATGCGCAAACATTTTTTCCATAAAAGTTAATGATAACAGCATTCCCAGACCACCCCCCCCCCCAAAAAAAAAAAAAAAAAAAAAAACAACTCTACAAAATCAATGCCAAACGGGAATGTTCTACTTTCAGACAGTGGGGAAAAACTGTTCTATAAAAACAGAATGACAATATCACACCTACCTAGGAGATGGGTATTATAAGGTTTAGTTTCCTGATCACAAACCTGAGGCCCTGAATCTGAATAACTTGTGCAAGGTCAAAAGCTGGTAATGGACTAGAACTGTGACTACTTTGCCTCTGACATCTAAACTTACAATTACCATCCCAAATTTTCTCTTTAGATAAATGGAGCTGCTTTCACTTACCTACTTACCTGGCTGTGTTTTTTTTTTTTTTTCTTTTCTAGATTATTCTCTTTATGTCTCCAAATCCAGATGTGATTAGGCTTGTGAGTATGCTTTACTCAACAAGTATTTATTAATCACTTAGTGTGTGCCAGGAAGTGATCTAGGAATCTGGGATATCAGTGGGCGAGAAATCGATCAAAATATTTTCCTTCATCAAAATCTCAGCTTTGCTTCAGTGAGATTGTATACTATTTTGGAAACTTGCATTATTTGAAGAATTCTAATTTACTTTATAAGAGTGGTGAAACAAACTAAATAAAAATCTGCTGTATAATTCAAGACTTAAAGTTTGATCTCGGAGACCTAACACTTAAAAGGAAAACAAAGCATTATTTATAGTAATGCAATGACTAGAATTCTTAAAAGATATTACCTAGGATTAATTGCAAAGAAGATTTAAAAGAGCTCAAGCTTAAGGGTCTTTTTGACTCCTTCTTTCCCCATATACATCAACCTCATATATACATGTAAAATATATGTGTATGATATATGTTACATATTCATATATTAAGACATATTTATTGAGGATCATCATATAATTGACAATCCATTATATGCTCTGTTCACTTAGTAAATACATCTTTTTTTAAAATGTATTTATTTATTTTCTTATATCATTGTTTATTTTTGTACAGTAATTGATTTCTCCCCTCAGGTGTAATCCCAGGGTTCTCCCACCACCACAGCACCCATCATCCATCACCACAGTCCCTTGTGCTCTTCCCTCCCCTGTTTTGACCCCTCTCCTTCCCACTCCCCTGCTGGATGCCTCAGATCTATGGTCTCCTTGCAAGTTCTGTCTCTTTCCTGACCCTTTGTTTGGTTTCTCTATATTCTGCATGTAAGCGAAACCATCAGACATTTGTCTTTGTCTTTTTTTTTTTTTTGATTTATTTCACTTTAGCATAATCCCTAATAGAGCTTTAAGGTGAACTTAAGGCTCTAAGCCATGTGCTAGAAATAAAATATTAAAAGCAACAGTAAAATTATAGAAAGTAAACAGTAGAATTATAGCAGAATGATACCAGAATCATAAAGAAGTAGAATTATAAAATAGAATAATTGATATGATTGGGATCAAAATGGGATTAGGGGAACTCAGAGCTGGCAGAGTCTTTGGTGTCAAGTAGTTTCGCAGAGAAAGCCACCCCACGTATGACAGCCCAGTCAGGTCAAGACAGAGCAGTGAGGTTGTCAGAACTGCAGGGAAAGGGGAAAGTGTGGGCACAACAGCCCCAAGCTGGAGAGAATTCAGTCTGTGAGTCACTGTAAGTTAAAGAACACAGTTGAGACCACTGAAATCTCCTATGTCTTTTTCTTCTTTTCTCTTCCAGCTTTTAAGCAGCACTACCATTTCACTGAGACTGGAATGGCACGGCATCATTATGAAATAGCCTACCTAGGCAATTCTTGGATATTAATTGATAATACTAAATTTCAGTGTTTTAGGATTCTGATTGAATTGATGAAATGAGTAGCCAGTCAGAAGTAAGTGGGCAGTCTTCCGACGTCACTAATAAAGCCAAGAGGATTTCACCTGAGGCTTTGAGATCTTTTGAGACGGATTTAGTTGGAAATGACTGTTGCATTAATCACTCAGTTGTAAAGGACTGTATTGTCTTTTTAGACTTCTGTCAGAATTAAATTGTCAAAGACATAAATTTTAAAAGTCTTGGTAGAAAAACTAAAAAGAAATATTACCAAGTATACATCATGCGATGGTGGTAGCTGTATTTAGATTTTTTAAGCAGAAGTTTCAGGATAGAGGAAAAAAAAATCACATCTTATGTTGCACAACAATCTTGGTATTTTCAGATTAAATTTTCAAGGAAGAAGCATGATTCTTTACCAAAAGAGTCCATTGTTTCTCTTTTTCTTCCTTGATCCTGAAATTGACAGCAATTGTAGAAATTGTTTGAAGCAACACTCTGGTATTTTCTGAGAAATCTCTCATGGTTGCTGACACCTCCAAACAACCTGTGAATTGGCAATGGCTAGAGGCCAGACCACAGGAAAAGCCTGAATTTTTGAAAGTCTGAGTCTAAACACTACCAAAAAGCAACCTATCCAGTTCAAAAGAATGGAGTCGAAGCAAGGTCTTGGACACATTCAACTTATTAGAACTAATTAATTCCATCCAATTCAATTTATGCATTAACTCAAGAAGTATTTTTAAGCACCCTTTATTTATCTGATTCCATTCTGGAGGCACAGTCTCTGCTAATGTGGCCACTAGAGAGAATGAGGTCATGCTACAACTCACACGCCTGCACACCTCTTTTCTACAGATATCCTTTTATAGTCAGTCCTTGTTACTTTAATGAGGAGATCTGAAAGCCAAAAGTCAATGTTTTCATTAATATATAAGTACCCCATATTAGCTAGAGATCCCCAAACAACAGAATAAGTTGAATGAGTATGTTTTTAAGATTATACTCATTAAATTCCTAAATTTATTAAATTTGCTCTATTAAATTCCTAAATCAGGAAGGAAGGTCTCAACAAGAAATTGGAATGGTTAAGATAGCATTTCTTTTATAGCCCTACTCCTTCCCTGGCTATTCAGACCCAGATTTGTCTTTTTTGTCCACCTATTCCCATCTCTAACTCTGAACTTCATTATGACCATGACTCCTCATCTAGTCATTTCAAATGCCTGATTATTTTTCTCAATGCATGGAGCAACCGTCACATATTGACCAGAGTGTTTGGGTCCATACAGATCCTCAGGAGTTACCTAGAGAAGGCAGAGGTGATTTATTCCATCTGGTAGCTCTTTGGACATCTTTCTGTCATAATAATAGTGAGATGCATGGAAGTCACTCTGTTTATCTCCTCTTACCTCCCCTCCCCCACCTGGACTCCTTCAGAGCAGGGGCATGGCTGCATGTCCACCCTATCCCGCTACATCACTCTATCCCACAGGAAGCATCACCTGAGGCAGTGCTTGGGGAAGAGACTTCCAAGAGAGTCTGGTTGGGGAAAGGCAAGATTACTGATGAGGGAAGCCAGTCACACAGACCATACAAGAGCTCACGCTGAGTCTGAAGGATAAAGCGGGCAGACCAGAGGAGAAAGAGTAATGTCAAAATGAGACACGGAGTGGGTGAGGCAAGTGTCAGGCTGTGCAGTTTGGGGTGATCTGAGAAAGGGTAGCATGTTCTTATACTTACCTGAACTGAGACACCTGGCACATGTAAGACACTAAATTTTAATATCTACCTTACAGGATTGAGTGATTAAAAGAGGCAAATATTTGGAAAGCAGCTGACATAGCATTTGACATAGTTTGCTAGTTAGTTCTCCACATCTCCGAGAATTATATTTCTTATTTTGTTACGAGAATAGTTGGGTATCATTGGCCTCTTAGCACCTTCTTGCAGTTCACATTAATATGCAATTATCAGTATCTTTTAAGACTATCTTGAGAAAGATGGGTTAACACTTTGCTTGAAGATAAGTCTGACTCAGTCCCTAATTACTAACTCAAACCTCATTTTCCTTATTTACTGGCTTTGGGATTTACAGTGTGTTCCAGAACCTCTCTGAGTCTGGTTTTTTTTTTTTTTTTTCCTTCATTAAAACTTGAAGGACTATTGTGAAAATTAGATACAAAGTGAATAAAGATCTTGGAACACTAAAAGTACTGAATGAAAAATAGTTTTATTAGTAAATACAGACTCATTGTTTTTGAATAGATTTACTTATAAATGTACTCATCCTATCTCTTTAAATAGAGAAAACAGGCTTTTTTTTTTTTTAACCATGAAATATCCACTACCTGTAGGTTGGCTTACTTAACATTTATTCTAACTCCTTTTTTTTTTGGTTTCTACCACATCAGAGGTTGGGATGCTAAATAATTCATTTCCTAGCCTCCATTAGAAGCAGGGGAAGTGTGAGTTAAAATGGAGGGAGAGAAGGCATATAGAAAAGGCTTTTTTCCCTAATGAAGGGTATTAAATGTGACTGGTGAGTACTTTCTCCTAACTCCTTTGTCCTATTTGGAATGTGGATTTGACCACTAGAACAACAGCAGCCATTTTTGTTACAGGGAGGAAATACATTAAAGAGGGTGGAACAGAGGGTGGAACAGAAAGAGAAAAGAGGCCTCCCCGGTGGCGCAGCGGTTGAGCGCTGGGTTGCGAAGCTGCCCGCGGCCTCTGCGGCACCGGTTCGATCCCCGGCTGCTCCCCGGCCACCGGAGGAGGGTCCCACATGGCGTGCAGACTTCTCCTGCCGCCCGCTGCTCCCCTCAGCAGTGTACTTCGGTCCTTCTGCCTGCTCTGCTCCCCGCTCTGGCTCTGGTGAATTCTCTCACCCTCCCGCGCTTCTGACTGTACCCAGTGCATGTATAAACAAAAAACAAAACAAAACCAGCAAACAAATAAATAAAGCATGCCTCTATAAAAAAAAAAAAAAAAAAGAAAGAGAAAAGAAGCATGGCTCTTTGATGACATCATTAAGTCACTGTACCAGCCCTGGGTCATCCATCTCTGAACTTATTTCTATTTATTTATTTATTTATTTATTTTAAAGATTTATTTATTTATGCATGTAAGAACTGGGGTATAGGCCAGAGATGCAGGGGGTGGTGAATCCTCTCACCAGAGGAATACTCTGGTAAGAGGATTCACCAGATACAGAGTAGGGAGCAGAACAGGCAGACTGACTGAAATACATTGCTGAGGGATGCAGCGGGCAAGACTGGAGAGGTCTGCTGAGCCATGTGGGTTAGCTCCCTGGCCGGCCAGGGATCGAACTCATGCTGCAGAGGCTGGGGATAGTTTCATAGTGCCGTGCTTTACCCTAGTGCCACCAGGGAGGCCCTGTACTTATTTTTATACAAGTCAAATAAAATTGTTGAAACCACAGCTATTCATCTATTAAGTACTTATAATCAAAAGCATCCCTGACAGATATAAATCTTTTATTTCCAGTGATAACTGATTACCCTGCAGTACTTTAATGAAATTATGTCCTCATATCTATCATGGCTATATGCCATAAAAATAAATGGTTCCAGATATGCCACTAATATTTGACTTAAACACTAATTCACTCACTCAATGAGAATTTGGAAACATTTGTGGGAAGAATGATTGGTGATTCAACTGGTTCTGGTATCCCTTTGCTTGAATTTTAATGTCACTCACTTCAGAGTGCTTCAGCTGATCACAGTCCTTACACATTCCTTTCTTCCCTTTCAACTGGGCATTGAATGCTATTCAAGTAGGAAATCAAAATGGTTCAACTGGGAAAGTTCACATTGTATCTCATATGTAGGTAACTAATGAGTATTAGTTTTCCTTGGAGCACTTTTTTAGTTACTCCCATGTTTGTACTTGTTTCCAGATGGTTGTAGATCTTGCCCCATGGAGAATGAAACCATGCATCAAAACAGTCACCGTCCCGGGTTAGGCCCTGTTAAATCCCTTCCAGACACTTCCTCTATTCAGTGTTTTACACAGAGCTACCCGCTTATTACTTCACGTTCTGTAGTTCTTTGCTCGAAGCCTTTAAAGCTTGACCACATCCACGAAATATCCCTTCCTCCTTAGCCTTCAGTACTTTCTGCAATTTGACCCAGCACATCTCCCTCTTCTTTCTAATTCTCACTGCTCTGTTCACTACCTTACCTGCTTGTGTCTACTTATGACTGCTTATAATGCCCTTTTTTCCCATGACTGGGTTCTACTCTTTCCTATCTTTCAAGGGCCAGTGTTTCCAGTAAAACAGCCCCTAAATCTTTCCAGAAGAGTCACTTCTCAGCTCCTGTCTTTTCTTGACCTCTTATATCTCTATGTATGGCACTTATATTTTCCTGTGCTGTATCCACGTTATTGACACTTACTGGTTTTATTGCACTTCGCCTTTTTGTGCTTTGCAGATCTGCATTTTAGCGAACTGAAGCTTTGTAGCAGTCCTGCTTCTAGCATGTCTGTTCTCCCATTTTTCTTTTTTTCTCTTTTTTAATTTATTTTTTTCTTTATTTTTTACATCATTTTTCATTTTTTTAAAGATTTATTTATTTATTTATACAAGAACTGGGGTAGAGGCCAGATGTGCGGGAGGGTGAGAGGATTCACCAGAGACAGAGCAGGGAACAGAACAGGCGGGCTAATGAAATACACTGCCGAGGGGAGCAGCAGACACGACAGGAGAGGTCTGCCACGACATGTTGGACCCTTGCTGGCCAGCTGGCCAGCTGGGATCAAACCGGTGCTGCAGAGGCTGCAGGAGGCTGCGGACAGCTTCACAGCGCTGTGCTCAACCACCTGCGCCACCAGGGGAGGCCCTTATTTTTCATTTTTGCACAACATATGCATTTTCATCTTGGTTATAGTCCCCATACAATTCCCACCCCCCTTGTTTTGATCCTACTCCCTTCTTCCCACCCCACCCCCCGCACCCCATAGTGTGTGTCTGGTTTATAGATGCTTGTTGATTTTGATTATTACTTCATTGTAATAAGTCTTTTCCCTGTTCCCTTATTTAGGTTTTCTAAATACCTGATATGAGTGAGACCATCCGGTATTTTTCTTTTTCTTTCTGGCTAATTTCACTGAGCATGATCCCTTCCAGCTTCATCCATGTTGCTGCAAATTGCATGAGTTTAGGTAAGCTATGGAAACAACCCAAGTGCCCAAAAATAGATGACTGGATCAAGAAGATGTGATACATATACACCATGGAATATTACTCAGTATTCTGCCATTTTTCCAACAGCAAATGCTCACTTCATGTCTCTATGCCACACTTCGGCAATTCTCACTACACTTCAATTATTATTATTATTATTATTATTATTATTATTATATTGGCTAAAATGATCTGTGATCAGTGATTTTTGATGGTATTGATGTCACTGTATTGGGGCTCCATGAACTGTGCCCATATCAGACAGTAAACTTAGGAGATAAATGTGTGTTCTTATTGCTCCACCAAGTGACAATTTACCCATCTCTCTCCCTCTCTTCACACCTATTTTTTTGAGACAGCGATATTGAAATTAGGCGAATTAGTAACCTTACAATAGTAAGAAGTATTGCCTATCACTGGCTCTAATTAAAAACTAAAAGCTTGGTGAGGAATACATATCAAAAGCCAAGATAGGTTGAAAGCTAGATCTCTTGCACCAAACAGTTAGCTAAATTGTGAATGCTAAGGGAAAGTTCTTGCAGGAACTTAGAAGTGCTACTCCAGTGGACACATGAATAATAAAGCAAAATAGTCTTACTGCTAAAAGAGGCAAGTTTTAATGGCCAGAATAGAAGATCAAACCAGCCACAACATTACTTTAAACAAAAGCCTAAACCAGAGAAAGACACTAACTTTTCAATTATTTGAAGGCCGAGAGAGGTGAGGAAGTAAAGTTTGAGGCTAGCAGAGGTTGGTTCGTGAGCTTGAAGGAAAGAAACCATCTCCATAACACAAAAGTACAAGGTGGAGAAGGAAGTGCTGAAGTAGGGGGTGCAGCAAGTTATCCAGAAGATTTAGCTAAAGCAATTAAGGAATGTGGTCACACTAAACAGACTTTCAATGTAGATGAAACATATTGGAAGATGATGCCATCTAAGACTTACATGGTTAGCATGGAGAAGTCAGTGCCTGGACTCAAATCGTCAAAGGACTGACTGAAATTTCTATTAGGGACTAATGCAGCTGCAGACTATAAGTTGAAGTTAATGCTTATTTACCATTCCAAAAATCCCAGGGCGCTTAAGAATCATGCTAAATCTACTCTGCCTGAGCTCCATAAATGGAACAACCTAATCTGGACAATAGCAGATCTGTTCACAACATGTTTTACTGAATATTTTAAGCCCACTATTGGGACTTACTGCTCAGGAAAAAAAGATCCCTTTCAAAACACAGCAGCCCATTGATAATGCACCTGGGACCCAGTAACTTTGATGGACATGTATAAGATTGATGTTGTTTTCATGCATGCTAACAAAACATCCATTCTGAAGTACATATTTATAAATACATTTTGTAAGGCTATAGCTTTGATAGATAGTGATTTCTGTGATGGAGCTGGGAAAAATAAACTGAAAACCTTCTGGAAAGTAGTCACCAGGCTAAATGCCATTTGGAACATTTGTGATTTATCAGAAGGGGTCAACATATCACTATTATTTTTTAAAGATTTATTTATTTATTTATTTATTTATTTATTTATTTATTTATTTATTTATTTATTTATTTATACAAGCACTGGGTACAGTCAGAAAGCGCGGGAGGGTGAGAGAATTCACCAGAGCCAGAGCAGGGACCAGAACAGGCAGAGTGATGAAGTACACTGCTGAGGGGAGCAGCGGGTGGCAGGAGAGGTCTGCGCACCATGTGGGACCCTCGCCGGTGACCGGCGCTGCAGAGGCTGCAGGCAGCTTCACAGCCCAGCGCTCAACTGCTGCGCCACCAGGGGAGGCCCAACATATCACTATTAACAGGACTTGGACAAAGCAGATTCTAAACCTCATGGGTGACTTTGAAGGGCTCAAAACTTCAATGGATGAAATAACTGCAGATGTGGTATACATGCAAGAGGACTAGATCTAGAAGTGGTACCCGAAGACGTGACTGAATTTCTGTAATCTCACCATAAAACTTGAACAGAGGGTTGTTTCTTATGGATGAACAAAGGAAGTCATTTTCTGAGATGAAATCTAGTCTTGGGTGTAGATGCTGTAAACATTGTTGGAATAACAACAAAAGATTTACAATATTACATAAACTTTGGATAAAATAGCAACATGTTTTGAGATAATTTACTCCAATTTTGAAAGAAGCTCTGCTGTGCATAAAATGATATCAAGCATCATTACATGTTACAGAGAAATCTTTTGTGAAGGCAAAAGTCAACTGATGCAGCAAACTTCACTTTTGTCTTATTTTAAGCAATTGCCACAGCTATCCCAGCCTTCAGCAGCCACCCTGATCAGTCAACAGCCATCAACATAGAGGCAAGACTCTTTACCAGCAAAAAGATTAGGACTTGAGGAAGGCTAAGGTGATCTTTAACATCTTTAAGCAATAAAGAATTTTTTAATTGGGGCTTCCCCTGGTGGCGCAGGCAGTTGAGTGCAGCGCTGTGAAGCTGTCCACAGCCTCTGCAGCACCGGTTCGATCCCTGCCGGCCAGCGAGAAGCCCACATTGTGCCCCAGACCTCTCCTATGTCGCTCGCTGCACCCCTCAGCAGTGTATTTCAGTAGATCTGCCTGTTCTGCTCCCCACTCTGTCTCTGGTGAATCCTCTCACCCTCCCACGCATCTGGCCTGTATCCCGATTCTTGTATAAATAAATATATCTTAAATTTTTTTTTAATTAAAGAATGAACATGGTTATTTTTAGACATAGTGCTACTACACATTTAACAGACTACAACTTAGTGTAAACACACTTTTATTTGCACTGGGAAACAAAATAATTCATGTGACTAGCTTTACTGCAATATTTGTTGTGGTGGTCTGTAACTGAACCCACAGTATCTCCAAAATGTCTGTACATCCTGTGTGTTGCTGAATACAAACTCCACAAAGGTAAATGTGTCTCTACTTCATCTTTGTATTCTCTCCAGTGCCTGACGTGGTCCTTGGCATATGGGAACGTTTTCTTGTTTGGCATGCAACACGCCCTCAATAAGCTTGTTTGAATGGGTGGCTACAAAACACAAGAGGAAGATGAACTATAAGACTCAAATTAGACAAGTACAGAACTGCTGCTATGGTTTTACATTTTATTTGTAGACCTGAGCAAGGTCTAGAAGGCCAAGAAGAATACTGGGAAGTGCAAATAAAGAAAATACATGGCTCAACAACTGGTCATTTATAGTTAAATTTCCATCTTGCAATGTGTGCTCAGATGAATCAGCCTTATGGTCTTAATTGTTTTTCTTGTGTTACCTAGTTAAAATTACTTTTCAAAAACCTCACAATGTAGCAACAGAATTCATTTCTTTCTTATTCTTTCCTGAGAAACAGAAATGAAGAGATTATAGCTGAATAGAGCTGCTTATCAAACAATAAGAAAACAATAATGAGCTTCTTCTTCAAGATAGGGAGTGCTTAAGTGTCATGTTTTAATAAAGGGACAAGGCAGCAATTATGACACTGGGGTCAGTGTCTTAGATCTGGGCGGAGGCTCCTCAACTCTTGTGGGGTCTGGGGCAAGCTTCGCTTCCATGTGCTATAGTGTTCTCATTCTAAAAAGGAGATTACCGTAAAAGTGGCCGTATGGAGACTTGGTAAGGATTAATGCCCTATCACCCTTGAGCACTCTGAATAGCAAACACATAGTAAGCACTCAGGGATTGTTAGCTATGGCTTTTAAAGATACCATCCATTTATAATCTTTGATTGATTGTATTTTCCTGACTGGCAGTCCTACTTCCTCTTTTGTTTTTTCCTTCTTGCTTGTTTTTTTGTCAGTTAATCTAACTGTCATGCCTTTTCTCTTTAAAGCTACTGATCAATTCCAATTAGGTTGTTCTTAAATGTGAACAAAAATTATTTCAAGAACTTTATGAAAAAATATTATTTTCTTACTTGCGCTTATAGTAAAACTCAGTACGACATTTTAAAGTAAATGAAGAACTAATTCTGGAAGGGTGGAATGTTCATGGACACTAAAGTCAAAATTATTGCTCATCTGGGAAGGTGATCAGCAAAAAGTGCGTGTGTGTGTGTGTGTGTGTGTGGTGTGTGTGTGTTTACATTTTCCTTAGGGAACGGTAGGATTGAAACAAGCTGTAGTATGGCATCATATCCAGTAACCAACTATCTACTAATCAGCTTTATCTTACTTAAAAATAATTGCAAGTAAAGACAAATCTATTGTGGAAGCCAATTCCATAGAAATAGCCTAGGCATAACTACAGGCCTACCTAAAACTTCTCAACAACAGCAGTTGGAGTTATAGTTCTTGTAATGGGAAGCTTCTTACCCTAAATCTTTCAGATGTTTTATTTATTTCATGGTTATCATATGAAGGCCTTACTTTATGTAATTAAAGATTTGTGCCTGGGGCTTTTTGGACTCTAGTTCATGGATATCTGTAATAATAAAAATCAATCAAAAAAAGGCTACATCTTTTCAGGGAAGGAAGCATTTGTCTTTTTAAGTTCTCCCTCATTTTTCCTGTAAGCACCTGGATGAAACGCAATGAGAATATTGCATTTGTTATGTGAGAGTTCTCACCATTAAGTGCTGACAGCAGGTTTGCCATATAACCAGCATCAATTCCTCATTTAAAAGGAGACGCATTCGCTGAGTCATTTGGTTTGCTCTATGCCTGTGGAGTGTGAATATGACTGATACTGGGTGAGCTTTGGGTATGGGTAAGTTGTGAGTCAGGATGCTAGCTTGTTTCCAAGACAGAACACCAGAATTAGCTATAAATATGGTATCTGCTTGTCTTCCCTGTTGTTTTGATGCTGTTTAGGAACAGCATAATTTGCCCCAAAACTGTGGCTGTTACTTTGCTATATGTGGGTTGCCACTTTGTAAGCACACAGCTTTATCGCTCAGTGCTTTTATTTCTTTCTATAAAAAAGGCCAGAGAACAAAACTGGCATAATCATTGTTTAGTTATTTTATTTTATTTTATTTTTTAGATATTTTATATTTTATATTATTTTAGATATTTCTCTTTTACTTGTGAGCTGTCTACATTGAAGATTGAAAAGCATTAAGTTTCATGCTGTAAGTTACCATTCATTTAACTTAAAAAAAAATACTTTGTGCAATTGAACACAAAGATTCAGAGGGCCATACATCCAGGTTCCTATCATTACCCTAGCAAATGCCGTCCAGAATATCTCTATAGCTTCTCTTAGTTAGTAACCTTTGGAAATTCCCCCTTGTCTACCAGGTAGGAATTACTGGAGGTTTTTTTTTTTTTTTTTTTAACATGACAGTGGATGTTTAAACAGGATATAATAAGCGATGGTATTTAAAAGGGAACACATCTTTGCTATGTTTTATATAACAAATTCATCCACTTCAAGCATTGAGATGCAGTAACAAATTTTTCTCCCAGTAATTTTAGGAGAATGGGTTTGTTTGGGTAAAACTTTTTCAAGTGTTTTCATCTGTCTTATGTTAGGTGGAGGTGGGTTGCTGAATCTGCTGAGGGTTTGTGCTAGTCAGATTTTTTCCCCACCATACTGTGCAGTGATGCTAGCAGAGATGGTGATAATTAACCATTGGCTGTGCCCTGGGAGTTTAAGCACAAGGATTCTTGTATTTTAAATGTTTGTGTTGATGCCTATGAAACTTGAAGCTAATTATCACATTATTAGTCAACAGTCTGCCTAAATTAACTTTTGTTATTCCTTTTTATTTTCTCTTTGGCTAGGAGTATCTGGTGGGATGGAAATTACATAACTTAAGTGGTATATCCACAATATATAATGGAGGTATTCTCTAACTTGAAGGTATTCTCTAACTTGTTTTGGGGTAATTCAAGCAAATATAGTGCAAAATGGGGTTGTCAGGTGCTCAAGGACAATGTCTGGTGAATGAACATAATCAGAAAAATAAGGTGCATGTTGGAGTTTTTCCTAAAATCAAACAGATTTGTTTAAAGACTTTGTTTGGAACAATGTCATACTTAATTTTTTGTGCTAAAAATGTCCTTTCAAACAGTGGCAACAATAAATGGGATTTTCCCTAGTACCCTCACTTAGTAATATATAAAAAAAAAAAACAACTTGAGAAATGCACATTAAAGCAATAATGAGATACCATCATACACCTACTAGAATGGCCAAAAATCCAAAACACCGACAATATCAATTACTGGCAAGAATGTGAACAAAAGGAACTCTCCCTCATTCATTCATTGTTTGTGAGAATGCAAAATGGTACACTTTGAAAGACAGTTTGGAGGCTTCTTAAAAAACTAAAAAAAATTAGAGAAACAAAAGAAAGGGTCAAATAAAGCCAAACTGATAACAAATTCTAGAAATCAGGCTGTAGAACCAGAATGGAAGGTGGAGAGGAGAGAAGAATGTGATGGAGAGCACCATGGACCATGGGGGAAGACTATGGATGTTTTGGTGGTAGTTGTGGGGTATAAAACAATACCTAAGGGCCTCCCTGATGGTGCAAGGAGTTAAGACACAGCCTATGAAACTGTCAGTAGCCACTGCAATATAAGTTTGATTCCCAGCCAGCAGACATCTCCTGACTTGCCTGCTGCTCCCCTCACCAGTCTATTTCAGTCGATCTGCCTTTTCTGCTCCCCACTCTTGTCTCTAGTGACTCCTCCCCCCACATCTCTGGCCTGTACCCCAGTTCTTATAGCATAAATAAATAAATCTTAAAAAAAAAAAGGAAGAAAACAACACCTAAAGGGAGAGATCCCATACCTGTAAATCACAATGTTGTAAACAAATGTTACCTCACTGAAAGAAAAAAAAAGAACAAAAACTAAATATATTCTTACCATAGGATCTAGTAATTGTACTCCTCAGTATTTATCCAAATAAAATGAAAATGTATGTCCACATAAAAACCTGCATATGGATATTTGCAGCTTTATAATAGATGCCAAAACTTGGAAGCAACCAAGATGTCCATCAGTAGGTGAATGGATAAACCATAGCACATCCAGACAATGGAATGTGATTTTGAAAAAAATAAATGAGCTATCAAGCCATGAAATGACATGGAGGAAATGTAGGTACATGTTACAAGATGAAAGCAGCCAATCTGAAAAGGATACTGTAAGATATCAATGACGTGACATTCTGGAAAAGGCAAAACTACGGAGGGAGTGAAAAAAGGTCAGTGGTTTCCAGGAGCCAGGGTATGGTGAGAGGTGGCGAGGGATGAATAGGCAAAGCACAGAGATATTTTAGGGCAGTGAAAATGTTCTGTGTGAAATTATAATGGTGAGCAGGCTAGATCAGATCAGCTGTGGCTGCTTACAGAAGAGGTTATTATCTGCAGCCTCCCCTGACCTGGGGATTTAAGCCAAGATAATAACTAAATGGTCTACTGTTGTTAACCAGAGTTCAAAGCATCTGGGTCCTAGTAACAGGAATGAGCACGCAAGGGCAAGGCTCTGTATCATAAATATGAAAAGAATAAGTCTGTGACCCTGCTCAACCATATTCCCCTCCCGATGCTATATCTATTGCTAACCAGAGCTTAGAGGTTGAGGCTGCTTACCAGATAAGAGGGAACAACAGTGCCTCCCTGGTGGGACAGGGTCTAAGTCTCAGCACTATCAAGCTATTGCCAGACACTGCAGCATGAGTTCGATTCCCAAAGGGCCAGGGAGAAACCCACATAGTGCATCAACCTCTCTTGTCTCTCCCACTGCTCCCCTCAGCAGTGTATTTCTATCGATCTGCCAGTTTTGCTCCCCACCCTGTCTCTGGTGATTCATCTCACCTCTCATACTTCTGGTCTACACCCTACTTATTATATGCATAAATAAATAAAAATAAAATATTTTTAAAAAGAAGAGGGAATAACAGGAAATACTCAAACTTCTCAATGAAAAAGATATCTAACTTAGACTACCTTATCTTACCAGCGACTATCATTCAAGACAAAAGGAGGGGTAAGGAACTTCACAGAAAAACATAAATGAAAAGAATATATCAAAACCAAGTCAGACATGAAAGAAAAACTAAAGAGATTTATTATAAAGCAACAACAAAACTCAATGATAAAATACATAAAAGAAAACACTGCTGATAAGTTTCATTGCATCAATGATAAAGATGTTTTTGGAGACTCATTTCTTATGCCAAGGAAAATAAAAGCAAAAATAAACAATGGGGATTATCTCAAATTAAAAAGCTTTTTACACATCAAGAAAAATATAAGAAATTATTTGCACATTACACAACTGACGAGGTGTTAATATCCAACTTATCCTCATTATCCAAGATATATAAAAAACTCACTCAACAATAGAAAACAGACAACCCAGTTAATAAATGGGCAGCAGATCTGAATGGAAAGTTCTCCACAGAGAATATCCAGAGGCCAATAGATATATAAAAAAATGTTCAAAAGGGACATGCAAATCAAAATCACAATGAGATACTATCCCACCCCTGTGAGAATGACTGTATTGAAAAGATTCCCCCAATACAAGTGCTTGAGAGGGTGTGGATAAAGAGGACTCCTAATGCATTGTGGTTAGGGAATGCAAACTGACAACGGTTATACATCATTAGGACTAAAGCAAATTTCCTAGTCTCCGCCGTACTCAAACTTTGATGAAAACTTTTGACAAATTTTGGGCAGTCACAGTATCTTAATCTATAATTAGAAGCGCAAAGCTGTAAGAGACATGATGAATAATTACATCCAACCTATGATAAGTTAAAAAAGTCAATGCATAAATTTGTTTGAAAAGATTCTATGAAGTTCCCAGCATACTAGCCTTGTGATTTCGTATCATTAAATTTACACTTGCACAGATGGCTGTATACAGTTATTTGATTAGGTTTTCTCTTGAATCAAACTGTGTGTATTCTTTAGTTAAATCTGCCAACAAATACAGTCAATAATGAAATAAAACAAGAAAAAAGAATGGGTTTGTGTGTTATAATTCTATCACATTATTCAGATGCAGCCAGTTATACAGCTTGATTAAATGGACGGCGTAGAAGTTAAAGAAAACATTGGCATAGTCTTATAACTAACAGATACTTTTAAAGAAAAAAATTGGGTGATTGTTTTGAAACCTAAATACTTGGAATTTCTTCAGTAATTTATCTATGGAATAAAAGCAATAGAGTATCACCTTCCAAGAGCATGGAATTGTTAGTGGTAATTGTAGGTTCTAAAAGATGGGCATTAGAGGGGGATGGAAGAGAGAGAAAAAACATGAAAATTATAAAATAATATCAATCACCAAAATTGCCCTTACAATGTTCCAGGCACTGTTCTAAGCACTTGAAATCCATTTACTTCTCACAAAACATGGAGGCACTATGAATAACCATACCTGTTTACAGGGCAAGCATCTGAATCATAAAAGGTAAGAGCCTGCAGGAGGGCATATACAGGTGGTAGGTGGCCCAGCTGGAATTTGAACCAGGTGATGTGACTCCGTGGCATGCCATATATACCACCTCTGCACTGCTATTTTTTGCCACCTTACCACACATTATCTCTTCTCATCTGAACAACACTGCAATAGGTCAATTCATAGACCAAGTTCTGAAACATCATACATTTATGAAATGAAATATTCCACATCAAGGGTTTCAAACTCCAAAGTCCTAAGGAAGAGAAGCAATAAGATGGGGTTTCTCTACAGTACTGAAGAGGGATGTGGTTGGTCTCTTAGTCTTTAACCTTCACACCAAAATAAATGATAAATCCTATCTGTGGGCAGGTAGAGGGTCTGTTCTACTCACTGTAGGGAATTCCAACTCATAACAGAGTGCATTCCACATGCATCCCTCATACATGAGGACTTGCCACACGTATTTCTCTGCAACAGTCATCACATTTAATAACTCATTATTTAACATGCCTTTCTCCATAGACTTTAAATTCTAATCATTTACTGGGAACATACTATGTAACAGACATTTAGTGTCCTAGGTACCTAAAATATGTCAGTAAAATAAAGATCCTTATCCTTTGCTTATTTAGCTTTGTACCTCTGGCACCTAGCAGAATGTGGCACCTACTGGGTCTCAGTAAATATTTATTGATTTAACAAATAAATCAATTTGGAGGGGCAGGTAGAAGTAAAAGAAAATGCTACAGGGAAAATGAAATGTTTGGGTTTGATCTATTAGCCTCCAGATTTTATTAAAATCTTAAAATGCTTATGATTAATAATGATTGTTTTATGCTGTAACTCATCTTTAAAATAAGAAATGATACCAAATATATTTTAATTCCAAAAGTGAACTATGGCCTGGGTTCTGAAGGACACATGTTCAAGATGTAGTACTTGCTCCTTGTCAAACTAAAATTTCCAATTATGTTCTCCAGAACTTAGCCTGTGTTTGTGTTCACCACTTTCCAAAAGGTGACTGCAAGGCAAGTCTTTCCCAATAATTAGAGGAGTTTATCTTAAAGTTCAGTTGGTTTTAGCAGTGAGGTTACAGACTGTCATCTACATTGTTATTGACTCCCGCAATTAGAGGCAAAGGCATTTCACTTCTGTGCAAAATATTAGTAAATTAACAATTCCCACTCTGCATTCATTTTGGAAATCTGCTTTGCTTGTGATGACGAACGTGACAAGCAGGGAGTAATCAGAGACACTCTGGTAATACCTTAGCCTTGCAAATATCAATTAAAACACTGGCTCTGCACCTAGCAGTTGGGGTTTGGTCTGTAGGGTAAATATCTTTTATCATGATAAAATACAGAAGGCAATATTGGTAATTTGGAGAGAAGCAAGCAATAACCCTAACAAAAAATAGCCACAGACACATCCATCCTAATTTCCTTGAGCCTTTCCTATTACTAACTGTTCTCATTTAGACAATAAAATGAACTCTGGCATAATGAACAATTTTCAGATGAGATTTATAACTCCCCGACATGACAACTTTGACTCAAAGAGCAAATCCTAATAAATATTTCCTTATACTGCTAAAAAGACAACAAAGACATTATTATTCAAATGTTCTGACAGTCTCTTTCAGATCTAAGGGCATCTCAGTCAATGAAGTGATTTTTAACCCGGGTTTGTCAGGTCTCAGGCATTCCGTGGGTAGGCGTCAGTGGATTTACATAAATTCTGTGAAAAGTATCTATGTGCATTTTATTGGGATGGGCATTTATCATTTTTATCAGATCCTCTACAGTGACTCGTAATCTTACTAGATGAGACTCTGTGGTCTGGTGAGAAAGCCAAGGTCAGAGAGAAAGTGGCTGCTGAGGTCATCAGCCAGTTGTATTGTCTTCATCCATAATATGCCTTCTTCAGATAGCTTATGATTCTCTTTGTTGCCTTCATTTTAATAGTAGAATCTCTGCTATTATGGGGATCATAAATTTAGCTGAGATCCACTATATGAAGGTCCTATATTCTAGTAACTGTATTAACTATATATTCCATCTTATCCGTCATTGGAACTTTGAGTATTGTTAACCACACAATAAACCAAACATTCATGAAAACAATAGTATCTGCATTGTGGCAGCAGTTTTCCTGTCTGCCTGTGACTATGTAGGTGTTTCTCTTCACCTGCAAACCTTCTCCGTTTGCAAAGCAGCAGAGGCAGCTCTCTCCCAAGGCTGCCCACCTGTGACTATGCAGGGGTCTCTTTTAACAAACCTGTTCCTTTCAGGGAAAGCTCTTCCTGCCCGCTTGTGTCTGTGCAAGCACCCTTTTTCCTTTCTTTCCCTTTTTATAATAAGCCTGCCCTTTTGAATAAAAAATATTTGCATTGTACCAATGGTGCAGAATGATCAATGCCTTCAATTTTCAGACACCATCACTTCCTCATAACATGTCAAACCTTTTGGAAACATTTGGAGTCATCAGAATGTCATTTTTTTATGTGCTACATTATGACAAAGTGTAACTTACAAGTTCAGTATTACATTATACCAACCATATGAGTTATAAGTATACTAATTTTATTTGGTTTCCAAAAGCAGCAGAATTAAGAAACTTCAAATTATTCAAATAATTATTTCAAAATTTCCCAAAAATATTTGAAAATTATTTCAAAACTTTTTATTTAGCAGCTGTATAATTCTAGCCAAGGTTAAAGTTTATTATCTTTTGCAGAATCAAACTACAATGAAAGTATTTTTCTCAATATGGCTTTATAAAGACAACTCAGATCAAAATAATTTGATTTGATTTTTTCTTTGATTCTGCACCTCCCCCCAACCCAAGCCACTTTGTGTAAATAAAGAGGATTTCTAAATTAGAACAGGGACTCATTAGAAATGTGAAAGCTCATTCTTGGAATGGACATGTAAATGCACAGACAACTTACTGTCATGATGAGCCCCTTTTCTTGGAAATATTTCACTAATGGAGCTGCGTTCTGCTTGAAGTTCATTAATCTCCTCTGGGTAGCTTTCAGATTGTCGTCAGGCCGCCCCTGCTGCTCTGCGCGCTTCAGCAATCTTTCTTTGAGTCTCTGATTGGCGCAAGCCAAGAATACCACCAAGTCAGGAGTGCAGATCTGTGGAGGGCATAAAACACACAGACATGCCTTCAATATACCAGCCAATGTGAGGGTAGGCAGTGGCATTCACTCCTTCAGTTTGGCTGAGGTGCCATATATTTTCCCTCTGTTACACCCATGCGTTTCCAGGGCTGCAACACTACCTGAGACCGGAGGGCCATTGCCGAGAGAGTACGTGTGCCAGGAGCGCCACGGCCATCATGGTCCATGTACAGAGTTCACCCAAAACCCACAGAGCTGTGTGTGGTGGTTCTATGTAGCTCAGAAAAATACTTTTTGGTTTATGCTCAAATAGGTTTTCAGGTTGAATTAAGAACAATTATAGGACAAACTACCAGAGGTAAAAGTGACCTGATTTTAGAAGGGAGCTGGCTATTGGACCACAGATGTTCTCCCCAATAAATAGGTACTATCATTATTTTTTGCCATTTAAAAAGTGGCTACTGTCTGCCAGGCCCAATGCTTGGTTATTTCCTTATAATGTGGATAAAGTTTACAACAGTCTGTAAGTTAAATCTTGCAGGACCTCGCAAAACATCCAAATTTCATCCCAAGTCCTTTTGTTATAATATTGATGAGAAAATCCTGGGCAACAGATCTGCTTTCATTATACACTGTTCTACTTAAAAATAGCAATGTCCAAGAACAATAGACAACATAAAGTGAGGGTTTACTGTATCATTTCCCTGTTACAGATGAGCAAACTCAGGTTCTGAGAATTAAGTATTTGCCTGAAAACCCAGATCTGTCTTCTAAGGCCTGTGATCACCTTCCGCTGTTACAAAGTACCAAACGAGCCAAGGCCTTCACAAATTTCTGAACATACTAAGGAATGGCATGAAAAGAACCTTTGAAATAAAGTTTTCATTTAAATCCACAAGAATGAGTGCCTTCCTGGTGCTGCAGGGATTAAAGGCTCAGTGCTATCAAGCTATTGCCAGCCACTGCAGCATAAGTTCAATCCCCGGCCAGGGAGTTAACTCAGATGTCACAGAAGACCTCTCCTGTCTCACCCCACCCCCACTGAGACATTCTACAGGGGAGGGGGACGGAGAGGGATCAAAATGAGGAAGGGAAGAGCAGAAAGGATTGTGGTGATGGTGCATGGGTGAACTGGTGGTGGAAATTCTATGGGGACTACACCTGAGAAATGAAAGCAAACATTGTTAAAAAAAAAAAAAAGAAAAAAGATGTAATAAATAAATAAATGAAGTGTATTTCAGTAGATCTGCCTGTTCTGCTCCCCAGTCTGTCTCTGGTGAATCCTCTTACCACCACCCCCTTCACACACACCTCTAGCCTAACCCCCAGTTCTTGTACACATACATAAATATAAATAAATCCACAAGAATGAGTATCACATTTAAAAGATAGCTTGACCATAAAAGTAATTGCCATTTCTTGCTGAAGATGGGATAAGAGAAGATCGTTTTGATAATGATTTAAAGCAATAATCTCTAGAATTTTTCATTGCATCCTCATAGTAGTAAATTACTTGAGCACACATCTCCATAAATAAATGCTTATAATTTATAAATTAATTATATGTATGGTATGCATGTAATACCATACTAATAGAATGCACGTTGTAAAGTACAAACAAAAATAAGATTGAAAAAGAATGAGATAAAATTATTGCAATGTTAACATTTTTTCCACAGCACAGCAGTTTGCTTTGTGCATTCTGGATACCACTGACTGGAACATAGACTCTGGAGGCTGGGAAACAAGGATTCCAGATTTTTCCTTAGGCCTGAACTGCTCGGATGACGGGCATGTTGCCAAGCCTCCTCCACACCCTCATCCATCAGTAGAGATACATGAACCTACCTTACTGTGTTGTGAAGATTAAATAACGTGGTCTAAATAAAATACACAACAAATTGACCCATGGTAAGTGCTTAGTAAATTTTAGTCATGTTTATTATCTCTTGGTTTTCATGATTCTCTGTTTAATTTTTTTCCTTCAACTCACATTTTTTCACTCCCCAAGTGTCCCAATGGGGCCTTCCTCAAGATTTAGACTATCATTTTGTTTTCTTCCCTTCCCAGGTTCTCATTCTCCCAGTGCCTTTCCACTGTTCTGATTTCAACCACTTCCCTTGTGATGGGCTCCAAATCTGCATTTCAGCACTGACATTTAATAAGCATCTAAGTTCTATATTTTCAAATGTTTATATGATGGCTCTTCCAGTTAATTTTACTGTTATTTGTGACTCAAAAAGGCCAATATCAATCTCAGCAATCATTTTACTTAAATGAAATTCCCATTTGCTTATTACTTGTCTATTTATTTATGTGGTAGCAACACTACTTTCCTAACTCTTTCAACTAATAGTCTTAGTATCCTTTCTCACCCTTACTCACCAAAATTACAGTCTCTCTGAGCTACTGCCAATACCTATGGATTTCGTCTTTGAAATAACATTCACTCTCTTTCCTCCAGTTCCCACTGTACCGTGGCAGCACAGGTACACATTGGTTAAGTGTCTAAGAGCATGAATTTCAGATTCACATCATCTTGACTTAGAGCTGGAATCTACCATCCATTAAATGTTTATCCTTGGGCAAATAGTTTACACTCTGAGCCTCAGTTTTCTCAACTGTAAAATAAAAGGGGAGAAAACCCTGCCTCATCTCAGCAGTTTAGTAATTCCTAGTCTTCAAAAATTCTAAATGGCTTTTGAAAAGCCTTAACAGTTCAGAAAATCACTTTGTAATTTTTGGTGTGAAGTATGACGAGATTTTCTGAAGTTAAAGCTTTTATCAAGTATCATATTATAATATTCACATATGATGTAAAGATGACATCATATTAAATTTACTTTAAATAATTTATGAAAGAAGCCATTTTTTGACAAGTACATTAAAATGACACATTGTATTTGACTTTAATTTATTTTAAAATAAATGAAAAGCTCAAACTACTAGAGCTTAGTATTGAGTATAGATTAAAGATTCATTTTGAAATCCTTGCATTTAACTAGATGGCTTAATTGAACACATTTTGTGCTTTGTTTCAGACTACAATGTGTTTATCCCTCTATAATATAAGGAAGTGATGGATAGATTTACAGATATCTAATCATCACTGTAAGTCTGTCTTTCTCTGTTAGCTTTTCAAATACTAGAGACAGCTTCAAATTTATAAGACCCTTTTTACTCTGAATAAAATGACATTTGATTTATTGTTTTAAAATTAGTATTTTTTTTAAAAAGTGGCTTTAGGTGTACAAAAGAAGAGTGAAATATCTATGTTTTGATCAATGAATGCAACTTGACAACTGTAAAGATAACTGAAGTTAATCTGCAAAATTATCTAATATATTTGTGATTCACTTGCTGTCTTTGTTAGGTGTAACTAAAACCACTTATGACTAGGGTTAAAAAAGTAAATTAGGGGGCCTCCCCGGTGGCGCAGCGGTTGAGCGCTGGGTTGCGAAGCGGCCCGCAGCCTCCGCGGCGCCTGTTCGATCCCCAGCTGCTCCCTGGCCACCGGAGGAGGGTCCCACATGGCGCGCAGACCTCTCCTGCCGCCCGCTGCTCCCCTCAGCAGTGTACTTCGGTCCTTCTGCCTGGTCTGCTCCCGGCTCTGGCTCTGGTGAATTCTCTCACCCTCCCGCGCTTCTGACTGTACCCAGTGTTTGTATGAATAAATAAATAAATAAATCTTTTTTTTTAAAAAAAAAAGTAAATTAGGGATAACCAGCTGATTGTTCAACATAGCAGTCATGGCCACCAGCACAGGTTTCTGACCTTAGGCTCACCCATAGTCCATTCACTGTGGCCTCATGTGACCAGCCCTGATCCATTTTAAATGGAAAAAATATTCAAATGTTTGTTTTTGTAAAACCTTAAAATAACAGCAGACACTATTCTGTTTCAAAATAAGTGAGGCCTCTAAAAAGTCTTCATGAAATCCATTTGTGAAATGTTGAGAAATATCACCAAATAAAGTGACTGTCATAGTATTGTAGTACACTGTCTCTTAGCCTATATTCTCAAAATATATTTGCTGGTTGAATGAACAGATGAATAAATAAGTAAATGGAAACAAAAACTGGGAAATCTTTTTTGTGTACAGGAAGTCAACTTCCCAATTGCTGATGCTGTTTCTCCCACTGAATCTACTAAGTCAATCTTTCTTCCTGTCATCATATAGACAAGTCAATCTTTCTTTAACCACTTTCTTAAAGTACTTTGCTTGAATTATTGTTCTGTTGAAAAGAACCTGTGACTGCCTTTGACAAGCAAAGATGTATTCACTATGTCAGATTGCAAATTGAGCCTGTTGTAATATGCCCTAGTCTTAACTGTCAGTAATTTTGACTGCCCTATTCTTTATGAAGATGTGTTAGAAGGCTTAGACTCCATCATTAAGATTAGCTGCAATGTCAGATAGCAGGAAGGAAAGGGGAGAGAGGAAGAGAAGGAGGGAAGAGAAGGGAGGCTGGCTGAACAAGAACTAGAATCTCAGAAACTAGGAGATGGTAATCTCTTAGAGGTTATCTAACCTAATTTTTTTTGTTTAAAGATTTATTTATTTATGCATACAAGAGCTGGGGTACAGGCCAGAGAAGCAGGGGTGGGGGGCGGTGAGAGGACTCACCAGAGACAGAGCGGGGAACAGAACAGGCAGATTTACCGAAACACACCTCTGAAGGGAGCAGCGGGTGAGTCAGGAGAGGTCTGCTGCTCCATATGGGTAGCTCCCTGACTGGTCAGGGATCAAACTTGTGCTACAGAGGCTGCGGATTGGTTCACAGTGCAGTGCTTAACCCCTTGCATCACCCAGGAGGCCCCAATCTAACCTAAATTAATGGCAAACCTATAATCACCTCCATAATCTCTTGACAAATGATTTTTAAACTTGTACATTCTGCCTGAGCAATTCTAGTGATGGGTACTTATTACTTAAGTAATTCTGGTGATGGGTACTTATTACTTAAGTACCCATCATTAAGACTAGCTACAATGTCAGATAGCAGGACGGAAAGGGGAAAGAGGAAGAGAAGGAGGGAAAGTTCTTTCTAATACTGAACTAAAATTTGCTTCCCTATTCTGCCTACAGAGAATATGTAAAATATATAACATTTTCCACCAAGTAAATATTTATTGATTATATATCTTTATCAGAGAGGCTAGGCTAGAACATAAAAAGAAAAAAAATGATCATTGGACTTCACTATCATTTAGCATAAAGATAATTTCTGGCAGAGCTTTTAACAGACTATGGGACTGGTGGACAAAAAATGGACCATGGAGCCCACCAAGGAGGAGAAGCTCTAGAAACTACCACTGTTAGGTTCTTCGGTTAGAACCCTAAAGGGTTTTACCAGCTAAGTAAACCAGACCGTAAATCCATTTCTGACTATACCAATCCTTATTATACTAAGGTGTTTAACAGCCTTTAAATGTGAATTAGTGAACTAAAAGTGCAGAAGAAAATATCCAGAGTGAAGAAAGGAGGAGACAAGGGTAGAAAAGGTACAGAAAAGAATAAAATCAGACCTATTAAAAAAGTAAATTAAAAACTGAAAAGAACACTTATATTTTATTAATTTCTGATTAATAAAAGTTCTTTCTAATGTTGAACTAAATTAATAAAATATAAAATTATAAAATATAAAATTAGTAAAATATAAAATAGCAATTATAGTGAAGGAATTGATTCTGTTAAGGCCCATGTTCTTATCCTTGTCTATGAATTTCTGTTCCCTTGGAAAGATCACTATTTCCTCTCCTTTCTCTAGCTTGTCCTTCCTTATCTGCAGGAATTTTCAATTCCTCGTAGTGACCTTCATACCTCCTTGCTAAGGTTGAATTTTCCTAGTATATGTTCGAACCGTAACAAATACTCCACTTCTATCTTACGGCACTTACACAGTTAACAGTTTTTACATGTATTCATGAGAGTCTTTGAGTAAAATCTGTCTCCTTCAATTGGCTGAATGAGGGCAAGGACATACCCAATTTGTGCGTTGCTAGGCCTTGGTGCCCACATTAGAATCTAGCACATAGGTACACAGCTTATGACTGTACTGTTCAATGAGTTACTATAGATTTGCTCCAATGATTGGTAATCGTTACATTTGATATGGATCTTTTTAATTTTAACTATTGTAGTGTGTCATTTCAATTTGCGTTCCCTGCATTATGAGTAATGTTGGCAGCTTTTCAATTCACTAGCCATTTGAATATCCACTTTTTTTTTTTTAATTAATAAATTTTATTTTTGTATTCCCCATACAATTGCAATCCCCCCATTCTGACCCCAATCCCTCCCCTCCCACCCCCCACCCCCCAAAAAGTGTCTCTGGTTCATAGTTTTTGTTGATTTTGATTTTCACTTTCTTATAGTTATTCATTTTCCTGGTCCCTTATTTAAGGTCTCACTCATAGCAGGGATCTAGAAAACTTGAATATCCACTTTTGTGAAAATTTTGGATCAAGTTTCTTGCCCATTTTTCTGTTTTCTCTTTTTTTTTATTGTCATGTAAGATTTCATATTTTTTTTAAAGATTTATTTATTTATTTATACAAGCACTGGGTACAGTCAGACGTGTGGGAGGGTGAGAGAATTCACCCAAGCCAGAGCAGGGAGCAGAACAGGCAGACCGAAATACACTGCTGAGGGGAGCAGCGGGCACGGCAGGAGAGGTCTACGCGCCATGTGGGACCCTCGCTGGCGGCCGGGGATCCAACCGGCACTGCAGAGGCTGCAGGCAGCTTCGCAGCCCGGTGTTCAACCTCTGCGCCAACAGGGGAGGCCCTAGATTTCATATTTTTGAAATACACCCTTTTCAGTTACATGTATTGCACATACCCTTTTCCACTTTTTTTCTCTTAAGAGTGTATTTTAATAAATAAAAGATTCTTATTTTAAAGTGATCCAATTTATCCAATTTTTCTTTTGTAGTTAGCGTATTTTGGGTTCTACTTAAAAAATCTTTTCTACCCAAGATCTAGAAGTTATTTTGTTATACTTTATCTTGTAAAATCTTTAACAACAATTTCTATGCCTAGTGGGTTTTACTGGATTTAATTTTTCAAAGGCCCATATTGGGCTGTTCTAAGCATTGGCAATTTGTGTGTTTCTGGCTCCACTTCCTAAGTTCCCCTCCAATGGAATTCTCTGGATGAATGTTGCTGTGAGAACAATGGGACAATCCAATACCTGGGGCAGGGTGGAATAAGGTTGGAGGAAGCCTTCCTGCCTGCTTTGGTACTAGGCTCTTTGGTCCTAGGCTCGTACAGTCATAAGCTGTGTACCTATGTGCCAGATTCTAATGTGGGCACCAAGGCCTTGCAACACACAAATTGGGTATGTCCTTGCCCTCATTCAGCCAATTGAAGGAGACAGATTTTAATCAAAGACTCTCATGAATATATGTAAAAACTGTTAACTGTGTAAGTGCTGTAAGATAGAAGTGGAGTATTTGTTACTGTTAGAACAGCAACTTGTAGCCTAATAAAAGAAATTCTCCAAGTGGACTGGGTACTACTTGAGACCCCCTGGGCTTAGAGGCAGAGTTTGACAATGTATGTGGTTTAAAAGTTATGCTGGAGCACTAGTGAACCAAAGATGGAATTTAGTTCTTTCCCAAATATTATTTTGATCTCTCATATTTCCAATGACTGGTAGTGAGTATTAAGCCCTCTTTTCTCCAAGACAAATATCATCCCCCTTCCCATTATTGTTACAATTACATGAAATTATATGAATTAAATGAAGCTCGTTTCATTGAAGCCAACTCTGATATCAACGTGATGGTGACTCTACAGCTCACGCTATTTGCCCTTGTGTGGGCACCCCTGGAAAGTTTCCAGAAATGCACATTCATGTGCTCCACTCCATTGAACTGAATCAGAATCTCTGGACATGGACTCAAGGAGTTGTGTTTAAATGAAAAGACCATCTATATATAGAGACAAATGCTCAAAAGAGGAGTTTATTGAAGTTGCAGGTTCTTTAAAAGTAAAATGATATTAAAAATACAAATCCAAATTGGATTGATAGGTACAAAAATGAAAGAAACTGCCTTAAAGTGGTAACTAGTATGCAAAATTTGGGTATATCTTTCTTTTTTTAAAGACTTATTTATTATTTATACAAGAACCAGGGTACAGAGTAGGGGAACAGAATAGGCAGAGTGAAAAAATACACTGCTAAGGGGAGCAGCGGGCGAGACAAGAGAGGTCTGCTGCACCATGTAGTACCCTTGCCAGCTGGCCGGGATTGAACCAGTGATGAAGAGGCTGAGGACAGCTTGGGGAGGCCCATTTTTGGGTATTTCTTGTTGAAAAGTTTATTTTATCAACTTCCATGACCCTGAGCTAATCTCTCACAGTCTAAAAAAAATGCATAATACTTCTACTGTTTTAGTTAAGTAGTTATCTAGGTTACTTTGTTCTTTCATAACCTATCACAAGCCAAATTCACAGTATCTGCTGAACAGAGTATATCATTAATGGCTTCAAAGAGGTATCATTAGTTTATGAAAAGCACTTTTCTATGGTTTGATTTTTATGGTGCAAATCTTCATTTCAATGAAAGCAGTTAGGGCATTTTAAGCTACCAAAATGCAGGAAATTAATGAAGAGGAAAAGTCTAAGGTTTTATTTAATATATACCAGATTGACAATATGGAAATGAATATAAACTTACAATGCTACTTTTTCCAAAATGTTTTCCCCACCACTAATTTGACTATGCAAACATTTATTTCCTTCATTTGTTTATTCACTCATCTAATAATTTACTAAGATCCTATTAAAAGCCAGAGATTAACATTCTGGACAGTTACCAATGAGCAATGGATTTTTTTTTCTATAAACATGGTAGTATTATATTTTATCCAATGTCCTAGAATTAATGTCAATGGTAGTGCAGCAGGAAGACCAGATGGGGAGAGACCAGGTTATCTGGAAGAACTAAAGAGCCTGTACTGTCTACAGTGATGCACCCCCTATGATTAGGGGGCCAAATAAAATACAATGCAGAACATTTATCTCATTCCTAATATTGTCTTTATAGATGTGCTTAATGTTAATGATCATTTAGGAAACTGGAGTAATCACGAGTGCCAGCATTAATCAAACAATCCTAAAATAAAACAACAGATCTTTTTGAGATCTCAGGGGAGAGAGGAATGAAGGCAAATGGATAGAATGCAGAAGTACATCCATTGTTATTACACCTGTGGGGTGGGCCAGGCCTGCCTGAATTATAGAGTGGTCAGTTCATTATTAGTCCATGTGATACAAGGTTGGCAACGTAAGTCAGTACTTTTTTGAAATAATCAATGACCAGATGACAATGCAGGGTGATGCTGCCAGGGAAGCCAACGAAATTTCCTGAAGTGGAAGTCCTCAGCCTTTGCTAATGTGAATCACCTAGCCAACTTCTAGAGTGGCCCCTCTTTAGACTTTACCTCTTCACAAATATTTAACATTTAAATCCATAATATTGACAATGAGAATAATTATCCATGAGATCCTGTCATTGTTACAATTAGATGAAATTATAGGAATTAAATAAAATGTGTTTCACTGAAGCAAACTCTGGTAACAATGTGACAGAGACTCTACAACTTGCACTATTTGCCCTTGCGTGGGCATCCCCTGGAAGCTTTTAGAAATGCTAATTCATGCACTCTACTTTTGTACTGAATCAGTCTCTGAAGATAAGGCCCAGGAAGCTGTGTTTTAACTTCTGTTTTATAGTATAGATAAGGAACCTTTATGTGGTATATGGACACAAACCTGATTTATACTGTCTACCTTGTTCTAAATTCATAAAAGCAAAGAAAATGGAGATTCTTAAAGTTCATGGGGTCCAAATCCCTATTAGATCTACTCTATAGCAATCAGTTTTCAAAAAAAAAATGAAGCTGAATATAAGACATATTTTTAGTTGCATCAAATAAGATAAAATGTATTCATTTTAAAAAGCAAGAATAGTGCAATTTCTCCCTGACCTACCTATTACAGACAACTGGATTGCATGCTTTGAGACATAATGCATCCATTCAAAAAAGTAATAGAAACGGGGTTTAGAAATTCTTAAAGGAAGAAGCACATTTTCAAATCTTTTAAAAGCATTTCTTGGAGGAAAATGAAGTTCAGGAGTTTATTAAATGCTAACTGATATTATGAGAATATAAAATAGATAAAAAATTTTGTTATGGTTCCATTAATACTCCATGTACAGATTTACTGAATGGAAAACAGGTTGAACATTCACAGTAAAATGCCATAATTAAGGTATTCCATTTGAAGTTTAGATGAAATACTTTTTAAAAGGCTTTGGTGTCATTCTAAAGAAACACTGTTATTTTTTCGTAGGTATATTCTCCTAATTTGTATTGCTGAAAGACACTAACACTTCAAAAGAAGGAGCATAACTAATACATATCTATCTCACATTTATCTGTGTTGATTGCATATAATTCTCTCAAACAACCACCTATCTCCAAGGAAATTCAGAAAAGACTATTAAGTCATTAATAAATGGAGGAAAGGATAGAATTTATAGGTTATTCATCAAATATTACCATATCTCTTTGCTTAGCTTAACTTAGAATAACTATTCTCATTCATATTTAATAAACAAAAAAATTAAAAACCATAACCTCAGATATTTGAGGCATTACAACGGACTCAAACAAATTCCAGGTGGAATTTGAGAACACTCATTCTCAAGATTTTTTTTGAATATCCCAATTATGCAAATCACTAAGTAAGATTCCTTCATTCTTCCACTCATTCACTCTACATGTATTTAATAACTTTTAATAGGTGTATACAAGTAGTTAAACTAATTTAGTATTTTTTAATTCACTTATTCTTTTAGAAAATCTTCTAATAAGATTTCTAAACACTACTTGGAAATATATCTTAGAATTTACTGAAAATCTACCATGAGTCAACCACCATATTAGGTGAAAGGAATGTAAAATAGGCAAGATGTGGTTCTGACTCACAAGGATCTCCCAATAAAATGTGGAATCAGAGACATAAGATGTTATTTCAACATGGTGAAATTGTACGGAAATTCCACGATACTGGAATACTGTTCCAAATGGAAACGAGGGCAGGATATGGTAGGGGCACAGAAAGGTCATGGAGTTCTGGAAACTGGTGGCCCATGTGAACACTATGTGACTATCTCGGATGTTTTTCTTTCCCCAGGAACTTTCCATGGCTCTGTTTTTCTCAGATAAAATGTGCAGGGAGAAGAAGTTATGCACAAGGTTATGTTCTGGAAAGCAAAAATGGGTCTATGAGTAACCTTGCTGGCAT
Source organism: Talpa occidentalis (assembly GCF_014898055.3). Classification (NCBI taxonomy): domain Eukaryota; kingdom Metazoa; phylum Chordata; class Mammalia; order Eulipotyphla; family Talpidae; genus Talpa; species Talpa occidentalis. The sequence continues at coordinate 48,262,763 of NW_023605305.1, forward strand.
AAATTATTCTTCTGTTCCTCACTCACATACTCATTCTGAGTGGGAAACAGAACAGGCAGACTGACTGAAATACACTGCTGAGGGAAGCAGAGGGTGAGGAAGGAGAGGTCTGCTGTGCCATGTGGGTTAGCTCCCTGGCCAGGAATTGAACTCATGCTGCAGAGGCTGTGGATAGCTTCATAGTGCTGCAACTTAACCCCTTGCACCACCAGGGAGACCCCATGGTAGATCTTGATGAATGTGCCACGTGCACTTGAAAACAATGTGTATGTGCAGTTGCTGGATATTGTGTTCTGGATAAAATTTATTGTTTCTCAGACCTTTGAGGTCCTTATTATTAATTTGCTTAGTTTTTACATCAAATACTGAGAAAGGATTGTTAAAATCTTCAAAGATTAAGTGCAGATTTGTCAATTTTATTATTTCTGCCAGTTGTTTGAGTCATGTATGTTGAACATTTTATATGACATACATACACATTTCTAATTTGTCTTTATGATGAATTGATCCTCTTGTCCCTATGAAATGTTCCCCTTTACCTCTGGTAACATTCTTGGTCTTGAAAACTACTTTATCAAGTCTAGTGACATCATTCCAGCTTTCTTATGTTTCCTATTTGCATAGTATATCTTTTTATGTCTTTTAATTTCAACTTGTCTGTGTCTATTTTTAAAAAGAATCTCTTGCAAAACAGTATGTTCTTTTCTATCCAAAAATGAAAATTCAAGTTGAGTCTTTCTGTAAAAGTAGGAATCTTTGGCAGTATGAACAATTCCCCTGTTTATTCATTTTAGTGTCAAATCTCTGACATTATTTTCCCATAATGCAGGGCACAGTTGTGCACCTATTTCCTCTTCACAGAATCTAATGTTCTTTACAGTCTGTGAGGCTAAATTGGTAGGATCTGAGAATAGTGTCTTGGGCATCCAAAATATCTGACAGCCAGTTTAATTTGAATTTATATTTTTGTTAATTATTTTGGAGACTCAAATTATAACTGTATCTGCTTTTTCTCAAGGAACTGGCCTTTTCAAAAAAGACATTAAGGGACTTGAGCCTGGAAATTAAGGAAATACAGTAGTTTGCTTGAGTGAATCACTGTAAAAAAATATAAAATGTTAACATTGGGAAAGCCTTGTCATTCATCCCTGTCAAATATTTTTGGGAAATGAAACCAGTGTATACTGGCATAAAGAGCAAAGGTATGTACCAAATAAACTCCATGTGTAGTACATTGTAAATTTGCGAGAAAGACAAAAAGTAGATGCAAGAGTATCTGTCCTTAAAGAATTAGTAATTGTGCTACACATTTTCCTTTGGCCTCTTAGGCTATATTCTCCACCATTCTCTCCCCAACTCTGTGCCATAGGTAGCTGACTTTTCTGGAATGAATGGATTCTCTTTCCTTCTGGCTTTTAGTTGTTTTTGGCCCATTGGAAACATCAGAAGTAGATCATAGGAAAGGGAGAAAAAGGAATACAAATATTTATTGCAATGACTCTTATCCAATGGGGGTAATCAAAGGCTGGCAATGTTAAGGACATTATAAGGGACCTTCTTCATACATCTGTCTTTTTCTGAGTGCAAGTAACTGTTTCTACTTCTTGAATCTGTAGTTCTAGGAATAGTAACAGATTCAATTATTACTTGTCCCATGATAAAGATCTACTCCTTATAGGTTCCAATGTCCTATACATACCTTTTCAAGATTTCTTTTACTAAACACTCTTCTGTTTAGCTTATTTGAGTGTCTCACCTTTATGTTGAAAACTAATTGAAACAGTGATCTGATAAACTAATAGTTAACAATTTAAGGTAGTGTAAAGTGCTATATAAATGTTACCGGCAGTAACATAATTTACTGAAAAAACAGAGTAGAGAGAAATCTCCAAGGTTTGGGATCCTAAGGGAAGAAAGTGAGATTTGACAAGTAGTTAAAAAATGACTGTCAATATCCAGCAATTCCACTCCTAGGTATTTACCCAAATGACACAGAAACATTAATTCCAAAGGACACCTGCACCCCTATGTTTATAGCAGCACTATTTACAATAGCTAAACTATGGAAACAACCCAAATGCTCGAAAATAGATGACTGGATCAAGAAGATGTGGTACATATACACAATGGAATATTACTCAGCAATCAAAAAAGATAAACACATGCAGTTTGCAGCAACATGGATGGAGCTAGAAGAGATCATGCTCAGTGAAATAAGTCAGAAAGAAAAAGAAAAATACCGGATGGTCTCACTCATAGCAGGAATTTAGAAAACCTAAATAAGGGACCAGGAAAAAGACTAATTAATGCAAAGTAAAAATCAAAATCAGGGTCTCCCCTGGTGGTGCAGCGGTTGAGTGCTGGGCTGCAAGGCTGCCCGCAGCCTCTGCAGCGCCAGTTCGTTCCCTGGCCGCCGGCGAGGGTCCCACACACACAAAAATTCAAAATCAACAAGCAACTATAAACCAGAGACACTCTATGGGGGGGAGGGGCGGGAAGAGGAAGGACTAGGGTCAAAATAAGGGGGCTGGGTGCAATTGTATGGGGAATATAACCAAAATGAAAATGCATATTGTGCAAAAATGAAAAATGATATAAGAATTATATAAAATAAAATATTTTTAAAAAATGACTGTCAAAGGGACACATGGCAAAAGAGCAAAGACAAAATGTGTTCAAAGGATGGTGGTAAGAAAGCCAAGTTTGGTTCAGCTTAGATTGCATGAGGCAGTGATTTCTCAGAGACACAAGAACCTTATGACATTACTACTGAGTAGACATCTTATGTGAAATTCTTCACATTCCAAGAAATTTCCCTCCCATTTCAAGAAAGTGTGATTTAGAAGGCTCTCCCTAGTGGCACAAGGGGTTAAGACGCAACCTATGAAGCTATCTGCAGCTACTGTAGCATGAGTTTGATACCCAGCTAGGGAGCCACCCACATAGCTCAGCAGACCTCTCCTGACTCGCCTGCTGTTCCCCTCAGCAGTGTATTTTGGTATCTCCACTTGTTCTGCTCCCCACTCTGACCCTGGTGAATCTTCTCACCCCCGCCCACCCCCACACCTCTGGCCTGTACACCAGTTCTTGTATACATAAATAAATAAATCTTTTAAAAAATATGATCTAGAAAGATGACATTAGTGGAGTAACTGTGATATGCTCTAATTTCAGTACCTAAGTATGATTACCAACATAATGATGGCAACATGCTATGGCCAGAATCTTTGGTCTACACTATAAATCACTAAATTAAAGTTTACACTTAAGTGTGCTAAGGTTCAGCCTTGCTAAATGTTGCTAACCTGTTAGCTTGCAGATTCTTGGGTTCCATGCACCAGAAATACTAGCTCAGAGATTTTGAGAAGGGACCTGAACAATCCACTTTTTTAAACAAGGTATAAACATGACTCTAATAAAACCAGATAGAGAGAAACAAGTTTGTGAACAATAATTACCAATAAGAGGCTTTCAACCAGAAGGATGAATTAATGGCAGTGGTCTTTTCAGAAAGATTAATCTGGCCACAGGATAGAAAATAGACTGGATCTGGAGAGAATGAGGACAAGAGGGCAGATAAATGAAGACTCCAAAAGTCCAAATGGATAGGAACAAGAATCTGGCATAAAAATAAAAGAAAGGAAATAAAGAGAAAGGACAGAAATGAAACAAAGTCGAGAATGAGCAGGTATTTATTTATTGGATGTCATGGTGTGGTGGTTTAAAACATGCTGAAACATTCCCATGATATTCTCACTATGAAATAATAGTGGGTGCTAAAATGCCTCTCCTTGAATATGGGCCAGCCTTAGTGATGAATTTCTAATGGACAATAAGTGGCAGAAGTCAAATACGGTGTTTGAAGTTTCCTTCTAGTTCTTTTGGATACATGCCTTTACAGTCCTGAGCTGCTGTGATTTCTTCCTACTTTGAGCCATCAGGTGCCCCAGAAATTGCAGATGTTCTAGCTTCCAGCTATTTGAGTCTTTCTGACCAAGTATCGGATCTATTAGCAAAGACATCTCCCTCCAATCACCATTTAATCACAGTATTACAAGAGACCTTGAATCAAAAGCAACCACCTGAGCAGTTCTTGATTTCCTTATCCATAGGAAGCAAATACAATTATAAATAATGATTATTTTTTTAAGCGACTAAGTTTTGAGTGATTCATTATGTGGCAATGGTATCTAATCTATATAGCAAAGCCAAAGATTACTCTGGTTTCATCTTTGTGTGTTATATTTGAAAATTTTCTTTTTTACATGACATAGAATAATTATAAAAATCTCATCAGCCTTTCAAATGTAATGGCTTTTTATAGTACCACAGCACATTATAATAAAAATAAATAATCAATCATCTAGTAACATATTCTCAATTTTAAAACTTAATTAGTAAATAATTGTAAACAAGCTTCTACATCATTAGTTCCAGGGGAAAACATCAATATATTTTTTTAATATTTTGCATGAAAGTGCTAATGCTTAGAGAAAATTTGTATAATTAAAATTAAATCATTATCCCCCCAGGAGCAAATCAAATTTGTCCCCCTTAGGAATAGCAAATCAAATTATGAGTCTGTCAAATCAATTCACTATGCAAGTATGATGACAGCCCCCTGAAGATTGATTTCCTTTTTCTCTAAGCTTTTTTTGAAAAAACTATATTTATCTAGTTGAGAACATTTTATATATCCAATCTTACTCATTGGCTCTGAACTTAACTCTATTTTTAGGCTTCTTTTTAATGGCAAAGTTGAAGCTAAATTATAGATGCTAGAGGAAATCACAACCAGAAAAAGGTAGTCATATATAGATATATGTAAAAAACAGATATAAAGCATATAATATAAAACAAGTTAATATATTAATAAGTTACTTATCTGACACATATATCATCTATACTATATATAACATATAAGGTAACTTATGTTAACTTGCAGATTCTTGAGCTTCATGGTAATATGTATATATATATATGAAAACACATATGTATTTACAGACAATTATATATACCTGCTCTAACAGGTCTCACACTCTTCTAGACTGCAAAGCATGACATATGGAATTTACAACGGCTGTGTGTGCTGAGGAACCACAACCCTCAGAAGCATAACTCCTGAGTCCTTTATCTGTCACTCAAGAGGCCTACAGGAATGCCAGTGATTAAGAGTATCAGGATCATCTTGGGCCTTTATTTTATTTAAAATAAATATTCTCAAGCCCTGGTGAAAGCTAAGGTGTCTGTGATGCTTTAAACTCCACCCTCACCAACTCCCTGCCCCCACCACTCCACTGCTTTAAACAAACCTGCTTTAAACAACTAAAATACAAATTCTTAATTAATTCCTGTTATTATTATTATTATTATTTTTACTAGTACAGATTTACTATAAAGAGATGCATAGGGCAAAATATGTGGAAAGAGGTGTAGAGTTTCCATGTGCTCTCTGGGCATTAGTGCCTGTTATTCTATAACTATGAAATCACATGTCAAAACTATGAATATCATACCTCAGAAAACAAACCTGGGGCCTTCCTGGTCACGCAAGGGGTTAAGACACAGCACTATGAAGATATCAGTGGCTACTGCAGCCTGAGTTCAATCCCTGGCCAGGGAGCTAACACACATGGCACAGCAGACCTCTCCTGTCTCACCCACCGTTCCCCTCAGCAGTGTATTTCAGCCAATCTGCCTATTCTGTTCCCCACTCTGTCTCTGGTGAATCCTCTCACCTCCCCCCCACGGCCCCCCCACACCTGTGGTCTGTACCCTAGTTCTCGTATGCATAAATACACAAATCTTTTTAAAAAGAAAATAAAACAAACCTGTTTCAAACAGCTTGAATTTGTGTTAAAGAAGCCATTACTTCAGTTATTTCCCCAAATGATAAATATTATGAATCAGAGATGTTTAATCCCCTAATCTACAATTTCTTAAGTAGGTTGTGAGTACCCCATAAGGCTAGCTCAATACGATGAACTGTAATAGATCTTCTGTTTAAATGTGACAAGTATCAGAAATTAAGCTTCATATTAGTCAGTGTAATTCCAACAGCTTCTGCACCCCACTATGCGGGTCCCAGGAGTCCAGCTGACAGATCACTGTGGTTTCAGTGGTTCCAGTTATATCTAGCAGTAGAATAATTCCTTCCAACAATCTCACCTGGAACCTCTGAACATAAAAGCAGAGCTGTTCTAGGCTGCCTTAACACTTCACGTGGCCTCTAAGGGATCCATCAATCATTTTGAAAAACAACCTGGAGAAAGGTATCTCACAAAAAGGAAGGAAGTGTTGATGAGGACCTTCCACTGTATAAATATCTTCAACATGTCTAATAGTAGAACCACTTCCTTTGCCGAGTGCTTATTATAAGCCATGCAATCAACTGGAGGTACTTGATCTCATTCAATCTTCACAACTATCCTGTGAGGTACAGCTTTCCCTATTCTTCAAAAGACACCAAGGCCTCAGAAGGGTGAGCAGATTAGTAAAAAAAATCACACAGTAAATGAGTATCAAAACACACTGTACCCCCACTGACATTAACCAACTCTACTGATTTATATAAGGATCTGAGAAATTAACTCAAGATCATTTCCTAAGCAGTCACTTGACTCCTTCCTTTTCTGGGTATCCATATCACTAATACAGATCAGTAATACATATTTTCTGCCTCAAGTCAACAAAGATTTAATAGACCCAATGTAGTGAAGGAATGCGCTAAGTTGACCTGTAGGTGTGTGGGTTGTGGGATGGCAGTGCCGAGAAAGGAAGAGTGGCAAGAAGTTCACAACATGAATGAGACAGTTCTGCCCTAAAATGAACAGAAGACTGTGTGCAGGAGAGTAGACAGACAGGCAGACATATTCACAAACACAAACCATAATTCTAGAGTCCAATTGAACAGTAAGAAGAATTGGTTAGAAGAGAGCTCATTCATAACAGCAGTAAAACCAGGAAAAATGCCAAAAAATGTACAAAAGCTTTCTTTTTATGGAAAATTATAAAGTGTTACTTACTGAAGAACATAAAAGAAAACCTGAATAGTGGGAGTGACATGGCAATGTTCATGAATGGGAAAATTTAAGTTCTCTGAAAATTAATCTCTATATATTATAATCTATACTAAAATTCAAACAAAGTTTCAGTAGTTTTTTATGGAGCTGACAAACTGACTGTAAAACTCATAAATAAGAGTAAATGTGTAGGCATGGCCGATTTAGAAAGAAGGGAAGGGGATATTGTCAGGGTTCTTCAATTAAAACTATGATATTGGTACAGAAATACATAAATAGACAACAGAAGTGCATAGGAAACCATACAGCAGGCCCATGTGTCTATACAGGAATAAGACATTTCAATGGGAGGAAAAGTACCAGTTATGAAAATATTTCTGGATCACTGATGCATTTCATTTCCATTTAAAATAAAATAATAAAAATAATAAAATTCTATCTTTACCTCACAGTATACACAACAATTAATGCAGGTAAATACCTGAAGCTTCAAAACAAGATCAAAATCACTAGAAAAATACAGATTATTTTTATGAGGCAGTAGAGAACACTTTCTTAGCCTATAAATGCACAAGTCAAAAGGCAAATCCTCATATATTTACCAAACTGAAGTGTGAAACTTCTGTAAAACAAAAGATAGGATATGACTCTGTAGGAAGAAAATATTATCAAGATATAAAGCAAAGGATTAATATCGAGAATGTCCAAATCAATAGCATAGGCTCAAATTTTCCATCAGAAAAGAAGGAGCCAAGCTTATGTTTTGGCAATTCTCAAAAGAGAAGGTACAAAAAGCCAATATAAACACATTTTAAAAATACTTCAGCTCACTAGTGACTAAGAGAATACAAATTAAAATAGCAATACAAAAAACATTTCTAATCCATCAATAGCCTAAAATAAAAAGATTTGAAAATGAGTACTGGGAGGTAGGAGAGAAATAAACATGAATTTATAAGCATTTCAATATCTTATTAAAAAAATCTAAAATATAAACTTAAGACTATGCACACACACACATACACATACATACACATATCTTCTCCTTACCCTAGAGAATCCATTTCTAGAATATTCCTGAGACACCTTTGACAGGCAAAGAGAGAGGATGTTGGTCACAGTACTGTTGACAATAGCAGAAATTTTAAAGCAATCTAAATGCCCACTAATAAAATGATATATTTATAGACTGTAACATTATGAAAGTTGTAAGAAAAACAGCTATATGTGTCAACACAGAGCTCAAAAACAGAATGCACTTTGAAAGAAACAAGTTATAGGGTGATACAAATAGCACTGAGGAAGGAGCAGGGGCAGGTCGCTTTGAGAAATAAGAAGCAGTCCTGCATACAGTCTGCACAGTCTGTATACAGACCCGAAAAATGAGTGGGGGGCCAGATGATATATTGTTAATCAGCGTAAAAAAAATACATTTGGTGTAGGTGTTCCTCCTCCATTTTCAGTAACAGTACCATTGATTTCAGGTTTTCTGTTGAGTTAATAAATTCTCACTAATATACATCTAGTTTTTCTCCCCACCCTCATCCTGTAGAATATGAAATTCTACGAACTTTAAAAAACACCATGCTTGGGCCTCCCTGGTGGTGCAAGGGGTTAAATCGCAACCTGTTAAGTTATCTGCAGCCTCTGCAGCACATGGCACAGCAGACCTCTCCTGACTCACCTGCTGCTCCCCTCAGCAGTGTATTTCAGTCAGTCTGCCTATTCTGTTCTCCATTCTGTCTCTGGTGAATCCTCTCACCCCCACACTTCTGGCCTGTACTCCGGTCCAGTTCTTGTATGCATAAATAAACAAATCTTTAAAAAAAAAAAAAAACCACCATGCTTAACTAAAGATCTGGAAACAACCTAAATGCTCCGAAACAGATGAACAGACCAAGAAGATGTGGTATATATATATATATATACACACACTGGAATACAACTCAGCAATCAAAAAAGAGAAACACCTGCCATTTACAACAATATGGATGGAGCTGGAAGGGTTTATGCTAAGGGAAATAAGTCAGAAGGAAGAAGAAAAATACCAGTGGTTTCACTTATAGGTGGAACATAAGAAAACCGAACAAAGGGTAGGAAAAAGACAAAACCTGCAAGCTGACCATAGATTTGAGGCAAACAGCAAGAGAGGGGAAGGAGAGAGGTCAAAAGAGTGGTGGAGGGAATAGCACAAGGGACTGTGGTGATGGATCACGAGTGCTACGGTGGTAGGAGAACTATGGAGACTACACCTGAGGGGAGAAAAATGTAAGGAAACAAAAGGTATTTTGGTCAGTCTGCCTGTTCTATTGAATCTCTGGTGAATCCTCTTACTCCCCCCTCCCCAACAGCATCTCTGGCCTGTGCCTTAGCTCTTGTATGTATAAACAAATAAATCTTAAAAAAAAAAAACATTAAGGGCCTCCCCGGTGGCGCAGCGGTTGAGCGCTGGTTGCAAAGCTGCCCGCAGCCTCTGCTACGCCGGTTCGATCCCCGGCTGCTCCCCGGCCACCGGAGGAGGGTCCCACATGGCGCGCAGACCTCTCCTGCCGCCCGCTGCTCCCCTCAGCAGTGTACTTCGGTCCTTCTGCCTGCTCTGCTCCCTGCTCTGGATCTGGTGAGTTCTCTCACCCTCCCGCGCTTCTGACTGTACCCAGTGCTTGTATAAATAAATAATAAATAAATAAATCTTTAATAAAATTTAAAAAACTAAAACAGAACATCTTGCTTAGGCTTATTGTGACTACAGGCTCTCTAGCAAAGTCCTAGCTGTGCAGCATGTTCAGCTGGTGGTGAAGAGATTTTAGGCTTCTTCTTGACTGTCTTGACTCCTTCCCCTTACTAGTCTGCTATCTCTTTCCAACAATCAGGCCAAAGGTGAGAAGAAGATATTTTTCAGATAGGAAGGAGTACTATACAGAAGCAAGGAGCAGCACTGGAGTAATCCCCTAGAGATAAGGAGTGTCTCCTTCTCCTCCCCTTGGCCCAACTTGGCAAGTCAGAGAGCTGGAAGAGCTCATCTCTGGGTTCAGCATAAGAGTGGGAGAGAAAGATATTCTACACAATAGATCGCTGTAGTGGAACTGCTAGTTGTCTCTCAAAATCTGTCCTCTCTTTTTTAACAATAATAGCTCTGTATCTAGGCTGGGACATTTCGCAGCATCCCTTGTAGTTAGCATTTATTCGCATGGGACATATGTTCTTACCAGTGGACTATAAGAAGTGATCATACACCTTAAGAAGTTGATCATACACCTTCTGCACAATTTTGTGATAACTTGGAAGGCAAATCAAGTTTCTAGGGAGCCCATAGCTAGAGAAGAAAAGGCCAGAAAGAGCCATCATGTTAGCATATGTTGACTGCTTAGAAGAAATAGATAAACCTAAGTGAGATCTTATCAAATCCCAAGCAGATAAAGAGAAAAGAAAGTATCCAACAATTTAAGACCTCACAAATGGGCCTCCTGGTGGCCTAGGGGTTAAGTCTCAGAGTAAGCACCTAGATGGTCTGAGTTTGACCCCTGGTCAGGAAGCTAACCCACATATGGCACAACAGACATTTCCTGTCTTGCCTGCCGCTCCCCTCTGCAGTATATTTCAGTAAATCTACCTATTCTGCTCCCTACTCTGTCTTGGGTGAATCCTCTCACCCCCACACCTCTGGCTTACATCCCAATTCTTTTACGCAAAAATAAATAAATAAATAAACAAACAAACAAATAAATAAATAAATGGAAATAAAAATCTTAAAAAAACAAAAAAAAATCACAAAACATCTCACAAAGCTGAAAAAGGCAACTGCTTTTTTTTAACCTCCAAACAGCAGGAGATAATGCTATTTTTGTTGCTCAAGGGACTCCCATTAACTGCCTCCCTTCCCTTGCCCAGAGGCAACACTCAAACTAAGGATATTTTCTTCCTACCCAAGTTTATTGTTCATATGTCCTCAAAATAACTGCCACAAAAAATAAGAACACAAAGAAATAATACAGCTTAATAACTACATCCAGAAAAGAACTGCGGGTGTAGTTATAGGCACATGGAACTAACTGGAAGGAAAAAGAGCAGAAGCCTACAAAGTTTTGAGGATATGGTTTTACCAAAGCAACCATAAACCTAGCCAGAAAAAAATTATTATTTTTTTTCCAAACTTAAAATAACTCCCAAGGATGGCACAGCTTCCAAAACACCACTCTGATGTGGTTAGGCAGGATGATGATGGTAAGAACTTCTCAGAGAACAGGGGATTTCAGTAAAGAATAGACAAAAAAATCACTCCAAGATAGCAGGAGCTGGAGTCATCAATGGGTAAACCCAGGAAATCACTCCATTGCCAGAAAGATCCTCTGCCATCCTGGACTCACAAGATTTGTTATTTTCTCCTATCTAGTGACTACCATAAAGAATGCCAAACTTGGGGTCTCCCTGGTGGTGCAGGGGGTTAAGACACAACCTGTGAGGCTGACCACGGCCTCTGCAGCACGAGTTCAATTCCCGGCCAGGGGGCTATCCACATGGCACAGCAAACCTCTCCTGTCTCGCCTGCTGCTCTCCTCAGCAGTGTATTTCTGTCATTCTGCCTGTTCTGTTCCCCACTCTGTCTCTGGTTAAGTCTTCTCACCCCCCACGCCTCTGGCCTGTACCCAGCTCTTATATGCATAAATGGATAAATCTTTAAAAAAAAAAAAGAATGCCAAACTTTCCTTTTCTGAACAGAAATTTTAATTTCATCTGGTCCTGCTTCTTGGCTATTTATGGTGCAGGGAGGGGAGGCATGTATAGGTGGCTGAGATGGTAAGTCAAATCTGGAGCTAATGAAGAGAACTATACTCCAAGTAGATTCTCAACTTTTGAAACTGATAATGGACCCTCTGCTGTTTTCCTTGGACTGAGTGTGCATACTATGTAGGGGTGTAACAGGGTTGTTCCCAGGGAAAGGGGAGGTTTCAGATTCCCTGCCCGACCCTAAGGAATGGCGGAGCTCAGCTGGGAGGAAGAGAAGTCTAAGAGGGAGATTGGGAAAGGAAGGAAGGAGGAGGAGATCAAGAAGACCTGGAGGAGGCACATGGAGCAGAGAGACATGAGAAAGTTGCACTTGCTTCTCGCCTTGGACTTGTACAGGGACTTGGGGGACATGGAAGGAGACACTTGAAACAGATGTGGGTGAGAGCCCCATGGGAGATTAACAAGGGCATCATTCATCTGGATTTTAGGGTCCCCACTAGATGGTGACTTAGACTTGTTGCAAGCTTTTGGGTCTCAGTGGTCCGGCTTTGGGCCAGCCTTGTTTGCTTGGACACTTATCCACAAAGAGATAAGTAACTTTGGGTGTCTGATTTGAAAACTATATTCTTTCTCTTTTTGGTTTCTCAATCACACAATTATTTGTATTTAAATTCTTTTCCACTGAAGGTCTACTGCACTAGGGTATGTTCTGTTTTGTCTTGAGGCGGCACATGGGAGAACCTATTTAGAGCAGGCAAGTTTGGGGGTTCCTGGGATGCCTCTCACCCTTCCCTATAACAGGGGGAGAAGGGAGCATGCAGACAACTGAATGGCCAGGGAGGCAAACTATTGTGGGAGACGCTAGTTAGTTCTCCCATCCTTTCCAAGTGACAGAACTGTAGTCACAACCTGGACTGCCCAGCTGCATTGTTTCTGGCCTTCCTCATAGATACAAGGAGATTAAATTCCCAACAGGGCATGTGAGGAGAAGTGATGGAGGCTGCTTCCAGCTCTGGGTCTTCAGACCTTCGTGTTTTCTTTCCCTTCTATGCCAGTTGGAACTTAAACGTGATGGCAACCCTGCTTCAACGATACAGCTGATGGCAGTGTCCTAGGAGATGGCAGAACAACTTGGAAGGAACCACAGTTCCCTAAATGATGTCAAGGAGAAAAGCTATCTAGTCATCTGGACTTCATTGTCCCATAAGCCACGTAAGTGATAGTTCTTTTTGTTAGATTGGTCTTACCACCATTAGTATTTGGCTGACATCAGAAGCTGGTTAAAGAAAAACCTTGAGAACTTGTGGCATAATAAAAATATATATTAAAACTTTGTCCCTGGGGCCTCCCTGGTGGCGCAAGGGGTTAAGATGCACCTATGAAGCTGTCCACAGCCACTGCAGCATGAGTTTGATCCCCTGCCAGGAAGCTATCCATATGGCAAAGCAGCCCTCTCCTGAGTCGCCCACTGCTCCCCTCAGCAGTGTATTTCACTCAGTCTGCCTGTTCTGCTCCCCACTCTGTCTTTGGTGAATCCTCTCACCCCCTACACCTCTGGCTTGTACCCCAGTTCTTGTATGCATAAATAAATAAATCCTTTAAAAAAAAAAAAAAAAACTTGGTCCCTGTTTTCTGGTATAGAGCATCTACAATCTTAGAAATTTCCTGAGTGATAGAAATGCTTTTGTTCGTAATGAGCTCCTTTCAAATACACACGAGTCTAAGCTAATGGGGTGAGCTCATTAGTTGAGGGAATAAACACTTCAGCTTTGCTGTTGCAGCCTCTGCATTCCTGCAGCACTGCAGTAGCATCAGCAAACTCAGACACCACTGAACTGCCCACATCGGCCAAGAATCTCCAGGCTGCTATAATACCAACCTAAGAAGATGCTAAATTGGTATAGATGTTAGTCCTGACTTTTCCAGACTCAGATGTGTGACTGAGAACAGTAAATGCAAGTGATTGCATATTCTACAGAGAGATACTAGACCATGCTAGAGAAACTTGCCAGTAGGTGCCCTCCCCACTTCTCCAAACCAGCATTGTGACTCTTGGTCCGTCACCTATTTCCAGGCTAAAAAAGAGAAAGTGGAGATTGATCAGGTACCCAGATTGCTGCTAAGAGTAATGTATTTTTCACCACCTGACCCACTGCAACCGTGTGAGGGAAAATTTCAGGATTCTGAGATATCACATGAGGTTTCTGAGCCTGAACCCAGCCCAAGTTGAGGAAAGCAGAGATATGCTCGAATGAATGACAAATTAATGTTTTAAACAAGGCTTTTTATTTAATTTTTTTCAGCTTTATTGAGATATAATAGTGGACTGGATATTCTATACCTGAAAATGAGATTACCTATTAATGTTTTTAAAGAAGCATTAAATACACAGAAAAGCTATGGGGTATTCCTGAATTATAATCCAGGGGAGGAGCAACCTCACAGGATGTCTGAAAGTTATCTGAGAGAAAGAATCAAGTAGCTTTATCTGTTTATGCCCACAAAGTGCATCTCATTCCATACATAGGGCGAAGCAGGTCTGGGTGGGAATGTCGGCCTGCTTGGCAACTGTGCCTCTACCAGTAGCCAAGGATTAAACGGAAGATTGCATAGCCCCCTTCTGCAATAGCAATACCATGCAGCAACCAGAGCGGCAATAGGGGCCTCTCTGGTGGTGCAAGGGGTTAAGTCTCAGCACTATGAAGCTATCCACAGTCACTGCATCATGAGTTTGATCCCTGACAAGGGAGCTAACCCACATGACACAGCAGACCTCTCTGTCTCCCCCACTGCTCCCCTCAGCAGTGTATCTCAGTAGATCTGTCTTCTGTTCCCCACTCTGTCTCTGGTGAATCCTCTCACCCCCTCCACCTCTGGTCTACACTCCAGTTCTTGTATGCATAAATACAAAATAAATCTTTTTAAAGATGAAGATCAAAAATAAAATTTTAGGAAGAACATTTTGAAATGAAGTTTAAAGAGATTTGGATTTTTAATAAAAAATGGTGAATTCTATTATTACTTTTTATCTTTTCTTTTTGGTAGACGCTATCTTCAATTTTTAAGCATTTGCGCCAAGAAAATAACCTCCTGCCAACCCACACTAATGGACTTGCCTGTTTTTGGACCAAAATTCATTCAAGATAACAGCAAGTCTTCCAAGAAATCTTTTTTTAAAAATTCTATTTTTTTTTTCAGCAAATGTATATCATATAAAATATAAGAAGACAATCTTACTTGGTCCTCAAAAGATAGAGCCTGGGCAACATCTCTTGGAAATCCATCAATAACAATGCCCTCTTCATCAGGTATTTGCATCAATTTCTGTTTTATCTCAGTAATTGTTGTTTCCTTTGATAAAGAAAAAGAATGAAAACCACAGTGAAACTTATATACAAATAACTGGTATTAAAATCGGCAGAATAGAAGCAAATTACACAGCTGTACCTGTGGGGCCAGTTCTCCAGTTGTAATTATTTTGGCAATAAGACTCCATTTCCTATTGCTGCTGGTATTGTGGATCTTCTTTCTTAATAATTCTCCCACCGAAATATATTGGAATCCATAGCGCTCTGCAATTTTCAAACTTTGAGTACCCTTTCCACTTCCTGGACCACCTATTATTTAAAACAGGTAAAATTGTGACCTTCTGACACAATAAAAAAACTCCTTTTGAGATGACTACTACCTTCACCTTGAGGTGTGGTCTCGACTGCCTGTACCAGGGGGAGTACCTGTTCCACCCTTGGCTTGCTCAGTGTTACCTCTGAAAGCAGAACAGTGCAGACTTGGCCAAAGAAAAAAATGGGATTTTCATAATTAACTGCAAAGGACATTTATTTCTCAACCTATTGATATTTTGGCAAATAACTAATTTTTTAAAAATTTGGAGCAATGCAATTTAAAAAATTTTCTATGTGAACCATAATTATTTTTTCCTTTGTAATCAAAGAAAAAAAGAGACGGGATTCAGAAAATCATGATCAAAACAACAGAAATATGTTCCATGCCCACAAAGAGTAACTGTGCAATTTGGTGAAATATAATAATTATTCTTAAACCAAAGGCTTACCAATAGTCATGTCACCTATTTAAATTAATTTTTTAAGTCTGTCCATGCACATCCTTGCCTATTTCCTTTAAATTTAAAAGAATTCATGTGCAATAAGTATGCAAAGTTGGTGGAATAGGTCCTTAAGTTAGAACACTTTCATACAACTCATGATAATTTTGAGTCTGTGATACATTAGTATAAAGTAATCAACATTTTGCAACATAACTCATTACTAATCATTGGTAATTGTGATTTATTTTCTAAAAGCATAAGTACTAAAATAATTATAAAATTTGTGCCTCATATTTTATTTCCAAATCATATTTGATTATCTTAGTTTATGCTTCTAAACAACCTGGGCTAATTGGAATCATGAGTGTGAACTAATTTCAAAATAAAGCATATAACAATCAGTCCAATTGGTAGTTATTTGTTAGCAATTATCAAAATGAAATTCAACTTTCTAAGTGTCAATTGAATGCAGATAAATATTTTTAAAAAATCAATGGCTAAGAAGTAGTGAAATGTTTTGGTAATATTCACGGAAATATAATTCTTCAAGCAGCATTGAAAATCCTCCTGACTAATTCAACATATAAAGTTTTGAGCAGTTTAAATCATTTTTTTACATAATTATTTGTAAATATTTTTATTCTTATTGCAAATAACATAAGCAAAAAGAAAGACAGCTTTTTTTTTTTTTTTTTTTTTGTAAAAAGAGTTTTGTAATAAGATCATAAGTCCTGTTGGCCAGGGCTTATTTCCTCTTTAAACTTTTTTATATGTAGAATTTTAAGATCAACTGATGTAATGATAATAATTTCTTAACCTTAATCTCAAACAATGTACCTAATAATATCTGTTTTTCACTTATTTGTTGCTTATCATATTTATATCATATTAAGATAAGAATTTGTTTACAATTTTTACCATTCTCTAAAAAATTAAATCTTATCCTACCAGACTCAACATTGCACTACTAAATTAACATCATTTACTTTGCTAATCAAAAGTAGGTTTGGATTGTAATAGCTGCTTTTGTCCTTTTAGAACATGGGCAAATCATGGATTGACCTTAAGAAAAAAAAAACTTATGTGCTGAACTCCATCAACAAATTCAAATTTGATACGCTTTCTATAGCTGATATGCTTTCTATAGCTTCTCAACCTTTTGGCTAAGATCAAGTGCAAACTGATTTGATCTCTGAAAAATGAAAATTATCTTTCATAAACTGTATTTCCACACTTGCTCTCACAAACCATCAAACTGAGAAAGTATAAATTCCACTGAATTTTAAAAATAATTAAACATATTAAGCAAGTTTTGCATCTTCAAAGGAAAAAAAATTTTTTTGCAAAATAATGAAGACAACAAAAAAATCTGATCAACTGGCTGAGAATAGCATTAATTTATTGGATGAGTTTTGTTACTGAAGTTTTTTAACAAATTAATTTATGTCTCTTTTCTCTGATGCCAAAATGAATTCAATAATTGTTCCATTTATTTATCTCTAATACTTATAAGCATTATCACCCATCTAACATGCAGATTTTATGACTTTTCAGATTTTATGACTTTTCAGATTACTACCCTAAGAAGATTTATATATGTGCCAACAAGACCAACTTTTAAAAAATTCTGTATTGCCAGAAGGGGAAGTTTACTTCTTTGGAGCAATACCATGTGGACCTCTTTTTGAAGTTGGAATTAATAAAATTTGTAAGATTCAGGTAGATTATTTTATAAATTCACAAAAGTCATCAAATTGCACCAATTTTCTCAAATAACCTAAGGTTAGGCTTTTCCTTTCTTCTCTATTTCGATCCTCTAAAAGTTATTTGTACTCTTTGACTGCACCATTCTTATAATACATAAAATGATACAGTACAGCAAGTAAGTCTCTAGCCAGGATCATATCCTTAGGAAGCAAATTGATTTTATTGAGTCCAAAGGACCATGAAATAGGGGAGATTTAAGAATTTACATTTTCTCCAAAGGATCTTAATTTTTTTGAAATAGTTTAATTGTTTTCCTATAAAATTCATAATGCACAAAAATTAATAACAAGAGCAATTTGTTATGCCTTTTTTAGAACAGTCAAGCCATCTTTTTTTTTTTTTTTACCTAGTAAACAACTGCAAATATTTTACCAATAGCAACAAGAGAAAGAAAATAGAAAAAAAATCTCACCATAAAATGGTGATGTAATTTCTAACCTTTCCTTTTAGGTTTATATTTTAATAAATATAAACATTTTCTTGTCTTCTAGGCAAGGATTTAAAATTTTTAAGCATGAAAAAATATTCCATTTTAAGGGCAGGAGGAGATTTATGACATAAAAGTGGCTGCCATATGCCATAAGAATTTTTGACTTTTAGAAAGCCAATTTCTCTACTCTCTTCCTACAATGTTATTCCAAACAATTTTGGGCTAAATATATTCACACTCAGAGATGTACAAATGTCACCCCCTTTAGTCTAGTAAACTTAAATTCTTGTTAAAGCTCAGTGTGATTATTTGCATGCTTTTCCCCTAGTTGTTAAAGCTTCTGGGATCAGAGCTTCTTTACATGGGGCTATATATATATTTTGCCCTCTACCATTAACTCACTGCTGGCTAGGATAGTTTTGAACATTTAATTTAGATTTGCATCATTTCTGTGAATCTGTTTTCACGATTTTTAAAATTTTGAGAAAATAAGAATTTCCAAGAATGGTCAAAAATACATTTTGCAAAAATACTTAAAACATTTTCAGTAGCTCTTCCTTATGAACTAGCAGCAGACTGATATTTTTATATTCACTTAAGATTCACAATGGTAATTTAAATAATAACTTATTATTTTGATGAATACACATATGTGCTATGTTATTAGATTCAATTATATAATAACACTGAAACTCAAGTTTTATTGTAGGTGCCAGTTTGCCATAAGAAAAATTCATTTATATGATCTTTATTAATATATTATTTATCTCTCCTTATAAAGTTAGTGGCAAATAAAAATTCAGTTAATTGACGTAAAAGGCACATTGTGTTTAGGAAACTTCTAATGGACTCAGTCATCTATGTTAAAAATTAAACAGACAAAACACAGGACAATAACTCTTAAAGAGGTGATGACTTTCATTTAATTATAGGTAATTTCTATAACATTGTAATGTCATACAATGGGATTCTATAAAAAGTGCAGCAGGCATTATATATAAAAAACAATTTGTTTTATCAAAATTTATGCTAAAAATATTTCCATTTACTGTCCCTTGAGCTCTTGTTTCTTGTTTATCAGTGTCAACTAAGCATTTACAGATATTACACATAAATAAATTTACACAATTAAAAATGTAAATATATAAAAAGAGTGAGTAACAGTATATGAAAATTTTGCTTTCTGTCCTCATACCTATGACAAGAATGATTTTTGGTCGAGGTCTAGTAGGATCAAAAACCTCATACTCCTCAATTAATTCCGCAGTCTCAGAGAGATCCGTGTCACTTTCTATGGAAAATTGATGGATTGGAGGGAGACGATCATAACGCCGATAAGGAAAGTTTGAATTTTCAGGCATTACTGCAAAAGAGTAAGATAACTTTGAAACGGAAAAAAAAACCTAGGAGAACATTTTTTGCAATAAACTGATTAGTAGAAAGCATTTAAAAACTAATCGTTTAATTTTTTTTCACTGGAAGACCCTTAAGTGGTCAGCAATCTTTTATTCAAAGGCTGGAGAGTCAATATTTTGGGGTCTGAAATTACAGTTTCATACAACTTGGCCTCAGCAGTATGAAGGCAGCCACAGG
This sequence comes from Talpa occidentalis, assembly GCF_014898055.3. NCBI lineage: Eukaryota > Metazoa > Chordata > Mammalia > Eulipotyphla > Talpidae > Talpa > Talpa occidentalis. Next base: position 48,282,366 of record NW_023605305.1, read on the forward strand.
CAATATATAAACAAGCAGCTGTGCTTGTGGTCCAGTTGAATTTCATTTATAAAAACAGGCACTGAACCAGACTTGGCCCTTGGTTGTAGTTTGCCAACCTCTGATCTGAACCTTAAGTGCTGCCTACTTTTGCAGCATTGTCTGTATACATCTGATCTCTGCAAATGGTGCTCTCTGGAGTTGTGTAGTGAAGCACCTTCATAAACACTGCAGCTGCTCATGGATTCAATGCTTATGTATTATATATTTATTGCATTCAATAAATAAAGATCACTCACTATGATCCAGGCACTCTAGCGTGGTTCACTGGAATGGTAAGATAGCATAATGCACAAAACCTTAGGGTACTGTTGCAAATCAGGTAGAAAGGCAGGAAGTAATTTTTACATCTGGAATATCTTTCCACATCATTTAATTTTACTTTCCCTATATTCTTGACCTTTAATCACCTTCATTTAAAATTATAAACTTTTAAATTTAAAAATATAAACTTACGAAGATTTAAGTTTATATTACAACGGCAACAAATACTTGCTATTTATTGCCAGACATGTCAGTGTACTGAAAATGATTCAGTCAAAGAACAAGATTTAGTCCTGTCTCCACAGAGCTGACAAACTAGAGCTTATATGCTTTTATTATACAATTGTATGCACACCAAGCAGGACAAGTGCTAAATAAATATTTCTCATGACAAACACAAGATTTTGATGAATGAGTAGATTCACTTGGACTAGGGTAGCAGAAGAGGACTTGCAAAAGAGACAGAACCTGAACTTTGAAAGAAAAGGACAGGTGATGAAACATGGGAGATATATCGAAGTACATTTTAGTTGGTAGAAACAAAACAGAAACAGAGCTAGAAACACAAATTACATATTCACATGGACTGGAGGCCAACAAATCTAAATCAAGCAGATGGTCTTAACCAGTTGATAATATAGAGTTCATGGTTCTTTCCTTCCTCTCCCCATTGCATCAGTATTCTAGGAGGCACAGAGAAGCCCCAACTAACTAGAAGCCCTACCTACCTCCTCATACAAAGATGTCAGGAGACTACCTAAACCTTTCTTTTAGCACAGCATAATGCTCACAGTTTCTTTGAAGGTGTTGATCAAGTAGAACTTTCCATTCTCGGGCCTCCCTGGTGGTGCAAGGGGTTAAGATGCAACCTATGAAGCTATTTGCAGCCTCTGCAGCACAAGTTTGATCCCTGGCCAGGGAGCAACCCGCATGGCTCAGCAGACCTCTCCTGACTCGCCCACTGTTCCCCTCAGCATTGTGTTTCACAATCTGCCTGTTCTGTTCCCCACTTTGTCTCTGGTGAGTCCTCTCACCCCCTACCCACCTCTGGCCCATACCCCAGTTCTTGTATGCATAAATAATAAAATTTTAAAAATCTTAAAAAAAAAAGAACTTTCCATTCTCTGTTGATATCATAAATGATGTCATTGACCACTCACCCACTGAACTCATTTTAGTTCCATGAAAGGAATGGAGTAGTCTGAAGATTACAGTGGATAATCTTTAGAAAATGCTGGGAAGGGTTGTCAGGAAAGACACTGACAACAATATTCTGTTCTGCTTTGAAATTGAATTGCTTCACTCAATGCAAAGCAAAATTCTAGGCACTATCCTTGATGACTTTCTTCTCTCATTCTTTATATCTATTCTCATAAACTATAAACATATCCCAAATTGCCTATACTTTTCTCCATCTCCACTACCACATTCCTTCCTAACCTATCATTTATTCTGGTGACTGTTATAGACTTTACTAATCAGTCTGTTTCCAAGCTTGCCCCCACTACCTGTTGTCTGAAATGCTTTTCTTGTGTAGGTCCCATGGCTGACTGCCTATTGTCATTTACACTGCAGCCTAAGTGTCAGCTCCTGTAAGATTACTTTTTAACCTAGACTAGCCAGTCAATCTCATGGACATCACTATAATAATTCTATTATACAACTCCTTTGCCATCAGAGGAATCTCTTATTAATGCACCATTTGTCTTTAACCATTAGAATATGGAGTTTCAAAAAAGCAGGGAACTTAGCTATATAAACTCTGTACCCTGGGATCTAGAACTGTGCTTGATAGTCAGCATCCAATAAATATTTGTTGATATTAACCTCTTTGTTAAGAGATCAGCTTTGCTGAAATGGTAAGGAGGAAAATCTATGGAGAAAAAAAACAGGAGAAAAGGTGCTAAGTAGAATGTGGCCACATTGTAGAAGGTCTTGAATACAGGGTAAATCCAGAGGAGGTATTTGGGGGAGCAGAGACGTGATATAAAGAAATCTGTAATGCATTTTTTATGAAAATTAATTTGGTGTTGTTGAGAAGGCTTTGAGTAGAGAGAGACTAGGAGCAGAAACGGTAGCAGCTAGGAAGCTGAGAAATATGGGCTCTAAGTGAGAAATATGGGCTCTCTAAGTGAGAAATATGGGCTCAACTTAGAGGGATCGCAGGGGAAATGGAAATGAATGGCCACACATGAAGGACATGCTTAGGATTGGGATATGGAATGAAATGAGTTCAGAATTCAAAAACAATTTCTAGGTTTCAAGTCTAAAAGTATTCTAGGAACATTTCACATAATAGGCATTTCATACAATATCTTTCTGCCCTCTTGTTTCTGTTTCAGAAATACTTCTTTCTTTCCTGACTAAATCAGTCTTTTCCTCTACATGAGAAATTTCTGTTCTTTGTTCTCTGGTGGATTCTCAATCTTCTCCATTCTAACAGAGCCTACTCAGTGTTCTGCTCCAAGTACTAGCAAATCATTTCTTCTAGGAAGCATGTTCTGAACTCTAGCCTAGAGTGGACCCATCCCTGTCAACATAGTTGGTTCTTCCATCAAAGATCATCAATAGACAAAGCAATTTGAACCAAAAAGGAAGGGAAATGAAGGCATCACACTTCCAGACTTCAAAATTTATTACATATATTATAAGGCATAGAAATCAAAATGTATGTTATTGGAATGAAAACACACACATATACCAGTGGAATAGAACTGAAAGCCCACACATAAACCCTCAATTATATGGACAGTTAATCTATGAAAAAGGAGTCTAAAGTCTTAAATATAAAAAGGAAATTCTCTTCCACAAACTGTTCAGAAAACTGGACAGCCACAAGCAGAAAAATGAAACTAGACCACACTCTTACAACATACATAAAAATCAACTCAAAATCTAGCATATAAGATCAGAATCCATCAAACACATAGAGGAAAACATGCAAACTACTCTACAACATTGGCTTCAAGTTATCTTTGGGGACTTGACCCTAATGCAAGGAAAATAAAAGCAAAAATAAACAAATGGAACTATTGCAAAATAAAAAGCTTCTACACAGTGAAATAAACTATTACTATCACTAAAACAAAAAGACACTCTACTCAATTGGAGAAAATACTTTCATATCATACATCCAACAGGGAGTTAATATTTAAGATCTACCAAGAACTCATACAACTCAACAAAAGTAAACAAGTAACACAATCAAAAAATGCACAGAGGAACTAAATGGATGCTACCCCAAAGAAGACGTACAGAGATGGTCTATAGGTACAAGAGAAAATATATACCACTTATCATCAGGGACATGCAAATCAAAACCACAATGAGATATCATCTTACTGCAGTAAGAATAGACTGTATCAAAAACAAACAAAAAAACAAGCCCCCCCGCCCCCGCCACTGGTGGCACAAGGGGTTAAGATGCAACCTATGAAGCTCTCTGCAGCCACTACAGCATGAGTTTGATCCCTGGAGAGGGAGCTACCCACATGGTACAGTGGACCTCTCCTGACTCCCCAAGTTTGATCCCCTGGCCAACCAGGGAGCTGCCTACATGGAGCAGCAGATCTTTCCTGTCTTGCCCACTGCTCTCCTCAGCAGTGTATTTCAGTCAATCTGCCTGTTCTGTTTCCCAAATCTGTCTCTGATGAATCCTCTCACCCCCCACACCTCTGGCTCCAGTTCTTATATGCATAAATAAATAAATCTTTAAAAAACAAAAACAAACAAACTAAACCAGAAGCAGTAAATGTTGGTGAGTTTGTGGAGAAAAAGAAACCCTCATACACTGTCGGTGGGAGTACAGACAGGTCCAATCCCTGTGAAAAACTTTATAGCAGTTTCTCAAATTCTATTGCTACAGGACAATCAGTTCAGAAACCATTTTATGTCTTTTAACATATGTTCTAGATATAGAACAATACAATACAGCATTCTTGTTACCGTAGTACACAGAAAGTTTCTATAGCTTTTGTGCTAAAAAGGAGTTCCAAACTGGTCATCTGTGGGCCCAATATGGCCCCGTAGATGTAATCTGTTCAGTCCAGCACTTTTCAAAAATCTGTACTTGACTGACTTTAGATGATGACTGTTCTCTCAGGTTCTGCTCTCTAGTTTGACCACAGTCCCCACCATTCTCTATTATATACTTGGCCTGACTATCTTCTATGTATAAATGAGTCAATTAGCAGGATAAAATGGAAGGATTCAGGTTTCTTTTTTGTCACAAAAAGTCACTTTTTCTACTGAGTCTGAGAGCTGCTTTTCTATTAAGAGGATGTCATATCTTACTAGACATAACTTAAAAATGTAAAAATATTTAACTTAAAAATGTAAAAATGTAATACCTTAGCCTTGTTAGTGTTTTATGGTTTAGAACACAGATTCCCATATTCACCTCATTTGACCTAACAAGGGCATGGGAAATGTACTTAACACTGATGCAGAGCCTAATAGTATTACATCCTGGGATCTAAGTCAGTTATTTTGGATGGTGCATGACTCTACAAATCCATGAAAATATGATTTTCCTTACTGAAGCATTAATTTCTAAATGGTGTGCTGTAGCAGTAATTGGTTAAAGGTTCTTTCTCCTGCACCCAACCCTACATCACCCAGTGTTAGCTCCTGCATGGCCAGGGAAGAATTTCTCTCTTCTCTGGAGATCTTTATAAGGACATGTTGCTATTGTTTGTGTGTCTTAAAAATTAACATTCTATGATTTTTCCTCAGACTGCATCAAATAAAATCTAAGTGGGTCATGACTAAGTAAGATTGAACAAATAAAGATATTACTCCCTTATATTTATTGTAAATAGACTGTCTTCACTTCAGAGTTTGTCTGTATAGCTAAATTCTCAAGGCACAATTTTTCAGAACAGTTTAAAAATTGAAAATATAATGTTTTTGACAACTGGGAAAGAATTTATTTTCTCCTGAATCCATTTTGAACATACTATACTTCTCAATTTCATCCTGAGCCAGAAAGGCTGGTTGGATGATGCTGGATCACTAATTTTGATAAGAACATGTTTCAGAAAACATACCATCACACCATGAATCTCCTCCAGCGAATTCCAGCTCTTAGTTGCAAGCTATCCCCTTGCTCATGCCCTCCACTTCTTTCACAGTGCCCAAATGTCTAATCTCATGTATTATATTCAGTAATTACTTAAAAAAATCTTTGTTGAATTAACTAGTACCAACTTACATGCACTTATCAGATGCATTAAGATGAACTCTGAACTTAGAAACATTAAAAACTTAAATCTCTTTCTAGCTAATAAAAAATGTTGAACTGTTATGTGGTAACTATCAATTTGGTCTGTCATCTACTTACTTATTTGCAAAAGGCTTATTTATAATTTTAAGAAAATTCATAGTCTGCAAATATAATTCATTTTGCAAAATAATGAAGTCAGTAATATAAAATTTCATTAAGCCTTTAATGAAGCACTAGACACTAGATGCTTTGTAAATTTGTTTGTCTTATCAAGAGGTTACTAGAATTAGTAGCAGAGAGTAATCATGTTCTAAGGCCAAATATCCTTCTAAGCATTTGGAAACCCAACCAAGTGAATCATTTCCTGCAGTCTATATGACATGCTTTAAAAGAGAACAATTTGAGCTATAAACTGTGTATTATTCTACAAATACATTACCATTTCTTAGAAAGGACCTCCGTGATTGTCCCCCATTGAGTGGGGGTAGGGTCTTCTTTTCCTGGCTAACAAATGTGTCCCATTTCACCTTGTCACAGCCACCCAGTTCTTTCACTTTCTGTAAACAACTTTCCAAGTACTCTACTGGGTCTTCAGGCTTTGAACACATCAGTCCATTCAAAAGGCTCTGAAACACAACAAAATATGCCCACGTAAAAACATGTTTTCAAACCATCTTTGTTTGTTCAAATAGTCTGTCTGCCCCATTCTAAATTCTGGGTTCCTCTTTTTTTTATTTGTCTTTTAATAAACAACTAGAGGGGGAATTGTGATCTGATGGAGTAAGATTACCCCTTAAATTTCTAATCAATTAGTTTTCAACTCGGCAATCTCTGCTTTTAAACAGTTCAGGCAACTATATAGTTTAAAATGGAAGAATTCTATCAAAATGAGATAATGGGCAGAGTGTAAAAATGCCCCAGTCATTATTTATCTCATTCTTACTCATCCTTAGAGGGTCCAAATTTCAGTTTTTCAATTTATAAAATGGTAATAATAATTCCTACCTCAGAGCATTTTTTAAGGATTAAAAATTTCAATATTGAAACAGTGTTTATTTAGTGCCAGGCACACAGTGTCAACTCGATAAATATTGTTGTTGGTTTTAGGTAATATTATTATCATTATCAGGAAGTCTCCCTTGAGTCTCCTGGGGACACTTTCTAAATAGATCATTTATATTGACACCATCAATTAATTTGCTGGTCTGTTCTAAACTGTGAACTCTTCAACAGCAGTGTGAGTTTTATTTATCTTATAATCTTTAGCCTCTGACAAACTCCCTGGCTATGGAAGGTGAATACTGAAGTGATTTCTAATTAGGGGAAAAAATTCAGTCAAATTGTGAAATTTGAGACTCAAAAAAATGCTACTTAATATATAATAAATCACCACAGTATTCATTGAGATAACAAAGGGGAAAAAATCATGATCTTTCATTACTTTTTCTGTTCCTGGTATCCTATGTGTCACACGTACTAGTTTCTAAAGATGTTACAAATTTGGAAATGCTGACTTCTGGGAACTTGACTGATATGCAAAATATTTTCCTTTGGAGTGTTTTATGGAAAAAGCATTGGGGATTATTATCACCAATATACATTATTAATGTACAAAACACACACCTTTTGAAAGGCTGACATCTTTCTTAAATACAGTATTCAAACCATTCTTATGTAATTTGCTCAAAGTAGAAGAAAATTCTTCCCAGATACATTCATTCTTTGAAATGCTAGTGTCGGTTAGAATGTTCCCTAGGAGAGTTCAATTGCAGAAGACCTGGTAAAAACTAGACTATGCACCCACATTCAGTTTATGTGTACATATCTGCACTAAACTCACAAATACACACTAACATGTAACTCCTCTTATCCCTCATATGTTAACAGTGTTTAACTCTGTAACAGTGTTTACTCTGTGTCTTTGTACCCATTAGCTTACTCAATGCACTCTGGTCCTTAAACCTAATCAATTTTATGTGGCATTATTATCCCCATTTTGTAGGTGAGGAAATCATGGCTCTGAGGTGTGAGTTGACAAAGTTTACTCAGTTATATACTTGCAGGCCCAGGATTTCAGCTCAATGTTTCTGATTCCAAACCCCATATAGTCCTTTCTCTATATCCTGCAAATATATGCTATGGGATAAAAAGAAAATGCTAGATTATTTGTAATAATCAACTGCAATATGAAAATGATTAGTTTTTTTTAACCTATTATTGCCTAAAATGGGTGAATATACACAATGGGTATTTCTTTTACTAGAAAAATATATATCTCCAACCTCTCTAAAAAAAAAAAAAAAACTGACTCCTTATAATAAGATATTGATTTTAGAATGGCTTCTATTCCTTTATGAATAACTTAAATCCTTCCTTCTAGTAGCCAGCTACCATCAGATTGACGATAACCAGCAGACATTATTACCAAGTCTCATTGGTTTAATCCTCTGCGAACTTAAATAATCTAGTTTAACTTTCCACAGCATTCAAGTTAATCACCAAATCTCTGTTCCACTGTACAAGTAATACAAGATTATATATATATATATATATATATGTGTGTGTGTGTGTGTGTGTATGTATATATACATACCATGTAGTTATCTAGATTTAAGAATTCATCACAAAATTAGGAAAAAGTGGTCTTATTTTAAACACATGTCTAAAAATAGAAACACATTTCAACCTTGGACCTACCTAACAGAGATATCCTATTTTGCCTATGTAATGTTTCAAGTCAGAAAAAAATCTGGAAAAGTAAGTTAGATACGTTGATTTGTTTGACAATACAGTATAAAAGTTCAATAATCAGTTACTTGGTTTATAATGGTGTTTAATAGCCATAACTGGGGTCTGATACCTAATTGTTAAACTTTGTACACCTAGATACTTTGTATACCTATGTGACTTTCAAAGAGAAAATCCAGTTTGGAAACTTAACGCATTTACAGTTTTGCTGTCTACACTTATCATGTGGAGAACTGCCAGGTTTTACTTCTATCTTGTGCTGTACATATCACAGATTCTTCTTTCTAGAAGGATGGAGCCTTAGGAGGCCAGCAGCAGTCTCTGTTCATTTTCCTGCTGTCAAGGATTGCATTTAAGTACATGGAATTACTACATTTCACCTAGGGGAGTTGACTTCCTCTTCTGAGTGGCACTATTTTAAAAGTCCTATTCATAGGCAGAAAAAAAAAAGAAAAGCATAAAACCTGAACAAAAAAGCCTACCAAAACAATTTGCATACACAGGATAGATTTTCATGAACAAACTATCAAAATTCTCTGAGGTTACCAACAAGGAAAAACAATGCCCACATTTATAAACAAAAAGGATGTACTGTTCAGTAGCACTTTGCAATCAGGTGACTCCCCCCCCCCCGCAGATATTTCTAATTATTCTTTTAGATGTGTACAAATGAAATTGTTCTCAGTGGCAGTGTTTATGACAAAAATTCTTCAGCTCTTCATCTCCATATTCACTTTTGAAAAATTTTTTAAAAAGAAAAATGCAACAAGAATCTCACACATTCCCAAGACTTGCCCCTATGCTATGCCAACTGATTATTTTCACGCATGAATGAGTAACACACTTTCTAGATTTGGGCTTCACATACCAGGCTCAGTGGGTGGTTTACCTGGAAATCTTGGCTTCTAATGGAACTACAAGCGGTGACTTACAGAAGTGAGGAAAAAAAATGAAGATATGTGATTATGGCGACCTATTTTAAAGATAATTTGGGATACAGGGGCAAAATAATTTTCCCAAGTGGTGTTAAAATTTCTTTTAACAGAACAAACCCCCTAACAGGAGAAAGAACAACTCATGATCCTCAGTTTACTCTTATCAGCCTATCATTTAGTTTACTCAGCCTATCTTTCAGAAATGGGGAGCCAGTTTTTCAGTGAATGTAATTCTCCTTTCAGACCGCTCTCTATGAAGGCTGGCTCGCCTTCATTCTCTCTTTTTTTTTAACCTAAGCAAAAACACATAGGATTCAGGAATGTTTTAAAATTCAAATATGGAGAGAGAGAAAGAAAGCAAAGCGATCTTCGACGTAGGCTGTGGTTTCGAACTAAACAAGGCTCCTTCATTCCTCAAGGCAATGCGCCCACATTCTCAAAGAGTCCCCGCCGCCCGCTCTGCGCCCCCCGCCCCTCCCCGCGCCGGGCCCCTGGTGCAGATGGTGCGGCGGTGCGGTCTCAAGACTCAGCAACAGGAGTCACGCCCGCTTCGCCGCTCGCCACTGCAACCCGAGTTCTCTCGGTGGGTTGGAAATGGGCACATGGGAGCTGCTGTCAGGGAGCTTCCAAAGCGATGGGAAAACGTGCTCAGGAGTTCATTCACCGAAAGCGCAGAGCAGCTCTGGGGCCAGGCACTCGGGAGCAGCGCAGCACTTGATGGGTTTGATTTTGGTTTTTAAATCTTCATCCCTCTGTTCTAACTGCCCCCGAGGAGGGCTGCTTTGGTCCACACATCCCCTTCTCCGAGGAAGAGGGGTGTGCCTAGCCTCCGAGCGCTGGGGGACTAGAGCCCTCTCCTTCTGAGGTTCGAGTCCTTGCTAGCTCCTGGGCGCCACCTGGCCTGGCTCTCACTCCAAGTGAGCGCGGCGCCTGGCTCTCACCCCAAGTGAGCGCGGGGGGCCGCAGCGTGCTGCCCACCCAGTGTCCACATTTGAGGGGTGCCTGTGGGCATTCTGCTTCCAGAACCCCGCTGGAAGACTAAAACTTAATATCGAGATGCGGGTTTCTGAGCCCACCTATAAGGCAAGGACTCTGGCAACCCTGGGGAAAGGAAGCTACCCCGACTCAGTGGGCGAGATATTTCTGCAAGCCCCTTCACTTCCATGCCCCCCGTCTGCATGGCGGGACGGGACACGGCTCCCTCACTAGGAACCCCTGGATGAATCTCCCCGGATCCTCCAGCCCTTCTGCCGGAGCTGCCCCCTACCTCGAAAAGCTGCGGGATTTCCCTCCGGGCCAGGTATTCCTTGGCATCGTTGGTGTTCATGGCTCTGCCGCGCGTGCCCCGGGGCGCAGGCGGGGAGGTTCCCGGGCTGCGGAGAACTGAGGCCAGCTGGCGGGGTCCGCGCCGAGCAAGGGTGCAGCCTCGCGCTCACCCGCAGACACTCACGCTCAGCTCTGCCCGCCGAGGTCACAGCCCCCTCGGCGCCCCCGCCGCCCGCGATTTGGTGCTGTTCCCCGCGCAGGAGCTGCGGGCTCGGAGCAGCGGCTTCCCGGGTTCCCAGGCAGCGCGGCCGCAGGGGAGGGGCGGAGGCAGCGGAGGAGGGAGGACAGCGCCGCCGACGCCAGGCAGCAGCCCGCCTGCCTCTCCAGCTCTGCACCTTCCCGAGTCTGGGCTGCAGCGGAGGCCAGTCACGCTGCGCGGGCGGGCGCGGGGTGCGTGGGTGGGGACGGGCGCGCGCGAGGGGCTCGCAGGCACACCCCTCCGCGCAGCGCCACCGCCCCGCGCGGCGCTTCCCTGCACTGGCCGCCCGGGGACGCCGCGAGCCGGGGCCAGGTGGTCAGAGGAGCAGAGGCGGGGTCTCTGGGAGCCTGTGACCCTTTCCTTTCTCCGGAACTTCTTACACACACACACACACACACACACACACACACACGCACACGCACACACACACACACTCTTCTGCGTCCCCAAGGAACTACTAGTAAGAAACCTGATTGTCATCACAGATTTTATCATTTATTCCTAAGGTGGTTACTGATCTTTCATGAGAGGGAACTGGAGGCAAGAAGAAAAGGGAATTCATGGCGCGACATCCATCCCCTGAAAATTATTTTTTAGGTCCTGAGTATGTCTGTCCTTTAGAAAACTTTTCCTAGCTTGTTTCAATTCTTTTTCCCTGTTAGTGTCACAAGTTCTTACAGATGAAGTTCTTAGAGGGAACCTGAAATCATTAACAGGATTAGTAAATGGTGAACTAATTTTCTCCTTACAGAGGAAGGGGAAGGAGAAGAAGGAGAGAAGTGGATGATGAGAGCTGGAGATCACTTAAATCGGAAACATGCTTAGTAGGTGGGATAGGTGCCAACATTAATGGGATCTGAAGAGTGTGCATTTGGTGAACCGTGGGCTCCCCAGCATCCTGAATGAGTATGGGGCAGGGAGGGGGGGGGCGTGCTGAGGCAAAGATGCAGGCAAAGACCATCACAAAGTGTTCCATCCTCCTCCTGTTAGGGGGAAAGGAGGCTGCCCTGTAACACTCCTAGCTACAATTTCCCCTATTAAGACACCTTTTCACTGCCTGTTTGAAAGATGGTCCAGGTCACCTTCAGAGTATAACCTCTAGCTGTGGGCAAGGCCTGACGCTTTGGGAGAGTATGTGAGTGAAAAGGAGACTGAGGCACTGACATCTGGGGTGACATCATGGAGAGAAGCAACACTGCGACTACTTCATGTCTCTTGCAAGTTCATCTCTGCAGATCTTTTCTTGATTCCATTTCTTGTCCCATAGCAACTGCTACTAAAGCATTAACTCTAGCTGCAGTTTTGCTTTACCATAGGGAGGGAACTCAAGAATTAATTAAGTTTTGTAAAGTAAATGAAGGTTTCTGAACACTTGTGAAACCACGTGTCATATGGTAGCCTTAAATTAGGCAGGTGCTCCAGTTCCATGGAAATTTGTTTTCTGCCCTCGGAATATGCCGCATCACTTACAGTCTCACCTTCTAACATTTCTTGACCTTATTTTAAAGCAGTTTACAGCAATAGCTGTAGCATAGCAGTAGCGATACAACAATGCTTGAACTTTACCATGTTCCATGACCTGACGGCTTACGCTGTGCACAGGCACAGCTGAGAAGCACCTTTCTGTAGGACAGTGATGAAGCCATTTTCTGTAGAACCTCTCAAGGTCACTCTTTCAGACAAGAATCTGGGCTACCACAGCTCACCCTCTCTCCCCTCCTGGAAGAGAATGCATCCTGAATGAACACACAATTCTAAATGTACTTTAGTGTAGCTGGGCCAGGATGCCAACTTGCTTATAGAAAAAGAATGGTTAAAAAAAGACTGCATTGCACTAAGCATTCTAGATAGCCTGAAAAACAGAGTAACTGAAGATATGGCAAGTTTTCAGGTTGCTTTATGCACTGATAATCAGTACTTTTGGGTGTGTTGCAGGGTAAAGCAAGCTGTATCAAAGAGGCAAGATGTTCATAATTACTTTTGCAAAGGGAGTGGTGGCCTGAGGGAAATATAAAACTTAAAAGCCAGACTGATGGTTTGTAAGAGAGGAAAGAGAAGGACAAGAAACAGCAAATACATTCCAGCCATCAGAACCCTGAGATAAAATGCTAAGGATAGGCATATTAAAGGTTCATGGCCTTTTGCCCTTGGTTTATTTGGGGGTATATTCCTGTAAACCTGAACAAATCAAGATAATTACTGGAATCTCCAGATAGACTCTCTGCAGCTCCTATGTTGGGAGAATGTGCTAGCTTTTGAGATAAAACAGTGAATAAAGAAAAAAAATGATCCTTTCTGTCAAGGAACTTACATCTATTGGGGAGAATATGTAAGAAGTACAGTGGACAGTAAACAAAAAAAAAAATGCATAAACACCAAATAGTGATAAATGAAGGGAAGATAAACAAAAACACCCCACTTGCCAAGGAAGAGCAAGAACATACAAGATAGTGATAAATATGAAAGTGAAAATCAAACAGGCTTCAGTGTTGATTTGAAGCAATGGGTCAGAGAGTTCAGAATTATTTTCTGAAAGTGACAGAGGAAGTAGGAAGGGGGATAACATTAGTTCAATAATGAGAACATTCCAAAGGTCCAGATATCCTTAAGGAGGAGACTTTCAGTGAGAGACTATGTCTCTGGGTAATCTTTAAAAAGGGCACACTCTGATATACAGGCTAAGTCTCAGCAAATGGTTGAGCTTGCTTTGTCCCTATTAATCAAATGTTTAAGAGTAGGGATCATTTGCCCCATCCACACCAATAATGCTGAAGGGCTTTGTATCCAGGACACTACCTCCCAAATTAAAGACATGGCTGGAGTCTATGTTTATAGTCTCATCCACTCCTAACAGATATTTATGCCATCTATTTTTTTAACTGTAAAAAATTCCATATATTGTAATTATAAAAAAATTCAGTAAAAAAGTACAAACCATTTCTCATATGTGTGTGTTCCCTGTCCCAGTAGAGCAGACTAGTGGAATCACCCATAGACATTTGTGCAGTTAGCAGTGGTAATGTGCTAACAAGTTTGGCCATAACCAAGGTAAAAATTTGTTTGTTATGAGTCAGGCAATGTGATAAGTCCTTTAAATAAAATATACTGCATATTTATATGTCTGTCATTTAATTCTTAAACCAATCTGTGAAATATGTATTATTCTCCTAATATAACTGATACTCTGCCTAATTTCAAGGATATGCCAAGAGTTAATCAGTCTAGCTGTGAAATCTCATGCAGCATTCTCCCTGAGAACATCATCCTTCTAATGCTTTTCAAGTTTTTGATCCCCTGCAACCATTTTTTCTTTGCACTTTTCAGTGTTTTCTATAGATCCTTCCATTCTTCCCTTTCTTTTTCTTTCCTTCCTTTCTTTTTTCTCAAGCAGATGTTATTTTGTAATCAAAAGTAAATGTGTTATTTAAATCACAAACACAACAGCAACAAAACATGTATAACAAGTTTATCTTAATAGATTTTCTAATTGCCCAAGGTCCTTTCTGTTTGAAAGGTTTTTCTCAGCTCAGAGGTTGAACAGACAATATACAACATTCCTACTTATTGAATTTTTGAGTGCTGGAATTTCCCCATTCAGAAAAAAAAAAATAGTTCCCTCCTAATTATTCTATTTCCCTCACTGATTGAAAATCCAGTCTTTTTTATATGCTGGACCATTTGCAAATACATTGTTTACCCTGAAAAAAATTAAATATATAAGACCTTCCATATATATGCATATTGTTCTGATATGTTCCTTATTTACATGTTTTATTTTTAGAAGGTCTTTCTGAAACGTTTGCTTTTTAAAAAAATAAATGTGTATGATATCTGGGGTTAAAGCAGCCTTAAATAATTAGTAACACAACCTTCCACCAAAGTGGAATTTCCTTTTGCTCAGACAGTTGGATTCCGGATCTCAGAGATCACTACAAATGAGTTATAGGTGAGAGATGGAAATCTTTCCCATGGTGTCTAAAAGTATTAGGGAAGTTATCAAGTTAAATAATTTATATACTGAGAATGACAAAGTCTTGGAAAATCCTATCTTTTCGTAAATATACTCATTCATCTCGCAAATATGAAATAATTTTTTATGTTCCAGACCCATGTTTGGAGCTGGTACCACAAAGAACAAGAATGAAGGGGTTAACTTTTTAATAGAGAGATGGACTTATAATAATCAAGCACAGATTAATGTAATCATATATTTTAATAATAGTAGAGAAGTGGATTTGTGGAGGAGGGTTGTTATGGTGGGATACAAAGGTACATGACTCATATAAATATGTATATGATAAAAAAGCACTTAGAAAGTTTTAAAAATAGATATTCCTTCAGCTTTTCTTCACCATCCTTAAAAACTTCATTATAGCTGTTTTCCCTTACAGCTTTTCCCTCCAGACACACAGATTTTCAGAAACATTGTCACAACTGTAATTTCACACAATCCCATGTTCTATATAGCCATCTTTTAGAATGACTTTGCAAGAGTTCATTGAGAAGCTTTGACATAAACAACTGAGCCATTTTGTACTATCGCTGCACATTTTTGGTTGCTTTTACTGTTATGTTAATACAAGCGATTCTTGCATGAGGAATTATGAATATTTTTCCACATTTTTAATTGTTTAGAACAATTTCCAAAAGTAGTATTACTGGTTAAAATGGAAAATGCATTTTGTGATTGTTGACTTAACCAATTTCCAGAAAGGTTGAATCCAATTTTAGTGCCATAACCAATTTTGAGTGAATGAGCATTCTAGGGCCTCCCCGGTGGCGCAGCGGTTGAGCGCTGGGTTGCAAAGCTGCCCGCAGCCTCTGCAGTGCCGGTTCGATCCCTGGCTGCTCCCTGGCCACCGGAGGAAGGTCCCGCATGGCACACAGACCTCTCCTGCCGCCCGCTGCTCCCCTCAGCAGTGTACTTCGGTCCTTCTGCCTGCTCTGCTTCCCACTCTGGCTCTGGTGAATTTTCTCACCCTCCTGCGCTTCTGACTGTACCCAGTGCTTGTATAAATAAATAAATCTTTTTTTTTTAAATGAGCATTCTATCTGTATTGCACGCTCTTAAAAGGAATTACAATTTCTATTCTTATTTATTAAAATTGCACATTAAAATATCCATCATAACAATTGTAATCTACCTTGCTATGTCCTACATTGTGTCATTTTCCTTCTAATTTGAGTCCTTTTTTCATAGTTCCTTTTTTTCCTCATTATTTATTCTTTTGTTGCTCTCCCACAATTGTGCTTCTGTTTATGGCTCTATTATAGTGTTTGTCATATTCCGCCTTTAAGAACAGTTATTTGCAAAACTGTATGTATTCTTTAATAGGCTAACAACACCTTTGGGAAGGAATTTATCTTTGTATAAAGTCTTACACAGTGTCCAGCTCAGTATCTTACACACCATTTAGTCACATGGTCTGATATAATTCACCTAAGTGAATTAAATAGTGGCATTGATTTCCATTTCTGGATAAGGAAACAATGAAACCAAGTCTCAGATCACATAAGTAGAAATTCATTGAAATATCTACACAAAAATGAATCTAGATGGATTTTAGAATTACACATTTTAGAAGAAAACATAGGAAAATGTGTGTGACCAAGAAGTAGATAAAGTTTTCTTAAATATTTCATTAAAGCTGTTTGTAGTAAGAGAAGTAATTTTAAATTGGAGTACATTAAGAATAATAACTTGTGTTCCTCACAAGACACCACTAAGAGACAGAAAAGGAGGGTGATTTCAGAAAAGGAGGGTGATATGTGAAATATAAAGAAACAAAACAAAGGAACAGAAAAAAGCAAACAAACCCTAGAAATCTGACTTTAGAATTGAGGCTACTAGAGGGGGAATATGAAGGTGGGAGAGCAAAGGGGAGAGGGAACTCAGTGGGCTATGGTGCAGGATTATTGGTGCTTTGGTGGCAAACAGTGTGAAAATATACCCCTAAATTACATGCAATGTTGTAAATCACTGTCACCTCAATAAATAATAATGCAATTTAAGAAAAGAGAGACTAAAAATATTCTCTTTTGAGTGGGAGAAAATATTTGAAATACATATATCCAATGAAAAAGCTGAATAAATACATCTACTGGATACACACAAACATGTCCTCCCTCCCCACTTCACTCTCCCTCTCTCTATACAAATCAATAAGAAATGATGTAAGAGAAAAACAAACCAAAGACTTGAGCAGACACTTTGCAAAATAAGATCTTCAAATCCAAATTCAGGTGGTCAACAGATGTGTGAAAGGTAATAATTACATTAGTCATCACTAGAAATGCAAATTAAATAAAATGATACCGCTGTATACCCACGAGAACGGTTACATTGAAAAACTACAGTCAATACCAATGTTAATGAGGCTATGAGTAATCAGAACCCACATACACTGCTGGGATAATGCAAACTTGCACAATCATTTTGGAAAACTAGTTGGAAATAACTATTAAAGCTGAGCTTATGTATTTTTGTATTTACCGAAAGATATATATTAGGATATTTATAAAAGCACTATTCTAAATAGCTCCAAACTAGAAACTCCTCTCACGTTCACAAACAGTAAAATCCATGTATTGTGTTAATATTCACTAAGTGGAATACTGTAAGCAATGAGAGTCAACAATACAGCTGCAAGTAACAATAGGCCTGGGTCTCAGAAATAACATATTGAGTAAGCACCAGACACAAAAGATTCAGACTATATAATTTCTTTTATATAAAGTGCAAAAACTAGCAAAACTAATCTATGCTGTTAGAAGTCAGGGCATGGTTCCCCACAAAGGAATGAAATGACACAAAGAGACCTCCAGGACAGTTCTGGGGATAGCCCTTTTAAATTGATGCTAAGAGCACTATGCTGTTTGTAACACTATGCAATATTGTAATCATTTATTTATAATTTAGTCTCTCTCGCTGGGAGGGTCTGAGTTTTCTTTTTAACAGAATGGGACCATGTCCTAGAAATCTTTATTTTCCCAGTATTTTTGGGCAAATGCTTGCCTAAAATAGATACGTATTAACGAACTATTTATATTTGTATCTACAGAATGCTTAGGACTCAGTCAAAAAAATCAGAGAGATGCCTGGCAAGGGAAAGGAAACTTTCCATATTTTTGAAAACAGACATGTCAAAGTCTTATAAAATTGTACCATGTTGATAGGAAAGTGTTAATTTGTAGAGATTCCTGATTTAACACATGGGAGTGTCTTTAAGGAGTATCTTTAGGGGCTGAGAATAATGTCTAGAAACATATGATTTATAAATACATGTTTAGGTTATATACAATGAAAATATGATAATTTTATGATAACTCACTCAATCAACTATTTCTTAAGTACCTACTACGTGCGAGATATTGCTGGCACTGCTGTGCTGCCACACACATAGGGGAATGATACATATACATGGAACATCTATCTAGGAAGGAGAGAAAATAAACATTGTGTATCATAAATAAGTATACATTGTTAGGTGATAAATGCCATGGAGAAGGAAAGAGTAATGGATGATAAAAATGTTGGTTACAATTTTAAATAGAGTGCTTGTAGTGTCAGGATGAGCACAGAGCTGGTTTTCTGATGATCAGAGCAGTCCTGGTAAAGGAGTCCTGGAGCCCACTGTGGCTTTCTCAGGCTTTATTGAGCTTTTACGTGTAATGCAGCAACAGGGTACAGGGTAGGCAGGGGTGCCCTGGGGGGCAAGGAGCCAAGCAGGCCTCCAAGCCCCAGGCAAGTCTTCACTCTGGGCTTCTCTGGCTTCTTTCTCCCCTTCTTTCTCTCCTGCCTCTTCTCCTGCTTCTGCTTCTCTTGGCAGGTATCTCAATACCAAGCCATGAGCCACAGAAGTAAACAACACAGCTTACAATGTAGTAAGTGCAGGTGCCCCATCAGGCAGGGCAATCCTAATGGTGGGAGGGCAGAAAAGCCTGAAAAAAACCATTTCCCCTACAGTGCTCAAGGAAGATCTCATGGAGAAAGTGATGTTTCAGCAAATACTTGGGAAGATAAGCGAGTTAGCCCTGCCAATATCTGAGGAGCAGTCAGTTTACCTGTCTCAGGGAGGGAGGGTGCCTAACCTGTTCTGGCAACAGCAGGGAGGCAATGTGGCTGGAGCAGATTGAAAGAGAAGTTCGAGAACAATGCACACAAATTGTTTAGGACCTTGGAAACAGAAGTGAGTCCTTGAACTTTTACTCTGAATGAAGCAGAAAATTATTAAAGGGTTTAGAGCCAAAACCAACTTGTTCTGACTTATATTTTTACAGGATTGTCTGTCTGCTGTTTTAGGAAGAGGTTTAAGAGAGGTAAGAGCTGGGAAGCTATTGTGGTTTTCAAGAGAGATGGTGGCAGCTGAGGCAATGAGAACTGGCAAGATGCTACATATATTTTAAAGATTGAACACATAGGATTTCTTGACAGATTGGACATGATATATATGAGAGAAAGAGAAAACATCAAGGATGACAACATGCTTTTTGGCCAAGGATACTAGGAGACAATTAACTAATTGGCCACACGTACAAAAGCACATAGACACAGAGAAAGAAACTGACTTCCTCTGGAGGGTGCTGCCCCAGAGTGGAGTTTCCTTACAACATATTGACTACATTTCTGTTTTCCCCAAATTTAATCTTATGACAGCCATCTGAGCTCCAAAATAACCTACATGCTACATTAACTTACATGTTTTGCAGTTAACTTCTTGGGCAAGAGACTCATTTCCACTCATTTCACAAGTTTACATGGAACTTAATTTTTTTAGGAATTTAATATCCATTCAATTGCATAAATATTTTAGCTATCAAATCTGTAATACAGGGCCTCCCTGGTGGCATAACGGGTTAAGCACAGCACTATGAAGCTATCTGCAAACTCTGAAGCATGAGTTCAACCCCCGGCTGGTCAGGGAGATACCCACATGGCACAGCAGACCTCTCCTCGTTGCCTGCTGCTCCCTCAGCAGTGTATTTCAGTCAGTCTGCCTGTTCTGTTCCCCACTCTGTCTTCTGTCAATCCTCTCACCCTCCTGCACCTCTGACCTGTACCCCAGTTCTTATATATATAAATAAATCTTAAAAAAAAAACAAATCTGTAATACCATCAAATCTAATCTTAATCAGTCAACCTAGCCTGATTACAATAAAACAACTTGAACTCCAAATTTAAAAACTATAGCTAAAATATGTACAAACTCATTTTCAGTTTAATTTAAAGAAATATTCTGACATACGCTTTGAAGTAAAAGCCTTTTTGAGTATCACATAAGCCCCAGAGAAAAATCAGCCTATGACATCAATATAATTTTAAAAAATATTTCTGTAGAATACAAACAACACATTTGAGTTCTTATTCTTTTTTGTCATTATTGATAAATGGTAATTCTGTGAGCCTAGTGCACTAAAATTCCTAAATCACGTATGTGTCAGAACCAACATGCCCTTTTGAGCATCTAAATTACTTATTTTTCTATTTTTATTACATAGCTCATGAACAATCTATTAGTAATACATACATTAATCAGCTTAGGATGAGTAAGATATAATCTTTCCATCCAAGGAATGAAATGTGCTATTTCTCAAAAGTCACAAGACACTCATGTTAGTATGCTAGAATTTTTTAAAACTTATGAGAATTTACCATCTGCTTCTGTTGTTTTTAATCTATTCCATTTAGCCACGTTTCCTCTACTAATTGTGTGTCTGCAGTACAATTATTAACATTCACACTTTTTTCCTAACTAAATGAAATCATAAAATGAAAGATCTAGTGGAAATACATGAGCAATGATTAATTTAAAGAGTTCCCTTCCCCAAATAAATCATCATTTTAGATTGTACAAAAGAAAACATGTACTATATATATCATTTCTCCAATCAGGTTGCTCTCACTTGCAAAAAATTTGGCAACTACTGTTGTCTACCATTAGCCACATGTGGTTATTTAAATGCTTTAATTATTAATAAGTTTAATACAAAAAAACGAACATTCAGTTTCTGAACTAAATTTACCACACTTCAAGTACTAAATAGCCATGGGTGACTAGTGGCCACCAAGTTGGATAATGCAGATATAGACCATTCTTATCATCACAGAAAGTTCTATTGGAATGTGTTGGATTGGAGAATAAACTGCAAATTTTTTTTTGGCATAGAATTCCAGGCACTCTAGTTTCATTCCAGTTTACTTTGGCTAAGTATATTTTTCACTATATTGATCACAGGTAATCCATACATCGTGCGTGTGCGTGCGTGTGTGTATTATTTATTTATTTATTTATTTATTTCTGGACACTTATTTGATTCCCTCGTATTATAGTTTCCTCTGTTTTTCAGGTAGTGGATAATTCCATACCTACAAGTGTCCACTTAAATGAACTTTCTTAATAAAAGCCATGCTTATTCAGCCTTAATGGATGGATGAACGGATGTAAGTGATTTCTTCCTCTGTTCTTTTAAGAATTTTCTTTTATATCTTTTACCTGTTTTAATCATCTGCTCCAGCCCCCAAAATGTGTCTTTGTGGTTGTCTCCATTCTGGATATCACTGTGTCAAATACATAATTAATACCTTCAAATTGTTTCAATGTAATAAATTTAAATAGATCTTCTGTGAGCATTTGAGGCCCCATTGTTTGATGTGCTTTGATTTTGTAAATTCATTTGCCCCATTTGTTTTTTTTAGGATTATCACTTTCAAATAACATCTATGTTGACTATTAGATGGGGAACTGGTGGGCTAATTGCATCAAGCTATAGACAAAGTTTTTCTTTTTACAGTGTAATTCAGTGCTTGAGAATTTAAATTGCCTTCACTATTATTTCTCATGTCTATAGCAGTTTAAATCAATCAAATAAATAGTGAGAACAAATAAAGTGTCTACTAATCTCTGATAACTGGTGCTAGATCCTAGGTGTCTTTCCCAATCAGCCGTCTCAGTTCCCTGATTTTGGAGAATCACAATCAAAGGAGAGAAAAGGTTGTTAGGACCTTGTCCATGCTTTTCTAAAAAATTGTTGGCCTTTGCTAACACTTCCATTATTTAAAACAAAATCTCTCTTCAGTTAATTTATTTTAAAATTATAAGCTCCAAATGGATACCCAGAGGTCAAAAGACTATGGCATATTCCGTTCAGGGAAATTTTGAATTGTGTTTCTCCTGTCTTCTCATGTGTAATTTTCAAAAATTTCTAGGTGCTATTTGTGAAGAATATTTCATGGAACAACATTGGTGAAAGGAGAAAAGGAAGTTTTTGTATATATCTATTATCCTGAGCACCTAATTTCAAGAGAAGGTGTGCCCTAACATGCCCCTAATGGCTTCATGGGGACAGTCATCCTTGATATCTTTGATCTTGATAACTATCTTTCAATAGGTCTTTCTTTTATATATATATAGATAGATAGATAGATAGACAGATATAGATATATACATGCTTATTTATTATTTTTACATCATCCTACAATGTATGATTTCCCATGAAATTCCCACCACCAATTCACCATGCACCATCACCATAGTCCCTTGTGCTCTTCCCACCCCTGTCCTGAAGAAAATGGATTGCTAGATATTTATTCTTTCATTCAACTAACATTTGTTGATCATATACTATATGCCGAGCACAAGGTATTCAGAAAACAAAGCCCAAGCCAGTGTGGCAAAATGCTCACAGTCTCCAAAGAGGAAAAGGCTACTAAATCAAAAGACAACAATGCAACAAGGGACAATAAATAGAATAGAATAGAAAGAGAATATGCTATGGAGTCATAATTTCTAGCTTTGTCTCTGTCTCTTTCTTACCTAGTTATGGGATGTCTACAAGTTATTAACTAATCTGGGTCTCAGTTTCCTCTTTTATAAAAATGGAAATATTAATCTAATTCAGTGAATTATTGTGAGGGTTAATTGCAAAGTTGAAACTTAATTCGCTGCCACTGATTTGATTTCATTGCCTACTGAATTTCTTTTTCTGTCATTTAACACCCTCATTCTTATTAGCAAAACATCCCTCTCTCACATTTTAGGCTCATATTAAGCTGGTTTGCTTCTTGCTCCTTGGATACATTTACTGATGTCTCCTTTGCCTAGACTACCTCCCCAACTTTGCATATCCAAGTTCTTCCTACTTTAGGGCTCTTGCAATATAATGTTCTTCATAAAACTTGCTGTGGTTTCTGCACCATGAAATAACTGCTTCCCATAAAATCTGGTAGTATTTTGTTCAAACATAAAATAAAACCTTTTATGAGACAAGGTACACTGAGTACTATAATGAGAATAATTACTATCCATGAATTGAAATATTATCATTGTAGCAACAGCTTGTCATTCAAAGTTAAAGAGGAGATGGTGGAACAATCCTGCCTTTAAAACAAAAAAGAAAAAAAAAAGAAAAAGAAAAAGAATATAGTGGGTATGGACAGAGGCTGCTCCCTTCTCCTCATAGCCACCCCTCAATTTGCCTCTGCTATCCCACCACTTTTACTTTCTTCTCATTGTTTTCAGGACACTGCTTCTATGTTTTAAAGTAAATGGTGGTAATGAGTCAGACATAAAAACTAGCTGATATAAGTCTTTATGATAATTTCCAAGTGGGTGTTACTAAGCTTTAGTTGTTACTCTGGTTCTTGGTAAAGATGGGTTCATTGGATTATTTTCCTCACCCTATCTTTTACACATCTTGAATGCTTGAAAATATGCGAATCTCTAGAGCTTCCAACTGTTTTGAAGAAAGATGTATTTCACTGGTAATCACATTTGCTTCATATTCTCTCAGGATACTCAACCAATAAATATGTTGAAATTTTATAAGTAAGAGCTAT
Source organism: Talpa occidentalis (assembly GCF_014898055.3). NCBI lineage: Eukaryota > Metazoa > Chordata > Mammalia > Eulipotyphla > Talpidae > Talpa > Talpa occidentalis. The sequence continues at coordinate 48,305,936 of NW_023605305.1, forward strand.
TTCCTACAGCTGCAATCTGGCATCCATTGTTGTAAAGTTTGAGAAATCACAATGAATTGAATGATTCACTGACAGAGTAGCTTCAATTTCTGTGTTTGTGGAAATATTAATGAAGTTCATAGATGTTTGTTAAATGCCCAGGCTCTCTGATGAGTAAATATGATGGTGAATTGTCGCCATTTTCATAATAGTCATCAAAAATCAGGTTCTGGAACCAAACCAATGGTCAGCCTGCATAATTTATATTTCCACCGATAATGCCAATTTACGTTCTTTTGTAGGAATGACCACTTTTGGGGGGGCTTCCTGGTAGCACAAGGGGTTAAGTTTCAGCACTATGAAGCTATCAGCAGCCACTGTAGCATGAGTTTGATCCCCGGTCAGGGAGCTATCCACATGGTGCAGCAGATCTCTCCTGTCTCCCCTGCTGTTCCCCTCTGCAGTGTATTTCAATCAGTTCGCCTGTTCTGCTCCCCACTCTGTCTCTGGTGAATCCTCTCACCAACCCCCACACACCTCTGGCCTACACTCTAGCTCTTGTACATGTAAATAAATAAATAAATAAATCTAAAAAAAAATGCTCTGCTTTTCTATTAATATGAACATGTATTAATTATGATATCCAAAATGAATGTACATGTGACTGCATACAAATGGTTTCAATGAAGTCTATGAACAGTCCTACCTTATTAATCCCAATTCACTGATATAATTTCACTTTCTGTGTAATAAAGCAAATGAGCTGCTTCTGTGTTCTTCCTTATACAGTTTCTACTTTGTTATTGCTAGAAGGTTTAAAACACTGTTGATTTAGCATCTCTATACATTCAATTTCAAAATCTTATTCATTTTCTGTTTCTATCAGCCATATTGCAGACTGCATACCATAAATACCCCCTCTTTTTTTCTTGAGACTATCACAGACTTTAATTGTTTAACTTCTAAGTTTTTTTTTTTTTTTTTTTTAATTTTTTATTTATTTATACAAGTACTGGTACAGTCAGAAGCTATTCACAGAGCCAGAGCGGGAGCAGAGCAGGCAGAAAGACCGAAGTACACTGCTTCTGCGCACCACATTCCTCAGGTGGCCAGGGAGCAGCCTTCTGCAGAAGCTTTGCAATCCAGCGCTCAACCGCTGCCTTAACTTCTAAGTTTTAAAAATATATTTTCTAAAAATATTTTTCAGGGGCCTCCCTGGTGGTGAAGGGTTTAAAGACACAGTGCTATCACCAGCTACTGCAACATGAGTTTGATCTCTGGTCAGGAAGCTAACCTACATGGTGCAGCAGACCTCTCCTGTCTTGCCCGCTGCTCCCCTCAGCAGTATATTTCAGTGGATCTGCCTGTTCTGCTTTCCACTCTGTCTCTAGTAAATGCTCTCACCCCCATACCTCTGGCCTATACCCCAGTTCTTGTATCCATAAATAAGTCAATCTAAAAAAAATATTTTTCAGTTACACAAAACCTCTAAAATATGGATATTAAACAACACACTACAGTGTAATCATTGAATAAATGATTAAAGAAAAATCAATATAGTAAAGTGGTAGATTACAAAATAAATTTGCAAAAATCCAGTTGTGCTTCCATATGCAAACAATGAGGTAGAAGAAAAGGAATCAAGAAAATAATACCACTCATAATCACAATAAAACAAATTAAATATCTAGGAGTAAACTTGACAAAGGCGGTAAAGGGCCTATACAATGAAAACTGTAAGACATTGATAAAGGAATAGAAAATGATGAAAAAATGCAAAGATATTCCCAGCTTATGGACTGTAAAAATTAATATTGTTGAAATGGTCTTCATACCCAAAGCAATATATAGATTCAATACAATCCCTATCAAGTTTCCAGTGGCATTCTTCAAAGAAATAGAGCAAACTATACTGAAATTCATATGGAAACATAAAAGACACTGAATAGTAGCCAAAACAAATCTGACAAAAAAGGGAAGAAGAATGGTAGATTCACATACCCAGATTTCAAACTACACCGTAAAGCAATAGTAAAGCAGGGCCCCTCTGGTGGCGCAAGGGGTTAAGCACCACACTATGAATCAATACGCAGCCTCTGCAGCTCGAGTTTGATCCCTGGCCAGGGAGCAACACACATGGCGAAGCAGTCCCCTCTTGTCTCACCCGCTGGTCCCCTCAGCAGTGTATTTCAGTTCTATTCTGTTCCCCACTCTGTCTCTGGTGAATCCTCTCACCGCCCACCCCCCCACCCCCACGGCATCTCTGGCCTGTGCCCCAGCTCTTGTATGCATAAATAAATAGATAAATCTTTAAAAAAAAAAAAAGCAATAGTAAAGTAATCAAAATAGTGTGGTACTGAAACAAAATCAGAATTGAAAGCCCAGAAATAAACCCATATATCTATGGACAGTTAATGTACGACAAAGGAGAGTCCCTTCAATGAATGTGTGTTGGGAATAGTGGACAAACACATGCAAAAGAATGAAACTGGACCACCATCTGACACCTTACACAAAAATTAGCTAAAGATTGATTGAAGACATGAATGTAAGACCCAAAATCATAAATGCTTTCCAGAAAACACAGACAAAACACTGCAACATTGACTCCAGTGATCTTTGTAGACTTGTCTCTTAAGGCAAGAGAAACAAAAGTAATATAAACAAATGGTACTGTATCAATCTGTGCAGCAAAATAAACTATCAGTAAAACAAAATGACACTCAACTGAATGGGAGAAAATATATCACACCATACATCTGGCAAAGGGTTGATATCTAAGTATAAAGAGAATTCATACAACTCAACAAAAGAAAACAAAATGACCCAATTGAAATATGGGCAGAAGAGCTAAATCGACAGTTGTCTAAAAACAACACATAGATGGCCAGTAAGCATGTGGGAAAAATAAGTTCAAAATGACTTATCAATAGGAAAATGCAAATCAAAATCACGAGATACCATCTCATTCCAGTAAGAAAAGCCCATATCTAAAAGACCAGAAACAAATGTTGGTGAAGATATGGAGAAAAATAAACACTTGTAGCCTGATTTTAGGAAAGTAGACTGGTTTAGTCCCTGTGGAAAAAATTATGGAGATTTCTCAAAATACAAATAATACATCTACCAAAGGATATAATAACTCCATATCTAGATATCTACCCCAAAAATGTACAACATTCATTCCTATTCTTATTCTAATAAAATAGATGCAGCCTGATGTTCATCATAGCACTTTTTATAATAGCCAAATTACGGAAACAATATAAGCACCCAAAGACAGAGGAGTTAATTAGAAAAATGTGGTATGTATGTGTACAGACACACATACACGCACAAGGGAATACTACTCAATGATAAAATATGATACACTCTTGCCATTTGCAACAGCATGGACAGAAATGGAGCAGGTAATGCTAAGCAAAATAAGCCACAAAGAAAGACAAATACTGGATGGTTTCACTTACATGTGGAATATAGATAAATGAAACAAAAGATCAGACAAAAGGGACCTCCTTGGTGGCACAAGGGTTAAAGACAGCACTATGAAGGAATTGCCAGCCACTGCAGCACAACTTTGATTCCCTGGCCTGCCAGGGAGATGACCCACATGGCGCAGCAGACCTCTCCTGGTTTGCCCACTACTCTCCTCAGCAGTGTATTTCAGTCAGTCTGCCTGTTCTGCTCCCCACTCTGTCTTTGGTGAATCCTCTCACCCTCCTGTGCCTCTGGACTGTACCCCAGTTCCTGTGCAAATAAATAAATCTTAAAAAAAAAAAAAAGGAAAATGCAAAAAAAAAAAAAAAAAAAGGATCAGACAAAACCAACTCAATAACAAAGCCCAGAAATCTGACTGTGGAATTGAGACAAAAAGATGGGTAGGGGGAAGGGGGAAAACATAGCAAGGGAAGTGCACAATGGACTATGGTGGAGGACTATGGGCGCCTTGGTGGTGGTGTGCATGGTATGAGAAGGTTGCATCTGAGAAGGTATGATCCTATGCCTCGGAATCACATACAGTGTTATAAACCAACATTCTTTTTTGTTAGTAACAGAAGGTTTTTGTGTTGAATATCTCTGTTACATATGTTCTGCATTCTCCAAGATTTAGGCTAATATTTTTTACTTTTAATTTATCTGGTCTCATTATTTAACCAGTAGTCTCGGTTATTTTATACAAGAGGCTTGCATTATCTAATTGAGTCATGGATAACGGTTTGCTAATAGCTACTGCTCACTGCTTATAAAAAGCATTTCCTTTTAAAATACATGGTCCCAATGCAAAAAAAGAAAATTACAGGCAATCTCCCTAATGAACACAGATGCAAAAATCCTCAATAAAATTTTAGCTATCAGAATCCAACAATGTATCCATAAGATAATTCACCACGACCAAGTAGGATTCATTCCAGGGACACAAGGATGGTTCAACATCCGAAAAATCAATCAACATTATCCAACACATCAACAAAAAGAAATATAAAAACCATATGATAATATCAATAGATGCCGAGAAAGCTTTCAACAAAGTGCAACACCCATTCATGATAAAAGCCCTTGAAATTCTTGGGATACAAGGAACATACCTCAATATCATAAAGGCCATATATGACAAGCCAACAGCCAGTATCATTCTCAATAGCAAAAAGCTAAAAGCATTCCCATTAAGATCTGGAACAAGACAAGGATATCCACTCTCACCACTGCTTTTCAATATAATACTGGAAGTCCTAGCCAGAGCAATAAGACAAGAGAAAGACATACAAGGAATCCAAATAGGAAAAGAAGAAGTCAAACTATCACTATTTGCAGATGATAAGATAATATATATAGAGAACCCCAAAAACTCCACAGAAAAACTAATTCAACTAATCAATCAGTTCAGTAAAGTGGCAGGATATAAAATCAACATGCAAAAGTCAGTAGCTTTCCTATACACAAACAATAAATCTGAAGAAGAAGAAATCAAAAAACCCATCCCTTTTATTATTGAAATGAAAAAAAAATCAAATACTTGGGAATAAATCTAGCAAAAGAGGTAAAGGACCTATACAAAGAAAACTATAAAACACTGTTAAAAGAAATAGAAGAAGACACAAAGAAATGGAAAGAAATCCCCCGCTCATGGATTGGAAGAATAAACATTATTAAAATGGCCATCCTATCAAAAGCAATATACAGATTCAATGCTATTCCAATAAAAATTTCATGTCATTCTTCAAAGAAATAGAACAATTATTGATGAAATTCATATGGAATCACTAAAAACCCCAAATAGCCAAAGCTCTCCTGAAAAAAAAAAAAAAGGGAATGGAGGCATCACACTCTCAGACTTCAAACTGTACTACACAGCCATAATCATCAAAACTTCATGGTATTGGAACAAGAACAGACACACAGACCAATGGAATTGAATAAAAAATCCAGAAATAAACCCACAGATTTATGGTCAACTAATTTTTGACAAAGGAGCAAAGAATATGCATTGGAGCAAAGAAAGTTTGTTCAATAAATGGTGTTGGGAAAACTGGGTCGCTACATGCAAAAGAATGAAGCTTGACTACTACCTCACACCATACACAAAAACCAACTCAAAATGGATTAAAGAACTAGACATAAGACCTGAAACCATAAAATACATAGAAGGAAATATAGGCTAAACACTCCATGATATGCACCTCAAAGACATCTTTACAGACACATCACCCAAAGCAGTGATAGTGAAGGCAAAGATAAACAGCTGGGACTACATCAAATTAAAGAGCTTCTGCACAGCAAAAGAGACAATAACAAAACAAAGAGAAACCCCACCGCCTGGGAGAATATTTTTGCACACAACACTAATGATAAAGGACTGATCACAAAAATCTACAAAGAGCTGATGAGACTCAACAAAAACAAAGAAAATAATCCAGTCCAAAAATGGGCAGAAGAGCTAAAAAGAAACTTCTCTGAAGAGGAAATGCAAATGGCCAACAGGCATATGAAAAAATGTTCAACATCACTTGTAATCAGGGAAATGTAAATCAAAACTACCATGAGATACCATCTTACACCAGTGAGAATGGCACATATTAAAAAAACTAACAACAACAAATGTTGACGAGGTTGTAGAGAAAAAGGAACTCTCCTGCACTGTTGGTGGTAGGGCAAACTGGTCCAACCACTATGGAGAGCTGTGTGGAGATTTCTGGACCTGCTAAACATAGAGCTTCCATAAGATCCAGCAATTCCACTCTAGGTATTTACCCAAAGGACACAGAAACATCAATTCCAAAGAGCACCTGCACCCCTACGTTTATAGCAGCACTATTTACAATAGCTAAGCTTTGGAAACAACCCAAATGCCCGAAAATAGATGACTGGATCAAGAAGCTGTGGTACCTATACACCATGGAATATTACTCAGCATTCAAAAAAGATAAACACATGCAATTTGCAGCAACATGGATGGCGCTGGAAGGGATCATGTTCAGCGAAATAAGCCAGAAAGAAAAAGAAAAATACCTGACGGTCTCACTCATAACAGGAATCTAGAAAACTCAAATAAGAGACCAGGAAAAAGAATAACTATAAGAAAGTAAAAATCAAAATCAACAAACAACTATGAACTAGAGACACTCTATGGGGGCTGGGGGGTGGGAAAGGAGGGATTGGGGTCAAAATAAGGGGGCTGCAATTGTATGGGGAATATAAAAATAAAATTTAAATAAAAATAATAATAAAATAAAATACATGGTCCCAGGAAGTGTTAGGGACTGGTGAAATAATTCTATATAAACCTACTTTCTATTTCAACTATATAAGATCCAGCAGTTATATCTTCACCTCAAGCCCACTCAGGTACAGTACCTAGCCTAATCACCCTCTTGGAAGAGAGAAGGCAGATCTGATGAATGGGTATAATTGGTGTCAACAGGGAGAGTTCATCCTTCTTTAGTGGCTCTCATGAATGGTTAGGAAAAAAGACTCTGGTAATAAATTATTGAGTGGTTAGTGGTTAGAACTCTTCCTTCTTCATGGATTCTGACTTCCCATAACTGGAAGTTTGAATGTGAGGGCAGAAAGTTGGAATTTCATCTCTCCTGTAGTGCCACTCTCAATGGAAAAAAAGTTTCAATCTGACAATTACATAAGCTCTCTATTGTTATATTATCACAAGGCAACATCAAAAGGATCCTAAGAACACAGGGGAAATAAGTTCAACACATGATGGTGAAGCGCATATGGAAAAGATTCTACCAGTGTCTTCTTTGAACCCATAGGCTAGTGCCTTAAATTATTCTGGCAACAGTAAGTTCACAGATGACTTATAGTCATTTCTCTTCATGTGATTTGAACTGTGAGTCATTTATTCCACTGCAATTGTGGACACACTGGTGTATTTTTAACTTAGTCTGAGCCACTCTTCTAGAATTAAAGAAAATAGAAATGCAATTTAAGTGATTGTATAAGGAGAAATGGTGTATAACATCTTAAGTGGAAATCTATGTCTTGGATCTTACAGGAACTGACGAAGCTCCAGGACTGAGGTTCTCAACGCATATTCCCCAGGGCTGCCTTCCAAATCGAGGAGAAGAAGAAACACTATTTCCCAGAGTGAATCATTGCTCAGGGCTCCTGTAGCCATTGATTTCTGTGTCTGCTTCTTTTCTGGATCCTCTTATTTACCTTTATTTTTCCCAAACCAAACCAAGCAAGCACTGGTGTCTTAAATTACAGTAGAATTTGCCTACACATTTATTGAATCCATTAACCCATTCATTATTTCCTTTATTTAACAGAGATTCATTCATTAAGTACCTGTTACATGTAAGAGGCCATGTTAAGCATTTAGGTTGCAACAGAGAACAAATCAGATAGTTCCTGCCCTGATAAGAGTTGAATGTAGTATATTGAAGGTGGGTGTGGTCAGACTATACTGAAAAACTACATAAATAGTGTCAGTTTCAATATTTATTAGAGCTTTGAAGTAGTAAGGAGTTCCATCAAACTGCTAATTAACTAGCTTTAGAACACTGATCAAGTTATTTAACCTTAATGAGTTTTAGTTTTCATTCTTAAAATAAGAGATTTGTCTTTAAAGTCCTTTTTAGATATGAGCTCCATGCTTATTTGCTTGCTTAGTGAAATTTTATATAAAATAGATACTTAAAATTATTCATTAAATAATATTACCAGTTCTCCCCTCAGCAGTGTATTTTGTCAGTCTGCCTGTTTTGTTTCCCACTCTGTCTCTGGTGAATCCTCTCTCCCTCCTGTGCATCTGACCTGTACTCCGGCTCTTGTATAAATAAAACAAATCTTTAAAATAAATAAATAAATAAATAATATTACCAGTAACAATTATCAGAAAGCTTCATTTTTTTAAAATTTTCAAACTTTTGGTAACTATAACAGGAAACTTACCACACAGAAAAAAATGACATTGGGAATTCCCTAAACAAACAAAAAAAAGTTCACAGTTATAGGAAGGACTAGAGTAAGATGAATGAAATGTCTTGAATTTTAATAGCTTGGCAACATTTTGGATGAGTAATAGGAATTGTGTGAAGTATCAATTGAAATGTTTTCTAGCTCTAGATGGTTACAAATAGTGCAGGGGTTACACAAGAAATAACTTGTTTCTGAGAATGAAATAAATTCTCTAATGCAGAGTGTTTAAAAGACTTGGCAAGAAGGGCCTCCCTGGTGGCGGTTGAGCGCTGCACTGTGAAGCTGTCCACAGGCTCTGCAGCACAGGTTCGATCCCAGCCGGCCAGGGAGAATCCCACATGGCGCAGCAGACCTCTCCTGTCTCGCCTGCTGCTCCCCTCAGCAGTGTATTTCAGTCAGTCTGCCTGTTCTGTTCCCCTCTCTGTCTCTGGTGGATCCTCTCACCCTCCCGCGTGTCTGACCTTACCCTGGTTCTTATATAAAAATAAATAAATCTTAAAAAAAAAAAAAAAGACTTGTCAAGAGACTACTGGTTTGTGCTCACAGAAAGGGGGAAATGGAATTGATGGCCTTTACCAGTGAGAGAGATAAGAGGAATTAGTGTATTGGGAGAGTACAGTGATTTAGGAGCTATTGCCTCCCTTTGGAAGGAAGGGGCAAGAAGGGAGGGAGAAAGGGAGGAACTCAAATTGTTCCCTTCATGAAAGACAGCGCTGCGAAGCTCTCACCAGCCTCTGCAGCATGAGTTCGATCCCCCGACAGCCAGGGAGCTACCCACATGGCACAACAGACCTTTCCTGTCTCCCTGGCTGCTCCCCTCAGCAGTGTATTTCAGGCAATCTGCCTATTCTGCTCCCCACTCTCACTCCCCACATCTCTGGCCTACACCCCAGTTGTTGTATACATAAATAAATAAATCTTTAAAAAAAAAAAAAAAAGAGGGAAGAAGCCCAAGAGATTCCCTTCTTAAGTTTGTGAGGTAGCTGGTAAAATAGACTTCCATTCCAAAACCAGGTGCTTTCTGCTGACTCATAGCTTGTTGATCTGCCCTGGGGAAGTTATAGCAAAACAAAGAACACTTGGAACAGAGAACATGACTGGAGCACCTACAAGTTCGGCTCTACAAGTTCAATACTCTCAAAGGATACGAATTACTTGTGGGCAAATCAGCCTTAATAAATCATGAGAGGATAAATGAAAATAAAATGTGAAATTCATGAAATTGTTGACATGTTTTTGACACAATTGAAATGGAGTATTGAGAAATGTTTTGATTCTCAAAGGTAGCCGATTAGGTTGTTGTGGGCTCCTAGGTCTTCCTTTTCTAAGAAAATAGGAAACATTTTGTCCTGAAACATCAAAAAAATCATTCTTTAAAGAGCTCAATAGGCAGCTGCCTAAATGGAAAAGCCATGGAGAAAATTTATTTATGAAAATGATCATAGATAACTAGAAAGTATTCCTAAAATAACATAATTCACTAGTTCTATAAATATAGAACTAGTAAAAAGCACTCAGATTTCCTGTCTTTCGTAATGTATTTTTCTTACTTGTCTATGGTATTTCTCCATACCAAAAAGGTATTTGCTAATATAATTGAAATAAAATCTGTAAAAACATCTCTCCAACGTCCTAATTCAGAGTGACATAAAGTATAGAAACATGAGATGAATATAGACAAGTTGTGATGCATCCAAACATTTCCTTAATATAAATACCTTTTATTGTTTAAATAAATATTTTCACTTTTTACTGAATTTCATAGTTTTTATCCCTATGAATAATCACATATACTCACAAATTCAAAATTGCCCAATGTTTCTCTGACTTGTAATTACAATTTCCTCTACTCCATTTTAGCATGTTGCAACTATAGCAGTTACTACTTCCGGATGTTCTGAGACTTGCAAATTCAAATTCTATCATTGATCTTTCATCTTCACTCATCTATGAACACTAAATATGTTCTGCTATTAGACTCTGTCACACCTTGTCTTAGTGCCATACTCAAGAAGGAGAATTTTATGAGTCCTTAAAAGCAGATGGGAAAAGATCAAATAGAGTCCAGAATTAGCTGTTTATTCATATTATCAACATATTAATAATACAGAAGGGTAATAATATTAATTAGCAATAAACTCAGAGGCATTAGAACTATACATCCCAATTTCCCTCCTATGTTGTCGACTACTCATTTTTTACTGGTTCTTCTTCAGTTTTTCACTTTTTTTTGGTTAAGATTCATTTTTTTATTTATACAAGAGCTGGGGTATAGTCCAGAGTTGCGGGAGGGTGCGAGGATTCACCAGAGATAGAGCTGGGAGCAGAACAGGCAGACGGACCGAAAGCACTGCTGAGGGAGCAGCAGTTAAGACAGGAGAGGTCTGCCACACCATGTGGGAGTCTTCCTGGCCGGCAGGGAATCGAACTGGTGCTCCAGAGGCTGCGGACAGCTTCACAGCTGCCTCAACCAGCTGCACCATCGGGAAGGCCCCAGTTTTTCACTCTTAATTGTAGAGGGGGGACCAGTAATAAGCACTTGGGTCCCTTTTTCCTTTCTATGGGCCCACTCCTTTATGATTTCATCCAGTCTCATGGTTTCTATGCTATTTATAGGATTAGACTTCCCAAATTTATATCCCTAGCCTAGACCTTTGCTCAAACTACAGAGTTAATTGCATACAATTGCCTACTTGATGATTCCACTCCAAAGCCTAATTGGCAACTAAAACTTAATATTCCAAAACTAACTTCCTAGTCATCCCCCCTTCTGCCTATCCTCTCAAAGTCTTCAATCATTCCAGTTGCACAAGCCAGAAGCTTTGAGTAATCTCTTTTCAGCTCCCAAATCCTGTTGACTTCAAAACATCTTCAAAATGCAATCACTTCTTTCCATCTCCACCACTACCACCATGGTTCCAGTACCATCATTTCTCACTTGCCTTATTGCAATAACTTCTTGACAGATCTGTTTCCATTCTCTGTTACCCATCTCTATTCTCAACAAAGCAGTTAAAGAGACCCTGATAAAAATTAAGTCAAATCATGTCATTTTTTGCTCAAAACTCTCCAGTGGCTTCCTGACATACTCAAAGAAAAAAATCAAAATTTTACAGTGCCCAGCATGTCCTTCACAATCTGCCTTTACACACACACACACACACACACAATCTCTAAACCTTCACTTTTTTCTATGACCTCCTCTCACTGTTCCCATTCTAGTCTACCTTAATCATTCAGTCTCCTTGCAATTCCCAGATCCCTTGACATATGTTCTTTTCTCATAGGCTATGATTTATTGTTTCCTTTGTCCGGACAGCTCTTCCCTCAAATATCCACAGTTTGTGCTCTCACTTCCTTTATGCCTTTGCTCAATTGTCCTCTTCTCAGTGATAGCTTATTTAGAGCTGTAATCTTATTTAGGTCTGTAAAATCCCTTCTCTGGTGCTCCTTGCACTGTCTATCTTCCTATTTCTTCTCTCCTCTTTTATTTTTCTATGGTACTACTTATCACCACCACACAAATTACACAGTTTACCATTCAATATTTTACATTTTCTATCTGATGTCTTTTCTCAATTAGAAAGTAAGTTCCATGAATGTGGGGTCTTTTTGTTTTCTGCATTCACAGTACTCCATACATAGAAAGCACTCAGCTGATATTTAGAAGATGAGTAATAGTGGACAAATATTGAACTTTACATGTTCTAATTAACTGAAATCTCACAATAGCCTATGACTCAGATCATATCATATCCTCATTTTACAGGTAAAGAAATTCAAGCACAAAGGGATTAAGTATCTGGCTCAACATACCACAGCTAAGATACAGTGGAGATGAGTTTCCATTAAGGCATTCCAACTCCAGAGTCTAAGATCTTAACCACTTTGCTATACTGCTTCTCAGAAAACTTCATCTCAAGGTTGGATAATGGAATAGACACTATACAGTAACTTTCCATTATCTTTTTCCTTTCCAATTTATTAAATTAAAAGATCTCAGTGAAATAGTCATCCTCCCAAAACATTGGTATCTGTTACAACTTGAAGTCATAAGTCAACAAAGTGGAGTGTAAGTTTATCTCACCTTAATATATAGATTTAGAAGTCAAGACTTGTCTGTTGGCATAGGGTGCCAAAATTACTATGACCTATTAATCAGACTTCTCAAGTCAAAGGACAAGAACTGTGTCTATCTAACATTGCATTCTGACTTTTGGTTTGGGAAATACCATCATGTAGGCCTGGTGGAAACAAAATTGGACTTGGTTGTGTTGAGTGTCAACTCTGAAATATACAGCAACATGACACCATAGGGGGAAATTTGTTTTTCTCATCTACAAAATGGGACTCATCATGCACATCTTGCCTGCAGCATTAGTGTACAGTGTGATGTAACATAAGCTGTGATTGCTAGCAGGTAGTAAATATGTCAAATTATTTCCTCAACTACTGACAAGTTATTAATTTAATCACAATCCCTGAAAAATTTCTTCCTTACTATAGTAAATTCAATAATTAATTTCTTTTCTTTTCTTTCTTTTTTTTTTTTTTTTTTTGCATAGTAGTACTGGGGTGTACTGAGGTACAGGGGGTGAGAGGTGTCACCAGAGAAAAGGTGAGAGCAGAATAAGCAGATTTACTGAAATGCATTGTTAAGGGGAGCAGTGGGTGAGGTAGGAGAGGTCTGCTGTGCCATATGCCGGTTAACTCACAGCCAGGGATCAGGCCATAGTGGTGATAGTGCTGAGACTTAACCCCTAGGACACCAGCGAGGTCTATATCCCATTTCCACCACATTCTCTTATCTTTTTCCTCCCTTCCTACCCTTATTATCCTCTCTAACACCTCCAATCCCAATCTTAGTTGCTTGGCACAGGATTGTACTATATGTTTTGAGATCATTCTACTACGATTTTTTTAAATATTGGGAAAGGCAGTCTCATGAACAATTCTTCAAGTCCCTTCCCTCTGATTAAGAAAGAACCTTGAGGGCCTCCCTGGTGGCACAAGGGGTTAAGCACAGCACTGTGAGGCTATGGGGCAGCCATTGCAGCCAGCATGAGTTCAGCCTGGGAGCTGGCCCACATGGCGCTGCAGGCCTCTCCTCTCTCCCATTGCTCCCCTCAACAGTGCGTTTCAGTCAATCTCCCTGTTCTGTTTCTCACCCTGTCTCTGGCGAATCCTCTCATCCCCTGCACCTCTGGCCTGTGCCCCAGTTCTTGTATGCATAAATAAATAAATAAATAAATCTTTAAAAAAAAAAAAAAATGAACCTTGAGTTCTTTTTCATTCCTTTTCAAGAGATAATGAGCACTCACAGCCTGTGCTGGATTTCACACCTTTTGTGGGAATATCTTTCCCTGTTTCAGACTCAATGTGTGCTCTTTTGTTCTGCTTAAGTTATGAGTCAGATGGCTCCTTCAGGCCCACTACCACATGTTCCGCGAGGGAAAGGGGTGAGCTTCATCAGTAATAGCTCAAGAGGGGTGTATGTATGTCAATTGTCCTGTGTTGGCTGTTGAGAGTAACCTGCTGACTGAGGCACCCAATGTACACCACTAGAGTTGATCTTGCCCTGTCTCTTACCTGAGTAATACACTTGATTGTATTGTGTTTTCCTTGGTGACTCTTATAGTAAGAGGCATCTTGGTGAATACATGCCACTTGGTCAACATCAAATCTTCAGTAAAATTTCTGCTTGTTTATTTTGTTTTTATGGAAGCTACTGGTAGGTTTGAACTTTGTGACTATGTGTAGGTATCTGAGTGGAGACATAAGAAGGTATAGGTACTGTATTTACATGAAATTAAGGCATCAAGTCAAGTTTCCCCAAAGGAGAAAGAAAAGCCTCTGATGATATTCAGTTGTAATGATCTTATTCTGATCCTGATAGTTCAGCAAGACAAGCTACTTGCTGACTAATAGGGACTGTTAGACATGGTGTCTTTGTTATGCTGTTTGTATCATCGCTAGTTTGAAACCCAGAAGAATAGGAGCATTTGCTTTAGCCAGGAGTCTCCATTCTTATCTGAACTATGGATGCTGTAACTTGTATACACACTTTCCACAGGCAGAAATAATTCCCTAGGCATAGTATAAAGCAGAAAAAAGGGAAAGCAATTCATAAAAAAATAGTATGTGGAATAGAAACCAGTCAGCTAAAATTTTACTTTGAAAAATTTACAATGAACTAGATTAAAGTTATCCATTCCTTTATCACTTTCAAGTCACAGAAAAATATACTTTTAAAATTTTACATGAAAAGAACTGGCTGGTTAAGAGGACAGCACTAGAGTCTGACTGGGAGTATTTGAAACCCGATTCTATTTTTGCCAGCAAGTTATTTAAGCTCTTTGGCAAGTTACTCAAGCTTTCAGCAATGGGGGCAAAATTAGTACGACTTTAGAGAGGTGTTGTGAATCTTCAATGAGTGAATGTATGTCAAGCATTTGGTCAGGGCTCAAAAACGTTGGCTGTCATTATTAGTGTGAAATAGCTTGATATGCAACACAGAAACAAAATGCATTTCAGAATTTCTCTAAATAGGTATACTACTTCCCCCTTAATATAATCATTTTCAAGATACATAAAATAATCAAAACCCTTCTTCCCAAATTTAAAAGACCCCTGAACAAGGGTTTTGGTAGGAGAAGAACCACTCAGATTGCAAGGAAATGCAAATAAAAAGGCAGAAGTGACAGTAAGCTTAAGTGGAGAGGTGATTTTGAGCTCATAAATTCAGGCATTTAAGGATTTAAACTTTCAAAAGGGATAGAAGTGAAAAGTTCTCTTTTTCATCTTCTAAGTCAACACTTTATCCAATTGCCAAGAGATACTACTATTAAGTATTTTTTTAAAGATTTTATTTTATTTATTTTTGGGTAGGTGAGCTGGGATGTAGGCCAGAGTTGAGAGGGATGAGAGGATTCACTAGAGACAGAGTGGAGAGCAGAACAGGCAAATTTACTGAGATACAGTCCTGAAGCGAGCAGCAGACAAGACAGGAGAGGACTGCTGGGCCAGATATGCGTCACCTCCCTGGCTGGGAATCGAATTCAGGCTGTAGTGGTGATCTCAAATTGTTTGAATCCAACAATATTTGGTACTAAAGGCAGCACATTAACCTCTTTTTTTTCTTAATGGAGTTAAAATTTTTAAGAAGAATTAAATCATCACAGCCTTTCACTCACATCCCTCAGCTGGAATAATGTAATGGATTTTTAAAAGCATTTTCTTCACTGATACAACATTCTGGGGTAAAAAAATGATCCTTTGTCCAAGCAATTTCAATAGCATTTAATTGACTTGTTTTTGAATTTCATTTCTATATTCTTAGAATACAAATTAAATGGTATTTGACATTCTTAAACTATACAGATTATATATGACAGCCTTTCTAGCCATTGTTGGAAGAGCAGTAATGAAAATTTAAATGAATCTATCACTTAATTATATACATGAAGTAAAAAAATTAATTTTTCTCTAATACCCATAATCCCAGATATAACACTTGTGACACTATTACATACTGTTTAGGCACAATTTTATCCTTCATTTTTAGCTTTTTTGTGCTTTTTTGTGTCTGTATCAAAAGCAGAATGTTGTAATAATTCAAGGAATAATGCTTTTTATGCCTTCATCTGGAGGGAGTGATGTGGGAGCCCTAGCAGTTACAAATTTTACAGACACAAACCCCTGTGTACAAAAGATAGCAACTCATTTTATTTTCCTATAACTAAATTTCATTTGTCCTTCTAGCTCCTGTTTCCAAATGATGGCAGAAAGCAATGTCTTGCTACTTGAGATAAACTCAAGCAAATACAGTAATTTCTGTGTCATTTGGATTTAAATGTAATCCAGTTTTGAGTGCTCTCCCTCCTCTTCTCCCTAGGATGCCAGCTCATTTGAGGGGAAGGAAGGGAGCAGATGTTGGAGGACTCATATATGGCATCATTCACTGAATAAGCTGATTTTTATCTTGATAGTTATTTTGACTATATCGGCAAAGACATTTTTTCCAAATAAGGATCACATTTTGAGGTTCCAGGTGTTCATGAATTTTGGGAGGACACTATTTAATTCACTAGAGATCCTAAATAATTTATTTTATTTATAGCTAGAATATCTGCACTCTAAACCTTTAATTTTTCATGACACTTTATAGTCTCTTAAAATTTAACTGATATAAACTTCTATATCTTCTCATTATGTCATTATCATTTTAAGTCAATTCTCTATCATGATAAATTATTTGTTGAGAAGAGGTATGATTATGCTGATTCTCATTAAAGGATATTATTGCTCAAAATGTATTTTTACAGTATTCTTATAGACACTAAGAGTACTGAGAAGCAAACAAGAAAGCAAATAAAAAAGATCACAAACTCGGGGGCCTCTCTGGTGGTGCAAAAGGTTAATTCTCAGCACTAGGAGTCCACTGCTCCCCTTAGCAGTGTATTTCAGTCAGTCCTCCTGTTTCTGTTCCCCACTCTGTCTCTGGTGAATCCTCTCACTGCCCACAACCTGCCCCTACCCCTGCACCTCTGGCCTACACACCAGCTCTTGTATACAAATAAATAAAATGAATCTTTTAAAAAATTGATAATATATTGCTTATTTAATTTAGGGTTTCTGATTTTTTTCCTTTTGATTTTCCCAAGGATGTTAAATCCTCAACTATAAACAACATTAGAGCATATTTATCATAGAGATATTTTTCTCCACTATCTCCTTTTGAAGATAATCTTTAGCTTGGAAAATTACTACTCATCTGGAAATTGTAGCAATTAGAAGATTATAGCACTGAGGACTTTGTAATTCTTATTTTTAAATATCTAGTTATTTCATTTATGAAATTCTCTTGAAAAAAATTCCTTTAGTGATACATTTCAAAATAATTTTTGTTCACTGTTCCTTCATTTGTGTTCGATTTTGTTCTGAAAAAACAAAACAAAACAAAGCAAAGCAAAACAAAACAGAATATCAATTGGCAAGGAAGATGGGTCTTATTTCCCTCAAGGGCAGCATTAAGTGCATTTCTCAAACTCTTTTGGATGACTTGATTACCAAAAAAAAAAGTTAATAAATCTATCAACTTCCTAATAGAAATTTCGGAGAAGGAGGCTATTTACACATTATTTTATTTTCCTTTTTTGTCCAGGGGTTTCAATTCATTGACTTAAATATTTCATTTGACTGAAGAATTAAAGAGAGAGAAAAAAATGTCTGATCATTAAACTAAATTTATCTAAATCAAGTAGAGTGAAGAAACTTTTTGCAGCACTGAGCAGCTGGTCTTTCCAGATATAAAAGGAAGGAAGAATGTTAGTTATTCCTTAAAAAAAAAAAACTCTAAAAATATTCATTTTTATGATAATAAGTGATTTGTGCTTGTTATAGAAAATATAAATTTTATTTTCCATCTCTGGCTGGCAAATTCCTATTTATCCTTTAGTTCCTCAGGAAAGTATCTCTGATGATGCTAAAATGCCTTTGTCCATGATGGTGGCAACTGTACATGTCCTTTGTTGAATTTATCACAATATAATTAATTAGTACTTTGTGTATTTATTATCTATCTAATTTCTGCCTTCCTGACTTTATAAATTCCATGAAGGTGGAGATTATGTCAATTTTAATCCCGTCTGTATTCTCAGTTCCTAATATAGGGTAGATGTTCAATGTATAGCCACTGAGAGCATGAATGGATAAATGAAAATAGAATGTCCACAATTTAATGCTCAAGTATAAAAATTGATAAGATTTTAGTAAATCTCTATTTCTGTTTTATTATTGTTGGCAAATTAGATATACAATTTCATGTTGTCTTCATTTAATATTAGCTAGCTTTTTATATTTTTTAATAAAAATTTATTTATTTATGCATACAAGAACTGGGGTATAGGCCAGAGGTGTGGGGGGTGAGAAGTTTCACCAGAGACAGAGTGGGAACAGAACAGGCAGACTGACTGAAATACACTGCTGAGGGGAGCAGCGGAGCAAGACAGGAGAGGTCTGTTGCACCATGTGGGTAGCTCCCTGGCCGGCCAGGGACTGAATTCATGTTGTAGAGGCTGTGGATAATTTCACAGTGCTGTGCTTAACCTCTTGCACCACCAGGGAGGCCCACTAGCTCTCTTTTAAACATTGTTTTTACTTTAGAAGTAATAACATTCATGATAAACCAAAAAGATTCAAGCAATACTAGCAATACTGAAAAATGGAGAGCAAATATACTCAAGTAATGTCCAGTCTTCATTCTGAAACTCCAGGGGACAGCCACTATTATTAGTTTTAGTATCTCTAGTACTTTCTTATTGCTGCATGATAAATTACCCACAAACTTGGTGAACTGAAACAAAATAAATGGGCCTGCCTGGTGACACAGGGGGTTAAGACACACCCTATATAGCTGTCTGCAGCCACTGCAGCACGAGTTCAATCCCCGGCCAGGGAGATACCCCACATGGCGCAGCAGACTTCTCGTGACTTGCCCACTGCTCCCCTCAGCAGTGTATTTCAGCCAATCTGCCTGTTTTGTTCCCCACCCTGTCTCTGGTGAATCCTCTCAACCCCCACATTTCTGGCCTGTACCCTAGTTCTTGTATGCATAAATAAATAAATCTTTAAGCAAAATAAATTGGTTATTTTACATTTCTGGAAGCCAGAAATCCAGACGGGTAAAAGCTGAGTGTCTTTTGGAGGTTCTTGGAGAGAATCCATTTCATTACCTTTTCTAGCATCTAGTAGCCACTCACATTCCTTGGTTGGTGGCCCTTCATCGCTCTGACCACTGCTTTGATGCCACGTCCTCTTCTCTTCTCTAATCCAATTGTCCTGCTCTTTTGAGGACCACTGTGATTAATGGGGCTCACCCACATAATTCAATATAGTCTCCTCAACCTGAGATGCTTAGTCATATGAGCAAAGTTCCCTTTTGTCACGTTACCTAACATTGTCATATTTTCCAAGAATTAAGACATGAACATCTTTAGGGAGCCATTATTCTGCTTACCATAATCTTTATTAAACATGGTATAATTAAAATATCTATTAAATATCCATGGGATGTTGGAGAATTCCTTTATAAAAGCAATACACAATTGAATAAAAATCAATTATACTTGTAGGAGATTCTCAGCTCATGGAGAACTGAAATGTGAATTAGCTTTGCACCAAAGGTGACTTCTTGATTTGTGAGGATTACACTACTAATGAGATATCAAGTTTCACATCACTAAAGCATTCAATATGACTTTCTGTCCAGGTCATTATGGCATTTTAATGACAACAAAGAATTTCCCAAAATGAAACTTTGAAGGACAGTTGCTCTACAACTATATTGAAGCAATATTATGAGTAAGTTCTGGAAATAATGAGAAGGTCATGAGATTGAAATTGATTGCAGCAGAACAATAAACTGCTATTAAATAGCTCACTGGAAAAAAATTTGAATCCAAACTGAAAGGGAATTTAAGGCGGACCATTGTCAAAATCAGTACTAGGAAATGATATACATAGACATAAGAAGCCCTTTTGCTTGATTTTAATTGATTTTCTCTTTTTATAGTTTATTACATATCTAATTTCCTTTTGCTAACTTTTATCTCACCCAAAGAAACATTTTGACCTTTAGATATGAAATGTTTCCATCTAATACCAGTGGTGCTGATTATAGGAAAAAGACTTGGTAGTAGCAAGTAAACTATATAATATACAGCACACAGGGGCCATGTTTGGATGCTGATTACATTTATCCTTTCCACCCATTTTACTTTGTTAGCAACCTCTATTTAGTAGTCACAAAAGTTTTTACAATAGGTTTATGCACTGGGTAAATACTGAAACCAGGCTTTACTTGTAGATGAATCCTGAACCTGGCTCACTTCCAGTGATTTTTATGTTTTTAAAAAATGACACTAACATGCACTCAGCTGTGTAAGTTAGATACCCAAAAGTCATTCTTGAAATTGTCTTTTCTTCTACTTCCCTGTTATAATCAATTTTTGTCCTCCTACTTTTACCACTCTGGACCAGCCTACCATTGCCATGTCTGTTGCAACAGCCTCCCAAATGCTTGACCTGCAGTTATTTGTCTCATTGGAAGCAGAGTGACCTTTACTATGCTGAGGCTCTCCATGACCTTATCTGTAAGGCTCTGAAGGGAGATGCACTGACACAGCAATAGTTTTATCTTGCAGCACTCTCTCTTATTCCTTGAACTACAAGCTCAAGGTCATTCAGAAAGTTCCTCTAATAAGCCAACTCATTTTTTACCACTGTTCTGAAAGAGCAAAAACTGTTTCCTCTACCTTAAAATTTCTTTCCTTCCCTCCAGCTTTGTCTCATTAATATCAACTCAGACCATTTCCTCAGGGAAATCTATCCTGTTTTTTTTTTCCCTACAAGTTTGGAACTCTCTTGTTGGACTTACATATTTGTTTAAATGCTTCTACTATTAATGTCTGTCTCCCCTGGAGTGTAGCTCTGTGGGGACTGGGACTTGCTCAGTTTCTGCTTTCTTGTGTGTTGCTTGTGAACAGCACAATGCATGGTACATAATTAGTGCTTAATGAATATCTGTTGAGTGAATAACTAGCACAATGATATTTTTTGGGAACCAATTATTTTATTTTAATTTTGACTGACAAACCAGAACAAATAACTTCTCCTCTATCTAAATTGAATAAAAAAAATCAGAAAACATAGATATGTGAAAGCCTCATATATACTGTAAAGTTACATATCAAATATGAATATTATTATTTGGTGTACTATATATACAGCAAAGGTTATTGCCTTTGAAAACAAGTGAGTATTGAATGAATTATAACACTCAGAAGAAAATGATAATTTCTGATTTCTGTGTTTTCTCTAAATTCAACCTGGTCCCAATATATAGGAATTCAGATGACATGGCATGCAGTTATTAGGACTGTTATAGGACAGGGAGAGGGGCAGCCCAAACCCCGCAAACCTGCCTATTCTAAATGGGTTCTGCCATCCGCCGCATCAACACAAAACATATGACACTTTAATGGGAAGGATCTTTAATAAAAACTAGGAAACAATACAGGTGAGGCAAAGAGTCTAGTTTCTAAATGAAGCACCCAAAGTTACCCATCCCCTCGTGGGTAAAACTCCATCCATATGGGGTCGGCCCAGAGCAAGGCCCCAAAGCCTGCCACAAGTCTAAAACATCTTCCAGTGGGGACCCACAGAAAAGGGTCACAAACAACCGGACAAGCCCGGAAGGAAAAGAGCAAAATCAACATCCAGATAAAAGCTGCCATTGTCACCTCCCCACGGGTCTCACCCACATCTGTGTCACCCAGTCCACGACCAAAAGACAAGCGCAGTTTCTTCACATGTCTCTAGGCTCCATGCGCCTCCTCCAGGTCTCCTGGCTCCATCTTGCTTCCTTCCTTCCTCAGTCTCTTCTTCTCCTTCTCCTCCTCCTGCTCAGCTCCACCCTCCCTTGGGTGGGGCAGGGAACCTCCCCCTTTCCTGGGACCACCCTGTTACAGGACCATTCCAAAATATTCAAGAAATACATAGCAGGACTATAGGCATAGCTATATGACTTCTTTGGTCAGTGGGATGTAAGAAAAATGATGTGTGTATAGAGATGCATGCCTGTAAATCTTAACAAATTTGTGTGTCAACTTAATTCAAAAGGGAAGAGGGTCTAGAGGTCATCTTAAAGTTTCCTATTAATGCCTTATGAGCAGGGAAGCCTTGTGAAGGTATTCCATTTCCTGTTTCTAAAGTGACCCTGAGTGCCAGGAAAGCTACGATTGCACCCCCAAAATGGCACCCACTTGAGACCCATAAGAAAAAAAAAACAAAAGAAAAGAAAAATGATGTGTATCATAGGAAGAAGCTTTAGGTTCCAGGATGCAATGTACTGTGCTCCCTTCTGCTACACTAATGCTGGCAATATGCCTAGAGGTAGAATCTCATGAGATGAAACTCCATCAGTCTGAATGCCTGAGCAACCACAATAAGCACACTCTAATTTTGTACTTGCAGTGTGAACAAAAAGTAAACTCATTATGTTAGTTCTCTGTGGTTTTAGACTGGTTTACTTTCACACGTAATAGAGCTTGTCTCAATTTATACTAAGTCTATCAAACACATACACCTTCAATCTCATGAGTAGATTCGTTTCATAAATTAAATGGAGTATTTTCAATCCTTACATATTTTAAGATCATCAAGGAATAGGATTTTAGCTCGTAAATTGCAAATAATATTTTAGATTCAAAAGATGGCCATTATGCATTACTTCCTTCCTGTAGAGATTTGCTATACTGAGAATTATGTCTAAATTTTCCTATCCTTAACTTGAGATGACTTTAATTTGTTTTACTACTAGAATGTGGCATAAGTAATTCTTGCATTTTTAAGGCTAAGTTATAACCCTAACACTTAGAGGGTTTGTCCATGTTTCTTGGAATGCTCTCTCAAACAACCCAGCTGCCATGCTTCAGCCCAACTCACCTAGAGAAACTCTTACAGGTTAGGGGTGAGGGACACCCCAGAACTCCCAAAACTGCCTGCCTTAAATAGGTTCTGCCATCTGCTGCATCAAGGCAATACAGATTCTATCTAGCATGTAAGACCTTTAATGGAAAGGAAGTATAATACCATCAGTGTACAACAAAGACAAGACAAGGAATATAGTTTCCAAATCAAGCACCCTAAGATACTCATTCCCTCGTGGGTAAATGTCCAGCCAAACAGGGTTGGCCCAAATTAGGCCTTGAGGCCCGAAAGCCTGCCACAAGTCTAAGATACCTTCTGGTACCCATAGAAAATGGGAAAAAGCGGCCTACCAGGTCTAGGACAAAAGGAGCAAAATCAAGATAAACACTGCCATTGTTAACCTCACTATAGGTCTCTCACCCACATTTGTTTCAACAAGTCCAAGGCCAAGAAGCAAGCACAGTTTCTACCTGTCTCTCTGCTCCAAGTGCCTCCTCCAGGTCTCCTTATGTTTCTCCATTCAGCTGCCTTCCTTCTCCAGTCTCCTCTCCAACTTCGTATTCTTGCTAAACTCTACCCTCCCTTGGGTGGGGTAGGAAAACTGGAACCTCCCCTTTCCCTGAGGACCACCCTGTTGCAAAACTGCAGGTATAATTTTCAGTTGACAAGCACTGCTGTTCTCCCAGGGGCAAATTAGCATGAATTTCAAGTCATATGAAGAAGACATCTTGGATATCCAGCTAAGTCACCCTCAATAACTGCAGTCACAGTGAACATCTAATTGTAATAACATGTGAGATCCCAGTTGAGAATGTTAGCGAAATTTCAGATTTTCAGGTCTAGTTACCCAGCCAGGAATTGACCCCAGGCTGCGGGGGCAGTGCTAGGTCTTAGTCACTAGGCCAAAGCTGTAGCAGGAACTTCACTCTCAGGCAAGCAAGCAAAAAAAGGCAAATTTGCTTAGAGAAATAGATACAAGGAAAAGTTTATTAAGGAGAAAGAACAGAAACAAAATGGTTCTCCAGGAACCAGGCCAGGGAGGGGCAAGGAAGCGGCAGTGCCTCAGGGAATGTATATCTTTTTCTCTAATTATTCTAAAGCCCCATCAGTCTCTTTGTAATTGGTTAGTTCTCAGTGGCTCCTGTCTTACTGCCACTGCACTTCTAACAACCCAGCCCTTATCTTAAAGAGCCCTTTTTTCTTTATCATCCTTGCCTGGGAATATCCTATTCGTTCTCACTGCCCTCAGTCCAGGGAAGTCTCATTAGTCCCCTTAGGAATTTGCTGCCCCTATCTCTGGGGCCTCCCTTCCTCCTCAGAGGCTTATTCTGACTGCTTATTCTGACCCTACAAGATATCCACTTGCCCTATAACTCAAGAACATGCCAGGGGATACCAAGTCATCTGTGAGAGGAGATACAAAAAGTTTTAGAGATAACGCATTGCTTTAAGTTACTAGGTCTCAAGCAATTGATAATCTGAATGCTGTATGACATGCTTCATGTTTATGTAATAAAGGGGAAAAATACATACCTTACACAATTGTAAACATTTAATTATATAATATGCATAATATGCTTTGTATAGTGTCTGGAATATAACATGCATCAATCAAGATAACTGTTTTAAACCTTAAAGCACTAGAAGTTATATTTTTTTCTCCTTCGACTCGTTTACCATGGTTGACTTTTCACTCAAGGACCCAGGACGACAGGGCAACTTTGCTGGTTCCTGTGCAAGATGAAAAAAAGGAAATCTAGGGGCTGACACAGAGGACTTTGAACACGTTGCACTTGAAATAACATGTCATGCTAGATGAAAAACAATTTAAAATTGAATGTATATAATTAGCAAAATGGAATGAATACTGATGCTCTTATTAAATCCTCACCGAGAAAAACTTTAGCATAATTGCAGAAGAATAAAAAATTTAGCTAATTTCTCCATGTCCATACTTTGAATAAAGCGATAGCCTTCACGCCTGTTTGGGCTGCAGGATCCACCCATCTTTCCATTTGAAGTTGATTTAATTACGTTTTGTGAGATCACATTTCAGTATGTGTCTCCCCACCCTCAATGCTTTTATATTCAAATAATAGGCAGCACTAGGCAAAATAATAAATAAAAGAAATAGTTGGGATCACAGGTTTCCTCCCTCACCTTTCAAATAAAATGCTTAAACTTCACATCTATTTTAAAATACAAAAAAAAAGAAAACGTACTCAGATGCCGCTAAGACTACAGAGCTCCGCCTAGCTCTCCCCAGCAATTCCGGGAGACACCAGTTCTGCGCAGGCGCTGACGGCTAAGAGGCTAAATTAAGCGACCGAGGGGCGGGCCTCCAGGAGGTGGGGCCGATGTCGCAAACGAAAACAACGTAAAAACGCCGTCGCGCTGCTTTACGGCACTTGCTCCGCCCCCCGCAGGTGTGCGCGACTTGAAGCCGGCAAACATGGCCGCCGCCTACTTCCCCAGCCGGCCTCTGACCGCGAGGGCAGGGCTATTGCTCTTGTGCTTGGGCAGCTTGGCCGCTAGTCAGATCGAGGTAGGAGTCAGGCTCCTCTGAGCGGTGGGCCCAGGGGGACAGCGGTGGCGTGGCTGAGAGCGCCCCGGTGTCCGATACACAGCACGGAGGAGTGTCGTGGAGACATCAGCCGCCGACTGCACTAGGGAGGTTGTCATTGGGACGGCATGGTCTGTGTCAGCCTTTAAAAAAATAAAAGAACCAAATTATCGGAGTCAGGGGAGGATCTGTGTGCGCAGTCCCTAGCAAGTGAAATTTGAGCAGGCGGCGGGTGAAATATCAATAGTCGAGTTCTCGAGATCATTCTCAGGCTTCAGGGGCCGGGCTAGTCAGCAGACATTTGCAAGTCTGTGTCCAAAGTTTTATCTTGTGCCTACCTCAAAACTTTTTAAGTACACTTTCCCTACCAGTTTAAAAAAAATAGAGATTGCTCACGGGTGCTATGTATGTGAATGAATGTATATGTGTGTATATATATTCATTCATTGATGCTGTTTTATATATTCACTAAAGTATATTTTTTTTTTTTAAAATAAATTTTATTTTTATATTCCCCATACAATTGCAACCCCCTTATTTTGACCCCAATCCCTCTCCTCCCCACCCCAACTCCCCATAGAGTGTCTCTGGTTCATAGTTTTTTGTTGATTTTGATTTTCACTTTCTTAGAGTTATTCATTTTCCTAGTCCCTTATTTAAGTTTTCTAGATTCCTGCTATGAGTGAGACCATCCGGTATTTTTCTTTTTCTTTCTGGCTTATTTCGCTGAGCATGATCCTTTCCAGCGCCATCCATGTTGCTGCAAATTGCATGTGTTTATCTTTTTTGATTGCTGAGTAATATTCCATGGTGTATATGTACCACATCTTCTTGATCCAGTCATCTATTTTTGGGTATTTGGGTTGTTTCCAAAGCGTAGCTATTGTAAACAGTGCTGCTATAAACATAGGGGTGCAGGTGCTCTTTGGAATTGATGTTTCTGTGTCCTTTGGGTAAATACCTAGGAGTGGAATTGCTGGATCATATGGAAGCTCTATGTTTAGCAGGTCCAGAAATCTCCACACAGCTCTCCATAGTGGTTGGACCAGTTTGCACTCCCACCAACAGTGCAGGAGAGTTCCTTTTTCTCCACATCCTCACCAACATTTGTTGTTGCTAGTGTTTTTAATATGTGCCATTCTCACTGGTGTAAGATGGTATCTCATGGTAGTTTTGATTTGCATTTCCCTGATGACAAGTGATGTTGAACATTTTTTCATATGCCTGTTGGCCATTTGCATTTCCTCTTCAGAGAAGTTTCTTTTTAGCTCTTCTGCCCATTTTTGACAGGATTATTTTCTCTGTTGTTGCTGAGTCTCATCAGCTCTTTGCAGATTTTTGTGATCAGTCCTTTATCATTAGTGTGTGTGCAAAAATGTTCTGCCAGTCGGTGGGGTTTCTCTTTGTTTTTGTTATTGTCTCTTTTGCTGTGCAGAAGCTCTTTAATTTCATGTAGTCCCAGCTGTTTATCTTTGCCTTCACTATCATTGCTTTGGGTGATGTGTCTGTAAAGATGTCTTTGATGTGCATATCACATATAAAGTATATTTTTAGATAAAATAAATGAGTACATGATCTGCCATTTCCCTCCATTATTTTATTTGTTTTTAAAGATTTATTTATTTATGCATACAAGAGCTGGGGTACAGGCCAGAGGTGTGGGGAGTGAGAGGATTCACTAGAAACTGAGTAGGAAAGAGAACAGGCAGATGTACTGAAATATACTGCTGAGGGGAAGCAGCAGGCGAGTCAGGAGAGGTTTGCTGTGCCATGTTGGTAGCTGCCTGGCCAGGGATTGAACTCGTGCTTCAGTGGTTGTGGACAGCTTTGTAGGTTGCATCTTAACCCCTTGCACCCCCCCTGGAGGCCTGTTCTCCATTATTTTAATGGGTTATCTTGTATACTTCATTTTGGATACCATTACTCTTTTTTGTAGTTACACAGTTGCTGTGCTATTTCACATTTTAATATTTTGTACCTCCTGTTTCCTCTGTTTATTAAGGTATAATAAATGCATGACCTCTGTGGATCCTTTACCTATCTTTACCTTTGCTTTACTGTTGTTAATTTGTACATTTAGCGAGTATAGCACTTATCTGTTCTAACCTTTGTGTCCTTTGTACTACCTATTCCATCTTCTTTCACTTAGGGGGTAAATACTAAATACTTCCTTAACTGGTTTGTCTCAAGCCATTCTTTTTTTTAATTTTTAATTTTTTTTTTATTTTTATATTCCCCATACAATTGCAACCCCCTTATTTTGACCCCAATCCCTCCCCTCCCCACCCCCAACCCCCTCAAACCATTCTTCCTTCCAGGCCATTCTCCAAATTGCAGCCAGAGGAACTTTCAAAAACATAAATCTGATCACATAAATATGTCACTCATATACACCTTAATGCTGCTTTAAAGATAAAAAACAACAAAATCTTCATTGTGGCCCACAAACAAGGCACTGCATATTTTAGCCCCTATCTACGTAGTCATTCTCTCTCTCCCCCCAGTTATGCTAACTTTTTTTTTTTTAAGATTTATTTATTTATTTATTTTATACAAGAACCAGGGTACAGGCCAGATGTGGGGAAAGGTGATAGGATACACCAGAGACAGAGCGGGGAACAGAACAGGCAGACTGACGAAATACAATGCTGAGGGGAGCAGCAGGCAAGGCAGGAGAGGTCTGCGGCGCCAAGTGGGACCCTGGCCGGCTGGCTGGGATCTAACTGGCAGAGGCTGCAGACAGCTTCACAGCGTGGTGCTCAGCCGCCTGCGCAGCCGCCACCAGGGGAGGCCCTATGCTAACCTTTCTATTTCACAAAACCTTTAAGCTCCTTTCTTCCATAAGGACCCATGTTCCCTCTGTCAGGAATTCTATTCTCTTCTCTTCATCTTTTGGTTCCTAACATAATTGTTGCTTCTCTAGGGAACCTTCCCTGACCCCTCATCAGGCCAGATCCTCCTATTATACTGTTTCATGACACTGTGTATTTTACCTTTATAGAATTTATAGTTTGCCCTTATTTACTAATGTGTGTCATTGAAATTGGATAGTGACCTTTGTGAAGGCATGGTTTTTGGGCCATCATTGTTTTCTGAGCTACCATGACAGTGACACTGACACACGGTATCCAATGAATGTGAGAAATGAATGCATTATATGGTAGTGTAATGTGTTTGAATGTTTCCTTATTAAACTCTGGGATCCTTAAGAGGAAACAGCATGCTTTTCGTGATGATTATAGGTGTTCTATTAGCTATATGTACTTGTATAAGCAATCACATCTTGAATTTTTCTCTAAAGTATTATTGATTAAGAATTTTGCAACTGAGGGGCCTCCCTGGTGGCGCAAGGGGTTAAGACACGACCTATGAAGCTATCCGCAGCCACTGCAGCGTGAGTTCAACTCCCAGCCAGGGAGTTACCCACATGGTGCAGTAGATCTCTCCTGACTCGCCTGCTGCTCCCCTCAGCAGTGTATTTCAGTCGATCTGCCTGTTCTGTTTCCCACTCTGTCTTTGGTGAATCCTCTCACCCCTCCACCTCTGGCCTGTACCCCAGTTCTTGTATGCATAAATAAATAAATCTTTGAAAAAAAAGAATTTTGGGACTGAAAGAGACATTAGAGTTTGGGTCACCTCATAACATTCTTTCTCCATAAGAAAACTCAAGTATAATGAGCTAAATAACTTATCCCGGTTTCACAGCCAGATGAGAGAGAGGACCTGGGCTAAAATCCAGATCTTCAAATTCCTAAATCAGGTTTTTACTCACTGTGGTACATTGTTTTCTTTAGCAGCTAGGCAGACTATTGGGAAAAGTTAAGAAAAATGTATGTAAATATATAACATACATTTGAGTAGATTTTTAAATTTTATTCTAACATTTGTTAGGCAAATGTTTTAGTCATGATCCCTATAGTCTGTGAGTCAGGTAATAATACCATTTTATAGATGGGGGGATGGACAGAGAAATTAACCAACTTTCCTAATATTATATTGCTAGTAAGTTAATAGGGCTAAAATTTGAATCCAGGCAGTCTGATTGTCCTACTCATTAATACTGTTTGGGAGCAGTTGTAAGTCATTATGGTTGATAGCCATTATTATTTTAATATATGATAAAAATAGGTGTTTGGATGGTTTTGGATGCTGAGGTTTTTAATATTATATGGTGGCAAATGCAATTTCACAGATTAGTGAAAATGTTACATGACAGTATACTAGAGAATATACCAAATCAAATATTTTGGTGAATTAAAATAAAGCAATTGGAAGCACCTACAACAGATTAAGAATGAACATTGAGAGAAATCTCATCAGAAAGTATACTAATTGTTACTTTGTGTAGAGCAAAGACATGAAATTAGCAATTTACGATTTGGAGACTGGAAAACTAGAAGCATATTAGAAAAAGCTGGCAGTGTTTGGGATAAATATTTACAATTAAATGGACTTTACCCCGCTTATGCCTCCCCAACAATAACAAAAAACAATTTTATTCTTCGTAAAGTCAAATACTAGAATCTTCTATGAACTTGCTTAATGATGAATTACTGTTATTACAGTTATAAAAACTATAAATCTTAACTGACCATCAATTTTGAGTCTGGGAAATTTGACTTTTTCTTCTAATCAGTTTTGCTATTATTTGACTGATAGGATCAAGCGGAACAGTTCTTTAGAAGTGGTCATACAAACAACTGGGCTGTTTTGGTAAGTATATTTTATAAAGATATACCTTGCTGGTAACTTTAGATATGTGCCTGAGTAATTTTGTGTGAATCAAATTTTTGAAAATAAAATTTATTTTCTTATTACAAATTATTTTGATTTGCATATATTTTAAATTGATTGTATCAACAAATAGTCTTTGCTTTTGGCATATTTGTCAAGTGGTGATGTGTAAATAAAGTCAGACCATATTAGGGATGCTGTTCAAGGAAGCATTTTATAAAATATAGGATTATTTTAATGATGGAAACTAATAATTATGCTTCTTTTCAGTAACATACTCAGGCCTTTTTATTTTATTAAAAAAATTGGTTTTCAGTATAAAAGAAGAGGTCATTGTAGGGAATTCAAATTACATAGAAAAGTTAAAAGAAAACGGGTTTATTTTATATGAATTTCACCTCAATTAAAAAGATGACAGGAAATTATCCACTAGTCCCACATGCCAGAATCAACATTTTTGGTGAAATGTTCTTACCTTGTCTTTCTTTATGTATAAACATAAGAAATATGAACTCATATAACTGGGATGATATTCTTCCTGCTATTTTGCACCCCCCAAAGCATATCTTGGGAATCTTTCCTTGTCAGTAGATATAGAGATATGTAATCTTTTGTCAGATTGTAATGTTTTCTATTTAATGAGTTTACCTAAGCTTTAGATTCTAAATTTTTCATTATTTTAAACAGGACTGTAATGGATATCCTTGTATGTATTTTTGTGAATTTGATTGGTTTTCTCATTAGGGTAAATTTCTAAGCATAAAATTATGAAGTTGTGAAGCATAATCTCCCTCTAGAAAGGCTTTATTGCTATTTTTAAACCCAGGTCAACTGTATATTATCCTTTTTTGACTGCTTCTTTTTGTTTAATTTGCACTGTTTTGATTCTTAGTGAAGTTTTCTCATTGGCTTTCTTTTTTCTTCTGCCTTCTTTTCTTCATTATGGGAATTATTATCTATAATTTATTTGGATTCATTGATTTCTATTTTTAATTCCCCAATGTAATTTTTTTTTTTTTGGGTGCTTGGGAAAGTGTGCAGTCATTTACAACTGGGGTTTCATTTAATGACATTTACATGATTAGAAGATACATTAAATTTGACTTAACAAAAAAAAGTGTCAATTGGGAGGGTCAGCCAGAAGAAAGAATTAGAAAATAAAGAGGCAGAAAAGGAAGCTGATATTTTGGACAAAGAAAGAGAATATATAGCATTTCAAAGCCAGTAACTCATGTTGGAAAAGGATGAAAACTGGGGAATTTATGAGAATTCAGTGGGAATATAAAGGAGGAAGGTAGAGGAATTCAACTAAAAGTGCTGTACAAACATATAAGACTATAATTAACTTTACCAAGAAAAAGGGAGATTGAATGGCCTTAGAAATTTTGAGAATAATTTCATAAAAGCATGTATTTATCTACAGGTTGCTAAAAGTAACTGCAGAGTGAATATCATTGCTATATATATATTTGTGTTAAATGTAGTTGTATTGTGATTAAATAGAGCAGTGTGTGGACACGGACTCATGCCTCATTTTTGTGTTGTCAAAGAACATGAGATTTTTATGATGAAAATGAACACAAAATGATCAAGATAAGCTCACAGGTTTTCAATGACCACTTATAAGTTGAAGAAAATTATCCACCAATTTGAAAAGATACTTGCTCTAGAAGAAAATAAATGTTCTTCCATGATTAGTCTCTGTATCGGAATTCTTAAAAGTGGAAATTGTGCATACTATTGTGCTAATTGCCAGGGGCTCAGCCCTTAGAATTAAGAGCTTATTAGCTTGTACTGCACAGGCATTAAAACCTTATCTATTCTGGGAAACTTTTAACCACCCAATCTCAGTAAACTGGGTCTCAGATGAGAAATAGAGGGTGAAAAGGAATTATTACTAAGCATTTCATCACAACTGTAGTTTTTATATTTTGCCCAATATTTTCACATTCACTCAGACAGTATAGTGAAACTTAACCTATATTTTCTTAAATGGAAAATCATGAAATTTGACCAGGGGCATGTTGAATTTCTTTCAGAGTGAAGAAAATGAGGTCTCATGGCAGTTCTAATTAATTTGGTTTAAGACTCGACTATGTGAGCAATGAAATGCCCTTTTGCTTTTGTAATATGACTTAAGTAAACTTTTTCCACCAGAGGGAGATAGAAGGAAAGTTGGATTCCATTTTGGTCTCCACATCTGCTTTGAATAAAACATTTTTGCCAGTGTGTAATAGAAAAGGTTATAAAGGTAATCCATACTGATGGTTATAAAGTACGGTGAGAAAGGGTGTAAACTGAAAAGCTGTTGTATTTTTTGACCCACACTTTATGGTAATACTGTTGGCAGTTAGTTGCATATCTAGAAATTTCCAGTGCATATGCTCACACTTGTACATTTGTGTCTAACCACCCCCACCCCCTTTTTAAAAAGGGGAGTCATGCCACATGCTCTTTTGCAACTTACTTTTTGTTTTGTTTTGTTTTTTGATATTCTACTCAGTAAAAATCATGGGTTATCTATTTAATTGGTATCTCCTGGTCTTGTCTCTTTTCCTACTCTGATTTTTTTGCCTAGTAACTTGCTGGTGAAAATGAGGCAGTTTCTTAGGTTAAATCTCATTAAATACTGTAACAAATGAGAAAAACCTTTTGGGTATGGTGAAGTACATGGAATATACTGGCTGTTATTATGACTAATTCAGGTACTATTTATGCTCACATTTGGGGATCTGTAAATTCTTTGGGTAGTGATTTTGTTTCTGGCCTTTAGGTTTTGATTTTTACCAATATAGGCAACACTATAATGAAAATAATTGAATATATATTTCTTTGTATATTAAAATGAGCTATTGAAAGATTAAGTAAATTTTCAAAAATTGATATATGTTACAAATTACCCTTGTATAGCTTATGGGTAGGATGTGTGCACTCATTTCCCCACACCCCTGTCAATATTGTGAATTACCAGCCTTGTGAATACTTAGAATTCTATTTGTATTTTTTAAAGTGTGCAGACGTTGAGCATCTCCAAGAGTTTTATTGTCCACTTGTAAAGCTATGTTATGAAATGTGTGCTCATTCTTTGCCCATTTTTTCCAAAATTGAGTTGTTCATCCTTTTCTTTTATACAACTTTATGCTTCAAGTGTTCATTTTTGTTAGAATTTTAGGGCATTTTTGACCTGAGTTTTACGTTTTTATGTAGTCAAACATTTAGTTTTTTTCTTATAGTATTCTAAGTTGAAAATACATTTTAAATTTTAAAAATTACATTATAGTTCTTTTCTATATGATGCAAAAGAACATTTATCCTATTCTCAAGATTGATTTTATCTACTATCAGCACAGACCTGTAGTAGGAGGTCATAGGGCCTTGGTGGGTAGACTACAGCCCAAATCAGACTTCTCTTTCACTTCCTTTAGAAAGGATTCTCAAGAGGGCTGCTTTTTGAGCCCCATGTTAGATTTTTCTGGTACCTTTAGGAATCAATTTCTTTAAGTGCAAAACTTGCTTGAATTGTTTTTAGTTTTCTGTTCCATTCAACAGCTTTTTTTTTTTTATAATGTATTCTCTTGTGTGCTTATAAAACTGTTTGCATGTTATGTTTTAGTCTCTATCTTACATTTTTCACAACTAAATTAGGGAGCAATCCAGAGTAAGAGGACTGTTACATAACCCAAGGTAACTAATTTTCTCTTCTCTGAAGAGAATATAGGCACTGTTTTTGATTTTAAAGGATTTAGTCTTTTAGACATAGGAACATTACAAAATCACAATAATTGAGAGTAACTAAGTTGGTTCAGCATTTGATTACATCCCCCCAAGATTTGGTTTCTCTTCAGCTGCTTGGTCTTTTCTATTTAATACTAGTTATGAAAGACCTCTTAGAGAGATTGGTTTATTGACAAGTCATTAGCCTGAATTATGCTATAGTCTTTTTTTTTTTTTAAGTATCTCTGCATCACTTAAAGAGAAATAATTCTGTAACTCCATGGCTTATTTTGATTCATGAAAATAACATATTTGTTTTAATACTGTAGGTGTGTACCTCCCGATTCTGGTTTAACTATCGACATGTTGCAAATACTCTTTCTGTGTATAGAAGTGTCAAGAGGCTAGGTATTCCTGACAGGTAAGAAATTTTAATAAAGTATAACTCTGAACCTCAGTGGAAAATCATCCTCAGATGGTTGTTATTATATTTATTTTATTTTATTTTATTTTATATATTTTTACATCATTTTTCATTTTTGCACAATGTATGCATTTTCATCTTGGTTATATTCCCCATATTCCCACCCCCCCTTATTTTGACTGTAACCCTTCTTACCTCTCCCCACGCCCCCACAATGTGTCTGGTTTATAGTTGCTTTTTGACTTTGATTTTTACTTTATTATAATTAGTCTTTTTCCTGGTCCTTTATTTAGATTTTCTAAATTCCTGTTATGAATGAGACCATCCAGTATTTTTCTTTTTCTTTCTGGCTTATTTCGCTGAGCATGATCCCTTCCAGCTCCATCCATGTTGCTGCAACTTGCATGTGTTTATCTTTTTTGATCACTGAGTAATATTCCATTGTGTATATGTACCACATCTTCTTGATCCAGTCATCTATTTTCGGGCTTTTGGGTTGTTTACATAGCTTAGCTATTGTAAATTGTGCTGCTATAAACATAGGGGTGCAGGTGCCCTTTTGAATTAATGATTCTGTGTCCTTTGGGTAAATACCTAGGAGTGGAATTGCTGGATCATATGGAAGCTCCATCTTTAGCAGGTTGAAGAATCTCCACACAGCTCTCCATAGTGGTTGGACCAGTTTGCACTCCCACCAACAGTGCAGGAGAGTTCCTTTTTCTCCACAACCTCGCCAACATTTGTTGTTGCTAGTTTTTTTAATATGTGCCATTCTCACTGGTGTGAGATAGTATCTCATTGTAGCTTTAATTTGCATTTCCCTGATTACAAGTGATGTTGAACATTTTTTCATATGCCTGTTGGCCATTCGCATCACAAAAATCTACAAAGAGCTGAAGAGTCTTAACAAAAACAAAGTAAATAATCCAGTCAAAAAATGGGCTGAAATGTTATTATATTTTTATTTTTGTGTTGCTTTTGAAAAGTCTGAAATTTTTGTTGTTAAAGCGTAACATCATTTATAAAGTAGCTATTAAGAGTGTATAATGGCAAATTATATAAAACAATTAATATTAAGGTATAAGGATTTGATTAATATAATTATTTCGTGTCATATAAATATTAAATGCCTCAGCCAGGTTTTTAATTGTGGGTAACAGAAGGCAATTCTGACTTGATATAAATAGAAAAAGAATTTATTGAAAGTATACTGATTAGCTCACTAAGTGGCTAGAAACCTATAACTTTATAAATAGTTGGGAACAAGAAGACTAAGTAGCAGAAAAGATATCTAAAAATCGCTCCAGGGCCTCCCTGGTGGCGCAAGCAGTTGAGCGCCGCACTGTGAAGCTGTCCTCAGTCTCTGCAGTGCGGGTTCGATCCCAGCTGGCCTGCGAGAATCTCACATGGCGTGGCTGACCTCTCCTGTCTTGCTCGCTGCTCCCCTCAGCAGTGTATTTCATCAGTCTGCCTGTTCTGTTCCCCACCCTGTCTCTGGTGAATCCTCTCACCCTCCCACGCATATGGTC
The DNA here is from genome assembly GCF_014898055.3 of Talpa occidentalis. NCBI lineage: Eukaryota > Metazoa > Chordata > Mammalia > Eulipotyphla > Talpidae > Talpa > Talpa occidentalis. Next base: position 48,341,805 of record NW_023605305.1, read on the forward strand.
TGTACCCCGGATTTTGCATAAATAAATAAATCTTTGGGGAAAAAAAAATCGCTCCATAAAACCAGTCCAGGGACCTCCCTGGTGGCGCAGGCAGTTGAGCGTGGCACTGCGAAGCTGTCCGTAGCCTCTGTCGTGTGGGTTCGATCCCGGCTGGCTGGCAAGAATCCCACATGGCGAAGCAGACCTCTCCTGTCATGCCTGCTGCTCCACTCAGCAGTGTATTTCTTCAGTCTGCTGCTCTGTCTCCGGTGAATCCTTTCACCCTCCCGTGCATCTGGCCTGTACCCCAGTTCTTGTATAAAAGTAAATAAATCTCAAAAAAAAAAAAAACCAAAACTTGTTAAAAAAAAAAAATAACAGTCCAGTGGCAGTAATGAAGCCACAAATTACTGAAGGCTAGACTGACTCAGCCACTGCATAGCTGCTGCTGTTGCCATTGGAAATTTAATGTTACTACTGCTACTTACTGTCAAGATCTACACTTTCCTATCCTAGCTTCTATGTCTGTAGCTCTTATTTTAGAATGGTTGGTGAATTGCCATGTTGTCAAAGCATAGATTAAGGGCCCATATCCATGCTGTGAGTGTGGCAGGAATAAAGACAATAGCATTGTTAGCTTCTATATACGGGAGACAGGCTCTGCCTTCTGCAAGGACTCATGAAGTGGATATTTCCTAATTATAAGGAGGGAGTTCAGGGATGAGGCAGAACACCCCCAACCTCTAACCCAGATACATGGCTTGGTTTGTTCGCTGTAATAGATTTGTTTTTGCTGCTGCAAAAGCAGTTATAGCAGGGAACTGCAGTCAATTCCATTATTTAGGTTTGATTTATTTAGTTCTATGTTCCTCTCCATTTGTAAGGCAGTGTGGAAAGAGCTTCGCAGTCAGATGGATCTGAGTTTGAAATTTGACTTAGCGGTGATTTTGATTAAGTTCATTTTCCTCACTACGGCTGTTTTCTCATCTATTACATGGTAATACTAGTGCCTTCTTTGCAGGATTCAGGTACTTGAAATAAAAACAAATAGAGATGTTTAAAGTATTGCAGGAGCAGTACTTTAGAAGCAGAAGCAGTGGATGCGTAGGAAAACAGAGTTATATTACTTTCTTTGTAAAATAGATCATTTTAGCTTGAGAAAAAGACAAAACTATAATACCTGTATTTCATCTGGAAAGTAAGGTGATTCAATAATATTAAGAATTATTAATTATTAATTAATACCATTAAGAAAACACCTTAAATTGAATCTGAGAAAGGATGATTTACTAGATCAAACGTTCAGGTATCATTTTGGCAATTAGCCAATTATTGTAATTTGCCAGTTGATTCCCTTTAAGTAATTTTATGTGGTTATTCCTTTGGTTTTAAATGACCTTGTAGTTGGACTTTCAAATATTTGATGACTTAAACCATTTATTATTTAACAAATAGAAATCAATAGAAAAGATTCTGTCTGCCTTTTAGCCTATTATGATGAATACAAACTCTTAATTGATGACATGTATTTCTTTATTCCTATCTGGAATTAGGTATAAAAATGCAATTTTAAATAAATGTTTAGTCAGAACAAGTAAAACCAGTTTAAAAGTTTGACTTTTAAAATACATTAGAATTTTATCATAACTTCTGTCATAGTCCAGAAATGAATCCTGAGAAAAATCATTGGCTATGACATTTAATTAAAATTTTAAGTAGAGTTCTGTTTTTTTTGTTAAATTTGTTTGCTTTTTCAGGGAAGCATTTTATCTTTGTTTTGAAGTGCAAGGTATTTGTGTTTAATTTTCCCAGATACTCAATAAGTGATTAGTTTATGTCACACATCATTTACTAAAATACATGAAAAGGTGATTGCTTTTGTTTTGGAAGTTCACACTAATTCTGTAGATCTTGACTGACATATCATATTATGTTACTATTTTCTTTCTGATTTCTTTCTCATCTTCTGCATATATTTCATATATTTCAACCATTGTGAGCTATTATCTCTGCCTGGAATAGCTGTCTGTACTTCTAGCTCACTGCTACCTAAACGTGGCTGTGATTGTGAATTACCAGTGGCAAACATTAAAAACATCAGTTTCTTTGCTCTACCTAAAGAGGGTCTAATTTACTAAATCTGAAGTGATGCCAAGACCTTAGTTCTGTATGTGATTCAGATGCACAACCAAGTGTAGGAAACACAGCTTTAACTTCAACCTCATCTTTCGCTCTCAGAACTATTGTAATTAGTTCTTTCCTGACCTCCCTTTTTTGCTTCTGTGGTATCCTGTGTTATCTTTTATGATAACATTTATAATTTTATGGTTATAAACTATAGTATGTCTTCCTAATTATGTCATAGAATGTGAACTCCTTGAAGGGAACAAGGATTTTATTCCTGTTTCATTTTGTGCCTTCAGCATTTAGCATTGTGCCTGGCATATAGTAGGTGCTTAGTAGATATTAGATAAATAAGCACATGGAAATACTTTATCAATTCCAAAAAGCAAGCATAAGTTAGTACTTTAAATGTATAGACATTTCTCTGAAAGTATGTTAAATCTGGTTTTTAGCAAATGTTAATCTGATAATTAAAGATATTTTAATAATTAGGCTGCCAGAATTTTATAATACTGTTTCAAACTATTGATTAGGGAAAAGATTGTAATGTGTATGGGGGAAAATGAGAAGAGATTCTCTTAAAATCCTCATCATTACTCTTGTCTATTATCATTTTCATACCTATGTCCCTTGAGGAACAAATGTCTTGCACTATGTGTCTACACTTTTTTTCTGACATCCATCCTCAAAGGTTTTATTTTTATTTGCCATGTTTTAGCTTCATGAAACATTAGGAAATTTCCTGCCTTTAGATAATTGTTTGGACTAAATTCCTGTTCAGCTGCCTCCAAATATGATTAAGATGAACAACAAAAAAGGCCTTAGGTGTTAGGGAAAAGTGTTTTTCCTCTAGTGCTACAGTTGATTACTCTTTTCTTTGGTTGAGCACCTGATGAAGTGGTTTTCTTAGGGTTAGGGACGTGTTATATGAACAACATACATATCTGGAACACAAAAGTTGTCATATTGATTCTCTGAGAGGCACATGGGGATGTGGCTTACTAATGGAATGTTGAATCATAGGGGAGTAAATGCATTTAGTATTGGGTTGGGTAAATGGGGAGTAAATGCATTTAGTATTGGGTTGGGTAAGCTCTGCCTTTCCCTATCGTCTTACCTCCTACCCCATCTCTGCTATGCCCCACTCTCCACCCCCCAGAGTCAGATTAAGATTATGGAGTTAAAGGTGAATGTGATTTACTACTACCAGATTTACTACTTGTAGACTACAAATAGGGTGGATGTGAGTTTTGTAATGACTGCTGTCTGATGAATGTTTTTGTGGTTAAATAGCTTTGTGACAGGTTTTTTTTTATATTTCAATCATTTAATAATTTAATATTCCTATTTAATCCTTTTATTCTTCATCTCCCCTTATCCAGAAGCTTTGAGTGTTTGAAAAATAAGATTCACATGCCTTATGGCGGTACTCATGGGTTTTTGCAAGCTGGCTCCAAATCTGATATTCTGATCCCTTATACTTGAGCCAATTCCTTCTTGTAAATCCCTCTACTTGCCTCTGTTATTGCCTTACACTGGTCCTTCCATCTGTAATGCTTTCCTTCCTGTTAATTTCCCTGTGACCAAATTTGATTTATGCAATTTATGCTTTACCTAAAGCACTCTTGATCCTTGTATAAGTAACATTATTTTTAATATATATTATCATGGTGCTTTTTTTGATGCATTAATCTTATTTCTTCAAAGCTGTTCTGATACTGTATTTGTATTCCTTATATTGTTTTCTTTGGTATATTGTATAGAGTTTAATGAATGAATGGTATGCTAAACACCCTCAGCTAACTAAGTAGAGCTTCACTGGTCTAGGCTAGAAAGGAAATATTGATGAATACTTGTTATTTATGTTCACTTTTTTTTAAAAGATTTATTTATTTATACAAGCACTGGGTACAGTCAGAAGCGTGGGAGGGTGAGAGAATTCACCAGAGCCAGAGCGGGGAGCAAAGCAGGTAGAAGGACCGAAGTACACTGCTGAGGGGAGCAGCGGGCGGCAGGAGAGGTCTGCGCACCATGTGGGACCCTCCTCCAGTGGCCGGGGAGCAGCCGGGGATTGAACCGGCGCTGCAGAGGCTGCGGGCAGCTTCGCAACCCAGCACTCAACCGCTGCGCCACCGGGGAGGCCCTATTTATGTTCACTTTTAATCTTATTCTCAAACACCACTGAGCTAAATGTCTTCTTAGTTGATTTTATAAACTCTTCTCATTTGTGGGGTGATCTCACCAAGGAACTTTAAATCTGTTTCTTTCTATCAGGTAGAAGTCCATAAGAGTCTTACCTAAGATAAGTCAACTTTAACTTTATTTACTTTCTACCCTCCTACTATAACGTTCCCTCAGGATTATTTTGAATCCTATCCTTTTAAACTTCTTCCAGAGTAATAAATACTAGAATTCAAATGTGAATTCTGGCAATATTTATATAAATTAGAAAAAAGTCACTACCTGTTAATTGTTGTTTTGAAAATCATCTTGGTAATTTAGCTTTTGACTATTCTTTATACTACTGTGGGTTAAGTCTTAAATATAAAAGGGCATTTTCTAATGTGGAGCATTAATAATTGTTTCAGGAATTTTCCTGTATAATTTCTTTTTTGTACAATTTTCTTATGTAATTTGGAGAAGGGCATGGCTATTATGGTTCTTTGAAAATGCTTGTGGCTTTTTCTCTAATAAGGTCAGCCAAAATGTACCCCTATTTCTGGTTTTCTCCCCTTCCAATATACACTTTACTACTCACTGTAATCCATATACTCTTAATAATTTTATAATGAATTACTACATTCATTCCTTGGGTTTTTATTAGTGATTGTTTTTTCCCCATCTTACATAATGAAAATCAAAATGGTTAAATGTTTGCTTCAGGTCCATTTAAGGTACTATCAAATAACAGATCCAGAATTTGGATTCAGGTCTGACATTATGACGAAAGCTATGTCCTCTGTGAGAAATTTACAGCAGTTATTATTTATGTAACATTTGTAATTAGAGAACTCTTTTAATATACATTATCTCATTTTATTCTAATGACAGTCCTATAGAGATTGGTATAACTTTGCACATTTAATACCTTCTTAAATTCTAAAATATATAGCTACATGTTGAATATAGTGCTGGGGTGTTATGGAAATCGTTAATATCACTTTAATAAAATACCTCTCCTGTTATTCCATTTTCTTGATTTTTTTTTTTTGCTCTTGATTAGTCTTCATTATTTCCTGTTTCACGTACTTCATGCTTCTTCATGCTTTGTAGCTGTAATACATGCCTCTGTACTTAACAGCTTTTAGCTGTTTATTCCCTGTCTCCAGTCTCTTTCCCCTTCCAGCTCATCCCACACACAGCTGTTGGAACCATCTTTCTCAGACACTGCTTTCATCATTTTACTCCCACCATTGAGAAGCTGCAGCAACTCTGTTGCCTCTCTAAAATAATGCAAAATTTTCAACCAACCTTTAGTCTTTAATTACTGGTTTGTTAATTCTAACTTAGTGTGTTCATTTGTTGATTTGTTATGACATCTACCACATAATATTTAGGCATTCCCACTTCTTTCTGTTTGTTTGTTTGTTTATTTGTTTTCACCACTTATCTCAGATGTCCCCTGTAGTCTTCTTTCCCATATGTCTTTTTTCGTTTTTTGTTGCATGTAGAACATTGTAGAGTGTTTTTCCAGGGATGGCACTGAGTTTTTTTTTTTTTTTAAACTTTTTTATTAATGCATATAATTTCCCAAATAATTAACTATATGTTTAAAATTTTTTCTAACATTTTATTATTTTGTCTCACTTTTTATGAACAAAGGATGGGAATGAAAGGCATGTGCTTTGTAAATAATTTGTAGTGTATTATCACAGTTGTTGTCAAGATAATACTAACTCACGTCTTTGAATGTTCTTCTTGTCTCCCGTCACTTCCTAACAGTTTTTTTCTCATATAGCCTATAAAAATATAAATAATAGTATTTGAATATGAATTCTTATGTATTCTTAACAATCTGTCATTTTATTTTTGCTCTGGCAGCTGATCTGTCTGCCACTCCACATGATGTTCCCGGTGAAGTATATATAATGTCTTAAATAGGGAAACATTTAAAGTAGTTAAGTTTAAATGAGCCCTGAGGAGAACAGTGACAAAGGTAAAAAAGGTAAAAGGTGTGTTTTGGCAAGTCTTTTCATGCTTTTATTTTAGATAATAAGTATGACCAATTTGTAAGATGAAGGTCCTGGAGGCTTTATGCAACAGAGAAGAAATTTCTTTATTGATTTGTAAATAGTGGGAATATTGAAATGTTAAAGAAGCCAAAGATGCTTTTTCCCTTATCAGTACCACCATGTCTTCATTACTGACCCTATCCTCGTATTTAGTAACTTGATTTCCTAGACATTGTTCTTCAGAGGTTATTCTTGCTTCTTGGCTATTCTTGGCTATTCTTGCTTGGCTATTCTTGCTTCTTGTTCTTCCGTACTAATTTTAGAATCAACTCGTCAAGTTCTTAAAAAACCCTTTTGGGATTTTAATTTGCATTGCAGTAAGTTTTAGATCAGCATAGAATGGTATGCTGGTATTAAATCTTTAAATTTATGAATACGGTATATCACTCCATTTAATTATGTGTCTCACAGCTTTCAACTAAGTTTTATAATCTTTAATTTTTCTCCATAGACATCTTTAGTAGACTTTTTAGTCTACTATTTTTTGTTGTTGATAATGCAGATGACACCTCTAAAAATATATATTTTATTCTCTTGTGCATGCAGCTGTTTTTTTTGTATATTGCTCTAGTAACTTGATGAACTTATTAATATTAATAATTTGACTACAAATTCCTATTTATTATTAGTCATAAAATCTACAATGACATGGCTTCCCCAGTGGTGCAGTGGTTGAGCGCTGGGCTGCGAAGCTCCCCGCAACCTCTGTAGCATAGGTTCGATCCTGGCCCCCAGCGAGGGTCCCACATGGAGCGCAGACCTCTCCTGCCATGTCTGCTGCTCCCCTCAGCAGTGTCTTTCGTCAGTCTGCCTGTTCTGTTCCCTGCTCTGGCTCTGGTGAATTCTCTTACCCTCCCGCGCTTCTGACTATACCCAGTGCTTGTATACATAAATAAATAAATCTTAAAAACAAAAAAAAAAATCTACAATGACGATTTACTTCTTTTCAAAAATTTTTTTAAAGATTTATTTATTCATGTATACAAGAACTGGGGAACAGGCCAGAGGTGTGGAGGGTGACAGGATTCACCAGAGACAGAGTGAGGAACAGAACAGGCAGATTGACTGAAGTACACTGCTGAGGGGAGCAGCAGGCAAGTCAGGAGAGCTCTGCTGTGCCCTATGGGTTGCTCCCTGGCGAGTGATTGAACTCTGCTGCAGTGGCTGCGGAGAGCTTCAAAGGTTGTGATGCCAGAATTGTCAGGCCTAGTCTCCCAGCCAGGAACGGATTCCAGGCTGCAGGGCAGCGCTGAGCCCCAGCTGCTAGACCCCCCACGGGTTGGTGTTTCATGAGATGCTCAGGCAAGCAAGCCAGAAGAGGCAGGACAGGTTTGTTTAGAAAAAGTTTATTGAGAAGAAAAAGAACAGAAATAAAGTGGGACTCCAGGCCAGGGAACCAGGCCTGGGAGGGGCAAGGAAGCCAAAGTGGAATTGTGTCTCAGGGAATATATACCTTTTTTTCCCTCATTATTCTAAAGTTCTACCAGTCTCTTTGTGATTGGTCAGTTTTTGGCTGTCTCACTTAATTTGCTACTGAGTGGGAGATCTTCACATTCCTTATCTAACAGGTCTGTCTTTCCCTATTTGTTATATCTTTATCTTTATGGTCTAGCCCTCCCGGTGAGCATCTTTACACTTTATCTTATCATCTGAAGAAAACCAGGACCATCCTTAACAAGATTATCTGTAGTTGCTAGGATGTTTGTTTTTCCCAGTGGAATCGGTTTCATTTCCTTGCTCATCCTTATCTCTGAAGCCTTCCTGAATTCTTCAGAGGTCCCCTCCTGCACTGTCCCTAAAAACTGCCTAATAACCCTAGCTTGCCCTGTCTCAGTTGCATCTTAACTCCTTGCGCCACTAGGGAGAACAAAATCTTAGCAATTTCCATGTTTTTTTTTAATCTGAAAAAGAAGTTATGTTACAGGGCAGGGAGAGGGGCACTCCACACCCTGCAAACCTGCCTGCTTTAAATAGGTTCTGCCATCTGACACATCAACACAAAACATATGAGACTTTGATGAAAAGGAACTTTAAAACAATTAGGAAACAATACAGGAAAGGCAGAGAATATAGTTTCTAAATCTAGCACCCAAAGTTATCCATCCCCTCATGGGTAAAAGTCCACCCAAGCGGGATTGGCCCAGAACAAGGCCCCAAAGCCTGTCACAAGTCTAAAGCATCTTCCAGTGGGGTCCCACAGAAAAGGATCAGAAACAACCAGGCAAGTCTAGAAGGAAAAGAGAAAAATCAAAATCAAGACAAAAACCGCCATTGTCACCTCCCCACAGGTCTCACCCACATCTGTTTCAACCAGTCCATGACCAAAAGCAAGTGTAGTTTCTTCACATGTCTCTCGGTTCCATGTGCCTCCTCCAGGTCTCCTTCTGGCTCTCCATCCTGCTTCCTTCCTTCCCTAGTCTCCTCTGCAACCTCTTCTCTCCCTGCTCAGCTCCACCCTCCCTTGGGTGGGGCAGGAGACCTGGAACCTTCCCCTTTTCTGGGGACCACCCTGTTACAGTTATGCTTTACTAATATTTATTATATATTTAAACTAGCAAAAACATATGATGTACAGAGTAAGTAGTGATAGGAATATATGGGTATATAATTTTTAACCAATTAGAGTATGTAATTTAAAAATGTGGAAACTATATAAGTAACTGCTGTGTAATTGAACTTCCTATAAAATTTCACTCTTTTTCTTTTGATTTTGTGTTGAGAAAGGCCATATTACCAGATGCATTTGAGGGCCTTGAATAAATCGCACATGGTAGTATAGGTTTACCACATTAAAAATACCATATTCTTATATTGATTGGATATATTTGTCTTTTTTTTTTTTTTTTAAGATTTATTTATTTATTTATACAAGCACTGGGTACAGTCAGAAGCGCGGGAGGGTGAGAGAATTCACCAGAGCCAGAGCAGGGAACAGAGCAGGCAGAAGGACCGAAGTACACTGCTGGGGGGAGCAGCGGGCAGCAGGGAGAGGTCTGCACGCCATGTGGGATCCTCCTCCGGTGGCCGGGGAGCAGCCGGGGATCGAACCAGTGCTGCCGAGGCTGCGGGCAGCTTCGCAACCCAGCGCTCAACCGCTACTCCACCGGGGAGGCCCCTGGATATATTTGTCTTTAATTAGAGTATTTTAATAAGGCAAAAAACAACTTACTGTTGTTATTTATAGAAATGTCTTCAATGTAGACCTTTTTTTGGGTCTTGATTCCAGCATTGATTGATTTTACACACACTCAAAGAAAATTTAAATAGCTGTTGTGGTGTTAATCTGATATTCAAGAAAAAGACACTATAAGGAGTCAACAAGTTAAACTTCATCATAACTAGTGATCAAAGAATGTTTATTGTCACCGGCTTAATTAAATATCGGATCTGATATCCTGCATAGTAAACAGAGTCTGGACGTTATGGACTGCATTTTGTACAATATAGTTTTGTGAAGAGAGATTTTCTGTTTCATAGTATGGATGTCAAAATACTGAAAAAAAAAAATTGGAAGTATACAACTTACAACTTTCTCTTATTAAGAACAATAGCAGGGCCTCCCTGGTGGTGATTGAGCACAGAGCTGTGAAGCTGTTGGCAGCCTCTGCAGTATGAGTTCGATCCCCAGCTGGCCTTGGAGCAACCCACATGGCGAGCAGATCTCTCCTGTCTCGTCCACTGCGCCTCTCAGCAGTGTATTTCATCAGTCTGCCTGTTCTGTTCCCTGCTCTGTCTCTGATGAATCCTCTCACCTCCCATGCATCTGGCCTGTACCCTGGCTCTTGTATAAATAAAATAAATCTAAAAAATAAAAAAGAACAATAGCAGTTACTTAATTTTAGCAAAATAACAGCATCCTTCAAATGGAATTAATGTTTTTAGAATATTATTACATTGATGGTCTTGTTAGAATTTAATATTTTTAACGAATTTAACTTAGAATTTTATATTTATAATTTTATAAGAGTTATAAAGTTAAAGAGCTTACATATATTTAAGTATCATACAAATAATTTAACACTTGGAGTAAGCGAGAATTTTTTTTGTCAGAAATGTCTGAACATTTCTTAAATTTCAGAACAGTGAATTGAATATGTAGTTAGACTTCAAAACCATTGTAATCTAGTCTGTATCTTGACATGATTTTCATTTATTATCTACATATATAATAATTTTTATGCTATGTTGATTTATGTTAACTGAGAGTTCTAGTACTTTAGTCTCAAAATTATCTGTAGAAAAAATGTTGATTGAATTTGTGATTTTAATCTTAAATTACTACTATATTAACATTGTGAAATTAATCTTAAATGAAAAACATGACCTTAAGGGAATAGTTTTATTTTTATATTGTGATTTTGAGGTCAGTTCAGACTTATTTTTTTTAAAGATTTATTTATTTATGCATACAAGAACTTGGGTATAGGACAAAGGCGCGGGGGCGGGTATGGTGAGAGGATTCAGCAGAGACAGAGTGGGGAACAAAACAGGCAGATTGACTGAAATACACTGCTGAGGAGAGCAGTGGGTGAGTCAGAAGCAGTGTGCTGCGCCATGTGGGTAGCTCCCTGGCTGGGGATCAAACTCGTGCTGAAGTGGCAGCGGACAGCTTCAAAGGTTGCGTCTTAACCCCTTGTGCCACCAGAGAGGCCCAGTTAAGACTTATTTATTAGTGGTTCATAACCAAAAAAAAAAAAAAAAAAAAGATGTGACTGATAATAACTAAGTTATGTAATATGTTAGTAATGGAGGTTAAGTAGTAATGTAAATGAATTTTCATGAGTTATTAAAAAAAGAGAAAATGAGAAAATATGTTTTCCATTTTAAGAGGAAATTCATAGAATTTCACCATTCTGTGAGTATGAATAGTAACAGCTGAAGATCTGATCTTTGAATGAGGCAGGGTTGGAACCTTTTCAAAATAGATATCTAGCCAAATTTTTAGAAAAATCACAATGTTTCCATTTTGAACTTTAATGTATTTGGAACATATGCAGCAGAACATTTTCTTCTTGCTGTCTTCTGCCAACTAATTTTGTATACCACATTAATTTTCTCCTTATGTTTAGGAAATTTTAAATATATGATAAAATAAAGAATTGCTTGATTCATGTTCACCAGTTTTGATGGTAAGGTCAAGATGAGAGGTTTTTTAAGGGAGATTTTGCCATTTTCTTTCAAAGAAAATATATGCAAAAATGCAGATGTTTCATTCACTCAATGAATGTTTATTGAATACTTACTGTTTTCCAGGCACTGTCACTAAGCCTGAGTGTTCCACTGGTCAACAGGACAGATAGAACCTCTGCCCTCAGAGAGCTTATGTTTTTATGGGAGTGGTAGTAGGAAATCATAGGGTCTTCAGCTTCATAAATTATCTGTGGAAAATAAAACATACAGTAGGAATAGAGTACTTTCTGCGATTGAAATGATGTGAAGATTTGGGTGGTGATATATCTAAGTTAAGTCAGTAGCCCTTAAAGTGGGAAAAACTTGGCATTTTCCTGGAACGGAAAGAAGGCCAGTGGGGAAGGGACTTGGGGAACATGGGTGGTAGGGGCTGAAGTTAGAAAGATAGACAGTTAAGCCTTGTAGACCACATGAGGAGTTCCAGGTTTCTTCTTAATTATAATGGGGAATGTTTGAAAGGGTTTATATCAGAAAGTTTAGTGATTTGACTTATTTAAGGATGGTCACTCTAGTGACTGTAAGGAGAATTAACTGTCAGAGGATGAGAGTTGAAGCAGGAAGTCATGTAGAGAGTTATTTATTCTGGCATCTAGTTATGAGATAATGATGGCTAATATTAGGGAGATGGACTAGAACCAGTGAAAAGTGATTGGATTGGAGATGTAACACAGCGGTATAGTGATTGCACTTGCTCATGGATTACATGTTATCACACTTATGCATTTGGAATACTGACAGTTAAATTCTTTGGCATATCATAGTCATATGGACTCTGCAAGTCTTAAGAATGTGAAATATTACTAAAACTCAAGTATTTGGGGAAGACAATGGAGATCCTTTCTCTTCCCATTGCTATTTGATATAAAATAATACTCTCTTGGGATAAAGATTTTAAGCTATTATTAGTAACTTTAAATTCTGTAGATTGTAAATTCATGCCAGATTGTTCCAATTTCGTTAATACCCTAATTAAAAATATAGAAAAATAAAGGTTTTTTTAAATAGGTATCCATCATTTTGTTCTTTTTAATGAAGAAAAGTGCATATAATGACTATATGATATAAATAAAATGGATCTATTTTAACTTCTTGGTTTTATTTAAGTAGTATATTTACTCTAGTTTTTTCCCTCCAGTCACATTGTGCTGATGCTTGCAGATGACATGGCATGCAACCCTAGAAATCCCAAGCCAGCTACAGTTTTCAGTCATAAGAATATGGAACTAAATGTATATGGAGATGATGTAGAAGTGGATTACAGAAGCTATGAGGTAAATTATTTAATTTAGTAACATTTTTGAAATGAAATTATGGTAGTTTTAAGCTCTAAAATGGTGGTCAAATAAAAGTCTGATCTTTTTCTTTAAACTTTGTGCAGTCTTGATGTAATTCTGTATCAGGTTCATACTAAGGAAAGAATAGATGAGTGTAAAACTTATTACAACATAAGCACTATACATGCATATAGGAATAGAACAACTTTATATTGACTTCTATATTAGTTTCAGTAGGTTTCTTGCATCTGTTCTTTTACAGTAAACATATTATTTATTTTTCATATTTGATATAAAATTTCAAGTTTTACATTTATAGTAAATATATTAATTGTGGAAAAATTAAAATGACAAACAAAAATTCACCCATTTCCACTGCTCAGAGATAAATACTTCTAATATGCTTCCAGATATTTATGTGTATATGTTTAAAAATGAAAATGTAAATTTACAAAAGTGGTATGTTTTCTTTCTTTTTTTTTAAAGTTTTTTTTTTTTTAATGCCTATAACAGCTGGGGTAAAGGCTAAAGGTGCAGGTAGTGAGAGGATTCACCAGAGACCGAGTGAGGAGCAGAACATGCAGATCGACTGAATTACACTGCTGAGGGGAGCGGTGGGCATGTGAGTTAGCTCCCTGGCTGGGGATTGATCTCATGCCACAGTGGCTGGCAATAGCTTGATAGCACTGAGACTTTAACCCCTGCGCCACCGAAAGGCCCTGTTTTCTTCCTCTGAAACTTCATTTTAAATTAACATGGTGAACATGTTTAAAATTTGAAGTCTTCCTTGATGAAATCTTCCTTGGTAATCCTTTCCCTTTCACCATGCCTACCAAAAGTAAACAGTTTCCTGTGTTTGCAGTCCTATTTTGAAGCAATTTTAAAAGCATCTTTATCTCCTGGGCTGTAAGCTCCTTGAAGACATAGCCAGTATATGTCTTATACCTAGCAAGTACCTATAGCCCTTTGAAGGCATGCAAAGATGTTTGTTCAATGACTATGTTTGTGGGTACTTTTACTTGTTTATTTAGACATCATTAAATGTAGACCAAAATTTCCTTCTTGCTAGCCAACAAGAAATTCTGTTACAACACTTTCCATTTTGCTGTATTCTGAGGAAAATATAAATCAAACTACACACACACACACACACACACACACACACACACACACACAAAACGCTCACATTTACATAACCATGATGTGGGGAAAAGTTGAATTAGAAAACTGGATAGACTTTTTGCATTTTAAATGTAGATCTGTGTAATATATGATATAGCTGTTAATTTTAAATTAGCATAACATTATTTATGACTATAAATATGCTTTTAAACAAACTGTGAGGTTCAGAAACTCCAGGTTGGGAAATTGGCTTAAAATGTTATAATTTTTTTCACATGTTAAAGATACCTCTAATGAAAATTAGGTAATAAAGTACATTAAAAAAAATTAAAGATACATAACTTGGGAATTATTTATGGACTTATCCTTATGGTTTCATTTTTATGATTTATATCTTTCACAGTTCATCTGGTATTAACTAAGTAATTACACAGATTAACTGTAATCATTATAATGTATTATTCACATTTCTCTTTTTTGTATCTTTATAATGAATTGCCTGTGAAGCCAGATTAATAACTTTTAAGCTTTTGGTAATACTTTGCATAGCATTTAAAGTTTTAAATTTAGAATTAGGGGCCTCCCTGGTGGCGTAAGGGTTAAGACACAACCTATGGAGCGATCCACAGCCACTTCGGATTCCTGGCCAGCAAGAGAGCAACCCACATGGTGGAGCAGACCTCTCTTGTCTCGCCCCCTGCTCCCTTCAGCAGTGTATTTCAGTCAGTCTGCCTGTTCTGTTTCCCACTCTGTCTCTGGTAAATCCTCTCACCCCCTCTCCCACCCCCCACCACACCTCTGGCCTATACCCCAGCTCTTGTATGCATAAATAAATAAATCTTTAAAAAAGAAAATTAGAATTAACTTGTTTTTCCATAGGTAATATTTATGTGTTCATTTTAGTTTTTTTAGATGGATGCAAAGTTGCTTTGAGGTATGTATTTAAATATTTAATTGACTACAACTGAAAACATGTATTTAATTGAATAATATTTCTATGTCTTATTTTCATTATACTGAGTCATAGAAAAAGAAGAAGGAGTATTTTTGAAAGTAAAAAAATCATCTGTTTCCCCAAGTTCTTCAATTTTATCTGATTATTTTAGGTAACTGTGGAGAACTTTTTACGAGTATTAACTGGGAGGATCCCACCTAGTACTCCTCGGTCTAAGCGTCTTCTTTCTGATGACAGGAGCAATATTCTTATTTATATGACAGGTAATCTCAGATTTTAGGCATTTAATAATGGAATATATTGCAACTCTTTCAAAAAGAAATCTGCGTGGAAAGAAATTTAAACACCCTAAATGATTTTTGGTTACAAGAGTTAAATTGTTAAATAGTTCTTTTTATCCATAATATGTATTAACTTGAAATGATATTTGAAAATACTTTTGTCCTCCTTTTTCTTCTTATCTTTATTCTTTTTACTTACTGTCCTAAGAAAACTTACCACTTTTTACTTAGTATCCTGCTGTAACCTCTCTGACTTCAGTTTTGTCTCATTATTCTTATCTCTAAAGTGTTTAATAGAAATCCACATCTGTTCCTTCCTGCTTAAAACTTTTTAATCATTTTGCTTTGATTCAGTCTCAAATTTCAGTGCACATAATGATTACCTGAAAGAAGATAAGAAATTTTCCTAAAATTCTGATTTAGTTTTGGAATGGAGTTGGGCTCATGAAACTGCAAATTAAATATATTCCTCAGATACAAGCTGTGGTAGTCTTTTCATTAACCTTTGAGGAATATTGGTGATGAAATATTAATGTAAATTAATTACATTAATTTAGTTGCATATAATACATATTATCAATTATTTATTTACTTTAAGTTCTTACACTTTTTCTTATTATCTGCCATACATTTGATCTTTCTGTCCTCCAGATATTTGTTTAAGCTATTGTCTTTGCTTACAAAAGCGTCTCACTTCACTTTGCCTACCTGATTGTTCCTTATCTTTTTAGTCTTAGCTCAGTCTCATCCTTCAGTGATTTTTCCTTTCTCAGTCTAGGGTCACCTATGACTCCAATTGTCTGGGACAGTCCTAGACTATACTTGTTTTCTCAATTTCCCAATTGTTACAGAACCTTCTTTCTCCCTCAGAATTGTCCTGATATGAGTGATATATTTTATAACTGTCTTAAGACGTATCTCTTTCCATGGCAATGTAGGCTCCTTTGCACTAGCATATTAATCCAGTTTCTATCTTAGCATTTAACTGAATATTACTTTCTTGTTTCGATAGTTACTGCCTTCACTAGATTTTGAAACCCAAGATGGCATTGATAATGTGTCTTTTATCCTTTTTAGTCACTAGTGGCGCGTTTTATAGTAGTACTCAGTAAAATGAGTGGTGCTCAAAATGATAAAAATTTTTCAGAGTATTCCTTTCAACTGATGATGAAGCAGGCGCAGATTGAATCTTAGATGTTGCCTAACAGGACAGTTACTGACTCCCACTTAGTGGCTTGCTTTTCTTTATCCTGTTGCATTTATTTGCAGCTTTGATTTAGTCAATTTATAAACTTTATAAATTAATAGAGTTAATATAGCCAGGATTATTTTCATTTTATGTGATCTGAAAGTTATAACCTTTTTGACAAATCAGATGAAGTACAGTCTTGTAACTTAGCTTTACTTAATGTGCTTAGACTAAAGATTATGATAATATTTTTTTTCCCAATGAGTCCACTTGTACTTTTTAAGGATAACTCCAGTTATGGAAGAAATTCCAGTTGTGTAAGATAATATTTGGTAAAACTATAATAGAATGGCACTCTGTTTTGTAAATAAAGTTTTATTAGAACATGGTTGCATCATTTGTTTCATAGTATCCATGACTACTTTCATACTACAGTGGCAGAGTCCAACATCAATTTTTAGGGGAGGACTATACTTCCTAGTAGTATTTTCCTTTTTTTTTTTTTTGAAGATTTATTTATTTATGCATACAAGAACTGGGGTACAGGTCAGAGGTGTGGGGAGGTGAGAGGACTCACCAGAGACAGAATGGGGAGCAGAAAAGGCAGAGCTACTGAGATACACTGCTGACGGGAGCAGTGGGCGAGACAGGCAGGGTCTGCTGCACCATCTGGGTAGCTTCTTGGCTGGCCAGGCATCAAACTCATGCTGCAGAGCTGCGGATAGTTTCATAATGCTGTGTTTAACCCCTTGTGCCACCAGGGAGGCCCCCTAGTAGTACTTTCAAGCATGCTTCCAAGTATACACTGAACAGTATACCATAGGATCAACTCATGTCTTCAGATCCTTTCTCATCAAAAATGTTTGCATGATATTTGAGAAGTTTTTATCTGTGGAAATTCATTTCTGGTGTAATAATCGAGTCAGTACAAGAGTATAAATGTGCTTTTCTAGAATTGAGTGATAGAAAAACTCTTAGATTTATCTACAGTTTTTTATAGCTTACCATTCTTTAGAATGGTAACTATAACTACTGATAGAAAATTAAATATTTTTGCATTATTTTTAATTTTACAGAATGAAATAGCAAATTTTATTAAAATATTTACACCTGAAATTATGCAGTTTACTTAAAAGAAAGTTTCCGTTTTGTCTTTTTGACTCTTTCTACAAGGACATGGTGGGAATGGTTTCTTGAAATTTCAAGATTCTGAAGAAATTACCAACATAGAACTTGCAGACGCTTTTGAACAAATGTGGCAGAAAAGACGGTAACTATCAAATAACTACTTTTCATAAGATAAATTAATAACTAATTTTTCCATGATTAGTACATTTTTAGTTCTTATTTTGTGGGATTTTAACTTATTTCAATCATATGTTTTACCTTTTAGATTTGTGTTTGTTATTTCCACTGAATTGTTATTTTTAAAAGAAAAAAATTCACAGCTATTAAAGATCATGGAAAGATAGTTAGCCTTTAAAGCAGTATCTCTTGTTATTTAGCTACCTGTTTGGAGAAAATATAAGTCCTACTAACCAAGTTCCTCATTATTTTGGGAGGATTGTGAACATGTTTATTTTCTAATTTGTACCTATTCCTACTTTTTTCCTTATTCTCTGACCCTCACTGTCAGAGGGTCACCCTCCTCACTGTGATAGCAGTGCATTCTTTCTTTCATGGGAAAAGATGCTGAAATTATGATTAGTATAAACCATAATTCACATTGAGTTTGAAATATTGATAATCCCTGGTAAGCAATCCTTTATTTAAAAGTTGTCATAAGAATTTGAGTGAATTTAGAGTAGCAATTATGGGTTACCTTCTAAACTTGGCACAAAGGGGAATCTCATGCTTATTTTATCTTCAAAGTGGATGGAAGTATCAAGGTAGAAGTTTTTCTAGGTACTAGCTATGTCTTAGTCATAGCATACATTAAATATATAATAGCTGCTAGGTTCTGTGTTTTATATGTGTTGTCTAATTGAATAATTTTGTGGGGCAGATATTGTTATTATTCCTATTTTTACAAATGAGTAAATTGAGTCATATATAGGTTAAGTAACTTACCAAACTGTACACAGCTATTTAAGTGCCAGCACTAGGCTATACACCCAGGAGGCTGATCCTAGAGCTTTGCTTTCTTAGTTGTTTTATTGTGCCTTCTACCATCTGCTTAGATTTTATGGTTTAAAATCCCATACTTTCTTTTCTAAATGCAGTGTTAGCTGTTTACCTAGATCCAGTGTCTGAAAGAAACTGCTAAGAAAACATACCTGTTCCCTGCTTTCAGCTTTACCAACTAGCATTTTATTCTAAAATATAGAGCTGGGCCTTCCCTGGTGGCGCAGCGGTTGAGCGCTGGTTTGCAAGGCTGCCCGCAGCCTCTGCAGTGCTAGTTCGATCCCCAGTCACCAGCAAGGATCCCACAAAAAAAAAAAAAAAAAAAAAATAGAGCTAACTATGTTATTCTTTCTATTAAAAAAGCCTTTGGTGGCTTATTCAAACTTCATATGGAATCCTTGGTAGAGTGGCAGTACCCTCATTTTGAAGATATTTCCCACTTCTTTCCCCTAGATTTACTCTAAATCCTAGATATACAGGTAATGTTCCATTTTCCCTAAACATTTGTATCTTTTCACATTTGTGCTTCTGATTATAGACCTTTTCCTCTGATGGAATGTGTTGCTCCTTTCTTTGTTAGATAAAATAGCTCTGACCCTTCATTGTCCATCTTAGATATAACCTTTCCCTGACTTGCCTTTGTTTACAGTTCCCTTTGTGAGGGTAGGAATTAATTGTTTTATGCCTGGAAGAAAGTCAAGCACAATGTAGGGTCTCAATAAAAGCTTGTAACAGTTACCACATTCCAATTTAGTGATATGGCTGTGTACCTGTGTCCCAGTTAGTAAGCTCTTTGAATATATTGACTGCATAACATATATTTTTTCCCTGACGCTGGCTCAGTTTCTAGGTGAGTCTAGGTTGCAAGTAAGTGTTTGTTGAATCGAATATTCATTTAGATACTGCATTAAGTGGCATAGATAAGGGAGGGGAAAGAGTTGGGACAGCCACTTTTTAGCACCCCCACTACATGCAATTGAGATATTTCCCTGTACAGAATTATACCTTTAGTTTTTCTATTACCAGATTTATATTGGGAATTATACTGAAAATTCTCAGGTTTTTAGCTAATGAAACATAAGATAACTTAGTCAATGTATGATTAATACCATGATTCATGTCAAAGATATTATCACTTTTCTTTCAGCTATAATGAACTGCTATTTATTATTGACACTTGTCAAGGAGCATCCATGTATGAACGATTTTATTCCCTAACATAATGGCTTTAGCTAGTAGCCAAGTGGGAGAAGATTCACTCTCGGTATGTATGTTTTTTCCAACTCTCTTTGGAATATGTAGCTATTTTTGAAATCACATATATGCTTTATGAATACACCTGATATTTTTCATTCTTATACTTTTTAACACCTTAAGAGAAAACTTTGATTACAGTTTAAACATTTTGTTATAGTGATGCTATTTTAGACCTATAACATTTTTTTTTTTTTTTTCATAGCATCAACCTGATCCTGCAATTGGAGTCCACCTTATGGATAGATACACATATTATGTCTTGGAATTTTTGGAAGAAATAAATCCAGCTAGCCAAACTAATATGAATGACCTTGTAAGTGTTTTCTTGATTTGATTATAACCCTTAGGTATGTTAATCTTAATGTGATGAATGAAGTCTCTTATACCCTGGCTCCTTTGGTACTGTTTCATATGTTGAATAATAATCTTTTAAATTGTTTTGAATTTCCTTTTGCAGTAGTCTCTCTCTCTTTACCCTCAAGAGACCTAAAGCTTTAGCCTAGTTAACTTGCTATTCTTTGGGATACAGTCTTTTTTCACTCACTTGCTAAGCTCTTTTCTCTATCAGAAGTGTAGTATTTTTATATTCACAAGTTGAAATTCTGCCTAGTGTTTGGGAATCCAATCAAGTCCTTTTCTTCCAGGAAGTCTTCCCATATTTTTCCCTGATGGAATTTATGTAAGAGAAATATAATAGTCTCTTCTTTTTGAATTGTGAATATTTTTCATATGATTGTGAACATCTTTCTTATTTAATTTGGTAAGTTCCTGAAAGAAAGGGACCTTCTCTTATGTATTTTTGTATACCCTGAAACTTCACGTATAGTGTTTTCATGTAGCTTGTTGAATTTTGTTCACTATTCTTCCCCCACCCCGGCTTTTTAATGCTGATTAATATTTTTTTAGTTTAACCTATTTTGAAGTTGATATTGAAAGCAGGCATCAGAAAAAGCTCGAAACAACAAACTAGATTGAATAATTATTGTGTGTCAATGACTTTCACTCATTTTTCCATTAATTTATACCTTGTTCATTTATTCACAAACATTTCTTGTGTTTTTGTTAAGTGCTGTTCACTGTCTGTGCCCTAGTGAGTCAGACATGTTCCTGTCTTCTTGGCTCTGAGCTCTTAGCATTGCAACCAGACAATTTTGCATTGATGTCTTTATTGTACAGAAACCTTTTTATTTTATGGAAATTTTTATACAAATGGGGACCTGGGACCTCCCTAAGCACTGCATTATGAAGCTATATGCGGCCTCTGCAGCACAAGTTTGATCCCCTGGCTGGCCAGGGAACTACCCACATGGCACAGCAGACCTCTCTTGTCTCGCCTGCTCCTCCCCTCAGGAGTGTATTTCAGTCAGTCTGCCTGTTCAGCTCCCCTCTGTGTTTCTGGTGAATCCTCTCACACACACACCCCTCCCCTGCATTTCTGGTCTGTACCGCAGCTCTTGTATGCATAAATAAATCTTTATTTATTTATTTATTTATTTATTTATTTATTTATTTATTTATTTGTTTGTTTTGTTTATATATGCACTGGGTACAGTCAGAAGTACGGGAGGGTGAGAGAATTCACCAGAGCCAGAGCGGGGAGCAGAGCAGGTAGAAGGACCGAAGTACACTGCTGAGGGGAGCAGCGGGCAGCAGGAGAGGTCTGCGCGCCATGCGGGACCCTCGTCCGGTGACCGGGGAGCAGCCGGGGATTGAACCGGCGCTGCAGAGGCTGCGGGCAGCTTCGCAACCCAGCGCTCAACCGCTGCGCCACCTGGGAGGCCCTAAATAAATCTTTAAAACAAACAAACAAATGGGGTTCTGATGCAATATTTTGAAAACTGCTATTAGAAGCTATTCATTGGATAAAATAGAACGATTTGCTACGTTTTTGAAGGATATAATTTTGATTCCTGTTATATCTTAATATGAATATTAAAAGAAGCATGTGATAAAAAGCTAATTTATCAGAATATTAGTCACCTAAATTCTAGCTATTTAATTTTAAAGTTTATTCTCATTTTAGGATTATACATTGAATATTTTATGTAATGTATGATGTGCTGTCTCAAAAATTTAAAATACATGCACCTAGCACTTTAAATGTCTAATGGATTTTTAAAAAAATACTTTTTCATTAGAATTACATTGGGGACCTCCCCTCGTGGCGCATGCAGTTGAGCGCAGCTCTGTGAAGCTTCCACAGCCTCTGCTGTGCGGGTTCAGCAAGACTCCTACATGGCACGGCAGGCATCTCCTGTCTCACCCACTGCTCCCCTCAGCAGTGTATTTCAGTCAGTCTGTCTGTTCTGTTCCCCGCTCTGTCTCTGGCGAGTCCTCTCACCCTCCTGCACATCTAGCCTGTATCCCCATTCTTGTATGCATGAATAAATAAATCTTTAAAAAAAATAAAAGAATTACATAGGGAGGACTGAAGAAACCAAATTTTATTGCGTCCAGTTGCTATTTAGTTTTTAATAAACATTCCTCGCTGATATCTTGCCCTCCTACCTCAATTCTTTGTATTGAATTGTGATTATTTTAATCTTTTTTAGTAAGAATGATCTGTTAACTTTAAATTTACCAGTGCACTGATTTGGCATATTTCTGGTGATAACTGTATTTGGTCAGACTATTGTATGTATTGTAAAATTTGTTGAGTATCATCTGTATTGAGGAGTATCAAAATTAGAAGATTTGGTGCTTAGCCCCTTAAAAATTTATAGTGTCTGAGTTGAAGAGCATTATTTATTTATTTATTTATTTATGCATACAAGAACAGGGGTACAGGCCAGAGATGCGGGGAGGTGAGAGGATTCACCAGAGACAAAGCAGGGAACAGAACAGGGAGATCAACTGAAATACAGTGCTGAGGGGAGCAGTGGGCGAGTCAGGAGAGGTCTGCTGCGCCATGTGGGTTAGCTCCCTGGCCGGGGATGGAACTCTTGCTGCAGAGGCTGCAGATAGCTTCATAGGTTGTGTCTTAACCCTTGTGCCACAAGGGAGGCCCTGAAGGGCATTTTTATAGACTATCACCTCTTACATGAAATCTCTGCAGGTAATGTTTTTTCCTCTATAGACATATAACTTTTGCTATGTACCTTTATTATGCTCACAGTATTGCTGTGTAATTGTTTGTGTAATTGATGTTCACTTGAGGTTTTGAGCTTCTTAAATAAGAGGTATAATAACCTTGCTTTATGTATTTTACTACCCTCAGAACTTAATTACAGTAGTAGGTATATTTGTAGATACTTAGTGAATATTTATTAAATAAATGAAAGGATGTGAAAACAATGCAGATTTGTATGGTACATTTAAATACAATGGGATTAATGAAAAAGTTTTTCATGGAAGAGGTAGATTTCTAGGTTTGGTAAGAAAAAAAGTATTACATACTTTAGGAAAATGTAATACCTGCATAGGCACAGAATTTGAATTATAGATGATCATTGCCTTTGATAATAAATATAAAGCCTGGGTAGAGTGTAGAAATTCCGTAAGTAAATGAGGATTGGTGAAATTAAACTGAATAATTGTGGTACCTACTTGGTAATTATGTTACCGAGGGTAAGGAAATCAGATTGCTATGATGAGGATTCTTGAAAGAAGGAATAATTTCATAAAAAGTGGAAATATGATTGTTATACCAGTAAAGAAGATAATACTGAAGAAAAAAAAGAAAAAGATGGTAAATAGTGTTTCCCAAGCTCATTTTGACTATGCTTTTCCTGCTTTATTTTGCTGGTACCTAATAAAGCATACCAAGTTGCTCATTTAGGAATATCCTGAGAGGCCTTCAGTATACCTAGGCATTCTATCTTATCTTTTACTTTGTGTTTTTTTTTTTTTTTTAAACTTTCATCTGTTTTGTCCTTTCTGTTTGGTATGTTACTTTCTTGAGCTCCCTCCATCCTTTTTCCTTTGCTTTTTAATTTATTTCCTGATGTCTTCTTTGTAGTTTCTTCTATTGCTTTCCTGGACACAGAAGGCAAGAATTGCTAGCAATATGATGTTAAGCAAATTACTTACTCTCTTTGAGCCTTAATATGAAGTAGAGATAATAATTTTTATAATCACTTAAAGTTATTATTTGGAACATTGTGTTTCATAAGTGATGGCTCTCTACTTTTCCCTAACATACTCTGGTTATTATGTTGGTGTTTACTTATGCAGGTATTCTGTTGCCACAGGTGGGCAAGCCCTGACTAGCAGCCTATAACCTTTTTCTTCATTTACTCTGT
This sequence comes from Talpa occidentalis, assembly GCF_014898055.3. Lineage (NCBI taxonomy): Eukaryota > Metazoa > Chordata > Mammalia > Eulipotyphla > Talpidae > Talpa > Talpa occidentalis. The sequence goes on from NW_023605305.1 coordinate 48,365,773, forward strand.
ATTTCTGCCAAACTAATTGTCTTGCACATCTCTGTAACTGCTACTTTCTTAGGAATGCTCATATTTCCCATCTGTAATCTTCCTCTACCTTCAAAACATAGTTTGATACTTTGCCCTCTCTCTTTTTTTCTTGTCTTCAAACTATAAGAAATTTATCCTTTTTCTGAAGTACAGCCTGTCACTTTTTCTTTCTACCTTGTTATACTTACTCATTTCTGACTAGACTCAAAACCTTGAGGATAGGACCATGTCTTATCAATCTTTGTATCCTCTGTGAAAGGTAGCAGTATGAACCATATGTGACAGATAATTCTTATGAGTTGCTGAGTGAGTGACTATGTATCTGACCTTGGTAATTCATTCATATGGAATATCAGGGATAAGATTAACAAAATTGCGAGCTTTGTGGAGTGATACCATGATTTCACACTGTATTCTTTGCAGAACTGGAATGGTGGTGCCGTGGGGTTTTTTTCATTTGGGATTAACTAAGAAAGTTATGATATACATATAATCATTCAGGTAGCTTCACAGCAGGAGAGTGAGGAGGCTGTCCAGTGGGAGTTTATGCTTATTAAAGTTTATGTTTTTTTCTTTAAAGATTTATTTATTTATGCATACAAGAGCTGGGGTATAGGCTGGAGTTGTGGGGTTCACCAGAGACAGAGAAGATTCACCAGAGACAGAGTGGGGAACAGAACAGGCAGATTGACTACAATACACTGCTGAGGGGAGCAGCGGGCGAGTCAGGAGAGGTCTGCTGCGCCATAGTAGCTCCCTGGCTGGGGATCAAACTCATGCTGCAGTGGCTTTGGATAGCTTCATAGGTGCGTGTTAACCCTTGTGCCACTGGGAGGCCCTAAAGTTTATTGAAACATAATCCTGCAATGCAGATCAACTCTACTTTAATCTTTCTAACATATTGGGCTACTATGTATAACTATTATTTTGTTTGAAGAGTGTGGTTACAGAGTGTTTAGAAAAAAACACTTTGGTGGAGAGCCCCACTGTGATGGATTGATGTGCAGAAGAATATAATTCTGTTGTCATAGCGTTGCTTGTAAGTTCTTGTAGATTTAAGGGTTCAATATATATTTTGTATGATTCACAAAAGTGAATTTTCCCTCTTCCTAGCCATCTTCCCATTTTATCATCTTTTCTAATGTATGTGTAACTTTCTTGAAGTGTCAGTCCAATGTTAGCAAATGAAACTTCTACTCTTTGGAATAACTAACTCCTTTAGGTTAGGAGAGCTTTAAAAATATTCTGCCACCTGGATACAAAATCAACACGCAAAAGTCAGTAGCCTTCCTATACACAAACAATAAATCTGAAGAAGAAATCAAAAAAAAATCCCTTTTATTATTGAAACAAAAAAAATCAAATATTTGGGAATAAATCTAACAAAAGAGGTAAAGGACCTATACAAAGAAAACTATAAAACACTGTTAAAAGAAATAGAAGAAGACACAAAGAAATGGAAAGACATCCCCTGCTCATGGATTGGAAGAATAAACTTATTAAAATGGCCATCCTACCAAAAGCTATATACAGATTCAATGCTATTCCAATCAAAATTTCAATGTCATTCTTCAAAGAAACAGAACAATTATTGATGAAATTCATATGGAATCACAAAAAACCCCGAATAGCCAAAGCTCTCCTGAAAAAAAGAGAAGGGAATGGAGGCATCACACTCCCAGACTTCAAACTCTACTACAAAGCCATAATCATCAAAACTGCATGGTATTGGAACAAGAACAGACATACAGACCAATGGAATCGAATCGAAAATCCAGAAATAAACCCACAGATTTATGGTCAACTAATCTTTGACAAAGGAGCAAAGACTATGCATTGGAGCAAAGAAAGTTTGTTCAATAAATGGTGCTGGGAAAACTGGATCGCTACATGCAAAAGAATGAAGCTTGACCACTACCTCACACCATACACAAAAATCAACTCAAAATGGATTAAAGAACTAGACATAAGACCTGAAACCATAAAATATATAGAAGGAAATATAGGCGAAACACTACGGGATTTGCACATCAAAGACATCTTTACAGACACATCACCCAAAGCAGTGATAGTGAATGCAAAGATAAACAGCTGGGACTACATCAAATTAAAGAGCTTCTGTACAGCAAAAGAGACAATAACAAAAACAAAGAGAAACCCCACCAACTGGGAGAACATTTTTGCACACCAACACTAATGATAAAGGACTGATCACAAAAATCTGCAAAGAGCTGATGAGACTCAACAACAACAAAGAAAATAATCCCATCAAAAAATGGGCAGAAGAGCTAAAAAGAAACTTCTCTGAAGAGGAAATGCAAATGGCCAACAGGCATATGAAAAAATGTTCAACATCACTTGTCATCAGGGAAATGCAAATCAAAACTACCATGAGATACCATCTTACACCAGTGAGAATGGCACATATTAAAAAAACTAGCAACAACAAATGTTGGCGAGGGTGTGGAGAAAAAGGAACTCTTCTGCACTGTTGGTGGGAGTGCAAACTGGTCCAACCACTATGGAGAGCTGTGTGGAGATTTCTGGACCTACTAAACATCGAGCTTCCATATGATCCAGCAATTCCACTCCTAGGTCTTTACCCAAAGGACACAGAAACATCCATTCCAAAGAACACCTGCACCCCTATGTTTATAGCAGCACTATTTACAATAGCTATGCTTTGGAAACAGCCCAAATGCCCAAAAATAGATGACTGGATCAAGAAGATGTGGTACATATATACCATGGAATATTACTCAGCATTCAAAAAAGATAAACACATGCAATTTGCAGCAACATGGATGGCGCTGGAAGGGATCATGCTCAGCGAAATAAGCCAAAAAGAAAAAGAAAAATACCGGATGGTCTCACTCATAGCAGGAATCTAGAAAACTTAAATAAGGGACCAGGAAAATGAATAACTATAAGAAAGTGAAAATCAAAATCAACAAAAAACTATGAACCAGAGACACTTTTTGGGGGGTAGGGGCGGGAGGGGAGGGATTGGGGTCAGAATGGGGGGTTGCAATTGTATGGGGAATATAAAAATAAAATTTATTATTTAAAAAAAAATATTCTGCCACCTACTACAATGTGGATTTGGTTTAATAAAAATTGTATGGATATGTAGGCATGTATGTATTTATTATTGTTCTATGTATTTTTTCAGTTTCAGGTGTGTCCCAAAAGTCTGTGTGTGTCTACTCCTGGACACCGTACTGATCTTTTTCAGAGGGATCCTAAAATGTTCTAATAACTGATTTCTTTGGAAGTGTACGGAAAGTGGAAATTACAACAGAGACTATTAGTTTGCAGCCGGATTCAGGAATCATGGAAAGCAGGTATTCATCTTAAATTATTATTTGAATAGAATTTTTGGTCTCACAATGTATAAATTTTTATGTACGGTAATATTAAAAGATGAAAATTGGTGCTTGTAAAAATTACAGTTTTACCTGATGTTCACTTTATGTATGCCCCAGCGTTTCAGATTTATGAGACAGAGCTATGATTATCAGTGGGAAGGTAAGATCATGATTAGGATGATGTGGTAACTCCAAAATATAATGTTTGTAGTGGTGTGATTTGAGATTTGCTAAAAAAGGACAAAAATTTCCTGATAATTGGCCATCTCAGAGCCATACATTTCTTTCAATGGAGGTATGTATATAATATATATGTATATATATAAATAAAATATGTATATATGGTTCAGAAGAGTTTTTTAATAAAAGGACGGGTATGTAAAAATTTGAAACCATTAATACTATTTAACTAGTGTGTGTGCTGTTAACTGTTATGTTAGAAGGTCTTAAATGATGTGACATTGACTAGGAAATTTGGCAGGTGGGTATTTAGCTCTGTTTATTATACTCTAAATAAGCTCTGCTTATTATACCTGTCAGATAAACACAAAGGGGAGTGCTGAGAGATTATAGGTGCCAAATACATCAAACTATGACATAGTGTTTTCATGTTCAAAATTTCTCAAGCCTCCAGTAATCTGATTAATTCTTTGACTGCCATGCATATTGGTTCCTGAGTATGGGTGGTTTTACAGCTTGGTTCTGTCTTATCTCTGGCTTTCCCCTATTGTACCCTATTAATCTTGAACTATTGTAGATGTGAAGTTGGCCCCCATCAATAAGTACCACTGTTTAGAATTTCCTTGGGTGCTCTTGATAATTTATTAGGGAAAAGAAAAATACAGAGAAAGGTATAAACCACATGCATTTCCCTTGTAGTGAGTAGATTGTGTGTGAGCGAGCAGATAGTGCATTCATGCACGTTTGTGTGTGTGTGTGTGTTTGTGAGAGAGAGAGAGAAAGAGAGAGAAGAAAGAGAGAGAACAAGAGAGTGAGAGACATTGATATCCTGTATGAATCTCATAGCAGATCACACATAATGCCTTCCTTTATCCCTTGACTTTAAGCCTATAGTATATAAGATTCAACTTTGCTTAACCATCTAAACATTGCATTGTTTTCCTTGATAGTCTTTTCTCCATGTAACACATTAATTATGTTATAATTGTGCATTAAGATATGATTTTGCTGGAATTCTATTAGATATTCTGGAAAAACGGAATTTTGTTTCAAATTATCTCCATTGTCAAAAGCAAAATTTGTTGGTGCTGATGATTATCTTGATTTATTTTTGATTTTGAGAAAATTATTATAAGCATCGTAGTAGGATACCAGACACTTGAATTAGAGCACCCTCTACTGTTTGTATTTTATTTTATTTAGAGTATCATTTATAGATGGCTTCACAATTACTGGTATACTGTATCCAATTAATTTAGAATTAGATTCCCAGCATGCTCCGGGAACTTTTACATGGATTTACAAATATTATTTTATTGTATGTAGGTGCTATTTCTATGTGATATGAATGGCTGTTGGAGTTTGGAGAAAAGTATTTTCATAAGAGATCAGATTTCACACAAAAAGGCAATTATGTAGAATACATGATTTTTTTCAGAATCTTAGATTAAAAAATGTCAATACAATTAGTATTATTGAAATTGGCAGCTGTATTTTTAAAATACTACGTTCTACATATATCAAGGGACAATGCAACAATTGATTCATATTTTTCTAACTTCATGTTTTGTGGACTAGAGTATACTAAATTAAAATCAACATATAATAGAGAACTTACAGTATATAAAATTTACTAAAACAGCTATATGAGATGATTCTCCTGTCTTCTGAAGCTTAGATATTGAGTAAGGTATAGTCATATAGTTAGTAACAACACTGTGTATGTCTTTCTAATTGTGTTATTTTACAAGAACAAATGAGGTAAAATAAAGACTTGGTGTGGTAAGCTTAACTTATATAACTTGATTCTAAACTGCTTCATATGAATATACATAGGTTGACTTTTGATAAGTATACAGACAAAAAACAGCCTGCCCTCCTCAAAGAATTGGGCTTACTAGAATCTAGTTATAAATTCAGGTCAGCATTACTCAGATTATCAGTATGCTGTCCTTACTGTATAGGAAAAATAGCTTCCTGTTTGTGGATGTAAAAAAAAAAAAAAAAAAAACGTAGCGGTCTAAATCTTTTGGCATTGCTGAAGACAAAAGAGAATCCAGGACAATATGAACTGTAAACACTCAATCAACCTAGTTAGTTAGATGAAAATTTACCTTGTGTGAATTTTTTGCTTTAGGCTCTAAATTGATTTTATTTACGATTTTCTTGTAATTTTTATTCTGCTATACTGGAATTTTTCTCAAGTCTGTCTTTAGCAATTAAGCATTTTTGAGTCTAGCAGGAAATTTAAGGCTGGACTCTTTTCTTGCAGATTTCTAATAGACTTCCAATAGAGGGGTAAGTAGCTCATCAAAATCACTCTATGTTGAGCAACAGAGTAGAACTCTTTCAAGGAGTTGGTAAGGAAGTTTTCTCCTCATTCAAGAGTTCAAAGATCAGAGAATTACTCCCACAGTCAGCATATTTTGAGCCCTTCCTGAGGCTTTACACTGTATATAATGCATTTAGGTAGGACTTCTGAGTTGTAAATAATAGAATAATAGAATTCTGTGTTACGTGGAATACAAGGACAAGCCCCAGTCAGGGGCTGGAATCAGAACCAGAAATCAATCAGAAAAACATCTAGCACATTCTCCATCTTGTGATTTTAGTCTTTTTTTTTGTTTCTGCTTTGGTCATGTAGAGGATAGAATATGTGTACATTACTGCTTTGGAGATTTATATTTCTTCTGTTCATGATAAAGCCGAGACAGAGAATGAACTTGCTCATTTCCTATTCTAAGCTCCTTGGAGGGCTTCATGATTAGCCCAGCTTGGGAGAGATACCTGTCTCTGGAACAGTTTTGCAGCAGTGGGGTGATATAAAATTATGGCCTCCCATCCCATGTAGATAAGATGAACCCTAAAAGGGGACTTGGAAACTAAGCAGATACCCCTAGTGATGTTTGCATTGATCTCATTGAATTCACATGATGACATTTTGAGAAAGTATAATTTTCCCATTTTACAGATGAGTTAACTGAGGCCTTGAAAGGTTAAGAGATCAGCCTAAAGTCACACATTTAACAAATGGTAGAGCCAAGATATGAATTCAGGAATGCTTGATATAAATAAATACATGTATATGTACACACACATATATATAAAAATATAAATGTACATATATAAAATATATTTATTCTTTTTTTTTTCTTTTATAATTTATCCTGAGTTACTTGGCATGCTTTTTTTAAAAAGGCATGAAACATTGATAATAGCTCAATGAATTATTACAATGTGATTACTCAGTGAACCACCAGAGAAAGAAATGGAACAATGCTGGTCCAATGGAAGCTCCCCTAACCCTTGTAGTTCTTCCAAATCTCTATCCTCTTACTTCCCTTCAAAGTTAACTATTATCCCAACTTTTATGTGGTTTACTTTCTTGCTGTTCATTTTAGTTTTTCTAGTGCTCTTTGTTTTAGTTTTCTCATGTAAGCATGTATTTCTAAACACTGTGTTTTGATTCTTTCACTATTATTATGTTGTTGGAACTCATGTTGTGTACAGATGTAGGTTTTTTTTTTTGAGTATTAAAAACTTGAGTTATAACTTCCTTACTAATTTAGTGCTGAGTTTTGACAAACACATACACTTGGATAATCATCATGCCAATCTGTCATTATAAGAAATTTCCTTATGTCCCTTTTTATTGAATTATCATGTCCGTGAGAACCACTGATTATTTGCTGCCCTTTCTTGAATGTAACATAGATAGAATCACACATTCTGTTCCTTTTTGAGTGTTGCTTCTTATGCTGACATAATGTATTTCAGATTCATGTCTGTTATCACATGTATCAGCAGTTTTACCCTTTTTATTGCTGAGTAGTAGTCAGAAATACAAAGAAACAAACTACTGATATTTTTGATACAGTTTATTCATTCTTATACTGACATATAATTGGCATTGAATTAGCTTGTCAATTTCTGAAAAAGCCTACTGGGGTGATCCTTTCCTGCTTGGGATAGCATTGACTGTATGTTCTCTTGAGGGGTATGGACACCTTAGCAATTTGAGTTTCTAACCCAATAACATATTTTTAAATTTGTTTAGATCTGTATAACTTCTCTCTGCATTGTTTCATAGTTTTCAGTACATCTATCACTTCACTTTTCATTAAATTTATTCCTAAGCATTTTTATTTTGATGCTATTTTAAGTGATATTTAAGCAATTTATTGTGTTTGTTGCTCAAATAGAGAAATGCAATCATATTTACATTGGGTATGTTGTGTGTTGTAATTGGTTCTGGTGTTGATCAATGCAGTCCAAATAAAAATGACGGCAGACGGGCCTCCCCTGGTGGCGCAGGCAGTTGAGCGCCTCGCTGTGAAGCTGTCCTCAGCCTCTGCAGTGCCCGTTCGTTCCCGGCCTGCCGGCAAGGGTCACCGTGGTGAAGCAGACCTCTCCTGTCTTGCCCGCTGCTCCCCTCAGCAGTGTATTTCATCAGTCTGCCTGTTCTGTTCCCAGCGCTGTCTCTGGTGAATCCTCTCACCCTCCCGCGCATCTGGCCTGTACCCCGGTTCTTGTATAAATAAATAAATAAATCTTAAAAAAAAAAAAAAAAAACGACGGCAGACATTTTTTGGGTAGAAATTGTTAACTGATTCTAAATTTCTTTTTAAAGATTTATTTATTTATTTATACAAGCACTGGGTACAGTCAGAAGCACGGGAGGGTAAGAGAATTCACCAGAGCCAGAGCAGGGAACAGAACAGGCAGACTGATGAAATACACTGCTGAGGGGATCAGCAGGCGGCAGGAGAGGTCTGCACACCCTGTGGAACCCTCTGCCAGAGGCTGGGGATCGAACCAGAGCTGCAGAGGCTGCGAGCAGCTTCGCAGCCCAGTGCTCAACCGTTGCGCCACCAGGGGAGGCCCTGATTCTAAATTCTTATGGAAATGTTAAGTCTACTGTAGTATTTATTATATCTTTGAACATATGAATGATCTAGTCTATAATGTTTACTAGAAAGTTAATCACAATTTATATATATTCAGTAGGAACATCTGTTTAGGAGTTGGGCAGAATAGATTATGAGGAACATGAAAGTTTGTGATAAAATGATTCACTAAAAATTGCTTATAGTAAATTGATGTAATTATGAGCCAAAGAGCACCAGTATAGTTCAAACAATAGTTGACAGGTTTTTTCTCCCCACTTTTCTACATACTACTGTATTTTTCAAAGTAATTAATTATATACATTATAATTATATATTCTATTAAGCATGTTATATTTCATACTGTTGTTTATAACTGTTAGTCACTTCAGTTATTTAGGAACTTAGTAAAGTAGGATTTGGGATGATAAATTAGATGTGATTATTTGATTTGTAAAGACACTGGAACAGATAATTAAATTATCCATTTTGTCACTGCATGCATATAAATTTTTTATTGCTAATGTGCTGTTTATTTTGTGGGCAGATTTTTTTAAGCAATTTATTTCACAATATACAACTAACAAGATGTTCATTGAGATGGTTTATGACTTAAATCAGTGTATATAAATATAGAAGTATAGGAGAAAAAGATACTTTATCCCTTTGAATAAGTAAAAGCTCTCTGAATATAAATTAGTAAATATAATCTTTACTCGGTGTAGTAATTTCCAACTAATGTTTATTATTTAAAGTTTTGTCAGTTAATTTAAATGTAAACACTAATAAGCCTGAAGAACCTTAAAAAAATCAATTGTGAAAAGTCAAAAATGACATGGTATTATTAATAAAATAGAACATTAGAACCTAGTTTGCTGAGATTTTAGGGAATAAAGTTCTGAATTATATGGACATTTTGATTGTAGGAACATTAAGATTCCTGTTAATTCTTTCAATCTATGTTCTGCAACTCTCTTGTTCTCCTTCCTAATTGAAATATTATCACCATATTGATCAAATTAAGCTGTAATTTTCTAAATGAGTCAAAAAATCAGCTTCTGTTATCTGATGTTACAGAGAATATTGTAGCATAAAAGGCAGAGTCATTGGAATCAATCAGCTCCTGAATTCACAGCCTCTGCCATTTAATAACTGTGTAACCTTGTGCAAACCATGTGACTTTTTGATCCTCAATTTCTTCACCTGAAAAACGGGAATAATAAGCTCCATCTCATAAGGTTGAAAGAATTAATTTTCATTTTGCTTATAAAACTATTAGTTCTGAGCCTTAAATATAGTGAAGTGCTCAATATTTTATTATTATTGAGAGAATGTAACATGCACAAATAAAAACATTTTCCAATTTTTGGCTTTTTGCAAAAATTACTTATTCTGCTTTTGTCAATCTAGTATTAGAAAGTAGTAAAGTTGTTTCATATCTGGAGGATTTTCTTTTGTAGTTGTAAAAAACTGGGAAATTGTCTTGCCAGAAGATGGCAGTAGAGTTACATATTTGTAGCTACAGAACAGTCACATTTTTTAAATGCTGGAGGATGGAGGTAGGTTGTGTCTTCAAATAAATCATGATATTTGGGGTTTTTTTAGACCATTGACAGGAGAAAAAGTCTTTTGATATTAAATTGTCAGTTTTAAAAAAGGATGGTAAAAATTTCTCTATATATAAGTTGCCTTTAATGTAATGTGAAATTTTGGCTAAAAAAAGGTGAATTAGTAGAATTTTGAATTGCTTACTCTTCTGGGATATTTTATGAAATTAGCTTGCATGTCAATAAATACTGAAGAAACTGAAGGCCAAAAAAATTTTAAGATTTGTGGATGGGGAATATTTATGATTAATTAGTAATGAAACTAAAACAGTTTTTATTTATAATTCATCAGTGGGGAAAACTGGATTCAATTTTGAAAAATCTGATTTATATATGATGTTAGGATTGTAATTTAGGTAAAGCAAGAGGCAGAAGACATCTTACATTAGTAATACAAATCTGTAATCCCACTTAAGAAATTGCCATTTTTATTGAATTATGCCATGCCTGGTTACCTGGTTTTCAAATATTCTACAGGTGAAGTATTGCCAAATTGCCCCTCTTAGTGCCAGAAGGAACCTTAAAGTATTTTGATTTAGTACAAAGAGCATGGAGGTGAATGGACATACCTTCATTTGTTTTAGTTCCATGCTTTATGTCTTCAGGCACATTATTTAATCTCTCTGAAGCTCAGATAGTTTATCTGTATGTAAAAGGTGATCTCTCTGTCTTCAGAGTTACTATGAAGATTGTGGAAAATATATATAAAATGAGCATATTTTGTCAATGCCCTTTTTAGAGCTTGCATATGAAAATCAACACAACCAAACTGATTTCTTTCCTTCAGTGCTATGAGTGGGAATGTTATCATCTTTGTTGGACTCTATCTGTTTAATAGCTTGAATGGCATGTTCATCAAACATGTCACATATTGTTCATTCTGACAGGAATTACTGTTAACCTGGTTTTCTCATATTTATGTTTGTGTTCTTTTTTTTTAAAGATTTATTTATTTATGCTTACAAGAGCTGTGGTACAGGCCAGAGGTGTGGGGGGTGAGAGGATCCACCTGAGACAGAGCGGGGAACAGAACAGGCAGACTGACTAAAACACACTGCTGAGGGGAGCAGCAGGCAAGACAGGAGAGGTCTGCCTCCCCATGTGGGTTTCTCCCTGGCCAGCCGGGAATCGAACTCATGGTGCAGAGGCTGTGGATTGCTTCACAGTACAGTGTTCAACCCCTTTGCCCACCAGGGGGCCCAGTGTGTTGATTTAAAAAAAAAAAAACTTTATTTCAGTACTTAATGCCCATTTAATTGTTTTTTTTAATCTTACTAATAATTTTTTTTAAGATTTATTTATTTTTATACAAGAACTAGGGTACAGGCCAGATGTGTGGGAGGGTAAGAGGATTCAACAGACACAGAGCGGGGAACAGAACAGACAGACTGATGAAATACACTGCTGAGGGGAGCAGTGGGCAAAACAGGAGAGGTCTGCTTTGCCATGTGGGATTCTCACTGGCTGGCCGGGATCAAACCCACACTGCAGAGGCTGCGGACAGCTTCACAGTGTGGCACTCAACCGCCTGCGCCACCAGGGAGGCCCTATCTTACTAATAATTATAAATATTAGTTAATTATTGCATCCTATCACACATTTTGGAATATTCATTCTGATATCATAATATTAGCATGAAATTATCTATAGGTTTTTTTTTTTTTTTTTTCAGGAGAAAATATGCCTGGTAAGGAACAGGGTGCTGAAGTCTTTGCTAGAAATATCCTTCATGATTGATAACAACTTTGGGGCACAGTTGTTAGATTTGTTAGATGCTGTGATTTTTCCCATGGCTAATGAACAATTTGAAATTTCATTAAAAATCTTTTAGTAAACTTAAACTGTACCCAAAAACCTCAACTAAAGACATTTATGTGACTTTTCATCACTCTTCACCACTATAGTAAATATTAAAGTACATTTTTCTAGAAATGTAATAAGTAAATTCCTACAAGATGGCAGATAATTAAACATGCTTATTTTGAGATATCACCAAGATGATGATAGAGGAGTGAGCTTCCTTCAAATTATTTCCTCATAAAAATAAGGAAAAACAGAGGTTGAGAAAAAATCATGTTTGATTTTGGCCATGTTTGGTAATATAAGTAGTAATTAAATATTTATGTGAGAAGGGAAACATATTATATTTCTTATGAAACAAACTTATTGATAGCTTTCATTTTAGCTACAGATGTATTTCTCCATTAACATTGACTAATTCCAGTAGTTTCCATCTTTCTTTCTTTGAAATTCATATATAAAAAGTTTATGTCATACTCAGTGATAGTCCAGACTTTACACTTTCTTTATTTTGATGAAACTGTCACATATTTTCTTAAATATTAATTTTTATATAAATGTGTAAGCATGCAAACACATATAAATATGAATTATTGACAATTTTTAAAATTTCTCTTAGGGAAGCAAGTAGCTAATATTGTGTAGTGGCTTCTCTAATTTTTTTGAAGATTTATTTATGCATACAAGAGCTGGGGCACAGGCCAGAGATGCGGGGGGTGAGAGGATTCACCAGAGACAGAGTGGGGAATAGAACAGGCAGACCGACTGAAATACACCACTGAAGGGAGCGGCAGGCGAGTCAGGAGAGGTCTGCCATACCATGTGGGTTGCTCCCTGGCTGGCCGGGGATTGAATTCTTGCTGCAGAGGCTGCGTATTGCTTCATCGTGCAGTACTTAACCCCTTGTGCCACCAGGGAGGCCCCACAAATATTTTCTGTTAATGAGTCCTCAAAAGTGGAAAACAAGGGAAAATTAATGAAATATAAGAGTTCAAAGGATATGCTCTCATAAACCTGAATTGTCACATAAGTATGGATGCTGGCTGAAAATTACTTTGCACCATGCTATAAGTAATAATGGGCTTAGTTTGCTTGGTCTGAATAACACTGCCAGGCAGTGAGACACAAAGTATTTGCAGGAGCCCATTGCTGAATAGGAGCTCTCAATAAGAAACTCCACTGCCCTTATTCATAAGGAAATCTCTTGGAGAAAAACACATAAAGAGCTAAAACTCAAGGGGTGAGTAAACATAGATGACAAGGTTCCCAAAGTAATAACTACTGGTATAGAAATTTAGTGTTTTGAGTCAGAATGGCTTTTCGTGAGACACAAAGACAAATAGCTTTGGGTCCATATGTGGATAGTTGGGCTTAAGAAAATAACTGCCAATTTAAAATTGATTACCCCACTAAACTATTATTAAAGAATGAACAAAATATAAGGACATTTTCAGGTGTACAAAAGCTGACAGTACTTTTTATCAACACACCCTTACTTCTAAAAGCATGTACTGGGCCTCTCCTGGTGTCACGGGCAGTTGAGTGCAGTGCTGTGAAGCAGTCTGCAGCCTCTGCAGCACGGGTTCCATCCCGGCTGGCCAGCGAGGGTCCCACATGGCGCGGAAGACCTCTCCTGTTGTGCCCGCTGCTCCCCTCAGCAGTTTATTTCGTCCTCAGCAGTGTATTTCGTCAGTCTGCCTGTTCTGTTCCCCGTTCTGTCTCTGGTGAATCCTCTCACCCTCCCGCGCATCTGGCCTGCACCCCGGTTCTTTATAAGTAAATAAATAAATTTTTTAAAAAATTTAAAAATTTAAAAAAAAAGCATGTACTTCTTGGAGAAGGCAAAGGAGATGGAAGGGAAGTTTAAGTGCCAGGAAGAATGCTGAGCCGATAAGTTAGTAAAAATGCAAGTAAATTTAACCAAAACCAGTATGTTTTGTAATTATGATGGTGTGATGTTTGAAGGGTAAGATAAATCAAAGTACTAATGTATTTAATTTTATGTTGGAAGGAGAGGAAATGATTGATTTTAAAGTATTCTGAGGATTTTATTGGAGAAGAAAGCAGTAAATTTTAATAATTTTAAACAGTAAAGTTAATATGCATTTTGCATTTTGAGAATGACCATTGAATGGCTAGAAATAAAGTAAGTAAAATAAAAAACAGGAGGAAAAATGGAATTAAAAAATGAGGCAAAAAAAAGAATAAAGGTGAGACAGATCAGGAAAAATAGAAATTACAAAGCAAGAAGACAAATAATTACACTTAATGTAACTTAATAAATTTAAATAAATGGATCTTAATAGTTCAAAACAGAGGTCATCGTATTAGTATTAAAAAAACTAACTATAGATAGACGATAATGATATTAAGTAGTTAAAAATGAAATAATTACCAAGCAACACCTAGCCAAAAGAAAACTTACACAGTTATATTAATATTAGATAAACTGGAGTTAAGGAAAGGGTATTTCAAGCATCAAGGTGGCAAATAATGGTGAAAGTTTTAACGCATCAGGAAGATAGAAATATGTTAAATTTATAATTACCTAATAATAGGATCACAAAATATTTTTAATTTTTTAAATTAATTTTACATAGATAAAAAAGATGATAAATTCACCATTGTAGTAGATTTCAATATCACATTATCAAAATCTTTGAAATTGAAGATTTGAGGAATGTGATTAGCTATCTTGATCTGATAGATTCAACAAACATTTCCCTCAAAACCAAATGTATTATTTTTATATTTAAATTTTTTTTTATACTGAAGTAATACTACATCATAACATTATATAAGTTTCAGGTGTGCAGCATTGGCAGTCAGTGTGTATACTAAAAGTACAGTTCTATCCTTTATTGTAAAAACAATCCCTTTGTCCTGTTTAAACCACCCCTTCCTCTTCCCTTTTGGTAACCACTAATTGGTCCTCTAATCTAAAAATTGATTCTTGTTTTATTTGGTTCATTGTTTTCTCTATATATCACAAGTGAAATCATATGGTGTTTGTCTTTCTCCATCTGGATTTTTTCACCAAACATACTACTGTACGTCCATTCAATGTTGCAAATGGCAGGATTTCATCTTTTTTATAGCTGAATAGTATCTTGTATACTATTGTATGTAAACACTATATGTTCTTTATCCATTAACCTATCATCGGGCATGTAGGTTGTTTGCAGTTTTAGGTTATTGTAAATAATGCTTCAATAAACATGGAGGACATGTATCTCTTCAAATTACTCTTTTTGTATTTTGCATGTAAATACCCAGAATTGGGTTAATTGGGTCAAGTGAAATGTCTATTTTTAAATTGGGGGGAGGTAATCTCCATTAATGCTTTCTGTAAAGGCTGCACCAATTTACTTTCCTACCAACAATGTGTAGGGTTCCCTTCCCTCCACATCCTCTCCAACACTTGCTGTTTCTCATCTTTTGGGCAATAGCCATTCTCACAGGTTTGAGGAGATAGCTTGATTTGATTTGTATTTCACTAATAATGAGAGATTAGGAGTATCTTTTGATATGCCTGTTGACCAGCTGTATGTCTTCTTTCAAGTGTCTATTCAGTTACCCTGGCCCAGTTTTTAGTCAACGTATTTGTTTTAATTGCTGTGTTTTGCACTCTTGGTATAGTTTGGATATTAACCTCTTGTCAGACATATAATCTGCAATTACCTTTTCCCATTTAGTAGGGTATCTTTTCATTTTTCATGCACGTTTCCTTTGCTGTACAGAAACTTTTTAGTTTGATGCAGCCCCATTTATTTATTTTTGCTTTTTTTCCTCTTATCATTAGACTAGAGTCCCTAACACATCTCAAAGCCAATGTCAGGAGTATATCACCTGTGTTTTCTTTTATGTATTTTATGGTTTCTAGTCCTCCACCCAAGTCTTTAATTCTTGTTGCATTAATTTTGTTATGGTATTATATAATGCTCTATTTTCTTTCTTTCAATGTGTTGTCCAATTTTCCTGACACCATTTATTGACTTTCCTTGCTCCTTTTGTCATATATGAGTTGTCCACACGTTTGTGGTTTTTCTTTTTTTCTGAGCTCTCAGTTCTATTCTATTGTTTCTGTATGTCTGTTTTATTCTAATATCAATCTGTTTTAATGTCTGTCACTTTGCAGTGCCATTTGAAGTCAGGGAGCATGATACTCTCTGCCCCCATATTTGTTCTATTTTTTTCCCTCAGAAGTGTTTTTACTATTAGGGTCTTTCCTTGTTCTAAATAAATTTCAAGATTTTTGTTATATTTCTGTGAAGAACGCCATTGGGATTTTAATAGGGATTGTATTGATACCTAAATTTATGGAAGTACAGAAATAAATAACAGAATGGGCGTCCCCGATGGCGCAGCGGTTGAGCGCTGGGTTGCGAAGCTGCCCGCGGCGCTGGTTCGATCCCCAGCTGCTCCCCGGCCACCGGAGGAGGGTCCCACATGGCGCGCAGACCTCTCCTGCCGCCCGCTGCTCCCCTCAGCAGTGTACTTCGGTCCTTCTGCCTGCTCTGCTCCCTGCTCTGGCTCTGGTGAATTCTCTTACCCTCCCGCACTTCTGACTGTACCCAGTGCTTGTATAAACAAACAAACAAACAAACAAACAAATAAATAAATAAATAAACATGCCCCTTAAAAAAGAAAAGAAAAGAAATAAATAACAGAAGAAAGAAACAGAAAAGAGAGTTAAAGATATACTAAATTCAGTAAAATGGTATATATGTGTATATAATCGAGGGGACAGATTGAAAATATTTAAAAAAAATAATGAGAAAAAACGTTTTCCAAAGTAATGAAACACATCAAACTATAAAACTGTAGATTCAGTCAAGTCTGATAATCCTAAACAGGAAGAAAACAAAGAAAACCACAGCTTGGTACATCATAGTCAAAATGCTGAAAAATCATACACAAAGAAAAGAATTTTAAAAGCACACCAGAGAAGAAAAGACACATTACTTTTAATACTGACATAAACAATGGAAGCCATAAAATAGCAGAATGACATGTTTAAAGTGCTGAAAGGAAACTTCTAACCTATAATTCTATACACTACAAAAGTATCTTACAAAAATGAAGGTGAAATACAGATGTTTTCAGACAAACTAAACAGAGAATTTGTTGCCAGTATACCTGAGCTAAAACAAAAACTAAAAGGAGTTCTTCAGCCAGAAATAAAATGATCCTAACAGAAAGCACGAAATTCAGTAAGGAATAAGGAAAGCTAGAACAGATAAATATATCATTTAGGATAATTGAATATTGATGGGACAAAAAATAAATAAAAACAATCTCTTGTTGACTTAAAAATATTTGTAGAATTAAAATATATGGCATAATGCAAAAGGCAGGAAGATGAATAAATGGAATTAAAGTTAAATGGAATAATTAATTTTGTTATTTGGTAAATGGTAAGTGTGAGCATTTTGTTAAGTGTTAAAATATCCAAGGTAGCTACCATCTAGTGGTAAATGTATGTGTGACTATCATGTTGCTAGAGGGCTGTAGGGATTAATAAAATATTTGGTTAATTCAAGAGAATTAAAGGGGGGGAGGAGCATCAAATAGATGGGAAGTTTAAAATAGAAAGTAGGCATGTCACTTATTACATTAAATATAATTGTACCAAATACCTTGTTTGAGAGAGCAAGGTGGTCATACTGAGTTTAAAAATAAAACCCCAAAATGTACTGTTTACATGAGACAATGTCATTATAAGGTCACAAAACTCAATTGGAATGGAACTGAAAAATATACTTAGAGGGAATTTAGTGAAAAAGTAAGTAAAGATGTAATTAAGCCTTCAAGTCAAAAAGTATTTACTTTATTTTTCAACTGTAAAATATTATGTGCCCTCTTCCAGTAAACTGCCATTAGAGAGTGAGTGGAGATGGTTTTTACTGCTGATGTTTAGCAAATATGTGGGGCTGACACATGTGAATAGAATTTTTAAAACAGAACACATTTGTTAGAATAGCTAAGTTTAAAGCCAAAACTAGACAATAAGAGGATGGAAAAAACAGAGCCAACTTCACTTATGATTATGACTCAAATTAATGATGTGATGTATAAGATTTACATATAGTATGTATAATAAAAAGTACGTTATGACCAAATAGAAGTCATCTTAAAATTGCAGCAATGACATAGGAGTGGAAAATATATTAATGTATTTCATTGTATCATTACATTAAATGAGAAATATTTTGTAATTGTTTCTGTAGCTGCAGAGAAGTGTTTGATTAAAATTTATTAGTCATTAATGATGTTTAAAAAGCAGCATGATTTAGCAAATTAGAAATAAAAGGGAGCTTCCTTGACTTAAGAAAGGCTGAGTCTCTAAAGCCAACAGCAAACTTTAATGTTTCTCCTCAAATGCAAAAACAGTAATTTGAAGGGGCATATGCACTCACTCCTGGCTTCATTGAGCACTGTTTACATACTCAAGGTATACACACGTGTGCACACACACACACACACGAATGAAATCTTCCCAACATAGATAGAACTGAAAGGGATTATGCTAAGTGAAGTAAGTCTGAAGGAGAAAGACAAACACTGGATTGTGTTGTTTCTGCTCTATTCAGTTACATAGAAGGTTGGTTTTTTTTTTAAACCACTGCACTGGTATGTGCATTTTCTACTACCTGAGAGCTGGCAGTAAATAAGATGCATTTCCACCATTGGGCCATAAATTAATGTAACCTTAGTTCTCTTGGGAGTTAATTTTATGTCCTGTGCCTCAAATTATATCTCTTTTCCCTGATTCATCATCTTCCTTGTGCTTTTTCAAAGTAGGTAATATCCAAATTATATTTTAATATTTCATAAGTTTTTCATTTGATAATTAGAAGAATCATACTGGGGCTTGGAGGGGGTGAATCTCCTTTCAGGGAAGATTTTTTTTTTTAAAGATTTATTTATTTATTTATACAAGCCACTGGGTACAGTCAGAAGCACAGAGGGTGAGAGAATTCACCAGAGCCAGAGCGGGGAAGAGAACAGGCAGACTGACGAAATACACTGCTGAGGGGAGCAGTGGGGGAGACAGGAGAGGTCTGCTGCGCCATGTGGGACCCTCGCCGTTGGCCGGGAATCAAACTGGTGCTGCATAGGCTGGGAGCAGCTTCGCAGCCCAGAGCTCAACCGCTGCGCCACCAGGGGAGGCCCTCAAACAAGATCTTGATGCCTTAGATTGTCTCATTATTGTCTTCACAAAAATAATCTTAAGGAACTCTTGGGACATTTATGGAGTTGTAATAGCATTTTGTCCCTGTCTCCATTTACTAGTAATTTGAGTTCTTATCTCCCTTGGAGTTTCTAAATGTTGTGGTTTGTCATAGAGCTCCTGGTTTGTCAAGTTCATCTTGCAAAAACATTATTTGTTGTCAGTTATATGAATGCTTGGGCATTTTTAACAGTGCAGTTTAGGAGCAGAAATTTTTCTGTCCTTTTTTCCCAACCAGCTTGTAACAAGTAATTATCTTGGCTTCTTGGTATGCACTTTCATTTTTAAGTATTTCATCATATTCAAGAAATTACAGTTACTTAACTTTGACTAGTGTTCTGTTTTTGATATTTAGAGAATTTTAATCATTTGGATTACATATTTTGAATTATTTATTAATCTTAATTCTTAGTTTATATTGGTATTTTTCTGTTTTCCTGGTTGGGTATATTTCTAGTGTTTGAAAAGATACTTAACCTTCCTCCTACATTAAGTTATGACATTTTACACATGAATAATATAATCTAATATTTATGGCAATATAAAATAAAAATTTTACCTTTTTCTGAATCAGATGGCCTGAATCAGTTTGAGTCAGTGATGGACACAATAAAAAATTTTACAGTGTAATTTCAGGAGTCCTTGGGTGACAGCGAGGAGAAAGATTTTTGAGGGCTCTGGGCATCTATGAGAGAATAAAAGGACACATAAGAAATAAGGATTTTTAAAGACTAACTTCATACATTTTAGAAGTTTGACAGCAATATCTTGGTTACTTATGCAGAAGATTTGAATAATGGGTCTCCCGGGTGGTGCAGTGGTTGAGCACTGGGTTGCGAAGCTGCCCGCAACCTCTGCAGCACCGGTTCGATCCCTGGCCACTGGGTGAGGGTCCCACATGGCACGCAGACCTCCTGCCACCCGCTGCTCCCCTCAGCAATGTATTTCGTTGGTTTGCCTGTTCTGTTCCCCGCTCTGGCTCTGGTGAATTCTCTCACCCTCTTGCGCTTCTGACTGTACCCAGTGCTTGTATAAATAAATAAATAAATCTTAAAAAAAAATCCTATCACTCAGAGAACTATTAACATTAAAAAAAATTTTGAATAATATTTTCTTTGTGTTTAATTTGAGATTGGTAGCATCACCGTATTGGATCCAACATTGTTTCATAGGCTAAACA
Source organism: Talpa occidentalis (assembly GCF_014898055.3). Taxonomy (NCBI): domain Eukaryota; kingdom Metazoa; phylum Chordata; class Mammalia; order Eulipotyphla; family Talpidae; genus Talpa; species Talpa occidentalis. The sequence continues at coordinate 48,386,049 of NW_023605305.1, forward strand.
AACTTTATTTCTTACAATTTTCTACAAAAACACAGTTTATAAAAAATATTAAGGTAAAAAAAGAAATATACAGCTTTCCCCATGCAGAAATTCCTCCCTTATTATTTAAGTAGATCTTCCTAGTGAAAGATATTGGAAAGAGATAATGGAAAAAAATTATCATTTTAGGAGGGACTCAAAATGTAACAGGGTGGTCCCCAGGAAAGGGGGAAGTTCCAGGTTCCCTGCCCCACCCAAGGGAGGGTGAAGCTGAGCAGGAAGAGGAGAAGCTGCAGAAGAGACTGAGGAAGGAAGCAGGATGGAGCAAGGAGACCTGGAGGAGGCGCATGTAGCCTAGAGACACGTGAAGAAACTGCGCTTGTCTTTTGGTCGTGGACTAGGTGACACAGATGTGGGTGAGACCCGTGGGGAGGTGACAATGGCAGCTTTTATCTTGATGTTGATTTTGCTCTTTTCCTTCTGGGCTTGTCCAGTTGTTTGTGACCCTTTTCTGTGGGTCCCCACTGGAAGATGCTTTAGACTTGTAGCAGGCTTTGGGGCCTTGTTCTGGGCCAATCCCATTTGGATGGACTTTTACCCACGAGGGGACAGGTAACTCTGGATGCTTCATTTAGAAACTAGACTCTTTGCCTTACCTGTATTGTTTCCTAGTTTTATTAAAGTTCCTTCCCATTAAAGTCTCCTATGTTTTGTGTTGATGCGGCGGATGGCAGAACCCATGTAGAATAGGCAGGTTTGCGGGGTTTGGGCTGCCCCTCTCCCTGTCCTATAACAAAAACATTAAATAAATGAAAAGCTAAGGTGACTATAAGAAAAAGAACATTACCATTTTGCAAGAGAAAATTCCAGGTTCCCTTAGGATGGTAAACATGTATAAATTGAAATTAACATTTGCAGTTTTCCTATAGCCTAGATTATGCTATATACATGGACTATTTGATTGGATCTCTGGATACTGAATATTTGACAGAGGGGCTTAGAAAGTGTGGGTGATCTTAGATGACAACTTGGGAAGGCACTAATTCTGAGAGAATGGAAGATACCTTGCAAAGAAGGAGTGGGTGCGTCCCCCGGAGGCTTAATGGTAAGGGGAACGAAAGGAGCCGAAGATAAGGGATCCAGTGGAAGCGATATTAAGATAATTTTAAGCAATATTAATATAAAAGAAAAGAGAGACAAATTCTGTACCCACCACCACCACAAAAAGTACCACTTATTAAAGAAAGTACACATGGTTGAGAGTATTTTTGAACAGAGAAACCTCATAAGCCAACTTATCTCCCTTCTTCTCCCTTCACAAGATTGCTTGCTATGCTGATCCTGAAACAAACGAACAAAAAATGACTAATCTTAAGTAGAAAAAAAGCTGGCATCTGTCAAAAAAGAAAACAGAAAATTGAAAACAAAGCTTCTTTAATAAGTTGAGCTATGTGCTTAACTTATCGGGCCTCCGTGGTGGCGCATGTGGTTGAGTGTTGCACTGTGAAGCTGTCTGCAGCATCTGCAGCGCAGCTTCGATCCTGGCCAGCTGGCGAGAATCGCACATGGTGCCTCAGACCTCTCCTGTCTCACCCGCTGCTCCCCTCAGTATTGGGAGCCGCGCTACCCATGTTGTCCTGTTATAGAGCAACCCCAATATTAAACGGGTTCCTGGCTGTGGGTCCTCACCCGCGCGCTTTAAAGGGACTTATGAATACTCTACTACAGACACACACAAAAAGGTTAATAAAAAGTTTATTTACAAGAGGAAAGGAAATAAGGAAAATGTACAACTCAGGGAGAAAATAGGGAAATAAAGTCTTTACTGCGTCCTACCCGATCCGACGACCTGGAAACCCAAAGTCACTCTCAGAGCTGGCCGGACGCTGCGAGCTGGTGGAGAGCCAAAAATTGGGGATCCTCCAAAGCCCACGTGTCTGCCTTTTATATCCACCTGGCTGCTTAACCCCACCCTCAGGTCCCAGCCACCTTCCCTTTGGTGGTGATGGGATTTGGAGTTCCCAGTGTCTTTGGCTTTGACCTGGGGTGGGGGTGGAGTCCACAAAGCCTATATGGAATTTGCTTTGGGACATCCTTTTCCCCCTAACAGTATGACAAAAGTCCGGGCATGGAGCAGATTTCTGAAAAATCAGGAATCTCGTTAGCTGACTCCAAGATTCTCCTCATTTGTTTATGGCTAGTTTCTACCATTACTAAAATATGCATTTAAAAGTAAAACTGCAAATACTGATTAATCATTGAATAACCAAATTGATGACAAATGGCACTGCATGATACAAATGTTACATTTTTCATAAAATCAGTAGTCCTCTGCCAAAAAGGCAGCAATTCAACATTTGGCTTTACATTAACCAGTGAAAAAACTTCTGGAAACAAAAGGTTGTAAACATCTATCGGCCAAGTCTTTGATATAGAGATGTGGTCTCTTGAGGCAAGAGCTAATTGGAGAAAGAAATTCCTTTACTTTAAAGTTAAAGATAACAGTTGGATGGCAGAGGCGAGCCATGCTCCAAGTATAAGAGGATTCCTTATAAACCAGGAGACAGCCATAGTTGACTCCTGCTAAATTTTTCCTGTTCGTTTAGGGCTAATTCCCTAGGATGTGACAATTGGTATGATAGCTGTTAGAGTATGCATTCAAGAATAAGTCAACAGCAATTTGTGAATGGTTGAGCTAGTAATCACGGCAGCACAAATAACGCACTCGGAAATGGTCAATGTTACAACTACTGATATGTTACATATTGACCATTTTTGAGGATCAAAGGCTATAACCATCTCCGCCCCTACCCCTGATGAAATATTTGTAGTTCCTTAAAACAACATCCAGCAACCTTATGGAAGAGAAAATTGCCCCTTGATCTTAAAGTTAAATATGGAACTAGGCTGACTAGATAGTAGAGGAGTGATAGGTAGAAAACTCTTTGTTTAGATTAGGAGACGACTTCTTCCCTTAATTGAGAGTTGGGGGCTAGGGAAGAGTCAGTGAGGCTTGCCTGGCATTAATGCCCTCTAGGCCCTTGGTTCCTTAATATCAAATCAATATTAAAACAATATACTATAGATGATGATTTCTATTTAAAAGCCTTCTGTTTTTTACTTTAATCAATTAGTTATAAGTTAGTCTAAACTTTATAGGTTAGAAATAATCTCTTTGTCTCCCTTCCCCCAGGTAACTTCCTGCCCTTTGTTTCCCTCAGCCCTTAGTTAATTGTTCACCATGGCAAACTTAGAAATGTTAGTTGCAGATACACAGGCTTTTTTTGCTAGTAATACAATAACTGTTGGCTTGTAAATAACTACTTTGAAAACATTTGTTTAGCAACTGTGCCTTCTTTAAGACAAAGAATAATAAATGTTACACCTCTGCCGGAAGGCAAACAGACCCTTGGCTGCTCCTGAAAAAGAACATGTGATGATTATTACCTTCCTACCTTATGCTTGTGTACTCACGATTTGCTTAGTATAAATAAAGGACTGCTGAGACCCTCAGTAGGATGATGTCAGCACCCTGATCAATTGTCTGGTCTCCTCATTCCCCTTCCCCTTCCCCTTCCCTTATTTTCTCTACAATTGCGCCGACGCCTTCCCATCCTTCAGGAACCCCTGACACCCAGACTGCTGCGGCTGGCTCGCAGCACCTCAGCAGTGTATTTTGTCAGTCTGCCTGTTCTGTTCCCAACTCTGTCTCTGGTGAATCCTCTCACCCTCCTGCACATCTGGCCTGTACCCTGGTTCTTGTATAAATAAATAAATCTTAAAAAAATATAAGTTAAGCATATATCTGTATCTACATGTACATTTATATCTGTATCTAAATCAGAGAGCGAATAGAAGGAAAATAGAAAAGACAAACCACAGAGCAGAAGAAAAGTGAAACACTACACTGATATGAATAACCTATATTAAACAAGCAATTGCATTATGAAAAGACAGCACGAGTCAGACACTCAAAAACTCACGATTGAAATGGACCAACAAAAGGAAGATTAGGAAACAGGAGCTGACTAAGTTGGGAAAGAAATTGACAAAAAAAGACAAAATCATTTCAGAAATGAAAACTAAATTACAAGGTACCTGAGGAAGATAGATATTACTAAAAGTTCAGTAAGAGACACAAGGAATAGAAATGAAAAGGAGTCAGGAAAATGAAACTGAAATAAGAGAGATAAAAAGATCAGAGAGAAAGTGGTAGAGAAGATTCAATATATTTAGTTCAAGACCTTGAACTAGAAAAACAAATGGAAAATGAACAGAAATAATATTTTAAATTATTATGAAACAACTTTTGTGGAATAAAAGGAGGCTCTAATTTCCATATTGAAAGGACTCTGCATACCAAGACAAATTGATGTATAACTGATTTTTAGGTATATTTTACATCCTGCTACTACACCTTAAAATAAAAGGGGTGGGGGCGGAATGCGTAAGCCTCCAAGCCAGAAAATAACATTTTTAATTAAATTAAAAATGAAAATAAAATGGAAAAAAAATCAGCTTTACATTATCCTTCTAGAAACACAAGGAAAGGAAGTGATGGACATTTTAAAGAAATTAAAAATGAGTAAACATTTTACTTTATTGTGAAGTACTGGATAAGTGAAAACTCTGACACCTATAATGAACTCAATGATTACTTGCTCATTGTTCTTAGAACAACTTTGTCTTTTGAAATCTAATGTGTATTTGTTATTTTGAAAAGGGTCAAATTTTTTTTTTAAAGATTATTTGTTTATTTATTTATACAAGCACTGGGTACAGTCAGAAGCGTGGGAGGGTGAGAGAATTCACCAGAGCCAGAGCGGGGAGCAGAGCAGGCAGAAGGACCAAAGTACACTGCTGAGGGGAGCAGTGGGCGGCAGGAGAGGTCTGCGCGCCATGCGGGACCCTCCTCCAGTGGCCGGGGAGCAGCCGGGGATTGAACCAGCGCTGCAGAGGCTGCTGGCAGCTTCGCAACCCAGCGCTCAACCGCTGCGCCACCAGGGAGGCCCGAAAAGGGTCAATTTTTTAAAAACTTTTTTCTATTTCTCTTCATTTGGGAAAATTGAATATTATATTCCTAATCTGCACTCTATAATTTATACTATAATGTATTTGGTATGTATTATATAAACTCTGCATCATTTTGTAAATATTAAACTTTTTTTCTTCATAAAATAACCACTCAGAGAGTTATTGTTGTCTTCATTTTATTTATATATTCACTCAGCAAACATTTATTGAGTTTAATATTTTATGGTAAACATTGACTATCCAAAGAAGAAATAAGATGTACTTTTTGTCTTCAAAGAGGCGAAAGATATGCATAGATGTGTCTAAATAAATGATTATATTTGCAAGAAAAATACAGAAGAAATTGGTAGTCGGTCCAAACAGGAAGCAGAATGGAGAAAATCAGAAAATCGTGACGCTACAAAGCCCATTGGTGGGAGAACAGTAGTTGGATATGCTGAAATAACAGATTGGTACATAGAGGAGTTGCTGGAGATGAGGCTTGAATGTAGCTGGAACTAGGTTTTGAAGACCACTAAATGCTTTGATAAAAAGTGCACCCTAATAACTGGTTGTTTTAAAACATTTTTAAGTCTTACAGTAAAAGACAGTATCTGGGAATATTAGAATATTTTTTATTAAAGATTTATTTATTCATCCATACAAGAACTAGGGTACAGGCCAGAGGTGTGGGGGGTGAGAGGACTCACCAGGAACAGAGTGGGAAATAGAATAGGCAGATTGACTGAAACACTGCTGAGGGGTCGAGACAGGAGAGGTCTGCTCTGCCATGTGGGTCAGCTGCGTGGCCAAGGAGCGAACTCAGTGCTGCAGTAGCTGCCGATAGCTTCATAGTGCTGAGACATAACCCCTTGTGCCACCAGGGAGGCCCTGGGAATATTAGATTATGTTAACTAATCCTATTTCATACTAATTCAATTCAATCTGAATATAGTTATGTTAAAAATTATTAGGTGACTTTTCATAGATTGTTATTTCATAGATTATTTAAAAACTTAAACATACATTTTAACATATTTCATATTTGGCTTATTTAAATATTTACCATATTTAAAAATAGTCTTTAACTTAACTTTGTATTTTTTAATTTCTATTTCCAGATATAAAGAAGACCGGATGGATGAGGAACTAATGGAACCTCTGAAATATGCTGAACAACTTCCTGTAGCTCAGATAATACACCAGGTTTGCTTTCCATTTAATTCTTTTGAAAGAAACAAGATTTTTAATCTCTGAAAAGTAATTGCTTTTGTTAGCTTTTTCAGAATCAATGTGCTATAGCTGAAAGGCATTCCAGGCCGTCTATCCCTATTTAGACTCCACCTATTACAGCTGGAAGTCTCATTCAAAGCACAATATTAAAAGGCTACTTGCTGTGTAACAGTAGAATTCTTACTTATATAAAATACAGGGTAAAATCAGAATTTTCTTTTCTGTATTACTTAACAACAAGACTTAATTTCAGAAAACTTTCATTCGAACCATTATACATAGTACTTGTTAGTGACAAGAAAAAAAGCTGAAAAATATCACCTTGTGTAATTTTTTGGAGTAGCTAAAATGAGAAAACAGTCTTTCCCTACTCCTTCTATCCCACTCCATTATCGACTCTTATAAAGTATAATTCTAAATGTCATGTGGGCAATTTTTTCATTTCCAATTGTAATAACTCTATCATCTCTTCTACATAACTATAACCTAAAAGAAGGCAGTGTGGTAAGTATTTAAACTTATATTTTGTACTGTTATATTGATAGCATATTAAATCTGTTGGGCCAGATTCTAAGGATTTTAAATAGTCTGTTGATAGAAGTTATGGCTTTTAGACCTACCAGGTTTTTCTTAATCCATAGGTTATAGGAAACATTAAAAGTCCTTAAATGTCAGAATTTCTTAGAATTTTAATGAATCCTAACTATTATTGAGTCTTTCTACATTGTCTTTTGTCAATCAAAATAATTTTTATTAAGCTGATATGATTAAAGGTGTCAGTTTGAGCTTATTAAAAGACACAGGCTTTTACTTTAAAATATTGACTTTCTAGACCTTTCCATTGACATTGAAATTTAGTATTAAAATTCTCTGAGAAATTACCAAAAAATGGTCAGAAATTTACTCCTTTGGGAAGCTTGTCTGTGCTTGGTAATCAGGTCCAGTTTATATGTCAGGAATTCCCTGGTGTTGTCAGAGCTTAAATGACCTAACAGCCTGCAAATGTCACATTTAAAATTCTGTCTTCATGCCTGACTCTCAGCATAAATGAATTAAACAGCAGAGCAGGCAGCAAGTCAATATGTTCTTAACAGTAAGAGTGAGCAATGAAACAGTTTGTGGTTTGTTTAGAATAGGTAAATAGAATCTGCCCAGAATAGTTCACCTAGAGTAAAATCTGAAACAAGAAGCAAGAATTAACCTTTAAGATGGTTGACCAGATGAAATGTCAGTCATGTGTTTATAGCATGAAGGAACCAATAGGCTATGGTTTATATAACAACTGCATTTGTTATTATACACTGTGTGAATTCAAAGATAAATTATTTTTGACCCTGGTGAAAAATTTCATGCTATTTTTGGCAGTATAGGAAGTTTATTATAAGCATTATAATTAAAATTCTGTAGTGCTTAGTTTAACAAATTTTGGTTTTTAAGAAATTTTCACAGGATGAAAACAGGGTAGGGAAGAGCACCAGGAACTATGGTAATGAACTGTGGATGCTTTGGTGATGAGAGAACTCATCACTCCTGAGGGGAGAAATTATATATTGTCCAAAAATTAACAGCACTCTAAGAAAAATATTTGATAAAAAAATTTAAAAGAGTTTGCATGTTAGGGATTCATTTTCTATTTTTTATTGAATAAAATTAATTCTATTCTCAAGGGGTAGTCATGAAGAGGCCATTGTTAAACCAGATTCTTCATCTGTTCCTGTTCTTACTTTCCTTTACTGACAATATTATAACCTTGGCACCATTACCATCATCCGAACAAATGGTCTTTAAGATAAACATATAAATTGTGTTGCTAGAAGTTCATTTATAAGTGGACATTTGAAAACAATATTTTTCACTAAGATAATGGTAATATATAAGATAATAGATTCAGTCAATTCAACAAAAGCCTTCTATCTGTACTGCATCTAAATTATAGCATTATTGTATTATAAAACTAACCCCTACCCATAACTTTGTTTTTCCTATCTGTAACTTTTCCCCACTAATCTTACATCATGTTTTACTGCTTCATATTTTAGAGAATGTGTCATATTTGATTGTCTTTCTAGACCTTTTTCATTTCTGGATATTCTTTTTAGCATCTTAACCTGGTGCCTTTTCATCATATATACGAATGGCTGGATACACATTTTTAGTAGTAGGTATACTGAGAACCAGGAACACTTCTTCCTCATTACCCAGACATCAGAAGTCAGGGCCTCTTGATAGTCGCACGGTATAAAAGCTGCAGGAGAGAAGGAATAGGGACAGGGCTTGTAACATGAGGAGCAACTTGAGAAAAAAGAAAAGGGTGGACTGGGTTCTCAGTCATTTGAGTAATTCACTTAATATATGTTGCTAAAACTGCTTTTTACAATCAGGAACTATACAAGATTTCAGTATTGCCGTTTTATACTTCAAAATTGTTTGTCATCTTCGGGTCCTAGCTCATATGACCACTCATCTAGGAAACCCAAGAAAATCAAGTGATAAACAGTGGAATTAAAAAATGTCTGGTGAGAATAGCTAGATATAAGATAAATAAAAATGATAACTTCTCTTTATTTGCTGCCATCTTGGCACCTCCTCTTTTGCTTTATATCCCTTCACCCCCCCCTTATATCTTTTTTTTTAAAGATTTATTTGTTTGTTTATACAAGCACTGGGTACAGTCAGAAGTGCGGGAGGGTGAGAGAATTCACCAGAGCCAGAGTGGTGAACAGAACAGGCAGACTGACGAAATACACTGCTGAGGGGAGCAGTGGGCGCTGCAGGAGAGGTCTGTCCCACCATGTGGGACCCTCGCCGGCGGCCCGGGGATCAAACCAGCGTTGCAAGGGCTGCGGGCAGCTTCTCAGCCCAGCGCTCAACCACTGCACCACCAGGGGAGGCCCTGTTTTATATCTTAATGCCACGATATCCTCAGTAATTTTGGTTCAGACTCTAGGGGTCTTTTTCTCTTTTCCTATCTTTCTCTCTTTCCCTCACCTTTCCTTTACCTTTTTACCTTCCTTCTCCTTCCTTCCTCCTCTCCCACTGTCTCCACTTCTTCTCTCACTCAAAATATTCATAATTGTTTTTTAACTTTGTAAATTTGTTCTTTGAAAGTCTCTCACATTTCTGTATTTGTTGTACAACTGCGAACAAGTGGAAAACATCATATCTCACAGATAAATCATCACCGTCAGAAAATAATTAGTACCATTGTGAAAGTTATAATCATTCACATTTTATGCATGGCTAAACTGAGGTTCAGAATGGTTTAAGTAATTTGCTAAGGTCTTCCATATTAAGTGGTAATGGGAGAATTTGAGTGTAGGTCTGTTTAACTCCAAAGTCCGTCCTCTTAACTACTATGCTATACTTCTTTTTTGTTTTTAAAGATTTATTTTTATTTATACAAGAGCTGGGGTACAGGCCAGAGGCACGGGAGGGTGAGAGGATTCACCAGAGACAGAGAGGGGAGCAGAACAGGCAGACGGACTGAAAACACTGTGAGGGGAGCAGCAGGCGAGGCAGGACAGGTCTGCCTCGTGTGAGTCTCTCCCTGGCTGGCCGGGAATCAAACCCACGCTACAGAGGCTGTGGACAGCTTCATAGCACTGTATTCAACCAGCTGCATCACTGGGGAGGCCCCTACTATGTTATACTTCTTTCTGGTGAGCATTATGAAGTTCTCTATATTCTATAAAAGAATCTTGTCCCCAGAAAATTGGATGAATGAGTATAAATAAGTGTAGTACATATTCTGGTTAATTGAAACCATATTTTAGAAGAACTAAAGGACAACAGAATTAGTTCAACATTCAGCAGATGAATATTCACATATTTAGAAATTGGTCTAAAGAGAGTGTATCCTTTATGCACTTGTATTCCTGATTTTCTTTTCCAATCCAGTTGCCCTTGGCTTCTTGATAAGGGTTTGAGTTGAGATAAAGATCTGAAGAGATGCCCACATGGCTCACAGACCTCTCCTGTTGCCCGCTGCTCCCTCAGCAGTGTACTTTGGCCCTTCTGCCTGCTCTGCTCCCCGCTTTGGCTCTGGTGAATTCTCTCAGCCTCCTGCGCTTCTGACTGTACCTAGTGCTTGTATAAATAAATAAATAAATCTTAAAAAAAGAATATATATAATTAAAAAAACTAATAAGAAAGGCTGCTAAAATTTAGCGTTGCTTATGTAAAATCTTATCTAGTTGACTCAACTGAAGAGAAAAATATTCTGTGGTCCCCTCGCTGAGGATCCATATTTAGTTCAGCAACCTTAAGGTTTTAGTTGACTTTTGTGAGCTATCCTGATATTCTAACCACCACTTACAGTATGGTTTTCAAAACACATTTTCTGTTTTCCTTAAAGCTAGTGGTAATAAACACATTTGGACTATAATTCATTCTATGGTTGCCTTTTTCCTGTTTCCCACTACTGAGGGGAGCCAAATAGATAGTGGTTTGTCCAAAGTTGTAAGAAAAATGAGTGTTAAAGAGCCCTGATAATCATTTATACTGCACAAGTGGACTGTAAATGCTTGAGAATTAGCTACACACAACTAAAATAAACTATCAGTAATTAAAAACAACCAGACAAACACACATTTCTTTCACAAGTCAAAGTAATTTAGAGTTCATCACATTTAGAATGCAGACATCCCTAATGAATATTAGACATTTGACCCTTTGTATTGCCTTGAATATTAAGATCTTGGTAGTAATTAACTGTACTCTCTTTGCATTATAGCTTTATCATCTTAGTTACTAAGACAAAAGACTTTCAGAAAATTATTTGGAGACTCTTCATAGAAAATACAAGATTTTTTCTCTCTTTAAAAATATTTTGTATAAATTGTATTTTGTATAAATAGTAAATAGTATTGCCTAAGGTATATTTCATAATGGTTTTTCATTTGATTAAGAGATACCATAATTGAATTAAAATGATGGCTCCAAGCTGAATTTCGATCCTTTAAAAATTTATTGTAATTTTGATAACTTGTTTTGTTGAGGTTCTAGCAGGGGAGCACAGCTACTTGTATACCCTTGACCCAAGAGCGGCCCATCTCTATTTTGGAGAAGGCCATCCTCTTCTGACACAGCTTCTGGAGGGACTCACATGGAAGGGTTAGGGAAGAAGGGGGTACCAGCCTACCTAGCCACATCAGCCACATAAACCCGGCTGTCAGTGGGCTGACAGATTTCACTTATCTGTGGAATATAAGTAACAAAAAAATATATTCTGGCAAAAAACAAATCTTGGACTTAGTGAAAAATTTACTGGTTACCGGAGGGAATGGGGTGGGAGGTTGTTGGGAGTTTGGAGGAGAAAATGGGGAGGGAAAGGAATAAGGCATGGTTTGGTGAAGGATGAGTGGAATATATACATGTATGGAGGAGTAAAAATGTAACCCCAAAATTACAATAAAAAACATAAATTAATTTAAAAATTTTATTGTCGTTTTGTAAATGGACAAATTTTGAGAATGTTTTATTTTCCGTATTTCGTTGTATCAAATTGGATCACATAGCTTCTGATGCAGTCTTGAGTTTTGTAACTTAAAGATGAAGTGTAGACAACAATGTTAAGGCCACAAGTGTGCTTTGGTAGAACATTGTTGGTACTGAATTAATGTTGGTTTTCTGGGAGTTGAAGCAAGTGAGGAGATGTGCCCTTTTCTAGCTCAAGGAAATGAAAGGTGGTGTGATCCTTGGTTAGTTCCCTAGCCTCATATTTGTACCTATATTTAAGGTGGAGAACCTGTACAAGGGAGAAAAAGACCATTTACACAGTGAAGAAAATAGAACCAGATCACTCATGCTCACATCCTGTGTTTACAGTAGGAAGGTTTTAATTTACAGCATAATAAGTTAGCATACTAGTTAAAGTAAATAAGAAGGGGAAATACATTTTAGCTTTTGTCAATTAGCTGTTATTGTTATGACTGTCCTAATACACTTAAATCCAGGAACCTACCAAAAGCATTACTAGAAATACAATGGGAAAAAATAGAAAATGAAAACAAGAAAATCTTTTCTCATATAAATTTGGGAACTATCTATTTGCATATAGACACATTAAAACATAGTAATCTTCAGCTGCGTGCTATATATTTGACAGCAGTAAGATAGGGACTAGCAACAAATTGAAATAGTTTAACTGCGAGTTACTTAATCTGTCATCTAAATGGACCTGAAATCGCTTTAATGTGCTTCCTGATAAGAGTTATCATTCATTTTAAAACTGATACACGCTTGTCAGAAAAGTCATGTTTTATATCAAAGGATCAATATCTTTCATTACAAATTTTTAACATTCAGGATTAGTTATCATTTCATTGTGCAAATCATTTTTGTGGATAATTTGTGTATTATATTTCAGTTATAATTACTGATAATTTTTGCATAAGTTCAAATTTCCTTCAAAAGTTACTTTTATTTTGATCTATATTCAGATGTAGTTATTGGCACCTAATCAAGGTATTTAACTTACCAGTTACATCACCAATGTTACAAATATTTTGGAAAAACACAATAATTTCCATGTAACCTAGTTTTAATTAAGAAATTTCTTCATTAAAGAACAAATAGACAATCTTGTAGAAAAAGCATGTTTGCTCTTGGGTAGTTTTTTAATTTCTAGCAATGCTAGAGAGAGATATAATAATGTGTATATATATTTTATATTTTATATATGTATATGTAAGGTATATGTATATATGATATAAATGTATATGTTAGACAGTAATAAAATACTTTTCTTCTATATAGTTCTATTTATTATACCTAAAATTTTTATTTCTTATAAAATGGTTTTAATATTTTAACAGTTTTTAAGACTTTTTAAACTTATTTTCCTTCTTTTAGTACATCTCAGTTGTTATTTCTGCCAAAATTTTAAATAGTAATTATAGTGGCTTATAATTATTAGCCTGCTATCCTCAACTAGTATAGAAGGAGAAAAGGAATGTTTCTGATTTTAAACCATATAGAAGACCTTTATCCCTGAGAAAGGTCATTACAAGTAGTGTATGAAAACAAATTTTAAGATTTGTTTTTATTTTACAAATATGCTAAACATTTAATAAAGACTACCATGACTAAAAGTGACTACTTTTGTTAAAAATGCTTTGTCAAACTTTAGATAATTTATTTGAAAAGAAAATTTGTTTATAATCTTTTTAGGTGTCAGCAAATGGTATTCCAAAAAAAATTAATTTGACTGAAATTAGCTTGTTGCGCCAATGAATGATTTCATTTAAACACAGAAGGGGCTTCTTGATTTGTTTTTTCAGAGTATCTCAGAAGAAAAAGATGCCAGTTTTTAGACTCTTAATACTTAAAAGAATTGTGATCGTTCTCTTGGGAGATCTGCATTATATAAGTTGTAAATATTCTACCTAAAATAAGGAGTTAGAATTCAACTTTTTCTTAAGGAGGAAAGTTACAAAAACTTATTATTGTGATTTAAAATTTTTTCTTAACTCTTTACCCACTTAGAAATAGTTTTACAACTGGAGATATAGTGTGTTTCATTTTCTTTTTTCTTTTAAGAATAATCACTTTTTAAAAAAAAAAAAAAAATTTATTTATTTATTTATTTATTTATTTATTTATTTATTTATTTATTTATTTATACAAGCACTGGGTACAGTCAGAAGCACAGGAGGGTGAGGGAATTCACCAGAGCCAGAGCGGGGAACAGAACAGGCAGAACGATGAAGTACACTGCTGAGAGGAGCAGCGGGCGGCAGGAGAGGTCTGCATGCTATGTGGGACCCTCGCCCAGTGGCCGGGGATTGAATCCGCGCTGCAGAGGTTGCGTGCAGCTTCACAACCCAGCGCTCAACCGCTGAGCCACCGGGGAGGCCCTCATTATTTTTTTTAAGCATTTGTACATACAAGAACTGGGGTGTAGGCCAGAGGTGTGGGGGTGGGAGGATTCACTAGAGACAGAGTGGGGAACAGAAGGGGTAGATTTACTAAAATACACTGCTGAGGGGAGCAGTGGGTGAGACAGGAGAGGTATGCTGTGCCATGTGTGTTATTTCCCTGGCCGGGGATGGAGCTTATGTTGCAGTGGCTGGCCATAGCTGATAGTGCTGTGTCTTTAACCCCTGCGTCACTAGGGAGGCCCCAGTGTTTTTCATTATTGATGTATTAGTGGGGTAAAGGAGGTTTTTTGGTACAACATAAAATGTAATTTAAATGTACTTTTTTTGATTTTCAAGTGCAGTAAGTTGTGATAATTAAGTAGTTGACCTTTTATCATAACAGGGTGTAAAATCATAAAATAATTGAGAGCATATTGATTTCTCACTGCCTTCACAGAATGGTATTATCTCAATGTTAGAAGATCTTCTAGACCTTTTTCAGCCCATCGAATCCTTGTCTCTCTTAGGTGGCATCAAAAGGTTGTCCAGTAAAGGACAAATTAAAACAACTCTAAATGGTGGGAAAGGCAACCTGTTCTCTTTTAATCTGCTTGTTAGAACGTTTTCTTATATTTAATTGAAAACAATCTCTGTATTTTCCACACCTCATTTTAGTTCTAAAACTAAAGGCTACATAAAACAAATCTTTCTGGTTCCATCTACCAGCCATTTCTAGGTATGTAAAAGGTTGTTACTTTTCTCCTTAATTTTCCAAGATTCTGTCTTAAAGACATAGTGGAAAGCCTTTGGAATGAGTCAGGACTTGTTTCAAACCAATTAATAGTTTTGTTACCTTGGGCAACTTACTTATTTCTTTCAGTCTAGCTACTAAATAATGTATATAGAACAACTGACACATTCTTAACATTGGACAAATGTTGCTTCTTAACAAGAATACAATTAGTTGGCATACATAGATAGCCAGCCATTTTTAGTGTGTACACCTATTTCATTCTTTTTGTGAAAGATGCAAATGGAAAACAAGCTAAAAAAAAAATCTGCACAAAAATCCCAATTTCGTGTATATATTCAAATATATATTTATATGTACACACATATATTTATACACATATATTTATACACACATAATATCTATACATTTATATATATACACACATGTATTTCTACTATATAGCTTAAATTCATATTGCTGCTTATAGCCATAGGGTTTTTATTTACTTAACTCTGATTTTTCTTCTAGTTTATTCCTAAAGTACTAGTTCTGCAGATTATTAATAGTTAATAGGCTATTAAAAGAGCTTTACAATATAGTAAGTTAGTGAATTGCTTAAATAAGAATTGTTTCTTTACTGTAGGTTGTATCATCTTCAGTAAACTGATATGTGTTATGAAGGTATCAGAGATTTCAAACACTGTTTTATCCTCTTTCGAGAATATTCTTTATTCTTATAATTACTTGCCAATATAAATAATACAAAACCACAGACTAAAAGAAAATCATTTTTCAGCTAGGGAGGGAACATCTTTGTTCTATTTTCTTAGATTCTGTGACTGGACCTGAGAGAGCTAAACTGACATAAGGCAAATTAGCATAGGAAAGTGTCCAGATTTTATTTAATATTTTCATATGCACATGGGACTCTGCATAAGGAAAATGAACCCAAAGAAGTAGTTAGGACTGAGAGCTTACATTCTTTAATAATGAAATCATAAATATATGGACAACTGAGGAAACAAAGGGCTAGTGCCAGGGGCAGCAAAATGTGGGGAAGAGGCTAGGAAATACAAGGAGAGAAGGGTTATTTTAATAGTTTTGTACAGATTCATTTCAGTGTTGACTTCCATTCTCCTGTGATAGGGATTTTCTTCCCCTGCCATAAGGAGGGTGACTTTCTCTTGGGGAATTTTATGATCTGCTTTTAGGTAAGAAGATGGAGGTCAGAGAGCCCTCCTTCCACCCACTGTTTCTCATATGCCTTCAATTCAAAGTAATCTTTATGCCAAATAGATATATTTTGTGGCATCGTATTCTAAACAGCAGATCTTCAACAGCAGATCTGTTGGACCATGGGTTGGCACACCAAGGCCCACATGTCAAATTCATCTTGCCACCTGTTTTTGTAAAGTTTTATTAGAACATAGGCAGCCTGGTCTTGTAAATTTTGTCTATGCTATTTCTGTACCATGAGGCAAGTTGAAGAGGTGGAGTTGCATGCTGGGACAGAGATTGCATGGATGGCCCACAAAACCTAAATATTTGTTATCTGGTTTTTGCAGAGAAAGGAATAAAAGACCCCTGCCCTTAAACCTTGAAATAATTTCTCAGCATCAAAATTTATGAAGATGACTGATTTATAAACTATTCTGTATACCTTAATTTTATTTAAGAAGTAAGGATTTATGTATATTTTATTAAAATGAACTTTTTCATGACCTACAAATATAAATATGAAGGAAACTATGTTAATATATGTACATTAGTACTTTCACAAGAAGGAATAACCATATGACAAGCCCCTTAGTCCAAATGACTTGTGTACAGTAGGCATTTAGGACATATTTGTTGAATTTATTGTAGATAAAAAAATCTAGAAAAAAGGTAAGATAAAACAGAGTACAAAGGGATTCTTCTAGTTTTAAAATAAAACAGCATATCTGAATTTTGAAAGCATCTGTCAACCTTAGGAAAACCTATGTTACTTACAATTTTCCTGTGTAGGAAATTTATATATACAGAATAAGATGAAGAAAGTGGACCTCCCTGGTGGTGCAAGAGATTAAGACGCAACCTGTGAAGCTATCCGCAGCTTCTGGAGCATGAGTTTGTTCCCCAAGTTTGATCCCCCCGGCCGGCCAGGGAGCTGCCCACATGGCACAGCAGACCTCTCCTGTCTCGCCCGCTGCTCCCCTCAGCAGTGTATTTCAGTCAGTCTGCCTGTTCTGTTGTCTCTGGTGACTCCTCTCACCCCCAACACCTCTGACCTGTGCCCCAGCTCTTATAAAATAAAATAAATCTTTAAAAAAAAAATGAAGAAAGTGATGAGACAGTATCTTTTTATCTGTTAACATGTAGTTAAATATTCTTACTTATATGGATTACACAAAAGTGAATCCTAGTTTTTTTTAAGGTAGCCATTTATATGTAGCAATAAAAAAATATAAATTAGAGCATATGATTGGAAGAATTTCTTGCTTTAAAAGATCAAATTTGCATATGTTTACAAAGATTTCTTCATTCCAGGTAGTTGTGCCTGCCACCTAGAGCCAGTGAAAAGTGGAGATTTAGCATTCCTACATTCATATATGCCGTGTTTGCTACTAGATCCTGATAGGTAGGAGAGGTAACATCTCCCAGCATAGTGCCTCATACCCATTTTGCTCCTTCTTGTGGACATACCAAACTTATCTTCCCTAGTTTCATCCCTCCAGTATGGGCTCTATGGCCCATCGATCTTGTGCTTTTTTCAGTTGCCCTATAATGTTTGTGCGGCTACAGGAGTTGCCTAGAGGACAAGAAGTCTGGACATAGTCCCACAGAGGAATTCTGCAGTTTAGTAGTATAATGTAGTGGCTAAAGAGAACTGACTTCGAAATCAAGCTAAGCAATATTTTAGTCCTAGCAAAACCACTTACTAAAGTTTTTCTTGTTGCAACTAGTCAGGTTAGTCAATCAGTTTTCTCATATTTAAAATAAGATGGTAGTAATAATTATGTCACGGTGCTGTTGTAAGGATGAAATTAGATAATGTATATGAAGGGCTTGGTCAGCACTCCATAAATGATGATCATGATTATGGGTAATCGTGGTAGTTTTTGTACCAATTGTTAATTCTTCTCATCTGTAAAACAGGGTAATACTATTAGCAACCTTAAAGGTTAACCCATTTAAAATTCTTAAAAAAAAATTCATGGCTTATGATAAAAACTTTAAAAATGTTCAACATTATTGTCTGCCATTTCTGTTTAACTCTTGGATTCTTATCACTACAGATTTGTTTTATACTCTGATGAAATCCCTTTCTCTTTCTACACTGAGTCTGTCCTCCTTTCCAAATCTTTTAGGGACATGGAAATTTTGTGTAGACTTGGAAGTGTGTGAGTGTGTGTGTGTGTGTGTGTTTTTCTTTTTGGTTTAAAATTGGGTAAGATGTAGTTTGTATCTTTCAAGGTATAAATTTTCAAATTTCTTACCCTGAAGTTATTCTTATATTCTCTTTAGTATATTTTAAATGTATTTATAGTGATGTTCTTTCATCCTTCTCTTTTCTTTCAATCATTTTTTTCCAGAATTGTATCAATTTTATTGAACTTTCAAAGAAAAGCCAGTTTTGGGTTATTGATATTTTCTTTATTTTTTGTCTTCCCTTTCATTTAATGTTATCCTTTTTTATTTTTTTCTGTTTATTTTGGGTTTCATTTGTTCTTTTTTTGAATTCTTCAGGTGGAATTTTCCAATACAAGTATTTAAAGTTATACAAACCTTTGTAGGCATGTTTTGTACACATCCACATGTTTTGAAATGTATTTTCACTTTTAGTTAATTAAAAACATTTTCTAGTTTCCCTGTGATTTATGTTTGGGTTATTTAGAAATGTGTTGTTTAGTTTCAAAATTGGGGGGGGGGATTTTCCAATTACCTTTTTTTATTTTGAGTTCTAGTTTTTTCTATGTGGAACACTGTAATTTCAAAACTTTTGATTTATTTTGAAGTAATTTTTTTGTTGATGTAACATTGCATTACAACATAAGTTTCAGGTGTGCCTTCATATCTCTTATGATACAGGTATTTAATATACTACCTTGTAGCATAGGTCTGTTATAGTGAAAGTCTGTTAAATTCCCCTCACAGCTTTTACTTTACTGAAAGATGTTTTATTTCACCTCCATCTTTGAAAGATATTTTCACTTGATATATTTTCCCCTAGAATTCTAGGTAACAGTTGTTTTTATTTTAAGTACTGTGAAGATGTCCTGCCATTGTCTTCTGGCCTCCAAGGCTCTAACAGTGCATCTTCAATTATTCTTATCTCTGTTCCTCTGTAACTGGGATCTGTACACTTTTCCTTAAAGAAGCCAAATAGTAAATATGTTAGGCCTGTGGGTTATATGATTTTTGTCATAGCTGCTGACACTGTAGTCAGCATGTAGTATGGTGTGAATGCAGCAGTCAACAATATGTAAATTAATGAGTATGCTGTGTTCCAGTAAAACTTTATAAAATCATGTGGTCGGCCCATGTGTAATTTGCTGAACTATGCTCTGTGACACAAATCTCTTTATCTGACTGTTTTTAAGATACTCTGTCATTGCTTTCCAGCATTTTGATTGTGGTAGTTCTTTGTGTGGTTTTCTCTGTTTCTTATGTTTGGTGTTAGCTTTGTGGATTTGGCAATTTATAGTTTTTATGAAATATGAAAAGTTTCAGACATTATTTGTTCTAGATATTTTTCTCTCTCACCATTTGGGACTCCAATTGAACAAATGTTATTTCTGCTTCATATAAGTAAAGGCTCACTTAGACTGTTGATTCTTTTCCCTGCTTTTTTTCTTTCTGTGTTTCACTCTGAGTAATTTCTATTTATCTTAATAGTTCTCTGATAATTCTTCTGTAGTATCTAATCTGCTGTTAATTCCATCCAGTGTATTTTTCATTTCATGTATCCTTATCCTCTTTAGAAAACATACATAGGTCTTTTTATATATTCTGTTTCTCTTATGTGTTCATGTTTTCCTTTATATCAATTTATAATAACTGTCTTGAGAGTCTTTTCTACTAAATCCATCATTTCTTTCATTTATGAGTCTTTTTCAGTTGATTGATTTTTTTTCTCCTAAGTATGGGTCATTTTTTTTTTTCCTTTGCATGCCTGGGTTTTTTATTGAATGAAATTTAAAAACTTTTTGTTGGTGATTGCTGGGCTTTGGAGTTTTGTCTTTCATGTAGCAAGTGTTGGATTTTGTTTTAGGATCAGTTTGATTCTTTTAAGGATTGATTTTTACCTTAATAAAAAGATTATTATTAAAAAATAAAGTTATTCCCTTACTTTCCCCTGCCCCCCCCAAAAAAAAAAAAAGATTGCTTTTTAGTTGTTTCAGACAGTATTTTTTTTTTTTTTTGAGCTATGCCCATTCTCTTTGATTTAGTCTGATTTAGCCCCAATATAAATTGTGAGTTGATGCTCTGCATATTGTGAGTATTGGGATTTGTTTGACTTGTTACATTTGGTATTTTGTTTTGTTTTCCTCTACTGGTTAGAGGTAGTTTCTTGTTACACATGCACAGATTAGAACCCTACCAAAGATTTACGAAGACCCCTCTTGGAGTTGTGTTATCCCCATGTAACTCCTCTCTCCAGAAGTCTACTCTGCAAATCCTAGCCATCCACGTGACTCTGAATTCTAATCTGTCTCATCAGTTTAGCTAGATTTACAGACTCATTGGACTTTCCCTCCTAGGTCTTTTGTTTGGAACTGCCTTAGGCAACATACTTAAGACAACTGAAGGATGCATCTTATTTGTTTCCATTCTTTCAAAGATCAGAAAACAGCTGTTAATTGTCCAGTATCTGAAAACCATTGTCTCTTGCTTTTTATATGATTGTCTAGTTCAGAGTGGGCATCAGATAATACCTGTAGCATTAAATACTTCATAGATAGAAGCAGAAGTCTTCTTATAATGCCTCTTGACAATCACAGGTAGATACTGTTGATAAATGAATCTTTATTATTTATTTGTGGAAATGATGGGTTCTTTAGTTAAGAACTAAAAATAGATTTGTTTATGTAAAATTTTAAATTGCTTCACACATTTTAAAAAGAATATGTTTTAACTTCTCACTATGGATTCTTAAAATAGATGATTAAAATACATTCTTAATTTTTTTCCTTGTGTCATAAAACCATGAATATAAACTATTAAATTAGTATACATTTGTATTTGAATACTGTGTATTTTTTTTCCCAAGAGAAAATGATACACTGATATAAAAAATTGGTTCCTCCATTCTATTCAAAATTTATGAGACCTTGATGGGGATCAGAAATAGATAACACATACATACCCAAAGATGTGGTATCTATACACAGTGGAATACTTGCTATTCAGCTATAAAGATGAAATCTTGCCATTTGCAGGACAGCATGGATGAAACTTTGAGGGAATTATGCTAAGTGAAGTCAGAAGGAGAAAAACAAATACCAGATGATTTCAGTCTTATGTGGAATTAGGGGAAACAAATCAAACTGTCAGACAAAGTAAAACAAAAATAAACCCTTGGATTCTGACAGCAGAACTGAGGTTGGGATGGGGGAGGCAAAGGGTAGAGGGGTACCGTGTACTGTGATGGAGGGTTAGTGCTCTGGTTGGTCAGCATGGTGTGGTGACATATCTGACTTAGGTTGTGATAACCTAGGTTGTTCCAGTTATATAATTGAAGAGGTATGGAACTGTACTCCTAAAACAGTATTGTAAACAATGTTACATCCATTAAAATAAATTAAATTAAAAAAATCACTAACAGATCAAAATGTAATGGGATTGAACCCACAATTTGACTTTAGTGTTACGATAAAATCCAAGTATTTATTAGTTGCCAGAGAAGAAGAAATTAATTCATAGTGGGATATGAGAATAGGCTTCATAGACTAGGTGTGGAAGAGAAGGAGGTATTAGAATAGACTGTTTAATTTTCCTTCTACTTTGAAACATACAAAGTTAATAATCTTAATCAATTACTCCACCCAAGAAACAGGTATCAGGTGTAATGAATATCTTCATTTCCTGGTAGTATAATGCTTATTTTTAAATCCCAGTTTGGCAAGTTTATTTGTGAATTAGTTTTGTTTTGCTATGTAAGAGATAAACCTAGTGATTTAAAAACATTTATTATCACAGTTTCCATGGGTCAGGCATCTCACCACACACAGATTAGCAATCTGCCTGAGACTCAAAGAGACCCCTTTGCAGATCTCTAGAATTGTGTGTCTGCATTTCCCTCATTTCCAGTAGCCTACCCTACAAATACTGGCCACCCAAAGCTCCCTGAATTCTGATCATATCTTACAAGACATCAATAAGGTGTCAGCTGGGACTGCAGTGAGGCTTTTTCAAGCTTCAAGACTGCAGGGACCTTTTTCAAGCTTGCTGGTTTTGGTAGAATTCTGTTCTTCATAGTTGGGGGACAGTCTGAGGGTCATAGGTTTTCAGCTCCTTATGGCTGCTTGCCATTCTCTCTCTCCACAAGATGGCTAGTTAATTGTGCAAGACCAGTGGGAGAGAGTTTTGTCTGCTTCTAATGTGTCTCTGACTCCTGTGTCTGATATCCAGACCCTCTTTTAAAGTGCTCACCTGCTTAGGTTAGTCCTCTGTTCCCCAGGAAAATCTCCCTTTTAATGAACTGAAAGCTAACTGACTAGGGATCTTAATTATATCTTTAGAATCCCTTCATTTTTGCCATATAATGTAACCTGATCATGGGGTGATATCCCATCATATTTATAACACCCATTCACACTCAAGGGAATGTTAGGCACTGCCTCAGAATTCTGCTGACCACACTTTGTTTTATGCTATTACTATAGTTTAAAGACTACAAATTATATTTTATAGAGAGGATGTAGAGAGACTGGAAATACTAAAAAATATACTGATTAAATAGTTGAAAACAAACAGCTATTTTCTAAAGTAATTATAACTATAACCTTGGTGAATTATTCTTTTCCTTTCTTTAAAATATAGTTTAACTTTATTGATATGTACCCTATAGTTTAAGAAAAGAATCTGGTAATATATTCTTTTCTTTAAGAAAAAAATTGAATCATTGGAAATTTTCCATCTACTTCCCAGTTAACATGTATAGTTTTGAAAATCCTCAGTTTCCTTTTTACCTAATGTAATACTTAGATCTGTGCTGTGTTAACTATTTTGAAGTTCTTTGGTAGTGTTCTCCTAGCAACATGAATGGGGAGACTAAAATGGCAGTGCAGTGTTGCTTAGCTACCTATCTTTTTTAATTGAAATATTAGACATTTCAATAATAGGTAACCCTTAAGCTTTTAAGTGTTTGCTGATGACACATCACAGTGTTTTATGCATGCTTTTCACCTTCTATTGTAGCTGTTATTGTGAAAGCTTAAAAAAAAGTGTATTTAATAGCAGTCAGAGTAACTACATTAAATGTTATTTTATAAGAAGCTCTAATATGGCCACAAATGGAATTACAAAATATTGTCTAATATAAACTTACCTCAGATGCAGCTATATCACAAAATACAATAATTGTACCAATCTGCCATATGATTTTATATAAGTAAAATCATTGCAAAATGGCTAAAATATTACCTATAGTTGTTTTAAAAATAGCAGTTTTGTCACACACCAGGAATATCATTAAATAGATACTGGCAAAGCACTTTATTATAATATGTGGCTGACATACTGTTCATGTTACTTTTTCTTAAAGTAGGATATCAAGCACTAAACAGTATTATTGCAGCACATCTCTTAATTTGGAAAAGGTAAATACATGAAGATTCTTCTAGGTGGGCTCTTCTAGGTGGGCTTTTTTTCCTGTGTACTCCTCTACTCCTCAAAAAAGAATTAAATAAATAAATGTCTGCTCTAGAAAACATACCTTCACAAGTATATGTATGTACAGAGAAGAGAGTCACACTGCCTGTAATCCTGAGAGAAACACTATTAAGACTTCTGTATATTTGCTTTCTTTAAGTATTATAAAGATCATATTTTATATATGATTTGCATTTTCCCCTTTTTAAAAAATTGAGGTATAATTGACTTATAACACATTGATTTCAGTTATAAAACATAATGACTCAGTATTTGTATATTTTTGCAAAATGAGCACAAATCTAGTTAACACCTATCACCATAAATACATTTTTTCTTGTGATGAGAAATTTTAAGATTTACTCTCTTAGCAAGTTTCAGATATTACCTATGCTATCTATCATTATATCCCCATGACTTACTTATTTATAACTGAAAGGTTTTTTTTTTAATATTTTATTTATTTATACAAGAGCTGGGGTACAGGCCAGAAGCACGGGAGGGTGAGAGGATTCACCAGAGACAGAGTGGGGAAAGAACAGGCAGACAGACCAAAAGCACTGCTGAGGGGAGCAGCGGGCAAGACAGGAGAGGTCTGCCGCGCCATGTGGGTATCTCCCTGGCTGGCCGGGAATCAAATTGGTGCTGCAGAGGCTGCAGACAGCTTCACAGCACTGCGCTCAACCCCCTGCGCCACCAGGGAGGCCCAAAGTTTGTACTTTTTGATCCACTCCACCCTCCCACCCCTGACTCCTCCTCTGGCAACTGCCATTCTGTTCTCTGTATCTACCGTTTATTTTGTTCTGGATTGTGTTTTGGTTGTTGGGGTTTGTTGGTTTTTTTTTGTTTTTTTGTTTTTTTAAGATTACACATGTAAATGAGATCATACAATATTTGTCTTTGTCTGACTTATTTCATTTGGCATGTGCCTTCAAGGTCTATCCACGTTGTTTTAAATGGCAAGATTTCCTTCTTTTTATGGCAGAATAATATTCCATTATGTGTCTGTACATGTGTGCCTGTATATATGTGCATATATACACATTTTCTTTATTCATACATCAATGGACACTTCAGTTTCTTCAGTAATGTTGCCTATTGTAAATAGTGCTGCAGTGAACATGAGAGTGCAGCTATCACTTCAAGTTAGTGTTTTGGTTTTCTTTGGATAAGTACTTAGATGGAATTGCTTCATCATATAATGGGTCTATTTTTATTTTTGAGGAATGTCCTTATTGTTTCTGTAGTGACCATATCAATTTATATTTCTACCAACAGTGCATGTGTTCCCTTTTCTCCACATTCTCACCAACATTTGCTATTTCTTGACTTTTTGATTAAAAAAACCATCCTAACAGTTGTGAGGTGATATCTCTCATTGTGATTTAGATTTGTATTTCCTGATAATTAGTGATGT
Organism: Talpa occidentalis; assembly: GCF_014898055.3. Lineage (NCBI taxonomy): Eukaryota > Metazoa > Chordata > Mammalia > Eulipotyphla > Talpidae > Talpa > Talpa occidentalis. The sequence goes on from NW_023605305.1 coordinate 48,411,139, forward strand.
TGAACACCTTTTGATGCCCTGTCTTCTTTGCAAAAATATTTATTCAGATCATCTTCCCTTTTTAAAATTGGATTGTTTGGGGTCTCCCAGGTGGCGCAGCGGTTGAGCGCTGGGTTGCGAAGCTGCCCGCAGCCTCTGCAGCGCCGATTCACTCCCAGGCTGCCGGGCGGGGGTCCCACATGGCGGGCGTGCAGACCTCTCCCGCCGCCCCTCTCAGCAGTGTATTTCGTCACTCTGCCTGTTCTCTTCCCCACTCTGACTCTGGTGAATTCTCTCACTCTCCCGCGCTTCTGACTGTGCCCAGTGCTTATATAAATAAATAAATAAATCTTTAAAAAAAAATTGGGTTGTTTGGGTTTTTTGGGTTTTTTTTTTTGTCATCTAGTTATATGAGTTCTTTATATATTTTGGATAGTAGTGCCTTACCAGATGGACAGTTTGTAAATTTCCTCTCCCATCCTGTAGGTTGCTTTTCCTTTTATTAATGGTTTCTTTTCAGTTTGATGTGCTCTCACCTGTTTTATTTTTCTTTTTATTGCTTTTGCTTTTCCAAAAAGTATTTGCAAATCCAAAAAGTATTTGCCAAGACTGTGTCAAGGAGCTTGGTGCATATGTTTTCTTATAGGAGTTTTATGTTCAGTGTGCTTCTTGCTTTGTTTTTCTTACTATTAATACTTTTCTTACTATAGGCATCTCTCCAAATCATTAAAATTGTTTAAAAACATTTTGATAGCTATTTAATTATGTGGATGTACAATATTTCCCATGTTATTATTTATATAGATTTTTCCCATTTTTTGTTACATAACACTAAGAAATGTGTTGTACCAAAGCTTTTTCAACATTTCATAGTTCCTTAATATAGATTCTAAGAATGAGAAGATATAAACATTTTTAAAGATCTCTGAACTTATTAATGATTACTTCCCTGAAAAATTAACTATCCTTATTAATATTTAGTACTTTAATTTTTACAAGGGGAAGAAATTGGTAATATATTATTTTTATGGGAAGAAAATTGACTATTTTGAAATATTAGTCATTTGCAAAAAATTTTATTTCTTTCCCATTAATTGACAAACTCTGTATCATTGATTTTTGGGAGATCTTCATGCACAGACTTTATTCCCTTTTTCATTTTCCCATTTTTTTTTAAAGATGTGTTTCTTTATGCATACAAGAACTGGGGTCCAGGCCAGAGGTGTGGGGGTGAGAGGATCCACCAGAAACAGAGAGGGGAGCAGAACAGGTAGATGTACTGAAAAACACTGCTGAGGGGAGCAGTGGATGAGTCAGGAGAGGTCTTCTGCACCATGTGGGCAGCTCCCTGGTCAGGGATCGAACTCGTGCTAGAGTGGTTGCAGATAGCTTCATAGGTTGCCCCTTAACCCCTTGTGCGGGAGGCCCTCCCATTTGTTTTTAAACACTTGATTTATACACTTTGTAAAATAGTTTTAGGAATTCTAAATTCTTTTAAAATCTTTTCATTTATTGCTTTTAGATTTGCAAATCTTACAATATAGATTCTGCTACATTTTGTCTCATTATTTTTGTTTTTATATCTAATTCTAAACTATGTAAAATGTATTTTGAACTAGAAATACAGCTGATTTTTTAAAATGTTAATCCATTTTAGAGCACCAGTAAGAATAATATTCTTTGTCCTTGTTTTGTGATAGTTCTTTTAGCAGATACTAAAATATTCGCTACTGGACTGAATGTCTAATTTCTATTCTATTTCATTACTCTTTCTATTATGCTTCAGAAACACAGTACAGTTTAGCATTATCATCTCCTTTTTTATATTCAGGACTGTTTATTCCTTTGTAGTGTGATATAGAGTGCTTTTTTTTACATCTTATGCTATGCATATTTGTAGTTTATTTTAATTTTTATTGCTATTGTGAATGAAATTACTTTTAATACTTTTGTCTGACTCATTATTACTGGCTTTAGGAGAGGTATTTTTTAAATATTTTTCTCAAATCTGAGCTCTTTATTTTCAGTAATTTTAAGAGTTGACTTTGTATTATGTCTACAAATAGTGAAAATTTTTTCCTCTTTTTATGAGTTATATTTGGGTTGACTAGAAATTCCAGAGGGTATTAAAAAGTAAGAGCTCTTACACAGAAAAACAAAAATCATGGTTAAAGAAAAAGCTATGGTTAACTTTCAATTAAAAAATGATTGAACAGGGGCCTCCCTGGTGGCGCAAGGGGTTAAGCGCCGCACTGTGAATCAATTCGCAGCCTCTGCAGCACGAGTTCCATCCCCAGCTGGCCAGGTAGCAGCCCACATGGCGCAGCAGACCTCTCCTGATTTGCCTGCTGCTCCCCTCAGCAATGTACTTCGGTCGATCTGCCTGTTCTGTTCCCCACTCTGTCTCTGGTGAATCCTCTCACCCTCCGCATCTCTGGCCTGTACCCCAGCTCTTGTGTGCGTAAATAAATAAATCTTTAAAAAAATGATGGAACACAAACCATCTCTTAATTTTCCTAGATTAAAGTAACTACTTTATAAATTTATTATGGGTAAGATGTATAAAGATCTTGGAATATGTTCATTTCTACAGTAGGGCGGCAGCATCTGATTAACACTAATTACTTCAAAAGGAAAGGAACTAAATATCAAATCTGATACTATTCAGGTGTGACATGTCGAAGTTGTAACTTTTTGAAAATTACCTTAGATGAAGTAATGTGGCTGAATTTCTCATTCGAGGAGGGCATTATCTTGACACATCTTCCTCAACTCTACAAAATTCATGGACAAGGGATTGATTAGCTGCCCTTTGTGCTATATACCATTGTTGTAGAAAGCTGAAACTACAAGTGCATAATTGGGACCGTTTTCCATTTTCTTTTGATGGCAAAGAATGGAAATTTTTCATTCCACATTAATAATCACCTCTGTAGATGCATCACAAACCACTTCAAAACTTAGTGATTTAAAACGCCAACCATATATTTAGCTTATAATTCTGAAGGTTGGCTTGGTTTATTACTCATGGTTGTAGTGGTGGTCAGAGAAAGAGCAGAAGTAAGCAAGTCCTCTGTAGACTAGCCTCAGAACCGCGGCACTTCCTTCTATTGTATTCTGGGGGCTAAAGAAGTCATAAAAATAGCTGATTCAAAGAGCACGGACATAGATTCCACCTATTGATGGGAGATGCTAAAAAGCAACATACTGCAAATGGTGCTGTTGTCTTTTTCTGTGCTTTTTTGTATTCTCCTTAGATGATGGGAGAGGCTGACTGGGGGGTTTTACTAAGCTGCCTTTTTAAACTTTTGTTGCTGTTGTTGTTGTTAATCACAGTGACGTATGAAAAATTGGGGTCATTTTTTACCAGCAGTCTACTCCAGTTAGGTGATGTGCTTAAAACACTATCTTCTCGTCAGTGTAGATTTTAATTTTGCTATTATAAAATTATGTCACCCAGCTTCCTTTTTTCTCATTCCATTGTCCTGTGTCTTGTACTATTTTTCTCTTTATAACACTGTTATTTTTGGTCTCTTGCGATCTTTATTCTTGTCCCTGGTAAATAAAAATTTTTCTAAAATTATCTTTTGGTTTCTCATTAAATCTTATGCACAAATCTGTTTGCTGCACCTTCAGGATTTTTCCCCCTCCTGTGTCAGAGTATTTCTACTCATATCCACCTTGGTTTTTCCTTTTAGAACACTGTTGTCATTTGTCAGCAGGGCACATGGCTGCTTCCCACTACCTACTTAGGTTTTATTGCCTTCTCAGGTCTGCATCAGAAGAATACATTTACTTGTTTTATATAGTTCCCAGTGATTGGCAGGCAGTCATCAAATGTGACTTTGCTAAATTAAACTAGGATCATCTGCTATCATTCTATGTTTGCCTGGTTTTGGGGCACTTTAAAAAGATGAAGTATATGGGAAAACCTTATTTCTTAACAAGCTGTTTCCAAGAGGATTTTTCCTGTATTCTTCTCTGACAGGGGCACATGGTACATCTCTAGAAGTTCTCATGCAAATATTGAACCTTCTTAGTTGAAGTGAACCATTGGTAGTATCCCCTCTATCTTCTGATATTTTTTTTTTAAATTGGGAATTACATTTAAATGGATGTATAAAGAGTTATGCCATTCAGGGGTGAGAATGAGTTGCAGAAGTAGGCAGCTTCATAAAACCATCCTTCTGATATGCAATCTTTCCTTTAAATAGCAGGCAGAAAAAGGGAGAACTAAAATGCTGCCTTTTTTTTTTTTTTTAAGTTTTTTTTTTTATTTATTTATATAGGAGCTGGGTTACAGGCCAAATGTGCGGGAGGGTGAAAAGATTCACCAGAGACAGAGGAAGGAGCAGAAAAGGCAGATCTACTGAAATACACTACTGAAGGGAGCAGTGGACGAGGCAGGAGAGGTCTACCTCACCATGTGGGTATCTCCCTGGCTGGCAGGGAATCAAACCCACGCTGCCGAGGCTGCGGACAGCTTCACAGCACTGCTCTCAACCCACTGTGCCACAGAGAGGCCCCTAAAGTGCATTCTCAGCTGACAAAATTACTGTTTCCTGGAGAAAAGCAATACTTTGCATCATGTGAGATAATCAGGAAGTTGGATCCATCATTATTTTGTTTCTTGAACTGGCTTCTAGAACTTTTAGATAGTGAAGCTGAGGTTATTCATCAGAGATTAAATTAATAGAGTATGATGTTTTTTACTGTGTGTTCATATGTATATTCCTGAGAACATGTTAGAGGCATTACTGGGAGAATCTTATCTCAATACCATATTAAGCTATGAGTCCAAACTGTAGTTAATTTTCATTTTCCATTTTTGTTAATCAAAAATTTGTAGTGAATATAGAATTGAATATAGAATTAAAAACACAGGAACTGCAAATAACATTTGAAAGAGTGAGATTTGCTCCTTTTTTTAGCTTGTGCAATATTTCAATATGAATGAATATACCATTTCATTATAATTTTGTAGTAATTACATATATTTCTTAGTCTTCCATTATTACTTTCAAAGTTTGCTGTTAGGGAACCACAGCTCTTGTACTTTGCTTTTGTGTGCTGAGCATCAGTGGCCTAGATGGGACACATCTCATTGATGGGCCAGGAAGCAATGGCTCCAGAGTTCTCTGAGTCAGCCTTTGGAATAACGTATCAAAATAGCTGCCAGGACCAATTGTTGAATCTTCAGAAAAATGATCATTCCAGAGAAACCACAGTTGTCTTCTCTCTGGCAACTGTTTCAGGCTGTGAAATTTATGATCTAATAGTAAAAACTACGCCTTAGGGAATCCATTTTATTGGAAAATTACTAGTTCTGTGGCTGCAGAAATAAGATTTGCTAGTAACTACTTGATTATTATTTCAATAATCCCTAATGACTCATAGAACTTCAGTGATGTTTACCATTTTTTATGACTTGGTTTAAATACCACCTGAAAGTCACAGTGCTCTTGAACTCCTGAAAGTTAATACCCCTCTACTCTTCTAGCACTAAAATTCACTAAATTGGCTGTAAAACAGTTGTGTATATTGCCTGTCCTTCCATTGTTAAGAGTTCAGTTTAATGCCAAATTGTGATAATATTTAATTTTTCAAAAGCATTGATGTGTGTGCTTGTGTGTGTTCAAGTACCATATGAATCAGAGACCCTGAGCTTTTGGGAAAAATCTGAATTTTGTCTTCTCAACTAGGTCAGTATTCTAAACTGGATTCCATAACTGAACACCTTTAGGGTGCTGTATAAAGGTATATTTCCCCTAAAAATGAATATTGGTAATCTCCCAGCCCATGAAAAAATAATATTTTTGATCTTCATCTTTTTCATTTGATTAGTAGAAAATAAACAGAACAGAAAGTGAGCAATAGTCAGTTGTCTTTAGTTCACTTTTTTCTTTCTTTTTTTTTTTTTAAGGAGAACTCTTGTTTTTTTGTTTATTTATTTATACAAGCACGGGGTACAGTCAGAAGCGCAGGAGGGTGAGAGAATTCACCAGATCCAGAGTGGGGAGCAGAGCAGGCAGAAGGACCAAAGTACATTGCTGAGGGGAGCAGCGGGCGGCAGGAGAGGTCTGCATGCCATGTGGGACCCTCCTCTGGTGGCCGGGGAGCAACCGGGGATCGAACCGGCGCTGCAGAGGCCGCGGGCAGCTTCGCAACCCAGTGCTCAACCTCTGCGCCAGCGGGGAGGCCCTAGTTCACTTACTTCTTTCATTGTCATAGCTTGTGATGCTTTAGATTAATTATTCTAGATTTCCTACTGGAATTAAATTAATATTTTTCACAGTGTTGCACAAAGAGTTCTGGGACTTCCAACTCTGCCATCTGATATGGTTCTCAAACCATAGAACTTATCATCTTGTAAGGTACTTAGAGGGCAAGGACTGTCGTCATCATCATCCCCACACATATGCTCAGAAACAATTGTAGACTTTGGAGTGGAAAGTTACATAAGGAAAAGTTCGATTTTTTGGTTATTTGTGAAGTTTTCAAGAAGGAGTGGTGGAGGATAGGAATAGATATGGCATTGAAATTGGAATGTAACTGCTGTAAACAAATGTTACTGATTGAGAAACTTAAAGTGAGTAAGTGGTTTGGCAGGTAACGATAGCCTGTAGTGAAGTTTGTTAGTTGTATGTGAGTCGGAATTTATTGTAGAGTTCCATTTTAGTGATGTAAATTTTGGGAGTCATAAGCCTGTTTACAGGATATAGGTGTCACCTAGAGATATTGTATAAAAGGAGATAATAAATACTGAAGACAGAGCTTTAAAGAACACTAGCATTTAAGGAGCAAAGAACACTAGAAAGGAATGGCCCGAAAAGTAGACTAAAAACATGAAATTATAACTAACTGGAGCTAAGGGAGAGTTTCAGAAGGGAAGGCAAAAGTTGCTGAAAAATCACCCAATTGAAAATCTATAAATACAATCTCCATTCATAGAATGAAAAGAAAAATAGAATTTCATTTTATCACAATATTCCTTGAAATGTTATTAGTGGGTTTATAATATTGTATACAGAAGTAACTACTAGGTATTTTAAATCATAGGAGATGAGCTGCTTAGAGCTGTAAAGTAAATATGATTGTTCTCGAAGCAGTGATTTAGTTGATTATGAAATATGTCCCAATACATTTAATTTGGTTAAATAATCCCACTTAGAGCACAACCAGTGAAATTTCTATATGCCACCAGTGTTTGCATATTTACTTACTGTTAAATTTACCATCTCTTTGCTGTTTTACAGAAACCAAAGCTGAAAGACTGGCATCCCCCTGGGGGTTTTATTCTGGGACTGTGGGCACTCATTATCATGGTTTTCTTCAAAACTTATGGAATCAAGCATATGAAGTTCATTTTCTAGACCCACTGATGTATGAAGAAGACAGTGTAGAAGACTGTGATCTTGGATACAAGTTTATTGTCATTATATATTTTGTAAAAATACATTGCTGTTGTGTAAATTGGCAAAATTTATAAGGAAGCTGTACATTTTAATGAACTATTGACTTTGTAACTTAAAGAAAAATAATTGATGAACTCTCCTGTCCATCTGTGACTATGCAGGTACCTCTCTTTTTATTTCTCCTTTTCCTGGTAAACCTGCCCCTTTAAAATGTAAAAAAAAAAAAAGTTCAGTATTTATCGGCTTTTCTTTGAAAATAACAATTTCTCCTATCCTCTTTTCATTTGGAAAAGAAAAAAAAATGTGAAGACAGTAAATTTCGTTAGCAGAGGTACTTCTGTTAGTAGTTTGTGTATGTTCTCCCAATCATTTTTTTCTATGTACATATTTTTCTTTCAAAATAGAAATCATATGGAATATACCATTTTGAAACATTGCTTTGCATTTGACAGTATGTTAATCAACCCTTTCCTTCTGGAATATTCTTCAAGTGTACACTGTAAATGGCTGCACAGTATCTATTTTTTGTTAAGTTTGACAACTTGTTTCAAAATTTTCCTTTTTGTTCATGCTTTAATGTGTTAATATTTTACTGTCAATCATTCATAGAATTTTGCACCTTTAATTATAAGAAAATATGAAAATTAAGTTCTTTATGATCTGAAAGTCTCCAGAACATACTTCGTTATCACCTTATCTGAAAAATCGAAGACCTTTGGGAATTTTACCTACTGACTGCTCAAGAGAAACAAATTCCATTTCTAAGCATTCTGTGACTCCTAGACCTGATCCCCCAATGTCACATTGAAAGAGACATTATTTCATTCTCTCTTCCAGTGGATGGATCTCCTCTTTTCCTGAGAGAGTCCCATGAAGCGGGTGGACTACATGGACGATTCACACTTAGGGCTGCCTTCTTGTCTGACAAGTATGTCACATAAGGTGGCACGTCCCTTTTCTTGCCTCTGACAAGATGCGAGAGCACATATCCCATCACTGATTGTTTAGTTCAACAGTCATCATCTCATCTTCCTCATAACTGGATTATGCTTTCCTACTGACCCCACATGTATTGTCTTTTCTTTTAAAAAACTTTGCCTATAAGGAGGAAAGATGCTGAAAGTTGAGTATTCATGTTATGCAGGATACCTTTCTTTTGTATGTTATCTGTTTTTCCCAAGAATTTATGTGTTAATTTGTATCCATTACAAAGATCTGTTTTACAATTGCAGGTAACATTAAGAAGACAACTCTTCCTCCATAATAAAACCTCTTAAAATTAAATTCCTTAGGATTTGTTTTCCTTTTAACACTTAAAATATTACCCTCTAATTACATGCAAAATGGTTATACTTTTCACAGGCAAAGGATTAACTGTCATTTCCCACGTTAGAACAAATGATGGTTGAGACTTTTTGCCAGCTCTGATTCTTCATTTTAATTGAATTTTTTATTGGTGCCCTACATAAATGAAGATGGTAATTTTTTATATGATTCTATGGTGAAAGATCTGTTTGCACATAGAAGGAAAACAAACTTAAATTTGATTGCCGGAATGATAGTAGCCCTAAGAGACAAAAAGGTTGACCATGTCACCCTCCAAATATTTAGACAAGGTCATGAACACTGTGCTGGGATGGAACTCCGTAGAGTGGCAAAGGAAATATGATTGTTCTTGAGCCAAAGTCATTTAGTCTGAATGTAATGAAACATACCCTGATGGTTAAAACTGCTGGAAAGTAAAAGGATTTCTCTTCAGAGGCTGCAGAAGGTGCCCTTCTTAGTTAAAACCAAACTGGGAAAAGCAATACTGGATATAATACATGGGATTAATTTTATCAGGTTGAGTTTCAAAGGGCAGTTATTTCTCTGTTACTGAATTGTCAGAATATACTTAATGCAAAAAGCTTAAAATATGTTCATTGTTTAGCTTGTAACCATACTCTTTTTTTTTTTTGTATTAAGTATATTCTGTCTTCAATAAAGAAATCCTCTACATGTGGTAAGTGGGTGATGTGAGTGCAATTAAATGGCCCAGACTTTACATTACATGATAATGTAAAAACACATCTTTAGCTATACTGTATTTGTGTCACAAAGCTGAACAACTGAAGGAGTTTTCTTTTTGCCTTTCCCACGATGTTGAGAGATAATGTTATCACTAAACACTTTGAAAATTATAACTATATAAATTACAAATATATAAATATATTTTTCTTATTTCTGTTTAGAAAGATACCAAGGAAGAAGTTAATGGTGCCAGCGTCCCTCTTTCTGTTGCACGTATCCACCTTTCCAGGCTATTCAGTGTCATTTTTGTTCTCTTTGGTTTTCTTCTGTTCCTCCCCTACTGTATACTTCAGAGAGAAAAAGAATATAGATAAATGGATCTCAGCAGATCTTTTGGGGGGAGGGACAGGGTATAATGATACCATCCTGCAAAGGCAGCTTGCATGAGAAAAAGAAACCAAATGATGTGGATTTTAAAATTATAAGACACTCATTTGCAGTTTATGAAAGGGAAATATAGTTTGGATGCAAAGCTGATTAAGTTGGATCAAAAAAATTGGAATTAAATACCTAAAATAATGTATGCATTTATGGTTTCAATTTTTATATATCCTCAGCTAGTTGAAAATGATGGTTCCCACAACAAGCATAACTCAGCTTGTTTCTGCTTACTGAGTATTTTCTACTATGGTATATATTGATAACATTTCTTCCATTATGTATGTTGTATAGCAGAATTACAGTTACTGTGGGAATCATAATTTGAAATTTTGACTCATGCGTTCCTAGAATCTTTACAACAAATGTTGCATTAACATAGAACTTTTTTCATTGATATGACCAAAATCAAATCCATCTGTAGCATATACTGTTTTAACTTGTGAAAGAAATATTTTATAAACAACACAAGGTGTGTTTATAAAATAATGAGGTTAATCGCATGGTTTCACTTATAGCAGGAGTATAGGGGAACCAAATAAGACAGCAGTGTAAAAAAATAATAACAGTACAAAGCACAACAAAGCAAAGACAGACAATTATAAATCAGAGACATCCTGCAGGGGAGGAGGAGGGAGAGGGATGAGAGGGAGGGAGGGAGGAGCCCAGGGGACTGAGGTGATGGTGCATGGGAGCATCGGTGAAGGAAATTCTATGGAAACTACACCTGAGGGGGTGGGGGGAAGCAAATATGGTTTAAAAACGAACAATGGTGTAAAAAATTAAAAAAAAATAAATAAATAATAAAATTGTATATAAAATAATGTATCCATTTTGGCTTTATGGAATAAGTGTCATTACTTCATTGTTGCATCCCTTATCGAAGATTTACCATACCAAAAAGAAAAAGTGTTCTCCAGCATAGCTGGGCTGTTTGCTCTGTCTGTACTCATACCATTGGGTAAATACAAAAGTCTTTTGTGGACAGTGTATCTTGGTAGTGATATTTTTTTCCTTCCATGCAAAAATGTGAATGTTCATGTAAATGTGCTGTATGATATTCCATTTAATTTCACTCTGTCACCCCTTGAATATGGATTGACATAGATGGTGTGACCAAGAAACCGTGGTTAGAGTTCTGTTTATTCCCAGTGTGGAAAGGCGATCATTATCATTCTTGCTTCACCTGGGCTTGCTTGCAACCTTAGAGACTTCAGAGGACTGTCAGATTTGCCCAAGGTCTACCCAAGCCTAGAGTCTACCGGTGGGTCTCATATGATCTGACCCCTTTTCATGTGATAGAACCCTCTTCTCACCATTGATGTGCCAACTCTGACAGCTGCTAAAGTTTCAGGGATATGAGCAATGGTGGATATTTTTCTTATGGGTTTTTAAGATCATAAATGTAAAGCACATCATGCGTAGGAAGAGGTCAAAGTTTTGTTCTTTGCTAGGCAGGATCCTACCTAGCTTTTCTTTTTAGTTTCCACTCGGCTCAGGGATCCCTCTTGAAAGAACATTAACCTTGGTGCCCCAAGACTCTCCTGCTCACTTCTGTTTTCATCAGGAGTCATTTTCGGCTGACAGTTTCTTTTAACTTTGCTTCAATGCTACCCAAAATTTCAATTCGTAGACTCTTGCTTCTCTTTCCTGTTGAGTTTTTCTTTCTCAGTTTTAGATAGGTTGAGGCTTTTCACAGTCTTATCCTTTTATGGCTAATCTGCTTTGTTGCAAACACCATTAGCATGATTTAATGGACCATCTCTCCTCACCCTAGACCCCAGGGTGATAATGCAGTGTGAATTTCTCCTTATTCCTCCAACACAGTGGGTACTGTAATTCCAGGAAAAGACATCCCCCCTTACTCCCTCATCTTAGAACTTTTTAAGTTTTAAATGACAGAAACCCAACTAGAACAAATTTAGAGAAAGAGGGAGAAGGTGCTAGAGGGATATTAAGAATGGACTGCAGAACCCCAACACAGTAACACAATGCTAGAGCAACGGACCAAAGCTGGGGTCAGGATGGCAGACCAGGTAACACTGGAAACTCCGTGGGCCTCAGTAACCTAGGAGACCCCACAGACTTAAACCAATCAGTAAGAGACACAATGCAGACACCCAATAACTGAAACCCCACTCCTTGGCCACTGCTTCCATATAAACACCTGCTTCTTACACCCACAGTGGCAACTTATTCGGGACCCTTCTCTGCTTGGAGAGCTTTCCTGTGCTTTTCCTTATCTGCCAGTGAACTTGCTTTTCTGCCTAACTCTGGTCTTGTTCAATTCCTTCCTCACTGAGATAAGAAGCAACAGAGCCCCTGGGAATCCCAGGACCCTCCAGGCCTGATTCATCTGGTCTTTTGCCCTGAGAACAGCAGCTGCTTCTAGGGTTCTCTCTTTCAGCTCGGTGGATGGTAATAGTGCCTGACACTTGCTGATCCTCTATTCTTTAGCATTCTCTTTCTCACCAGCAAATCCTCCTTAAGCTAATTCTTGTTTAGCTCACTATGTGACTGCTGTGTCCTGACTGGACTTTGACAGATGCACTTCTTTACAGAACCAGATGGCATTAAATGGTGGGATTCTTGGTCACAGCCATTTAAATTGTTCAGATTATCTCTGGGCTTAAGGGAAAGTCTTCTCTTCCAGAGAGGTAGACAAAGGATTGCATCCTTCTCACCACCTCCTCCTAGTCCTGAATGCTCCCCTGGGTGACCCCCAAGGATCATATGGAAGGAGCACATCTTCTGATCCAGTCTGGCAGCTGCAGCAGCCCCAACAATGCACATGGAAGCCATTGACTTGTTGACTCTGTTTGTTTGTTTTTGAAGATTTATTTATTTATGCATACAAGAACTGAGATACAGGCCAGAGTTGCAGGGGGTGAGAGGATTTGCCAGAGACAGAGCGGGGAACAGAACAGGCAGATTGACCGAAATACACTGCTGAGGGGAGCAGCTGGTGAGACAGGAGAGGTCTGCTTCGCCATGTGACTTGCTCCCTGGCTGGCCGGGGATCGAACTCGTGCTGCAGTGGCTGCGAATAGCTTCATATGTTGTGTCTTAATCCCTTGCACCATCAGGGAGGCCTCATGTTGACTCTGTTTTTATTTATTTATTTATTTTGCATTACAATATTTTTATTTATTTTTTTAAATAATAAATTTTATTTTTATATTCCCCATACAATTGCAACCCCCCCATTCTGACCCCAACTCTGTTTTTAAAGTTTTGTAAGTCTTGTAACTCTTTGTTACTCATAATGAGTACAGGTAATGGAAAGACTGAGGCAATAGGATTTCTTGTAACCCTGCCAAGAAAGGAGATGGATCAAAAGAGGAAAAGAATGAGAGACAGAACAAAAACCAAAAAATCCTTAAAACGTAGGCATGCACCACAGGATACTTACTGCAAGATGAATTTGGAGATAAAACTCCAATGACACCAGGGGGTCTCCCTGGTGGTGCAGGCGGTTGAGCGCACCGCTATGAAGCTGTCCACAGCCTGCGCAGCGCCGGTTCGATCCCCGCTGGCCTTGGAGCAATCCACATGGTGAGCAGACCTCTCCTGTCCCACCCGCTGCTCCCCTCAGCAGACAGTCTGCCTGTTCTGTTCCCCACTTTGTTTCTGGTGAATCCTCTCACCCTTCTGCGCGTCTGGCCTATACCCCGGCTCTTGTATAAATAAAATAAAACCTTTAAAAAAACCAAAACTCCAATGACAAGGAAGCAAGCAAAAACAAATAGATGGGACTATGTCAAACTAAACCACTTTTATACTTCAAAAGAAACTATCACAAAAACAAAAAGGCAATTTACTGAATGGGAGAAAACATTTGCATATCACACATGACAAGGGGCTAATTTCCCAAATATATAAAGTATACAATTCAATTAAAAAATGGGTAAAAGACCTAAATGAATATTTTTCTAAAGAAGACATTCAGAATGCCTGCAGGCACATGAACATCTGACATCACTTATTATAAGGGAAATGCAAATCAGAACCACAATGAGATATCACCTCACCCCTGTGAGAATAGCCCATAGCAAAAAGAATGGAAACAACAAATGCTGGTGGACAAAAACAGTCTCTCAACCACACTGTTGGTGGGAATGCAAGTTGGTGCAACCTCTATGGAAAATGGTATGGAGACAAAAGACTATGGTGATGGGACATGGATGAATTGGTGGTGGGATTCTCCCGGGGACTATACCCAAGAGGAGAAAGCATACATTGTACAAAAATGAAGAATGATGTAAAAAATATATATAAAATAAAATTTTAAAAATGTTAAAAAATGGTAATGCCATATGATCCAACAACACCTCTGCTAGATATTTAACCTCCAAATATGAAAACTAATATGATAACGTATGCACCCCTATGTTCATAGCAGCACTGTCCATAATTGCCAAGTCATGGAACCAACCTAAGTGCCCATCAACAGATGACTGGATAGAAAAACTGTGGACTATATATATATATATATATATATATATGTGCACTCAATAGAATTCCACACAGCTATTAAAAAATATGAAATAGTGTCTTTTGGGACAAAATGGATGAAACTTGAGGTGATTATGCTAAGTAAACAGTCCAGAAAGTGAAAAATAGTTATTGATGGCTTTACTTCTCTGTGGAATAGAACTAACCAAAAAACATATAAGGAAAAATACAGTATTATTACCTAAAATAAGTATTATTATTTTAAGTATTATTACTTAAAAATATTAACTGGTACCAGAGGGAATAGAAGTGGGGGAGAATGAGGGAAGGACAGTTGGGGTTATGGCATGGGTGGTTTTGTGGGGGGTGAATGGAACATGTGTACAATGAAGGAGTAAAAATCTAGCCCCTAAATTGTAACAATAAAATAAAATTTCATAAAAAATTAAGATAAATTTTCAAGTAAGAACCTATATATATTTTTTTTTATAGAGGCATGTTTTATTTATTTATTTGCTTGTTTGTTTGCTTGTTTTGTTTATACAAGCACTGGGTACAGTCAGAAGTGCGGGAGGGTGAGAGAATTCACCAGAGCCAGAGCGGGGAGCAGAGCAGGCAGAAGGACCCAAGAACACTGCTGAGGGGAGCAGCGGGTGGCAGGAGAGGTCTGCGCGCCATGTGGGACCCTCCTCCGGTGGCCGGGGAGCAGCCGGGGATCGAACCGGCACTGCAGAGGCTGCGGGCAGCTTCACAACCCAGCGCTCAACCGGTGCGCCACCGGGGAGGCCTAAGAACCTATATTTTTAAACCAATAAAACAAAGGTGGGGAAAAATTGAGGTTGAAACAAGAGAAATCAGATAAACAGAATAAAAAACACTAAACAGGTTAAAAAAACAAAACCAGAAACTCAGAAGTTAAAAATGTATGACTAGGGAAAATTAAAAGAATTAAAATTTTATTTTTTTAAAGATTTGTTTATTTATGCATGCAACTGGGGTGGGTACAGGTACAGTCCAGAGGTGGGGGGAGTGAGAAGATTCACCAGAGACAGAGTAGGGAGACAAACAGGCAGGTTGACTGAAATACACTGCTGAGGGGAGCAGCGGGTGAGACAGGAGAGGTCTCCTGCACCGTGTGGGTAGCTCCCTGGCTAGGGATCGAACTCATGCTGTAGTAGCTGCAGATTGCTTCATAGTGCTGATGCTTAACACTTTGAGCCACCCGGGAGGCCCCAGAATTAAAATTTGAGATGTTCAAATCCGAAGCTTAAAATTTCAAGAATATTGTTTTAAATAAAACTAAAGTAGAAAACAGAACACAAATGTTTTAAAGTGAAAACAATGGAAGGAAAATTGACCCAGAATATAAAGAGTAAGCCAGGTGGCTGAAACAATCTGCTTGAAAGGAAGATTGAAAGAAAGCTAACACTAGTCAAAAGAGTCTAACAGTCTTTAAGTGCTAAACATTTAGAGAAAGAAACAAACTAAAAATAAATACAGAAGACAAGAAGTGAACAATTTAAAACAGGAGAAGAGCAATTTTTTAAAAAGCAAATTACCTGCTTTTAAGAGACACCTGACTTTTGTTATTTCTATTCTCCTGATACTTAAGCAGCTACAAATTCTAGTAGATTGTCTTGGTCACTTTAATTCCAAAGGTCAGGCTCTTTGCAGAGCTGCCTTCTAGTTCATTTAGGCCAAAATCCAGTGGCTGAAAGTAGTCCAGAAAGTTTAGTCTCTTTTTCCAAAAGCTCCTGGGTCCTGCATCTGTGTGGCTTTAATGCAGTACTCAGAGGAGTTGGGCATGGGAACATGCTGGAAGGATGACTGACTCGGGATGGGTCCTGTTGCCTGTCTTTGTCCTTCACCAGCTCCTTCTACAAATATGTCTTCTGTTTACTCAGTGCTCAGTGCTGAGGTCATTGCGGATCTTCCTTCTTTTCTTTTTTTTAAAGATTTATTTATTTATGCATACAAGAACTGGGGTACAGGCCAGAGATGTGGGGGGTGAGAGGATTCACCAGAGACAGAGTGGGGAACAGAACAGGCAGACTGACTGAAATACACTGCTGAGGGGAGCAGTGGGCAGACAGGAGAGGTCTGCTGCGCCATGTAGTTCACCTCCCTGGCCAGGGATCGAACTCGTGCTGCAGTAGCTGCAGATAGCTTTGTAGGTTGTGTCTTAACCCCTTACGCCACCAGGGAGGCCCCCCTCCTTCTTTTCATGTTGCTGATTGAAACGCAGACATTCATATTGTTTTGTAATCTTTCTGTCCTCGGAAGGCAACTTAGTGGTTTTCAAACCTTTCGGCTACCACTCACATGTGGGTGGGGAGCTCTCATGGAGCAAGGATCAGCATTAGCAAAGTCTGGAGTCACCATCAGGCCACCTGATGCAGATGGAGCTTCAGGACACCATGGATGGGCTTGAGAGGTTAGCCTAGAGCTGATAAAGCAGTCTGTGGGTTCTGAATTCAGGCTATGGAGTGAGGACGAAATCTAGTAGTGAGTCAGAATTCAGAAAAAGACTGGTGAATTTAGTACTGTGAGACTCTTGCATTGGAGGCAGAATAAATCAGTTAGGCAATCCTGGAAGGTCCAGTAGTCCAGGCAAGAGTTAAATGAGTGCTGAACAGAAGAGCAGTAAGCATGAGTGTGAGCCTGGAGAAAGGAGAAGAACAGAAGCAATAGCTCTGTGTTCTTTTATCTCATAACCCCATGAAATGAACTTTCAATTCTGTTGACTTGTGCAAAGGAGAAAGAGAGATTCTTTAATATTTAATTGGCTTCAAACAAAGATCAAATAATTCCTGAAAGCTTTACTCTTCAAAAGGGGGGGAAAAAAAGCACCTGTTGGGGAAAATAAAATAAGTCAATTGTTATGTAATGCATTATGCAAGTCTATCCCATCAAATAGTTAAATTACTTTGCAATGAATGAGATGAACTTGAGACCTTTCTAACTTGCCAGTTGAGCTCCAGAGACCTCCCTGAGGTAATCTGGTCACTTAGTCGCCTCCCTACCTCATAGAACCTTGCTTCTGGCTATCAACATTAAATATGTGTACCTACATTCACCCACTAGCTCATTAGGAAAAATAAAAACAAACAAACCAAAAACCAACACCTCGGGGCCTCCCCGGTGGCGCAGCGGTTGAGCGCTGGGTTGCGAAGCTGCCCGCAGCCTCTGTGGCGCCGGTTCGATTCCCGGCTGCTCCCCGGCCACCGGAGGAGGGTCCCACATGGCGCGCAGACCTCTCCTGCTGCCCGCTGCTCCCCTCAGCAGTGTACTTCGCTCCCTCTGCCTGCTCTGCTCCCCGCTCTGGCCCTGGTGAATTCTCTCACCCTCCCACGCTTCTGACTGTACCCAGTGCATGTATAAACAAAAACAAACGAACAAACAAATAAATAAATAAATAAAAACATGCCTCTATTAAAAAAAAAAAAAACCAACACCTCTTTTTTCCCCAAAAGCTTATCTTTCCCCCTTCACATCCACTAAAATCCTTTCTTCTCCTTTCCTCTCTTTCCCAAGCACTTCTCGCTGGGTCTGAGGATCGTGCTAGGTAACAGAGACAGGAAGGTGAATCCAGCTGCACTGATCCCAAGGAGGGCCCTGTTTAGTGTGAGAAACGAAACCCTTCACAACACTGACAGAGCATCTGGACAGACAGCAGTGTGAAGAGAGGTCAGTGCCCTGTGGTGAGGTCAGGAAATGCTTCATCAGAAGCAACATGGAATATAAGCCTGAAAACACTATTAGCCAGAAAGGTAAATAGGAGAAAGGAAACGCATTGCTCATTGGGCAGGTAGCTATTTTAATGGGGAAGCCATCAATCACAGTTTGACCTCATGAGTCTACAGGAATATGTGCCCCTTTCTGTTAGAGATCTTTCAGAGCACTTCTCTACCTATGCTAAGACTGAGTCATTGTGGACATGAGCCTGTCATAGTGTCTTATTTCTTATTACTATTCTGGACAATAGAAATGATGGGACAAATCTGAATTGAACAGTAAAAGGAGGTTTAGCAAGATGGTTGCCAGGCCCACAGCCAGGAAGGGAGTACAGCGTAGGCTGGTGAGCCTTTTTTTTCCACTACAATGGAGCTACTCCCCTGTTCTCTGTTTGCAATGATTGTCCTTTTGAAGTTGAGTCAGGTTGGAAATTATCTACCATTCATTCTGTCACTTTTTCATTTTATTCACCAGAATCAGCCCACCAGTTTTGACATCTGCTTGACATTGTAGACAGATAAACAGAATAAACTGTAGACACACACACACACTCATAATCACACACACAGACCAATAGTAATGGTTAAATTGAATTGACAGATGCAGTGTTAAGCATAAGAGTTTATTATTAAAGAAGTCAAAAAAAATTAATTTCCCTCTGACATTAGAGCCACTCACAATGGTATTGGTAACAAAGAATAATCTTCCCAAAATTAAAACACTGAAACTTAAAATTATTTTGATGTTTTTTCTTTCAAAAATAATCCCTAGCAGAAAGTTTTTAATGTTCCTAGAACCCCACAGAGCATCATTTTATTCATATGACTTCCATGCTTAATGAACTTCAGTGATACATTGAGAACATCACCAAGTTCACACCTGTGAGACAGGGCAAGCTAGGGTTATTAGGCAGTTTTAGGGACAGTGCAGGAGGGGACCTCTGAAGAATTTAGGGAGGCTTCAGAGATAAGGACAACCAAGGAAATGTAACCAATTCCACTGGGAAAAACAAACATCCTAGGACCACAGACAATCTTGTTAAGGATGGTCCTGGTTTTCTTCAGGTGATAAAGATAAGATATGGAGATGCTCTCCAGGAAGACTAGGCCATAAAGATAAAGATGTAACAAATGGGGAAGACAAACCTGTTAGATAAGGAATGTGGAGACCCCCCACTCAGTAGCAAATTAAGTGAGACAGCCGAAAACTGACCAATCACAAAGAGACTGGTAGAGCTTTAGAATAATCAGGGAAAGAAAGTATATATTCCCTGAGACACGACTTCACTTTGGCTTCCTTGCCCCTCCCAGGCCTGGTTCCCTGGCCTGGGAGTCCCACTTTATTTCTGCTCTTTTTCTCCTCAATAAACTTTTTTCTAAACAAACCTGCCTTTGCTCACTTGCTTGCCTGAGGTCTGCGAAGTTCCTGCTGCGGCTTCGTGAGACACCAACCCGTGGGGGGTCTAGCGGCTGGGGCTCAGCGCTGCCCTGCAGCCTGGGATCCGTTCCTGGCTGGGAGACTAGGCCTGACAATTCCGGTATCACCTGTAACTTGGAATTCAAGGTCTGGGACAATTTTACCACGTTTCTATTAGTTCCAGTCTCTCTTATCCACTCTTTGCAGGTCACCTCCCTTTCCATACTCATTTCTTTCTACTTATCTTCAGTTTCCATGCTCCCTCCTCAGTAGAACCTGTTGCTATTGACAATATTTCTATCCTGACAGTATTGACAGAAATCCAAAGACTTCATTTCAGGACTAATGTCTTGATTTGCTGCTTAGTGGGAGTAAATCTCTTCCAGAGAACTGCAATGGTCTTTTCTAATGATGGGAATGAGTTTGGCTAGATCTGTCTGTGTCTCTTACTCCATGCAGAAGAGACAGTACTAGTCTCATGGAAGCTTTAAGTAGAAGGACCAAACATATGCCATGTTGCTACCTCAAAGTAATACTGTGTGTCAGTCTGTCTAGTTTAAAATGCCAAGAGAGATACATTTTCTTGAAATCAAGGGTAGAAAAAGAGGCAGGCATGTGGATCCAAGAGGTGGAAGACATAGTTGTGACATAAGAAGAGGAAGCTCAGGGGCCTCCCTGGTAGCACAGGGGGTTAGGACACAACTTGCAAAACTGTTCGTGGTCACTGCAGCACGGGTTTGATCCCCAGCCAGGGAGGTCGCCCACTGCTCCCCTCAGTGGTATGTTTCAGTCAGTCTGCCTGTTTTGTTCCCCAATCTGTCTCTGTTGAATCTTCTCACCTCCCCCCCCTACACCTCTGGTCTGTAGTGCAGTTCTTGTGTGCATGAAGAATAAATCTTAAGGGCCTCCCCGGTGGCGCAGCGGTTGAGCGCTTTTGCCTCTGCGGTGCCGGTTCGATCTGCTCTGGCCACTGTTGGCGCGCAGACCTCTCCTCTGCTCTCAGCAGTGTACTTCGGTCCCTGCCTGCTCTGCTCCCGCTCTGGCTCTGGTGAATTCTCTCAGTTCTTACCCAGTGCATGCATAAACAAAACAAACAAACAAATAAATGAATAAATAACATGCCTCTATTTAAAAAAAAAAAAAGAAGAGGAAGCTGAACACCAGAGCAGAATACTGCAGAGAAGAGTTACATTGTCAATGAGCTGAAGGACTCGGAGTATTCTATATTTGAAGCAAGAAGTTAAGACAAGAACTATGGTGGGCACTGGGTGGCAACGAGATTTTTTTTTTAGGTTGGTGACTAACCAAGAAGGTGATGGAGATAGAGAGCTTTGTGGCCACATACTTGCTATAGACTTCCACTGCATCCTTATAAAAAGTGGTGAAATGTGCACTGGATCAAAGTAACAAATGCCAATTAGATCAGTTTCTATCTAAATTAGCAGCTTCCTCTTATCCTACAAGAAAACCTTGGCTGGGAAGCCATTTCCTGAATTATATGCTTATCAATTTCACACTTGTACAAACAACAAGAGATTAGATGTGTCAGAGATGACAGAATTAAAAATTGTTTTGACAGACTGACACCAATACAATTAAATTTAACATAGATAAATGTTAAATTCTTTATTTAGGTTAATTGTTTTTTTCTCCAAATGTGATATGGCTTGATATACAGGGTTATAGGAAGTTGCTATTGGGTATTATAGATGATCTTACGACAATTTGCTCATTTTAAAGTCCACTCAAAAATTCAGAAACTCCATATTATTTTATATTTTGTATCTGATAAATAATCAAGTAGTCATAGTGTTTCTTCCTTATGCTGATATGTTTCTTGGGCATTTTTGTGACATTTATATAGATTATATTGATATGTGCCTAATAAAGAGTCTACAAAAGAGTATCTCCCAAAAAGCATGTCAGTAGAACTATGGGATTTGGGCCAAAGAATATTACTATGAATGGGTCAGATGATCTAGGCTGGACTGAATTTAATAATAGACAAGATATAAAAAAATAGCAAATTGCGAACTACCATTTAAGAATTCACGTAGGATATGGCATAGAAAAATAAGGAAATGAAAAATATGAAAGAATAATTAAGGGCACATAGAATATAATAAATCAGTTATGTGTTAATCCGAGCCCCAAAAAAACAGAAAATAGAGGGAAGTAGGAGAGGCACTAGATGAAGCGTTAATTGTTAGTAATTTTTCAAAATTTCATAAAAGCTATCAATCTGTAGATGTAGGAAGTAACTTAGTAAATATATGTACCTAGTAAAATAAGTAAGAAAAAAATCCTTTCTATACATATTATAGTAAAATTTCAGAACTTATGTGATCTAAATCATTCATACACAGCAGCAAGCGACAGTACGAAGGAATAATTAAGTGGACAACAGAAGATCTTTCAACAGCATCATAAATTGGGAGATAGTTGACAATATCTTTAAAGAGAAGAGACTAAATTATTTTAACTAAGAATTTTCTGTTCAGAAATCAAAGGATGGATAAAGATATTTTCAAGGATTGTTCCCCTACATATAAATCTTTACCAAGAACGTCTTGGTAAAGACATCTTTAGACAGTCTAAAGGGTTTAATTTAAGCAAAATAGAAGGAAACCCAAAGGCAACTTATTTGCAAAATGGAGAGTAGAACATAGAAATAAGTAAATGAATACAATTTAAACAAATGTATATTTTATAAATTTAAGCAGTATACCATTTGTGAAGTAAACAATGTGTCTACTGTGGCCATTGGACTCAAAGCTGATGAACAGTGATTTTATGGAGGAAACTGGCTATTGAGAATTAGAAGATTCTAAGGTCCTTCTTTGATTCATGCAGGGAGGGGAAATCTCCATATATTGATTAATCATACAATTTCCTAAGTTTTTTTTTATACTATATGATAAAATTTCACTTCAATCATTGACAGAAAAAGTATATAACTCCCAAACTGAAGAAAAAGAAAAGTAAAATCAACACCTGCTCCTTCTTTTTCATCATCACAATCAGTTGATTCAAAGGAACAATGAAAGAAAAATTGAGAAAATGAGCAATGAATGGAAATTACAAAGAAAGACAATAGTAATGTGTCTGAATATAACATTAATCCATCCAAATTGAAAATGAACTGCATTCTAATAAAAGACAGAGGTTGTCAGATTTGAGAGAGATTTATGAGAAATGCCTAAAATATATGAACATGAAAGATTGAAAGTAAAAGAAAGAAAAAATAAGATACTTACAGGAAACACAACCAAAAGAACACTGAGGTAGTTATTTTTATGGTGCAAAAATAGACTTTAAGATTAAAGGAATATTAGGGATAAAATGATAAAAATTAATTTCACCAGGAAAATAAGAATTACACACTTATATATGTACCTCAAAATAGAGAAAACAAAATATCTTTAGACTGATGGAAGGAAGTTCAATATCATATTGAATATTTTTTAAATTATTTTTGATCAAGCAGGGTGAAATTAGTAAAAATATATAAAAGATTTGAAAAACAATTAGCAAGCTTGATTTAGTGAGCAAATGTATATCCCTGGATTGTCAAACTTTTTAAAATAAACATTCTTCCCAGGTATACTTGGAACACTAATAAAACTTGATAATATATAAAACAAGCTTCAAATATTTCAGAGAAGGAGCATAATGCTGACCATATTGCCTAACTACAACCAATTAAGTTAGATAGCTCCACAAGGATTTGTCAGAATGGAAATGTGAAAAATCTGAATAAATGGGGAAGAAGGAATAGCTCTTCCTTACAGCACAGTTCCTAGTTCTAGATAAAATAAATCTAGATTAAATGACAATATGAAAAAAAAAACACATTTGGCAAACACATAGCAACCATTGTTGCAATGAGAATCATTAATGGATCTAATATTAATGTTTATTATAAGAAACAGGTATTTGCATATTTAAAAATATCTTAGCGCAAGATTCTTAAAAATTATAAAAGGGAAAACAGTAGCTTCATAATAGGTAAACCTGGTATATCGTTTGTACTGGTCAGAGTCTTGCAGAAAATCAAAGCCAATAAGATATATCTTTCTCTTTCTCTCTCCCACCCATCCCTCTCTTTCTCTCTTGCTCTTAAGGAGTTGATACATGGGATTATAGGGCCCAGTAAATCTGAAATCTGTAAATTATGCTGGCAGCCTGGAAATTCAGATAGTGGTTGATGTTGCAGTCTTGAATCTGAAATCTGCTAGGCAGGTGAATTGATGGGAATCTCAGGTAGGGGTTCTGTGTTGCAGTCTTGGGGAGAAATTGCTTCTTTCTCAGGAAACCTGTCTTCCCTCTTAAGGTTTCAATAGACTAGTCTATCAACATTATGGAAGGTAATCTCTTTGACTCAGAGTTTACTTTGTCAGTATCATTAGAGCTAAAAATAAATATCTTCACAGAAATTTCTAGACCTAGCATAGTTGCTTTTGTCTAAGCAACTGGTCAGTGTAGCCTAGCCAAGAAGAAATATAAAATGAACTATAATGCTACTTCAATATAGCGATCAGATTTAACATCATTGCTAATGAGACATATACATATCTTGTACCACTGGATAAAATACACTTGAAAGAGTACTGCACTCTAATGGTATTATGTGGCTTGAATTTAAACTTGACAAAGAAAGGCTGAGTAGTCCCAGAATGGAAAATAATATGGAGATATAGCAATTAAATTGTCATATGGGATTATGGATTAAATTCTGATCTAAGAACGCTAGTGGAAAAATTTTTTTCAATGTTTGTAAATCAGTTAATAGCATTACATAACTGCTAATTTTTCATTTTTATAGTTGTATTTTGCTCATGTAGGAGAGCTTGATGAAGGATATGTTGGAAATTTTTATATTCTTGCAGCATTCTTTTAAATTTAAATTATTCCAAATAAAAATAAGATATTAAATATGTGCATAACTAAGGGTGAAGAATTATAATGGAAATTTAAAATACTTACAATCAAATAATAATAAAATGCTAAATTATACAACTTTTAGGGTGCAGAAAAATATTTGTGGGAGATTCATAACCACAAAATTTATAGTAGAAAATAAAAGGGGCTAAACACTACTGCACTAATTTCTTTAAAGTAAGAAATTAGAAAAAGAGTAGTATCCAAAGAAAATAGAAGAAATGATATAATAAAGAGAATAAAAATGAATTAAATAGAAAGTAAATATGCAATCAATGATAAAGACAGCTGGTTATTTTAAAATGCTTATGAAAATTACAGATATCTAATGAAATTTGTGAAGATAAAGGATAAATTCTTAACTTGAGAATAACTGTCAAATCCTTATAATACACATCACACTTCAGAGTGAAACATTAAACTTTTTCCTGTTTATATCATAGTCAATTTAAGGAATAAGGTATTTTTATAGATATGAAGGACATTTCATAATGACAAATGGGACACTTCAATGGAAAGATAAGATCCTAAATATGTACATGCCTAATGACACATTTTTGAAATATATAAGACAAGAGTTTACAAAATAAGAAATAGAGAAATTTGCAACGACAGTTGTAGATTTCAATTATTGCCCTCTCACTGACAGAATGAGCAAACCAAAAAATAAGTGACACCAAAAAGATTTGAACCCCAGTAATAATCTGACTAAATGACTTTTAAAGAATACTAGACACAACCATATCAGAATACACATTTTTCCCCAAGTATATATGGAATATTAATCAAAATAGACAGTAGCCTGGTTCATAATAAAGTCTTAATGAATTTCAAAACATAATTGCAATCATGAAAGTATGAGCTTTGACTACAATGGAACTGAATCAGAAAATAACTAGATTTCTAG
The DNA here is from genome assembly GCF_014898055.3 of Talpa occidentalis. Classification (NCBI taxonomy): domain Eukaryota; kingdom Metazoa; phylum Chordata; class Mammalia; order Eulipotyphla; family Talpidae; genus Talpa; species Talpa occidentalis. Next base: position 48,436,435 of record NW_023605305.1, read on the forward strand.
AGAATTCCTAAATATTTAGAAATTAAGTAACATACATTGGAATAACCCATGCATTAAATCACAATGGAAATTAGAAAAGCTTTTGAACTTAATGATAATGATGAGTCAATATATTAAAACTTGGCCTCCCTGGTAGCCTAGGGGTTGTAGGTGCTATCACACTATTACTGCTATGGCCTCAGTTTGATCTCCACAGAGCTAACACACATATGGTGCAGCAGACCTGTCTTGCCCACTGCTCCCCTCAGCTGTGTATTTCAGTAGATCTGCCTGTTCTACTCCCCACTCTGTCTCTGGTGAATCTTCTCACCCCCTGCATCTCTGGCCTACACCCCACTTCTTCTATGCAAAGAAAAATTATATTAAAACTTGTGAGATGCTTAGCTAAACCTAGCTATAAATTAATATATAAGAAAAACAAGATTGTTTTAAAAATCAACTTTCTAATCTACTTCAAGGAACTAGAGCAAGCACAGCAATTTCAACTGAAAAAAAGGAGAATAAGATAATAATAAAGATAAAAATTCAAAGATAGATTAAACAAACATACAATAAGGACAAGAAATCCCTGGCAAAACAGAATGAGAAAGAGATATATATTAGCTGTCCTACAGAAATTATAAGAAGAGTAAGAAAGTATTATGAAAAACTTTATTCAATTTAGATGATGTGAACAAATTTACTGAAAACATAGTTTATGAAAATTCACACGTGAGGAAATGGAAGAATCTCAGTAGATATATAGGTATTAAAGATATTGAATCTGTAATTAAAAATCTCTTCACACAGTTTCAAATAGCTTCAGTTTTTCTTAACACTTAAGGAAGAAATAATACCAACATTACAAAAACTGTTCTAGAAAAAGGCAGCATTTTCCAATTCATTAATCATAGCAGCATCATCTTCATAGCAAAACCTCACCAAGTTAATACAATAAAGAAAAATTATAGATCAGCTATCTCACGGGCACTAATCTCAAAAAACTTAACCAAATATTAGCACTCAAATACAATAAAATATAGAAAGGATATTACATCATGAGGTTTATTCTAGTATGCAGGTTTGTATTAATGTTTAAAAATCAATCAGTGTAATTCAGCACAATTACAGAACTGGGGAGAAAATCTATATGTGCATCTTAATAGATGTGGAATAAGCATTTATTTCAATCCAAAACACACTAAAATAAAAACCCTTAGCAAACTAAGAATAGAAGCCCCTCCACCCCATCTATTAAGTATATCTACCAAAAGCATATAAATAGCATCATTATTATTGGTGAAATATTTAACAATTTTCCCATAGGTTGGGAAGAAAATAAAGATGACCGCTCATCATTTCTAATTAACACTGGATCAGAGATGTTACCCAAGGTAATAATAATAAAAAAAATAAGATTGGAAAGGAAGGAATATTTATTCACAGAATTATTATTGTGCAAGAAGAGAATCCAAAGCCTCCATGAACAAAGTTAGAATCACTAAGTTCATTTAGCTCTAATGCTGGATATAAGATCAATGTATACAAATCAATTGTAGTTCTATTTACTAATAATGAACAGGCAGAAAACTAAATTAAATGAATCACTGTAATAGTACCAAACAAATTCATCAAATATATATACTAAATATATATAGTACTAGCAAATATATATATACTAAATATATATAGTACTAAATGTGTGATATAATCATACATATATGTGTGATATAATATGTGTGATATAATCATATATACATATATGATATAATGTATATATGTGTGATATAATCATATATACATATATGATATAATCACATATACATATATGTGTGTTATATATGAAAAGATGTAGAAGACCTGTATATGGAAAATTTAGAATTGTATTCATGAATTGAAAGATGTAACAATATTAAAATATCATTTCACCCTAAGCTGCACCATAAATCAATGAATCAATGCAATCTCAACTGCATTGATTTTATTAATTATGGAAAATGGTAGTCTGATTCTAAAATTGTATGTGGGAATTTCAAATGCTTTTGTATAGTCAAATCAATATTGAAGATAGTTAAATTAAAATTAGTCAATATTAAAAAAATTGAAAATAGTCAAAGCAACATGGAAGATGAATAAATTGGATTACTTCCATTTCTAGGTATCAAGACTTATGAAGTTATAATAATTAAGATAAGATAATGGCAATGGCATGAGACTTAGAAGTGATACAAAATTCAGAGCAAAGAAATAATCCAATATGTTTGTGGAAACCTGATTTACCACCAAAGCACCATTCTAATTCAATGAAAAAGGTTGACACTGCAATAAATGGTGTTGTGTCGATTAGATTTCCTTAAGGGGAAAAAAAAATGAACCTTGGCCTTGTCTCACATCATAACACCAAATCAATTTGAGATGGATCATAAATCCAAATATAAAAAGGAGGGAAAAAATTTCTAGAAGAAAACATAAGAGATTACTTAACCTGGGACTAGGTGAGAGCTCTTGAATAGGATACAAGTTACATTATGCATGAAATATTGATAACTTGGAATTAAAATGATTAATAATGAGATTTTAGTCATCAAAAGGTACCCTTAAGACAGTGAAAAAGCAAGTTACACACTGCAACATATATATAAAACAAAGGACTTGAATCTAGACTATGTTCAGAATTCCTATACATAAGAAAAAAACATGACAAGCCAACAAAAAGGGTGGGTCTTTTTTTAAATAAAATTTTGATTTACAATACTACATAATTTTCAATGCACAGCTTCACATCACTATATGTGTGTAAGCCTCACCTCACCCATTAGCAAAATTCTAACATCAGTTTCACTTTCAGATTGGGCTCCCTCTAGCCTTTCCTCCAACCTCCATTCCCCTCCCCTCTGGTGACCACCATATTTGTCCGAGTATAAGAGTTATTTTTCTTGTCATTTCCTAGTTTGTTTACTTTGGTTATTTATAGTCAACATATGAGCGAAACTATCCAGTAATTGTCTTCAATTTTTTTATTTACTTCACTTAGCATAACCACCTCCAGTTCCATCCATGTTGTCACAGAAGGCAAGATTTCATTGTTTTTAATAACCGAGTAGTATTCTGTTGAGCATATATATATTTTTTAAAGATTTATTTATTTATACAAGAGCAGGGTACAGGCCAGAGGCGGAGGAGGGTGAGAGAATTCACCAGAGACAGAGCGGGGAGCAGAACAGGCAGATGGACCAAAGTAGCAGGAGCGACAGGAGAGGTCTGCTGTGCCATGTGGGTAGCTTCCTGGCCGGCCAGGATCGAACCCGTGCTGTGGAGGCTGCAGACAGCTTTACAGTGCGGCACTCAACCCGCTGCACCACCGGGGAGGTTCTCTGTTGAGTATATTTACCATAACTTCTCTAAGTTGTTCCCATGTCTTGACTATGTGAATAATGCTTCTATGAACATAGGAATACATGTTTTATTTTTGAATCAGTGTTTTTATATTCCTTAGATAAATATCTAGGAATGGTATGATGGGTCTTAGGTAGTTCTATTTTCAGTTATTTAAGGACTCTCCCAACCATTTTTCATAGTGTCTGTGCCCATTTATATTAACAAGGATAAATTCTGCAAACACAATATGGCTGAAAAAAATGCAAAAATTGTGCACACCTGTGATTCTATTTATATGTAACTTAAAAACAGGCAAAACAAATCCACATTGAGGGGGGTCAGAAAGTTGTCATCCTTGACAGAGATGTTGACTAAAGAGGGCATGAATGAACTTCTGGGGTACTGAAAATATACTGAGTTGTGATCTTGAAATGATTACATGGGTGTACAGATGTATAAATTTTCATTAAAGTATATACAGAAAATCTGGGTACTTTAAGAATAAGAATGTACAAAAAAGTGACTTAAATATTAAAAGAATAAGCAAGACATTCTTCAGGAAGAATAAGGTACAGGGGAAATTGCCCCACAAGATATCAAGATTTATTATAAAGCTAAGGTAATTAAGACTGTGATATTAGTGCAGGGATAGATAATTTGGTTAGACTGGAACAAAATACAAATAACAGAAACAAATTCCCCACATGTATGAAAAGTTGGTTGCAGATCATTAGAAAAGCATGAATTCTTCAGAAAGTTTGCTGGGACAGATAATATCTAAAACAGAAATGATTTTTACCTCACTTTATTAAAAAAAATCCCTTACTGTCACATGAAAGTGACAGTCTTTGAAATTTTTAAGAATAAAATAAAGGAAAATAATTATTGTTCAGGAGTAGTGGAAGATTTATTAAACAAGGCATAAAGGGCCTCCCCTGGTGGCACAGCGGTTGAGCGCTGGGCTGTGAGGCTGCCCGCAGCCTCTGCAGTGCCAGTTCGATCCCTGGCCACCGGTGAGGGTCCCACACACACAAAAAATAATAACAATAATAATAAAATAAACAAGGCATAAGAAGCTCTAATCATATATGTTAGGAAACATGACTACCTTGAAATTAAAAACACTGTAGAGAAAAAGACAAGACAAGCAAAAAAATTGGATGAGATATGCAACAAATATGATGAACAAAAATGAGGTACTTAGAATATATAAAGATTATTTAAGAGAAAGAAAGTAGGGAAATGCCTCCCAGCAAGAAAGGTAGTAAAGATGACTAGCTATTTCACAGGCATGGTAATATGAATAGAGAAGAAAAAATGTAAACCTTCATAAGAAATAAAGAAATACAAGTTAAGATCACAATGAGATGTAACTTACATGTACCAGATGGGCAAAAATTTACAGTCTGAAAATCCCAAGTCAAGTGTTAGAAAGGAAGTGGGCAACTGTTAAGAATATAAAGTATCTAACCACTTTGGAAAACAATCTGGCATTACGGTGCACAAGTGAACAATTTTACTCTCTAGCCCAACAATTTTATTCCAAGGTGTATATTCTGTATGAAAATTCTTGCACCCATGTGCTAAAGGAACTTTCCAGGAATGTTCATAAAGGCATTGTATATATGAGCAACAAGCTGAAAACCCGATGGTTCACTGAAAATCGAATGGATAAAAATAAATTATGGTATATTCACACAATGGCATTATACAAGTATGATAATAAACTAGCTACATGCAAGAAAAGTGGTATATATATCTTGGAAGAAAGCAAGTTTTGAAAGCCTCTATGTAATATTGTAATGGTCTTATGTTTATTAACACATAAAACTAAACAATGGATGACTTATTGATATATTTGAATGGAATAAAACACCTTAGAAAGCAAGAGAATGGTAAATTGAAAATCCAAGACAACTAGCGATCACTCACCTACCCTCAAAAGTAGTGGTAATATTCTATGTTTGCTTCATAATTTACATGTTTGCCATTTATCATTTTTTCTGTGTCAAATATTACATATACTACGTATGAATATGTTGTAATAGAATATGGTGATATTCTAATAGAAGTTGCTACCTATAGGTGCAAATTTGTATCAGCAAGTACACAGTGACTAAGGATGGAGACTGTGGAGACAGACTCTGTGTTTCCTACCTGACTACCCTGCTTATTAGCTGCATGACCTTGGGAAAGCTACTGAAGTGCCCTGTACCTCAGTCTTCATGTCTGTAAAAGGGGAATGATAAAATAACCTATTTATTCATTCTAGCTATTGTGAGAGTAAAATGCATTTATACAGGTGAAGCACTTACATGCCTAGTCTCAGCTTGCTTATTTGCACATTGGGGTAACAGGATTATTATGAAATACTATATTATAATACAAATGATATTGTGCAAATCACCCAAGTGCTAGCCAGTAGATAAAACATAATTGTAAAGGTTTTGATACCCTCTCATGGACTTCCTGTACTTGGTTTTTTTTTTTAGGCATGTTTTATTTATTTATTTATTTGTTTGTTTTGTTTATACATGCACTGGGTACAGTCAGAAGCGCGGGAGGGTGAGAGAATTCACCAGAGACAGAGCGGGGAGCAGAGCAGGCAGACGGACTGAAGTACACTGCTCAGGGGAGCAGCGGGCAGCAGAGGAGGTCTGTGTGCCATGTGGGACCCTCCTCCGGTGGCCGGGGAGCAGCTGGGGATCGAACCGGCGCCGCAGAGGCCGCGGGCAGCTTCGCAACCCAGCGCTCAACCGCTGTGCCACCTGGGAGGCCCTTCCTGTACTTGGTTTTAAAATGAAAGAACTAGTCACAAGATAAAAAGGAAAGATGTTAACCCTTGAGATCATTAATGTAGAAAGCAAACACTTTCTTTTAACTGCATCAAACATGGCATATACTAGATTTCTCCTAACACTCTTGTTGGGATTCTGCTTGAAATCTTGTTACAATGTTTTTTTTTTTTTAATATTTTATTAAATAACATTTTGTAATTATAATAAAATTTTTATAAATGCAGGAAAATCTGTAATTCTCTACCTGTGGAAATCAGCAACCTTCTCACTTGACTGTAGGGCCTCTAATCCTTTTCCTATACTTCACAAAACGAAACCAAGATCATGCAATTAAGTAAGTATGTGGGAGAGCGGGGAGTGAAAGTAAGGAATTCCAGAGTGTCCACAGGTACAAGGAGGTAAAGATGAGGGTTCCTTGTCGAGGTGCCCATTAGCCAGTAACTCACCTTCGCTGACTCTATGCCCGCGTGTCCTCTCCTGTATACTGAAGATCAATAGACATCTTTACACATGCTGGCCAGGCAGTGACAGAGGAGCTGGAGTTGAGGGAAGCTGGATTTGAGGGCACCTTTCCCCAAGAATTCCCCTTTCCCCTCATTTTGGATCTGCTTCATGGAAACAAAACCCTTTTATTTTGGTTTGTTTCATTTTAAGGTAAATGTATGCTTATTACCTTTACATCCTCAGCTACCACCAGATGTATTCCCAGCAGCTTTTGGAGGCTTTCAACTTTAAGGCAGGCTATTACCTCATCTCCTTTTAGCCTCCCTTTCTATTTGAACTGCAGAAGTCAGAGTCCAAGCTACCTTTCTGCCTATGGTATAGCATTTGTCAATGTTAAATTTGATTTGTTTTAAGGGCAGCGTGCTAAGAGCAAGAACACAAAGTGTACTAAATTTCAGTTCATCTCTGTGTTCAGTAGTTAGCATTTGCAGACTAATTAATTCAGCAACATTATCCTACCCAACTCCATGTCAGCTACTGATTAAAAATGTTATAATTTTAAGGACTGACTCCATAAAACCCTACCTAAATTAACTATATCATCACCTATTCTGTCTCATGTACTTCTTAAATGGAAGAATATACATCAATTACCAATCCAATGGGTAAACATTAGAGGTCTTCATCAACAACAGACATTTATTGAGTGCCTATTGTGTGCAAGGCACTGTACTAGGCATAGGGCTACAAAGACAAAGGATAAATAGTTCCTGTCTCAAAGAGCTTACAATCTAATTAGGCAACCAACAGGACACATACATAAAAAGACAAGGGCCAATCCAAGGTAGCATGTAATATTAGGGCACTGAGTAGACACAAACAGGATTGCAGCCTTATTTTTTGCATTTCTATGGTGGCTCAATACCCTGAGTAGGTGGGGATGAGTGAGCTAGAAGAGAGCGGTTACTCCTGTTCTTTTTTAAGCCTTGGAGATACTTCTCTATCTCTCCCCATTCCAAAGTATCTTCTAGCTTGTGCTAGAACCTGGGCGATTGATTCACTTTTTCCCCAAGAACTTCGTATTATATAGTTCTCTTTGAGGTGACTAAACAGTTTGATGGAGCCACCCACTATCCCGTTATATCCGAGACTATCATGTCTTGGAACTGCTACCCTTCTCTCTCTCTTTTTTTTAAGGATTTATTTATTTATACACGAACCAGGGTACAGGCCAGAGGTGCAGGGGGTGAGAGGATTCACAGACATAGAGTGGGGAACAGAACAGGCAGACTGATGAAAAACACTGCTGAGGGGAGCAGTGGGTGAGACAGGAGAGGTCTGCCTCGCCATGTGGGCATCTCTGCTGCCTGCGGGGATCATCGAACCGGCACTGCAGAGACTTCGGACAGCTTCATAACGCTGTGCTCAACCGTCTGCGCCACCAGGGAGGCCCCTCCACTTCTCTCTTATCTTAGCCCCAAGATAACCAGGATGATGGTACTTTTGCAGTATTTTGTCCTATAGCCAGATATAGACCTCCCACCTACTCCAGTCATTGCTCTGGCAGAACCCACCCCAAATCCATTTCTCAGGTAAGTGTCTAAGTTTAAAAACCTGCAAAGAAAACCTTAATCCTAAAAGACTGCTATTTTAAGAGCACACTATAAACAAAGGAAAATAATCAGGAGATAATAATGGCACAAAGATGGAATGAGGGTCAAGAGAGAAGCAGTGAGAGTAGAAGAAATGATTGGGTCAGGTTTGAAAAAATGCTGGGACTGTTAGCATCACTTCCTAACTTGGGGGGAGGAGAGAGACACACACACACACACACACACACACACACACACACACACCCTAAGAGTAGGTCTCTAACAATCAGCATCATCACCTCAGTGGAATCCAGAGTATTCCACTGCACCAAAAGGAAAACTCCTACAAAAGGGCAAATATTTGGTCAGGCATATATGTACATATGCATTTAAATAACATTTTCTTAATCCTAAGAGAATTTCAATTTTTTCCCTCCACTTTTACCTAGTGTTCACTTAGCTTCCAAATCAATTGTGTTAATTTTTGAGTGAAGTTTTTATTTCATGAAGTAATTCAAATAGGTTAATAATGCAGAGAATGTCCGAAAACAAAGGTAAACTGCCTTGAGAGGTGTTGTTTGGAATCTATACACATTTCTGGTAATAACCTAAGGATTCCAAGAGATCACACATGTAATATAGTACTTTGTGTTTTGTTCTCATGTATTTTTTGAAGAAAAGCTCAAAACAAAATTGCCGGACCTTGGAAGTTCCTGAATTGCTCCGGGTTTATGCCTAGCCCTTAGGAGCACATTGCAGGGTTAGTGAAGCTCAGGGACTTAGTTACCAAACACCCATTAACTGTAATGGAAATCACACAGCGAAGTCCCCACGCAGCACACTGAATATTTACCTCCTAATGTTCTTTTAATGTACGTTTTCTTGGGTGAATATTTACTGTAGAATATTAAATGTAAGATTCCTCTTTTTATGGGCCATTTGAAGTGATTGATTTTGTTTGTGAATTCCTGTATCTTTGCCCATAATGGCTATCTATTGTAATGGTCTCTGCCAAATGTTCTTGCGTTGAAATAACAGACACCATGGATGGGCCAGCTGTGGCTTTGTATTACTGTGGTCTGAAAAGCTAAGAGGAAGCTGATGACACAGCTGGGGAGAGAAGGCAAGGTATGTAACATAAAGAGTATAACTTAGGCTTCAAACACAATTGGATACTGAAATCACTGAGGTCTGTAAACATGGTTTTGTAGTCATTTTTTATATCAGGGCTGATGCTTAACGGTATTGAATGGTATTAGAACTGATGGTCATGAAATGATAGTGACAAGATAAGAACTCAATTGCCCACAACCAGGTCCATCAGCACAATGCATCAGAATTTTAGTCATTTTCTTCAAATGCAATAAAACCATTGTCCAAGTGATAATTTTGTACTTATATGTGCCATACTTTAAAAAATAGAAATGTTCCTATACATATATCCTAGATTTAAAATATTTCTTAGTGAAGCCAGGAATTTCAGAATTCAGTTGCTTTTTACTCTTGAGTATTTGAGGGAAACATTACCAAAAAATAGGGAACTATCATATAGTTCAAAATATAAAAACAAAGCCAACCCCCTAAAGTCTGAAGATAACACAGACATTTGAGATATTGTAAGGTTAACTAATAGAGTTGCATCTTGCATGGCCCAAGTATGCCTCTCCAAATTTCTATAAAACTTACTAAAAGAGCTACTTTCATCTGAACAACATTGCATTAAGTGATGGTCAAGATGGTCCATAAATCAGTTATATAAAATTCATATATTTATAAAGAGTTATGTGTTTAGTGACCATGCTGCATAAGAGACTGCACTGGAATAAAATTCTATATTCTCTTTATAAATATAAATGTAAAGAACACATTCCAGTACATTTGGACAGGCATTTCAATTGTACTGGCTTTTAACGGCTCCAGCCACAGTTCAATAACACCAATTTTATTTTTGCTATATAAATAGCTAGACTGTGTTTGCATTTCAACAATAGTACTCTATAACTAATACCACCAGTTAGTGCAAGGGAATGAACTCTTAACACTAACCAAAGAAAGGGAAAAGAAATGTAATATGAGAAACCTTCTTTAATCACAAGCCAGGTCATGTTCTGTAAAACAGTGTCAGTTTCCATACATGCTATTTGCTGTGGCCTTGGAATTTGGCGTTAGAGAAACGAATGCCTCGTAAGCCATGTGTAAAGAAAATGCTGATAGTTTTTAAAAGACTGTTTTTGAACACTATTACTTGCTTAAATGAAATCTTTCATACTTACTCATCTTGCCTCTGAATAAGTCCTTCATATTACTGCAGACCAGGGAATGACAGTGAGTACATGCAGTGAGTGTGAATAGTTCATAGGAAAAATGAATTGTATGACAGGGAATCTCCTTGTATTCTCTTCACAGACACACAGAAAAGCAGTTCCTTACACTTGTAGCCAGGAAACACCACAGAAATGTTTTCCTTCCCTCTCTTTCTTCCCACCCCCATTTGGCATAAGGACCAGAAAAGGTGGGAGAAGATTTTAGCCAAAAGGGATGAGGTGGGTAATATGTTTCAAAAACAAGAGAGAATGGAAATAGGTAGTAGGGAAATATATAAAAAGTCCCCTAAAATAAGACTCTGGGTACTGTGACTATCCCACCATTCCAGGTGTGCAGTCCTCAAATACAATAGGTCCACAAAGACTCAGAGAATTTTAGATTTGAGATAAATTTTAAGAGGTAATCTAGTACAGTGACATCATTCTGCAGAAGAAGAAACTCGGGATTAAGTGAAGTGACCTGTGTCAATCATTACTAAAGAAAACTGTCTTGCAAGTTCTCTTGTTGGTATCTGTTTGTTTTAATGATCTAGTTTTTGGTTTTCAATTTTGTCATTTAGGGTATTTTTGCACCTTAGAAAATGTCATATAACTATCCTGAAGGCTGAGGATTCAACAAATGCAACAACAACATTTCCAAGGCAAATACCAATTGCATGCTGCCAATAAGCATGGTGAACACAGCAACTCATCGACCTGATTCTAGGCATTTTCCAACCATTGTTCAAGATTAAAGAGCTAGGAAGGCTAAATCACCACATAATCATAATCTATAAAAATACTGGCCTAGAGTACACTAAAAAACTTTCAATAAATAAATATTGGGCATTTGCTTTATGAAAGTCAGTGATGATGTGCTCTTCAGAAATCAGGTCTGTCCTTTCAAGCAGTTTTTGTTTACAAATCACACATACAGAGTCCAACAGATGACAAGGGTTATAGATCAGGTTAGAATAAGACTTGATAGAAAAATGTCTTTCGATGTGATATTTCTATAAATAAATACAACCAATATTGTTGAGTTGTTTGTGTTTCAGTTTTGAAGGCAATACTTAAAGAGATCCACAATGTTTTTAGCCTTGGCAGCATTGCTGGAATGAGTCTTCAGATCCAAAGATAATTCCTTTTGAAAGGGATGACTCATTACGATATATTCATTCTGGAACTTTCCCTCATGAACCAAGTGCACTGCGTCATAGTCCTGCCTCTTAGGCATCTGTACACAGTACATCCTGAAGAGGGAGGCTATTTCCTGCCACCAGTTCTGTTCTTCTTTTGTGTCCTTGGCCCAGGAACTCCAGCGCCCAGGTGTCTGATACTATGGGCACTTGGGATTTCAGTCTAGCACACTCAATTCTCAGAACACAGGTTTATTCTCAGGGTGATTTATAGCAAGGGATTCTGGTTTCCAGTCTGGTTGAAAAAAGTGAATATTGAATGTCCGTGCCCAGTTCTTAAAGACTCGTTTCTCTGTGATAAAGCGGTGATGACTTCCCTTCCGTCCTCGCTCATGGGAAAGGTACATTGTACATTCATCAGGTCCATAAGGTTCATAATAGTGATAAGGTACTGAAGGGTGACTGGGGTCCCTGTAGGGGAAAAAGAAAATAACTGAATAAGGAAAAAATACTTCTTTGACTGAAGTAAGATGTCATTTGAGTAAGTGTATAAGCACAAACCCTATTTTCAAGTTAAACAAATTTTGACAAAATTTTTTCCCCTGATAATTAAGCAATAAGCAAGAGGAGAGTTTCTGAGGTTATGAAATAAATATAGTGGGCATCAACATCAAATAGGTTGAAAGTGTGCTGCAGGATAGTTAGGTCCTTGGGGTTTAGGAACTGCATGTATTACTAAGCCCCAACTAGTTTTTGTTTTTACTCTTGCTCCCAGACTGCCTGTTCTCACAAGAAGCTATATACGTATTTGAAAAACAAAAATGGATCATTCCCCTTACCAATCTCATTGCCCTCAAATTCTCCAGAAGCCAGTTATATTACAAGCAAACCTAGAGGCTCCTCTCCAGAGCCTTCTTCTAACCCACCTCACCTTGTCAGCTATGCACCAGGCAAACTGACCTCTCTGCCATGTTTGTCCCAACCTTGAAGACTGATGCTTGTGTGCAGTCACCTGGCTGGAATATTCTGCCCACCTGTTCACTCCTTCTTACAACTGGGGATCAACTCAAATGGATTCTCATCAGAGAGGACTGACCTGATGCCTATCTCCTTCACGCTCTCTCACTTGGATTCATTTTTCTTGATAGCTTTAATCACTCTCTGAAATTTCTATTATTGTTTATTTACTTGCTTAATGTCTGATCATGAGAGCAGGCATCCTAGTAGATGCTCAATAAATAATTTTCCAGCTTCTGTTGCTAAAAAAAAAATTATATGGAACTAGCAGTGAAACAGCCTCCAAAGAGGATTTCTCTATCTAGTATGGAAAGCTGACAAATCTAGTTTGATCTGATGGTAGAAAGACATCTCCCTTTCTTCTCTTACTGCACTGTGTACCCAAATCCTCAATCCTGCTGTGTAACAGATAGTCCTAATACTTTTCTGTCACTGTATCTCCATTTTGGCCTCAAACAAGAAAAATGCACTCATTTTTTAAGGTCGTATGCAAAGGATTAGCATATGGGGGGATGGATAGGTATCCTTGTACGTTAGCCCTGGTCTCAAAATAATTTCCATTCTAGGCCAGTCAACTCCACCCTTTCTGTTTTGAAGTCTAGCTGATATGATTAGTCGATTAGTTGAGATGTCCCAGCAGATAAACCTTTCCACCTTAAGTAACACTAACCAACTAGCCCATTGCAGAGACCAAGTTCTTCATAGTCTCTTAGTTCTTTTCAAAAGATCCAGGTTTCTTAAACTCCTGCAAGCCACCTTTCAGCACCTGATGTCTTGGGGTCTCCTGTTTGGTCACTAGGCTCTAAGTACAGTAACTTGGTTTCCCAAAGATGCTCATCTTGCTAGACACCTCTACGTTTTCTTAGAGGAAATCAATACACAAATGGCTTTTAGAGTAGCAACTTTACTGGGGTCAGGGATCGAAGTCTTTTATCAAGAGGGGTGTCAGGTTTGTGGCTCTGACAACAATAAACCTTTGAGCTGCCTCTCCTCTTAGGTTAAATTTCTTCCAGGAAGAGAGATTTATTTTTGTCATGCAGCATTTAAACATTCTTCATCCTGGACTGGATGTGGAGCCGAATTAACACTTTGCATCTCTGTTATGCTTGTCTCAGAAGTAGCTCTTGTTCTGTAGTGAGACACTGGATACCATTCTGTCTTGTTTTTATAGATTTCACTTATCTTTCTACCCTAGACATTGAAATTCCCTCAAAATTTTAATAAAAGATGTCTTCAGTGCACAAAAATGCTTGTCAGGAAAAATTCAAGTTGGAACTGACCACTGTGAAGAAAAAAAATAGAGAGAAATAGAAACTTATGAGTCAAATCTTCTCAGATTCATATGCATCGTTTGGGGAATCATGCGAAATTCATGCTGTCGAGGCATATTTGGGGTTAAGCTTTTATTCCAGCATGAATAAGATTTTAAATCTGTTCCCTCTAAGTTTTGGACATATTATTGGCATCAATCTGTCTAAAGAAACAATTAGGTTTCTAAAAATATCTGAGATTGATTTGACACCTAGGATGGAGGGTAATTGAAAACCAGCTGAAGGATGCTATGGATCAATCTCCTTGTTCAGGAAGGCCATCTCTTTGAATGAAAACTTATCTGACTCCACATTGATCACCTAAAGGGAGAATTAAATTTACATATTTGGTTAGTATGATTTCAACAGTGTCCAAATAAGTGGGGGTTGTTTCCACACTTTGACTGTCCACATGGCAGAAAAATGCTAGGCAGGACTTGAGAAGGCAGAGACAAGCCAATTGCAGGAACAGCCTTCCTGTCTGTAAGCCTGAAATCAACTGTTCATTCAGAAAGCCCTTCCTGGCTTAAGGTCATATTTCCTTAGGTCTTTTCTCAAACCTGATTTTCTAAAGGCTGCCATAGTTTTTTTTTCCCCCTCTAGCTGACCCCAATTAATGCAACAATAAGCATCAGTAGAATTTCTGCATCAGGAGGCTGTTGTTAAAGTGAAGATACTGGCATCCAACTTTATGTTTGGCAGGGTATCTTGGGAGTGAAGGTGGCAGGGAGTGTTGTGGGAGGCATGATAATCACAGAGCCTCTACCCCAAGAGCTAGGAGGGAAGAAATGTTGCAGAACACTGTGAAGAAGGATATATGTTATTCATTACAGAAGAAGCATGTGGACAGAGTGAAAAAAACTAACATTTAATGCACACAGGGAGCTTTAAAGAAATACCATTGACAGTGCTCCATCTGGCTTAATTGATTTGGAGAGGGTCCCAGCATGGACCCTCTTAAGTGACTTAGGTTTGAGTATCAAAATAAGTAATGGTTGTACTGGGTTACCAAACCCATAAAATGAAATAAATATCCATGAGTCTGTGATAATTTCAATAAATAACTGACTAAATAAGTAAAGAGGGAGAAGAAGCAATGCTTCTTTACAGAAGAATTCTAATTAATAAATCTTAAAGAACAGAGGACTAGAATGTCAAATTAGACTAGCACAGTGATGTTGCAGGCAAGATGCCTGAATGACTTTTGAAGGCAGTACTTAAAGTATAAGAAGTAGGTTATTTGTATAAAGTATTTCCCACAAGATATTTATTAATAATAAAAGGAAAAATAATAACTTTACAATGGGTTGACTCAGTAGACACCATCTTAACCAAGTGAGCAAGGTTTTAACACCACTACTAATAAGATATTTTGACATCATGTACCTCTTGCTAAGAGATGGTGAGTAAAGTTTATCACCTCTGTGGTCTCCTTCCCAGTAACACCTAATCTCAGGCTATCATGTAAAAATATCAGACAAACCCCAAATGAGGGACATCTGACAAAACAATGTCCAGAATTCTTCAAAAATCCTGAAGTCACAAATGATAAGGGAAGACAGAGAAATAGTCACACTGGTAGAGTCTAAGGAGACAAGATAAGTAAATGCAAAGGGACCCTGGAAGAGATAAAGACATTGGTAGAAAAACTGGTGAAATGTGAATAAAGTCTGTAGTTTGGTTAAGATGTTTCCTTCCTTCCTTCCTCTCTCCCTCTCTTCCTTTTTTTTTTTTTTTAAGATATATTTATTTATTTATACAAGCACTGGGTACAGTCTGAAGCACAGGAGGGTGAGAGAATTCACCAGAGCGGGTAACAGAACAGACAGACCGGCGAAATACACTGCTGAGGGGAGCAGCGGGCGTGGCAGGAGAGGTCTGTGTGCCATGTGGGATGCTTGTCGGCGGCCTGGGATTGAACCAGCGCTGTAGAGGCTGTGGGCAGCTTCGCAGCCCAGCATTCAACCACTGTGCCACCAGGGGAGGCTCCCTTCCTTCCTTTTATATAGTGTTTGGTGCATTTTAATATGAATATATCATAATTTAATCAACAATTTTCTGATGATATACAAGGAAAATACTGATTAAAGGCTCAAGAGTGAAGGGTGAACCTGAATAGGAATCTGGGGAAGATGTGGCTCCTTCAAGTAAACAATTCCTACAGTTGTCACTTGCATAGGGTTCCCCTAGGGCTGATGTCACTCATAGCTTCTGGATGATGACCACAAAAGAGAATATGCACTGGGTCACATCACAGTTATACCCTCTAGGAAGTGGGGTTTAATCCTCCCCAGCCCTTTAGAGTGGGCTGGACATAGTGACTTCTTGCTGAGCAGTACTCCTGAATCCTTTCAAGGTCATCAAAACAAGGACATTTTCAGTCAACAGGAGCTTAAGGAAACATGACAACAGGGCAGTATGGTGTCCTGGATTGGATCTCAGCAACATACTATTCGAATTTAAGTGCTGTCTGGTGATATCTGTCTTCATTTTGTTATAGCCTGTTATGGTAAAGTCACTGCCGCCATCTTTATTGTGCTCAACAAAGATTACTTGTGTTAGCCTAACAGAAAATGAATTATAAGGAATTCTATAGACTAAAAGTCTTCTGGGCCTGCCAGAATCAGATTCAGAACAAGTTATTCTCAGGCTGCAGCCCCACCTGAAGGGGGAATAGAGCCCCTGTCCACCAGTTTTAATAATTGCATCGCAATTATGCAAAATGTTAACATTAGAAGAAAACGGATGAAGGCTATCCAGGAACTCTCTGTACTATTGTTGCAACATTTTCTAACCTTCCTCTAACACTATTTCAAAACAAAAAGTCCAAAAATAAAATGTTTAAAAGCTCCTTAAGAGAGTCTAATTTGCAGCCAGATTTGAGACAGCTGGTTCAGTTACATACCTGCTAAGCCTAGCACTCAACTTACATGATCTCCTTTACATCTCCACTTAGCGTCTGAGCAAGTTTTGCTGCTCCTGTGTGAGGTGAGCACCCGGCATCTGGCTTCAAACCAGAGTTTATAAACTAGCCAGGTTCCTAGATGTGTTCCTTTCACTCCCAAACAGAGCATTCAGCACTCCACAGAGACTGATTTATTCAGTCCTCACCATGCCCCTAGATGAGAGATACTATTACCCTTTTTTACAAATGAGAAAACACACACAGAAAAACTGGAGAAGTTTCCTGGCCCTGATTTTGATAAAAAGTGTACTTTTAAGAGTGAGACTGTGTCCTAGAAAAATTCCTGTCCCTGCGGTAAGTTTCAGTACTAATAAATCCTGGGTTCCCATTGGGGTTGGCAGCACAAGGTTACAGTACCTGTCCCTGGTACGTTCACCCAATCACCTGTATGTGGAGACACCCCGGGCACTGTGTCAGGAGCTAAGCAGAAGCCTCTGCTTACTTCACAATCTGCCCACTAAATAGCAATGGCAGCAGAATCTGCCAGAATCTGCCTATCTTTTAAATCTCCTAAAACTGAGTCGTACAATTAGAAAGAAGCCTCACACCATCATCAAGCAAGGAGGATATTTCCATTTCTGGGTATGATCAAGTTGACTCTGCTCAGTAGGGTGGTAGCTGGATTATCTATAAGTTTGCAAATGTCCCCAGGAAAGAATAGCACCCCTGTCTTTCTCAGGAACACTCAGACATACTCTTTAAACACGCGTCTCTTATTGGCATTGAAACCCAACATACAGCACCGACTCAGCTATGTCTGAGGGAAGAGCTTAATTAATAGCTCTCAAGTGTCTACATTCTGAAATTAGCTTGCACTGGGGGCCGCTGAGGACACTGTGCAGCACTCAGGAGAGAATATTCTTACACAGGTCTTTGCAAACATCAGTCTCAGGCTTATGAGAACCATTGAGTTATCCTGATTCTGCTGCCTCTATTTTTCATCCTTAGAGCTTCTTCTGGAAGGAGAATGCTTTGCACCTTGGAAACTGGGGGAATAATACTCGTGTCCAGGGCCCAAGGAGCACTAACAGTCCACCCTCCATGGGGTGAAGAACATGAACACTACACCTACCCTCCACAACTCAGGCACATCAGGTGGTGCCATAATATCTCATGATAAGTCAGTGGTACCCAGGAGAGGGAGATGGAAGGTAATGAAAACACTCAGTGACCTGTAAGAGTGGGTCAAATTGTTGCAAAGCTAGAAGAAATGACGAGGGGCTAGGAAAAAAATACAATATATTTTAAATATGCTTCATAAAACGTGAACCACATGGATGTATTACCATTCCATACCCATCCTCCATTAGCAGCTGATTCTATATGGTGGATTGTCGCCAAGTAGGAACTTTCCCTGTTAGCTGGCAGCTTTATTAATGTTCGCTAGCTAATAATTCTAGCAGAATCAACTCTCTGATATTCATGATACCTTTGAGATGTCCTTCACATTATGGATGAGATATTAATTTAGTTCCATGACAGTGATCACTCTGAGTCATTACTCTGCTAATTAATACTCAAGAAATGATGGGTAACAGAGTTGTAAACTTGGTAATGTCTTAAGTATGACCAGAAATAAGATTATTAGGTAGCGTTTAAATGCTTGGCCCATTATGATCACAAATAATTTACAATGGAAAATGAGATTAAAAATACTCACCATAACTTAGTTTGGAAAGCAATGATAACAGATCTTTTCACTGCAATTTATAGTCCATCTAGAGAGAATGGATTTGGCTTCCTATACGGTCATGGCATGATTTAAGGGTCTACTGTCCGCATAATAATATATTTTGATGCTGTCTCGGGAGCAACAAGATATTAATTTTCTCCAGCTTTCTGAACACGATGAGCCTGCAGTCTGGTGATGGAGGCAGGGTGAAGACTGCGCCCAAGTCCCTCAGGGGACCAATGCTGGTCTTGGCTAAGAATAAAATAGTGACTGCTACTGCCTTCTAAGGACTCTTGAAATCTGAACTTGCCATTTGCATTATATTTTTATTCACTTGGCACTTTTGGTCTTGAGATAAGTTTATAATCAGTCCTTCAGCAAATGGGTCATTCGGTACTGAGTATGTTCTAAGTGCCAGGTGCAATGACACGGGCTGAAAGTAGAACTTGGATTGATACCTGACTCCTTCTCTTTCTCTCCAAAGAGCCTATAGCAAATGAAGACGTGAGTGAGGCAGTCAATGAGTTGGAGCAGGGGTGGGGATGGTAGAGGGCATGAGGGTACAGGTGAGATCTGACTCAAACACGAATAAGGATTGGGGGGTTGAGAGGTGGGACAGGTGAGAGCTGCTGAGTCTGAAACAGTGGAGTGAGGAATTAAAAGCTTTGGCTCTTGATACCTGGAGCTTTGAATTCAAATCCTAGTGCTGCAGTTTACCTGCTCTCTGATTTTGGTCAGCTCTTTCACGTCTTTAAGCTTCATATGGAAAATGATAAAAATGTTCACCTCATGGGATTATCATAAAGTTTCAATAACATGGTGCAGGTATTCATACTAAGCCCAGAACTAGAATGTGCAGGAAAAAAATACCAGGCATTCAGACTCTTAGTAAAGATCCAGTAGTAAACAGCTAGGTTGGGAGGGGACAGACATTGTAAACTAAGGACCAAGGGCAGTTGTCTATAGGGTGAGGTTCTATGAAAGATTTGGTATGGCTAAAATGAGTTGGTGTAAGTAGAGATAAGACAAATGTAATATATAGAGGCCAGATCCTGAGGAGGTTGTGTGTGAAGCTAGGGACTGTGGACTTTGTTATAGAAGCTTTGGGGAGCTGCTTGAGGGGTTTAAGTGAGAGTCAGACCTGTGATTTGTGAAGCAGCACAGTGGTGTTTGGAGAGGAAGGAGAAAGAGCAGAGCTGAAAGGAGCATTCAGGATGCTATTGTGCTGACCGAGCACCAAATGAAGGGGAAAGGCCTCATGCTAATCAAATGACTTCTACTCAGTTAGTGTTAGATTCTGCCAGGTTTTGAAGAACATATGGCCATCATCTGCCACTATGGTCATTTATATTCTCACTGCTTCCATTTGTTTTATAAATATGAATGTGGGTTTTCAATTCTTCCTAAGAAATCCATATGCTTAATAGTTTGGAGACTACCAGAAGTTTTCTCAGCAATGAGTTTCTCCTGGAAGAAAGTCAGGTACTTTGTGTAGGATGAGAAGGCCAGAGCTCCAGGGGGGCTGGATGGAAAATGCCAGCTCCAGACTTGGAGGGCTGAATATCTCAACCCTGGTTGTCTTAGAAATCAGACGCTCCTGGATTGTTGGACTGTCTGCTTCTCCAGGATAATTTAGCCCCCCAGCTTCCTCTCCTATCTGCCCCCTTCTGGGGACCATGCATGCTTAGAGCAGGCGATATTACCTTTGGGGCACTGCCACCCTAAGCCAATAGTCACGAGCCCACGAGTTCAATGTTTTGTTCCTGTGCTTTGGCTCCCCTGGCAATAAGAAAGCAATGATGAGGATTTTTCTGAAAAATGTGTGAGAGTTTGATTTAGATTGGAAAGCAACATGATTGCGTCTTAGATCAGATGCTGTCAAAATTCTTATTTGTCATGGGATTCTTTGTCGAAAAGTTTCTTACACAGAGCTCATATATGAAAGAACTGGAAGTGGGTCTACTCTTGTTGAAGTGTGTGTGTGTGTGTGTGTGTGCATGTGCACGCCTGAGCTTCTCCTTTCCTGACTCCTTGCCCTATTCTACCTGATATGGTCAGTGGGATACAAGGATTCTTCTTGTGCCGGAGAAACCCAGAGGAGGATGTTTAATGCAGCTCATTGAGTCAGATGCTATAGACAGTGAATGTTTTCTCCACAGGTACCTTGGGTAACTTTCTGTCCCTTATGACTCAGTTGCATTCAAGTGACACCCAAGTGCTTGAAGGCAGAAGCTCGGTCTCACTTGTCTTTGAATGCATGATTGCCCCATACAAGTTAGTTCAATGAAGGAAAGTCTATAATTAATTTAGTAAATCACTTCTTCTACAGTTATTAGTTTTGTTTTAAAAGTCTGAAAAGGTAATTCACCAAAAATGAACAGGAGCTAAGGGTTATGTGAAACAGTCCTTAACAGTGATGAAAAGGGGGATCCAGTTCACATAGGATGCCTTTCCAGCAACCAGGCCCTCCCCACCAACGAGCACATTCATTAGTGTTCTCTGGGCATCTCCTCAAACTTTGGGAATAGTATCCATAACTGCATATTAGTGAGTGCTTTTACCTGGGAACTTTCTATGAGCTTAACATATACTGGATTTGGGCCCAGCATTTCTCATCTATTATCTTATGGACTTATCATATAAGTTATATGATTATAAATAATCATATTTTATATATCATAAAATATATATTATATCATCATATAAAGGTAAGTGCTACCATCATCATCATTTTACAGATGCAGAAGCTAAGGCTTCTGTGACAATTATTAAATAACTTGTCCAAGGTCACTAAGGCTCAGTGAGGTCAAATAACTTTCTCAAGGTCACACAGCTTCTGAAAAGCAGCAATGGTGATTTTCATCATATAAATACTCTTTACTCCAGCACTAAAGATGTGTCTTATTTGGCTCATTACAGTTCTCAGCCTTTTTCCAAATAAAGACACAAGAAGGAAGGTCAGACTAGAGGCAGGACTGACTTACAAGTTGCTTATTCATTATCCTTGGCACATAGTGTTTGTGTCATTTGATTGGAGGTGGCTTTGCTATGTTCTGCAGAACCTACTTCGACTCAGAGTCCATCTTGTCGTCTCTCACTGCCACACTGAGACTTTTGGGTGAATGGCTGGAGCAGCCTGACTCAGTTGGCAGAAAAGAAAGTGGAGAGCATATGCTGATTGTCATGGCAGACCCCACACTGCAGCCTCTGTCTGAAGACTCTGGTCCAGCAGACAAATGGGCTTAGGAACCAACTACAACAAATAAATTAAATTCAGGCCACTTTCCTGTTGATCCTTTTAAACTCCTCTCTGCTCTGGCCTTTGCTACAAACCTTGAGTATTCACTGGACCCAGACTATATTTCCTATTCTCAAATCAAAGCTTTCCTGATTATATTACAGTCTGACTACTTGTTGGTTGACAGTTCAATGTATTTTTTTTGTGGGTAAGACTTATCATAAGACTCTAAGAGGTAAGAACTATGTCCTATTCTTTGAACCCTCAAAATTTTTGATTATCTTTTTGGATAATTCTCAAGTAGTTAGGATAATAGTTATTCCATATATCGACAGTAAAATATTAATAGGAATATTAATGATACTAATAACCTTTCTTGAGCAATAGCCGTGTGCTGGTCATTGTCAGACGCTCTACATCCATGAGCTTATTTAATGCCCACCCCGTGACCAGCTTGCTGTTATTACTGTTTTCTCATCCTCATCAGATGAGAAAAGCAAGGTTCAAGGATACTCAAGTGAGGAAGTGGGTGGTGGTGGTTCAACCAACATATCCTGGGAAAGAAGGTAAAAGGAGCGCGGAATCAGTCTGCGCTGCTCCTGGTCTTTCCCTTCTTCATCCTGAACAGAAAGGACTGAGAGCAGGATACCCTCTCCAGCCACCCCTCTCCACCAGAGGACATGTCTCCACTTTCTTAGACAGGGTTCTAGGCACAGGGATCCTTTGGAAGATTTCTTGCTAAAAGCATCTTTTGAGATCAGTTATGGAAACTTTGGGATAGTGATTGAGGAACAGAAACCAGAGCTATTAGCAACATATGGTGCATGGACTTCATCTTGACTTCCTTGTTAGTGTAAATCCATAAAATGTTTTCATTGTATGCACATGAAGTCATGATGAACTAACTCTGAGTAAGAGAAATGACAGGTTAACTTGCCTTTCATTTGTTTTCCATAATAAATGGAATATTTCCTTGAACACTCGAAGTCATTAACATTTCAATTTATTCATGCTTTCTCTCTGGCGTCCTAATGGCAATATTACATAATTATACCTGCCGTATAACCATCAACTTTGACAGTTCTTTGCATGCCCGTAAGTGCTGCTCCCAGTGCCTTTGTTAGTCTGTTGCTTTGAGGAGGCAGTTTGCTCTTTTACATCATCCTACCTACTTTTTTGCAGATAAGTTGTTAAACAGGGAAGCAGGGCCATTGAATTAAGTGATGAGGAATGCGGTGAGGATCCAAGCTAAATCTTGCTATGTGCTGGCAGTGTTCCAAGCAATTTACATGTATTAGCTTATTTAATCCACCTACAACCCTTTGACACAGAGTCTATTATTATCATCAAATCCACTTTTAATGATAAGGAAGCTGGACAGAGAGATTGAGCAATTTACTCAAGGTCACGATAGGTTGGTAAGTGGCTCAACTAGACCTTGAACCCGTGTAGTCTGGCTCCAGACTCCACATCTTTCCTAATTACATTATGTTGTCCCTGGGGGTGAGGGTCCAGACATATCTATCCACACCTTTCCTTCTCCTTTGTCACCCAACTTTACATGTAAACTAGTACTGCTGCTGTGTTGGGTCTCAGGATTAAAAGGAGTGGAAGAGGGCCTCCCCAGTGGCGCAGCGGTTGAGCGCTGGGTTGCGAAGCTGCCTGCGGCCTCTGCGGCGCCGGTTCGATCCCCGGCTGCTCCCCGGCCACCGGAGGAGGGTCCCACATGGCGCGCAGACCTCTCCTGCCGCCCGCTGCTCCCCTCAGCAGTGTACTTGGGTCCTTCTGCCTGCTCTGCTCCCCGCTCTGGCTCTGGTGAATTCTCTCACCCTCCCGCGCTTCTGACTGTACCCAGTGCTTGTATAAACAAAAAAAAACAAACAAACAAACAAATAAATAATAAATAAATAAAAACATCTGACTGTACCCAGTGCTTGTATAAACAAAAAAACAAACAAACAAATAAATAATAAATAAATAAAAACATGCCTCTAAAAAAAAAATAAAATAAAAAAAAAAAAAAAAAGGAGTAGAAGGAATGTGGCAAAATGGTAACAATATGATCACATACTCTCCTTGCTTCACACCTCCAAACTGTAGATTTTGCCTACAAGCCCAGGGCTTCAAGAAGTTGTTAGGTTTAAAACCCAGGAAGGTCTAAGCAAGAATATGTTTTTTTTTTTTCCTAGCCTTAAGCTGTTTATTTGACTGTTCATGTGAGTTGAAGTTATTTATCTTCTTCTTGTGCACACATTCTAAAGCACGAATGCTGGACTGAAAGTCCCATTTTCAAATGCTGACCATCTCTTGAAATAAGTGTTATGTGTTTCTGTGTAGCTTGTATATCTTATTGACATGGAAAGATTTTTATTTATCAGGCAGTTCCCTTTGAAATTATAGTTTCATTGCTTTCTCTATCAGTCTCTTCCCGAGCATATGTTTTAATGAGCAAGTTTAAAAAACCTCTATTCCAGGTTTTGTTAGTTGGAGGTCAGGACTGAGGCCATGTCAGAGCAGCCGGGAAACTGGGGTATTTTCTGAATTTATTGATATCGTACTTTTAGTTAGAGAAGAGTTTTCATTTAGGCTTCCCTAAATTAGGCCCTGACTTTCTAAGCTCATCTGTTAGTACACCCCAAACTCTGCCTAGGCACAGACCAGGAGTTAACTTAAGGTGGCAACAGAAATGCTTGTATGTTCCCTTTAAAGTGATACATCAAAATAATTTTGCCTGTGCTAACCTCAGAAACTTCTTTGAGGACTCACCTCTAGAAGCAAAGAAAATGAAGGAACAGATAAACAGCTGGGACTACATAGTAAAAGCTTCTATACAGCAAAAGAAACAATAACCAAAACGAAGAGATCCTTACTGATTAGGAGAAAATATTCTCATTCTGTACTGATAAGGGACTGATATCAAAGATCTACATAGAGCTCACATGACTCAACAAAAACAAACAACCCAGTCAAAAAAACGGGCAGAAGAACTAAAGTAAAAAGATAGTTCTCCAACGAAGAAATGCAAATGGCCAAAAGGTAAATGAAAAAATGTTCAACATCATTTATAATCAGGAAAATGCAAGTCAAAATGAGATAACACCTTACACCAGTGAGAACTGTCTATGTCAAAAAGACTGGCAACAGAAAGAAAAAGAAAAATACCAGATGGTCTCACTCATAGCAGGAATTTAGAAAACCTAAATAAGGGACCAGGAAAAAGCTAATTAAAATAAAGGTAAAAATCAAAATCAACAAGCAACTATAAACCAGAGACACATTATGGGGGGGGAGAAGGGAGCAGGATCAAAACAAGGTGGGGTGGGAATTGTATGGGGACTATAACCAAGATGAAAATGCAAACATTGTGCAAAAATGAAAAATGATGTAAAAATATAAAAATTAAAAAAAAAAAAGACTGGCAACAACAAATGTGGTGAGGATATGGTGGTAGGAATGCAAACTGGTCCAACCACTATGGAAAGCTGTGTGGAGTTTCCTCAAATTACTAAAAAAACATCTAGCATATGACCCAGCAATTCTACTCCTGGGTATCTAGCCCAAGGACACAAAAACCTTAATTTGCACTACTATATGTTTATTGAAGCACTATTTACAATAACTAAGATATGGAAAAAACCTAAGTGCCCCCAAACAGATGACTGGATCAAGAAGAAGTGATATATATACACAATGGAATACTACTCACCATTCAAAAAGATAAACTCATGCCATTCACAGCAACATAGATGGAGCTGGAAGATTATGCTCAGTGAAATATACCAGAAGGAAAAAGAATAATTTTGGGGTCCTCCCTGGTGGCACAGGCAGTTGAGCGCAGTGCTGTGAAGCTGCAGCCTCTGCAGCGCCGGTTGGATCCCCACAGGCTGCGGAGAAACCCACATGGCGCAGCAGACCTCTCCTGTCTCACCTCTTGCTCCCCTCAGCAGTGTATTTCTATTGTTCTGCATGTTCTGTTCCCTGCTCTGTCTCTGGTGAATCCTCTCACCCCCTGCTCCTCTGGCCTACACCCTAGCACATCTGGCCTATACCCCAATTCTTGTATAAATAAAATAAATCTTAAAAAAAAAGAGAAAGAATAATATTGGATGGTTTCACTTATAGGAGGAATATAGGGAAATTGGATAAGAGGTAAAAAAAAAATTAGCAGGCAAATTATAGATCTGAGACATATAGCAGGGGAGGAGGAAGGAGAGGGGTCAAAACAGGGGAGGGGAGAGCACAAGGGACTATGGTGATGGTTCACAGGGTGCTGTGGTGGTGGGAGATTTATGAGGATGACACCTGAGGGGAGAAATCAAATATTGTACAAAAATGAACAACGTTGTAAGAAAATAAAAAAAAATAATTATGCCTATGCTATTGGTCTTAGAAGCACAAACCGAGGCTGCTGATGTGGCAAGGGAAAGAGGCTCAGAGGAATATTTTAATTTTAGAAAACAGGCTTACTGTCAAAGAAATTGCCCTCTTTAGTTCATTAAAAATTACCACATTCCTTTCAAATGAGAACAAAACTAATATTCCTAATGCTAGTTCATCGTTAATATTATGCCAATTATTGCATTACTTTTGGTTGATAAATATTCAGAGGCTAAATGAAGCCCACAAGATGGATTAATTCTCCACCAGTACAAACAAAAACTTTCAATATTTTATATCACATAATTAAATGCTGTTTGTTGTTTCTAGATCCAGAACTTGGGACATGTTAATTAATTGCTTCAAGAAGACAGTTAGACATGTTTTGTATTTGATATTTGGAATCAGATATTTATAAACCCTGTACAATGCTTCTGATGAATTACACTTGCTGAATAAATCCTACCTGCAGAAGTCTGGGGGCACCATGCCATAAACATTGATCCTGTCACAGAGCTCCAGGGCAATCGTCATTGTGAACCAGCCGGTGCTGAGCCAAGTGTTGGAGATCTTCCTGGAAGGAACAACAATTAATTCTGCAAGCTAGTAAAGGAACTGTTACATCCACTGCCATTTCAAATCCTTTCTGGAGCAAGACTGACTGTGGACACACAGTCTTTTTTCTCTCCACTTGGTAAAGAGCTGGAACTTTACCGAATAGAAATTTCTTACCACCACCACCATATTCTACAGCACAATTAAAGTGGTTGATGCTCCACATGGTGGATTTGCCACATGAAAGGATGCTCACGCCACTGCTACATCATCAGAGAGGATGATCAATGGTTTAATGTTTAAGTGCATACCGCCACCACTCAATTTCTTGTAAGTGGCAATTTCAAGTAACTAGAAATATTCCTTGCTCCTCAAGCAGACTAGATAGTGAAGAGTTTATTAACATGAATAAACACAAAGATGTGGTGTCTACTGATCAACTGATCTATCAAACTGTTTGCGGGAAAGGGAGCCCAAAACAATCTTAGGGCAAAATCGTGCCTTCCATTAAGCAAATTAACACCCAACATCTTGATTGAATGTCTTTTCTTAGAGTAGAAGGGTCACAGGCATGCCTATGTTTAACCGAACATTTGCTTTATTTTTACCTCAGAATATTCAAAACCTTAAGCCAATTTTTTATTACTGGCCAAAATTGACAAAATATAAGGAAAGAATCTGTGAATTCCAACATTTATTCATTCACCATCCAGACATCTGCACTCAAATCTAGCCACATGCAAAGCACAAGAATAACTGTGAAGACATAATATCAAGGTTTAAATTGACCCAGGGAGAATGACTTGGTCTACCATGCTAAGCTGCTCTGAATATTAATTTCAATTCTTTGGGGATTGCTGCTTTGCTTTTTTTTTTTTTTTCCAGGGCTTATGGCATGCCTCATTAGCCAGTTTCGATCCTTATCCCCAAGGTCAGACTGCCTGACTTTGCCTGGGTCACAGCACCTTATGTGATGCGAATAACAGAATCACAGAGAGCATTTCTGTTTATAACGTGGAGCACCCTTCCTTGAAAAGGAAGACTTTTCGTTAAGCAGTCTGCATCATTTTCATTTCATATAAGGAACTGCAATAGTAACAATAAAAAGGCATTTACTTTGTCAGATAGAATTGGGTGATTTAGTTATTCCTGAGTTCATGGCTTTGACTTTGTGTTCTTAAACGCTTTACCCTTTTTTTGTTTTCCAACCCATTGTCTCTTGACCCAGTAATGCCCAGAAGCACATCTAAAAGCTCTCAAAGATGGGGTAACGTGGGTTTGTGTGTTTCCAGTTTCTTCACTAACAGGCCCGGATTTTGCTGAACACTGAGCCTTGATTTCCTACCTATAAAGTAGGCATGGGAGATGCTATGTCCTTGGGCTATTTTGAGGTCTTAATGAGAAGCATTCACAAAGGACATCTTGACCTGTGTGTTGATACATCAAAACTCCTTCCTCCTTTCTTGGTTGGCACAAATGAAGTAAATAATTCAGGTATTCCTTTCAAGTACTTTTTAGCATCACAAAGAAACTGATATTCTTCCAAAACCGCTACTGGGATCTCAGGAAGAGCCATCATTTCTAGTCAAGGCAGAAATTACAAAGTTCTGGGATTCTGGGGTCTGCAATCTACATAGTTATTAACCATCCTCTTTTCTCAGGAGCACCATGCAATCACAAGAACTTTGGGACTGAGGGAGGTGGGATGGGGCAGAGTTGACGGATGGGCAGCAGAGAGGGGAAGTGCACCGCCTCAAATTGGAGCCTGTCCTTGCTCATGTGGCTGTGACAATGTGGGGCTGGGTGTTCTGGACTTAAAATGGGTTAGTGAATAACTGAGAGGATGTGGAGCAGGAATAATGACAGCTCAGGAAATCCTCAGATTCCTGATCTGGGACCTACATCTGTGTCCCCATGCTTTTAGAGTTGTCGGAAATGCCAGGAGGGTTTTTCCCAGTGGCAGAAACTCCCCTGTAATTTTGGCTTTCTTTGTGTGATGAAGATCACAAGCCACAGCCTGAAATACAGGAGGATGTGACTCTACAGAAAAAGTTTTCATGGGTAAAAATGGGGTGAATACAAAGTGGAGAGGGAAAGAAACTAAAGTGAAGCGTTCTTTAAAGTGCCACTTAAAATTCCATAGACTTCCTAAATAATAGCCTTTGGGATCACGTGCTGTAGTAATGCAACCACTTTATGCTGTCTTTCTAAAAAGATTTGAACCCTTTTTCCGACAAAGGAATATCTACTGTTTTTACACTTAATCAGCTGTAATGAAGGCATATGAAGAGCTGTCATGTGCTTATTAGGGAAAATTATCAGATATTCTTTTATATGATGAAGTAACACACTGAGCTGATAATTCTATAGTGCACACTAAATTACAATTAAAGGCCTTTCTGCTCCACCAGAATCTCATTTATAATCTCTATGGAAATATTCTTCCTGCAGTTATTTCATTTATGCTTCCTTTATGTAATTACTATAATATTGGTTCTGAATCATATTTTCCTAATGTACCCTTATTCAATTATAAAGTTATTTTCAAGTACAGTTACTTTCTAATATCAAAGAATACCACTTGGCCATCTATGTCATTTGTCATGCTTCTTAATTGCAGATTGTTACTGAGCCATTTTCCCTTCACTTTTAAATAGGGTGAAACTTCTATAAATCAAAATCTATTGAATTATCCTATTTTTTTAAAGATACCAGCCTGAAATGAATGTCCTAATCATGAGATACATAAAGTCATATATATTCCACACTTTGTGTATATCTTCAACGCATGCTGCTGTTTATATGGAATAGCTTCCATAGATGAAACTCCTTTAGACCTTAAATACTTTGTGTTTTAATTGACAGAAATAGTTTTGTTATCAAGTGCTATTTCTGACTTGGTTCTTGTAGCTTAGAATAACTTGCAGCTTAAGAATATCAACACATGAGAATTTTGGTCAATATATATTAGTTTCTTTAAAACAGTTTCCCAAAGGTAAGAGAAACAAAGATTTTAGGAGTGACAATGTACTTTGGCACTGTACAAGTTCGTGTGATTCCTCTGAGTCGAGAGGACCTTTGCGTGTGGACCTTTGTATCTGCACTTGAGATGGTCAGTGGACAAAACACAAAGATTCAGCTCCCTCCCTACCAGCTGGGCTCGCCAGGGGGGACAGATATATTTATTTATTATTTTTTTTTTAAGATTTTTATTTGTTTATTTATTTATTTATACAAGCACTGGGTACAGTCAGAGGTGTGGGAGGGTGAGAGAATTCACCAGAGCCAGAGCGGAGAGCAGAACAGAGTGACGAAGTACACTGCTGAGGGGAGCAGCGGGCGGCAGGAGAGGTCTGCGCGCCATGTGGGACCCTCCTCCCGTGGCCAGGGAGCTGCCAGGGATCGAACCGGTGCTGTAGAGATCGCAGGCAGCTTTGCAACCCAGCGCTCAACCGCTGCACCACTGGGGAGGCCCCGGGACAGATATATTTAAAAGGTTTGCAGCTGGTCAGAATGTAATGCATTTAGTGAGTAGGCAATGGCACGATGTGAGATTGTTTCTGAAAGATCGAAGTAACTAAAGGGTGGAATGACTTAGTCTACAAGTTTTCAACTTAAAATAATTCCTTAAGGAGATACAGAGCAATGTGTAATTATCCCAAACCGCTAACACTGTAGCAGTGTTTCAGGAATACTTAAATTTAGCAAACAACCATTAAACTCAAAAGAGAGAAGTGTTTTTCTATTGAAGAGAGTGTTTCTACTTATTTTGCATTTTCTAATCAGACAAAAATCAAACTGTAAATAACTCTCCTCACTCCCATTCTTTTATAAAATGCTCTCTTGATTAAATAGCATATTCAAATGAGTGACAGTCTTTTTTATTTGTGGGTTTTGAAGGGCAAAAACTGAATGGATTTTGTGGCAGCTCATGAAGATGACCAAGATACCTTCTGAGACCTCCTGGCTGGATTAACTCTGGGGTACACTTGGATCCAGGGTAGAAAGATTGCCATAGCACTATGATTCAGCTCCCCGCTCCTCCCTCCATCAGACTCAAACCCAATCCTGCCTGGACTAGTCTTCAAATGGCCACAAAGTTTCCAGGATTTGAAAAGAAGATTCTGCCAGGGGCTTTCCTGGTGGCGGAAGGGGTTAATAAGCACAGCACTGTGAAGCTGTCCGCAGCCTCTGCAGCATGAGTTCGATCCTACCCCGGCTGGCCAGGGAGCTACTCACATGGTGCAGCAGACCTCTCCGGTCTCACCCACTGCTCCCCTCAACAGTGTATTTCAGTAGATCCACCTGTTCTGCTTCCCACTGTCTCTGGTGAATCCTCTCACGCCTCACACGTCTGGCCTGTACCCCAGTTCTTGTATGCATAAATAAATAAATCTTTGAAAAAAAAGTTCTTCCACACAAAGAATTTGGGACACTGGCTTTTTTTCAAATTCTATTCTCCAACAATGAGCTGTCTATACTAGTCAAACAATGTATTTTTTATTTATCATATCCCTTTGCTTTAAGATATACAAAAACTAGGTAACAGTTTTCACAAGGGTGGGGTAAATTCCATCATTAAATACATTATAAAGCACATGTTTTAGAATTAAGGAAATTGAATTCTTAGACCAGTCCTATGAGGTCTAGTCAAGCTGCCTTTTCACATGCAGTTACCGAGAGGTGAGATAACTTGTCCAAGGTCACAGAACTAGTGAGTGACAGAATCAGAATTCCAACCTAGAGCTGTGTATTTGAACTATACTGCACTGCTACCTTCCACACCTAGCTTGTCCTTTTTTTCACCAAGATTTGGGCAGCTCAAGGCCCTTCATTTCTGCTTCACTGGGGCCACTTCCCTGGAGCCCTGCTGACTGCAGATACAGGAGACTTTCTCCAACCCCAATTCTCTCACTTTTGATCCCTTGCACCCATAAGGAGCTTCTTGCCCCTGTCCTAGGATCTTATTTACTTAGATAGACACTTTTATGCCTGGGCCTTAGGCCTAAAAAAAGGTTTTCCCAAATTCCCCCATCTCTCAGACTAGTGTTTTTCAAAATATTTCTACCTATTGTGACAAATACATTTTACATCGAGATTAGCATCTGTGTGCTATCTGCTGATCTATCTATATTTAGATGGTTTTCATTTTTTAAATGTGCCAATTTCAGTGGGTTTTAGTTTATTCACTAGGTTGTATAATCATCACCACCGTCTAACTTCAAAACATTTTCATCACCTCAAAAAGAACCCCCTATACGTGTGTGTGTATATATACATAAAGTATTTATATGTATAAAACCAAAACCAAATATTGTTTCATGAAACAATACCTTGCCTTACTTACTATGAAGGATAAATGTTGATATTGTCTGTTCTGTTCCATTTCATTCTATTCTTTCCATTATATTAAAGAAAAAAATCTTGCAGTGACTCACTACATTGATTTCATGTCCCATCACTGATTTGTAACTAGCAGCTTGGAAAAACTTACCCTAGAGTCTGGCAGGTGTCCCTGCCCTGCATGCTACAGAAGTGCTACGTGGTGTGAATATCTGTAAGACTTTGTATCTGGGATGGCAGAGTCTAGGCCTGTTTATGACTATTTTCCGTGTCAAGCCCCATGTCAAGAGTGGTGAAGTTGTAGCTACTCAATAAATATGGTTTGGCTGACAAGATGTTTTCCTTTTGAAAGCAAAGAGAATTCTCACCGACACACTTTAGGTTAGTGTTCACACAATTAAATGAAGCACACTGAAGCTACTATCTTGTACCTATTACCAGTGTAAACTAGCAACTGTGTAACCTCTTCCTCCAAAACAGGAATTTGGCCCCGGATTATCCATATAATGGTCTCAGTACTTCATTTCA
The DNA here is from genome assembly GCF_014898055.3 of Talpa occidentalis. NCBI lineage: Eukaryota > Metazoa > Chordata > Mammalia > Eulipotyphla > Talpidae > Talpa > Talpa occidentalis. The sequence continues at coordinate 48,469,073 of NW_023605305.1, forward strand.
CTTTGCTTATAAATTCAGCTTGAGAAGCCCAATCTCCAGGAGGACCGAGTTGAGTTTTGTCAATGGCATGAACCATGGAGTCACATAACCCCTCTCCCCCAGCAAGTTTTGCTTTTGGTGAATCAGGCAGCAAAGACTTTGTCTCTGGCATCCCCTGCCACCCGCTGCTGGGCGCCTCCTACCTGTCTTTGCCTGTCTCCCGCTTGAACAGCTCATCGAACTGCAGCATCTTGTGGCGCGTGATCATGAAGGCCTTCAGCCGGGGCAGCACCTGGCTCAGGAGCTGCAGGTTGTTGTAGACCTGGCCCTTGCCGTCGCGCCGCATGTAGCTGCTGGGGCCCCAGAAGATGAACACAGTGCCCTGGCTCACATTGAGCAGGTCGTGGCGGTTGCGGAGGATCCTCTGGATACTGGAATGCGCGATCACCCGCAGGCTGGTGCGGTTGCCCACGTCGCGTCCATAGCCGCGCGTGGGGGCATCATTCATGCGGATGACACACTCGGTCTGGTCAATCTGGGGGCCTTGCCGGCTGCGCAGCAGATGCCCGGAGCTGGTCACCAGGGCGCAGTCCCCGCAGTGCATTTTCAAGGGCTGGAAGGCAGGGCAAGAAGGACATCTTCAGTGGCAACCATCACTGGTTACTCCCCTGACTCTGGAGAAGGCTGTTCATCTCTCCTCTCCATCCCATGACAGAATAGATCCCTTTTGCTATCAATCACCCATCAGCCCTTATTCTCTCCCAAATTGGTGACCTGGAGCATCCAACGAGCGGGAATGAGCTGCCAAATCCTGGACTTGGGCTTTACTGGTATTAAATTATTATACCAAATTGTCACATAAACCCTCAGAGTTGCTTCTGCCTTCATTTGTAGATGATATTTAGGCTCACTCATGTTAAGAAATTTGCTCCAGGATGCATAACTAGCAAGGCATCCAGTCATACTTTCAAAGCCAGTTCTTTCTGACCCCCAGGTTGAAGGAAATACTATAGTACAAATTGCTGTGACACTAGTTTTGATGCTTTTAACTTACCTTATGGAAAGTGAAGCATTTATCAATATTCTTGGATGCTGTACAAACATACTTATCCAAATAAACATTGTCTAACAATCACATGAGAAATCACAGGCAAATTGTAACCTATCCGATGCTAGGATTTTGAAATGACAATTAGAATAGTTTCCAGAAAAAAAAAAGAAAAATACCGGATGGTTCTCTTATAGGAGGGATGTAGGGGATCCAAATAGGGATCAAGAAAAAAAAGTAATTATAATAAAGTAAAAATAAAAATCAATAGGCAACTATAAACCAGAGACACTCTGTAGGGGGGAGGGAGGAGGGAGTTGGATCGAAACAGGAGAGGGAAGAGCACAAGGGACTATGGTGATGGTGCACAGGTGAATTGCTGGTGGGAATTCTTTTTTTTTTTTTTAAATAATAAATTTTATTTTTATATTCCCCATACAATTGCAGCCCCCCATTCTGACCCCAATCCCTCCCCTCCCGCCCCTCACCCCCCAAAAAGTGTCTCTCGTTCATAGTTTTTTGTTGATTTTGATTTTTACTTTCTTATAGTTATTCATTTTCCTGGTCCCTTATTTAAGTTTTCTAGATTCCTGCTATGAGTGAGACCATCCGGTATTTTTCATTTTCTTTTTGGCTTATTTCGCTGAGCATGATCCCTTCCAGTGCCATCCACGTTGCTGCAAATTGCATGTGTTTATCTTTTTTGAATGCTGAGTAATATTCCATGGTATATATGTACCACATCTTCTTGATCCAGTCATCTATTTTTGGGCATTTGGGTTGTTTCCAAAGCTTAGCTATTGTAAACAGTGCTGCTATAAACATAGGGGTGCAGGTGTTCTTTGGAATGGATGTTTCTGTGTCCTTTGGGTAAAGACCTAGGAGTGGAATTGCTGGATCATATGGAAGCTCTATGTTTAGTAGGTCAAGAAATCTCCACACAGCTCTCCATAGTGGTTGGACCAGTTTGCACTCCCTGCTGGTGGGAATTCTATGGGGACTATACCCAAGACGATAAAGCATATATTACACAAAAATGAAGAATGATGTAACAAATACATAGCATTATAATAAAAAAGGAAAAAAGGGGGGGAAAAAGGACAATTTCTCCCATTATAATGGGGGGGGGAGAGTTGGAGAGAGAGAGAAAGATTGAGAGACTAAGTTGTCCCATCTTGAAAAAAGTTAAAAGGTCTCCGGTTGAGAGTGACAGAACTTATCTAGTGAACATGGGCCCTGTGCATAGAAGCCCCGGCTCACCAGGGACAACCCCAGTGAGAGTTCATGTCATCACCCCAAACCAATGACTTGCTTTCTGTACACTTACATGCTAACAGATTAAACATCGTCCTGTTCACGTTTAATGAGGAATATCTCTTAGTTGCTGTTTGAAGATAGTGTAATTAGGACCTAAGGCCAAGGCCAGTAAAGTGCACAAGAAAATGACAATCAAGTATGTTCTGTAGGAAAGTTCATTGTTCAATTTCCCCCAGAGCCTCTACCCTTCTTCCCTGTTAACTATGAATGCGACACGCTGGCTCCCTGTACAATCTCAGGAAATCGGATCCAATTTAGTGTGACATTATTAAGTATTGCATTTACTCTGGGAATTTCCTGAGCATAGATAGCCCTGTCTCCAGAACCAGACAGAGAGCTGCTGGGGGCAACTCTCTGCCTTCACTGCATAGTGACCAAAGGCACCAACTCCGGGGGCTGACAGGATGGGTCCAGCCTTGTTTTTACCACCTACTAGCTATGGGACCTTGACAAGTCACTAATCTCCACAAGTCCCAGTTTTCTCATCTCTAATGAAGATAATTAACGACACATTTACCATGATAGAATGAAACAAGCTAAAGCACACAGTTTAGACTGAACTATTTGAAGTTGCCAATATTTGCATGTAAACACTTGGGTTTGACCCCAATCCATAGCATAATATCTGGCATAGCGATGATTCAAGAAATTATAGCTGCTATTGAGATTATCAATCAGTGTGCTGTTCACTGCAGGTATTCACCAAATCAGTACTTAACACTTTGGGGAATAATTGACACGTGGGCTTTTGAAATAGAGATTCTGTCATTGCAAACTCTCATCATTCATTTGACACCCGATTGCTCTTAGGTGACAGGTGCCGTGCTAGGTAGTGAATGGAAATGCAGTGGGGTAAGAATCCCTTAGAGCTTGCACTTTAGGGACAGTGAGCAGTAAGAAGTGCAACAAAGTGTGCCAGGGTGATGAGGAGCTGTGCTAAAGTCACAGCAAAGGGAGCACAGCAAGGCTGGGAGCACCAAGGAAAAAGGGGTCAATTTAGCTAACATTTTTCGATGTTTTCTGTGTGCCAGGCATTTTTCTAGGCTTTATATAGAATTACATTAATTTCAAAAATAACTCTGTATCTTATAACTATAGTATTACCCCTATTTTACTAATTAGGGGATAGAATATTGGGGTATAGAAAAGTGAAGGAACTTGCTAATGCCCATACAGTTAGGAAACGGCAGAGTTAGGATTTGAACCAGGGAAATCTGACTGCAGAGCCCAGGGAGTACCGAGGGCATGCACTCCAGAGTGAGGGTGCCCCCAGACAATGACAGATAAGCGCTACCATACATTAAGCAGAGGAGCCTGGAACCAAAGGTGAGGGGACATCTGAGCATATCCAGAAGAATTGGAGTCTATTGATGGAGGAAAGTCAGGAAAGAGGGAAGCAATCGGTACCAAGAGAAGACAATTTTTTAAAAGAGGGAGTGGCCACCGATGTCATAAGCCACGCTAGGACAAAGGAAATCAGACTTGGAAGGTGAACTTTGGATTTGGTGGCCTCAGCCAAAATAGTATTAGCTGAACAGAGGTGACAGGTGCTGACTGTGGTTGGACGTGGGGGAGTCTTGGCTGCACAGGGCTCATGAGAGTTGATGATGGAGCAGGAAAGATCTGTAGGGCAGATTCTGCCACTCTGGGTTGACCAACTGACCTGTTTTTTATGGGAAGTCTGGGTTTTAGTGGTGAAAATCCTGCATTGTGAGAAACTGTTCAGTCTTGAGCAGATCAGGATGGTTGATCACTTTATTGTCCCTCATGGGGAAGCCCACTAAAAAAATAACTTCACAGATAACAAGGAACATCTGAAAATAGCATGTTCCTCAATGATGATTGGAGTCAGAAGATTTTTCCCACAAATCAGGTACTTAACTTTCTTAAGAGAAAGAAGGGATATTTGCAACCAGATGGCCTTCATTTGCATATTCATTTGGAAGTCATCTATTTACTGAGCACTTAATACAGCCCTGAGGTACTGTGTAACTCAGTACATTTGCCTAATAAGGTCACTCTGTAACCTTATTATTCCATTCCACTGAACCCCAAGGCTGTTGGAATCTGCTTTTTCTCATTAGACTCACCTAAAATTATCATCCTGAATTTCCCAGTTTGATTTATAACTTCAAGACATTGCATTCATTTTTACTGGAAAAGCATTCTGAGGAAAGATCCCAAATCTCTTTCACCATAATTAATTATTCTGCTGTTAGTCCTGAAGCACAGACTGGTTGAGAGATGAAGCCAATAACACCTTCTGGAGATTCCAAAGTGCTCTCTCTCTCTCTCTCTCTCTTCTCTCTCTCTCTCCTGTCATTCTCCCTCTTTCTCTTATTTCTGCCTGAGGCCAACTGAAGACCCTTTCATGGAAGGCCAAGTTTCCTGACTGACGCTCAGTGATTACCGGCACCCCCAGAACATGCCAGGGCTCCCAGCTCCAGAAAACCTCCCTCACAATTCCTGTCCACCTGCTTCAGCTCTGAGGTATTAATTACCTTGGGCACCAACACTCTTTGAGTTGTGCAGATGCACCAAACAATGTGAAAAAGATTGAAGTCTGAATTATGCCTTAAGTGCCTGTTGGTGAGTGGTGCCAATAAAATGACAATAGCTGTTCTAAACACAATGTTAGACTTCCCGCAGCTGAGAAGAGCATGTACCAAAGGCTGAATAACTTCCAAAGGAGGAAATAAAGTCTGTTTTCTGCATTGGGAGGAACTGATGATGTTCTGGGAGGCAGAATGATGGGGAATTATACAAACATTGTGACCCTGTTTCTCAGGACGTGAGACAGTCCTTTGAGAGAGCCCTGCTCTCCACATCACACACACTACCAGTGTCATTCTTGGTGCTTTAAAGATATGGGTGCAAATATTCACGGGTTGCTGAGTTAAGATTCCTGACGCAGTACTTACGTGTTCTTCCCTCAGGCACTCGGATGCTGGGTAGATGAATTACCAAGAGTTCGAGAAAGAGCCAGAGTTCGTGTGGCTCTGCTAATCAGCTGGAAAAATAAAACTCCAAGAGAGGAGGCAACTCACAGTGAACTCACTGCCTAGGGAAGCCTTCTCTCCACTTCTTCCCACAAGTGTTCAGCCCCCCTAATTCTTGAGGTCAATTTCCATGAAGCGCCATCTGGTGGTGCGGTCCACCCACGGGTGGGAACATGGCCATCCATACTAGTTTGCTCTAATCTTGGTTCTTTCTTATGCATCCTGACCCATAGAAAGCATCCAATTCATACTGAATCGATGGAAGGATTGATAAATGAGTAAATGAAATTAGCCTCCTGTTTTCTCTGTCCTAGGAGCAAACCTATCTCATGAGCAATAGGAAGTAGACATAATGTGTTATCCTAAGTAACAATTTGCCTGCAGACCTCAACCCCTCATACTGATGCCATGGACTGAGCAGGAGTGCTCTGTGGAAGCCTCTGCCTGCAGAGAAGGAGGCTGCGGCCATTTGCCTCAGGACGGCCACTCCACCCAGGGAGCCATAATGGCCAGAGCCCAGGGCACTGCTTGGAATTAATGACTGGCTGGGAAAATGGCCCAGGACACAGCAAGGGCCATTAAGCCCAGCCAGTTATTAATCCCCAGTAAGAGCTTGATGCCAAGGTCATTAGAGCTGTTGTGAGGTGAAAAATGCCCAGGCAAACCTACAGCATGTGGAGGAGTTTCCATTCTCCAGGCCGCTGATGCTGGAGCCACAGCCTGGGCCCTGAGAGTGTGACGTGCGGTCAGTGAGCGCAGAGGCCAGGCTCTCCAGGGAGAATGCACACGGCACATGGTGCTCTCTGTTTTATTTTTGCTCTCACTCTGCTCTTTGATCGTGAGTAAGTATTTGTCATCGTCCCAGCATCCAGGAGAGTGCCTGCAACTTAGTGGGGGCTCGAGAATGTTTTGCAGCATTTTGGAAGGTGTGAATGAGTCTTTCCTTTCACACCTGCCCTGAAGAAAAGTCCCCACATCAGGGAATACGGGAGCACGACAATTTTCATCACGACTTATTCCTTTGGGCAGCAGTGACAGGAGAAATCCTTGCTTGAGAAAGAGTGCTGGGGGAATCAGGGTCTGATTTCTGTCACAGCCCAGAGAGCAGGAGCAGAAGGAATTCTTTCTGTGACCCAGCTGATGCCTCCGGAGCCTTTCTTAAGAGAGCAGACCAGAGCAAGTCAAATTAAACTTGACACCTAAAACGCTCCGCGATGTCCTTGCAAACATTTGCAGCATGGCAATCTCAGGCTTCACTTTTTAAAATTCTGATTTATTTGACAGAGGGAAAAGTACCTCAGAGCATAATGTCCATTAGCTCAGTAATGAGACCAGTCTTGCTCTGGGAGCTGCCTGTTGGTCTAAGCAAACATAAGATATATTAAATGGCTTCAGGTGTTTCGAGAATCTCTGCATTTCCCAATCTGATGTTTTCCTGTAATTACTAGGCTTTTATTAGCTGCCAATCTCAGTTCAGCTTGACACTGGGTGTAAACCACTTTGATTATTTGATGTGATTTGCTAGAAAATGTTACTCTTTCAAGCTGCTCCTGTCCCTCTTATTCAATGACAAGCCACTCACCAGCCTTCACTGTCACAAAGTCCTCCTTACTATACCCAGTGCTCCCTTCTAGAATTCCCATCCACTGGCAGGAGGTACTGGTGTTTAAAATATAGCCACAGGCTATAGTTTGGAGTCACTGACTTCTTTCACTCCTCAGGTAGATAATTTGGGGCGGCACAGCTTAGGGTTTCTGAGCCCCAGTTTTTTCATCTGTAATATGAATGTAGTAAAATCAATTTCAAGGGGACGTTCTGCCACCTCAGTGAATGACGCATCTTCCTTCCACCCATTTCTCAAGACAATATCCAAGGATCATTTCTGATACCTTATTTCTCTATCCACTAATGCTCATTCAATTCTATTTGATCTCTCTTCCTATATCTCAAATCCTAACACGTCTCATCATCCCTTCATCTACGTCACCATCTTTTTATAACTCCTGTACATTCTTAACTCTCAGCTTCCTTTATCCAATTCCTCCTTTATATTCCTGCCTCCAGGAAGTTTCAGGGGTGACCTTTAGTATGTAAATCAGATCATGTCACTCACCTGTTTAAACTCTCCAGTAGAAATGGGAACCTAGTTTCCAAATCAAACTCTTTACCATAGTTTTGTAGATCTGTAGTTTGTATCATTGTCTGTCTCCCTGGCATTATCATATCAAGATCTTCCCCTTGAACTCCACTGTCATCCTCACTGCCTGTCTTATGTGATTTATGTTAGAAATCTCCCAACCCTGGCCTCTCTTCTCCTGATCTTTGCCCAGCACTCCCGCTGCTCCTACACATTCTTCAGGCATTACCTCAACAACCTCAATCTCCACTGCCCTCCTTTGCCATCTCCAGCCACTCTCAGGTTTATTCCTTAAACTCCTGTGCCTCTATCTAAAATAATCTTTAAAAAAAAGATTTATTTATTTATTTATGCATATAAGAACTGGGGTGTAAGCCAGAGGTGCTGGGGGTGAGAGAATTCACCAGAGACAGAGTGGGGAGCAGAACAGGCAGATCTACTGAAATACACTGCTGAGGGGAGCAGTGGGTGAGGCAGGAGAGGTCTGTTGAGCCATGTGGGTTTCTCCCTGGCCGGCCCGGGATCGAACTTGTGCTGCAGTGACTGCCAGTACCTTGATAGCACTGTCTTTAACCCCTGTGCCACCAGTGAGGCCCCCAAAACAATCTTAATTATGGCTTGTGTTTGACAGGTTTCCTGTCTTTCTCCTTTACCACAATATAAGCTCCCTGAAAGGATAGACTTTGTCTTATTTGTACTGTGTCTTCAGGACCAAGAACAGTGCTTATCACTAAGAAGGAATTCCACAAGTATTTCTGAATGAATGATTGAATGATAAGGCAAGTGGCACTGCCATGGTGCCTGGCATGTCAAGACTATGAAATAGATGAGCATATTGTATTTCTATATCACCATTCTGCTAGTAACCAATTCCTGATATTTTCTGTCTGAGCAGTTCAGTATTTTCTAAAGTAGAGTTCTTGGAATTTCCTGCATCTGTCATTCACCAATAGGTGACATTCAAAGACAGACCCAGGAAATCTCACCAGTTTTTTTAAAAAATTATTGAATTGCATTCTATTTTTAAATGCCTTCTAACATCTTTATTGCTATATAATTTACATTTCATAAAATGCATTCATTTTAATTGTAAATTAAATGACTTTTAATGTATTTACAGAACTGTACAACCATCTCCACAATCTAACTTTATAATATTTTCATCCTCCTAAGAAGCAATCTCATGCCCATATATAGTCACTCTCCATGCCCAGCCCTAGGCAACCACTAATATATTTTTGTCTATCCAGAGTGATATTTTCTGGACATTTTATATAAACAGAATCCTACCAGCATATTGTCTTTTGTATACGGGTTTTTTCACTTAACATAGTAATTCTGAGGTTCATCTCATGTTGTAGTGTATATCAGCACTTTGATTCTTTTTATCACTTTAATTTTCCAACATATGGATATACACATTTTGTATGCTCACCAGTTAATGGACATTTGGCTCTTTCCATGTTCTGGTTATTGTGAATAATGGTATTATTATAATGGTATGAACCATCATATAAACCTGTATGTGGACATATTTTTTCATTTTCCTTGGGTTGATATTTAGGAGTTTAATGTAAAAGAAAAGAAAAAGTCAAGCTCATAGAAAGAACACACAATGACTGCCAGGGCATAGGGGGTATGTAAAATGGACAGATGTTGTCAAAGACACAAACTTTCATTCATAAGATGAATAAGTTCTGGAGATCTAATATATATAGCGTACTAACCAAAGTTAAGAATATAGTATTGTATACTTAAAATTTGCTGAGAGTAGATCTTTAGCATTCTCACCACATACTCATATAAAAAAGGTAATACTGTGAGATGATAGATGTGTTAATTAACTTGATTGTGATAATCACTTTGCAAGGTATACAAATACCAATTCATCACATTATACACTTTAAGTATATACAATTTTATTTGTCAGTTATTCCTCAAAGAAGCTGAGAAAGAAAAACAAATTTTGTTAATTAAAGTTAGAAAAGTCACCTTATCTAGGCATATTCTTTTGAAATGAATTTCATGAAATTGCATCACTGGCTGAAATCTCAGATATGACCCAGGTCAGTAATTCTCAGTTTGGTTCTTAGACCAGGAACAGCCACAAAGTCTAGAAACTATGCATATTCCCAGGTCCTATCCTAAACCTTCTGAATCAGGTGCTTTGAAGTGGAGCCCAGCTATCTGTGTTGTTACAAATCTTTCAAGTGGTTGTGATGTGTCCTCAAGATTGAGAGCCCTGGACCAGGCCAGCTTCTCTTTTATAGAAGCTGAAACTATGTGATTTACATCAAAGGCAGCATCTGGTTAAACCCTAGGTTGTTCACCCCTAAAAAGCTAATAATGTCCTCCTCTGTCTACAGATTGTTCACATATTGTAAAATTTTCTGGGATGCCCCTCTCTCCCACTAAGCAGACAAGTGAGGAAAACTATCTGTGTAGACTTAAGTCCATTGCTCACCGTGTAGCTAGTGGAGGATTCTGTTGCCTGAAGGTAAATCCAGTCTTTTTGCCCCCACTACGGACCAAGGAGCTGAATAAAGAAGATTTAGCAAGGGATCCCAGCCTTTTCATCTGCAGTGCATTCTTCAGAAAGGCAGAGATTAATGCCTGTATTTCCTTCCTTGAGAGTCAGAATGTCTTCAAGTCAGAATAATTTAGAACTAGAAATGCTTCTCCCATCCCCCCTCCAGTGAAGAATAATTTAATTTTTAATGTCACTCACTGTTCCTACCTATATAAATTAAATTCAAACTTTTGTTTATTGGAACAGTTTTTGAAGAGTAAAATCTGTTGGTCTGCTCCCTGATTCAAATCCTCACTCTGATTATCTAATAAATTCTTGGTCTGATTATCATGGAGACTTTATTACCAGTTAGCAAAAATCACTGGGAACTCACAGGAATCATAAATTAATAGTACACTTAAGATGGAACCAACAAACGGAAGTGACTTTGTGGAGACAGATGAATAGAGAGGAACATTCCTATTTGACATGCCACCCTCAGTGCCCTCGGCAGGGCTGCCTGCCTCTGTGCCACCTGTCTGCCTCTTTGGAATAAGCAGGCAGGAATATCTATACAGTCTCCATCTCTCTTTAATATTATATAGAAGACACTGAAGGCCTTTGTGCATGGCTGGAGGCTATTCTTGCCCCAGGACTTGGGCCACTTCTTCAACTTGGAGGGGGGCTTCTCGCTAGCCAGCACAGATCTTCAGAGGTGTGGTCAGTCAGGACCCTCCTATCTGTTGCGGGTTAATTTATGTTTCCCCTCAAAAGATCAGTTGAAGTGCTAAACTCCAGAGTCTGTGAATGTGATCTTATTTGGAAAAAGGCATTTTGCAGGTGTAATTAAGGTATGAGTCAAGATGAGGTCATACTGGTTTAGAAGGTCCTGAATCTAATCACTGGTGTCCTTATAAGAAGAGATTCAGAGACACCCGCGAGCACCCCCACATGATGACAGAGGCAGAGACTGCAGCGATACATCTACTGGCCAAGGAACATGAAGGATTGCTGGCAACCTCCAGAAGCTGAAAGATTCAAGGAAGGATTCTTCCTTCGAGCTTTCAGAAGGAGCATGACCCTGCCATAACCTTGATTTCAGACATCTAGCCTCCAGAAGTATAAAGGAATACATTTCTCTTGTTTTGAAACCTCCAGTTTGTGGTAATTTGTTCTGGCAGCTCCAGGAAATGAATACACTGCAAATACACTGCTACCCACAAGGTCTTTATTCTGCCTCCCACCAGCGCCCCCACCTGCTGATGCTCCCTCCTGGTCTTGCAGCTTTCACCCCACGGTCCATTCTCTGCACAGCTGCCAGAGTGAGATTTTAAAGCATAAAGCACCTTGATTGAAGAACAAAATCCATATTCTTTACCTAGTCAGTCTTGCCTGCCTCATAGCTGCCGACTCATTTCACTCTCCAGTTTCCAGCCCCATGAACCACCAATCTCCTTTCTGCCCCTAGCAGACATCAGGCTTCCTTATCATTCCTTCTCTGTCTCAGGCCTTTGCTTTCCCAGTAGGTCACAAGCTTGACCCCTACCTGCCTGAACTCACCTCCTCCAGGAGTTTCCCCTGCTTTCGACTGTCCTTATAGGCACAAGGTCCCCCAACTTAGTATATAATAAGTATATTAACCACTAATAACATTGGAAAATGTTGCTCATTGCCAGATTCTGTTCTAGTCACATACATTCAATCAGGTTCAGTCAGCTCAACCTGAAAACAGTCTGACGAGGCAAGTTCAGCCATTTTATTTCATCAAATAAGGAAATTGAGTCACAAAGTAATCACAGGTCATGATTCTGTTTATTTCCCTCGAGGAACTTACTCTAATTTTTAGTGATTTACATTTTTAACTTTCTTTGTTGTTATCCCCCACCACTAAAACCTGAGCACCATGAGGGCAAGGGTCTTGCATGATACAGGGCATTCAGCAGTGCCCCAGAGAGGCAGCCATCTCTCGGATCTCACTGCCCTATTTTCTTGGCAAGTGTTGAAGGCTCATCTCTGTCTAAAGGGGTATATTGAGTTGCCTGTAAGGTAAGCCTGCCTCTAGGCCCCGTTTCTTCCCTGGAATGCTGGTACAATGGTGCATGTTACGTAATGACTCATTCAGAGCTTTTCAAATAATGTTATTTCTTTCAAAGATTCACTCAGATGCAGTTGCTTCCTCTAGGAGATTTGATATAAAGGCAGCTTGGTATCTGCTACATCTTAAGGGCTCTAAGATAAGCACAAGTCCTACATCTGGGAAGACAACTGATAATTAATGGTCAAAGGGAAGAGTTCCACATAAAGCTGAATTAAATGGGTGTGCAGAAGCTAAGGTTTCAGTTTTCCAAATGAGAAAAAAAGCAAATGGAGTGGGACATTAAATTTACAGTGTAAAATTGGAAAGAGCACTGGTTTGGGAGTCAGGCTAGGGTTCAAATGTCAGTTCAGTCATTTATTGGTAGTCACTTCCCTACTCTCAGACTCAGGTTCCCAACCTGTAAAATCCCTGGCGGACCCACAGTAGTGAGCAACTATTACTATGATCATGGTTTAATTATTCCAAATACAATAGAACTATCCCAAATAACATGCTATCTCCTCTCCCCACAAGTCTAATCACTCACCGAGCCTGCTGACTCGATCTTGTGTATCTGTTGAATTGGATAATTTCTCTCCATCTGTACAGTCATGTGTCACATAATGATGGGGATACATTCTGAGAAATGTGTCATTAGGCAATTTTGTCAATGTGTGAACTTTCACATTATATAATGAAAAACGATTCTTGAATCATTTAAACCATCCAGAGCTGGCAGTAAATTCAATATTATAGTGGGGTCCAGCTTTTATCTTTTAACATCACGATTCTTTTGCTTTGGTTGAATGCATCATGGTGCTGAGGAGTATATACTTCTGTGTCTCGTCTTCCACTCAGTTCAGAAGTTTCTCCATCTCTGATATCAGAATGTCTCCAATTTTTGTTAGTCCTATTTCTTTCAATGAAACAGACCCTTTAACAGCTTCCATCATTTGGTTCTTGTTCTTCAAGAGATAGCTATGGTGAAATGGGACATGCCTGACTGGTGAGCAATAACCATTACTGATTTTCCACTTTTGTAATACCTAATCACTTTTAATTTCATTTCTAGGTCAATCATTAGATATGACCTCTCAATGGCAGTATTTACAGTAGATTTTGTCTGCTTAGGGGTTGTGATGAACAAAAAAAGAAGCAATTAGATCAAGCACAAGAGAAAATGTTGCTATTAGAGATGGGTAAGCTAATAAAATGTAGGAGTAAAATGGTACAATCTTACAGTGGCTTTGATGATATTAGGCAATAAGAATTTGGAGGCCACTGTTATATGTGAAATATCACTCTGCAGTGCATGACTAGACACTGCTTCTCACTAAACCCACCCCTGGTGAAGCCCCCTACATCTTCCTATCATCACTGCCACGCCTCATAGTTAGTCCCCCCCCGGCCCTGCTTCCACTTACCTATTTGCCACACCAACCAGAGTAGCTTTTCCAAAACACACATCTAAGACCACCTTTCGCTTAGTATTCTTACGTGATCTTCTCTTGCTTTAAGTGACTTACCAGTCTCCCCATCCTTGCAAGACTCTACTCTCTAGTCACACTTACTTTGTTTGACGTTGTAGCTCCAAATGGCATGATTTATAAAGGCTCTGTCTGCCTCAGGGATTTTGCACTTGCTTTTCTTAAAACCCGAGTTTCCTCAATTTTAAACTAGAACAATAATGCGAAGTTATGTTGCTTATCAGAAATAATAATACAAATTGGACCTCCCCGGTGGCGCAGTGGTTGAGTGCTGGGTTGCAAAGCTGCCCGCAGCCTCTGCAGCGCTGGTTTGATCCCTGGCTGCTCCCCGGCCACCGGAGGAGGGTCCCACATGGCGCGCAGACCTCTCCTGCCACCCGCTGCTCCCCTCAGCAGTGTGCTTCGGTCCTTCTGCCTGCTCTGCTCCCCACTCTGGCTCTGGTGAGTTCTCTCACCCTCCCGCGCTTCTGACTGCACCCAGTGCTTGTATGAATCAATAAATAAATTAAAAAAAAAGTTCATTATCTTTAAAAAAAAGAAATAATAATACAAATCAAAGATTTTGTGCCCTGCTTCCTCATTCTAGCTGACTTTTATAACTCCTTCACCACTCATTCAATGTGTCACTTCCTCAGAGTCTTTCCTGAATTCCAAGACTAGTTTAGCATCCCGTTTCTCTTTATAATCTTTTTATCTGAAATCATTGATTCAGTGTCTTTCTTCCTCACAAAATGGAAGTGTTCTTAAGAACTGGGGTCCTATTTTTGTTGTAGGTAGGTCACCACATATCCCCAGGACTTAGCTATAGCAAGTACTCATTAAATATTTGCTGCAAAATTAATTAGTTCATGCAGGTGAGGAGAACACCACAGAACCATAGCTCTCCTTGACTTTCTGTTTGTATTTCCTTTTCCATTTGCTATGTCCAAGTGTAGACCAAGAGACAAACTCATCCAAAATCTGGTGCAAACACTTATTCTTTTTATAAGAGACTGAGTGGCATATACTAAAGTAACTATACTGTTAACTTCTATTCACTTTATTGTCTAAGCATAAGGAAGTTTTCAGGATGAGTCGTTATTTGAGCTTCTGGGCACTTACTACCTCCAAATAACCAGACTGTGTCAGTGTTGACACCTTGGTTCTCAAGCTGATGGTTTGTTTTTTGAATAGCCTACTTTAGGGGTGCTGAGAGGGAAAGAATGGGCATCAGCAGCCTGGATAACAACTCAGCACCCTAGCTGGAAACACATGAGTAAACAAAATCATAATTTTTCACTTTGCCAAGCTCAGTAAACACCATTATGATGAGCTACCAGCAAGGCAGCCATTAGTTAAATAAATAAAGCATGAGGAAAGGAACAGAATTATCGATGCAGGCGCTGTCTACTCATTTGCTGACCACTGATGGACATTAGCCATGATGTACACACTGGGGAGGTACTTTACCACCTGCTTTAATTTGCTAAGCATGATGCATCCTCTGGGCCACAGAATGACTTGCTTTGTATTAGTGAAAAATCACCTTTTCTTCTTTTCCCTTTTCATTTGCTCAATACACAGTTATTAAGCACCTACTGTCTCTGTAATGGAATTTTGTGGGCAGGTTGCCAGGGACACAACTGCCTTTGCACCTCGGTCTATACCCGGACTTAGTAAGAAGGCTAATTCCTGGCAAGAGCAGACAAAGGCGTCCCAGCTCCTTCAAGAAACTTGGGAGTGGGGTGAAGGCAGATGGGACTGATAGCTCCGGAAGGTTTCAGAATTTAGGAAAATCACTTTTAACAATCAGGGGAAATTTTTCCCCAGTCTCCTTCTGAAACCGGGGCCCTGCAGTGTGGACTGCAGGACAAGACTGGCGTTTCCCCACTTCAGTCTAAACAGCGGCAGCTGTTGGAAGAACATGGTGGTTCCTCCTCCCACCCCCACCCCTAAAAGTTGCTGCCTGTGGGCAGCCCCTCCCTGGCACACTCAGGTTAAATAGTTCAATCAGGGGGCCTCCTTGGTGGCGCAAGGTGTTAAGATGCAATCTGTGAAGCTCTCTGCAGCCACTGCAGCACGAGTTCAATCCCTGGCCAGGGAGCTACCCACATGGTGCAGCAGACCTCTCCTGACTCACCTGCTGCTCCCCTCAGCAGTGTATTTCAGTCAATCTGCCTGTTCTGTTCCCCACTTTGTCTCTGGTGAATCCTCTCACCACACCTCTGGCCTGCACCAGCAGCTCTTGTATGCATAGGTAAATAAATCTTTTTAAAAAATGGTCTAATCAGGAGGTATAAACTAGGGTGGGGTAGGGAACCAGGAACCTCCCCTTTCTATGGTTATCATATTGTTAGACTTTGCTTGATACCTGTTTTTTTGGCTTCAGGCCTTTGTATTACTGTAGATTTGCCTTTAGTATATGCTCAAACGTTTTAGTAGATCCATAATTCCTGGGAAATTTTCAGGGTCTGGACTGACCATGAAGATGTCTCCCTTGTTCTAACTCTTCTTCCATCAGTACCTGGATTCTAATTCCCTGGAGTCATGTGGATTGTTTTTATTTCTATTCATGGTGCCAGGAGAAAGCAGGTTCGATAAATGTCAAAATAATAACAATTACAGTGATCAACTTTTACAGAGAAACTTTTAATATTAGTATCATAATAAACTGACAGAGTACATATTACCACCATGATTTACAGTTGAGGAAACAGAGATTGGAGGTTCTGTGACCCAAGGTCATAGAGATTCTAAGGCACAGCCTGTGTTGGTGCCTAGTCAACCCCACTTCTCAGTGTGTGCTTGCTCTGTCCACCATGACATGAAACACAGAGTCTGAAAAATAAGATTGCAAAGAAAAGAAGATTTAATAGTCTCAAAAAAATAAAACTGCCTGTTCTGCTCCTCACTCTGTCTCCGGTGAATCTTCTCACCCCCAACACCTCTGGCCTACACCCCAGTTCTTATATGCAAAAATAAATAAAAATAAAATCTAAAAAAAATAAAACAAAAAATCTACAAAGAGGAGAAACTAGTAGATAACAAGAATGGCAAGAAAGCATGAAAACATCGGAAAACATAGAAATTAGAGGCATTGAGTTGACACAGTACTAAATTCTTATGGAGCCAGAAAGGCTAAAGAGGGTATTAGCACAACAGTCAAGACTTCTGGAAGCATTTAGAGCAGGAACAAACATTTCCACATCACTCAAAAACCATCAGTATACAATGTACTGTGTTATAACAAGTGACATTCATAATGGGGATCCTAAGTCATCAAGAAAAGCTTAAATTAAGTCAAGCTTTGTTCACTTAGGTAGGAAAATATAAAATCAATTTGGAACCTTCAAAAATAACTTAGACAAATACAATTTGGTGCTAAAAGGGACTATGCTTATGTTATTTTAAGCCTCATTTGCTCATAAAACTCATTCCTCAACCATGCTTCAAGGTGCCAGGCTACTTTGAAAAGTTATTGCTGAAGGGTAAATAAGCTTTTCTTTTTTCACTCCGGTGTGTGAAAGGTTTTCTACCGAAATGCATACTCCCTGGCACAGTATTGTCAGAGGGGGAAGGGGCTGCCCTTCAGGGACTGCAATTCTTATCTCCATACCTCAGTTGGGAGCTGTGTGCCCCTCACTGGATTTGGAACATAGGTCATTGGAGAACAAACCAGATGTCTTACCCATTCTTTCTCCATCTGATGCCTTGGTATACAGGACACACGGAATTTGGAAGCCAAGTGTCAAAGATGGAGGAACCAAATAATGGAAGGAAACCAAGTTTTGTAATCACTGCTTGGCAGCTCCACTTTATTTGACTATGTGTGCAAGGGAAAAAAATGGAACCACTGTGCAATTTATGATCTATTTATGAAGCAGGAAGTATAAATGTAGTTATTATATCAATCAACGAGGAAACTTTCTTTTCTTTGTCCACACATTTTATTAGAAGGTTAGAAACCAGAAACCACGTTTTCTATCTGAAGTGCGGTTCTGATTATATCATTCCTACAGAAGGAAATCTTCGTTTCTGACAGTGACCTTTTGTATCTTATTTTCCACTGATCATTTCGAAATCCCTATACTCTTGAAATTGTACTACCACTCATGTGTCCACGCTCTTGTCTTTGCCCACAGAGTAGATGCCTTGTGGAATGCATTCCCAGGCTCTCTCAACCCCACTTATTGAAAGCCAACCCCTATTCAAGGCCCTATGCAAAGGCCATTTGAGCAAGAAACTTGTCCTTAATTCTGGTTGCTTGGTTTCAGATCCCATCACTTAGCAACTATTGACCTTGGGCAAATTTCTCAACTTTCATGTGTCTTATTTTCTTCATCTGCAAAATAGAAGCAATGACAGAACTGCTCCAGAAGGCAGTAAGGGTTTAGGAAGTTAATTCACAAAGAAAGATCAATCTGCTCCTCAGCCACCTGCACAACCCACTTCACACTGAAAATAATTTCTTACCAATCTTGATTCATGTGCCATCTCCTTGAAAGGTAGACTAATTTTTTTATCTTTGTGTTCCACACTATCTCACAAAGTGACTTAAATATAGAAGATGCCTAATTAATTTTTATCCAATGAAAGAATACCTGAATCTAGAGCTGCAGGAACTGGGTTTCATCTTTCTGTTCACTCATAACTTGCTCAGAGGACAGAGAAGTTTTCCTCTAGTTGGTATTTTAATCAGGGAATGACAGGCTTTTTTTTTAATACCCTGAAACTTTGAAAATGTTGTGATCATTTTTCTGATGAAATTGTCCACCTCTGGAGCAGGGGCACTTGTTTTACTGGGAAATTTTGTTTGGGTTTGGAAGCATCAGACTTAGAGAGGCCCTCTGGCAGGTTGGGGAGAGGAGGACACCCTAGTCTTTTATGTTTATTCCTGGGTGTGTCTGAGGTATTTGAGCTACACAGGGTTTACCTTAAGAGGTCGTAGCATAGAAGGGTTAAATAATTTGAGTCTGGAAGGACTAAATATCCTTCAGAGCAAGCTGTGCAGGAGATCAGGGCAGGCGTGATGAAGGAAGGCACTGTTAAATATATAGTGAGACAGGCCCTATTCCCCACTGGTATGGCTGGATTCATTTTCACTTGTACGCAGGGCAGATGTGATCGTTGTTTCAAAAACAAGACTTATTGAGGAGGGATGCTAAGACTGTAAATACATCTTCAAAGGGAGGAGGACATATCTATCTGGAACATTATCCGTGTCTAAAAATACTAAAGCGGTGACTTGCGCTGAACACATTACATATTTATTCACCCAGAATGTATTTGTCACTAGTTTACTTTCAGTTAGCATTCCACATCCTGAAGATACAACAGTGAATTCACCAGACAGAATCTCTGCCATAATGGAAGCCCTATATAGACTGGGCAGATAAATAAGTAAAAATAGACAGTGATTGACACCTGCTGCCCGTTCTCTGCTATCTTCAGAAAGCTCTGGACATAATGCTGCTCTGGCACATGGAGCCAGGCCTGTATTTCCCCTACTCTGGAGAGTCATCAAGCTAACCCTCTGAACTTCTCTCAATGACATGTCCACAAGTCAGTGTCAAGGCTGGAACTGGGCCTCTGAGATGAATCAGTCCCAGTTCCACACAAAGGAAGTCTAGTCAGGATACACGTGTGTGCCTTTTAAGAAGCAATTTTAAATGCACTTGCCATGCTGTGCTGTTATGCCAGGACAGCAGGATTGGCGGGAAGGAGGAGGAAATTAACATTAGCGGAGCAGAGTGCTCAGAGTCTAAGCAGGAAAGTCTCCTCCCCGGGTAAGAGGCCAGGAGTCTCTCCTTAATCAAGTTTCCATGGTGCTTTTTCCCACAAAAGTGGCAGCAAACGAGTCAAAGGAGGGATGACATTTAAAAGAAAGAGCAGCTCCAGGAGTGAAGGAAATTTCCCAAGGTCACACAGTGAGTCAGAGCCAAAGTTGGGACTAGAATTTAGTTAAAACTTTCAGCCCATTTTCCTTCCCATTATGCAATGCTGCCTCTTAACAGAAAATCACAGGGGGGTAAAATTCTTTTTTTCATTGACATCATACTTGTTTATAACATTATGTAAGTTTCAAGTGTGCTGCATTTTATTTCAGCATCTCTATATACTACCTACGGTCACCACCAAAAGTCCACAACCATACAGTGGGCCCCATTCCCTCATGGTTACCATAGGGGGTAGGAGAGGCAGAGTGGGTAAAATGAGCTAAGGGGTCCATAGTATGAGGATAATATTCTTCCTTGACAATCGTTTGGACAAGTGCCTGAGTTCTGTGATAGAAAAGTGAGCTGATCTACCTCTATTTCCATTTACCATTTTATTATTCCCTGAGGGAGATGAGACCTCTGGGTTCTGGCAGTCAGGGGACTCTGCAGCTTTAAGGAGGAATCTGTCTATGGGGAGCTCAGTGTAAGGGAGGAAGGTCTGGTGTAGGACTGCTGATCTTGACACAGTGGTAGAGCTGAGAACTGGCTGACTTTGGTCTTCATTCTAACATGCCTCTCTCCTGCCTCACCTCCACTCCACCCACCCTACATGCAGCCATCACATTCACACTGCCTGCCTCTGGGCCACCCAAGGGTCGGTATTCACAGAAGCCCCCACGTTTCTTAACTACATCTCCTAATCATTTCCTCTTTGGAGAAATGTCTTTAAAGTTCTTCTTTCTTGACTGGATTGTTTATTTCGTTTTTGTTGTGATCAAGAAGATGTGGTATATATACACAATGGGATATTATTCAGCAATCAAAAAAGATAAACTCATGTCATTCGCAGCAACGTGGATGGAACTAGAAGGAATTATGCTCAGTGAAATAAGCCAGAAGGAAAAAGAAAAATATCAGATGGTCTCACTTATAGCAGGAATATAGGGGAACCAAATAAGACATTGGTTTAAAAAAATAATGACAGTACAAAACACAACAAAGCAAAAACGGACAATTATATATCAGAGACATACTGCAGGGAAGGAGGAGGGAGAGGGGTTGGGGGGGGAGGCACACAGGGGACTGAAGTGATGGTGCATGGGTGCATTGGAGAAGGAAACTCTCTGGGGACTACGCCTGAGGGGGTGGGGGAAGCAAATATTATTTAAAAATGAGCAATGATGTAAATAAAAATAAAAATTAAAAAAAGAATGCATAGACCTTGCAAAAAAACAAAACAAAACAAAAAACAACTATATCTCCTAATCAAAATCCATCTAGATGATGGCTCATTTTTTCCAAGACTATTCCTGGTACCCAGACCAAGCTCATTTTCATAAAGTAAATTTTGTCCAGGAAGAAGAATGATTTCATTGTAATCTCTTCAATTTCTTCAGGCAAATAAATGAGGATTTGACTGTTTTTTCACAGTACTTTTCAAGGCCTATGATGTTTATGTTTAGGACAAACAGAATCTGAAGTGGAAGAGCTGGGGACTAGGGTTAGGAAACAGAATCAGGAGGTCCAAGACGACTTGACCATCGATCAGCAAAGTAGAAAGTAGAGTCAAAGCAGATGTAGTTGGGAGACTGGAGCCTCAGATCTGAAGCTCTGCAGACTGTCATGGTCTTTGCTCTATCACAGCTTGAAAGCTGGTGAACTGCCATCCATTTGGCAACTTCTCCTGCCTGCATGGACAGACACTGAGTACTGCTCACTTTACAGAAACTCTACAGTTTCCGGTCCTCATGTGTCAAGATTTTTCTGATCTCCCCTGAACGAGAGGTGAGATCCCCCAGCCCACAGGAAGCCATCTGCTATCCGAGTTCCTAATGCTCTGAGAGAACACAGGCTCTCAGCTCACCTGAGGGAGGACACAGCTTCCTGCCCTTGACCTTTCTCGCATCCCATCATGTTCATTTTCCATATCAGAACTGAGGCTCTGACAGCTTGGTGGCATCA
The DNA here is from genome assembly GCF_014898055.3 of Talpa occidentalis. Taxonomy (NCBI): domain Eukaryota; kingdom Metazoa; phylum Chordata; class Mammalia; order Eulipotyphla; family Talpidae; genus Talpa; species Talpa occidentalis. Next base: position 48,490,503 of record NW_023605305.1, read on the forward strand.
ACATCAATCCATCAGCTAATTAACTCAAGAAATAGTTCTTGAGTCTCAACTCTTGCCAGGGACCATGTTAGTTACTGGGAATTCAATGGAAATTAAAATAGCCACAGTCTCTGCCTTCCTGGAGCAATCAGTTTAGCCAGGAAGGCTAATTAGTTTGTCAACTAATAGAAATACATCATTACAAACTATAATAAATACCAGGAAGGAAAGCACAGGATGTCATGAGGATATTTTCTGGAGTGCAGGTAACTGATCTAGTCTGGTGTTGGGTATCAGAGTAATGATGGAGTCCTGGCTTCTGAGAAACCCCCAAGCTCTCAAGCTCTCATGAATCAAGCAGCCTTTTCCTTCACTGCCTGGGGCCTGAGATGCAGTTTATTGCCTCGAGTCCTTCAGAACTGTCACCCCAACAGTAACCCTTCACCCTGCAGAGGCTAGATGTAGCCAGCATTAGCCCAGCATGCCTGCCCATGGCACCCGAATTATTTTCCCTTTTAAAAACTATTCCACCTGCTGTGGAGAGCGTGCTCTTCTTATTGTCTCTGCAGTGGCCCAGTTCTGCCATCTCCTGTGCTCAGTCTCTTGCTTCCCTGACTGCGCTGTGTAAACACAACATAATAAAGTACAGCAAGTACAGAAAGAAAATGCCACCCCTTAATTCTATCCCGCCTCCTTCTCTGCCATCATTTCTGAATCTGCCCCAGATTTCAGATCTGCTTTTATGGAGTTTCCTCCAAGACCTGTCTCATACCCCAATTCAGGATGGCTCTGGGGCCTAATGCTCGATGCTGCGGTGTCAGCACAAAGCTCTGGTCACTCTTCACGCCTCTCGGCGCAGCCTGTGCAGCATAAATGGCGTTTGTCAGCACACAGCTTCTGCCTGATTCCAGTGGCTCTCAACAAAGATTCCTTGCTCAAATTCTAGCCAAGCTCTTGAGTCTTCTTCTCAACAGGCAACCTTAGCCTCTAAAGACTAGTACAAACATGAACAAGTTTCTATCAGCTCAACGCTGTATGCTTGGGATGACTATAGGCCCCTTAAGGACCTGCCTGGGAAAGCTGAAAGCTGCAAAAGAATTTACTTGCTATTCCAGTCACCTCCTGAAGATGGGGTCCCATTTGCCTAGTGTCTGTGGAGGGGGCAAGACCCTAACTTTGGTAATTGCCAGTTAGCAAACCCAAATGGGTTTGCATGGTCCCATCCCACTCCCCACGTTGTATTTTTCACATCCTGACTCTGCCTAGCCCTTGAATAGCCTCTATGGCCTATTCTTCCTTTAAAAGGCCAATCAGCTCTGAACAAATCCAAGTTGAGCTGTGTTCATGTTAGACCTTCCTTTAATTGTTTTGCAACTTAAAGAGCTTAATACTGATTAAAATCCACCCTTACCACTTTGACTAATGTCCAAGTCTATATTTGACACCCTGAAAGTGAGACCTGGCCAGGGTCTCCTTGCACAGAGTAGGGCAGAGAAATGCATAAAGTTTTCTTAGCTATCCAGAAAAATGAACTTCTGTTATATCCAGGAAACACTCCCACTGTATTTGTTTGTGAGAGCTGCCAGAACAAAATACCACAGACTGTGTGGCTTAAAGAGCAAACATTTATTTTCTCTTCATTCTAGAGGGTAGATATTCGAGACCAAAGTCTGCAGGTTTGGATTCTTCTGAGGTCCCTCTCCTGGGCTTGCAACTGGCCTTCTTCCCACTGTGTCTCACATGGCTGCCTCTAGTTCTGTGTTGTCTGTGTCCCTAATCTCCTCTTTAAAGACTTTTTAAAACAGCCCCTTTACACTGATGTCTTGTTTGGTTCCCCAATATTCCTGCTATAAGTGAAACCATTCGATATTTTTCTTTTTCTTTCTGCCTTATTTCACTGAGCATAAGTCCTTTTAGTTCCATCCATGTTGCTGCGAATGGCATGAGGTTATCTTTTTTGATTGCTGAATAATATTCCATTGTGTGTATATATATATATATATATATATATATATATATATACCACATTTTCTTGATCCAGTCATCTATTTTTGAGCATTTGGGTTGTTTCTGGGGTTTACCTATTATAAATAGTGCTATAATAAACATAGAGGTACAGGTGTTCTTTTGAATCAATGTTTTTGTTTCCTTTGGGTAGATCTCTAGGAGTGGAATTGCCGGGTTGTATGGTATCTCCATTTGTAGTAGACTGAGGAACCTCTAGACAGCTTTCCATAATGTTTGGACCAGTTTTCACTCCCACCAGCAATGTAGGAGAGTTCCTTTTTCACCACATCCTCGCCAACATTTGTTGTTGCTAGTTTTTTTAATATGTGCCATTCTTACTGGTGTGAAGTGGTATCTCATGTGGTTTTAATTTGCATTTCCCTGATTACAAGGGATGTTGAACATTTTTTCATATGCCTGTTGGCCATTTGCATTTGTAAAAAAAATAAGAACAGTACAAAACACAACAAAGCAAAGACAGACAATTATAAATCAGAGACATCCTGCAGGGGAGGAGGAGGGAGAGGAATCACAGGGAGGGAGGGAGGAGCACAGGGGACTGAGGTGATGGTGCACAGGTGCATTGGAGAAGGAAACTCTATGGGGACTACACCTGAGGGGGGGAAGCAAATATTGTTTAAAAAATGAACAATGATGTAAAAAATTACTATAAAAAAAGAAAAAATAATTAAATAAAATCTTAAAAAAAAAAAAAGCAAAACAACAGCCCCTTTAAAGGCCTTATTTTCAAATACAGTTATTTCCTGAAATATTTTTTTGGGGGTGGGCACAATTCAGTCCACAAAGCCCAATTTTCCCAGAAATATTTATTCAAAAAGAATGCAGATATTGGGCCTCCCTGGTGGCATAGGGGTTAAGTCTTAGCGCTTCCACTGCTATCACCTGAGTTTGATCCCCAGCCAGGGAGCTAATCCACATATGGCACAGCAGACCTCTCTTGTCTTGCCTGCTGCTCTCCTTAGCAGTGCATTTCAGTCAGTCCATCTGTTCTGCTCCCCACTCTGTCTCTGGTGAATCCTCTCACACTCCCCAACCCTGCACCACTGGCCTATACCCCAGTTCCTCTATGCAATAAATAAATAAATAAAGATATTAGAGAGAAGGAAAAATATAGGCTCTGAGAGAACTTCTTCTCTAAAGGACCAATCCAAGGGAAAGTCTCACCCTTAGGTGTGAGGACAAGATTTTGAGTGACCTCTAACTATTGGAAAGACCTGGGTCTGAATTTTTGAGTTTAAAGAAAAACAAGCCGGCTTCCCTGGTGGTATAGCAGGTTGAACGCAGCGCTGTAAAGCTGTCTGCAGCCTCTACTGCGCAGGTTCGATTCCCGGCTGGCCAGGGAGATACACACATGGTGTGGCAGACCTCTCCTGTCTCGCTCGCTACTCCCCTCAGCAGTGTTTTTGGTCATCTGCCTGTTTTGCTCCCCACTCTGTTTCTGGTGAATTCTCTTGCCCTCCTGTGCCTCTGGCCTGTACCCCAGTTCTTGTATAAATAAATACATCTTTAAAAAATAAACAAGCCAAATTTACAAAACTATTAGTATTTTTGGCTACACTGAGACCATCCTGAGGTATAAGGAACTTTCTCCTTTGAGTTTCTTGTGAATCTTGACTCTAGCTTTCATTGCTTAACAGCTTTGAATCCAATAAACACCTGCATTCCCTGGATGAAAGCCTTCCTTGAAGACTACAATGATTCCAGCACGGTTGCTAGTAAATCCTGCTCTACCTTGACATCATTGGCCTGCATATGTTAGGGGTACAAACCTCAGATGTGGAATCAAAACTTTTCACAAAATATTTTCTTGATCTGGAAAACTAAAATTTCAATCCAATCATTTGTCAATCAAAGAAGGTGACAAGCTGTGTCTATAAATTTCTCAGGATGTTGGTTTTTCCTGGGAAAGTTGCATTATACTTTGAAGCCAGGCTTCAGTGAGGTGTTTGGAACCACCTTAATTTTCTGTTTTTATGGAATTGATGGAAAGCAAAAGCTTTCATTAAAGTAATTAAAATACCACTCTCCTCAGAAGAGAGAGATGAAGCATGCTGGGCTTCTAGGAACTGGCCACTACCCAAAAAACACTTACCTAGATGTGCATTTTGTTTGCTGGAAAGAAAAATTTCAAAGACAAACAGGGGTGTAGCACTGAGCGCTGAGTGGCACAACAGCGTCTGTACGTGAAAGGCATTTCTGTTCTTATTAGGAGGTCTGATTACATGGTTTTCAAATTTCCCCTTAAGCCTCCTGAGCTGAGTGTGAGGTGCAACCTTGTAAATTGTCAGCACATGGAAAGCTAAGATTTAGAGAGTGGTTTCCACTGTGCATCCTATAAAATGTGTCCCACGAGGAAGATTAGTATCAATCACAGGCTTATTGGAGAGAGAGATGGGATCCAATGATAACCTGGCACTATCAACTAGAGTAATGGCCTAAGAAAAAAAAGCAATCAGAGAGGAGAAAGGAATATCCAGAAAGAAAGACAGAAGTAGAAAATCAGAGTGCAATGTATCATATTGATGAACAGGCGCTGTTATCCAGGACAAAGGCTCCTATGAACAGTGCTGGCTCTCAAACAATGGATATTGCCTCCTGCTTAGCTTAGGGAGAATGCTAGAGACTTCCAGGGCACATCAAGCAAGGCAGCCAGGGTGTGAGCAACCTGTCCTAGGCAGGGCAGTACCAAGTGGTTGTGAAGTCATTACTGCACGAGTCTTACCTGCTCTACTCGAGGAATCTTGCAAATTTCAGAGGTTTCTGAAAGAGCAATTGGCATTTTAATATCATGGTCATTTCATCTTGAAGAAGATAAAAGGAACACACTTCAGCCCCAGCCAGTTTGGTTTGTTGGATTCTGGTTGATTTACTTATATTGTTATTTCTCAGGTTGTGAGTGTTTAAGCGGGTTTGACACTTTGACAATTAAGAGGAGCTGGCCTGACTACTTTAAAAAAAGACACAAGGTTTTTCCTTTCTTGGAATTCTTTGACACTTCTGTGTCAAGAAGGACAGTCTAGGGCCCCTTGCCTTCACAACACGCTGGCCTTCGTGTCTCACTTCTAATGAATGAAAAGCACCGGAAAGTGTCACCGTGTGACTCGAGACCAGAATAGCTACGATGATGTGGCTTCTGCCTGGCTCTGTCTTGGTGTGCTCCACCCCAAAGCCAGAGCCACGCTGTGAAGAATGGAGACCTGGTGACAACAACAGGTCATTTGTAGAGGTCTTGGCCAATGGGTCCTACTAAGGTCCCAGCCAGGAGATAGTGTCCCCCCAGAGCTGGGAGAGATGGGAGATGGAAGTCTTTGTGCAAAGTGTGTAACTGTGAGATCTCTGTGGAAACTCGTCTGGCTGGGCGGCATCAGCCCCTGGAACCAAGAGCAGCGATAAACGAGTCTTGTGGTTTTATACCAAGTTTTGGGTAGATCGTTACTGATGCATCCAGTGAAAAGCTGGTATAAACACCTTGCCCATCGCTCCCAACTGTTGCTCCCAACTCTAGCGCTACCTTGACAAGGAAGCTAGCTGAATATTCTCTGGCTCTTCTCATGAATGCAATGCCACAGCCTCCAATTCCTCTTACAGCGCCACAGCTGGGCACTTTGAAAAGCCCCGCTGGACACCTGAATCCCCACAGTTGTCATCTTCACCTGACTCCACAAAAGCTTCCCCCATCTACAGTGATGGCAGAAGCCTTTACTTAATGTTATTAGTACCATTAGAGTTTCTTCATCATTAAAATAAAATGGATACTTGGCTCAATTCTTTGCATTGTTGTGACAGTGGAAATGCCTTTGAGGGGTGTTCATGGAGAATATGCGCTGGGTGTTATTGCTAAAGTGTTGTGTTGGCTCATGGCCTGGTGTCTGCAGTGTGATTCCACGACTTTTAGTTTCCAGCTCAGTTTAAAGATGAGAATTTGGAGGGGGGAAATGAAACAAGAGAGACTCCTACATTCCTGCAATGATGAGTAAAACTATGAGCAATTTTAAAATGTGACAAGCACATTTTTTTAAAAATAGATGCCAGAGCTGCAGTCCCAGGGAAGGTGGTTTTCTTAGCAAAAGAAACTAACCACCTAAACATTGCAATTGCAACCAGGTAAGCACTTTTAGGAACCTTCCTGTTCCCTCATAATGCGAGCAAAGGAATCAGGGTGACTTTTCCATCAAGCCAGGCTAATTATAAATTCTGTGCAGAAGTTCCTCCAGGCCAGGCTTTAGAATTAACATGAAGTAGAGAATGGAGATGATGGTGTGAATGGTGTGGGGAGATTTCTGCCAGAATTGCCTGCATGAACTGCTTTTAATTCTCTGCTCCCCTTTAGGAATGAGGATGCAGGCTCCCTTGGTGAGAACTCACAGGTTTGAATATCCCACACCGCAGTGCAATGAGAACATGACAGCAAATGCTATTTCCACTATATGGAAGGGCTTTTTCCAGCGCAATGTCACCTGTGCTCTGAGGCACTTCTGGGGGTGACAGCAAAACATGCTGTCCCCCATTCTTATCTAGAAAAAGGATGGGTTTTTCAATGGTTCTTGCTGCCAAACTTTAATTCTCCTTTCTGTAATAAACTACCTTTGGGAAGATCCACTATCTCCTTCCCCTGTCCTAGCATGTAGAAGTCACTCCAACAGAACAACTTAAGCAGAAAGGGCATTTTTTTTTCTTCCCAGAAATTTGAGGGAACCCATGTGGTTTCAATGTTCCCTGGAGGCTTCAAGGAGTCGATCTGTCCAGGTGGCAGGGCTGAGTGCTCTGTGGGTGCCACCCAAGTCCTTCCATAGCCTGTTTCTGGCTCCCCGCTGAAATGACACATTCATCTGCATGTGACTTTTTTGCTTTCCTGCTCGACAAAATGGCTTTGCAGCCTCTTGCTTCTGGCATTTTAATGTGAAAGTAGACAGTAGAGCATAATAAGGAACTAATAGCAACCATTGCAATCATTTATTGAAAGCTTTCAGGCACCTGACATGCCTGCCCTACTTACTCAATCCCCCAAACTTGTGGCAGGTACTTTTTCTTTCCAATTACAGATCAGAAAACAGAGGCTTTAAAAAGGTCAAATCATTTCAGTAAGGATGCTTAGTGAGTGGCAGGTGTGAACCAAGGCTTGACTCCTAGTGCCCAAAATGTGTGGCCTATGACTTGGCCTGCGGGATGTAATTAAGAGAAGGGTTTTGGAGCCCGAGTTCCAGATGACTTGCCTGGCCCCTGATGGTGATCTGCATAACTGGTTTTTCCTCTTTAAGCCTCTCTTCTCCCATCTGCAAAATGTGCACAGTAACATTTCTCTAGAAACCTATCACTTGGGCTGTTGTCAAAAATATGAACATTTGTACCTGGCACAGTGCCTTGTGTGTGGTGAATTCCCTGTAGATGGCTGCTGTTTTTAGGGATCTGCACTGTTGATAAGAGATTTAATTTCCATCTACAAAATGAGTAGGCCTTGCAGGACAGAATAGATAAAGTCCTGATAGCAAGAGGATGAAGGTGCACTAGATTTTTTCCAAAGCTTGGCCTTTTCTGGAATTCTCCTTCATTTCTTTTAATTTCTATATTCTCTGCACCCATAGAGAATCTTATTGTTATTCCTTTATTGCATACTGGCAAAGAACCTGTAATTTAGCATGAAATAAAAAATGGCTCAGTACTGATAGGGGATCCCTGTTGTGAGATGCCATGGATTTCATTGAGGTGAGTGGTCACCAAGATTAAAGGTATAAGTGAGTTCAAGTAGAATCTGAATGAAATCTTTGGTTTTGTAGATGGAGAAACTAAGGCAGGGACCTCCTAAGCCCTTGTGCATGGACCCACTGAGGCTCAAGAATCCTTATTCCATGTCCTGTGCTCTGCCTACTCCACTGTATTTCTTCTCTTCACATACTATCTCTGCAATATAACTTCCATATTGTGAAGGTTTGTTTTCAATATTTATTACCAAATTCTCCCTTCACACTCACTTTTTTTTTCCCATCCCACTGAGATTTGCAAAATCCAAGGTAGGACATTTCAATAACATACAGCCAATGCTTGCTTCTCCTCTTAGTAAGGATGCAAACCAGGGGTTGCAGCATTTCAAAATCAGGAGCTTTCTAATTTATTACACATCTAATATGCTATAATACCCATAGCCTCAACATTTTAGCTTCCCTTAAAAATCTCAGCTCTGTCCCTGATGAGCAGCAAGAAACCTTGAGCAAATCACTTGGATCCCTGGGTCCCTCATGATCTTGGTCACATGGAGATGAGCAGCGGCCCTGCCAGGGACAGAGGCATCTTCTTCTTGGTCCTCACCAACCAGCCTGTATATCTTTCTTCCTCCCGGCCCCTGCAGGCATCTGTAAAGTCACCCCTTACAAACACGCCAGGGGGGAGCTGCCAACTCAGTTCTCCAGTGAACAGAGAATAAGACTCTGCTATTTTAATATCTTGTGGGAGCATCTACTGTTCTACTTCAGTGATGTTCAGAGGTTGAACAAAATAGACATTGACATCATGCACTTAAAGAATGGCTCACACACAAGCGCTCTCAGTGCTCACTGCTTGGAAGGGAGCTGGAGGTCCTAGGCTCCACTTTCTTTTTGTCCTTTCCTAGTTGCAGAGTTTGTAACACACAAACCGGACCACATTCACTGCTTTCTTGCTCACCAGCGTGGAGATCTTATAAGGAGATCCCAGTTTCTTTTATTTAGGGGATGATCATACCCAGACTGGTGGCACATCATGTCCTGTTCACATCCTTGTTAATTCTCCTTCCTTTTGAATTGCCCATGTCAGTCAGAAATAAGAGGTCTTAATAATGAGGTTTACCACAGTGTTTTTGAAGCAATGATGAATACATTACCTTCACTCAATTAAAAAGGAAACATTTATGAAGTTGTTGAAGATCTTAATTTCAGTGCAATATCCCATCCCTCTTGTTGTGCATTTAAGACAGTTCAACAACTTGAGAACTATGTCATTTTTCCAATATGAAATAATTTTGAAAAGAAAGCAATATAATTTGAAAGAGTAGATCCCAGTTATTATTATTTTTGATTGAAAAGACTGACATACAGAGAGGCCAAAGGCAATGTTTAAATACCACTATGCAAGCAGCTGGGGCAGCAGCCTGGCCTCAAATCTCAGCTCTGTCCCTGATGAGCAGCAAGTAACCTTGAGCAAATCACTTTACCTACAGTCTCTCTCTCTGTGTGTGTGTGTGTGTGTGTGTGTGTGTGTGTGTGTTTGAGTGAGCAATCACCATTGTGTACTTTGAGCCAGAAGCATTACCTCTGCTGTAACCTCTCCAAGAACTGTTTGATAGCCACCAAAAGTTATTCTTCTGAGGGAGGGGGGAGGAGGAGGAGGGCGGAAGGAGGAGCAGTAGGGGGTGAAGAGTAGGGGACCAGATGTCTAACTCAGTGGAAACAATTACTTACAGGCTTATAAATTCCTCTGTGAATAGACTCTAGTTCCTCCAGACACCTCTCTCCTGTCCCACCTTGTATTCTAAGATCCAATTATCTGCGTGTTAAACTCTGTTTTGTCTCTGGGATTCAAATCTGCTGTTCCTCTGCCTGAAAAGTTCTATCAACCTCGATCACTTTTTGCTGTCACTGAGGCCTAATGAGGAAGGCCAGATGAAGAAACTGAGGCAGGATCTACCTCAATGATTGCCCACAGATACATCTAGACTCAAATTCTAGTTCTGAGTCTCAGACTAACTGAAATTGATCATAATTTCCCATCAATTCTCCAGCCAAACTGGGGAACGAGTTGTAAGGAAATGATCGCTGCCTCTCATTCTTGGGACCATACCACCCTATCCCCTCCCCTTCACTTAATTTGACCCAAGGCTAATCAATACAAGCAAGAATTTTGTTTTTATGGAGGGAACCAGTATAAATGTTTACCACCTTCTAGGATGTAAAAGGAAGGGAGAGTATTTTCTATTTCATAATTGATCCACGTTGAGTCATGTAATCCCCTGACCTTGTAGGCAGCTCTAAACCTACATCTAGATGTAAGTAGACACCCCTCCTCTGTACCCCAAGAGCACCCCTGCTTCCACCATTTCCGCACTGCCCACAGGATAATATTTTGCTGGCTTGCTTATCTGTCTCTGTTCCTATCTGTGAGCTCCTTCAGGGAACAAAAAATAAAAATATAGCATTAAAAACAAGCTTCTAATAAATATTTGTTGAGTGAACAAGCAAATTAAAGGTTTGTATATCCATGAGAAAACTGGTAAATTGAAATCTACTGATTGAGGAAATATGGTTTAGGGAAAAAAGTATCTTGCTGTGCAGAACAGGAGTCTAAACCCAGCTTTGCCATTTAGTGGCTGCTTGATATTAAGGAATTCACTCAAATCTCTAAACCTTAGTTTTCTACATGGTAAAATATAGATTTAATAACTTGACCCTTTCTACTTCATAAATCATTTCGAGGGAAATGTGATCATTTGTGCACATGGGCATGTTTCTCAGAAAATTCCATGCTGGCTGTCTCCTGGTGGCTAACATTACGGTCACAGTGAGTTTTCTCTGCATAAGGACACACCAGGTCCCAGGGTGCAAGGAAAGAGGTCTGTGGGGGCACAGAAAGGTTGAGGGAGAGTTGATGTAAACGACCCATGTCATGTGTGTCACTGCTTCCTCTGTGACCTTCTGGCCTTCCCAGGTCGGTCTCTACCAACTTGAGCCAGTCGTGGGTTTTTAGAAGCTGCCAGACAACTCAGTCAAGAACACAGCCTATTTTACATCTTGTGAGAGGGCAGTGGTTAAAGTCACGAAATTCATTGCTTGGATCATTTCCAAGTCTTTTTTGGGGGAGGGGGAAATCTGCCTCCTTACATCCTTTATTCATAACTTTCAGAAAAGCTACACTAAATCTGCCATTGCTTCCTGCTAATTGCCTGTAAATCACCCATGTGTGAAGCTCCACATGCCCATCCACATGCATAAAGTTGAAGGGCCCCACACATTCAGAAACCCTGATGGGGACTCCTGTCATTTGGCCGATGGAACGGTAATAGATGTAGAAGTAAGTGATGCATAATGGATCATGGGATTTAAAATCCAGCCTCCACATTGGAGCTGCCTGACAAGGTTAAGGGATTATATGGCTGCAGCTGCATCAATTATGAAATAGAAAATATTCTCCACGCCTTTGTAATGTAAAAGGTGGTAAACACATTACACTGGTTTCTTCTGTAATATCAAAATACTTGCTTTTATCTATTAGCCTGGGGCCTAAGAACATGGAGGGGATAGGGAAACATGGTCTCAAGAATAATGGGCAATGATCCTTTACTTACGACTTTATCCACAATTTGGCTTGACAATTGATGGGAAATGAAGTGTGATCAATTTCAGCCGACTGTACATCGTTTCCCATTGACTGACCTGCCAAATCGTTGATTGAATAATTAGTTCAAGTTCAGTCTGGGTAGCCATTTTGCACAGCTCTCCCTAAGACAAATCCTAATGGCATCTCAGAAAGGTTAGTGTGCTGCCAAGGGCTGGGACATTAATTGTTTACCCTTTCACTTAAGGTGGTAAGCAACTATGTAAATAATTGTGAAAGTCCCCAAGGGATGAAAGGCAGCTGGGAGCAGGACCATGAAGCAGGGAACTAAGAGAAAAATGGTATAGTATTGGGATTTAGAGATAATATCTCAGAGGAAGGAGATGCTTCTAAATCCAGGAGAAAAATCATAATGGGTCTCTGTTTAAAAGAGGTTGCTTCTCAGTGATTGATAAAGGTAAGCAGCTACAGTCTGGTAAGCAAGGTGCTGGTAAAGGCAAGTATGCAAAAAGCAAATAACAATGACAACACTAAGAAAACCAAAAAACACCAAGTCCTGAAATATAGATTGAAATATAGATTGCTCATGAGTTATCAGCTCCTTTCCTCCTTAACCATTTTATTTTATTTATTTTAAAATATTTATTTAAAAATGCATACAAGACCTGGAATGTAAGCCAGAGATGTGGGGGGTGAGAGGATTCACTAGAGACAGAGCAGGGAGCAGAATAGGCAGACTGACTGAAATACACTGCTGAGGGGAGCAGTGGGCAAGACAGGAGTGGTCTGCTGTGCCATGTGGGTCAGCTCCCTGGCCGGGGAATCAAATTCGTAGTGTAGTGACTGACAATAGCTTGATACCACTGTCTTTAACCCCTGAGCCACCAGGAAGGCCTTCCTTGGCCATTTTAATTTCACAAAAGGGACTAAATGATGTAAATATCACCAGATGGTAGCACTATAAAAACACACAGAAACACCTAGGAACAGGGACCCTGGCTTTATATATCTTGGCTTGCTGTTCTCTGGACTCTAGAGCTGTGTTTGAGTACTCTATTAAATAGCATGGAAGAGTTAGGTGACCGCCTGGCTAGTTCTGGTTGTTCGCAATGCACCTGAAGGACTGTGGGGTCACCTTGGACTTATGTTGTCCTGTGCACACACTGCCCTAACTGCCCGGGAGGCCTTCCACATGGTCTTTCATCATGGAATGCAAGACCTATCTTAGGGGGCTTTCTTGGACTTGACACTTCCAACCCTAAAAGATTTTAAGCCCTCTTACCTCATTCTATGGTGCAGAACTCTCAAATCTGTCTATGGAAATATGTCATGTAGCTGGTGCTTGTCTGTCTCTACCGTGAACTGTGACATTCTTGGGGAAAGGGACCTTTCTTTTTCACCTTCTTCCCCTTCTACTGTGTCCATTTTTGTATCCCCTAGAGTATACTACTGGTTTCTTCAAACACCTCAAAAAGACCTAAGTTGCTGGAGTTCTCAAAATCTATTTTTCTACAAGCTTGGACATTAATCTAAGTATGATCTAGGCCAGAAATGAATGGTTTAAATTTCGAAAAACTCCTGAACCTCACATCTGCAGAGAAGGCACCTTTCCCTTCCCATATATAGCTCCACTGCCTTGTGATAAACTTCTCTCCAATCAAGTTTCCAAAAATCTCTGGTCACATTGTGTCAATTGGTAGTTAAGAGTCCCAGGATCATCAGGTCTGAAGGTAAATCCCAGCACCAGCACTCGCCGGCTGTGGAGCTCACATAAATCAATTAACTTCTTCGTGCCTCTCTTCTCTCATTTGTAAAATGGTGACATTCACAACCCCTCTTTCAAAAAAGAATTGTGAGGATTAGTGGTGATAATAGATATAAAGCACAAGACAATATCTTGTATGTGATAAACAGTACTTACATGTGCAGTTAATATGTCATCATCACTATATTACCACTATATAACCAAACAAAATCATAATGTAAAATACTATATAAAATAATTTCATTGCATTATAGACCACAAGCACAAAATATAAATATTATTGTATATACCAAATGAAAATAAAATATTGTACATGACATAAAACTAAAACAAGTTCACTTAGTCTAAGGTAGAACTACGTAAACCACAAATGGAGAATGTGTTCAAGGAGTTTCCCCTAAACCTTGTTGTGCTTTTGAATCATTTGGGGTGCTTGTAAAAAACAAAAATGACCGGGCTACCTCCCTGGAGAACATCTCCAGTGGCTTTTCTGGCCCCTGACAGTGTTCATACTTGTTACTTCAGGGGTTAACATGGTGCTGTCTCCCCCAATAAGACTTTTGGGTCCCTACGTCTCCACTCCTGCTTGAATATACGAAGGCCCCTGAGCAGCCCAGAGAGTCCAGGACACATAAAAATGTTTCCACGGCTCTTAATTCTGCTTGGAGAATAGTCAGTGCTTCCCACGGCCAAAGCCCCTGTGAGCTCTAATCATTGTTGTCCTACCGGGGGCCGCTCCTAAATGGCGGAACTGGGAGAGAGCCAGGGCTCATTCTCAGCAAGGAATCTCCGACCAGCCAGAAAGTGCAAGGGCGTTCTGTCCCCTGCTTAAAGAGGTCAACAGCATTAGCCTCAGACTTCAAATAAAATGATCAAAGGTTTTAATCTGCACTGAAACATCAGGGAATGAAGACATTCTGCTCTGGAGAGTTCTCAACATCTGAATGACATGCAGATTTCTTTGGGAAGATAGAAACGACTCAACTTTCCTTTCAAACATCATTTTCAGGAGAATTGGGGAATTGAATCAATTTGTCACCAAGCTGTATTTCCTTCCAGAAATAGCTAAGAATTTCCATTTCCAAATTAACTCACGCATGATGTTAGACTTATTTAAAGAAGGGAGTGGCCAGGTGTTCAGTTGAGAATCCCCAGCAGTCCTGGAGCCACAGGTTCAGAGGACTGTCACACACTCCGCCTCCTGGCTTGGCATGTGGAGTTTGGCCTGAGCCACACCTGTAGATGAACAGGGTCTCTGGCTGAGGGAACGTGTTTCAAAGGAGGGAAACTGTCCAGAGCAGAGCTGCCAGGGACCACTTTTTGGAGATATTATGGCCAACAGTTTTACCTGTATCTGGAAAGGTTATTATTTCACATCGTAAACCATCTGTCTGATCACTAAATAAAAATGAATCGAGCACTGATTGTGCACCAGGCCCTGTGTTTGTGTTTGGATAAAACAGACACAAGAAAGTTCCATATCTATAGTGTTGTCACTTCACTGCTGGTCTCTGATAAAAATGCCCAAGGACTCTGCTGGGGGATGCTGGGAGCAAAGGTCGTCATGGTCTAAGTGTGTCTCCTGCCACCAGGCTGACAACCCCTTCAATTCTATGTTTCTAGTTCCAGTCTAGAAATTAGAAAAAGCAGCAAATGGAAAGGGATCAAGGTCACTCTATTAAAAAATATAGTATTTTATTATTTTCCATAAAAGAGGAAAGTGGCAATTTGTGCTGAGAAAATACTCTAAGACAAGAAACTTGCAGATAACTCAATTTTCACAGTGATGGAATTATGAATTTCTCAGGGGGAAAAAGATCACCTGTAACAAGGGGGCAGGTCAGATAAAAAGTGAGGAGAAATATAGCTACAGAGGGAAATAAATCCAGACAGGCAGACAACTTCCTGTCACATGTGGAGAATAGGAAGATGGTATGTCCCAGATTGAATTACAGTTAATATTGCTCAGCTAAAAAGTTTGCCTTTCATCCTCATTCATTTCCTCTCAAGAGTCCTTTCCAACTTGTAATTTCTTTATTTCCCTGCTGTCCTAAGCATAAGCACCAAAGCCTTGTAATGTCCCCCCCCACCCCCTAGATCCTCTCCAGCTACCCAAAGATGTGTCTGGAGTGTCTCATTGCATTGTATGGTTCCTGTACTCATGATGCAAAGTTCTTTTCCCCTTCTCCTCTTCTAATACTCTTGTTCCCATCCATCAGATCTGGATCCAACTACTGCTTTCAGCTACGTCCATAGAGGAGAACATGAAATTGAATAAATTCACATTTTGGTAGTGAGCTTTTCTAGAAAGTCTGGTGGAAAACTATCAAGGAGACATTCTTTTGGGGAGGGGAAGCAGGAATCATCTTTCTAGCACCTCTAAAATTATTCCAGGCAAGGTGTTAGTGTTTGAAATACAGATTTTTGTTGTTGCTGGGGAAAGACTGCTTTTGGGTCACTTTTCTGGCAACTCCATGTCACAGAAAAACTGTCCAAATAGTGAGCAATAGTCCAAATAGGAATTTTGACTGGATCAGATAAACATCTCAATTTGGTTTCATAAATGTCTTTGACTCAACTTGGGTTGGTACTAGTTAGTCCACAGAGCACCTCCCCTTTAGCTTAGATTCTGGCATTGAAAGCCAGGCCAGAAGCACCTGCTTATGGTGTTGAAACTATAAATTATAATAGCATTTATGAAGACAGCCACCTTGGGCAAATGTTTTTATTAAGTGCCTACTACAGGCACTGTGTTAGTGTCCTACATGCATTTTCTTAGTATTTCTAACTCTCACAAGGTAGGTCATATTATTATTATTATTATTATTATTATTATTATTATTACTATTTTTTAAATAGAGGCATGTTTTTTTATTTATTTATTTTATTTGTTTGTTTTGTTTATACAAGCACTGGGTACAGTCAGAAGCGCGGGAGGGTGAGAGAATCCACCAGAGCCAGAGCGGGGAGCAGAGCAGGCAGAAGGACCGAAGTACACTGCTGAGGGGAGCAGCGGGCGAGTCAGGAGAGGTCTGCTGTGCCATGTGGGTTGCTCTCTGGCCAGCCGGGGATTGAACTCATGCTGCAGAGGCTGCGTATTGCTTTATAGTGTGGTGCTTAACTCCTGCAGTGGCTGCAGATTACTTCATAGGTTGTGTCTTAATCCCTTGCACCACCAGGAAGGCCCGGTAGGTCATATTATTATCCCATTTTACAGATATTGAAACTGAGACTCAGAGAAGTTAAGTCGTTTGCCCAAAGTCAGTGCTAATCATTGGCACATCTGTCTGACTCTAAAGTGCGTACTTGGAACCCTTCCACATTTAATCTCCTAAATCCCCTACTGAGACGACTGATTACACAGAAACAGGAAGCTGGGCTGTTACCCAAAGGAAGCTCTTGTGCATGAAATAAGTAGGAGCTGGCAAAGTTACCAGATGGCAAGCATCCTAGCACCTAGAAGCCACTGGCTGAGTGTGAAGCTGATCCCATCTCCAGGTGCTGACAGACACTTCTAGTGTATCAAATTCAACATTTCCAATAAAGGAGTGCTACTTTAAAAATACAGAATTCCACTCTACTCCCACAGGTCTAAACATACACAATCATAAAAAAGAAAGAAGTGTCCAAAGAAAATGTCTGACCTAGACATCCATCATAATTCAGTGGTTTGTGACTCTCCCGTGCTCTTTGAGCCATAAGATCAGCTGCGCTCCTGAAGGCAGTTGTGGTTTAGCCACAAAACCTTGCAGAAAACACAAAGCACAAAGGAGATGAGCAACAAAACCAGCTCTCTTATATAGAGATTACCAGCTAAAAGTCAACTGATATCTACATAAAACTTCCTTTATGCCATATAACTATCTGGGACTTTTAATTAACAAAACTCTTTTGCAATACTCAAATATTTATGAAAGCACAGAAGAGTAAAGAATGGAAAATGAAGACTATTCTACAGTTTGTTTTTTAAAAACAACTTCCTGAATATGTGTTGGGGAGCCAACCATAATTATTTTCACTCCTAAAACGTTTCAACCTACAGTAGAATATTAGTCCTGAGAGAATAAGGACTTGGCTATTTAGTTGATGGCTTTCTCCCACAGCCTAGACAAAATCCAGGCACAAGTAGATGCACAGTAAGTACTTATTAAATGAATGAATGAGCATATAAATAGTATTTTAGAGTTGCAGAAGCATGTATTTCTGAGGTCTGCAGGCTATTATATTCCACTCACTAATTTACCATGGCAAAGTAAAGTTTTTAGATAGCCCAGAGTTCCTCAGAAAATTGAATTAAGCAGGTGAGTAGTGTTAGAAGGACAATAGGAATGGTCCCAGCAAATTCTGCCTCTTGATTTCCACATCCTTTGGTCTTGCCCTCCACCATGACCCTGGACTTGATCAGGTGACTCGCTTCCATCGATGGGACAAGCAAAGGCATGAAAAGTGTTTGTGCTTTGGAGTTTGTCTTCTTGCTGCTTTTAGAACCTGTCACCTTGTGAACAAACCTGGGTTGGCCTGCTGGACAATGAGAGTTTCTAGGTCTAGTCACTTCATTGCCCCAGTGAAGAGCTGGACAAACAGCAGACATATGATTGCAGTCATCTGGGACCAACTGATCCCCAGCTGTCTGGCCAAGTGATCACAAGGCAGGAGGCAGATCCAGACAGATCAGACAACCCCAATCCCATGCAGAAGAGCTTCCCAGTACAATTGTGAGCTGAATAAATGAATATTGTTTTAAACTATTAATTCTGGGGATTTCGCAACATATTGTTTTGTAACAATATGTAGCTTATGATTAATTGTTCACAAATTCCTTGAACATGGGACTTCTGGTTAAAAGCTATACATTGCTACAGTATGGCAGTACCTCAAAAAATTAAACATAGAATTACCATGTGATCCAGCAATTCCTCTTGAAACCCAGAGGAATGGAAAGTAGAGACTTGAACAGATATTTGTATCCCAGCGTCAATAGCAGCATTATTCTCAACAGCTAAAAAGTACAAACAACCCAGATGGCCTTTGATGGATGAATGAATAAACAAAGCATAGTATATACATATTGTGGAATATATTCAGCTTTAAATAGGAATGAAATTCTGATATGTGCTGTGCATGAATGATCCTGGAAAGCATACTAAGATACAAAAGGACAAATATTGTATGATTGCATGATTTCCTGTATATGAGCTACCTAGAGTAGTCACATTCATAGAGACAGAAAACAAAATAGTGATTATCAGGGGTTGGGTAAAGGGAGAATGAAGTGTTAATGTGTAATGAGTACAGTTTCAATTTGGAAAGATGCTGGAGCTCTGAATATGGATAGCTTTGTTGGTTACATTATAATACATTCATATATGAATATATTCATATGATATGTATGTCCTTAATGCCACTGAATTATATCCTAAGAAATGGCTAAAATGGTAAATTTTGTATTGTGTGAATTTTATCATGATAAAGGAAAAAATCCCTACACATTTCTGAACTTGACCTCAGACCTACTAAGTCACTGTCTCAGGACAGGAGTAGGATTGTACCAGACAATTGTATCTCTCAAAGGGTGTTAATATTTAACACCCTTTAAAAAAGCATGCCTACACATGGAAGCAGAACTAAAGTCTCTTCCTCTTTATGAACCAGGGCAATATCTGGAAAAGTCACAAGACACTGGCTTTGTTTAAAGGATGAAGTTGATATTTAAAACCCCTCATTATTATGGAAAAGCACCAGATTTCAGATAGAAGACTTGACAAGGGAAATCCCTTAGTCTGAATCCAAAGTGGGCAAAGCTGTCTGTCTTCCATTTGTTTAGGCATCAAAGGGAAATACCACATGAATCCAAAAGGCAATTCTAACCTTTTTATCTTCCTACAATATTGGAATAAACATAAACTGACACACTGTCTGAAAAGAGCCAACTGTGTGAGTTCACTATCCTTTCACAGTGATCAGATCTAAGAAATAATGGCAATATGTTGCATGGAGATGATTCTAAAATAATTTCCATTCCAGGTATGAAAACACAGCTTCACTTCTATAAGAAACTGTTATTTACGCAAGATAGAACTTTCAAATAGTATCCTCAGGTAGGTTATTCACACTGCAGAAACTATTCCATATTCTGCAGTGTATAATTACAAAAAAGAGTTTCATCTTCAAACATTTCACACATATTAGTCACGGAAATTTTAATGCCTCTGGATTTTTGATGGATTACTCAATGGAGGCTCAAAGTCTGTGGAATTTTAAAAGTTTAAACTTTAAATTTTTAAGTTCTAATAATAAGAAAAGAACCTAATATGCAACTGGTAAGTAAAAGGAACTAGATTTTCTTTTTCTTTGAATAGGCCCTTCACTCTGCTCAGCACAGAGCACGGTTCATCTCATTCACAGTCTAGAAGACTGTCATTGAATCTGAAATCAGAATACACTTCGCTCAATTACACAATGTAGTTGTCCTAAGCATTTTTTCCCCTTTAAAATATCATTACAGAGTGTTTCTGTGCTAGGTACAATTGAAAACTAAGAGTTTCAAATGTAACCTGAATTATAGAAAATCTAATTTTATTTCTTTAGTACAAAATAAGAGATTGAATCTTGACATACACCCACTATAGTATTCAGCAAGTGGTAATTTAGTTGACTGAATCCTGTTTAAGAGGGATCAACTAATAAGTCTTACGAAAGCTTCAATCCATCTGGCATATCTTCTATAACATAACACTGCTCTGCTGAAAACTTTGTATAGAAGACTTTCAAGTCATTTTGAGTCAAAGTTAGCCTAATCTGTTGCTGCCATTCTCCATGTTTGATGCAAAACTCCTCTCTCCAGGCCCCTTGCAACTTGCATGCCACACTCTCCTATGCATCTGTCCCACAGCTCATAATTGTCCCCCTCAGAAATATTCTTCTTGAATAAGAAGTTTTTGCTTCCACAAGACCATATAAGCTCTTTGTATCTCCTACATGTAGGAACTAATCCTTCACCTCTTAGTTTTACGTTCTGAGATTCAATTCACTTACAGGATTATTTTTCTCTTTTTGTTTCAAAGTCTTATATTTTGAAACAAATAAAAATGGATTTGTTTCATAATTTGCACTTCTAGGAACATCTCCCTCCCTCGCTTCTGTACCCAGAACACACAGCCTGCTAGTGTGACAGCAGATCAACCATTTATTCTTCTCCAGGGGCTCATTTCTCATCCCTGAAACTGACCCTTTCGGGAACTCTTCTTGTTAAAATGTAACACATCCTGGTACAAATCCTGGAAGATTACTCTTTGCATGGGGGTACCACTTTTTTTTTGATGATTTCACCTGCTCGAATGTTGTACTATGATTTCCATCTCACACCTTTGCAGGTTCTCCTCTCACCTGTAATTCTATGGAGACACTAACAGTGGAATAAGGGATGAAGACAAAGCATGCTTGCTGCCTGTGTTTTCCTGAACAACTCCCTGGCAGTGACATTCTTGATCCAAGTGAGCATGATGAATGAAGTCCTGCAGCCATTTCATAAATTTAAGCTTTCTGGCTTCAGCTCTGCAGATATGCACTAGGGGAGGATCCTAACACATGTGCAGAACAGCTGAACTCTTGTTTTCAACCTGAAGTAATAGACATCCCTATATGGGCCAGCCACCAAGTCTTGCTTTTCCTCTCATTTAACCTACACTTTATGGTAACTGAAAGCAGGGCAGGATTTCAACCACCAAATAGTACAACAATGTAAGTTGAAAATTTACAAGTCCAAATCACTATGCTGGCATTGGTTGTGATGTTTCTGAGGGTGAGAACCACATGTCAAATTCACATTTGCCACCTGTTAGCTTTGAGCAGTGTCTGGGCTAAGCAAGCACTTAAAATACCTCTGTTGAGCAAGGGATGAGGAGAGATCATTATTTCACATTTGTCCATAGACTCTGCTACAGGGAAGTCCCTGCAAATATAGAAGAGATTATCTGGTTTGGGGAACACCAGTGGATGTTACTCAGGCTCAAACCTGAAATAGGTTAGCTGTGTAACCCTGGTGAGTCTCTCACTCTTGTCTATAGTGGAATGGGGGCTGTCAGGCCTATCACCTTTACAATAAGTCACGTTTGTGAAAGCTCTTTGTAAATGATAAAGATGCCTATAGCACTGTAACACGTTGGAGCCACACTCCCTAAGAGCAGTTCTAAGACAGTGATGCCCAGTGGTCTCTCTCCTCTGTTTGTCCACCCATTTAATATATACTTATTCTGTCCTCCTGAACTTTGTGTGAGTTGCTGAGAAGGAAATTGTGAACCAAAATTCTCACCTTACTGAATAAAACAAAGTCATTTTGGAAAGAGAGCCAATGACCAAATTAATTCTTTTATGGAGCTGTCTGATTTGATTAAGTTGTTGTACTGCATTTTAAAACTCATTAACAGGAACTATCAAGCCATTTGCAAGTGATTTTTTTTATAACATTTTTACATTTACTGTCCTGGAAGGCTTTTGGTGTCAATCAAAATAGATGACAATGCTAAATCACGGGCTTCATATCACAATTCAACAGTGGGTGAATTCAACTGTCTCTGTGAAATATGACCTTGCAAGCGTGGATGATTTGCTTGTTGCCTTCTCTGATAAGGAAAATATATTCATAATGACATTGTGGCTGTATGTATATTTTTCACAGTGTATGTTATTTTACAAGTTTGTCTAATCTTAAGAAATTCCCTCCAATATTAGGTGAAAAAGGGAAGCTTTAAAAAAACAAGTCTTTTTCCTCTTCAGCCAAAACTACCTCAAATAGATTCTGTGTCAGGAGGCTGCCGTGGAAGGAAAGTCACAATTGAAAACAGAAGGAATATGGCTTTACTGGGAGAGCTTAATGAAAGAAAGAGGAGAGAGCTGGATAAATCTGCACAAAGGAGGCAGACAACGAGCACTTTCCAGAGCTGAAAGCTAAACATAACAAAGTAGAGAATTAACCACTTCGTGACAAGGAGTAAAGTCAGGCTTTGCAAATTTCTCCAGTAATAATGATTTCCTTAAACAGAAATCTTAGAGATTCACCATTGTAGTTCAGTCATTATTTCTAGTAATAGGAGAAAGATCTAAATAAGAAATAAACTCCCATGCAACCAAAGAACAATGCAGCAATATTCCATATTTCTCACAAAACTCATTAGAGACAGCTTCAGTGAAACATAACACTGAAACATAAGAGACATAATACTGTTTAATGGGTACTGGGAAAGTCAATAAATGTAGGTTAATAAAGCATTCATTAATTTAGTATACATTGATTGAGCCCTTGCTATTTTCTAAAGTTTGCATTGAGGGACAGGAGGATAAAGCAAAACTACAACACAGTCCAGATCTTTAAGGCTCTTGAAGTAGCTGATTAGACGGAACTATAAAGATGTAATTACCGTGCAACACAGAGATAGACAAAATGCTACAAAATCACAGAGGAGGAAGCAGCTGGTGCTAAGAGCTCACAAGGCATTTCTGAAAGTAAGGGTACCAACTCTCAAGAGAGAGAGAATAGCAGGGGCACACAAATCATTTTAGGGAACTCTGACAGTTGAGGCATATGAGTTCTAAATAATGGATAAGAAGTGAGATGAGGGCCTCCCTGGTGGCTTAGGCAGTTGAGAACAGCACTGTGAAGCTGTGGGCAGCCTCTGCAGTGCAGGTTTGATCCCGGCCAGCAGGGAGATACACACATGGCACGGCAGACCCCTCCTGACTCGCCTGCTGCTCCCCTCAGCAGTGTATTTCAGTAGATCACCTGTTCTGTTCCCTGCTCTGTCTCTGGTGAATCCTTTCACCTTCCCGCACATCTGGGCTGTACCCCAGTTCTTGTATAAATAAATAAATCTTAAAAAAAAAAAAAAGAAGTGAGATGAGGCTAGAACAACACGCTGGTTGCCATGCTAGGAAGTTGGGTCTTTATCCTTTAGATAAGAGGCAGCAATCAGAAGGTATCTTATCAACGGACCTAAAAAGCCTTACCTACAAGCCTGCAAATTCAAATGTAAGGTACACCGTTGGGTAAACACATAGGAACCACTTGTGGGACCAAAAAAACAAGGGAGCACAGGTGGCAGTCTTTATTTTATTATTTTAAAAAGAGGGTGATGGGACCAGAATTACACTTTTGAAAGGTAATGACTGCAATGAAAAGAAAGAATTAGCAGGGGAGAGTATTTGGAGGCAAGAAGTGCTGTCAGAAACCTCTCCAGGGCTCTAGGATAGGATGATGGGGATTTGCATCAAGGTGGTAGCATCGGGGATGAAGATGGATAGTTAGAAGGTAGCATCAAAAGCTAGGGAGCCATTTATTCACTTCAGAAATATTCATTTCAGTGCCAGCCATGAGAGATACAGTACCAAGCAGGGAAGACACGAGATATTTATCTTCTTCACCACAAACTTATGACCAGATGGGCATGGGAAATGAAGGAGCAGGTGTTGAGGATACCTCTTGGATGTGCTTTTATGAAACTGATCCCTACCGAGATTATAGGGATTGTTGATTTCCTCTTCATTGTAGGAAGCATCGGTGAAAATTTTTGAATATTTATTTATTTTTCTGCCAAAAAATTAATTTTATATATTTATCTATTTTTTGCTAGAAAACAAAAATTAAGGAGGCTATAAAATGTTAAATTAGTTTGAAAATTAAGCGTCAGGCATGCGTGTGTGTGTGTGTGTGTGTGTGTTTGTGTGTGTGTCTGTGTATGTGTTGTGGGGAGGGCTTAAGATAATGAGTTAGATTTTCAGGATGTAGACTTAAGATGCTAGTAAAACAGGGGCCTCCTTGGTAGTGCAAGGGGTTAAGATGCAACATATGAAGCTATCCCCAGCCACTGCAGCACAAGTTCGATTCCTAGCCAGGGAGCTACCCATATGGTGCAGCAGACCTCTCCTGACTCACCCACTGCTCCCTTCAGCAGTGTATTTCAGTTGATCTGCCTATTCTGTTCTCCACTCTGTCTCTGGTGAATCCTCTCACCACCACCCCACACCTCTGGTTTTTACCCCAGTTCTTGTATGCATAAGTAAATAAATCTTTAAAAAAAGATTCTGGTAAAACACACCTATGAAAATATCCAATAACAGCTGAATTTATGGGTCAAGATCTCATGATATAGGGTTGAGAGGGAGAGAATGTTTGGAGTCTGAGAAGATGTGGAAACTGATGTCAGAGAAGTGAAAAATTTATTTTCCAGGAGAAAGAGTAGCATTAGCAGAGAATGCTAACTGGGGAGGCTGGTTGTTGGGAATTGTTCGGTGGGCTTCCTTTGCCATCTGACTTTCAAATGCAGTTGGTGAAGGAGAAGCACTGCAGGTCTCTGGGAGTGCAAGGGGCCTCAAGTTGGGACCCTTCACCCCTGCCACTACTTCCCTCCTTATGCTGTGGACATCCTTCCACTGAAGACTGCAGTTCCTTTCAGGTAGTCCTCTCCAAACCCTTGGTGGGTTCCTCTATCATTCTACTTTTGATATTTTAGGCCTACAGATAAAGGCACCCTGACATTCACAAACCCCAAGATACTGCTCCCTCCCTTGATTGCTTTTCCCCTCCCTGACAGAGGGATCAGAGTCCCACAGGGATTATTAGCTACCCCTTTATTAAGTCCTAAATCACCCCATGTGAGTGTGCTGTTGGGTTTGCTGCCATGAGGTTAGTTCATAAAACAGTTCACTAAATTGCCAGTG
This sequence comes from Talpa occidentalis, assembly GCF_014898055.3. Taxonomy (NCBI): domain Eukaryota; kingdom Metazoa; phylum Chordata; class Mammalia; order Eulipotyphla; family Talpidae; genus Talpa; species Talpa occidentalis. The sequence continues at coordinate 48,515,287 of NW_023605305.1, forward strand.
ATCTATTTTTTCCATTGGTTTCTAGCATTAGTGGGAAGGTATATGAGGAATTAGGTGATACTAGGAGTAAGGGAGAATCTGGGAAGACCCAGACTTCCTTCTTTTGGTTCCACAGTCCGTAAAAGCTCTGGAACCTGAACCAAGAATACGCCTCGGGGGTATATCTACTTAACCACTTTGAAACGAGCAACAGAGACAGCAGAAGAGTGAGAAGGGCCACCTCTCACCCTGACAGAACTGACGTAGTGGGGAATGAAACCTCATGTGTCTGGCTTTTCAGGTAGCTGCTGTTTGAGTTCATGCTCAGAACCATCAATTCATTGGTGGAGAAGTTCCATAAATCAAATTGCCATACAATGAGTAATGCCTGAAGCTGCAGAGTTGCTCTTGTACTATTTTTGGCCACTGCACAAAGAAACTAAGGTGGCATGAGAAAGAATCTGCAGAAGTCTAAACAAATATCCTTTTGGTGGATGTTAGTAGATACTCTCAGAATATATGCATGACTATGTATACTTCTCTATCTGAAATCCACCCCGAAGCAAACGAAGACTGGAAAAGTCAAAACAAAATTGAGTTTTTAATAAAACTTCAAGAGAGATTCTCATATATTTTTTAATATTGTCTAAAAGCAACCGAGTTCTCCTGGGAGAAAGTAGAGAGGTTGCTGAGAGATCTTATGATCTCAGAAAGGAATCCTTGACAGATCTCAGGAAAAGCTACCCAAATTCATTTCCTGAAAATGACAGGTATACTTTGAGCAGCAGGAGCTGGCTCCTTTTCTGGCAAAAGTGTGTACAGAAACAGAATGTTACTTTCCATCCCAACAGAGCCATAGTGGGTTCTATGAAAAAGAGAAAAGATTCTGACAGTCAAGACACATTTTCAGGAAACATTCTAGCCTTGTGAGAGCTCTGAGATGGGAACCTATATATTATATAGCTGTGCTAGGCAGGAATGCAAATCTGACTTGCCTCCAGAAAGCTCTTAATAACAAAAACCTGATCTGGGAAAACAAAATTTATCCAACAATGAATAATAAAAGAAGGAATCATGACATCATCTCTAAATGGTAGTCTAAAACAAAAAGCAAAAAGGAGTAAGATTTATGGATACATGAATTAATGAAGTACATCCTTTTGTAAAATATTACCATAGAGTGATGAAAGTTATCACACATATTTTGAATTTGGAAGGGGAGGAAAGCCCAAAAAAATACAATGAACTGGATGAAAGAAGAAAGATAATAATATAGAAATGGAAGAATTCAGAAAAATAAAGTAGAAGAGAAGAAGGATATAAGAGATGAACAGGCAATACTTAGGAAAAAAAGCACCAAGTAAGAAAAGAGAATGTTAAAAGATACAATCCCTAAGGTAAGATATTTTACAACTTTTTATATATAAAAGAGTCACATCAACAGAGGATTCCTAAAATGTATATTTACAAAGAGAAATAGGAGATAGACCTTTAATTTTTTTAGCAGCTGTACTGAGATATAATTCACATACCTGTAAGTCACATCCATTTAAAGTATAAGACTCACTGACTTGTTTTTTTTAAAGATTTATTTATTTATGCATACAAGAACTGGGGTACAGGCCAGAGGTGCAGGGGGTGAAAGGATTCACCAGAGACAGAGTGGGGAGCAGAACAGGCAGATGTACTGAAATACACTGCTGAGGGGAGCAGTGGGTTCCTCCCTGGCTGGGGATGGAAGAGGCTGCAGCAGTGAAAGTGCTGAGACTTAACCCTTAGGCTACTAGTGAAGCCCTAGACGGTTCTTTTTTTAAGTAGAACTGTATCTGCTCTCATAGGAATGTTTATAAATACACACCAGCCTGACAAGACAGAGCACTCACTGCATGGACTTAACCAGCTATCAATTAAGCATTGACTGGCCAAGTAAAATTTGATGTATTTTTCTAGGTGGAAAAGAAGTATAACTCTAACTAATCAGACAAATCTTAACTAATGTTGAGTATCTCTGCATTAGCATGATCTCTGCTGAGTCTCACCTTAGCTCTGTCTATTCCTAGCCACAGAATACGAGATCTTTCAAGATACATACTTTGAGAAGCCAATTCCATCTCCATACCCTGGCAAGGTATAACATAAACAACTCCATAAAAAGTCAATGTTCAGCTATTCTCTTCAAAGTCCTTTGTAAACAGCATGGAATTATAAATCTTCCTTCACTTTTGGAGCCAATAGAATACACTAATGAGTGGAACAACCGCGTATTTCTGTTTCTTTCAGAATAAGAAAAAAGAGACTGATTAAAATGTGAGATGAATATGTAGTATTTTGGTTTACAGGATCTAATTAACATCCTCTTTTTGTGATACTCTTTATTTGTTATACCTTTCTTAATATAAACATGTATGTAATGAGATAGTTCATCCACAGATTCAAAAATGCTTTATCTTTAGATACAAATTTTAATACTGTTCACTACCCTATGCCTTGAGGTCCTTCAGTTATTTCTGAAAATAAAAATACTTCATAAATTTACTTTAAATTTTCAGGATCTGCATTGTGTAAACAGGTCTGCTAAAGCGAATGGCGGCAACATTATCACATACAATGATTGAGCTCTGGATCTATAATTATATCTCCTTCAAGTCCTCTTGACTTTCTACTGTTAAGTCTCTAAACTTTCTGTGAGCTGCTTGACATTTGATCTGGGATCATCCAGTCTGCTCTTCCCAGGCTCGTCTCATCACTGTTTCTTTAAACTCCTTGCAGCAGTGATGTGACTAGAAATGAAAACTGCTTTCAGACACAACCAGCAAGTAGCTCTGAATTTTTTATCATGTTTTCTTCAACCTTCTTCCTCAACTTTCCCTCTTAGTTATTCCATCTGTCTCTCGGGCTGTATATGTGTTCGGTTGTTTCAGCATCTTTTTCAGACATTTCCAAATAATGATTCGTTTTTAATCAGCCAACTGTCTCTATTATTAAATGCTATTTCAACGTTTGTTTTATTTTGGACAGGTAACCCTCATTAGTTGCTTTATGTTAATCAATTCATTCATGCATTGAACAAAACCTTTATTCAGCATTTCCTGTTGACCAGTCTTTGTACCAGACAGAAGGATTCAATGACTGGCAAAGATTAAATTCAGTTCCTACATTCATGGAGGTGATAGACTGGTAGGAGACAAAAACATTGTCAGTAAATTGACTGCAAAAAATGTAAAACTGTGTCTGCAAGGAATACCCCAGGGGTACAAGTTACTATGAAATGTGTGGTGGGCATTGAAGGAAGATTTCTCCGAAGCAGTGATATTTGACCCGAGAGCACACACATACATGTATTGACTAAGGGAAGAGGTGAGTTGCATTGAATGGACTTAGAACAGTCACAAAGTGGAAACGACATCTGCAAACATTCCTTGTGCCTAGAAGCATGGAGTTTTTGAGAAACTGAAATGAGGCCAGGGTGGTTGCTGTACAGGGAACAGGGAAGCTGAATGGCAGAAGCTGCTGGAGAAACAGGCAGACCAGAGAGGATCTTATAAGCATGGTGCAGAATTTGCTCCTTATCTCCAAAGATGGAAAATTATTGAAGGGAAGGTGATAGCATTAATTGTTGTGTCTTCGTACATTCATTCATTCAATTACTTACTAATTTATTTATTTACCTCTCAGGACATGTATGTGCTATGAATAACAATTGTAAACAGGACAGCTCACAGAAACTCAAATTTACCTTCAAATCAGACTTTCAGAACATGCAATACAGACTTTTAGAATTTGCAAAACATCCCTAATGTTTTAATTAATTGTACTTTTTTTCCTGTAATATTGGTTTACTACACGGTAGGTAATTTAGGGGTATAGGTTCACCTCACTTCACATGTATGTTATCATACCATGCCCCCCGCCATGTGTTCAAAAAACCCATGAACCTCCACCACAGTCCCTGGAATACCCTCTGTTCTTTCCTTCCTCTCTCTTCTCCCCACCTCTGTTCTGCAGCCAGATTCTAGGGTTTGTTTTTGCCTTAGTTTTGTCCCTGTGTTTCTTTATATTCACATATAAGTGAAACAATGCAGTATTTATCTTTCTTCTGACTTATTTCACTTGGCATAATCTGCTCCAGTTCCATCTATGTTTGAATTCATCAAGTCCCTCCAAAAGTGTTTTCTAAGCAGTATTTACACAATTGCTTGGGTGACTGTTGTTGGATATATACCCATTTAGCATATATTTTAAAAGGGGTGTATTTGACTGTTTTGCTTTTTCACCACTTCTTTTTTTTTTCTTTTTTTTTTTTTTTTTAAGAGGCTGTTTTCGTTTACACATGCACTGGGTATAGTCAGAAGCCACAGAGTCAGAGCGGGGAGCAGAGCAGGCAGAAGGACCGAAGTACACTGCTGAGGGAGCAGCAGCAGGAGAGTCTGCGCGCCATGTGGGACCCTCCTCCTGTGAGCAGCCAGGGATCGAACCGGCGTCGCAGAGGCTGCGGGCAGCTTCGCAACCCAGCGCTCAACCGCTGCGCCACCAGGGAGGCCCTTCACCACTTCTTGAGCAAAATGAGGAGGGTTTATTAAAGTCAGCCTCAGAGAGACTGCATAGCACACCAGCATGTCTATACGCACTTATGCTCAGGCACCTTTCTTTATCAGTCTCCAAACAGAATAAAGTGTTTGTTGTAGCATCTCTTGTGATCTCAAGGGAGAGACTTCCAAAGGTAACAAAATAGTCTCTTAGAACATAATTTGGGCAAGGATCCAGCTGGGTGCCCTGGGAGAGAAGGAAGTGGTAGATGCTTGTGAGAAGATGAAACCTTAATAGAGAATATGTGACATAAGCAAGTATCTTGTATTTTTTGATGATATAAAGCTGCTCTGAGCAATCTGGTCAGCAGCCAGTTTTGAAGGGCAGTTGAGCCTCAAAAACCTCAGCAGAAATGAGGCCTCCAGAGTGAAGAGGTTGGCACTCAACTTTGTAAGAAATTGATAATCAAGGCTTCTTATGCCTTTTTCCATTTGGGGCTTCAAACAGTGCCAGCCACATTTGGACAAGACCCTTGTTTGCCCTTTGTTTCTCGAAGCATCTGTCCATTTTTCAGCAAATTGGCCAGGAATCCTTATGTTTCTCTGTGCCCATAGGCCAGAACAGAAGGTCTAGATAAGCAAGCCAAAAGCAAGGAATATTTCTAGAAAAATTAAAGAATTAAATGTAAGAAGCAAATTTTACAAAAGAAAAAAAATAGATGTAATTATTCTACCATGGTAGATATTTAAAATGCAAAATATAATTGTATTTATACTAAAACACAACAAAGAAAATATATATACAGACTTGGAATTTTAATTTGTTAACTAAAAATGGATGTCTCCATGCACGTCCTCCAAAATCTAGAGATCGATAAGTAAAGCAAATAAAACCACCTACAAGCCCTGTGTACAACATAACTAGGAGAGAGGGAACATTACAAATTTCAATTCAAACAGAGGTAGGGAAGTAACAATCTGGAACTGGCAGGCCAGTATTGCAGCCCTTCTTGGATCTGAGAATCAGCTGGAGAATGTTTGGGAAAGAGGAGGAGGTAGCAGGGCCTAGCAGTGATGAAACAGAGATTAAATCCAAATAGGAAAATGTCACTTTGTAGGAGGATAAATATTGACAAAGGTCTATAACTGATGGATCCAAATACTTTGAGAAGGTGGAAAATAAGCAAAAAAAAAAAAAAAAAAAAATCAAGAATGACAACAGCAAAAAACCAATACTATTATATTTCTTTATCAAGCTAAGAAAATCCTCTAATCACAGACAAAAATTCCAATAACAATTTTTCAAGTTCACTCTAACATGATGTAAAAAGCTACAATTACTTAATTGGTTACATTCATTTAGTCAACAATCTAAAATTCTATTGATCCACAGTACTAGATCTTATAGAAACAGATGTGAACATGTGTAATATTTGGGAGTAGACTTTTTTTTTAAATTTTCAACTTCTCAAAGTCCAACAATTGTGTATCTTGGAGAACTATGAGTAGTGATATCATATTTCTACTTTACTCCATATTCCTCAAACTATTTTTAATAGCAATGCACCGAGTGATTACTGATAGCCTGTGCAGACTTCCTAGTTGTGACACTATTATAAACATTTCAGAGAGATGTGAATATAAAGGGAATAAAGACTTTCAACTCAGTGCTAGGAATATGCAGTGGATTTTGGGACCAAAATAAGATTGGTAAGCCATTTCACCCACTCTTTGACTAGGTTTTGGGAATGCTCTGCTTCTTGTGTAGGTTTTGGGGACCAGGCTGCAGATTCAAAATTGCTTTCCTTTTTATTAACCAGTAAAAGAGATTCTAAAGGAAAAACATCTCTCTAAGATTTGTCCTGTGGTTTGCTGAGGTGTCTTTTGCCTTTTTTGTTTAAGTTTAGAAACTCAAATGCTTTACATAATAACTCAAGAAGGAGTAAGCTCATTTTGTAACAATGAAAATGGTGTTAGAGAAATGCATTCAAGTATAGTCATTGTTAGTCAATAGACTGTAGTAGCCTGGATGCTTTTTTTTTATTAAAGATTTTTTTTATTATTTATTTTTATACAAGAACCGGGGTACAGGCCAGATATGCGGGAGGGTGAGAGGATTCACCAGAGACAGAGCAGGGAACAGAACAGGCAGATTGACTGAAATACACTGCTGAGGGGAGCAGCGGGTGAGTCAGGAGGGGTCTGCTTCACCATGTGGAATTCTCGTGGCCAGCAGGGATTGAACCGGTGCTGCAGAGGCTGCAGACAGCCTACAGCGTGGTGATCAACCGTCTGCACCACCAGGGAAGCACAATGGCCTGGATGCTTTAACAAGCAAAACCACATCATTTCTTTTCTCTTTGTTCCTTACATACTTGTATGATCTTACCTAACGAGTAATACTTGATTTTTCCCCCCATCCTGACCCCATACTACCACTATTCGCTGGAAGTCAAAGAAATGTGGTAGTGATTTATATTGTTCACATGATCATTTGAGATGAATATGAGCACAAAACTCATCAACTAAATCTGCCTGGAATGTACATAAAATTACAAATAAAAATTGGCAAATTAGTAGATTGTATATTATTTTGCAGTCACTTCCTTTTTGCAGAAAATTTTCTGTAAGCAAATGAGCAGCTTTTTGGTTTTAGTCTGGAAATAGCCTTCATTTTTGACTTTCAGAGGCATAAGAAGAGAAAATAGAAATAGGGTTTAGCCATTTTGTTAAAGTCATTACTTATCTATTTAAACTCTCGGTGCCTGATATGACTTTTCTTCATTCTTTAGTTGGCCATTAATTTTTATGAAGTCAGATTTCTGCAAGCTGTTAAAGTTCTTAAAGACCCCAAAATTTTAAGATACTCCAAACCTCACCTAAAACACATATTTTTATGTTAGTAACTGGAAAGAATTATTAAACTTTTTCATTACAAATGTTGGTTATATGCAATTCATTTGTGAGTGGCGTGCTCAAAATCTTGGAAAATGAGAAAAATTGAATCTATAATTTGTTTTCATATGTAACGGAAATTAAAGACTGTATTTAATACTTAATATTTAAGCAACGTTAAATATTTTGTAGAAATTCAATTAAACATCTAATAATCTTGAGAAACAACAGAATAGCATGACTGGGGACACAAAAGAAGCAGGTAGTGTTGAGAAGACACATATTTTGGGAGAGAGTGTTGACCTTGAAGGCTAGGTGGTGGAGTAGAAGAAGGAAGCAAGTGTTTCAGATTATGGACCCATCAGAAGGCACCCTCCCCACCCACCCACACTCACAAAAGCTGTCATCTATTTTAAAAGAAAGTGTGTTTCACAGTATTAACAGAAGACAGTGCCCTTGAACTAAGAATCCATTGCCTACACATATTCATCTGGCATTGTTGGTTAGGAAAAGACAAGGCAATTTCGAGTTAAAACAGCAGATAAGATCTCCATAAAGTCCCTATAAGAACTTGGAGAATGAGAATCAAAGTATTTCAGCAAGTGAAAATTCTTCCCTCAAAAGAACTACAAAACAGGAGAAAACTATAGCACAGTTCCCAAACTGAACGTAGTGCGGAATATACACGTGTCTATTCTCAGTGCTATATTCCCTGAAACTTAAATGTCATAATGCAATGTTTCTTCAAACAATGTAAAATAAGGAAAACAGAAAAGAAGGAGCCATGTCTCTCTTACTCCGCACCTTCACCCAGAAAAATACAGGTGGTGGAGATGAGATGAGAGTGGGGAGAAATCAATGAGAACATCAGCCAAGAGGCAGAAGCAGCACTCAGACACCTATTCAGTCCTTGCCCTTGCCTGGCCCTGTCCAGGCTACTAACACCAGAGTTTGTTGTTGGGTAAGTCAGGGGAGACAAAGCAAAGCCATCAAAAAATTAAAATAAAATTTTAAAACCACTCTGATTGACTTCAGTGAATTATTTTAACGAAATTACATAAACCCAAGCAGGAAAGCAAAAGCACATCAACAAATTTGGATGTTTACTTAATGTGGATTTATGGACTTCATTACAAAAAACATTGATTAACTATAACTTCTGAACAAAACCCAATATGTATAATAGTTGAAAATAAAATTGGTAAACACTTCAGCAGTCATCTCATTGTCCCAGGCTTTAGGACTCCAGATCCCTGAAAACTTTTTCATAATTGAGTCCATTTTAAAAGGGGCACCAGGAATAGGGAGTATACTATAAAAATATAAATATATATAGCATCTCACAAGGAACAACTACCATATTGATTGCTGAATATCTGTATCTCCATGTAAACAAATTAAACAAATCTCTACTTGACACCTATGATGGTCACAGATTCTTAGGGTAGGAAAAGGCCCTTTCAGTTTATTCAGTTCAGCTTCACGGGCCTTAGGATGTCCCTTCTAAATAACAGGTTAGCAGGTCCTCAGATGATGTCTCCAAACCTCTGGATGTGCCACTCTAATTTTACCCAAATCTATTATAAAATAATAGCTCCCACCTGGTAACCTTTGTGTGCTAGGTACCATGCTGGATTTTTTGTTTGAATCAGAGCACCTGCCTTTTATTCTTCTATGCCATTTATCATAATTCTGATGATACTTTACTAGAGTGTGTATTTATTCACCGTCCACCTTCCCACCTGACCATAACTTCTTTGAGGGCAAAAATCATGATTTGTTCACTGTTCTGTCACTAATCCCTTCGATATTAAGTACTCGTCAGTATTTCTTAAATTAATGAAAGCAGCTTCTGATTCTTAGTGTTTTCCCCATTTTAATAGTAAGGGGAATGAAAGGTCAATGATGTGTTTCCTAAAAGTTGTCAAATGTCAAGGTCAACATCTAAGACCCAGTTCCCTTGAGGTCATGGTAGTCCTACCAAGCTTCCTGGTTGACCGATTAGTTTGAAGGAAGTCAATTAATTAAGCATTCTCAAGTTAATCGCATGAATTCCATGCAATTCTTGTTCCCACTCTCCAGAGCTAATAGGTATGAATTTCAAACGTGAGTTTTAATTTTCTACAAGATGGTACTAATTAATGCCAGCTCTGGCCTTGATGGTGTTCTAATGTTTTATGTCATATATTTCAGCACTTACACATACTTACTGACCTTAGTCATCACTATGACTGCTTTTTCTCACTAATCAAAACCATACAACACAGTTTAAACCAATACTGTACGGAGACAGCCTGTACTAACTTCTAGAACTGATTGCTAAATTTTGAAGGAATTTGCAAGCCAGATGTTAAGTCACTATTAAAAATGAAATACTTTATATGAAAAACAAAGGAAAGTTCAGTGAATAAAGAATAATCTTTCTAAGAAATGATACTGGAATGATTGGATATCAATGAACAACAACAAAACCTTGACTTAAAATCTTATATGAAAAAAGAATTCAAAATAGATCATTAATTTAATGTAAAAGGCAAAATTTTCAGACATTTATAAGCAATTATAGGAAAAAAATCTTTGCTATCAAATTTGATATGAGTTCTTAGGGCACTAATGGCATGATCCATAAAAGAAAAGATTGATAAATTGAGTTTCATTAATATTAAAAATTTTTGCAGCAAAAGATAGTTTTAAAATGTGGACAAGGCAAGTAACTGGGAGAAATAACTTGTAAACTACATACCTGACAATGCTGTTATCTAGAATATAAAAAGTATTCTTAAAACTCAAAGGTAAAGAAACAAACTGTCCGGGCCTCCCCTGGTGGCGCAGCTGTTGAGCGCTGGGCTGAGAAGCTGCCTGCAGCCTCTGCAGCTCCTGTTCGATCCCCGGCCTCCGGCGAGGGTCCCACATGGCGCAACAGACCTCTCCTGCCATGCCCTCTGCTCCCCTCAGCAGTGTATTTCGTCAGTCTGCCTGTTCTGTTCCCTGCTCTGGCTCTGATGAATTCTCTCACCCTCCCGCGCTTCTGACTGTACCCAGTGCTTGTAAAATTAAATAAATTAATCTTTAAAAAAAGAAAAGAAACAAACTGTCCAATTAGAAAATGGTCAAAAGATGTAGAGACATTTCACCCCAAAGCACTTAAAAAATGTCCAACATCATTAGCCATTAAGTAATGCAAGTTAAAATCACAATGAAAAATACACACACAACTATTAGAGTAGCTAAAATGACAAATGTTAGCACCACAAAATTCTGGCAAAGATGCAGAAAAACTCAAGCTCTCCTATATGTTGATAGGAAAGTAAAATGGTATAGCCACTCTAGAAAAAACTTGGAAGTTCTTGCATTTATTATATGATCCAGTATGCTGGTTCAGGACATAGGCAGGGAGATACTGAATTATAAAGTACATGTAAGGAAGTCTGAATTTTTTTTCTCAAATTTTATTAATTTGTCAGTTCTTTAGTTAGGTGTAATTTGGGGGGAGGTACATCTTCACACCTTCGTAAGTACACATATTTCATTCACCCTCCAACAAAAAACTCTGGTGTCAATATCTTATCCCTTTCCTTCTCCTATCTTTTCCTTCCTCCTATCTCCTCTGGTAATCAGCGTATTTTTCACAGTCTAATATTCAGACTCTTTGTTTTGATCTCAAAGGAAATAATGACAATCCCTAAGTAATATAACATTGCTCCTATTAGGTTCTTTATCCATTTATTTCATTTGCATGGTTTCTATATTGGAAAAATTCAATTAATTGATGTTAATTTATATAAATTGAAACTGCCAAGCTATGGAGATTTCTGCTGTTGAGATTCCTGTGGTTCAAAACTCCTCAAAATGAGTTTTATGTTTTATAAAATTGAGACTAAAATAACAATGAAATAAAATTAAATGTGTATGTTTAAAATAAACCTCAATAAGTAGAAATACATATTTTAAAAGAGAGTATTTATACATTTATCAGCACAGTACGGGTTTAAACCCAGTCTCTTTTTATTCTTACTTCAGTGTGGATAAGTCACTGCTCCTCTTTAAGGTGGTGATGTAGGTCAATTGTGTCACAACAGGCTTTTGCTTTTTTGCAAATGTCCTGTTTCTGGGAGTTGATTTGACTTATTCCATGTTCAAATTTGTGTATTCAGAATCAATGACCTATTACAACTGCAAACCCTGTTGACTTTACAGGAAAATGCTCTAATTTCTCCCATGAAGAGATGCTCACAGTGGGCTGTCAATTTCACTTTGCATTTAGTTTTTTTTTTTTGTTGTTTATACATGCACTGGGTACAGTCAGAAGCACGGGAGGGTGGGAGAATTCACCAGAGCCAGAGCGGGGAGCAGAGCAGGCAGAAGGACCGAAGTACACTGCTGAGGGGAGCAGCGGGCGGCAGGAGAGGTCTGCGCGCCATGTGGGACCCTCCTCTGGTGGCCGGGGAGCAGCCGGGGATTGAACCTGCGCCGCAGAGGCCGCGGGCAGCTTCGCAACCCAGCGCTCAACCGCTGCGCCACCGGGGAGGCCCACTTTGCATTTAGTTTGAACACAAGTTTACAGGTTGTCTAATTGCCTTTTCATTTCTTTCGATATAACAAAATCACAAAGAAAGATTTCTTCATAACGGGTGGCTTATAAGATTAGTCACACTGGATCTTTTTTTTTTTAAAGATTGATTGATTGATTGATTGATTGATTGATTTATGCAGCCTCATAGTGCTGAGACTTTACCTCTTGCGCCACCAACGAGGCCCCTCACACTGGATCTTTACTTATCATTGCTCTGTACTCATGGTCCCAGTGTCCATGGACTAGATGGTCAAAGATGAAAATTCCACACTTATTTGCAATTTGACTCCATGCTGGGTTGGAGATTTTCAGGCTCTGTGCTTCTCCTTATTCTGGAAGGCCTTTCACCTCAACCCCAGTGTCCAGCACCTGCCCTTCTTTTGAGGTTCAGATCAGCTGTCTCTTCCCTTATTTTTCCTCTGCTAATTCATATAATATGGAAAAAATATAACTTTCTTTGAATTCTGCCACGATAGAGCCAAATATTTCTTCTGACATCAGTCTTATTTCTCCTTTATATTGTTGTTATATAAGCTTGTGGCTTTTGCCATATTTGACTATTATCTCCTTGAGGGCAGAGTTCTTTTTTGAATTTATCTCTTGAGTTCCACCACAGTGACTACTTCAATGCTGTATAGTAAGGGCTTAAATCAATTTTGTTCAATTGAATGAGTGGGCCATACATCATCAAACGAGTAGGTTGAGAATAATAAACAGTGTATTTTACAGAGTTATTATGAAAAATAGAACTAAGGTGATTCTTACAGAACCTGGCTAGCACTGGCTGCTCAATAAACTGTATGTTTGTTTATGTGTGTAATACATGTAATATACATTATAAATATGGTATATGTGAATGCCATTATTGGAGTTGTGATCATATTAATATTCTTGACACTAGATTCAGGTTTTGGCAAGTGCATCTGAATTCTATGGTGCAGTCTAATGTTAAAAGCATGGGCCTGTGAGTCTGGAGTCAGAAGATGCAAGTTTTCATCTGTCCACACTGTGATCTGCCCACACTGTGATCTTGGGCTAGTCCACCTCTTTGGGCTTACATTTAATGTGTGTGAACATGGAGGGAAGAATGAGCCTCTCTGAAGCCCTAAAGTTTTGTCATCCCATAATGCTTTGTGACAAGTCATATCTGACTGAGCTGGGCTCTTAGTGAGCCAGCACCCTTCCTTCCAGAACTGCCTCTCCCCAAGTTTGTGGACCCCTCAATGGACTCAGGACCCTTTGGTGAGGATGCCTCAGTGATACAATCTACTTTGGTGAATCTACTGGCTGGAAAAGGATTATTTCCTTCTTCAGCCTGTGACTACAGTGAGCACTTGGAAGTTGTAGGGAAAAAAATCAATGCCAAAGAGTTCCAGAGGTGATGTGTCTAATGGTATTTCTCTTGGCAAGTCACCGTGGGAGGGATGCTTCTCAGTTCATCAACCTGGGGACATTGCTCCAATTCATCCTCCCTGCAGACCCTGCATGACACAGAGCCGGTGACCTCAATTACAGAGGCTGGAACACACATGCCCGAATCACAGGGTGTCACCGCTGGGAGAGACCTGTCGAGTGTAAGCACTCGATTTTACACATGAGGAAACTGGAGCTCAAGAGGGGCCAAGGTACTCCTCCAAGGTCACAGAGCTAGTTAATGGAGAGCAGGATCTAGAAAGCACACCTCCTGGAGGCTCTCAGCTACCGCTTCTCTCCCATTGCATCCCACCCACTGCAAGCATCATGGCCAGAAGTCAGTGTGATGGCAAAGTGAGCCCCAAACATGCACAACCCTGTACACAGCCCCAAACATTCCAAACCTTGTCTCCTTCTTCCACCCCTTGCTTCAGTTCTCCAGTCTGGCAGGCAGACTCTCGGAAAAAGCTGACATTGGTTGCAGGCAAAACAAATTCCAATTTGTATTCATGAAGATGTTGTCTTTGAGATAGGTGCCATCCCATTCTGGGTGGGATCATTTGGTAGCAACAAGTAACCGGTGTCTTAGAGGACTTTCTCTTTTTTTGGCTTAGCAGAGACCTAACAGCACATCTCAAAGTGTGGTTGACAAAAATCAGTGGTCTGTTCCCACAATGGATCTGTCATATTCAGAAGTGGCAGCCAGACCAAGCGCTCCCAGGGCGGAGTGTAGCCTCAGGATCAAGCTGGCACAAGGCCTGGCACTTGGAAGACTTTCAAAATGCTGGTTGGATGAGTCCAGAAAATGTCACTCATGTGGATGAGCACGATGTCACAGAATATTCAGTAGAATATGAAATGGCTCAGCAGTAGCTATCTTTTAAGAAGAGAAGTTTGATAATGAGGGGCTCAGGAAGGGAGCTTAAGGTTCTTTATGTTTCTGGAGTTAGGAAATCATATAGTTAATCATATTCACTACAGTGGGAGCAGTTATATGGGAGAAAGGCAAGTAGAAAGAGAAATTTATATTTATTTATGATCTTACTTATTTTAATAAAAGTCAGCATATGTTTTTATTTCAATAGTGGATGCCCCCTCTTCTTTTAGAAAATGATGAACAGGATGACTTAACACTTTCAATTTCTAACACTGACACATGGTACTCTTCTGGAATTCCATACCCTGTGGTTTGGTATGAGAACTAACCTCTCATTCAATCCCTCTTTCTCCATCTCTTTCACTGAAAGGTTTTCTTTCTTTGCAGAGATGTTGGTTCTGGGGAATCAGAAGGCTCAGGGTATAGCAGAGAAAATAGAGGGAAAGGTGGGATGAGCTTAGAGGAGTTAGAAAGAGTCCCATGGCAGAGCCAGGCTCTGCCCCACTTCATGTGCTCTTGCTGCCCACACACGGCCCAACCTGCATTCATTAGGTAGGGGATCCTGCAACTGAGTCATATCAATGAAATATGGGAGGACCTATCAAGCAGTCCTTCCCAACCTGGCCCTTATCGATACTTGGTACAAACCTCCAGGGCTCTTTCCTAAACACAACTTTTTGCTACAAGATGGAAGGAAGATGCCATCAGATTCATTCAGCACTCTGAGCAAGTGCAGAATAAACCTGCAGTGTGTGTGAAACAGTTCACTTTGGGGAGCGGGAGAGGGGTTATTTCTTACTGTTCACAGCCTCCCCTATCCTGACTTTTCTTATGATATCTCAAGCCCACTTCATCCCCAAATGACAAGGGGGGAAAGAATACAGGAAGCAGATTTAGGCAGGATTAAAAATTTTGCCTTTGTCTAGAAATCCTCTCCAGCTGCCTGCTTAGGAATATGAATGTGTTAGCAGGGGGCAGGGGGATTTGAGGGGAACTTATACACATGCCCAAATTTTCTCTTCTGCTTTATCACTTTCCAAAGTCATAGTTTTCCCTAAGTTGTTCCTTTTTTTTGTTTTAATTTACACTAGAAGAACAACTTAAAATAAAAGACAATTGTAAGGCAAATCAAATACCTCAGATGGTTTAGAACTATAAAATTTCATTATTTTAATAATCATAATCTAATTTAATATTTAACAAGCCATCATTTATAGCTATTTATTTAAAGAGTTTAATTTATACTCATTTCCTGTTACATAACAGAGAAATTTTTTTTAAAAACTGAAAAACATAGCTTTTAGGCCATTGTTACTTATATTACCATCAATCCAAAGGTACAAAATATGTACACTCTAAACTTTGGTTAATGTTTAACTAAAAATAAAAAGGCAAATTCATGAACTCTGGATGCGACTGTACTTTTGTTCTCAAAGTCAATCTCTTGCTAATAAATAAATTATTGTTATATATTTGAATTGTTGCCCAAGCAGAGTAGTATCAAGGATGATTAAATAATGAAAATGTTTTTGAATTGGGTATGTTTTATAATCTTAGTATTTCACAAGAGGAAACCGGATTTGGCTAATACTTCCACATACTGAAATTATATAGTTCATATTTACTTAAATTTATAATCTGGTAGTACATGAATTTATCCATTCAGGATGAGTCACACCCATTTGAAATCGGTATGTTGCATGCACAAATATTGTATGGCGGGCTTCCCCGGTGGCGCAGCGGTTGAGCGCTGGGTTGCGAAGCTGCCCACAGCCTCTGCAGCGCCGGTTCGATCCCCGGCTGCTCCCCGGCCACCAGAGGAGGGTCCCACATGGCGCGCAGACCTCTCCTGCCACCCGCTGCTCCCCTCAGCAGTGTACGTCGGTCCTTCTGCCTGCTCTGCTCCCCGCTCTGGCTCTGGTGAATTCTCTCACCCTCCCGCGCTTCTGACTGTACCCAGTGCTTGTATAAATAAATAAATCTTAAAAAAAAAAAAAGACCTAATTAAAAACAAAAAAATTTGTATGGCGCTTATCCTTATGCACATAGGATGTATTGTTAAATATAGACACAAAAGCTTAAATCCAAAATTTAAATTCCTAGGTGCAATCATTTCAAGTGTTAAAACTAAACAACTCCAACTTCAACTTTTTATCATCTACAAACCATTCTGGCCCACTCTTGCGAAAAACTCACAAGGCAATTTGGGTTGGAGGCATTTTTCTTCTTTGAGTTTTCCAAATACAGCTTTGTATTAGCATGTTCAATAAAGCAAGTAACACTTCCACTTGATTGCTTGAAACCATTCTTGACCCTCATTTCATTCTAGTTGGAGGTAATTACTTGCTGCTAATGCAAAGTGCTAAAGACTGCCTTAAATTCTGTTGAATTATTATGTAGATGTGAAATCTGACCTCCTCCATTCTTCTCTTAACACAGCACCCTAACTCTAATCTCTACTTTGTCAAATCTTAAAGTCAACCTATTTTTCTGAGTGAAAACTTCTTACTTAAAATATATTGGTCCTGGACCTAGTGAAGGAAATGGGTGAGTTGCCTTGGGAATGAGATCAGGAATGGATAAATCAATAATGGTGGAGAAGTGTGTACTTGCAGGATCTAATATACATCAGGATGTAGAATGCAGTTTTTACTCTTTTTTTTCCAATTCCGGGGTACAGAAAATACAAGCTTTTACTTAGGCAATCTAAGTAGCAACTCTAAAATTTCTCCACAGTCACTGGATAATTTTGTTGTTTTGTCTGCATCTAGATGGAAACTCTGAATATTAACTCATTGAAATTCAAATCAATCATTTCTGTTCACTAAGAACTCATCTCTGAATTAATAGTATTTACGGCAAAGTGGAGCAGAGCTTCTCTTACCCTCATTCCTGGAATCAATAAAAAACAACAGTAAAAGGCTCTTTTTTTCTGTGAATACCTAAATGACTTCACAACCATTATTCCACTCAGAGGCAAAATTATTCTTAGATTACAGCAAGAGAGAGAGAGAGTGCAGGGCATCTCTGAAGACTAATGGAGATGGCGAAGCAAAGTTCAGTGTCAGAAAGGAAGTTAGCTGCCATGGGCTGGAGAACTGGAGAGAAATCCACTAATTAGTTCTCTCTCTCCAGACCAAGGAGTTTATTGTTTTACTCCCTCTCCTTCCTGAGAAAGCAAGGTAAGCAGCATCACATATTCCTGAAAGGGTAAATATCTTCCAAAAAATATTTTTAATGGCAAATTCAGTAACAGAACACAAATCTATGAGGTTGAACATTGTTGTTTTTTCACAACGTAGGAGGTTAAAATCTACAAAATGTAGAAAACTTCATCCTCAAAAACCTATGAATAGAGGGGATGATTTATGACCTGGGTTCATCTTGCAGGGCAGCCCCCAAACACATTTTCTATTACTTTCCATTTTCTTAAATGATGCCTCTAGTCTCATCAAAACACTATTTTGACATCGCCTTTTTAATCTTTCTTTTTTTTCCCTCTCTCCCACAGATCACCTCAGGTATCATACATCCATTTTATTGGAAACCATAATCTTGCACTTAAAGAACAGCAGGCCTTAACCCACGCCCTCTGGACACTTTTCATCAGTTGAGGTGAGTCCCTAAGATACCAGGGGGCACTCAGGCCAGCAGGGAGGGTTTTACAGACCCTCACTGAGTACAGCCAGGCCCAAAGCCATTCCGCACTGATCCTGGATTGGGCCTGGTCCAGGTGCTGCATGGCTGAGGCTGTGGCCTTGGATTCCTGTCTGCCTGCTCTCCCAGGAGTCACTTGAAGTTCCGCATTCCCAAGGCAGAGCAGCTCTCTCTGTCCTGAGCTTCCAGACCTCTTAGATTTCCAAGGTGGTTAGATGTTCTCCCAAGTTAGCTTTACTCAATTTGGTAAGCTTCGCCGGTAGAAAACACAATGTTTGTTTGGGGTAAATTGTCGGAAGAAGAAACTATACCTACAGACCCAAAAAACAGATCCTGGGAGAGAAGGATCCTGGAGAGAAAAGTGAGCAGTTTTTGAAGAACAGCAAATGAATGCTAAAATTGAAACTATTTCATGTTAACCGAAAGCCTGCCCTTAATCAAGGAAGCGGCTTTATAGGCAATGCACTAGCTTATTTGAAGAAATAAGTTCTTTCAGAAGGACAGCTCTTTAGATTGCAATTTATTCATTCATTCATTTGCCTATCAATGAATATATATTGAATACTGACCATATGCCAGGCTCTGCAGGCACTGAAACAAATGGACAAAACTTCCTGCCTTTGTGTTGGTTACATTTTTGGATGGTGGGCAATGGATGCAGAATAAATAATTAGGGGGATAAGGAAGGCAGTCGAGAAGGGGCAATCTAATTAATTCTCAGTACCCTAAGTATCCTTTTATACTCATCCCTCTTGGGCCTGTGATTAAACAAAAATTCTGTACCAAACAAAACTCTTTTTTTGTGCTGTATCATAATGAAAATTACATTTCTTAGCTCCAGATCATCTTGACCTATAAACTATTAGCTCTGTGACACAATAGCCATCTATTTCTGTCTTTTAAAAAATGAAAGCAATTCCGAAAGAATTGTTGCTAGTGTTCTCAGACAGAACCAGGACACGTTTATCTCCAGATTTCTTGTGCTGAATATCAGGGGAAGCACTTCTGCCTCCTACCAGGATGAAAACAGTTGCCTTGGGCAGCCTTAGGGTGAGAGAAGCCAGATGGGTGACCCACAGGCCTCCTTTCTTTTGATCTGCCTACACTGAGGTCCCTGTGTTCCTCCACACATGGTCACTAAATAAATTACCTGCTGCGTACCCACAACTCTCGTGAACCCCGTGTGTGCAAGTCCACACCCTACTTTTGTTAAAGAAAGCAATATTCAGGCATTTGTTGTATTCCAAAGAAGTCCCATACCATACTAACTGATTCTTGATTACTAACATGCCATTAGATTTTAAGAAGTAATTTTGCAGGGCCTCCCCGGTGGCTCAGCGGTTGAGCACTGGGTTGCGAAGCTGCCCACAGCCTCTGCAGTGCCGGTTCGATCCCCGGCTGCTCCCCGGCCACCAGAGGAGGGTCCCACATGGCGCGCAGACCTCTCCTGCCGCCCGCTGCTCCCCTCAGCAGTGTACTTCGGTCCTTCTGCCTGCTCTGCTCCTCGCTCTGGCTCTGGTGAATTCTTTCACCCTCCCGCGCTTCTGACTGTACCCAGTGCTTGTATAAATAAATAAAATCTTAAAAAAAAAAAAAAAGAAGTAATTTTGCAGCCTCCCTAGTGGCCTAAGGATTAAGTCTCAGCACTATCACTGAGAAGGCCCACCTCTGAGGCCTGAGTTTGATCCCCAGCCAGGGAGCTAAGCCACATGGAGCAGCAGACCTCTGCCTCACCTGCTGCTCCCCTCAGCAGTCTGTTTCAGTAGATCCCCCTGTTCTGCTCTCCACTTTGTCTGTGAATAATCCTCTCACCCCCTGCATCTCTGGCCTACACCCCAGTTTTTCTACACAAAAATAAATTTTAAAAAATTTATAATAGAATTAGATGTAATATCTTGTCACAATTGAGTTCAAAGCATGAATTCCATACTGAGACACCAGAAAAAAAGATTCTGCTTAAACTCAGAATTAGATAGCACCAATCCCTCCAAATTGTTATAATGCATTCCTTAGTCAGGGGAACACAGGCGGTCTTTGGAAAAGCTTCGGGTTTGCATGCTGCAGTGCAGGTTTTAGTACAGAAGTTCTCATGCTGCAGGGTAGGGCAAACTGGTGTGGACAGACATGGTCTCTGATGGGGACCCTTCAACTAGATATAATGTGTGGCTTCAGGGCATTGTCTCGGCACTTGAACCTTCAGTTTCCCTCTTTTCTACAATTACTTTTTTTCTTTTACCAAAGGTACAGAGATTGGTATCTGGGGTTAAAACATAGGCTGTTTGTAATTCGGATGTTGGTTACTTAACCAACCTTAAACCCCATTTGTTAACAGTACACACTAGCTTGGCTCTGTGAAGATAGTCTAGCATAATGGTTAAAACATGGATTCTGGCATCAAACTAGCAGATTTTGAATCCATTTTGAAAACTGGCAACTTACCTCTCTTTGCCTCAGTTTCTTCATCTGTAAAATGAAATAATGCACCTCTCTTAGCTGCTTGTGAGAAGTGAATTAATACTACAGGGCAGATTAATATCTCAATAAATATAAGCTGTGGTTAAAGGAAAAAGGTAGAGGCTATTTGTGAAAATGAGTGGAATTAGCTAGTCAAGCTTTCTGTAAGTGACAAATTCCACTCTTAATGTTGTTTTCATTTTAGGGCAGATGTAAGTAAGTTTTTTTTAATGCAATTTATGATGGTTTAAATTGTTCATTTTGAGAGGCAACCCTTCAGATTGCTATACATCTGTGACAAACCCAGTGCAAATTGGTGGTTGTGGATTTCAAGTGAAGTTCTGTGTTGAATTCTGTTGGGAAGAGGTGCTCCAGATGTGAGTACAGGTGAGAGGGGAGGTGGACATCAACCTGTCATCATCCAACGCTCCCAGAGGCCCCATGAATTTCAAAATTCTCTGGGAACCCATTTGCTCTGATTTGACTGGGAGAGAGAAGGGCTCAAGAGGAAATAAGTGAAGGTAGATTCCCAAAGGGATCTCAGAAATTACCAAATCCAGAGTCTGCTAATATCCAGATATGCTGCTGTGCTGGGAGCTCCAGAAGAGTCCACATCTGTTCATGCACCTAAGCTCTTTGTGTCCAACACAGAGCCTGGCACACAGGGCTCAGTAAACATCTCTACAGACCCAAGGGAGCAATGGGCAGACAAATGTGTGACTATCTGCAGGCATTTCTCCAGGTGTTCACAATCTAGCATATCACTACTTTAACCAATTTGGAGAGTAATACGAGGGCTGCAATTTGGCTAGTTTATTTACTGCAAGCAAGCTTCCCAGCCCTAAAAGGACATTGGCCCATCATGTGGCAATGACAGATATGTGAATGAATGGTAAAGGGAAAATGAATTCTAAGTAAAGAATAGAAACATTGGAAAAAATTTAAATATTACTTGCTAGCTACAGTGGTTGGCTCTGATGTTCCAATTGTTCTCATACTATAGGTTAGAAGAAAAAGCAAAATTTGGGAGTTCTTCCCCCATCTACAATTGAGGAGGGGCAATTTAGAAGATTTGAGGTAAGAAACAATCCTTTTAGAAGTAAATCCCCAGTGGGGAAAACATGTAAACACTGTTGCAGAATCTCAGTGTCAGGCTTCTCCATAGGCAGGTACAACCAGTCCTACCTCATGGGCCCTTCAATTTCTTCATCCACATGAATAGTGTTCACCAGAACTGACTCTGAGAGAACCTGCCAGTGTCCAAACCCTCATTCAGGGACTCCTGGATTAGCAGTTGGCAAGTGTATTAGTTTCCAGGAGTTGCTATTATAAATTGGCACAAAGTGGGTGTCTTAATAGAAGATAAGTTTATCCTCTCACAGCTCTGGAACTTATGACTGAAATCAAATTGTTAGCAGGGTTGTGCTCCTTTGATAGACTCTGGGGGTGGTGGGGTGCTGATCATTCCTTGCTTCTGGCAGCTTCTGGTGGAGCTTGTGGCTCCAGTCCTTCTTGGCTTGTGGTGACAGCACTTCAGTCTCTGCCTCCATCTTCACATCTTCACTCTCTTCTCTCTTTGTGTCTCCTCTTCTGTATTTTATAAGGACACTTGTCATTGGATTTTGCACTCACCCATGGAATCCAGGGTGATGTCATCTCAAGACTATGAATTTCATCGTATCTTCAAAGACCCCTTCTCCAAATAAGGTCCCAATCACAGGATTCAGGGAGTAGGAAGTGGATGTATATTTTGAGGAACCACCATTTCAACTCACTCTAGCCAGTGATGAGAGCAACCAGTTCTTAATTCAGTTTGTGGAGTTCAAGCAGAACTCTATGCTTCCTCTGGACGAGAAAAGTCCACAGTGACAGTTCCTATTACATTAGTGCCAATGTGAACTCCTCAACCAGGAAAGTACATGATACAAAGATCAAACCAAGTTCATCTGGGAAGGAGCTGCCTGCTAGCTTTCCTAAATGCAATGGCTGTAGGAAAGTGCAAATGACTGGGGATAATACATTATGTAAGGACACACATAGGTAGTATCTAAGAAGAAATTACAAAATGTTTGACTCATAACCCAACCTCACAGACTTGTGGATCCTGACATGTTGATGGCGGCCATATCTTCTGTAACTTGTCCCCACCTGCTACTTAATCACAGCTGCTAGTTAACCAGTAATGACGACTTTTCTTTAGTATCTACAAATAAAATACTAATTTTGTGAAGCTCCAAGGAAAAGTTTTCAGAGAATCAACATAAATATAACTAAGTCACAGTCAGCCATCCAGTGAAACCAGCTGATTCGCTTCCACAATTTTTTTTGTGTTGCCTTTTATTTTCATTATGAATCCAAAAAGACAGATGGCACAAAAGTGGGAAGTCAGAGAAGGCAGAATAGGGGCACTACCCAACTAAAAACTAAGCTTGGTGTGAAGGGAAAGGTGTTGCTGTTTGCTCCTGTGGTGTGGATGTTACTTAGCATTATTGTCATCGCAGGTGAAATATAGTTAGGTGTGAGGCAGTCTGGGTGCACAGCAGAATTTTTCAGCTGGGGCTAAAGACCAGCTTTTAGTCCCTAGTTGTTGTTGCTTTTAAAGATTTATTTATTTATGCATACAAAAGCTGGGATCTAGGCTGGAGTTGTGGGGAGTGAGAGGATTCACCAGAGAGAGAGAGAGAGTGGGGAGCAGAACAGGCAGAACTACTGAAATACTGAGAGGAGCAGTGGGTGAGTCAGGAGAGGTCTGCTGCACCATGTGGGTCAACTCTCTGGTCTGGGATGGAACTTGTGCTACAGTGACTGTGGACAGCTTCATAGTGCTGAGACTTAATCCCTTGCGCCATGAGGGAGGCCCTAGTCCCTAGTTTATACTCACTGTTTATACTTTGCTGGGTCTCAAGTTTCATCATCCCAAGGAAACCACATCTTTTCTACATTGCTTCCATTTAATACATGCTTGAAATAGCCTGTTATAAAAATGCCCACCAGCATGTGTGTATTAACTAGCATTTATTAATTTTGGTTTATTTAATTTTTATACATGTACAATCTTTAACAAAGAGCACTGTACTTGTGTTTCATTATGTTATCCAGTCTTTTACAGCCCTCAGGGCCTAATGATCATAATAACATTAACAGCCACTAGCACTTACTGAGCACTTATTTCCTGCCAGGTATTATATTAGTGTGTCTGACCATTACCTGACCTCAGAAATTTGTCCTCTCCAACATCTGGTCAGCACACACATCTTCTGTACTTTGTCTCCAACTACTGATTAAACTAGAGCCGTGCCTAGAAATAATCACTTTTATTAAATATTCACAATTAAAATGCAAATTTTGTTAAATGCCTCAAATACAAGTTTTCAGTGAAACTACATGTGTAACTCATGTGTAACTAAGCTACAGCAATCCAGTGAAGTTTTCTGTAGGTACCAGGCTTATGATTTCTGAGTTTCGCATGCATTTGCATGTAAATAATTACATAATCATCACCAAGTATACTATAAGGGGGTAATCTAATTATTCCTATTTTGCAGATAAGGAAATTGAGGCCTGGAGAGGTTAAGTAAGTTATCTAACCCATCAGCTAGTAGGTAGCAGTGATGACTCAAACTTCAAAGTCTTACACTCACTGGAAAACATGTTCCACAAAGGTAGAAACCATATCTGTCTTGTTTGTGTCTCTCTGGTCCCTAGCACAGTGCCTGGTACATAGTGGGTGGTCAGTTAACACTGTAGAATGACTGAAAGTCTGATTCCCAACCACTGTGCTGTAGGGATCACACAATCAACACACTCCCAGTGATGATATAATTGGTGACAAGGGAGGCCCCACTAGTGATCAGAGGCAGATTAACACAATTCCTTCTCTTGCCACTTCTGGAAAACCAACTTCAACAAGTTCACATTTTGTTGACATTGGAGCTGTGGGAGATCTGTGTTGGTGATGCTGGGAAACTTAAGCATATTTCCCTTAGCCTATGATCTGGAAATGATAATTTCATTGACAATGAGTCTTGATTTTGCTTTGGAAAACTTTGCTGGCTAGTCATCAGTTGTGTGAATGACCATTTCTTGTGGGAACTATGATTAGTTTTCATCACGCCTCTGTCTTTTGTTTTACTTTCTTATCATCAGAACTGGCTCGTGTTAATGCATTTCCAGTCCCAACAGAAGATAAATCAAAAGGGAGATGGTGTGAGTGTCCCAAAAGCACTCAATCTGATGACACAAGTGCGTGCAGGGCAAGCTATCTCATTAGAGTTGACAGAGTGTCCCTGAGACAAAATGGAGCGCTGCAGCTGAAGTGGTGAGACCCCACAGTACAGCTACCTTTGGAACACAAGTGTGGGAAGGAGGCCTCCTGGAGGAAAGGTTTGCTGCAAATTGAAAACATTGAGCTCTGTGGATTATGAGAGGGTTGATTGTTTAGTAAATATTTCATCGAGAACATTAGCTGTGGAATTTGGATGCTTAAGTAATGCAGATAATTAAATGTAAATAATTAAAAATTAATAATGTTTGAAATGTTAAGCATTAATGAGACAAGAACTCTATCAGTAATACAGGGCATCCACTCATTCATAATATCTGCTAGTCACCTTCTTGGTTGTCTCACAGCAGAAACGACGGCAACAATTCCTAGTTCTGGGGATTCCATTCTTCATCCAAAAAGAACATTTACCATGATGTGGTAAAACACATCCTAAAGAGATATCTTCTGGCATGCAATTTGGGGACAGGTATCTTTACATACGAATTACACAGAACAGTTATTGGGGTGCATGCGAAGGAGGGTAGAAAAAATTCTGCAAAAACATTGCCAGAAACTACATTTTCAGTCGAAAGGAGCTCGAAATGAAACAGAGATGAATCCACATTTGTTTAGTGAATTATGTAATGGAAATAGCTCTCTGGAGAGTTGTTCCATTTAGTCTTTTCTTTCACTCTTGCTCTCTCATCTTCAATCATTTCCCTTTTCCTTCCCAGGAGCTACTTCTCTTCCATCTAAAAATAATATGCTCAAGTGTTCCTTGGTGTACGAAGAGAATTCTCTCTACACATCTCCATAAAAACAATCCTCCTCTCTCCTTTCTTTCCACATCAAATTTCTTGAGGAGCGAGCACCTTGCCTCCCGCTCCTTTTTCCTGGTGTGGAAAGCTGGTTCTGCCCCCAGCACTGCAGGCAAGTTGCTTTTCCCAAAGTTACCAGGTCCGTCCTATACAATAAATTCGTGATCTCTTAGGACCTCTCCACAGTATCTTCTACTTTCAACTCCCTTCTTCTGAAATCCTCATTTCTTTGCCATCAGAGCTAACATTCTCCCGTGATGCACCTTTCTATTTCTCTGATGACTAGTTTTACTTCCTGATCTGCCCTTAAAATGACCTTCTCACCTAAGTTCTTCTCTACACAAAGGTCTACAAACTAAAGCTCAATAACAAAAGTCAGGAAACATAAATGCGTGAAATAAATGGGAGGTGAGGAGGTTTAAGGCAAAAGGGAGTGGGAGAGCCTGTGGTAAGTAGACATTAAACACCCTAGTCTGAAGGACATTCATATTGCGATATAATCGGTTTTTAATCCCTTTTAGTGAGATCCATGGGTGAGAAGCATAAATATTATTGGTAAAGTAGGTCAGAGGAGAATGAAAGCATATAACAATAGGGCTAGGGGCCTCCCCGGTGGTGCAGCGGTTGAGCGCTGGGTTGCAAAGCTGCCCACAGCCTCTGCAGCGCCGGTTCGATCCCTGGCTGCTCCCCGGCCACCGGAGGAGGGTCCCACATGGCGCGCAGACCTCTCCTGCCGCCCGCTGCTCCCCTCAGCAGTGTACTTTGGTCCTTCTGCCTGCTCTGCTCCCCGCTCTGGCTCTGGTGAATTCTCTCACTCTCCCTCGCTTCTGACTGTACCCAGTGCTTGTATAAACAAAACAAAACAAGTAAATAAGTAAATAAATAAAACATGCCTCTATTAAAAAAAAAATAGGGCTGACATCAGTTTCAAGTATAGGATCCTCTTAATGTCTTATCCCAACAAGTAACAACAGCTGAGCAGTGTGCTAGTCAGCTGACTCATTCAGTCCCTGCTCTTCTTGAAGCTTGCATATATTCTCTGTTGAAAACACCTCTTGGGTGTTTGTTTTTATTAGTACGCTTTATTCTTTTCTCTACTATTCAGCAGCCTCAACACTTTCTCACACCACTTTCCATCAGGTTATCAATTATTTTCTTTTTAAAAATTTTATTGGGACTCTAATACGATATTGAACTGTGGTGATAATTTAGTAAGACTATTGTTAACTTTATTAATGTTCTAATTAAAAATAGAGGAGAATTGAATGATCCTTTTCATCCCTATTTCCACTTATTATTTTTAGTGTGTGATTTTGCACATCTGTCTTTCAGAAAAAGAGCTTATATTATCA
This sequence comes from Talpa occidentalis, assembly GCF_014898055.3. Taxonomy (NCBI): domain Eukaryota; kingdom Metazoa; phylum Chordata; class Mammalia; order Eulipotyphla; family Talpidae; genus Talpa; species Talpa occidentalis. The sequence goes on from NW_023605305.1 coordinate 48,542,095, forward strand.
AGCATCAAAAACATCAAGCAAAAATGACAAGCAAAGAACCCCAAATCCGTGTAGTCAATTTAATTTAGGACCTCCAGCTTGCACTCTACTGAGAGTGGATCTATCTTTTCTGTTATGAGGCTGATCCCCAGACATATATTCCCCAGCTTAGTCCAAGATGATATTCAGTTATATACAAAGCATCTCAGTGTGGCATCTACAAAGAATATGTCAAAAAATGAGCCTGGTATAGGTACCCTTTCACCCTGCCAACACACACACACACAATGCTTCTGGTCCTGTTTCCTGATTTGAATTGTGACTTCGGTAATTTTGAGTCACTACTGTCTTTCACCTTCCACGTTCAGTGGGTTACAAAGTCCTATTAATTTTCACTATAAGAAAACTTTTATATCTAATTATTCTGCATTTAATTCTGCTGAAGTCTTTCTCATTGAAGACTTCATTTTTGCTTAAAGAAATCCCTAACCTTGCACTATTTTTCTGATTTCATCCCGTCTTTGCACCAACATACCTTGCACATTGAGGTTTCAGACTGACAGAGAGATAGAAGATAGGTGGACTTGATAAGAGATGAAATTGGCTGTTCATAACTTTTCATTTTGGTCAGAATTAGTCTTAGCTCTTTAGGGGCATTATGAGTTATGTGGATAAAGGTTATTGGTCAGGTAGAACAGAGGAGAAAAAAGTCAGACAATCCTGAGAATCATTGAAAGCCATTCCATTCCCTCTAATGACTGTCAGTTAGTGAATGAAGCTGATTTTCTGAGCATCTGGCACTTAGGTGGTTAGGAGATATTTGCCCCATGAAGGAGGTAACATACTACATGGTGCCTTAGGAAGCAGGAACTTCCAACCAATTCCCCCACCCCTCACTGTATTTTTAGATCCTTTTTTAAATCCCTTCATCAACAAAGAGAAAGGGGGAGTTTTTTAGTGTTAGTCAGAAGGTGTTTATTCTTCCTGAGAGAAATAAATGCTAGATTGATTTTTTTTGGTGGTGGTGGTGGTGGTGGGGTCTTCTGTTTCCCAGAGGTGCCAGGCAATTGAGGATGGAGTATGGGAATGACCTTGTGAACATAAGGAAACACTTTCTTTTCTAGTCTTTTTTATTTCTAGTCAAATCCTTTGTTTCTACCCAAGGAAGTTCTGAATCTAAATGTGTTAATTATAACTAATAAGTTAGAATTTGTCTATTTCTATGCTTTTAAAATCTGCATTTTAAACGGTTATTTAGAGCAAATTTCTCTACTTCAAATTTACTAGACAGCTTTTGATTATTTAAGTGGTTATGAATAAATTCCTCAATTGGCAGTTAAGATTCCTTATAACAGGGTCCTACTTTCTACCTGCCTTCAGTTCTAAACTCACCTACTGACTAGTCTACTCAGCCTACACTGCTTTCTGGACATACTCTGTGGCTTTTTTTTGCTTCAACTCAGTTTTCCCCCTCTGTGTGTAAAGTCTTCACCTTGGCTTCTTCTATCAGACTTTTTGGTCCACACTAATTACTTCCTCCTTTACAAAAACTTCCTTGTAAAACTAGATATGCGTTCTCTTTCTTCTAAATCCCAAACTGCACTGGAGCTCAAACACTTATATCAGTAACATATTGCATGAACTCTCTACTACCTTGATTATTGAATCATTTTCCTACTACATTTTAAAATTTCTCACGTGTTATTTTTTTTTTTTTGATGTTTTGATGTTAATTTTTGATGTCCTATTCAGTTCTGCATTTCATGGAACAACCAAATAGCATCTCCAATTCCTGGCCATGCTCCCCTGTCTCATTTGCCAGCTCCTCCTCTATAGAACCATTATATTGGGACTTCTCAGGGTAATCATCCTGAATTCCTCTAATGTCAGGGGTTTCTCATTATATATTTGCATTACTTTAAATAATAATGGCCTATTAACAAAGATGCACTTCCAAAAGTGCATCTTTATTTTCAACTTTTCATTTGAATGTCAAGCCCTTATAGTTCAAAGTCAACTCAGATATCTAGGACTCAATCTGTACAACTGAAATTTTAAGTTTCTCTGATTGTCTAAGAAGGTGGAGAAGAAAAAATAGGAATCGTAGACAAAAAAAAAAAAGGAAATAATCTCTGTTGAAAATGAGAAAGCCTTTTCCAATGACCCCAGAACTGCAAGCTCCTGAAAGTGATACTGTAATTTTCCCTAACTTGCTCTAGGACTCAAAAGGACCTTGGAATCATCCAGTCCATGTCCTCAGTTGTATCTTAAAATTACTATCTTCTGGTACAAAGTCCAAAGTTGTTGCCATTGCCTGTAATCTCTTATGTGGGCCTTAGAAAAATCTTTAGTATTTAAAATTCTTTAGGAATAGTTCAACAACCAATGCTATTTAAAAAGATGACTAACTATAAAATTTACAATAAATCTTGCAGATTTTTTCCAATTGGGCCACCTTATAAATGCTATTTAATTACCTAAAAGTAATAGTCTCCAAAATAAGGGTTGACGCCACAGAGGGAACAACCCCATAGAAAAGATTCTTCTGTCTCAAATGCCAGTAGCACATGCACATAATGTTTCAAAGAAAGAACATCGTTCCATGAAACTTGCCTGTGAAGTTTTCTCCAAGGAGAAATCCTCATTCACAAAAAAGAAACAAACCATTATTTTTGTTGTATTTCTTTTCCTTACTATATCTTAGAGTATGAACAACCAAATGTGCAAACTGGTGACCTCGAAAAGACCTGCTTATCCAAGGTTCTGCAACCCTGGCAACCCTAGAGTGACTCTACCTCCCCCAGCGAAACTAAGTAGCCCCACTGTTACCTCCATCTCTAGAGGCTCAGCAACCAGCTTCCCTGCCTGTTTGGTGATCCGGGGCCCTCTACTGCTTCCATGTGGAGAAAAGAAACAGCTGTGGAAACAAGACTTCCTTTGAGGAAGTAAACTCATTTAAGGTGCTTGTGTCTTAATTTATATTTTGGTTTTCTACCTTAAGAGAAGTCCTAGTAGATTAGAGACCTGGCCCTGGGTTTGAGTCTCAGGCAAAATTTGGACTCAAATCCCCTAATGGGGACAATATGAAAAGGGCAACTGGTGAGTTATTCTAGTTCTGGTCCTGGGTTTGAGCAGTTTGGGTTCTAGTCCCAAATATTCTGGTTCTTGCCTGTTTTAATCTTGTTGTTTTTTTATTGTTTGCATTTGTATCTTTTCTGGTGCATTTGACTGAATTTGGCTATTTGGAGCTAAAACTCCTTTGGTGGCTGAATCAACACTCTTTAAGATCCCAGGTTATGAGGATTCTTGGACCCTGAAGCACATTTGCAGATTCAAAACAAACCCATAGATTAAGATCCTGTCTCAGTCACCTGAGGAACAACCCATAAACAAAAAAAGGGGGCAGGGGAGGAAGTGCCAATAGTTCTTATTTCACTCTGAAGATAGATTATTGTTTCAAATTAAAGACAATGAATCAGACATTTGCTTTAAAGAGTTATAGACCAACAAAATAAAGAAAGTGACAAGTAGGGCACTATAGTACATAAAACAGAGATATAATCTTAATTATACAATGAATTTCCAGTGAGTGTAAAACTACTCAGAGCCCTAGAAAACATTCAAAGAACAAATTACGAAAGGAAATAATACAATGAGCTGACAGATAATTGCAAAATTTCAACCCAACTAGAAATCTTTATTGCCTGTTGCTTTTCTTTTGAAAAATTAAGACTGTTTTCACCTCTGCAGATCACCTTTCAGTGACACTCGAGGAGAGTTCAGTGTGCTTGGGGTGTCAGTCAGGAGCCAATTCCTGGTTCTTTCCTTTGCTAACAAATGACTGCTCAGAACTCTGTAGAATCCTCAAAAAGTTACTGTCAATCTTACCCGAGCTGTTATGCATAGGGTCAGACATAGAATCCATACTTAGTAATTGTAAGCTCATGAGAGTGGGACTTAATTTGTTCATGAATGTATTCCTAGGGGTTAGAGAACATTTGCATTTTGCAGGCATTTCACAATAATAATTCTTGAATTAAATTGCATCTAAATGATTTAAATTACCACCTTGCTATATGTGCTTACCACAAAGTCCAAATGTTTTGATATAAATGTTAGGCCCAGAGGTTTTTAGATTTTGTGCTAACTTTACAATTCAATTTTTGGGCATCTGTTTGGCAATTTCCTTTTTATAAGAAAATAAAATAATATCAAAATAACCAGCTAATCAACAGCAATATTATTCCCAAATTATTAAGATTACTTCTAGTTGTTTAACACTTCAAAGAAGAATCAACTTACCACATTACACCTTTATATGTACATATTTATTCAATTCAATAAGAGTATGCAAAGCCACACACACTGAATATATTGCCACCAGTGATGATTTGTGCTTGGATAACTCCTGAATAGAGTTCACTGTTCTATGGGTCTTTGGTGGGATTTTTTAAAAAATGAATTCTGTGCCTGAGATGACATTAAAATGGGAAAAACCCATAATCTGCTTCCCCTCACCTCTATTCTGGATCATATTAATTTCCTTTCATTAACCCAAGCAATAAGATTACTTCAACATACTTTAATTAGTTTTACTTCCCACCTATTTCCGTAAAAAAAAAAAAAAAAAAGAGCAGTCCATATTAAAAGTGTTAGTGTCTTTAAGTTGTAGAATTGAATATACCTAGTTAACTCAGGGTCAAAGGATAACATATTAAAGAACCATTGCTTTTTCCCCCTGTGACAAATAAATAAAAGTTTATTATCTGCCCATATACTTATTGTGCTAAATTAATTTCTATTAAATCAGCAAAAAGCAAAGTAAAATCAGACTTATGACACAACCAATAGTAGAATGAAATTAAAGTAATATAATTTGTGAATACTGTATATAGCTTTCAAATACACCTTCATAATATATAACTGATTAGCTTAAAAATTCAAATTATGACTGAATATCCCAAAGAGGCTTTCTAATGGGGACTATCTTTCTTTCTTTTTTTTTTTGCTTCAGAAGAACTGACTAGCAAATGCTTCCCGTTTAGCCTGTTAATAACTACCAAATATTCACAGTATTCCCTAGGCTTTCACCATTTCTCACATCGTCAGGTTTTAGCATGCAGGTCTTATTCTCAACCCAATTACCTGGATAGGAAGCAGGAACTTCGCAGCTGTCACAAAAACAACTTATACCATTTTAGAAAGGCATTGCTATCAATAACCAAAAAAGGGGATTTTTATCGCAGACAATATGTGAAATTGCAACTCACTGACAAAGCCACTGCAGAACCCAGGTGATAATATTATTATAGTAATTACCATATGTCTTACATCAAATGCAAACTCCAGTTTTATTATCATTCAGGTTTTCTAGAAGGAGATAGGAGGGAGCTGTCATGGTTAGATAGATAGTTTGTCCTCTATTCATCTGCTTGCTCCCCACTTAAACACAGGCTTTCTATTCTACTAAAGGAAATACAATTATAACTCCATTTACATGGAGAACAAGAAAAGTCCTGGGTTAATTACAGGTAAGTTTCTGTTTACATCCCCTGGGGCTAGCCACAGCCAGGTTCCACTTCTAAGGTGTAAAAAAAACTGCTGGAGTATGAACAAAATCCACATTTTTTATTCCACTCTTGAAATTCTGTGTGGCCAAAGGGAATCTGTCACTCAAAGATGTTTCAAATGTAACCTCAGAAACCTCCGTTTTCCAAAGTCTGAATGTAGTTAAAATAAGTTTAGAGCCCGAAGTCTAAACAAAAGAAGAGAAACAAGGTGGCTGGAAGCCATCCATACAAAGATTGGGAAAAGAGGACATGGAAATGCTATTAATGTTGTATAATCAATTGATTGGAAATGTGAGACTAAAACATAATCGAGGGAAAGAGCCTGAATGGCAAGACACTAGAAGTACAATGTACTGACAACAGACTAGGCTTCTAGAACATAATTGTCCTTATCTGTTAGGTTCCCAGGCCTGTTCTTTTATGGTTTACCATTTTTTTTTTTTTTTGCCTGAAGAAAGGGTGGACTGCTGTATTAATCTCAGCTGATGTCAGGGCTATGTCCGTGGTATTTCCAGTCCACAGAAGAGAATTACTTCTTCTGATTTAGATTCAGCTTATCAAAAATATGGACACAGCAGGTCTATGTCATTTATTTTCTTGCCAAGGTAATTGCAGACTGTTTAGTAGTCCTGTTGCAAATGAAAATCTTCTGAATTCTGGATATTCTAGATATCTAAACCCATTCTTTTCCTAGTATCAGCTCTATCTTATTTTGCTCATAGTTATCACAACCTTATATCTTTTATTATGTATTTGTTTACTTACTTTCAATTTCACTCTCCCTCCCATCCCCCACCACATAACCATGCTAGCTTTCTTAAAGCAAGGATCCTGGAACAGCATCAGATACCTAACAAGTACTTAATCATTATGTTAAATGAAAGAATAAACTGCTAGATGACTTCAGAAGATCTGAAAGTTGATGCTGGCATTTGCCATATGTTTCTAGATAGGGAGGATTTTTCTTTATGGACCATTTCTCCAGAAACAACATTTTAAGATCCTATTTAAGAAATGACATGGAAAACAATTCCACTTTATGATCTGAGATTCTTCTGAAGATAAAACAAGTCACCTCTGAAGAGTTATAAGGCATGCCGTTTCCAGAAGAACCAGTCATAGAGAAAAATGAGGGATGACTCTTACTTCGGTTCACTTGAATCAGAAGAGGTGGGAACTGCAAATGGGAAGGAGAAAGCAAAGTAGTATTACCCTTCTAATGGAGAAGGTGAGTATGCCACTCTAATTCAAGGCATATTCCTAAATATGGAATTCCTTACTTTCAACCTGAAGACCTACATGTTTTTCTTTTTTATTAATTAATTAAATTTTTTCTCTTAATCCTTCTAGTCCCCCTAGTTCTCCCACCACTGTATCACCCATGAACCATCATCATATTCCCTTGTGTTCATCGCTCCCCTATTTTGCCCCTCCCCCCACCTCCCCTTCCTTTGCTTGTATGCCTCAGTTCTATGGTCAGCTTGCTACTTTTGACTTTTTCTTGACCTTTTGTTTGATTTCTCTATATTCTGCATATAAGTGAGACCATCTGGTATTTATCTTTTTCCTTGAAGACCTACTTTTTTTCTATAATAAATTAAACGAACAACAACAGACGCCTAGTTTGTCAGCCAAGAGGCATTGGAATCCTTCATAAAAGAGGGATAACCTTGGTAACAACCTTGTCAGCTGGATTGCAAGATATTTCCCAAGTTCAGTTTTCTAATTTTATAGAGACAACCCCATATTCTTCACCTTCCACTACAAGGGAGACTTCATAATGGTACAACTTTCAACTTTGGAGAGATTCTCAACTCCTCTTAGAAGCTCAACTCTACTCGCAAGATTCTCCTGTTAATGAACTTTCCCTGAATTTTATCACCAAGTGTATCCACTTTTCCAATTCCTTCAGCTCTGCCTCAAACCCATCCCACTTTCTCTCAGCAAATGGGAAAACCAAAATCTGGTAGATTCCCCAACTGCTCCTCCTCACATCTATGGCTGTATCTGCTTTATATGCAAGTTAATTTCTTTTTCTCTGGTCTCAGAGAAAGAGGTTTTCACCCCCCTCCCCCAATTAAGGATAATTCTTCATGCTATCCACCCCGCCCACCATGCTCTCTCGCCAGTCCTGGACCTTGCTTTAAATTGATCTGCTCCCATATTGAAAATCTCTCTTCTAGTAACTCTTCATGGTCAAAAAGCATAAATTTAAGAAAAAACTCCTCCTGATTCAATAATCCCCTCAACTATCACCCAAGTAAATATCTGCCTCTACTTCTGCCTTGCTAAGCTATTCAAATCCAATTTCCACTCCCCCTCACTAAGGTCAACAACTCTTCTTAATTCATAAATCTGATGAACTTAGGCCTTTTTTTACTTCTCTCACTCCTCCTCCTTTTCCTTCTTTTTTGTACCCTCTTCACCTTGAAATTGTGGGAATCCTGAACATTCTGTACTAAATTTTTCACCTTCCTGACTTCACTTACTTTTTCTTCTACAGAAAAAAATGTTTCCTGGGCCTCATCCTTAAGTCTTCTTTACCTTCTAGAGATGATCGAATGACTTAATCCATTTCTATAGCTCCAGCTACTGTCTGGAAGATACTAATGGTTTGAGAAACTTCTCTGATCCAAAACTCTCTTAAGGACCCTACAGACAAGTGTCTGATACATTCCAAACCCCACAAACACATCAAACCAACATACGAGAAACTGAATCTCATCTATCTAAACCAAAAGTCTATTACATGTGTAGGGTAAAGAAAAATATCAGGCTTTTCTGCCCTTCCGCCATCAGGATAGATGATGGATCCTTGTCCTGAATGCATGCCTGATGGCGGGCACCTGGAGTAGGGTGTGGGCATAGGTAGATGGGATTCAGCTGAGCTAAGACTGTGCTTTTAAGGGCGGCGTCACGGGGGGACGCGAGCAGCCCCAGCCAGCAGCAGCAGAACCCGAAAGAGAAGCCGAGAAGCAGCAGAACGAACGCTAGAGAGCCCAGATAGAGTGAAGACTTGCTGGGGGCTGGGAGGCCTGCCAGCCTCCCAGCCCCCCAGCCAGCACCCCTACCTGTCATATGCCTGGTGAACCCCAAATAAAAAACCTGCAAAACTACTAAGGACTCTGACTCCTCCTTTACCCGATCTGCATGGGATCAGAAAACCTGCACTGTATCCAGTCCTGCCTTTACAATTGGCGTAAGTCGGCAGGATCCATGCAGACGGGTATTGGAGCCCGCCAAAGGCCTGGAGGGACTAAGGAGTAAAAGACTGCCTGTGACGACGCTGGAGGCGCCATGGCGGTACAGAAGATGGATACGTCCACGAGCTACAGGATGAGACCTGGCGTGAAGGAGACGCCCGAAAGGACCAGCCAACGACACCGGAAAGGACCAGCCAACGACACCGGATAGGACCAGCCAACGACACCGGAAAGGACCAGCCAATGACCCCTGAGGCAGCAGGCCATTGCTGACGCAGGGAGAGGCCAATGGACTTGAACTGATGAACTGATGATTTTGGACTGACAATCCCGCCAGAAGGCGGAGGACCTTAGCAGGTTATCTTTATTTTTTGAGAATCTGGGGGTGGCCAGTGGGCCTAGATGGCCAAAAGCAGCCTGTGTATGCCCAGTGGCCAGGTGGAGGAGAAAAGCCAACTAAGGTGGCAAAAGCTGGTACTGATGCTAAGTTGAGAAGCCCTAAAGCGGCTGTTAAGCAGCCTGGGTATGCTGAAGCCCTGTGAGTCTCGTAAAATCACCTATGGGTGATGCCCTGCTCATTCTTGAGTGAGGGTGAGGAGCTGAGGAGCCCGTCCTTGGGGGACGGGTGGGGAATGTGGCTTGGGGTGGAGCCCAAGCCAAATGCAAAGTTTGGATCCCCAACCCATGTGCTTGTGCAGTGGGTTGGCTTGAGAGCAGGGGTCTGTGAGTCGCATGGGTGGCCATGAAGGCCGAGTGTTGGAGCGACTGCAGACAGAAACCCTGAGGGTTGGCGATTACCCCCAACAGAATAAAATTGCCAATCCCAGAGCTAGTGCATCCTGGGGGTGGATGCTGTGTGTGCCTTGTAGCAGAGACTACAGCCAGAGAAGGCCAGGAAGCCTGACGGCTCCTGGTGTGTTATAGCAGATGCCGTGTGTGATTTCCCCTCCCTCGCATGAGCAGTGCCTTCGGCAGCAGATTTGGTGGCTCATCTGCTGGTACCAATAATTGTCTTTTGCACTAGGTTGGTGCCCTGCCTGGACTTATTTGTGTTCTGTTGTATTTTGTTATATTGTATTTTGTTATATTGTGATGTATTTGCTTTGTGGGCCATGGCTGCATTGTTTGTTTAGAAAATTGTATATGTATGTATAGACTGTATGGCAGAAAACCCTGAGGGGGTGGACTGTAGGGTAAAGAAAATATCAGGCTTTTCTGCCCTTCCGCCATCAGGATAGATGATGGATCCTTGTCCTGAATGCATGCCTGATGGCGGGCACCTGGAGTAGGGTGTGGGCATAGGTAGATGGGATTCAGCTGAGCTAAGACTGTGCTTTTAAGGGCGGCGTCACGGGGGGGACGCGAGCAGCCCCAGCCAGCAGCAGCAGAACCGAAAGAGAAGCCGAGAAGCAGCAGAACGAACGCTAGAGAGCCCAGATAGAGTGAAGACTTGCTGGGGGCTGGGAGGCCTGCCAGCCTCCCAGCCCCCCAGCCAGCACCCCTACCTGTCATATGCCTGGTGAACCCCAAATAAAAAACCTGCAAAACTACTAAGGACTCTGACTCCTCCTTTACCCGATCTGCATGGAATCAGAAACCTGCACTGTGGCCAGTCCTGCCCCTACAACATGTAAACTTTAAAATGTTGTAAATATGAAATATTTATAAATATATTATAAATATGAAAATGTTATAAATATGAAAATTGATTTCATTATTTTATTAAACATCATATACCTATATCACTTAGGCTTGCTAAGAGGGCAGAAGCTACCAAAATGAAGTAAAGAGATAATGAACTCCAATAATTTCAACATGTGCATTTTGATTTACCTACAAATCATGCTTAGAAGTAAAATTTAGATTAGTCAAAGTACCAGTGTTCAGTCTTTATTGCTTAATGATGTTTGGTCAATAATTAGGCACATATGTGATGGTGGTCCCAATAGGCTATACCATTTAATCTAAGTGTGCAGGGGGCTAAACTATCTAGATTTGTGTAATCACACTTTAGAACTTTTGACCAACAAAATTGCATAATTATGCATGTCTCAGAATAAGGCCATCATTGTTAAGAAACACAAAACTGTACTAGTTATCTATTATTGCATACTAATATTATCACAATTTAGCAGCCGAGATACCACACATATTATCTCAGCTTCTGTGGGTCAGGCATCTAGGCTTGACTCCCTGGGTCTTCTGCATAGGGCTGCAGATTGCAAGGATGCATTAAGATGTTAGAAGTGGTGGTGGTTCCATCAGAGGCTTAGCTGGAGAAGAATCCACTTATATACTCAGTCCGGTTGTTAGCATAATTCAGTTCTTTTTAATTTCTTGCTGGCTATTAGTAGCCACTGCCCTCAACTCCTAGAAGCTTTCAGCAATTTCTTCCTTTGTGGAACCAATAAGAGCATTTGTTTCCTCAAAGTCATCAAGATAAGGAAAAATTCCCTTAACGAGGGACTTACCATCTTATGTTATCACATACTTATAATCATGAATAATCCATCATCTCTTCTCTACTGTATTGTTTAGCGGTGAATGGCAGGACCCATGAACACTTGAGTTGAGTGGAGTATACAGCACATAAGTAACTGCCAGGAGGGAGGGATTTGGGAGCCACCAAAAGAGTCACTATGCCACAAGCAATATGTACTTTTCCTTTAGAGACAGATATCATAAATATCTCAATTTTTTAAAAGATTTATTTATTTATGCACAAGAACTGGGGTACAGGCCATAGGTATGGAGGGTGAGAGGATTCACCAGAGACAGAATGGGGAATAGAACAGGCAGATTGACTGAAATACACTGCTGAGGGGAGCTGCAGGTGAGTCAGGAGAGGTCTGCTGAGTCATGTGGGTCTCCTCCTTGGCTGGGGATGGAACTCCTACTGCAGTGGCTGCAGATAGCTTCATAGGTTGTGTCTTAACCCCTTGCGCCACCAGGGAGGCCCCAATATCTCAATTTTTGACTGACCTTTGAATATCTTCTCTTAGTTAATAACAAATAAGTAGAGGTTATAAGTATGGATGTCCAGATGTCCATTCTGTAAATAAAGTACAAAGTAAGTAATAGTACCCTTTAACTTAGAAGCTCAATTTTTCAAATTTTAGATTTATTTCAAGGAACCCACACAAAGTAGCAAGGACATGCAATAAATGCAGAGAGAGAACTTCGTAGATTAGTTATTCATTTCAGAATCCTACCAAAGAGCCTGCTAGAGAGAAGGTAATTAATTCATTTGAATTTTATTACTTTCCCTCCATCTGTTCTGAGAGTGGGGGATGATGGTGTTGAGAAGGGAATTGAACTAATAAGCCATCAGAAATATTCACTATGTAGGTCTATAATAGCAGCTACTGTCCCAAGAAAAATACAACTTATTCACAAAACTGCTATTCAAGAACTGCATTAGCCCTTTGACAATTCTACCCCACTGGGGTGGATAAGCTGGTGACTAGTGAAACTATTTATTTATTTAACAAAGACTTAGAGTGTGTATTATATGCTAGACATTGTTCTACATGATTTACACTTTTAACCTGTCCTTATAACAACAGATTTTATTGCTATCTTGATTTTACAAGATGATGAGATAAAAGAAATAAAGATAGATTAAGTAAATTGTGGAAGGTCAATAAACAAGAAGGGGACAAGATTAGGATTTGAAATGAAAGATTTCCTGTCTAGTCTGCTATGTCACTCTCTACACTCACAGTATTCTATGTTGATATAAAACAAATGATGTGAGCAGCATCTGGAATTTAATTTATCTAGTAACAAAATGAAAAGATTAATATGATGGCAGCCATCAGGTAAGCCAAATGGATGCTTACAAGTACATCCAAGAGCTGTGAAAGAAGATGCAGGCTGATCTGATGTGTTTTCTTCTCAGTGTGTGTTCTCAGGGAGCCAAAGGGCACCCCACCCCACCAGGCAAGATAAAGCCTGCAGACAGGCATTTAAGGCCATGCACAAGTTTATGTCATATATGGGATTCGTGTGCACCCTGATGGTTGAAAGTGGTCAATTCCAAAGGGTGCAGCCCTTGGCAACCATGTCCATCATGGTGTTAATTAGCTCAAGTTCACTAAAGGCCTTCAAACTGTTGCTGAGAGCGAGCTAGATGCCACAGTGGGACTCAGGGTCTTGAATTCTTCCTGTGTTGGTGGAGATTCCACATACAATTTTTTTGAGGCTATCCTCATTGATCCATTCCATAAAGTGATCAAAAGAAATCCTGGCACCCGGTGGATCATTAACCAATCCATAGGCAAAGGGAGAGGGTGGGGCTGACATCTGCAGCCCTCAAGCTTGGAAAGGGCCACATTCCTGATGGTTCTTGCAGTGAAGCTTGGAGAAAGAAAGCACAATACTCTCCAGTTTCAACACTATCACTGATAAGTAATGTTTTACAAGTCTTACCTAACAGACAATTTAAGAGCATCAAAAACAAAACAAAACACCTAAAAGATGACCTATTTATGGAGAAAACAAAAACAGGTATACTAAATCAAACAAAGCAAAAACAAACTTTGGAATATAAGACATTTCTCACCTAGTATTCTTTTCCACAAGTAAAGGGAGGGAAGCAGGTGGGTAAATTTGGTCAAAGGGGAGAATGGTATGATGAAGAATAAAAGTGCATTTTTAGTGGTGAATTTAATATGTTATTATACATATATTGATTCTCAATGACGAATACCTAAATTATAAAATGTTATAACTCAATGTTACTTTAATAATAAAAAAAATGAAAAGAACTAGGGGAAATTAAAATTAATAACATTTTAGTAAATACAAAATTTTAAATGTATTATTTAAACACATTATCAGTAAATTGATAATGAGAGTTTCCGTTGCTTATTTCATACTAAATTTTCAACATCTTATGTGTATTTTACAGTTACACTATGTCTCAGTCGAGACTACCACATTTTTGAGTGTTAGCAGCCACATGTGGCAAGAGGCTACTATAATGGACAGTATGATTCTTTTTTTTTGAACAATTTCTGCAATATTTATCTTTTTTAAAAAAAAGATCTATTTATTTATGCATACAAGAGCTGGGGTACAGGCCAGAGATGCAGGGGGGTGAGAGGATTCACCAGAAATAGAGCGGGGAACAGAACAGGCAGACTGACCGAAATGCTCTGCTGAGGGGAGCAGTGGGTGAGACAGGAGAGTCTGCTTTGCCATGTGGGTTGCTCCCTGGCCAGCTGGGGATCGAACTCATGCTGCAGATAGCTTCATAGTGTGGTGCTTAACCCCTTGCATCACCAGGGAGTTCCCCGACAGTATGATTCTTTACTGTACTTCCTAACTATATTATGCTGCCAGTGGCAAAGCCCCAGAAGTATTTCTTTAATTTATTTTTTTAATATGAGTGGATACTTGATTTGTTTATCCAAGCTGAAACATGAAAACATGTGAATTGGGCAAATAAGACTAGTGAGTTATTTCATTAGATTTTTAACTCCCTGAAGACAGGGGTTATTTCTATCATTTTCACCACTATGTTCTCTGGAAGCCAAAGTAATGTTCACAATATCGGCAAGCACTCAACAATATTTTTTAAAGGAAAAAAAGGTTTGAAGGAAACTGGATTTTGTATTTTTAACCATTAGATGCATGTACTAATTGATCAATATATTAAGATGGCAAGATTGGGTTCACTCAGTTGAATCCATCAAATAGATCCCTGTGCCAGAGCCCATGATATGCAACAATTCCAGAGAATAAGCAGAAGACAGAACTGAGTCCTGCCCTTAACATGCATGCAAGGGAGGGCCTCTCTAGTAACCTGGGGGTTATGTCTCAATGCTATCACTTCTATGGCCTGAGTTCAATCCCAGGCCAGGGAGCTAACCCACATATGGTGCAGCAGACCTCTCCTTTCTCTCCTGCTGCTCCCCTCAGCAGTGTATTTCAGTAGATCTGCCTCTTCTGCTCCTCACTCTGTCTCTGGTGAGTCCTCTTACCCCCTGAGCCTCTGGCCTACCCCAGCTCTTCTACACAAAGGGTAAATAAATAAATATTTTTAAAAAACAAACAAACATGCGCATAAGGGAGACAGATCTTTGGACAATACAGCATAGATATGGGCAGGGAACATAACCCCAACAGCCTAGGTGTGATTGACTCTGGGCACAGGGTGGGCGTAAGGGAAAACAGGATGGCAAGAGGGCACATCCTGAAGAGCAAAGATGACTAATTCTGAGGTTAGGCAAGAGCAGACATGCATATTTCCAAAATATTCACCTTTTCATTTTTATCATATTCAAATATGCACCCAGTCTTTTTTTTTTTAAATTTATTTCTTTATGCATACAAGAGGTGGGGTGCAGGCCAAAAGTGCAGGAGAGTAAGAGTATTCATCAGAGACAGAGCCGGTAGCAGAACAGGTGGATCGACTGAAATACACTGCTGAGGGGAGCAGCGGGCAAGACAGGAGAGATTTGCTGCACGATATGGATCAGCTCCCTTGTGCTGCAGTGGTTGAAGATAGCTTCAGCCCCTTGAGCCACCAGGGAGGCCCCATATGTACCCAGTCTTTATTAGCTGGGGTAAATCCACCCATCTTATTTAGGTGGAATTCCACGGAAACTACCAGCAAAACCCTCAATAGTTCAAAACCACTTTACTAAACATAGAGCTTCCACATGATCCAGCAATTCCACTCCTAGGTATTTACCCAAAGGACACAGAAACATCAATTCCAAAGAACACCTGCACCCCTATGTTTATAGCAGCACTATTTATAATAGCTAAGCTTTGGAAACAGCCCAAATGCTCAAAAATAGATGACTGGATCAAGAAGATGTGGTACATATATACCATGGAATATTACTCAGCATTCAAAAAAGATAAACACATGCAATTTGCAGCAACATGGATGGCACTGGAAGGGATCATGCTCAGCGAAATAAGCCAGAAAGAAAAAGAAAAATACCGGATGGTCTCACTCATAGCAGGAATCTAGAAAACTTAAATAAGGGACCAGGAAAATGAATAACTATAAGAAAGTGAAAATCAAAATCAACAAAAAACTATGAACCAGAGACACTTTTGGGGGGGTGCGTGGCAGGAGGGGAGGGATTGGGGTCAGAATGAGGGGGTTGCAATTGTATGGGGAATATAAAAATAAAATTTATTATTTAAAAAAAATTTAAAAAAAGTAGGTAAAGCAATGGAACCAAAGTATTTCATCTATTGCTATGAAATTGAAAAACAGCCACCGCCCTACTGAATTACCATATATTAAGGGCTTGATGTGACACAGTTGATATGAAACTAATAATCACAAGCATTTCCTTTTCTTAAAAGTCACACTCCCAAAAACATAATTTTGGTGCAGCATACTATATTGAAATGGCCATCATATAGCTCATCATGTTAAAAATCAACGAAGGATGAAAATATGAGTATTCAAAACAAGTCAGATTAGGATAAAGCTGTCAACCTTTATGTATTATTCTCTGGTCTCAGTGAAGAAAAGAGAGAAAAAACAGAGCTGGTAGTAAAATGTGAGGTTATATTTTATCCTGCTTTGTGCTAAAAGTCCCATAGTACAAATTGCTGAATACCAGCAAAGTAATACCAGGTCTGCCTGGGGGCTCCCTCCCAACTGCATGTAAAACTCCCTCCCAGATTGTCCCCATCATGCTTCGTTTTCTTCCAATAAATCACACATTGAAATATCACCACTTTCCACTTTGAACCCCAAATTAGGCCCTATAGCTTATGGTTAATCTTCTGGAAAGCAGCATTAATACTGTCATACACAATTATACCAGAATCACAAATAAATGACTTTAACAGATTTACAAACAACCTTTATGGACAAACTCATCCATCAAATTTAAATGCTTGAAAATGCAATAATGTATTTTATTAAACAAGCCTAAAGAGAATGGATATATTTTATTGTTGTCAAGAGTTAGTAAAATGAGATGGAGATCTTGAGGGACTCTACAGCTAAGAAAAAAAAAAGACCTTAAGTCCTATTAAAGTAAATAAGACAAGTTCAAGGAAAAAATTTTGAAGATTCAGTTGAAGTTATACGTCTACTAAAACACACAAATTTAGTGTGTGTATGTGTCCTCTACTTAATTATTTTTTCCAGGGTTAATTTCTGAACATGTATCTCATCCTTTTTTTCTTTTTGGTTTGTTTTAAAAGCTATCACAATTGGGCCTTTGTTAAATTCTTTCTCAGTAATGATAAAGGAAAAAATAGTCTCACTTCACTTTCAACCTCTCTTGCTACTAAAATGTTGAAGATCATAGCTACACTTTATTTTTCCCATCTGCTTATCACCTCCAGTATAGCATTATTTATAGTGGTGACAAAGTGAAATATAAATGTATTCCACAGTAAAAAAACAGATAAACAAATGGTACAATCCTAAAATGTATTTATGCATTCATTAAAACATTTTACTAAAATTTTTAACAAGGAAAAGCAAAAGGAATACAATGTTAGAAAGACAAAAACCAGACACAAAGTTATGTATCAGGTATTATTTGAAGGTATTAAAATTTATATATAACTGAAAACATCATAAAAAGTAAAAAAAAAATCAAATTGGGAAAATTTGCAATACATGATAGACACGAAGAATGAATTTACAGCTAAAACAAGTCTTCACAAAGCAATTTTAAACAAGACATGATGCTCAATTTGAAAATGGAAGGTCCACAGAAGAAATAAAAATGGTCAATAATAGGCATATAAAAAGGTGTTTAACTGAAATATCAATGAAAAGGAAGTGACCTATCATTTTCGCCTAATGATTGGGGTAAATATTTCATTTTCTCTTAGTAAATTGGGAATATATTAGTAATACTGATGAGAGTATGAGGAATAATCTTATAATAATAATCTCTCACCAGTGAGAGCATAAATCCTCATAACCTTTCTTTTGGTGGCCCTGAAATAGATATCAAAAATGACCTAGTAATTTCTCTTGTAGAAATTTATCTCAAGGAGCTATTAAGTACAAGACTACGTGTACAAAGAGCTTCACTGAAGCATTAGTTCAGAGAACAGAAAGCTAAAAACAGGGCCTCCCTGGTGGCACAGCGGTTGATCGCTGGGTTACGAAGCTGCCCGCAGCCTCTGCAGCGACGGTTCGATCCCCGGCTGCTCCCGGCCACCGGAGGAGGGTCTTACATGGTGCGCAGACCCCTCCTGCCGCCCACTGCTCCCCTCAGCAGTGTACTTTGGTCCTTCTGCCTGCTCTGCTCTCCGCTCTGGCTCTGGTGAATTTTCTCACCCTCCCGCACTTCTGACTATACCC
Source organism: Talpa occidentalis (assembly GCF_014898055.3). Taxonomy (NCBI): domain Eukaryota; kingdom Metazoa; phylum Chordata; class Mammalia; order Eulipotyphla; family Talpidae; genus Talpa; species Talpa occidentalis. Next base: position 48,560,154 of record NW_023605305.1, read on the forward strand.
AGTGCTTGTATAAATAAATAAAGAAAGAAAATAAATCCTCAAAAAAAAAAAAAAAAAAGAAAGCTAAAAACAACCTACATACCCATAAATAAGGGATTGGTGACATAATTCTTTTTATTTTATTTTATTTTTATATTCCCCATACAATTGCAACCCCCTGATTTTGACCCCAATCCCTCCTTCCCGGGCACCCCCCCCCCCCAAAGTGTGTCTCTGGTTCATAGTTGTTTGTTGATTTTGATTTTTTCTTTCTTATAGTTATTCTTTTTCCTGGTCCCTTATTTAGGTTTTCTAGATTCCTGTTATGAGTGAGACCATCCAGTATTTTTCTTTTTCTTTCTAGCTATTTTGTGAGCATGATCCCTTCCAGCTCCATCCATGTTGCTGCAAATTGCATGTATTTATCTTTTTTGAATGCTGAGTAATATTCCATTATTTATATGCACCACTCCTTCTTGATCCAGTCATCTATTTTTGGGCATTTGGATTGTTTCCAAAGCTTAGCTGTTGTAAATTGTGCTGCTATAAACATAGGGGTGCAGGTGCTCTTTGGAATTAATGTTTCTGTGTGGTGACATAATTCTTAAAATCTCTTAAAACGATCTATTTTAAATTCAACCAGTTAAAAGAATCATGTACATCATTAAAAAGAATGTTTCTCCATATTTCTTGATATGGAAATATGTCCCAGAAATTCAACTGCATAAGAAAAATATCCAGAGCATGATATAGAGAATGCCCACTCGCATAAATTGCAGGAATAATGGTGCCTAGGTGTGAGTAAAGAGATGGCTAGTTGTTCACTGATAAAATTACAATGGTTACCTCTGGATGATGGGATATTCCCCACACCCTCATATACTGCTCACATTTTCTCAATAAGTGTGCTACTTTAATTCTACAAAAATATTTATATGCAAAGATAAAAGTAGTTTACATGCAAAAATAAAAGTAATTACCCCTTGATAGTAGGATTGTGCAATTTTTTTCTTTTGGAGCTTTCAATATTTTCTAAGTTTTCTACTATTACTTTTCTTTACTTCCATTACAAGGGAAAAAATAAGATAGCAAGAAAGAAAAGAGACTTGGAATTGCTGGCCCCTGTTCCCCTGATGGTAGTAGGCAGATCTGTCTGCTCAGTTTTTCCACAAATGTGCCAGTTGTGTGGGAGGCAAGGGATGTTGCTTTTCGGCCGTCCTTGCCAGATCTCAGTAACCCAGGAAGCCAGAAAACCGTGGGTGGGGTGGAAGTTCTAGTTTCAGTGTTGCTGGTTTATGGATTAAAAATGTGTCAAGTCTAGATTCCAGCTATCTCTTCTAGAGAGTTTTGCCACTAATTATCTCCAAAAATATTGTCTTTCTAAAGTTGAGAAAGCAAAGCTTTCAGTTTTTGAGATAGTAATTTGTACCTCCCATAGGTTCAAGGAATGGAAGAAATGTTCGTGTTTATTAGTGGAACTCCTGGAAAAAAACTAAAATTAAGGTTTTTGTTTATAGATTTTTTTCAAAGCACATAACTAATGATGGTATATATCATGTAAGACACACAGACCTCTTTCTTGCTCTTCTTCTGGTCTATCCCTAATAATGGAGATTTTAAAACTCCTGAATGCATTTCCATGAGAGGTTCTGTCACTTGAAATGTTAAAGCAAAGGACAGACTGCTCTTACTCTGAATTAATTTGAGTAGAGTGTTGACTGAAGGCAGAAAAATGGACTCTGCCCTATGATCTTCAAGTACAAGTCATTCTGATGGCAAAGTTAAATATGTCTTCGACTTTGAATTGGTAAATATAAATAGATTGGAATCTTTAAGGAAATCAGGCCAGTGAAAATCACTCATTCTTTCCAGTTTGAAAAAAGTATAAAAATATCTAATTATTGCTCATGGACCTCTACTGATCAAGACTGTTTGGACCCCTCAAAAAACAAATATTTCTTAACACTTCGAAGTCTCTTTTTGGAACCTCTTGGTTTCCTTAGCTGAAATTGCTCTTGGCTTTAAACTCTGAATATTTAAATCAATAGAACTGCTTATTCAGTCATTGTTGAACACCAGGGGTGGGGTGGAAAGGAACTTTGGTTTGTACGTGACAGTGTATGAGGAAGTTAAAGAAACAAGTTTAAACTAGTCCAACAGTAAGGCTGACATTACAGAGAAAAGGAAGCATGCAGAAATTCTGGTTATAGGCATTTTAGTAAAAGACAGTGTTAATAAATATTTTGTTATCCTTTGTAAAGTTCAATAAACTGGTAGAAATGGTTTGACCTCAATAATTATATCTATTTCACTAACCATACAACAGATATTTGTGTATCCCAACAGAAAAGTAATATGTGGTTGCAATATCAAAATGCATGAGATAGATCTGTCATCAAGAAACCTGATTTGAATGAAACTTTCCCAAATACAAACATTGTCTCTAGATTCCTAGGTAGTATTGAATCCTTTCAGTGTTCTGCATTTCACTTCTCACAGCTGGCATTGGAGTAGAAGGGTTTAGGAGTGCAGTAGCTATGCCAAAGAAACATGCTGGTTGGTTGGCTTTGAAGGTATAAATAATATTTCTTTTATCTAGAATTCTGTAATTTTTTAATTCAGGCTTCAAAACTGATCCATACCTATATATTAAGACACACAAGCAGCTTGTCCACACACATATATTTACACACACACAGACTCTCTCTCACACACACACAGACTCTCTCACACACACCCTCGAATGAAGTCAACCCAGCAGAAATCTGTCTCTCCCACTCTGGCATCCCAGCAGTGCTGATTTTCCCCTACTCGGCTATAATGCTCGTTTTAGCATCATCATGCTGTGTTTATTTGACCATGTTTTCAATAGGACTTTCACCTGATGCATTTGCAAAAGCCCAGCAAGGAGTACGGCAAGCAATATCTTTTCACTGGAATGGCACATTAATTTTTGAAGCAGTGAGTCGAAACATTATAGGTTCTGTGAGATCTGCACTCTATCTACAGATGGGATAGGGGCAGTTATATCTTGGGGTCATGCTTGTCCAAAAAGACTTAATTATGTCAATTTCTCTGCTGCAAATCCATGAAATCTAACCTTTATGGGGCCGGTCACAGAACTGCGTAATCCTTTTATTTATCTCTAGTTGGTAAATGAGATGCTCCAAACCTTGCCCTTTAACTGCAAGTCTCCAATCTCCATCACCAATCCTTCACTCACTCTTTTTCTTTATTTTCAATTAAATAAAAAAATTTAATTTTTTAAAATAATTTTTTTAATTTGAAATAATTATAGATTCACATGTAGTTATATAAAACAATACAGAAGATCTCATAGGCCTTTTATGTAATATTCTACCAAGTGTGGACCGGCTTTCTGATTCAGACATTTGAGGATCATCCAAACTTGTTAAAAGAAATGAGGTATTCCGGATAGTTTGCTGGTCACTTTGTGTGTTAGATGTGTTGTTGTTACTGTGGATTGTGTGACTGCTGTGGTGACACTGCTTGTGACAATACTCTGGTCTCCAGTTGTTGCCAAGCTGCTTGGGCATGCTGCCTTTGTAACTGCAGCTGCATCTGCAGTTGTAAGTGAGAAGCAGAGGGGCCAGAGGAATAAACTTGTTTTCCTGCAGAACATCTCACTCCTGATAATTGAGATAAAAGCTCAGCTATAGGATCCATGGCTTCCCTATAGCTTGGAGAATATGAACTCTGAGAAGAAAGTCCATCAGTAGAACTGCTGGTAAAGTGCATGTTTGATCTATAAGCATGAGGTCTTTGTAAACCTGGCCAGAGTGAGACGTTCTATATACGTGTTGAACTCCACAAGATTTATCTAAATCTCCGGGGGCTCCATGTTCAAGTGTAAGATGAGCCGCAATGTCATCCATAGCATTAGTATCGGTAATGCAGCATAGACCGGGCAGATCCCTCCCGTTGATGTTTTTGCATGTTCAGAAGTAACATCTTCTTGAAGAGATGTCTCTGTATAGTCCATTTTTTTCCACAAAAGAGTCAACTGAAGGCCTGCAATTTCTCTATAGGGACAACCTCTCTACCCTAGTGCAGATCAAAATCAAAATCCACCCTTGTTTATATGCACTGCATTGGGTGTTATCAGTCTTGTTGTACCACTCTCATAAAAAGATGCATAAAGACTACAGGAGTTGAAAATCAGACACTTATATCTGTGACCTTGAAATTTTCCTTTATACATGCACCACAGCTGTCACCTTCATGTGAAGGGAAGGTGATGGTGCAGCCATTTCCAGGCTCTCACTGCAGAGGGACCCAAGCGCCAATCCATACCAGTCTGCAACTCCCACTCAATTCTTGGGCTTGGTCACAGAGGTGGTGGGCAAAAAAAGCCACAAAAAAAGGTAATCTTAGATTACCTCTTAAGATTTATATTTTTTTACTCGGTTTAGTTCCCTGAAGATTCATAAAAGTTGTCATATCAATAATTGGTTCTCTTTGTTGCTGAGTTATATATCTCATGGCATGTATATACCACAGGTTGTTTAACCATTCACCCATTGAATGACATCTGACTTGTTTCCACCATTTGGCTATTATGAATAAAGCTGCTACAAACATTTCTTCTTCTAGTATGAATGGAAACTTTCATTATTCAGGATAAATTACCTAGAGTGGTATTGCTAGTTGATGAAAGCATTTTTATGAGAAATTGTTAAACTCTTTGCTACAGCAAGCCTAGTAAGAAGTCTGTATCATTTTACATCTCCACTGTAAATGATGTGGTTTCTGTGCTTCCTTGCCATCCTTGGTGCTATCACTAATTTTTAGTTAGCCATTCTGGTAGGTGTGCAGTGATATCTTACAGTGGATATAATTTATATTTAACTAGTGACTAATAAGGTTGAATATCTTTTTATGAGCTTACTTACTAGGTGTATCTTCTTTAGTGAAATGTTTGCTCATATCTTTGGCATTTTCTAATGGCAGAGCTTGCTTTTGTTTTTGACTGTTGAGTTTTTAGAGTTCTACATATATTGTAGATTCTAATCCATTGTACTTTATGCAGTTTATAAATATTTTTTCCCAAATTGTATCTTACATTTTTCTTTCTTTTAGCAGGGCCCTTGTTGAGCAAGTTTTACATTTTGATGAGGAATATTTTACCAGCCTTACCTTTTGTGGACTGTGCTTTTCATTGTCAAGACAAGAGTTCTGTCCAGCCCTAGATCTGAAATTTTCTCCTAATGATCTTATTTAGAAATACTATATTCTTTACATTTTAAAGCCATGGCATTTTTTGAGTTGTTAACTTACACTGTTATTTCTTTCTTTCTCTCTCTCTCTCTTTTTTTTTTTTTTTGCCAATGGATGTCCAATTGCACCAGCAGCAGTTGTTGAAAATGCTATCCTTCTTCAATTCAATAGCTTTTATTCCTCTGTCAGTTGCACATATTTGTATGGATCTATTTCTGGATAATCTATTCCATTCCATCGATCAATACCACACTATCCTGATTACCGTAGCTAAATAGTTGGCTACACTATCAGGTACAGGGATTGCTCTCAGCTTCTTTTTCAAGATCTTTCAGTTACTTTAGTGCTTGTCTCTTTCTATATAAATTTTGCAATAATTTTTTTTCTTATTCTTGATCAAAACCTTGATTGGTTTTGACAGGAATTGCATTAAATCTACATATCAATTTGAGGACAGCTTATATCTTTATTATGCTAAGTCTTCCGATCCATGAACACACAATGTCTTTCTATTTATTTAGGTCTACTTTGATTTGTTTTATCAACATTTTATAGTTTTCATTATATAAGTTTGGTGCATGTTTTTGTTAAGTGTTAAGTGTTTAATTTACTTTGGAGTGACTGTAAACGGTTTTGAGTTTTTAATTTCTATCTCCACATTTTCATTGTGTTTGTATAGAAATGTAAATGATTTGTGCATGTTGATCTTTTTTCTGTCACTGTACTGAACACACTTAGTTTTTTTTCATAGATTCTTTAAAACATTTTACATAGGGGCCTCCCTGGTGGCGCAGGCAGTTGAGCGCCGCACTGAGAAAGCTGACTGCAGCCTCTGTAGCACGGTTTCGATCCCGGCCAGCTGGGGAAAAACCCACAAGGTACAGCAGACATCTCCTGTTGTGCCCCCTGCTCCCCTCAGCTGTGTATTTCAGTCAATCTGCCTGTTCTGTTCCCCATTCTGTCTCTGGTGAATCCTCTCACCCATCTGTCCTGTACCCCGGTTCTTGTATAAATAAATAACTCTTTTAAAAAAAACTTTTTACATAGACAATCATGTCATCTTCAAAGAGGTTTAGTTGTTTTTCTTTTCAATACCTATACTTTAAAATTTCTTTTTCTTAAATTTTTTTTACATAGATAACCATGTCATCTTCAAACAGAGTTAGTTGTTTTTCTTTTCAAAATCTATGCTTTAAAATTTCCTTTCTTGCCTTATTTCAGAAGCTAGAACTTCTAGTACTATGATAAGAAGAGAGGTGCCTGGAGTTCTTTTCTTGTTCCCTATGTTAGGGGGAAAGCATTCAGTCTTTCACTGTCAAGTATGATATTATTATCTGGTAGTTATTCTTTATCAAACTGAGCAAGTTCCCCTATATTCTTAGCTTGCTGAGAGTTTTAATCATGAAATAGTGCAATATTTTTTCACATTTCTGCACTGACGTGATCATTTTTTCACTGTTGAAAATTCCTACTACTATAGAGATGGAGATTACATTGATTGATTTTCAAATAGTGAATTAGTTTTACACACTTTAAGATTTCCTTTTCTGGGGCTTTTAATTACAAATTCAATTTCATTAATGGTTATAGGACTGTTCAGACTGAGGCTTAAAAGTTTGCAGTTTTCAAAGAATTGCTCTATTTCTTTCAAGTTGTCAAATTTATGAGTGTAAAGTTGCTCAAAGTACTCCTTTATTTTCATTTAATAGATGCAGAATTTATAATGATATCCCTGTTTTGTTCCTGATATTGATGATCTGTGTTTTCTCTTTACATCTTTGTTAGTCTTGCTAGAGGTTTATCAATTTTATTGAGTTTTTTAAGAACTAGCTTTAAGTTTCATTGATTTTTTTCCTGCTATTTTCTTGTTTTCAATTCCTCACTGTTCTTTATATTAAAGATGGTGTCTCTAAGACAGGAAAAGAGGACTTCTTGTTTTCACTCAAAAGATGGTGTCCCTCCATTTTTTCTTCATTTTCTTCTATGTCAGAGGAAAACCCCTTCATCCTCTTTTTGAAGGGTAAGTGCCTTATTACCAGTTTTATTTCAGTTTCCTTCTCTGGGGTCCAGGCACATTCAGTCCAGTAATACTGCATCCTTTTCATCTTCAAGCTTCTTAACCCATAAGTCTCTTCCCACCTCTATTCCACTCCAAGTAACTCCCCCCCACCCCAGAACAATTCCCACAAGTTTCTCTTGACTGTCAAACTTTCAAGCAAGTAGTCTATATTCTCTGCAATCAGAACTTTATTACCATTCCTTCTTCTGACTACTTGCTGTACTCCTGACCTCACCCTAACCATGTCTCAGTTCACTTTTTTTTTTAAGTATTTTTTCATCATTTATTTATGTATACAAGCACTGGGTACAGTCAGAAGCATGGAAGGGTGGGACCCTCACAGCAGCTGGGGATTGAACCGGCGCTGCAGAGGCTGCGGGCAGCTTTGCAGCCCAGCACTCAACCGCTGCGCCACCGGGGAGGCCCTCAGTTCACTTTTGATTCTGCTTGTCAGCATCTACTGACACTGACATCTCAGTAAGAGATGGTTTCTCCTGCTCTATCCATTGAATATATTTTTCTCTTCACCTACAGTCTTTTATTTTCTTGTGACTTCTGTACACTGTCTGCATGTTACCACATGTGGACTTTGCATCATTCTATTATTTGTATTTCCTCATTCAAATGCTTCAAAAGAGTCCATGATTGGTTTGCAGGTCATGCTCAGCATAAGTTGCCTGGTTGTCGACATCTATTGTGTAAGATTGGTCCATAGGCTGACTGAGGACTGGCCACTATCCCCTGGTCCAATCACCTATGGCCAGCACAGCAAAGGAAAGTGGGAACAAAGCATATTAACTATAGATAAGAGACTTGTCAGAAGAGGGCTGGGGAGAGGGTCTATGAAGCACTCTGAGTCAACCCACGATTTAAAATTCCATATTTGGTATACTTATGGCAGTAGTTCGGCGTTTTGGCCATTTTTAGTAAAGGAGATATGTAGACTATTCAATGATGTCATTATATCTAAACTAGCTGTTTTTTTAACCCTAAATATCAATATTTTTATTTTAATTTCTTTACAGTTTCTATTGCATGAGTCAAAATTTACCGAAGATTAGCAATGATGTGGTTATTTTCCTTTAAGATGTTAATAAATGAGATTATTCATGGAAGGTTGCTGAATTTATATAAGCAGAGGCCTTCAAATTTCTGAGTTTTGTTATTTCTTTGTGAAAGACAAGATTTCCAAAGTCACCACAACTTCAGAAGGCCAGCTACCTCAAGTGGGCCACATTCTATGACACTGGACTTTGCTGGACATGGCACTTACACACTTTCCTTCCCTCCCTCCCCCTCAGAGTATATGTGAGATCTAACCATCACTGGAAAGATGAATACAGCATGTCAAACACAACACAGGATGCTCTTCCTGCCTTACTCTTCCACAAATATTTCCATCCTCAAGCTTCAGCACAGCTTTCTACCTTTCTTAGTATCATATTTATAATGTTTCCTTGATTTTTATTAGTAGTCCTCAATGAAACTAGCTCTTTTCTATTATTTCTTGAGGCTCAAAAATATCATTCTTTAACACTACAGTTCTCATTCTCACATTAGCTTTGACTCCTTGATCACAAAGTTATTTTAGGATATTCCAAGTATGCCAAGATTCTAATGAAGAAAGGTCAGAAGTTTACTTTTTTTTAAGTGACTAAGAGCTCTTGACTTTATCATTGGGAATTTAGCCTCACTCAGCCTATGTTTACTCAGTGCTTAAACTTCTGAAGGCACTGGGGATGTTAAGATTAATTAATACAGCTTCTAAAATTAATGACCTATGGCCTAGTAGGTGGGTGAGACAGCTGGATGTAAGGTCTATGTATGTCCAATGTGACTACGTTAAATTTCCTCTGACAACAGAGTAAAGGCACTTTGTCCTTCTGGGGTATTAGAGAAAACTTCTCAGAAAGAAATGGCTGAGCCATGCCTTGAAAAATGAATAGAAACTCATTAAAGGCAGAAGGTAGGCATTTATGCCATTCAGGAGGGCAATCCAGGAGTGGGGACAAATGCTGTGAACAATTAACACAGGTAAGACTACAAGTAGTACTTCTGGAGAATATTATGATTGGCTGGGACAGAAACTGAGGAGTGAGCAGAGCAGGTGAGAGAGCCTGTGCAAGCCCATGCTTAGGAGCTTTTACTCAATCCTCAGGATTTTGAGGAAGCTCAGAAGCTATTTATGTTGGGAGAGCTATGGTCACGTTTGTTCTTTAGAAGGAGCACTCAATTAGCTGCATAGAAGATAAATTTGAATAGGTCAATACCAGAGGCAGGCAAACCAGTTCAGAATGTTCCGTGTTCATGATTGAAGAGAAAAACAATAGGCTGGAGGACCAAGGCCAAGTAAAAAGAGTGGACAGGTGCTTACCTGAGGAAATTGAAAGGTAGAATTTTAATGCTGTTTTCTATTATTCTAATGACATGGCAGTAAACCTAACCTATGAATATAAAGCAACAGAGAAGAAAATATGACGTGGGCAGAATATATTCATTTTAGTTATAGAGGTCACTTCACGTCAATAAACCTCATTTTAAGTCAGTGTGTGTAAGATACAGTTGACCTATCAGAGTTATTTGTGCTGCTTTCCAGTTAAGGTGCGTTCACTAGGGTCCAAGATACAAAAGTTTGGTAAATGCCAAGATCATAAGAAGGACAGAGTGTCCAGGGCTTGGCCTACGGCCACATTCTTCTGAATTTTCTCTCCAACATTGATGCTGTGGTAAAAATAACTCCAGTATTTGAATCTTTAATTGAACTCTCAATTTTCCTCATTTTCAAATAGTATTAGAAGTCAGAAAAGATTATTTTTTACACATCATCAACTTGACTGCGATCTATATATCTCCTTCTTGATTAAGAACACTTCCAATTCATTAAATTTCTTTTTAAAAATAACTTTTTATAGGTTATCTGTATAATGATCATTAATTAAAAAATAAGAAGGCAAAAATTTCAAGTATTTACAATTCCATGAACCAGAGGCAACTGGAGTGTCTGTGTGTTATTTTTGTATGTAGGCTGGCAGTCTAATTTTTTCCAGTAATCGAATCACATTACATATATTTGTTAGTGAGTCTAGCTCAGTAATAGATCATAAACAAAAAAACAGGACATTTTGACCTTGCTGTCAATATTTAGTCTAATTTTTCCTAACTTGATTTGTAATAATGTTTAATGTGAGGAACAAGGCATTTTGTATCAAAATTTCTTTCTCACTTTAGTTTTCTAGCTTCAGTCTGATGATTATTTACACCAGGAATCTTCATTATACTTAGAAAAATAACCTTTTAAAAAATATATACATCTTGTATGCATAAATAAATAAATCTTTTATATATATATATATATATACACACACACACAAAAAAAAAGCAATAGGTAAACATGCATGAGATCTTTTAGAAGTGTCCAATAAGGAAGTCAAATTTTCTTTTTCAAAATAAAACTTGTGTAATTGAAGGAAGTTCGGGCTCAGAGCTTTTCTCTCTTGATTTTCTATTTACCCTGAATGAGTACCTGGGGGCACTCCCTAATTAATCTAAGAGGAATTAATTCTGGAGAAGTACAGGGTTCTATTTTAGGATTTGTAGGTTTTTAAAAAATGTTTTCATTATGATTACTTATCAATGTACTTTATTAATAACTGTACTGAATCTTTGGTGGCCTTTACACAACAAAACTTGATTTAAGGGAAAATATGCTAACATTTTCATTTAATCAAAAAAAGAGAAATATTCATTGTTTGGGCCAGGAATCAGTAGCCAAGTTAATTTAAGGTAAATATTAAATACAAGAGCACTATTTTCAATAGGTAAAACCTGGAAATAACCCAAATGCCCAAAAATAGATGATTGGATCAAGAAGATGTGGTATATATACATAATGGAATATTATTCAACAATCAAAAAAGACAAACTCATGTCATTCGCAGTAACATGGATGGAGCTAGAAGGAATTATGCTCAATGAAATAAGCCAGAAGGAAAAAGAAAAATATTGAATGGCTTCACTTACAACAGGAATATAGGGGAGCCAAATAAGACATCAGTGTAAAATAATAATAATAATAATAATAATAGTACAAAACACAAAAAAGCAAAAACAGACAATTATAAGCCAGAGACATACTGCAGGGGAGGAGGAAGATGTGTGAGAGGGTTAGAAGGAGGAGCAGAGGGCACAGTGGTGATGGTGCATGGGTGCGGGGGGAAGGAGATTCTATGGGGACTCAATGTAAGGGGGTGGGGGGAAGCAAATATTGTCTAAAAAAAAGTAAAAAATGATAAATGTTAAAATAAAAAAAAGAAAAAAATATTAATTGCAAGAAGAATATCTAAAGGGGAAAAAAGTCTCAATTTTATAATACGAACATAATTCTATTTTTAACAAAGCCAAAGACACACCAGGGAGATTTTAACTGGAGCATTACAAGAGAAATATGCAAATATTTACTCAAGTCTCATAGTTTCTGCTTACTGAGCAATTAAGATTTCTCCCAAATCCCATCCTTTAATAATTTCATTCATTTCCAGTGGATACCAAATTCTTGATGTTTAAAGAAACTTTACTTCACCATTCATTGAAGAATAAAATGTAGACCAAGGCCACATTTGGAAGAGAGAATTTGTGCATCCTGTGCGTTTAGTCCCAAATGCAAATGCCAAAGAATGACAGTTGAGTAGGGGATGAAGAGTTTCTTTTCTTTTGACAGTATTAATGAGAAAACAAGAAGATTGAGAAGCTTTCTGGCAACTCATGACTGTTCTTCAGATGTTGATTTGGGGACAGACTGTTAGAGGTGGTACAGGCAGCTCTGGGGGCAGCTGAGGCACTTTTCTTCCTGAGGTGTCATCTGTCCCTAGTCTCCCACCTGAAGACTCTGCCTCAAAGACAGTGACTTGGGTATAAGAAATTTTGTTTTCAGATGTGATAAGGTGCTTTCAGAGTGATATAACAGTAAACAGAAATTTTGTGTTCAATTAAAATTTGTATTCCCTTCTTGGTTTGATAGCAAAAGATACTTTTTCCTAAAAACTATGAGTACATTCAAACAATGGGAGATTTAGTCTACATGAATACTTCAGAATACTTTAATGTAGATAATTAGTTCAAGCTTCCCTTTACTTTGATAGAAAACATACTTTATTTCTTTGCCTCCAAATTCTCAAATACATAAGATTACCACCAAGGATTTTTATAAAACAGGTTAAAAATCTTAACAAAGATCTATATGACCTCAAATCTTCCCTGAGTGAGGGTTCTGTGTTTACTTGATTATCTTTCATCTTCTAATAGCACGTGTAGTTCTTCAATTAAAGGATGAATGTGGCTCAATAGACTGTGCTTTCTTGGTGCACCAGGAATACTATAGCTAATGGGCTGAACTTCATTAAGGTCTGATTTTAATCATCTAGGATTCCAGTGGGTGCTGAGTTTGAATTATGCTATTCTTTTTGGACTTGACTACTTATTTTAATATATGATTTACCTTGTGCATAATCAAAGTAACAAATGTTATAGTTGCAAGCATTCTGAAAATCGTATCAATCACCATAATCTGTATCTTCATCTATATCAACATAAATCGCTACTTTTATAAATACATATGTCAATATTGCTACTATGCATCACTTCAGGGTATTAATAAATGAATTTGCAAACTCACACTGGTAATAACCCACAGCAAAGGAATATTATTATGAGTATATACTCCTCAGTGATTTATATTTTATTTTTATTTTTTCATACATTAAATCATTTAATTTTACCAACTCTGGGAAGAACAGATAATATTAATTATTCTCATTGTCTAGCCTAAGAGACACACACTGGGAAGTTAAGTTCCTTCACCAAAATCACCGGGTCACTCCATGATGAAAAAGGTGTATATAACCAGTTGTTTCTGGGGGACTCGACAGCTCAGCTATTTGGTTTTTCCATATAGCTGGTCTCCCCAAACATCTAGATACATTGCAGTTAAGGGAATGGATGTGAGTTTCCAAATATTTGGAAATTTTTCTAGATAAATTTCTGCTAGCGGATTCTAACTTAATTCTATTGTGGTCAGGGAAAATCTTTGTATGACTTGAATCCTTTTACTTATTTGTGCCACAGACTATGGTCTATATTAGTGTCCTGTGTATACTTGAGGAGAATGTGTATTCTGCTGTTAAATAGAGAATTCTATAAATACCATTAGTTTATGTTTGTTAAAGGTGTTGTTCAGTATATCATCTAAGAGGAAATTGTTGTAATATTTTCTACAGTATATATCCTCACTGATTTTCTGGAAAGTTTTCTATCAATTATTGAGAGAAGGCTATTGATATTGTTGACTCTAAAGTTAATAATGAAACAGTCTTTGTTAGTGTTTCATCAGGTATGAAGCTAGTTATTTAAAACTAAGATGTCCAATTCTCTTAGTTATAAGTACAGACAAAAACAAAGCCTCCTACTATGTCTAAATAAAAATGTTTGGTTTACTTCTTTGAGCAATCAGTTTAGACAGCTAAAATGCTTTCCCCTGAAATTACTATATTTACTTAGCTTTTTCCTAAAGATTAAAAAGATTATACATCTTTAACCACTGCAATTGTGACATTGCTTATCACCACTCGCATGTTCTAATTCCATGATTGCATATATTTACACAAATTATATAATAAGATGCAATTACAATAATTACAGAGGAATAGGCAACAATTGAAAAAAAATTACAAATTCCACCCAAAATAACACTAAATGATATGAAAATCATCAGACAAATAAACACAAGAAAATAAACAGTATTAAGATGAGTAAAACAATGTAATAGCAAACAATCCAGCAAACTACCTCAACCTTAGCAAATGGAAGTATGGTGTTCTGGGAAATTTGAGGTTTTAAGGGTTAAGGGTTAAGTTCCTTTCCTTTAAATTTATGTTTCAGTCTTATAATGTCTAGCATTAAAAAAAAAATACATTATAGGGCCTCCCTGGTGGTCTGGGGGTTAAGTCTGAGCACTATCAACACTGCGGTCTGGCCTGAATTCCATCCCTGGCCAGGGAGCTAACTCACATATGGGGTAGCAGACTTCTCCTGTCTCACCCGCTGCTCCCCTCAGCAGTGTATTTCAGTAAATCTGCATGTTCTGCTCCCCACGCTGTCTCTGGTGAGCCTTCCTCTCAACCCCCGCATTTCTGGCCTATATCCCAGTTCTTCTACACAAAAATAAATATAATCTTAAAAAATACATTATGACTAGAGAAACTCTCTGGTAATTTCTTGATATTTCAAGAAGGAATGATTACTAAAACAACAAAACATGAACACATTGTAACAACTTTATGTAATTTTCTGTAGGAAAGAATGCGTTCTGCTCTGACTTTCTTGTCTCTTTTTTTCATAAACTGTCTTATTTTCTTACTTTGTCTTACTTTCAAGGATTTATAATCTGAGATTATTTTTGTCCAATTCATTTTCCTTTTTGAAAATACTCATAAGATAAATTAGACAATTAGAACATTTGAACTTTCTATAAATTATCCTATAGAGGATTTTATTTGCATCCCAATTTCTCACTTTGTTTTTTGTTTCAGAGAAATATTCTAATATAAAAATCAGGATGTTTATTGGGCCTCCCTGATGGCACAAGGGGTTAAGTCTTAGCACTATGAAGCTATCAGCAGCTACTACAGCAGGAGTTCGATTCCTGGCCAGGGAGATGACCCACATGGTGCAGCCGACTTCTCTTGTCTGGCCTGCTGCTCCCCTCAGCAATGTATTTCAGTCAATCCACCTGTTGTGCTCCCCACTCTGTCTCTGGTGACTCCTTTCACCACCCCTCCCCCACCTCTGCACCTCTGGCCTACATCCAAGTGTGCATAAATAAATAAATCTTAAAAAAAAAAAATCAGGACATGGCCTCCCTGGTGGCACAAGGCGTTAAGCACTCCACTATGAGGCGGTCTGCAGCCTCTGCAGCACAAGTTCCATCCCAGTTGGCCAGGGAGCAGCCCACATGGCACAGCAGACCCTCTCCTGTCTCACCGGCTGCTCCCTTCAGCAGTGTATTTCAGTCAGTCTTCCTGTGCTGTTTCCCACTCTTCTCTGGTGAATCCTCTCACCCCCCACATCTCTGGCCTGTACCCCAGCTCTTGTATACATAAATAAATAAATCTTTAAAAAAAAAATCAGGACATTTGTTTCTTTGGAATCTTTTGCAAAGATTTTACTAGATCTGAGACACTGCCTGCCAGTCTATGACAGTGAAAAATTAACATCCTGACACCAGAAATCTTTACAAAGATGCTTAAAGTTATCCTCCAGTCTAGCTTATTCTAATTTTTTGCTTCAGGCACTTGTTCACATTAAATTTTATGTGATATTCCATAAGAACCCTGCAAAATGATCTTATAGCAATTGAATCCCATTTTACAGATGAAGACACCGAGGCTTTGAGAGCTTCAGTGGAGAGATACAAGTACGAGATTAAAAACAGTTTAGCCAAGATTTGAATTCTGGACTGTCTTAAACAGGTATACATTGACAGCCCACACTGCACTAGATATGGGGTTGTGAGGATACAGAGATGAATGCGACATAGCACTCTCCTTGAGGCACTGAATGTCTTAGAGTTTAAAGAATTCTACAAAACAACAATCATTTTAATATGTAATGGAAAGTGCTGAGAGGGAGACCTGAAGAGTTGTTACTATGAAGCAGGTTTCATAAGGCAATTATAGATGCCTGATGCATTTTACAGAACAGAGGATGACTTCCATGGTACTGCTGCTTTTACGTAGGGGTCAATCAGATTCCTGAATAAATTAAAATAACATGTAATTTCAGAATATAAAATTTCAATTTCTTAGGGCATCAGAAACTTGCATAAAATTGTAAATTCATTGACTCACTGAATAAATGATTAGCAGAATGGTCTATTTATTCATTTATTAAGAAATGATCATTAAGTACCATGCAGATTCTGTGCACATTTGGAAGATGCACAGACAAGAATCCCACTGTTTGGAGCTTACAGACACTCAAAATGGCTCAACAGAATGTGTTAGTTGCTATGTGGAGGGAAGAGGAGGTGCTATGAAGGGCACAGGAGAAGCTCTACCCCAGTGTTCTGGGAGAAGTAAAGTCTAAACTGAGACTGTGAGAAGGCCAAGCAAAGAGGATGGGTAAGAGCCCAGTGGGCTAGAGGCACTCTGTGGTATAAAAGCCTCAAGAAGAATGAACATGGCAAAAATAAACCTGAGAGAAAGTTAGTGTGTTTGGCACCATGGGTGGGAAGAGAAAGTGATGAGAGGTGAATAATAGGTAGCATCATCAGAAAGGAAATCAAATACATTAAAATAGGGTTTTAAGTTAATCAGGCAAATGGGAAATGAACCACTCCACATGCTCTGCAGGTGGACTTGCATGTTGGCAATGTCTCCCATGTTACCCTAATAGAAATGTAAAGCACAAAATTAATGTTTTGTTAATATGAGACATAGAAATAATGACAAAATATAAAGGAGGAGACCAACACAATCTTGGGGACTAAAATTAAGGTAGGCTACGGATATTCTAGGTGAAGTAGAGGCCACTAAGTGAATCAGAATCAAAGGTTAAGTTCAAACATCTGTCTTGATAGTGCTAATGTTAAGATCTCTCTCCCCATGGTTAATATGCAGCAAAACCTCATGTTCCATGTAGTACCCAGGAATAGGGTGATATGGGATGGACACTCAGGGGAATTGGAAGACCGAAAGTTCAGGATGGAGTGAGATCATATCGGAAAGCACTTGAGTGGTTAAAGAAAAGGACCTACCATAGTCTGAAGGAGAAATTGTGGAGAAGGGCTTTCTCTCATCAGCATAGTTTCAGCAAGTGAAAATCAACAAAAGGCTTGTTTTACTTGTCACCATCACCCTACAATGAAGACTCTTGACTCAGATTTGGTGGCTTTTATGAGTTGGCTTGGGCTGTGAGTTTCTCATTGTCTCTTGTTGCTACCTAAAAGATCAGGTATGCTCACAGCTATAGGAACAGAAAGGTCCAGAGGCTAGAATAGTAAGAACATGGGTAAGTAGATTAAGGATTTTATCCAAAGAACAACAGAGATGGAATGAATGAGTAGAGACATGAGATGATGAGAACTGGATGTTAGAAAAATTCCTCTGGTGGTAAGGGACTCAAGGGGGTAAAGGAGGGTGGTCATGGAAGAATGTATTAGGAGAATGTTGAAAGAATAAAGTGGAGTAAAGATGGTGGCCTCCTCTAGATGGGCAGGTGTGGGGATGCAGAAAAGTGTGGCTTCAGGGCATGGATGGGAGATGTCTGGTTGTTGTCTGTAGCATGGGAAAGGGACGGATGTCACCCAAGGATGATACCTAAATATGTGATTTTAGAAATTGGTTTAATCATGATTAAGAAAAAATAGAAATTGGAGACACGAGTAAAGGTCTAATTGGGGATGGAGGAGAAGGCTGGAATGATAAGTTTTATTTTGAACATGTAGAATTAAAAAACCCAGGGGCATTCAAAAGGAAGATTCTAGTAAGTAGATGGATCTGAAAATCTGCAGCTCAGGAGAGCGCTGGGGTGGAGAGACAGACAGACATTCTGCATACTTCCGAGGAAAAAGAGACAAGTTTGAGTCTAAACACATATTTCTTACTACTTAAGAGAACTTTCTGTTTATACTCCACTGTATCAATCAGAAGTGTCTTCATAAAATTCTTGCCATGGCTGTACTCAACAATCAAAAAATTAGGAGAGAACTGCTATATTTGATGACGGAATTCCTCTAAAAATTCAACATTTTAAGTGGCATTAATTCTCCTTTCCCATCTTGTACAGACTTTTAACAATAATTATCTGATCAGGAAGTTCAAAAGTTCAGATATTATTTTAACTGCTGTTCTCAATTTAAATTCACACTTCACCTTTTGCAACAGACATGAACAACTCTGCCACTTTACTTCCCCCATGGAGGAAATGATTCCTGAGAAGAGCAGCCAACAAAACTCAGTGTGAGAAACCTTAATGAGAGTGGTTTTTTCCTAGAAGCTCTTGGAAAGCCCACTTTGGTTCAGGGATGCACCCCCTTTTTTGTCATCACCTCCATCTCAAAGGGGTTTTTAAACTTGGCTATATTACTTCCCAATAGAAAGGAACGTTGGCAGGCAATTTTTCTTCATTGGTTTGGATTTTTTTTCCTGTTGTTGCTCAACAATAGCTTAAATATTATTTGCTACTGTTCAGTTGGAAAAAAAAAGGACCCATTATTTCTTTTCCACTCTTTCAAGATGATGAATACATTTAAGACAAGAGCATTTTGTTTCCTCTCAGTGAGGCCCTATTCACTTTTTACATGCTTATGAGGATAAGGCAGCTCTGCAAGAATACTACAAAAGGCACTTTCCTCCCTCTTAAACCAGCTAAAAACTCCTCTCCACTAAGGAAAGACTACAGCAAATGAAGAAGATGAATATGTCACTTATCGCCCCCGAAGTTTCCTGTGTACGTTAAACAAACCTAAACATGCCCTAAGAAACTTACTGGGAATTTTTTTTTTAAATTCACACATAAACTTCAATTTGCAAAAGACTGATTAAAAAACTCAGGTTTTACTCTATGAAAATAAGCTGTCAATACAGAATAAAAGTTCTGTCTTCAGAACAAGAAAAGAATTTTTATTCATTATCCAAATTAAAATTAAAATGAAATTTTAATTTTCCACACAGCTCAAAGAACTCTTTCCCAGTCATCAGAAGAGTAAAAATAGTGCTCTCAGAGCAAGTAGATACATAATTTTAAAGATTTATTTATTTATGCATACAAGAACTGGGGTGTCCAGAGGTGGGGGCAGCAAGAGGATTCACCAGAGACAGAGTGGGGAGCAGAACACGCTGATCTGCTGAAATACACTGCTGAGGGGAGCAGTGGCCGAGTCAGGAGAGGTCTGCTGCACCATGTGGGTAGCTCCCTGGCCGGGGATCAAACTTCCGTTGCAGTGGCTGGCAATAGGTTGATAGCATTGTGGCTTTAACCCCTGAGCCACCAGGGAGGCCCTAGATACATTTCTTAAAGAAAAAATGAGCACAGTTGGTTTCTGACTTGTATTTATATACATCTTAGAGAAATATACTGCCCCCTACTGTTTACACTGTGTGCTTGTCTTCTATCTCAATGTAAGTCTGGTAGGGGCCACGTCAGAGGAGCTGACTCCCTGTGGGAGTGGGTGGCCGCTGCCACCATTAACCTGACATTAGGAAGAACTGTTGGAGTTGTTTGGTTCCAAGACTATAAAAATGAAATGACTAAGCTGGAAGGAGTCTACTATTTCCATGCCCCATAACTCTTGTTTCTTTAAGTGGCTATCCATTCCATCCTTGGGGAAATTCTCTACCCTGGTATGAGAAATGAACAAGATCTGCAGTCAAACTTAACATCAGATAAACAAAGCTGTTTATCTTTTTCCTTTTTAACAGTGTAATACCCAGAAAGATACATAAATAATAAATGTTTCAGCTCAATGAATTTTTAGAGTGAACACACCTATGTAAACAGCACCAGATCAAGAAACAGAACAATATCAGCCCCCCAGAAGACCTTTCTTTCATGGCCTCACTTTCATTCATAATCCCCACAAAGATAAGTCAGCTTTCTTACAATATCAATTCATTCAATTTATTTTTGAACTTTATTTAAATGGAATCATGTCTTTGTGAATGGCTCTTTTTATTCATTATTAGTTTTATGTGATTGATCCATACTGTATGCTTGCGTGGTTGATTCATATTTGTTGTCATATGCCATTCCACCTTGAATATACACAATTTATCTGTTCAAATACTGATGGATATTTGGGACTATTAGAAATAGAATTGCTGTGAACATCCTTGAGCATGTCTTGCAGTGAATGTGTTGATGACTGTCATGGCATCCAATAAAGAGCTGAAATCCCTTCTCTTCCTCATTCAGACTCTAGTAAAACCATGCCTTTGTAAGACCAGATTTCTATGACCTCAAGGACATGTATAGTAGACTCGTTCTTTTTTATCATCTGGTATTTCTTTTTCCTTTTTCCAGGAAAATTACCCTCTACCTTGTCACAACCCATGTTTCAGATGGACACCCAGCCCCCCACACCCCCAATAGGCAAGGAGTACATGGCTTGGGTTTAAACAAATTAGAGCATCACATTTCTGTTTTGTTTTTTTTCCGTTTTTTTTTTTTTTTTTTTTTTTTTTTTTTTTTTTTTTTTTTAATTTTCTAGAGGCATGTCTTATTTATCTGTTTGTTTGTTTGTTTGGTTTATACATGCACTGGGTACAGTCAGAAGCCGGGAGGGCGAGAGAATTCACCAGAGCCAGAGTGGGGAGCAGAGCAGGCAGAAGGACGGAAGTACACTGCTGAGGGGAGCAGCGGGCGGCAGGAGAGGTCTGCGCGCCATGTGGGACCCTCCTCTGGTGGCCGGGGAGCAGCCGGGGATCGAACCGGCGCTGCAGAGGCTGCGGGCAGCTTCGCAACCCAGCGCTCAACCGCTGCGCCACCTGGGAGGCCCCGTTTTTTTTTTTTTTTTTTTTTTTTTTTTTAAAGATTTATTTATTTATTTATACAAGCACTGGGCACAGTCAGAAGCGCGGGAGGGTGGGAGAATTCACCAGAGCCAGAGCAGGGGGGCACAGCAGGCAGAAGGACCGAGGTACACTGCTGAGGGGAGCAGCGGGCGGCAGGAGAGGTCTGCGCGCCATGTGGGACCCTCCTCCTGTGGCCGGGGGGCAGCCGGGGATCGAACCGGCACTGCAGAGGCTGCGGGCAGCTTTGCAACCCAGCGCTCAACTGCTGCACCACCGGGGAGGCCCTGTTTTTTTTTTTTTTTAAATAACAGCTTTAATGAAGTATAATTCTTATACAATTCAGCTGTCAAACATGCACCAGTTAATGCTTTTTAGTACATTCATAGATATGTGTAACTACAATTATAGTCAATTTTAGGACATTTTTATTACTGAAAGTAACCCCATGCTTTTAATTTTCTCCCTCCAATGTACCTATAGCCCCCCAGCCCTAAGATGTCCCTAATCTTTCTGTTTCCATGAATTTGCTTATTCTGGATCTTTCTAGACATGGAATTATGTAATATATGGTCTTGTGACTGGCTCAACTTATTGTAAGAGTTTCATGGTAAATCCATATTGTAGCTGGTGTCAGTCCTTTATTTTTCTTACGGGTAAAAAATATTCAGTTGTATGGCGATGCCAAATGTTGCTTACCCATTCATCAGTTGATAGACATTTAGGTAGTTTCCATCTTTTTTTAAAACAATTTTTTAAAAAGATTTATTTATTTATACAAGAACTGGGGTACAGGTCAGATGTGTGGGAGGGTAAGAGGATTCACCAGAGACAGAGTGGGGAACAGAACAGGCAGACTGACCAAATACACTGCTGAGGGGAGCAGTGGGCTACACAGGAGTGGTTTGTGGCACCATGTGGGTAGCTCCCTGGCCAGCTGGGATCAAACCCATGCTGCAGAGGCTGTGGACAGCTTCACAGTGCGGTGCTCAACTGCCTGCGCCACCAGGGAGGCCCTAGGTAGTTTCCATCTTAAGGCTGTTATGAATAATACTGCTATAAACACCTGTGTTTGTGTATCTAGACATTTTCATATGTTGGTATATACCTAAGAGTGCTGGGCATATGGCAACTTCGTGTGGAACCTCTTGAGTAACTGAGACTATTTTCCAAAGTGGTAGCACCATTTTATATTTCTCCTAGCAGTGTATGAGAGTTCCAGTTTTTTCACATTCTTGCCGAAACATTAATATGTGTTTTTTTCAGTACAGTCATTCTAGTAGGTGTGAAGTCCGTATCTTATTATGGTTTTAATTTACATTTCTCTGGCAACTGATCATGTTGGGAATCTTGATGTGCTTGTTGACCATTTGTATATCATCTTTGGAGGACATCTCTATT
The DNA here is from genome assembly GCF_014898055.3 of Talpa occidentalis. NCBI lineage: Eukaryota > Metazoa > Chordata > Mammalia > Eulipotyphla > Talpidae > Talpa > Talpa occidentalis. The sequence goes on from NW_023605305.1 coordinate 48,582,393, forward strand.
CAGATATTTGGACTGTTTTTAATTTTTTTTTAAAGATTTATTTTATTTTATGCGTACAAGAGCAGGGGCACAGGCCAGAGGTGTGGGGCTGAGAGGATTCATCTGAGACAGAGTGGGGAACAGAACAGGCAGAGTGACCAAAGTACACTGCTGAGGGGAGCAGCGGCCAACTCAGGAGAGGTCTGCTGTGCCATGTGGGTTGCTCCCTGGCCAGCCGGGGGATTGAACTCGTGCTGCAGAGGCTGTGGATAGCTTCATAAGTTGCGACTTAACCCCTTGCGTCACTAGGGAGGCCCCTGTTTTTAAAATTTTGTTTTTGTGTTGTGAGATTTTTTATATATTCTGGATAATAGTCTCTTAGCAGATGTATGAGTTGCAAGTATTTTCTCATATTCTGTGGGCTGTCTTTTCATTTTCTTGATATATCCTTTAAAACAAGCATTCAAATTTTTAATGAAGTCCTCTTTATTTTTTCTTTTGTTGTCCAAGACTTTGGTGCCAAATCTGAGATCATGCAGATTTACCCCTAAGTTTTATATTAAGAATTTTATGGTTATATTTACATACATTATACAAGTAGGTCTTTTATTTTGAGTTAAATTTTTAGTTGATGTGAGCTATGGGTCAAATTTCATTCTTTTACATACAAATATCCAGTCATCTCAGCATTATTTCCTTAAAAAAGATTATTCTTTCTCAGTGGAATGGTCTTAGCATATTTGTTAAAATCAATTTACCATGGAAACATAGGTTTAATTTTGAAGTTCATTCTATTTCATTAACTCATGTCCATCCTTATGCCATAATATACTCTTTATTTCTCTTAATCTATGATACTTTTTGAAATAAATTAAGTTTTATAATTTGAAATCCTCCAAATTTGTCCCTTCTCAAGATTATTTTGACTATGCTAGGTCCCTCGTAATCAAGTGTGAATTTTAGCATCTGCTTGTCAAGTTCTTTAAAGAAGCGAGTTGGGATTGCAATAAGGATTAAACTGAATCTGAATATCAAATTGGGGAGTATTGTCATCTTAACAATATTAAGTCTTCTGACCTATAAACATTGAACCTTCTTTAATTTAAATCTTTAATTTCCTTCAACAATGTTTAGTAGTTTTCAGAGCACAAACTTTGCAATTCTTTTATTAAATTTGTGCCTAAATGCTTGATTCTTTTCACTGCCATTATGAATGGAATTATTTCCTTCATTTCATTATTTAATTTTTGTACTACACATTTCAAGCATATAGACATATAATTGATTTTGTATATTGGTGTTTTATTCTGCAACCTGGATAAGCTTGTTTAATAGTTCTAACAGTTTGTATTGTATGCACTGTTTTTTTTTTTTAATGTAAGATCATGTGTTCACTATTTTTAAAAATATGGTCATAATAAAGAGAAAATTAGTTAATCTCCATATGTCATCTTCTAACAATTTTCTGGAGATGTGAGTAACATCTGCTGATCCTGGGATAAACTCTGCAAAGGATTTTAAGAAAGAAGTAGTGGGTGTCACCTGCTCAGTTGACTATACAAACGGACTGGAAAAAAATGTGCAACATTTGTTATTTCATTTTATGCAGCTTATTCCATTTGATGAACATATTAAATAGAAATTAAAAATCAGCTCCACAATAAGAAGAGATAGCAAAATTCAAGTTGATAAAGACATTCTGGAAACTCAAAAGGACTAAACAGGATTTTTATTTGCTACACTAGGCAAAGGATCAGAGAAATGTTATCCAGTTCAGAAAACCAACGCAATGGAGTTTCTCTGCAAGTATCAAATCCATTCACAACTGGTACAAAACATTTCTCATTCAATAGGTCTTATTTTCCTAAAATGCCCAGCTCTCTTGTTTTTTGTTATTTCTCAGCAGTTATTTCTCATGTTTCCTGGATACAGTGTTTGATGACATGCTATAAAAGTGTAAAATGATACTATAGTAGACCATGAGAAATGTATCACCACAGCCTGTTCTGAGTTCTTTCACATAAAAAACTAGGCTTTAATCATATGCACAAACACATTGCTACAACTAACCAGGAGTAAACTCAGTCCTGGGCTGAAGGGGTTCTCAGTGCTGCCCTCTCCTGGTAGACGCTGAGAGACGACATGCTTAGTAGTAGCGGCAGTATCAACCAGGTACCTCGCAACCATAAGTAGGAATAGTCCTAAAAGATTGTCCAAAATACTGTAATATATGGTAAGACCTTTTATTCTAATGAAAGGGACATTGAGGACTAAAGAAGTAAGATGCATCACATGAACACATAGTTTTTATGTCCCTGAAATGTTTTGTGAACCTGCACTTCATATATATAAATATACCAATTATTGATTTTCATTACAAAAGGATGTTGAAATTAATGTACCATGAAAACTTACTGTATTTCCTCAATCTTTATGTGCTAAAGCAAAAACATTTTCTGATTCAAGACTTACGCGAAATTTTATAACATATTTATTTGAGAACTACACTGACATCTAATGAGGCTAATAATATACCAACTATAATCATCATCATATTATTTCTTTGAAAACCAATGTGCTGAGCAAATATGAATCCATAAGTCTGTTCACAACTCATTATCTGAATTAATTATATATTCCATAATTCTCAACAAACCAGTGTTATTAAACTATGAAAAATATTCATTAGCAATAAATGTATTTAAATGCGATTTTTAAAATCACTGATGAAATAAGCATATTTAAGAGAAATTATTCCTACTTGCAAAAGGTAGAAATAAAATACTGGAAATTGCAATTATTTTTAAGTTTGTTCAATTTTGAAATTAGACTGACCACATTCTGCCTTCATTTTGTTTCATCTTAGCAACAATTTGTTTAACTCCTTAAATCCAGTATCAAGGGAATTTATTAGAATCTTTGGAAAAAAACACACAAATAATTGGCTCTTCCTTATGGCAATTTTGATAGTTTCTTTTAAAAAATATGCCCCCCAAAACAGCAAGTGTTCCTTTGATAGATAAATATTTCTATTATATTGTGATACGTGTAACTTTTAATAATTGTAACTAAAGACTATAAGATGCTGGATATGACTTACAATTGTGGTGAAAACACCATGCTGGCATTGAATAATTTCACTTTTCAAGCAAATTTCAATATTTATCCCATTCCAATCCATTGTATCATATACCTACCACCTGCAAAGTAGTTAGTAGCATTTTCTTTTATGAATTTAAAAATTATTTAGATTACTGATTTTTAGAACTTCATATATAATTGCTGTTTAAGATAGGTGATGTATTATTTGATACATTTATATATTGCAATATGATCACCAACAGGATTTGCTAACACCTCCATCTTGCCACATAGTTATTTCTTTTTTGTGTTAACACGTTTAAAATCTAGACTCTTAGCACACTTGAAGTATACAATACAGAATTGCTGACTATAATCTAATGCTGTGCATTAGATATTCATAATTCATTCATCTTCTAGCTGCAAGTTTGTGCCTTCTGATCAACCTCTTCCTTGTTCCTCCACTCGCCCAGCTACTGCAATCACCATTCTATCCTGCTTCTACGAGTTCAGCTTTTTCAGTTTCCACATGTATGTGATAGAATCCATTGTTTGCCTTCTGTATTACTAATATCATGTAGCAAGGTCCATTCATGTTGTTACAATAGCAGAATTTGCTTCTTTCTCACAACTGAATAATATTCCATGGTATATGTCCATAAACACATCTTTATCCATTCATCCACTGGTGGGGACTTAAGTTGTTTCCATATCTTGGCTATTGTGAATAATGCTGCACTGAGCATGGTAACAGTTAACCTTTTGATATCTTATTATTTCAGTAGGATACATATCCATAAGTGGAATTTCTATATCATATGGTAGTTCTATTTTTAATTTTTAAGGATTCTCCATTCTTTTTACCATAGTGACTGAAACAACTTAATTCCTACCAACAGTGTACAAAAGATCCTCCCCCTCCATCTTCACCAACATTTGTTATCTTTTTTTTTATGATACAGGTAATAAAAGATATCTCATCATGATTTTGATTTGCATTGTCCTGATAATTAGTGATAATTTTAGATATTAACAACTTATCAGATATATAGTTAACAAATATTTTTTCATTTTGTTGATTCTTTTGAAATACAGAATTTTATAGTTTAGTCTTTCTTTGTTAACTTCTACTTTTGTTGCTTTGTGTTTCTAAGGAGTCAGATCCAAAAATCCATTGCTAAGACAACATTGAGGATTTTTTCCCCTGACATTTAGTTTTACAGTATTTTAAAAATGACTTACTTTTTAAGTATTTTAATGCAGTTTGAGCTAGGTGTGTGAGCAGTGTAAGATGTGGGGGTCTGATTTCATTTTCCTGTATGTGGTTTTCCAATCACCATTTATTGGAGAGACTATACTTTCTCCATTGTGTATTCTTGGCTCTCTTGTCAAATATTAGTTAACAGTACATGGGAGGGTTTTACTATTTCTGGGTTTACTATTCTGTCCCATCTGTCTACTCTTTTTATGCCAGTACCAAACTGTTTTAATTACTACAGTTTTATAGTATAATTTGAAATCAGTCTTACAGTTTTCATTGTACAGATCTTTCATATTCTTATTTTTTAGTGTTTTACTATTTTTGATGCTATTATGAATGAGATTATTGTATTTTTTTCAGATATTTCATTATTAGTGCATAGAAGCAAAATTATTTTTGCATGTTTATTTTTAAATCCTACAACTTTATTGATTGTGTTGATTAGTTCCAACATTTTAAAGAATTTAGGTTAACTTTTGGAACATCACCATCAAGAAGTTGCATGGTTGAGATAAAAGTCAAAAGGTAAGGCATTTTTCATTTTGAGTGTGGCCTGAATTTCCCATGACAGGTGACAATGGAGTGCACTGTCTCTATAATGTCAACAGGGAAGACCCATTGGGCACAGCTGGATATAAGTTTCCTTGTCTGAAGTTACTCCCTGCCTCTAGTGTGCTCTGAAGTCCCATGTCACCTGATGTCACTAGCTACACTTGACTGATTTTTGTCATAACTCCCCGCATGAAACTCTTTGGCTCCTGACACTGCTGCTGCAGGGGTAGTGGCTGAGCAGGACGTGTGCACTCTGTGCCCTGGCACAGGTCTGCTCAGGTTGACAGAAGGTCAGTTACCAAGAGACCATATTCATGTAGCTCTGATGTAGATTCAAAGCAAACCTCAAAAAATTTGATAACAATTCACTTCTGTTTCAGGTTCCAGGAAGGTCAAGGGGGAAACCCTGGGAATTTGACAGACTTTAGAAATGCAAATAGCACCCCCCAAAAAAAAAAAAAAAAAAAAAGATAGTTTCTTATGCAGAAACTTTCCATGATGGCATTGTCTTGAACCTCCTTCAAAGGTAGAGATAAATCTAAAAGCCCACCAGCCAAGACTGATAAGAAAATGATTACATCTGTGTGCCAATAACCACATTTTAGGATTAAAAGAAATTGGAATATAATTAATATTTCCTAATAATAGCTGTATTTTGTGAGTGCTTCCTATGTGCTGAGTATTATACTGAAGGAGTAACATTTATTATTTTATTATTATCTTATTTGATCCTCCCCCAAATCCAACAGGTAGACACTGTTATGCTCTATATATTATAGGAGAATGGAAACTCAAAAATAATTAAGTGAATTGCCCACAAATTACAGTTTTAAATGGAACACCTAGGGGTGAAATTCAGTCTCTCCAAAGAGCATGACTTTAAACAATATGATATAATTTTTCTCCTCTGGTGACTTTGCCTTCCTTTAGCTTATCTCTTTTTTTTTTTTTAAAGATTTATTTATTTATACAAGAAATAGGGTCAGTCAGAGGTGCGGGAGGGTGAGGGAATTTACCAGAGACAGAGCAGGGAGAAGAAAAGGCAGACTGACCGAAGACTCTGCTGAGGGGAGCAGCAGGTGAGACAGGAGAGGTCTGCTGTGCCATGTGGGTAGCTCCCTGGCGGGCTAGGGATCGAACTTATGTTGCAGTGGCTGTGGATAGCTTCACAGTGCTGTGTCTTAACCCCTTGAACCACCAGGGAAGTCCCTAGCTCACCTCCTCTTGCCTTTTACATCATTCCTATGTCTCATTGTGGCATCGCATACTTTCATTTTTCTCTGTTAAGAGAGATGGAATCCAAGGCCATTCCCCCCTCTCTCCTTTATTAACAGATTTTTACCAAACATTAAACCAAGGTTTTTTTTGAGCGTTGGGTCTCCAAATCTCACAAATCATTAAGAGCAGAGATCTACATTTTTCTTGTGATATTGCCTGTGCTTGCCAAGACTACATGTGTAAATTAAAGAGTGAAAACATCAAAGATATTTTTTAAAAACCCTGCATTCCAGGAACCTGACATTCTTGAGGCCACAGCAGGAAGTTCGAACATTCTAGCAAATGATGCTTGCTGGTGTGAACAAACAAGTTATGGTGGACACAGGACACATGTTGATTCATTTTGAGGAACAGATTATGAAGCAGCTGGAGGCACAGACTACTCAGTGGCATAGTGATTCCTCCTCCCTATCTGCAAAGCTGGACAAATTGAGATGCAAAAACTAAAGAAGAGAGCTTAGTTTTGTTTGCAGGGGCTACCAAGTGAACTTTATGTTGCTTGGTTTGTTGTTTCAGGGAATGAAAATATAGGAAATTTGATTTCTTTTTCTTCCCCAAATTTACTCTATCAGTTAAAACTTACTCTCCTCGGGCCTCCCAGGTGGCACAGCGGGGAGTGCTGGGTTGGGAAGCTGCCCGCAGCCTCTGCAGCACCGGTTCTATCCCCGGCCTCCAGGCGAGGAGCCCACATGGTGTGCAGACCTCTCCCGCTGCCCGCTGCTCCCCTCAGCAGTGTACTTCGTCAGTCTGCCTGCTCTGCTCTCCCCTCTGGCTCTGGTAAATTCTCTCACCCTCCTGTGTTCTGACTGTACCCAGTGCTTGTATAAATAAATAAATATATAAACAAACAAACAAACAAACAAACAAACAAACAAATAAATAAATAAATAACTTGCTCTCCTCAAAAAAAAAAAATTGTGTGGCTTTGCTTAAGTGTCTTCTATTTTCCCACCTAGAAATCCATGGTTTTACTTAGAAGTAGGATTAATTTTGGTGAAATATTTAGTATACATTCAGATGTATCCAGAATTGAAGGGAAAGCTTGTGATAGTGTTTTTGTTCTATTAATAATCATATAAACTATTGATAAAGATGCATATTAGAAACCACATTTACTGTTGCTGCTTATAAGTCATGACCAATGCCTGCCAGGGTAAATGGAAACATCACTGCATCTAAAGAAAGCAAAAACCCTAAGCATGGCCTTCCCTGTTTAAGATTTATCTTAAAGTTTTGCTGCTTATTGCAAAATGCAAACTTTTGATACAACAGCAAGAAACAAAGAAGCCCTAAATAACAATAGCAGCAATAAAGGAGGCACAGTCGTTTTCTGTCCATAGTAACGCTCTCAGGGGAGTACTTTTATATGAGATTGTCATGTATACGAGTTGTGAAATCAAGTTTCCTGCAAGTGTGAGCTCTGAAAGACCTGAGAAATTTTACAACCTTTTAACTACTTACTCAATAGTGTACAAAGCAGAGCTATTCTTAGTCTATATAAAGCAAACAAAGTCTCAGCAATACAGACATCTTCACAGCACCTTTGGGAATAGCAGATCATGATTCTTTTCCACAGCCCTTGGTAAGCACTGTCTATCCCAGTCTGAAGCATGGAAGGACATGTGATGCCTTGGATGGCTAATGACTCCATGTATAAAATAACCGATCAAATAGAATGAGAGTTCCCAAATAACCCTTATATTTATAACCAATTAATTTTGACAAGTATGCCAATTGAATGAGGGAAAGAACAGTTTTTCTCAACAAATGATGCTAGGACAAGTGGATAACCACATGCAAGAAATGATGTTGAATCCCTGTGTCATATCATATAGACAACTAATCAAATTGAATCTTAAACCAAAATATAAGAGCTAAACGTATTCAGCTCATGGAAGTAAACAGGAATAAATGTTCATGACCCTGGGTTAGGTGATGTTCTCTTAAATACAATACCCAAAACACAGATGATGAAAGTAAACAATAGGTAAGTCAGCATCATCAAAATTAAAAACTGCTTGATCAGATTGCCATAAATGAAAAGCAAAGTGAGATGCTTCTTCACATCCATGAGGATGGCTAGAATGAAAAAAGACAGATGGTAACAAGTTGCCAAGGATGTGGATAAATTCGAACCCTCATACATTGCTGGTGGATTACCATATGATGCTGTAATTCTTCTTTTTGGTATATACAGAAAAAGTAAAAATGCATTCACGCAAAAAATTTGTACTTAAACGTTAATTATTCATTATTTTTAATAGTCAGATGTGGAAAAACCCAATGTCAGTCAACTGATATATGGATAAATAAAAGTGGTATATCCTTTAAAAGGATTATTATTCAGTAATAAAAAGGAACATTCTAATACATGAACGAAGCCTTAAAATTATGCTAAGTGAAAGACACTAGTCACAATGAGTCAAATTTTGAAAGGTTTCAATTATACAAAATGTTCAGAATAGGTAATCAATAGAGATAGAAGGTAGACTAGTGGTTGTCAGGGACTGGAAATGGGGGTGGGGGTGGGTATAGTAGAAAAGAGGGGAAGAAACCCCAGAATGCTAATGAATACAGTTTCTTTTAGGGGTAATGAAAATGTTGTACAATTAGATGGTGGTGACTGTTGCACAAGTTTGTGAATATGTTAAAAATCAATGGCTTGTACACTTAAAAAGACTAAATTACATATGAATAAAACTTAAAAATTGAATCAGATCAAGAAACATTACTGAGGGCCTCTCCAGTGGCGCAGCGGTTGAGGGATGGGTTGCGAGGCTGCCTGCAGCCTCTGCAGTGCTAGTTCGATCCCTGACCACCGGCGAGGGTCCCACATGGCGCGCAGACCTCTCCTGCCACCCGCTGCTCCCCTCAGCAGTGTACTTTGTCACTCTGCCTGCTCTGCTCCCTGCTCTGGCTCTGGTGGATTCTCTCACCCTCCCGCGCTTCTGACTGTACCCAGTGCTTGTATAAATAAATAAATAAATAAATCTTAAAAAAAAAAAGAAACATTACTGAACAGTTACTTTATTATTTGTTTTTTTTCTATATATATGGGAGTCCCAAGTTAGAGTCCTATTGCATCCTCCAATGCACCTTTCTGAATGTTCAGAAATAAATGTTCTGCCACCCAGGAATTTTTTGACTGTCAAATTGAAAGCATCTAAGAATATCAGCTAGGCAAGGAAAGTTCATCCACCTATCTACTCCTATTGAAAAGGTGATTTACATGGTTATTCTAGCAAAATAAGAAATAAAGAAAAATTAAAATGAGAAGAAAACTGGCAAAAATGACAAAAGTGCTTGATATTTTCTGATTTAAATCTAAAGTTAGAAATACAATTACGCATTATTTTTTGTTTTTTGGTTTGGAGGTAAGGTTGCCATTAAAATTCATCCTCAGCTCTTTCGCTTAAGATTTTTATTTATTCACAACTATGAACCAGAGACACACTTTGGGGGGAGGTGCGGGGAAAGGCGGGATTGGGGTCAAAATAAGGAGGGTGTAATTGTATGGGAAATATAAAAAATAAATAAATAAATAAAAGATTTTTATTTATACATAGGACTAGAATTTTTTTTATTGTTTTTATCTCTATGCTTTTAGGTAAAATCTCTTGCCACATGTGTTTACTATATAAATCAATTATGATATACTACTACTCCAACACTTACTAAAAATGACTAATTTTTATATGGTTGGACACTATGCTGAATGAATTACTAAACAAATATTTTCATCTTCTACAAATAGAAGACTATATAATGAAGAATTTTATTGTTAAAATGTTTGATGAATTATTACATTATAAAAAATTTATATTGGATAAAAGAAGAATTGAGATTTTTATTTGGAAAGACTTGATAGTTTGCTGCCAACCCTCTAAATAATCCTGTACTTTCCACTTGTGAATCTTTTAATTATGCTTAAATTGATACATATGGTGTGATTTCATCTATGTAAAAGTAATATACATATAAAATAGACATTAAGGAATTATTCTAAAAGATTTAAAATACTTAAATTTAAAAATCCCTGATTTTTATTTTATTCTTTTAGTTTTTTATATTTCTAAATTATTCATAGTAAGCACAAATCAATTTTAAAAATAGCATTTTAAAATTTGCCATTGATACAAGTGTAAACATAACAAAAATTCTTAAAAGGCTGGGGAAATTTTTCAATTTTTTTAAATTAAATGAATTAATAATGAAGTTAATTTATTTTTATTGTTTCCCTTAACAAGTGAGGGAAATACAGAGAGGTCGAAAATGAAACCAGGGCCTCCCTGGTGGTATGAAGGGTTAAGTGTCAGCACAATGAAGCTATCAGGTTTGATCCCAGGCCAGGGAGCTACCCTCATGGTGTAGCAGACCTCTCCTGCCTAGCCTGCTGCTCCCCTCAGCAGTGTATTTCCATAGATCTGCCTGTTCTGTTCCCCACTCTGTCTCTGGTGAATCCTATTACCTCCTGCACCTCTGGCCTGCACCCCAGCCCTTGTATGCATAAATAAATGAAATCTTTATTAAAAAAAAAAAAAGAAAATGAAAACAGTACAAATGTAGGATGATGATTGGGCACTAAATTCAGGTATTTTTCTGGTGGTAACTGCTGATTCTTTCACCTATATCCTTGGAATTCAATAGCCATGTGCAGTGTCAGGAGACACAGCCTTGAGCTTGAACTATGTAAAGAGACTCCTCTGGAAGACCATAACTCTCGAGGGAAGAACTTGAATTAGAAAAAGAAAATCCACATGGCACAGGAAAGTACAAAAAAACCTGACTATTTTGTCCTTAGCTCTGGGGTAAGGGAATAAAAAAATCTTCTCAAGAATTAATAAAAATCATGTAGATTTTCAGTTTACATTCATGCCACTGGCATGTATGCAGAAGGTCAGGTTTTATTTCGGAGGTGTTATGACTCCCAGAAGCTTGCAGAAGTAAATACAAGCTTTCTTTGGAGGAATGTATTTTCAACATAGGTCACTAAGGATTTCCATAGGCATAGTCCAGATGCACGTGGAGTCATAATAAACAAACAGACTCACTCAAACAATACCCAGAAATAAATAAGATCCCTTAAATCAGCACAAAAGCAAAAATACATCCTTATATCGCCAAAGATTTAAGATACTGAAATTATCAGATAGAGAAATAAAATGTAGGGGTGGCTTCCCTGGTGGTGTAGAGCTTAAGACTCAGTGCTATCACCTCGACAGCATGTGTTCCATCCCCAGCCAGGGAGCTAACCCACAAGGTGCAGCAGACCTCTCCTGTCTCACCTGCTGCTCCCCTCAGCAGCGTACTTCAGTAGATCCGTGTGTTCTGCTCCCCACTCTGCCTTTGATGAATCCTCTCATTACCCCATACCTCTGGCGTATATCCCAGTTCTTGTATGCATAAATAAATAAAATAAATCTTTAAAAAAAAAGATAAAATATATGTAAGAAAGAAGACACTATGAAAAATCTAGTGAAGTGATTTGGGGAAAAAAATCTAGCTATGATTTGGAGAAAAAAACACTTGGTGCATGAGTTAAATAACAAGTAAGATAGCAAAATATGGAACTAGCAAACAGAAAAATATAAAAAGAAATTATACAGAATGCACTGTTGTCACACAAGTAAATAAAACACCATGAAGAGATGAAGAAACAACATACTTAAATAATTTAGATTTAAACCATTTTAAAATGATTTACATTTAAATAATAGTTTAGACTATCTAGACATTAAAGACAACAAGTTGGATAGCATACTGCTGAATATCAACATGAGGTCTTCCAGATACAGACAGATAAAATAATGGATGACCTGGAATTGTATTCTCTATCAAGAATGTGGACAAAAAGTATTTCCTGGCAAAATAAAACTGTGTTTACTACTAATAGAACTAAATCAGTAAAACTTCTTAAAATTTATTTCAGGTAGAAAGATACTGGAAATCTAAAATACAAGAAGGAATGATGAATAATGAAATTGGTTAATATATAGGTAAATCTATAATTGACTGAATGTCTGAAACATTTAAACTGAAACAACAATACCAATAGCCAGTTTGTTAGCTTTAAAAAAAAGAGAACTAAAATACTTCAATATAATGGCAAGTAAGATTAGTGTTTAGGTTGCTGGGAGTTAAAATGTTCTTAAGTTCTTGAATTATTTAGAAGGAGAACAGAGATTTAATTAAGACTTCAGTAAGTATGTATGCTGAAATTTGAAGAAAGGCACTGTAAGAATAGAAATCAGGAGTAAAATTTCCAAACTAGTGTAGAATAGAATATGGACTAAGGGAAAAAAAATAACCCCCAAAATTTCACCAATGCAGAAAAGGGCGTAAAGAGGCAAAGGCATAGAAAAGGAGACAAATACAAAGCCAAAGTTTAAATGAGACTTTAAAAGCCTCTAAATATATTGGTAACTATACAAAAAAAATCACAATAAATGTAAATGAATTAAACTTAGCTCTTAGATAATGTAAGTTTAGGGTAAACATAAATTCCAGTTATATGCTATCCAACAAGACACACACAATAGCAAATGAATGGGACCCCTAATGTTGGCCCTGTGTTTCAGAACTTTACTCTCAAAATGTGCTTTGTTGGCCAAGAGCAATAGCAGCATGGGCATACCTGTTAGAAATGCAGGACTCAACTCAGATTTAAAGATAGAGAATCTACATTTTAATATTCCCCAGGTGATTCATATGCACATTAATGTCTGAGAAGCAGTGTATAAAGGGCACAGCATATCACAAACAAACACACCTATTATTCTGGGCACTTGTCATTCTGTCAAAGCACCGTAATTGTAAACATCCACTCTATGTTTAACACTATCCAGGTCTCAGAAAAAGTGCTTGTCCATATTTCTTGCCATCTTTCTTAAGACAAAAGGCTACTATGTTCAAATTTCATGAAGATTTGTGGGTTGTATCATAGCTAAGATGAAGCTGGTCATTGCTTCAGACTGTATAATGATAGAAGAAGTAGAATGAATAGAATTTGAAATTATGATCAAGTAGAACATATGAAAGGAAACTTGGGGTAGGGAGAGCAAAATAAAGTCTTCAAAGAGGCAGTCTGTGTACGTTTTTAAAAATTAGAGATAAAACAAGTGGGCAAACATTTGTCAAGCATAACCTACATAAAATTCTTAAACATGGTATTATATATTTTCATTTAATCAAGATTTAAGTTTTGATCAGACATAAAACAACCAAAAGAATTATTCTAATCAAATCCATAAATGGAATAATTAGATGAAACCTTTCAAACTTGAAAATCTTCCCAAATTAAGACAATTATTGATTAGAACTATATTGGAATATAGTGGAACTCCATCTGTATTCTTTCCTCAGGCCTTGCAAATATTAGGGGCATGTATGGAAATTCACAAAAATGTAAGTATACAGAAAGCAAAAAATACATAGAATAGAGGGCCTCCCCTGGTGGCACAGGCAGTTGAGAGCAGCGCTATGAAGCTGTCTACAGCCTCTGCAGCACGGGTTCGATCCTGGCCGGCCGGTAAGAATCCCACATGGCGAGGCAGACCTCTCCTGCCTTGCCCACTGCTCCCCTCAGCAGTGTATTTCATCAGTTTCCCTGTTCTGTTTCCCAGTGAATCCTCTTACCCTCCTGCACATCTGGCCTGTACTCCGGTTCCTGTATGCATGAATAAAATAAATCTTAAAAATATATATATAGAATGGAAAGAGACATAAATGGTTAACACTAACCAAATGAAATCTTAGAGGTTATTTTAATATCAGCACAATAAAAACAAAATGAACTTAAAATCATACGTACTTTTTACAAACATATTAACATGCTCACATTAGTTTTTAAAAATAAAGAACTGAATGTGGAAAATTGCAGAAATAAATTACAATTATATTATTACTGAACAAAAGGGACAATGGGAATAATTCCTTTGTACTTTCCAAAATATTTACATTATTTTTAGGCAATGCAATACAACCAGTGAGATTAAAGGCTTTACTTCTCTTCATTATTTCTTAATTTTTTGCATGGATATTGGAAAAGCAAGGCATAGGGCAGTTTGCACAGATGTGAGGTAATGAGAGCTGGAGACTCAGGTGCTGTCATGGGAATAGGAAAATTGAGAAAAAAGGAGGAAAGTACTTCAAAAAATTAACAAGAATGCCAATGTTATTGAAGTTTTATTCCCAAATGATCATAAGAGCAAAGTAGTCTGTGCTCATCAAAGGATAAGGCAATAAATAAAATATGGTATATCTGCACAACAGGATATTATTCAGACATGAAAAAGAGCAAAGTTCTGATACATGCTATAACATTAATGCACTTTAAAAACAATATGCCAAGTGAAATGTTAGACATAAAATGACAGATGTTGAGTGACTCCACTTAATGAAATACCAAGAATAGGTAAATTTATAAGACAGAAAACAGAATAGAGATTACCAGGAATGGAAGTAGGGGAGAATGGAGTGCTATGGCTTAATGGCTAATGAGTCTCTGTTTGAGGTAGTGAACATTATTTTTTAAAGATTTATTTTATTTATACAAGAGCTGGGGTATATAGGCCAGATGTGCGGGAGGGTGAGAGGATTCATCAGAGACAGAGCGGGGAACAGAACAGGCAGACTGACGAAATACACTGCTGAGGGGAGCAGTGGGAGAGACAGGAAAGGTCTTCTCGCCATGTGGATTGCTCCGAGGCCAGGGGAATCGAACCGGCACTGCAGAGGCTGCAGACAGCTTACAGCGCTGTGCTCAACCGCCTGCGCCACCAGGGAGGCCCCTTAGTGAACATTTTTTAAATAGGGAGTAGTGATGGTTGACAACACTGTGTAGTTAATGGCAATGAATTTGAAACTAAAAAAATGGTTTAAATGTCAAATGTTGTTATATAGGTGTCCCCACAGTAAGAGGATTTTTAAAAATGGATGGTAAGGAAGCTTCACTCTAGAGGGTAAAGGAGACAGCTCAGGCAGCAAAACAAAGGACTGACTTGATAAAGAGCTTTTGGCCAAGATTTCAGATTCATCCCTTTACTTGGAAGCCACCAACCAAGATGTATAAAATATATCTCTTGCCAGTTGGCTGTCAGGGAGAGGCAGGACCTGATGTCTCTAATGACAGAATTATTCTACCCATGGACTGGAAGAATAATGGGGAGTTACAAAATTATGCCAAAATCAAGAAATATCAGCAAGCACATATTTGAAAATGTAAGAAATAAAGAATAGCTCAGAGTTCTCATTGAATATAAATATATATTAAAAAAAGAGTTACAGAAGAACAGTTATAGAATTCAATAAGTTGGGTTAAAATGAGATAAAGGAATTAAAATGTTTTATGAAACTAGAAGATGGAAAAGAAATACAGAGAATGTTGCTAATTAAGAAGAGGGTAGTAATTATAATTATTTTTGCTGTAAAATTTCTTTTTATGAAAGACAGTTATGTCAAAATAAACCTGCACTGCATAAGGATAAGGAACTATATCTATTATATGGACAGCAGATTAAATCACAGAACAGAGGCCCAGAAAATAAAGGAAATAAATGCGAGCCTCTCTGTAAAGAAACTTTTTCCAGATAGAAGTCATCCCATGCTCTCAAATGTGGTTTGCAAACAGTACTTATGAAACATTAGTGAGTTTTGGTGTTAACACATTGGCAGAAAAGCCTAGAAGATATGTAAAATGTGGTCTGGCCCCTTTTCATCCTTTAAACCTTTTAAAGGGTGAAATACCATCAAGATGTTCTGTGAGTCCATTAAGAATGACCCTTTACTTGGTGAATATTGAGATCCATAATTCCCTAATGACTCCAGCCTGCTCATCTTTAGAGGGATGCTATGGTGTTCATTCTAGGGGAAAAAAAAAAAGCCTATTGCTACTCTCCTCCAATGGAGACCTACTCAAAGGAACTTAATTTTGACTAAGTGATTCAGTTGCCCACTGATGTTCTGTTCCATTATCAAACAGCACACCAATTCATATTTAAATGCAGGTCAGGGAAATGACCTCTTAACACAAAACCCAGAGTCTATGACCTGTCACCTTTGCTTGACTTTCTAGAGCCCAGTTATCAGCTCACATCTGTACAGCAAGAAAGAGACCCCTTGTGATAACAGGAAGATGCAAGCAATGTAATTTCTCACTTGGGTCCTTATTCTTGGTTCTAGGTGCAACTGCCTCAACTTTACACTTCACTACTGCAAAATCACTCATTCCTGCTCTCTGTGCTATCTTTCTCTGACTCTTGTTCCTGAACTTTGGATGAAAAACCCATCAACTGAGCCCAGACCAATAGTGTTTTTAATAGGAGTAATAGGCATAATTCTTCAAGGGATTAGCTAGAGCTTCATTCAGACTGGCTGAGACAATCATAGTGTGGGAGCACACACAAAGTTCTACAGTCCTCTTCCTTTTCCTTAGTTTTGGAATACAAACAGAATGTCATCATTCCTTGCACTCTGATGTTTCAATACTGAAACAAGTAGAATAAAAATGAAATGAACCAGCTTTATGATTTGCCTTAGAGTGGGAACAGATCCCACTTCAGGTAATGCAAGACAACTTAGAAATCCCCGAAAGCAGCCTGGCAGGTGTGACATTGCTGAGTAACTCCAAATATGGGCCCCATAAAACTGGAGTTCATTCAGATACATATTCGTTTGCTCCCCGCCAAATGTTTTTGAGTGAATTAGGAATGAGACGCCCTCTTGACAAATTTTGCATGACTTTATGCCCAATTTCCTCCTGAAGCAAGTGAAATAGAAAATTTAGTTTTCTTAGAAGTTGTTAACAAACAAGTGATTTAAAGAAGGGTTATTGCACTCTCTGTAACAATGAGGGAAATGGAAGGAGGAAGCCACCCTTTATACCATCCTTCCAGCACACCTCTACCTGGTAGGATTTATTATGCAACAAAATCTCCCTTGACAAGGTTATTCGGAAGTTTCCCCCAGCAGAATAGTTACATAATAAAGTCTTTCAGCTCATTTAGTCTTCATTCCAATTGGCTCTGCTGCCAGTGGGTTTGACTCCTTGTGAAGCCAGCCTGCATTGTGGAGTCACCATAATGCTTCAGCCTGAACATAATGCCATTGTTTTGCTCAAGTCGGTATGCAGTATTAAGATGCACAGTGAGGTTCAAAATTAGACAAAGTTGAAGTGCCATCTGGGATCATCCTGAAATTCTCTTCACTAACTACTGAGAAGCAATCTTGAACTGCAGACCTTATGCTATTAGCAGGGAGCGGCATACAGACCGTCTGCACTGACACAGTGGGGTGGGAGATCACAGAAATTCAGGGTAGGTAGAAATCTTAGGGTTTTCTCTCCTCTCACCCCCAGCATCATTCACTGAGATCACAGCAATGGCTGTGCGCAGGTGGTCTTCCTGGAACCTGGGACTTCTCTGATCAATGCTACATAGACACTGTGGTGATCCACTGAAACACACACATGGTGGAGTCATGCCCCCAATGTCCTTTTAAACATCTCCAAAGTTTTCAGCATAAAATTCAGTCTCAGCATCATGTAAATATTCTTATCCAAATCTACACTATAATTTTATGTCTGTGTATCTGCCTCTTAGTAGATATAAGTTTCATGGAGTCAAGGGTCACACCTTTTTCATCATTGCCTCCTGGGTCCTGAACACAAAGGCAAGTATGTGGTGGGCAAGTGATATTAATCAATAAAAAAAGGAATGAATGTTTAACTGCTCCTTCTACAGGCTAGCTCACGACTGAAAATTATAAGATGTGACAGGACTCACAATACATGACAATAGTGTCCTCAGATATGGGTATGCTTCTACCTCAACATCTGGCTAACCCCTCTGGAAATGTCAGCAAATACCATTCTGTATTTAAAGACCCAGGCAGGGCCTCCTCGGTGGTGCAGCGGTTGAGCGCTGGGTTGAGAAGCTGCCTGCAGCCTCTGCAGTGCCAGTTCGATCCCCGGCCACCGGGCAAGGGTCCCACATGGCGTGCAGACCTCTCCTGCCTCCTGCTGCTCCCCTCAGCAGTGTACTTCATCAGTCTGCCTGTTCTGCTCTCCGCTCTGGCTCTGGTGAATTCTCTCACCCTCCCGCGCTTCTGACGGTACCCAGAGCTTGTATAAATAAATAAATAAATAAAGCTTAAAAAAAAAAAAAAAGAAGACCCAGGCATTAACATATGTATGTCACATGTTACGTGTTTCTGCTCTTATCATTTCAGTTCTTTCCTATGTTAGTAAGTTAATTAGCCAATCTTACTCAAATCTCTTCCACTACATATAATTATAACAGGCCTCTGTCCACACAGGATTTATTGAGTTTCAATGTGTATGAGATGCAACTTTAGATTCTAGACATAGCAGGATGGATAATTTATGCTCCTTGTCTCAAGAAAGTACAATCTAGTTAGGGAGACAAATGTGGACAAATAAGCACAATATTGTGTGACTAGAGATGTGTACAAGACACAGAGAATTTTTTGGCTCCAAAAGGTATAATAACCATTATATGTATTTCTTCCATTGTGAGGAAGGGGCAGAGATTAGATTCTTTCTCTCTTTTCATCCAGAGTCTGACATATAGTCAGTCTCAGCCAATATACCATTGACTAATGCACAGCTGGCATCAGTGAATATGGACTCTCACCTGCAGAGATTGTATCTTGGAAAATATTACAAAAGAGATGCTTGAGTTGGATCTTAATGAAGATCAGTTCACTACCTGGTGGATAAAAGGGGCAATGGCTTTCCTTCATGGAGGCAAAGTAGGGAAGTATGAAGCAGCAACTATGCTCCCAGTGTGTGTGTAGACTGGGCTGAGGGGACTGTGCGAGAAGAGATTGGAGAAATAGGCCAGACAGATCCTGTTGGCCTTGCTAACCTCTCTATGGTGTCTCTGCTCAATCCTCCAGGCAACGGGAAGCCATTGCAGGCTTGGTAGGAACATGAACAGACCTGAAAATTAGAAACTCAATAATGCAGTTCAGTCAGTGGAGAGGTCCCATATGTGCAATTAATTTCCAGAATATGCTTTCTTTAAAAAAAAAAAAGGCCTAACTCTGCATTTCAGTGTGCCAGCATAGCCTCAGACTTGTGAGGTTCCCAGTTATACTACAGACACCACCTTAGCCATTAAAAGAGAATATAATAAAAAAAGTCTTTCGTCTTCTGCCCGCAGGTGACTATGCAGGTGTCTCTTTTTCATTCTCCTTTTCCTAATAAACCTGCTCTTTTAAAACATGAAAAAAAAGTCTTTCCATCCTAAGCTATAACAACTACCCAGGTTAACCTTCTCCACCATAGGGAAAACAGTTTCTTATTTGCCTAAAGTAATTCCATCCCAACGTAAGTACTACATCTCAGAATTTAGGAGGAGTCAAGAAGTACTTGCAGAATGGCAGTACTTCAAACACTTGGCTAACGGAGTCTCCAGATGATGTCCTCTTCCCCGCTGTGGAGAATGTAATTCAACTAAATGAGTGGTCTGGTCATGACATTTTCCTCAAATAATTAAACATGATACCTTTTTTGGGTTTGGTTTACTTTTGAAGGCAAAATTCACTCTGATTTCCAAATTTTTCCAATTATGTTGTAACAGTGCATTTTATGCAGCCTTTACAGGACCCATTGTTAAGTCAGTGGTTGGTGGAAGCTCTTTCTAACTATCCAGAGGCATATTCTCATATTCATTTCAGAGTAATAAGATGTTTAAATATTTATTTCTTCCCAATAACCAAGTAGGACTAGGCTCTTCATTTTAATAAATTTTGTTCAAATAATGTTGAGTCACTGCGTAGAGGATATTGGCACTGAATTTCCCTCCTGGTGATGATACCCAGGGCAGAGACCCACAATGCAGCCCCAGCTCTGCCACGAACCTGAGATTTTGAGCTAATCTCACCACTACTCATGAATTCCCTTTGATAATTTTTAAGCTTTCCTTCCAGCTTTAAAATTCTGAGTATGTTTTAAGAGATATGATTAGTACAAGAATATAAAAAAGAAATAGTTACAGAACTGCAAATTGTGGCAGGAGACATTGATATTTATGATATGTAGCTATTCCTTTTTAGTAACTCCAAATGGTCCGAAACTCTTGAGGCAGCCTTATTTTAGAAAAAATTTAAATCTTTATATAGATACACTCACTTATTCAACAAATATTTATTGAATATCTATCATATGCCAGGCATTAAAATAAAGGTGGAGAGTACAACATCAAAAGAGAAAAATAAACCCACAACCTCTAAGAGCTGATTGTCAATCAGCAGAGGCAGACAATCTTAGACAAGAAACAACAATAAGCCAGAATAAATATTATCATGGGAGATTTGTCTATGAAGATAAAAGTTACTGTTAGGATCTACCCTATGTTAAAGAAAGCTACCCTGCAGAAATTCTGTTTAAACTGAGAGTATGCTTGTCTGTGACTTCTACTTGGGAATAGAAATAGTAGAATTGAATTCTTCTACTTGAATATTGAATAGAGAATGCAACAAAAATACTGCTTTGTCCAAGGCCCAGACTAAAGGGTAAGACTAAAAGTGTA
This sequence comes from Talpa occidentalis, assembly GCF_014898055.3. Lineage (NCBI taxonomy): Eukaryota > Metazoa > Chordata > Mammalia > Eulipotyphla > Talpidae > Talpa > Talpa occidentalis. The sequence goes on from NW_023605305.1 coordinate 48,603,096, forward strand.
AGACTAAAAAGAGCTTGTGAAGAAGAATTTGAATACCTATTATAAATCAACCCCGACACCAAGCTTTTATCAATCATTTGATCCTAAATTTCTGATTCCCCAAGGAATTCTCTTGAATCAAATTCACAGGGTATGGTTAATAACATTATTATTATTATTTAAGTAAGAAGTAATTCTTCTTTGTCTCTCTATACTTAAAATCCTTCACAACTGTTTAAAGAATATATCACTGGTGTATAGGTTTTCAGAATGATTTGATGATTAATGATTGGTTTTATCTTTTCAAAGATTTTTTTTCTCATCTTTAATCTCCCTTTATCCTGGTATTTGCAGAACAGGAACTATATTGCACTGCCTCATGTTTTTTTTTTTTTTTTTTTTTTAAAGATTTATTTATTTATACAAGCACTGGGTATAGTCAGAAGCACGGGAGGGTGAGAGAATTCACCAGAGCCAGAGCGGGGAGCAGAACAGGCAGAAGGACCGAAGTACACTGCCGAGGGGAGCAGCGGGCGGCAGGAGAGGTCTGCGCGCCATGTGGGACCCTCCTCCGGAGGCCGGGGAGCAGCCGGGGATCGAACTGGCGCTGCAGAGGCTGCGGGCAGCTTCGCAACCCAGTGCTCAACCGCTGTGCCACTGGAGAGGCCCTGCCTCATGTTTTTGATGCCTGGAAAGTTGGCTACTCTCTGCTTACACATCAATTGTAGAGACAAGTTCTTGGGTTAGGAAAGCGCTTTTTGTTCAGGAGGTCAGTGTGCTGAGGAGATGGTGACTCGTGTCTTCAAGAAATGGTCTCAATTTTCTGGGCTAAGGGTGAGGGTTTTTCTAGCAAAGTGCAGGGTAGGAGATGAATTTCATATGAGCCAGCATGACTCAGTTTGTAGTGTCAGGGAAAGTTGCCTTTTACAGTCCCATGAAACTTGTCACCTTTATGTTGGCCCTGCCCACATGAAATGAACAGCTAGAGTCATCATGGTTTCATGATGTTTATATTCTCATTTCCTCTGTCAACACAACTCAAAAGGAGTAAAGTTAGTGCTAGTGTAAGGGGGCTGAAGGCAAAGACTGTCACAGGTGGCGCACCCCAGGAGGCGGGTGCTAGTGAGGATTGATAGCCCAGGCGAAATACGAACAAAATATCGGTTGGGAAGGAGACTCTGATAAGAAATATGAGGGACTGCCGTAGCAGCCCCCAAGATTCAGCGTTTGGGATTTCAGGGATCTTCAGCTATTTTGTCAGTGATTCTTGCCCACCACCAGATCCTCCAGAAGGTTGTAGTGGCCCTCTGAAGTACGTGGAGAGGCTTCCAGCAGCCAACCTCAGAGAAGAAAAGTTCGGAGGCTTTGTAAGTTTCCAAGCAACTGAAACTGTTCCCAGTTTTGCTCTTGTTATACTCTGGAAGGGAAGGCAAAGACCTGGAGCCAGGCACCTCGCTGAGCTACGTGAGTGGGGCTGTTTGTCGGGTTGTTTGACTGTTGCAGCTGCTGTTTCGTCCATTGGTACTGGGCTGATTCATCTCAGCAGCTCCGGTGAGCATCTCCTGTTATGTTTTGCTATCTTTATGAGTTGGATCCTGGATTTTGCCTGGCTGCCATGTGTTTCAGGCCTTCACTGGTGGGAAGACCCCATCTTGGAATATGGCCTTTTATTTGGGATAGGACTTTAACACATTGGGCACTGCTTCAGTGAGGTAAATAGTCATTTGTGGCCTCAGTAACTCTTTGTTTTCCTTGTTTTGTTAAATAAATTCCATTATTGCAAATGGCCAACAGGCATATGAAAAATTATTCAACATCCCTGACAAGCAGGGAAATGTATATCAAAACCACACTAAGGGGCCTCCCCGGTGGCGCAGCGGTTGAGCTTTGGGTTGCAAAGCTGCCCGCGACCTCTGCAGTGCCGGTTTGATCCCCGGCTTCTCCCCTGCCACCGGAGGAGGGTCCCACATGGCGCGCAGACCTCTCCTGCCGCCCTCTGCTCCCCTCAGCAGTGTACCTCAGTCCTTCTGCCTGCTCTGCTCCCCGCTCTGGCTCTGGTGAATTCTCTCACCCTCCCGTGCTTCTGACTGTACCCAGTGCATGTATAAACAAAACAAACAAACAAACAAACAAACAAATAAATAAATTAAAAAAAAAAACCAAAACCACACTAAGATACCACCTTACACACATATCAAAAAAACAAGCAACAACAAATGTTGGTAAGGATGTGGTGAAAAAGGAACTCTCCTACATTGTTAGTGGGAGTGCAAACTGGTCCAACCACTATGGAAAGCTGTCTGGAGATTCATCAGTCTACTAAGAATGGAGCTACCATACAACCTGGCAATTCCACTACTAGGGATCTACACAAAGGACACAAAAACATTGATTCAAAAGAACACCTGTACACCTATGTTTATTGCAGCCCCATTTACAATAGGTAAAACCTGGAAACAACCCAAATGCCCAAAAATAGATGACTGGATCAAGAAGATGTGGTATATATACACAATGGAATATTATTCAGCAATCAAAAAGATAAACTCATGCCATTTGCAGCAACATGGATGGAGCTAGAAGGAATTATGCTCAGTTAAATAAGCCAAAAGGAAGAAGAAAAATATTGGATGGTTTCACTTATAACAGGTATATAGGGGGACCAAATAAGACATCAGTGTAAAAAAATAATAACAGTACAAAACACAGCAAAGCAAAAACAGACAATTATAAATCAAAAACATACTACAGGGGAGGAGGTGGGAGAGGGATGGGAAGGAGGGAGGGAGGAGCATAGGGGACTGTGGTGATGGTGCACGGGTGCCTTGGGGAAGGAAATTCTATGGGAACTCAATCTGAGGTGGTGAGGGTAAGCAAATATTGTTTAAAAATAAAAAAAATTAAAAATTCCATTATTATTGTTTTCTGAATCTGAGTAGTCTTGCAGGTGAAGAATTCAGACAGTGACCCGGAAACTATTTGGGCACTGTCCCTGGCCAGTTTTAGTGCCGTTTGCTGCCCTGTATCACTAGGAGGTTTGTTTGAGGCCATAATAGGTTAGAAATTGGAGAAACACATCTATACACATAACTGTATTCTGAAGGTCATAACAATGGCTGGCTCAGAGATTGTTTTGTGCTTTCATTTCCAGGATAGATCTGATTGCAAATATTGTGTCTATGGCCAACACAATTATGTTCAAATTTATCATACCATGAGTTATGAGATTTGGTTTGGAAATGTGGTCACCATATGTTGTAGAGACAATTGAGGAGGGTAATAGGGTTAGCTTCTCTCAAGAGTCATACCAAAGGAAAAATCATAAAGAAAGTGAATATTTTGAATTAAAAATCAATCTACCTTGAAGTTGCTTTGATGTAGTTGCTGCTTACAAACTATTCACTGGATGCCACATAAACATGTTATATATATACATGTATATATGCACACATATGTTAAGGGGGGGTAAAATGTAGCAGAATTTTAGTTTGAAAGTTTATGGTTTCTAAGTTAAAAAGCTTTTAACTTATTTCATAGATGAGAAAGATCACAGAAACTGCCTCCTTTTTCGTGGCAGCACCTCAATTTATTGTTTCTTGGTTTTATGTTATTATTCAGCACTTGATTTATTATTTAACCTTTCTGATTCTTTTCTCTCCAATTAGATCAAAGTTTATTTGAGGATAAGAATGTGCTGTTTCAGCTGGGACTACATCAAACTAAAGAGCTTCTGCACAGCAAAAGAGATAATAACTAAAACAAAGAGAAACCCCACCGACTGGGAGAACATTTTTGCACACAACACTAATGATAAAGGACTGATCACAAAAATCTACAAAGAGCTGATGAGACTCAACAAAAACAAAGAAAATAATCCAGTTCAAAAATGGGCAGAAGAGCTAAAAAGAAACTTCTCTGAAGAGGAAATGCAAACGGCCAATAGGCATATGAAAAAATGTTCAACATCACTTGTAATCAGGGAAATGCAAATCAAAACTACAATGAGATACCATCTTACACCAGTGAGAATGGCACATATTAAAAAAACTAGCAATAACAAATGTTGGCGAGGTTGTGGAGAAAAAGGAACTCTCCTGCACTGTTGGTGGGAGTGCAAACTGGTCCAACCACTATGGAGAGCTGTGTGGAGATTTCTTGACCTACTAAACATAGAGCTTCCATATGATCCAGCAATTCCACTCCTAGGTATTTACCCAAAGGACACAAGAAACATCAATTCCAAAGAGCACCTGCACCCCTATGTTTATAGCAGCACTGTTTACAATAGCTAAGCTTTGGAAACAGCCAAAATGCCCAAAAATAGATGACTGGATCAAGAAGATGTGGTACATATACCATGGAATATTACTCAGCATTCAAAAAAGATAAACACATGCAAGTTGCAGCAACATGATTGGAGCTGGAAGGGATCATGCTCAGCGAAATAAGCCAGAAAGAAAAAGAAAAAGAAAAATACTGGATGGTCTCACTCATAGCAGGAATCTAGAAAACTTAAATAAGGGACCAGGAAAAAGAATAACTATAAGAAAGAAAATATCAAAATCAACAAACAACTATGAACCAGGAGGGTGGGGAGTGGGGTCAAAATAAGGGGGTTGCAATTGTATGGGGAATATAAAAATAAAATTAAAAAAAACAAATAAATAAATAATTTTAAAAATTAGGAATAAAAAAAAATAAAAAACAATCCTAAAAAAAAAAAAAGAAAAAAAAAGAATGTGCTGTTTCTCCAGGATACCCGATTTTGCAATATCAGACTTTCAATGAACAGTTACTAAGGGATATGATTAGTTCAAAATCCCAAAAACAAATTAGCTATAGAAAAACACATTGTGGGGCCTCCCATGGTGGCGCAGGCGGTTGAGCGCCGCACTGTGAAGCTGTGCGCAGCCTCTGCAGCAATGGGTTCAATTCTGGCCAGCTGGCCAGTGAGGCTCCCGCATGGCGAGCAGACTTCTCCTGTCTCGCCCGCTGCTGCCCTCAGCAGTGTATTTTGTCAGTCTGCCTGTTCTATTCCCCACTCTGTCTCTGGTGAATCCTCTCACCCTGCTGCAGATCTGGCCTGTACCCTAGCTCTTGTATAAAAACAAATAAATCTTTAAAAATTTTTTTTTTAAAAAAGGAAGATACATTGTGATGATTAAAATGTTTCAGATGGTGATTCTCAAACTTTAGTGTGCACAAGAACAGTAAAGGGAACCTGTTAAACCATAGATTCCTATAGCTCATTCTCAAAGATTCTTATCTTTCAGACAATTTTTCCTCCTTCTTCCCATATTATTATTAATTTATTTTTTATCCTAAATTTAGGAAAGATGTGACACACCAGGGACATAATGATGCTTCTTGTAGAAAAAGAACTTGACATTAAGTGAGGTAATTCTGCCCTTGCTCCTCGCTAAGTCCACGTTTTCTTCTTTCCTTCAGTAAACACTGACTGTGTGCACTGAGTGCAAACAACTGATCTGGGGTCTGGCATTAAACAGGTCAACGAGACTCACAAATGTTTTGCTATCTCAGTACTTAGCTCTCCGTAGGAGATGGGGGAGGAGGCAATAGACAAGTAAACTTTGATTATTTCAGATATCGTTAAGAATTATAAAGAAAGAAAACAGGTGTGATGCTAGAGGATGACTGTTGAGAAACAGGGTATTTAAAGTGGGCTCCATAAAAAGATGATGTGATCTGAGGACTGAATCACTGGAGGAAACCAACCATGCAAAAGATGTTGTACAAGAGCATTCCAAGGAGAGGGAAAATCAAGTGCAAAGGCCCTGAGGTAGAATGAGTGTTCAAGAGTCAGCAAAGAGACCGGCATGCCTGAAATATGTGAGGGAACCACTGAGACTCATCAACAAGGTGTGGTCTGAGCTTCGGCATGGAGTATTTTAGCATCATTACTGCGGAAAGCTGGAAAAATACTCCTGACCCTCATAAAATTAAGGCTACATATTTTGATAAACATTACATGAATAATTCATTAAGAGCACCTACATTATTGTAACTCCTTACCCATGAGAAATAGTTCATTTCACAATTCTTTTGGTTGATATTTTGTGATAACAAGGTTTCACCATCATTGGTAGATTACATTTTGTGAGAGTTAAATGCTGAAAAAGCTCACTTTGAATTTCTTTAGATACAAATTATTTATCATTCAGTGGATGACTCGAATATAAAAGAGGGCTTAATAAATAGGGTGAACTTGTGAGAATCAATATACTTTGCTAAAGGAAGAAAACTTCTAGCATAATTTCAAAGTTACATGGCATGTGTGGGTTTTTTTGGTCTTATTTCAAATAATTTTTCAACTCTGGCATTGGCTTATCCCCTAACTGGACATTTATCAATTAATAGTGATAGTACCATTACCTTTAAGCAATTTTGTATTGTCTGAATAACTGAGTGCTTGAGGACAGAAAAATCCAGACAAGCACGCTATGGAAAGTGTAAAGTCCATTCCTAGAGGCTACTACTGGAGGGAAGAGATAGCAGCTCAGCTTTAAGCCCATTCCTCACTGCCCTGTCATTAGCCATCTCAGAAAAGGGCAGCCCAGGTGACAGTGGCTCCTTCTGTGATAAGGGCTCCTGTCCACGGGAAATGGAAATCAGTGGTTTCATTTCACAGATGGCAAATGACTTTATCTATCCGGGCCAGATCCAGACTGGAACCAAGAAAGACTTGGGACTTTCCTCTGAGGGTTGTTTGATGTGAGTGCATATGTGTGTGTGTGCATGTGTGTGTGTGTGCTAGTTTGGTTATATATTATGTTGTGGCTCTAAATGCAAGAGATTTCAAAAGCTATGAAAATCACCTTCTTTGCTTGAGTCTGGCTGATCTGGTTTGAAATCAATGACTTTCTAATGCAAGGGCCAGGAGAGTAATGGCAGGATACAGATATAGTGGCTGCAGTGATAGACATGTAACAAGATGGAAACTAGTTGGTTAAAAATTTGTGGGAAAGGGCCCGAGGAAAGGGGTTGGGAATGAAGAGATACTCTCTAACAGAAAATGAAATGGCTTCATTATCACCAGAAACTCCAAGTGGCCTTCACTTAGTCATACTGGAATTACAATTTCAGCTTTCATGGTTTGTGAAAGCGGAAGTAAGGAACATGACCATGGAAAGTGGTATTTTAAGCTTCAACACATACTGCTCATCACTGATTTGACTTGCAACACATCTTTGAACAAAAGCACATAGTGATTTAATCTTAACAGTAATTCCGTCTGCAGTGGTACGAGACAAGACTATCATAGCCAAAGGCTGTAATTTGTGAAATTCAGGTGCTGGGGATTAGGACCACCTGTTGAATTTAATCTTGAAGCTATAATGTTAACACCATCATGTAACTGAACATAAACAGTACATATTTATCAGACTTTGAGACCTCCAGCCATGGTGATGAGAACATTTTCCTAAATGGTATCTGTAACTCTCTCCAGACTCTGTAAATCAGCAGCAAATAAAAAGTCTGTTGGAATTCTGATTCAATATGCAGCAGCATATGGCTGGGTGGTCAGGACATTCAGCACATCCTATAATTTTTCTAAAGCCTGATGTGAGAGTAAAAAAAAAAAGCAATCAGAGTATTCTCTGGCAACATAATAAGAATGGGAAAGCTTTCGTTTCTTACCCTACTCTGTGCTAATTGGAAAAAAAATCCTAGCAATATTTTAACAAATGATTTGTACCTCTGTCTAAACTAGACAACAGGGAGAGCCCAAATAAACCTAGTTAAACAGCAACTTCTGGGGAGGACATAAACATTTTACACATGTACCCTCACACAGCCTTAAGAAATGGAGCTCTGCCCAATTCCCAGCTAACCAGTAGCGATAAAGAGGGTCAATGATTGCATTTTGAAAAGTTTACATTTACTCCAGAGGGGCAATTAGAGTCCAGTAAGAGGGCATAGGTTTTAAGATTTGCATTTGTACCCTTGCTTGAGATAGGGTAAATGCCATGGAACCCTTTGGGTATGTACTTTTGTGAGATGTTGGTTTTCTATGAAAGAATTTCATTAGTATTAATTATCTGCACAGACCTTCCTTGTCACATTTATAATTCTTTGCTAAGAATTCCAAGGGCTTTCACACATATTTATCATTCGCATAATACTTCATAGTTAATGAAACCCTTTTACTACAAATTATCTCGATTTCTCATATAATTTCACAATTCTTTCCCCAAAAAGAGCTGTTTTTCACTTTAATGAAATAAGACTCTGAGACATGGAAACGGGATCTAGTGCATTTGTGTGAATAAACACTATTTTGAAAATGAATATGAAGGCATCATATTTTGCCTTAGGCTATCAATATTCTTAGCAGGTATCTGTCCAGCAAGACAGCACAGGAAGGAAAATATTAGGAATATCTTCCCAAAGGCAAATCAAAGCTTCCAGCAAATTTCCCTCTTGACACCCCTATTAATCAAAGCTTCACAAGTGCTAGATAGCAATTTCCACTAAACAACAGCCATGAAAACCTTCTGGGTTCAATACATTCATCATACACCAGTTACACATAAGTACCACATCCCTCCACAGTCAGAACTAATAGCCTAAACTTTCCTCCAACTCTAGCCCCTATCGGTTGCTTGCACACACAGCACATAATCAATCAACAACTTGGAGAGAAAACTGAAGGCCCTCTCTTCTTTAGATTTATGAGTTTATCACCTCTTAATGAAATCTCCTCCTTTTTCCTTCTTCCCTAAATTATTCCCAGTGCAAATTCCACCTTTTCAAAACAACTTTCCTGGATCCAGGGCAATGAGCTTTCTCATCTCTGCATCTCAAAAGTACTCTTTATACTAACATTCCATCTAGCTAGCTAGCTAGCTATCAATCATCTATTTATCCATGTTTTATGGACCATTGTTTTTTTTTTTCACAAGCAGTTAAAGATCCTTAAGATCCATAAGGCAAGGATCTGCCTCAAATTCTTTTGTATGCTCCAAAATTTTGAGCACCATTCATCACACAAGTGAGGGGGAATATTTTGATTGTCACTTTAAAAAAGTTTGACTTTTTCATGCATAGTAAGGGCAATTTTTTCACACAAAAGAAACACTTGCTAATATTATTTTGGTTCACAACCATAAATATGTAGTAAAATTAAAAGAGGAAGTGTTGGGTGGTTTCACGAAATCCTCTAGCTTTATAGAGGAGATACCGAATGGAATTGTGTTTTAATAAAAATATATTAGCAGTTTCAAGTAATGGGAAGTACAGTTAAACTGTATTAAAATATCTTTTTGGAATCACGAAACTTGATTAGGATTCTCCCAGGGGCTTCATACGCTGAAACCAGAGATTTATTATTCCAGGGAAATAGGTTCAATTTAAAAAATTCAACTTATTAATTATTAGCCAAACCATGCAGCAGCTTCCCGAAAGACAGACGAAAACAGGCTCTCAAGGATGAGTTTCAAGCAAATGGAGGCTGAATTTGTGCCTCCAGCCTCCAGCGCCTGCCTGGGCACCGCTCCCCAGAGCTGTGATAGAGCAGCCCCGAGCAAGCCAAGCAGAGATCAGAGAACCTTGGAAGCTGAGCAGCAGCCGCCCACAAGCTGCTGCTCCCACCTTTTGGTTGTGAGTCTAGAAACGTTTAGGTAGCCACCAGCCCAGCGCACTCCCGGGTCTCCTCCCACATCCACGCGACTAGGCTGCCAAACCACTCATTTCAGAAACCCAGCACCCACCGGTGGCTGCAATTGTGGGGACCAGGGGGTTCTAGTTCCAGAACCAGATCCTGTTAGAAAACAAGGCCTTGGGTTCCACTCAGCTCATGCTTATTTCCTGAAAAACTTTGCTTCTTTCTCCAAAGAGGAATCCATAAGAAGTAGGAACTATCTCAACCCACCCCAGAGGGTCCACTCCCCCGTCCAGCCGCCGAACGGCACCTACTCACGGCGCCTCCCAGCCTTGGGAATGGGACAGGCTTTGGTGTATAGGATCCCCTAGCTGGGTGGCAGACTGACTGGCGAGAGAGCCGTCACCTTGTGATCCGCCACGCCGAGGTATCCGTCCAGTGGCTTCGGTCCCGCGGGGGGCCCGGGGCGCGGCAGGGGGCTGCTCTCCACCGAAGGCTGCGCGCTGTCGGTCGCCGCTGCCTGCTGCTGCTGCTGCTGCTGCTGCGGTGGCCGCTCCTTCTGGCCGCCGAGGCTGCTGTACACGAGCAACAAGCTGGTGCACATGGTAGTGAGCGCTAAACACACTGCCAGACCATGGCGCTGCGGGCGGGTGGGAGAGAGCAGAGAGTAGCTGAGAGCCGACCCCGGAGCTGCGCGCCCAGCTGGAACGCCCCCCACGACGGTCAGGCTGGCTGGGGAGGTCCTGGGGCGAGAGGTGGCTGGGGTCCTCGACCTGGCTGCGTGCAGCCGGGATAGAGGAGGCGCTGTCCCCGCGCGTACGGCAGGGGATGCTCCCGGCGCGCGGCTGCTCTCGGCCGCCGCCTCCCAGATCTCTCGGCAGAGGGCAGGTGGTGCGCGGCGATCGGCAACCACGCCAGGAGCGCTCCCCGGGCGAGAGCAGGGGTGGGCTCGCACCCTGGGGTGAGGGTCCTTTGCCCTAGCTCGGCTGCTACAATTTCTCGCTCTTGCACCCTCTCCTGTTTGGACCCGCGGGGCTCTACCTGGGAGATCGCTGCAAGTTTGAAATACAAGGTAACCAAGAAAGTCTTTAAAGGTCCTTCCTCTCCTCCCCGCCCCTCTTAGTTTTTGCCAGACTGTTGCTTTTGGCCATCCTCTCCCCCCACTAGCAATGCGCCCATCCCTCCGCGGCTTCTCCTGCTCTCCGCTGGCCTCTCGGACCTCTTGCTGGAGGTCCAGGAGACTAAGCAAGCCGAGTTCCCATCCCGGCTTTGGGATTCCGAGCTAGGCAGAACCGGGGAAATCGGGAGGGAATGCGGAGCAGGTGGAAAGTTGTCCCTTTGTAACAGGCGACCTCACGGCGCGGGGTTAGGCGCCCCCGAAGCTGCCCGGTGCGCCCCGAGGACGCCGCGCCTGGAAGTCCCCGCCTCTGCCCAAAGGAGTTGGCAATAAATGACTCACCATCAGGGTCTTCATTTTGGGCACCTCTTTTGTGCGGAATCCTCAGGCACGCGTGTCCGGGGTCACTTTTTCTTGGAGGTTCTCCATGGTGGGTGATGGGGAAGGGAAGCCTCTGATCTGCGCTCAGCGGCCAACCGCGGCTGAGTGGGCAGCGAGCCGCGGGACCCAGGAAGCGCCGCTGTTGTGGAGATTATAGACAGAATTAAAACTGAACCGGACCCTCGTAGTCTCTCAGTGATCTACACAACTGCCGCCTGCCGCCGCCTGCTGGGTCCTAAAGACCTCTGCATCTCCCCCTTGCAGCCCCCAAATAATAATCCTTTCAGCAGAGTGGCGTTTCTGGGGCGAGAGTTAACCGTGCCTGTATACCCACCTCTTGGTCCAAGGGCTTATTTATGTTTCATGAAGTCATCAGCTGAAAAGGTAGGGGAACCAATTGGATTCTGAACATGCTAGCCATTTGAAAATTTACAAACTAAATTTTTGTTTTGTGATTTTGGTGAAAACAGGTCAGCCGCCCCAATGTCAGTAGCCTTATTAATAGGTCTTACTTTTATGTTCCTAGCTAAGCCAACCTGTCACAAAATTATTTTTCTAAAAAAAAATTTCAGTCTTCCAGTTGTAAGTTTTCCAATATTCTCCTTAATTTTACTTTTTCAATCTAGTTACTCTTAACACAATTTTATAGCATAGAATTTCATCTAAATTATCTCATTCATTACTTGTTTTAAATATTATAAATTATATTTCTATCAGATCTTTGAGGTTCCTAATGGCCATTTAAGATGACTTTAAAGTGTTAAAAAAACAACCAGCACATCATATCCACATGATTAACTGGATCTGTAGATTCTCCCTAATTTTAATGCAAGATTCTAGCTACTAAAGATAAAACTGCTTACTGCTTATTTCATAAGAATCTTACAGTCGTTGGAGCTCTTCTTATGTTGGTCTACCACACTGAGAGCACTTAAGTCCACATTCAAGGGCTTCAATTAAAATTTAAAAAATTACTTTTTTTTTGCATTGAGAATTTCACATCAATAACCTGTTTAAAAGATATTCTCCCCTTTCCCTGCATTAAATTACAAATGATATTTATTAAATGTCTAATTTAGTTAAAAACATATTTCTTATGAAATTGCTTTGTGAGAATAGTTGTCTTAATGTAATACTTAACACCTTACCTGTAGCAGTGTAATGTTAAAGATAGCATTAAGATGAAAATGATCAGCAGGCCAAGTGAACCATAGGCACAATAAGAGCTTTCTCAAGGCCAAAAAAGGCATTACAATCCTTTTTTAATCTTCACTAATCCAATGCTGGACTGATGCTATAACAAGAACTATTTTTAACTTATGAGATATCTTTCCATTCTTAGTATTAAGAAAGTTAAAATTATTGGCGCAACAATGACTATCAATGCAATGTGTTTGAGGGAAGGCAAGGCATACAGGGGATTTAGCCTTTCAAGGGAAAACAAAAAATTTGAAACACTGTCCAACATTGCCAGGCTTGAAGCTATTTATTCAATTTGTGCTTTAGGCATGAATAGTACCAGTTGTTAGGGCAGGAAAAGCAGCAGCCAGAAGAGAATCTTATCTGGTCTTGGCAATTCCTTATTGTATGGTTGCACTTGACACTCAAATTAGTGAAACAAAGGACCAACTTGAAGAATCATTGCAAGCAGATTATCTGTGTTTCTCCAGGGCTCCTTTTGAGAGACTGCTAGACCCAGTGCCTGCATTTTTCAGGATCTTTCCTCTTCCATCTAGTAAGTTGCCCAGTGACCGATAAAACCCTCCTAATATATTTTGACATGCCAAACAGAGCCATCATATTTATGATTTAAGCTCATGGCAGCATGGTGGACATCTGTTAGGTGATATGTCTGACCAAATTCATTAAGCTTATGCTTTCCACCCCCTGCTGAGATAGCAGTTAGCTAGTTGCTAAATCTACTTCTGGAATAGCCAGGATAAATTTTAAAATGTAGCTCTGAATTTGATTTGAATGATTTCAAGGTCTTTAGCTTTCAAATATTTGATTAGATTGACTTGAGCCAGTTTCAGGCACTCTGACCTGCCTGAGAGACAGACTGCCAAGTAGAGGTGGGGGAAGGGCAGAGAAACTAAGTAACAGGTTAGAACCTGGGCACCTTTCATTCTGTGATAACTTAATGGTCGCAATTCTGTATTAGAAAACGCTGAGATAAATTAAGACACAGACCCTCTCCTTTAAGAGCTCACAGCCTGGTGTATATGTGTGCATATACGCCCATGTGAAATATGTGAGATAAGTCCACAAATAGGCCCTATAAGACAAAGTGCTAGAGAGATTAAACATTTTTGTATTTGTTTGTAACTGGGTAATCCCCAGGGAAAGGGGAGATTTCCGGTTCCCTGCCCCACCCAAGAAAGGGTGGGGCTGGGCAGGGAGGAGAAGCTAAAGACCAGGAGAAGAAAGGAGACATGAAGGAGACCTGAAGGAAGCACATGGAGCAGAGAGAAATGTGAAGAAGTTGTGCTAGCTTCTCTGCCTTGGACTGGTACCATAGACTTGGGGACATGGAAGGAAAAAAAATGGGTGAGAGACCCAAGGAAGGGTGATAATGACAGCCTTTATCTTGATTTTGATTTTGCTCTTTTCCTTCCAGACTTGTCTGGCCCCTTCTGCCCCTTTCCTATAGGAGCCACCAGAAGGTGCCTTAGGCTTGTGGCAAGCTTTTGGGCCTCAGTGGCGCTGCTTTTGGCCAACCCTGTTTGGCTGGGCATTTATCCACAAGGGGGATGGGTACCTTTGGGTGCTCTTTTTTCTTTGTCTTTTCTTTGTTGCACACTCTTTGTATTAATGTTCTTTTCCATTGAAGGTCTTATGCACTAGAGTATGTTTTGTCTTGATGCGGTGGATGGTAGAACCTTTTTAGAGCTGGCAAATTTGGGGCTCCTGGGGTACCCTTCACCCTGGCCTGGGACCCTGGCACCTTCTATGTGCCAGACATTGGGGATATCTTAATGAATAGATCCTATCCTGTCTTGACAGAACTAGTCTTTTCCTAAATAAGTACTATGTGCGTTTATGCTACAAAGAACCAGGTAACAAAACATTTGATTTGTTTTCCAACTTCTGAAGTCATGCTTATTTAAGATTGCAGGGATTTGATATTTCAAGGGTATTCACCTGCATTTATATAACTTTATGTACGCTTTTAAGTTAATAATTGGAAAAGCCTGAGAAAACAGAAAATAGGCAGTGTTCATATACATTTGATTGACTTAGAGACAAGTAGACAAGTCAATAAAGCTTTTTTAGTTCATCTAACTTGTCCAGTTCAATACAAAGTGTGTCGAGGAATAACAATTTGCTTCTCAAAATTCAGGTAGCTGAGATGGATTTCTCACCATTTAAAATTTTGCCACATTTCTGCCTCTGGTGCCATCACATCCAATCAAATAGATTCCTACTTTTGTAAAAAAGAAAGGAGAGGAAAGGAAAAGAAATGGAGTGTGTTCCACAATGTAGGTTATGTGATAAACTAAAGTGAGAATTTATGAACAAGGCATCAAGGACCAGGAGGAAGGAGGTAGAATTTAAAGCACATGGACACAAGACACCACAAAACTATCAGAGGAGGCAGAAAGACAGATGGCTGGGCACCCATGAGCACTGTCCAGGATTCCTAAGTGACCTCTTAATTCAGGAACAAACATTTCAAAGATGGATGAAAAGCTGAAAACAATGTAATATAAGGTGCATTTCAGACAAACTGCATCTACCTTGTGATCTTTAACAGAAACGTTCTGCTAAATGCTACAAAAGCAAAAAGGCTAATAATGGTAGAAGGCATTATAAATCAGAGACATCCTGCAGGGGAGGAGGTGGGAGAGGGATGAGAGGGAGGGAGGGAGGAGCCCAGGGGACTGAAGTGATGGTGCACAGGTCCATCGGTGAAGGAAACTCTATGGGCATGACACCTGAGGGGGTGGGGGAAGCAAATATTGTTTAAAAATGAACAATGATGTAAAAAAATAAAAATAATTAATTAAAAAATACAAAAAAAAAATGGCAGAAGGCCCCTAGAACAAAATTTATATTTGTCCATTTGTTCCATTAATGTTTCAATTTACTTTACTTTCTTTACTTCCTGGGCTAAGTCTAGTGGACTGGTTGGCTGTCCAACCGGAGCAGACATTTCTCTAATAGGTGTCACCTTGGTATGGTAAAGTAAGGTCAGTTGAGGCCCTCTGAGCCTTGGGAAGTCTGTTACCATTATTTAAAGGATGAAGAGTTCTTTAACTTTTTATTTTCTTACATCATTGTTCATTTTTGTACAATATTTGATTTCTTCCCTCAGGTGTAGTCCCCATAAGTCTCCCACCATCATATAGCCTGTAAACAGTCACCATAGTTCCTTGTGCTCTTCCCTCCCCTGTTTTGACCCATTTTCTCTCCCCCTTCTGAATGCCTCAGATCTATAGTTTGCCTGCAAGTTTTGTCTATTTTCTGACTCTTTGTTTGGTTTCCCTATATTCCTCCTATATGCAAAACCATCCTATGCTTTTCTTTTTCCTTCTGACTTATTTTACTGAGCATAGTCCCTTCCAGCTTCAAGAGACACAGATTATTCTAAGATCCATGAACATTCCAGAGGCTAAGGAGAAGAAGTCTTCCTCTCCTTCACTCCTCACCCTCAGGTTCCTTAGCACAGGATATATACCTCTGGTTTATCCCATTTTACTTTAGAATTTGCAGTCATGTAAATTCTCCATATTACATTTTTTTCCCTACTAATCTGTTGGATGTTAATTTCTTTATTCATCCAGCCTCAGAAGAACCCAGATGGAGTTTGGATATTTTCCCTGCACTCTGACAGCTGAGAACAAGTCCCCAGAGTCAGGCTGCCAGGACCCAGATTCTTATTTTACCACTTAGTAGTTCTTTGACTTTGGACAAACTACTCATCTGTGTTTTAGTTTCCTCAACTGTTAAATAGCAAATGTAAAATCACCTACCTCAAGCAATTGTTGTGAAATTTAAGCAAGAAACCACAGTGAAATATATAGAGCAGTATCAACAGATTGCTAGCTATTAATAATATTTTGTGATTATGATTAATAAACTGGGTTTGAAGGAAAAAGACCAGGGCTTGGCCTATGGGACTAATAACTACATGACCTTAAGTAAGGAACTTAAAGTATATTAAACAGACTCTTAACTTATCTATAAAATAGATATCCCAAAGCCTATTTCACAAATATTTAGAGGACTTATTAAGATACTGTATATGTGATTGCTTTGTAGACTGTGAAGCTCCATAGCAAATGTCAATTGAGCATCTATTAAATGTCCGGTACTATTCTAGACCCTGGGGAATGTGACCAAGACATTCAAGGGCTGTGTCCCGTGATGCTTATATTGAAGTTAAGAGCAATAAACCAATGTAACAGTATGCCAGGCACTAGGTGAAAAAGCAGGGGAAAACAGTTACAGATTTGAGTGTGCTATTTTAGGTAGGATTGTGACAAGAGCAAAGATCTGAAAAAAGTGAGGAACTATCTGGAAGAAGGGCATTCCAGTCAATGGGAAAAGCATGTGCAAATGCCCTGAGTAAAAGCTTGATTGACATGTTGAAGACATAGCAAGGAGGTCAGTTTGGCTGGAATGAGGGAGAGTGGTAAGGGAGGAGGACAGAGAGGTAGTCCATCTAGTCCTTGTAGCTTGTGAAAAAGATAATATGAAAGAAACCCATTAGAGAGTTTAAGGCAGAGAAAGACCCTGCATCCTTGGTTCTGGAAAAGGTCACCTGCTGAAAATAGCTAATGGGGGAGCAAAAGTGGAAGAAGTGACCACTCAGGAAGCTATTAGTAGTCCAGGTACAAGGAGGTCATAGTGCTTTCAGGAGAAGTGACTGGGCTCAGGATTTGCTGGTTATTGGGTATGAGGTATGTCAAGAAGAAAGGAGGTGAGCGAAGTGCATGCTTTTGGGATGAACTGCTGGGATAACTACTGTTTCCAACATGGTGAATGCTGTGGGAAGAGCAGGAGTTGAGAATAGATTAATTTGGATTTAGAAATATTCAGTATGAGATGACACAGGCAGTCAGGGTCCAGGCCTGATGTAGGGCTTAGAGCCACAAACTGGTCATCATTGTCCATGCATGGATGATCTCACCTAGGTTTGAGCCTGGATACAGAAGAGAGGTCACAGGTCTGAGCCGGAGAAGCTCTAACTTTAAGGTGTCAAGATTAGGAGGCAGGGGCCTCCCTGGTGCCACAGGTGGTTATGTGTAGCACTGTGAAGCTGTCTGTAGCATCTACAGCACAGGTTCCATCATGGATGGCCAGGGAGCTACCCACATGGCATGGCAGACCTCTCCTTTCTCGCCTGCTGCTCCCCTCAGCAGTGTATTTCAGCCAGTATGCCTGTTTTGCTCCCCACTCTGTCTCTGGTGAATCCTCTCACCCTCCCGCACATCTGGCCTGTACCCCAGTTCTTGTATATATAAATCAATCTTAAAAAAAAAAGATTAGGAAGCATCATTATAATACTGAAAACAATAAATGACTAAACAAGCTTAATTTGATATAATTTATTGATTCATTTCATTTTGAATGGGCTTTTCATTTTTTACAAAGTATATTCATTTATATATTTATTTTTCATCCCTTCTTCTGGATCATTAATTTTCTAAAATTGGTACTATGTGCTATTACTGTTTTTATCAATAAGCCTGGCACATAACTGTGGGTAATAATATAAATCACTAACATTTATCTGGCCCTTGCTTTATTCCAGCACTGTTCTAAGAGTTTTATTGATATTAGCATCCTATGATGGCACTAACATATGTCAACAACCATGTGAGGTATGTACTGTTAGTATCCCTACCTCACAAAGGAGTCAGCTGAGGCACTGAGAGCCATTTGTCTAAAATCACTCTGATAATAAGTGGTAGCATTGTGTTAAAAAATAAATACTTATTTAGAAAATGAATGGTCTCTTTGTAAGTTTCTATAACCATGTTCTTCCATTGAACTCTGCATGGGTCTTAGAGTCAGGAATATAGTTTATACCCAATCTTTAGATAATATAACTAAAGGCAATTTGTTGTTTTGTGATGTACTTTTTTGCTACTTTCATTTTTCCAAGATGTATTTTACACACAGTAAAATATGATAAAATTTAAGTGCATGGGTTGATGAGTTTTGACAAAATTATACACTGTTAATGACCAGCACTCTCAAGATATAGATCATTTCCATCATCCCAGAGAATATCCTCATGTGTCTGAGCAATCACGTTAACCCCACCCAGTAAGCAAGCAGGCAAGCGTTGTTCTGATTCTTATCACAATAGAGAGCTCTGCCTATTCTAGAACTTAATCGAGTTAGATGAAACTACCTTTTAGTCTGACTTTTTTCACTTAGCATAATATTTTTGAAGTTTATCCATGTTGTTCAGTGTATTAATAGCTTGTTCCTTTCCTGAGTACTGTTCTGTTGTGTGAAAATGGCATAATTGTTTTATCCATTCTCCTTTTAATGAACATTTGATTGTTTCCATTTAAGGTTCTTGTGAAGAAATTCTGTGAACATTCTTACACAAGTACTTTGTAAATGTCTGGTTTAATTTTCCTTCTGTGAGTACCTAGGTGTGGAAAATTGAGGTCACATGATAGGTACACACTTAACTTTAGAAAAAAATTGTCAAACTCTTTTCCAGTTATTGTACCATTTTTTTAATTGTCATCAGCAATGAACAAGAGTTCTAGTTGTTCCACATCCTTGTCAACCTATTTCTTCAGTGTCTCTTTGCTTTTCTATAGTTATCAAGATAAAGTTAGAAATCCTTTCTTTGTACCCAGGATCCTTCCTGACTACGCATCCACTAGTCCCTTTTAGTCTCTTTCCTGACTATTCTCAGGAACCCATTGAACTGACTATTAAAATCTGTAATTTGAATTTATAGTATTTAATTTCCCATCAACTTAGTCTTTCAACAGGCCCATCTACTTCTTCACATCTCAGCCTGTGCCCCATCCACATCACTCATTTCCTGAACCTGCAGTCAGAAGATGAGGCCTCTTCTTTAACCTTCTACAACTCAGAGACACAAGTGGGAACCACATAGACCAGCTTTGGTTCAGCTTCTGACACTCCACTTTCATGTGGCCAAGATCAAGGACACTTCTCTTCACACGGTTTCCTTATTTGTAACAGGCAGCTAGTAAAACTTTTCCAACAGAGTGATTTATAGACAAAATATACTAATATATGTAAGCTTTTTACCACCATTCTGATTATACAAGTAGATCAAACAAAAGGTATGTTTCTCATAGTGGCCTGCACATTTCATCTATAGGATGGAGGCACATTCATCCTCAAATATTTATTGACCATATAATAAAAATAATAGTTAACATGTGTTGTGTGTCTGCTATTGGGCACTGTGCTATAAGAAATGGCTAATTTAATACATATTATGCACTTCCATTTAACCAACAAAGAAACTGAGATTTAGAGACTTGAAGCTATTTGCCCAGTGTTACATGGTTAGAAAGTGACAGAACCAAGATTTGGCCAGGTCAGTCTGTCCCAACTCCAGAAACTTTCCTCCCAACTTCCACAACCCACACTCCCACTTTATAAATGCTCCAACTCTTGGCCAAACCCTCCACTAAGAGGTTCAAAGAGAAATACTCATCCCACACAGCAGAAGACTAATCCATGAGCAGATAATTATAACCCAATGTGCTAAGTGTGAAAATTAAGTTTCAAACTACAGATTAGAGAGGACATAGAAGACAGACATGTGAGAATGGTTCAGATGTGATTTTTTTGGTGAAGGAGAAATGCCATGTTGGTTTAAAAGATCACGAGAAGCAGATCAGGATGTCAGAGTCCCCAGATGGAGAGGAAGGCATAAACGAAGGTGTGGAAGCACAGAGATCCTTGGTAGTGCTGGGGACAGATGAGGAGTTTGTGGGTGAAGCAGGGAACTGTGAGAGCCTGGTGGTTCAGCCCAGTTGTGCTGTCAGTGTGGTGCACGAGGCTGCATATGTAAGTGGACACTGTTCACCACACATGTGCAGATTTGTATATTTTGTCAATTTTCTTTAAAATGACCATCAAGCATCTACCCCTGCAGTTATCAGAATATTATAATTATTTCTCACCATATTGAAGTAAAGTGTAACAGAAGTCTTTTTAAATGTTCTCAATGATGCTGTTTGGGCTGGGTGTGGTCTGGTCAGAATTGTTTTCTAGGTGGATATCTCCAGAAATAGTGAGAAAGATGGAACTGTATGGAGGATGAGGGGACAAGGTGAGGTGGGGGTGGAAATGCATCAGAAAGAGCAGTTGGGAGACTGTTGTTGAAATCCTGGTAAGTGATAAAGCTTCAGTCAGAGTCGTGCTGGCCAGAATGGATTTGAGAAATTCCTAGGCTGGTATTATGTTTTAATGGTTCAAGTGGATCAAATCCTAACTATGCAGAAGAAGATTTATAAATACAAAGTGGTGCTTTTCCCATGCAAAGGAGTGTATACAATTCTGGCCACATTTCAAAATGGTATGGAATAATAATAGAAAATGGCTTACCTCTTGCCTTAGTCTGGGCTCTTTCAGAAAGGTGGTCTGGGATAAGGATCCACGTGCAGGTATTTCATTGGCACGTGAAGAAGAGCCCATGGGGAGGAGTAGGAAGTGACACAGGGAGGGAAGACAGCCAATAAATGTGTGTTACCAGCAAATTACTACTGTAGACAACTGGAGCTCCAGCCTATTGGGGCTATTCTGGCAGCCAGTGTAGAATGCAGGCTGTGGTTATTCCACCCGAGGGCTGAGGAAGTAGCATATTTATTTGGTTGAGAGCTGCACTGAGTGTGGGGCGGCGTGCACTGCTTCCTTGGCAGGTACTGCCACTTGCACAGGTGGCAAAGCAGGCAGACTCTGGAGGCTAGAAAAAATCCCACAGGCAGGAACTCAGGCAGGTGCTGAAGGTTTAAGTCCCCCGTTTGTATTGAAATGGCAAAGGCAGGAGATCTGGGCTGGGCACCGGCAACATCTGCCACCCATGGAAATTGCTCTTAGAGTTTCCAAAGGATTCTAATTCCTTATGTCACTTACACCTCCCACTTACCGTGCGAGGTAGAAAAATGTGTGGTTTCCAACTAAGACTGGGTGTTCCTTATTCATGGTCATTTCTTCCTGCCTCCACAGCTGCTGTTCCAAACAGAAACAACTCTTGTCAAGGGCCTTCTGCTCTTCTTCACTCCTGAGTTGCGTAGATACCTGTCTACAGATCCAGATTGTGAGTAGATAAATTTACAAATGTTGTATTATTCACCTTTGTTTTCCCAGGGCCTGACAAGTAGTAGGTGCATAGCCAATGTGATTGAATGGATGGATCAAGGATTTTTACCATCACCATTTCATCTTTGTTAAAATGGGGCCTGGGGGAGCTAAGCAAATTATCCAAAGTCACCCAAGGGGTAGTAGAGATTGATCTGAACTCTTCCACATTCCTCTTGAGAAATCTGCCACAGACAGCTCAGCCAGTGTGGATGGGGTGAATCCTTGGGATTTATGTACCTCACAGACAGATGACGTGTGGAATAGTTGAGGACAGGCCAACAACCATGGAGGAAGACCAGACAACTTTAGTTGAGGGAGATTTCCATATTAAGAACTGATTTTTGTTGTATTACTTATAATATTTCAAGATAAAGTGGGGAAGGGCAAATAGGGGTAAACACTATCAGCCCATAAAAGAAAACACACTTTGGGGACCTCCTTGGTGGTGCAAAGGGTTAAGTCTCAGCACCAAGAAGCTATCTGCAGCCACTGCAGTATGAATTTGATCCCTGGCCAGGGAGGTGACCCACATATGGCACAATAGACCTCTCCTGTCTCACCCGTTGCTCCCCTCAGCAGTGTATTTCAGTCAGTCTGCCCGTTCTGCTCCCCATTCTGTCTCTGATGAATCCTTTCACCCCCCACACCTCTGGCCTATATCCCAGCTCTTGAATGCATAAATAAATCTTTTTTAAAAAAGAAAACACACACATTTCCTTCAAATATGAGCCAAAGGACCTTGCCAATGTTAAATCTGAAAGCTGAGTGAGATATATACTGTTATGTTCCCTGTGTTTCTGCCTAACCCAGAAAGTCAAGGGTGAGGCTGGTCTGCAATGGGGGAAGGCAAGCTCTTTTTCTTTTAGTGTAGCTTATAACATAAGGGGTAGCAGCTGCAAGAGGGGAAGCCAGCTAAAGAGTTTTCAAAATGAATTTAAAAGTGCATTCTTGAGTGTCTTCGCAATATCTCTGCTAATGTAAAAGGCTTGATTGATCTATATGCATCTTCCTGCTTCTCTTCCCATGCTAATTTTTATCATTCTCAAGTCTTCTTACTTTTGTTTGGAAATGTTGCATATGCTCTTTAAAATAGCTGATTTTATTTAAGCAGCATTGAAATGTTCAACTTTTAAAAACTCTACATTAAAAAAAAGTCAAGGATGTGGTGTGGTGACATGCATTTGAGGAGGTATGATCCTGTTCTTCTGAATCACATATCATCTTGTAAACCAATTACCTTGTTTTAAAAAAGTCAGCTTGAACCATGCCTCCTTTTTTTTTTTTCTTTTTTAAAGATTTTATTTATTTATTTTTGCATAGAAGAACTGGGGTGTAAGCCAGAGGTGCAAGGGAGTGAGAGGACTCACCAGAGATGGAGTGAGAGCAGAATAGATGGATTGACTGAAATACACTGCTGAGGGGAACAGCTGGACAGACAGGAGAGGTCTGTTGTGTCATGTGGGTTAGCTCCCTGGCTGGGGATCAAACAGACCATCTCAGTAAGCCTTGGCAGTGGCAGTGCTGAGACATAACCACTAGGCCAACAGGGAGGACCCTTGCCTCCTTTTTTGAGAGACCTAAATTTGCAATTTTCAAATATCTTCTCTGTGGGAAATTATGCTTCACTTTTGTGTAAAACTAAGGGTACATACTCCTCTGTGGACTAGATCTGTGTTTGAATCCCAACTCTGCTTTCTTTTTTTTTTACGATTTATTTATTTATTCATTTATTCATTTATTTATTTATTTATTTATTTATTTATTTATTTATTTATTTATTTATAAAAGAACCTGGGTACAGGCCAGATGCACGGGAGGGTGAGAGGATTCACCAGAGACAGAGTGGGGCAGACTGACAATAGACACTGCTGAGGGGAATAGCGGGTGAGACAGGAGAGGTCTGCCTCTCCATGTGGGACCCTTGCCGGCTGGCCAGGATTGAACTGGTGCTGCAGAGGCTGTGGACAGCTTCACAGCACTGTGCTCAACCGCCTGCGCCACCAGGGGAGGCCCCCAACTCTGCTTGTTATAGACTGACCTTGAGGAAGATACTAAATCTCTCTAGTTGTCTGATCCACACATACTACCCTCCTCAGTGGGGCCATTTTAATGGTAAATGAGCTATTGATGAGATTAACTAATATGTATATAGTATTTTCTATGTACATATGTTCTCAAATAACATGGCTTCATTCAACCTTGTTTCACTGTAACCTAGATGAGGAAAAAAGCAGTCTTGGCTGACATTGGCTTTTGTTGAGGATTGTTTTCATTATATATCTTTTTATTTATTTTTTTTAAAGATTTATTTATTTATGCATACAAGACCTGGGGTACAGGCCAGAAGTGCAGGGGGTGAAAGGATTCACCAGAGACAGAGTGGGGAATAGAACAGGCAGATTGACTGAAATGCATTGCTGAGGGGAGCAGCGGGAGAGTCAGGAGAGTTCTGCTCTGCCATGTGGGTTGCTCCCTAGCCAGGGATCAAACTCGTGCTGCAGTGGCTGTGGTTATCTTCATAGGTTGCGTCTTAACTCCTGTGCCACCAAGGAGGTCCTTGTTATACATCTTTTTAGCTTCAAGTCACAGTTTGCAAGGACCTATCTGGGACATTCATTGAGGATCTGCTTCACTTTATCCTCATAAAACCCTCTCATTTTTAAAAAAGATTTATTTATTTATGCATACAAGAGCTAGTGTGTAGGCCAGAGGTGTGGGGGTGAGAGGATTCACCAGAGACAAAGTGACAGACTGACTGAAAGACACTGCTGAGGGGAGCAGGTGGGAGATAGGAGAGGTCTGCTGTACCATGTAGGTCAACAACTTGGCCAGGGATCAAATCATGCTGCAGTGGCTGCTGATAGTTTCATAGTGCTGACTCAACACCTTGCGCCACCAGAGAAGCTCCAAAACTCTCTCATTTATATACTGCTATTATGCCCCTTTTTATAAATAAGAAAACTGAAGCATAGATAAGCAAAGTCTCCTCCCCAAGACACATAGTTATTAAGTGATAAAGTCAAATTTGGACCCTCCCATGTTATGAACTAAAAAAATTAAGAAAGAACTTTATGTCAATGATTATCATTGTTGGGCCTCCCCGGGGGCGCAGCAGTTGAGCGCTGGGTTGCCAAGCTGCCCGCAGCCTCTGCAGAGCCAGTTTGATCCCCGGCTGCTGGGCTAGGGTCCCACATGGCGTTCAGACCTCTCCTGCCGCCCACTGCTCCCCTCAGCAGTGTGTTTTGGTCCTTCTGCCTGCTCTGCTCCCCACTCTGGCTCTGGTGAATTCTCTCACCCTCCCGTGCTTCTGACTGTACCAAGTGCTTGTATAAATAAATAAATAAATAAATCTAAAAAAAAAAAAAGATTATCATTGTTAAAATCAAACCTTATCTGGAGGCTCACTGTATGAATTAAGATCAGAGCTGGCCTGGTTGGCCTAGAAGTGGGATGCCCATCTCTCTTCCTCCTCACAGAATTACATGTGGAGCCACCTCCTTGGAAAACTAGTATAACCTGGAAACTGCTGGCCTTCCTAGTGCTGGTAGAGAAAAGAATCATTAATAAAAAATGAGAAAAGCTGATGGCTCCCCATACACATTCTGCTTGTAACGCCGAATAGGTCCCACTGGATACTTGAGTAACACTCTCCTGTCTTTCCTCAAACTCACACCTGTATGCCTTAAGTTGACAGGGAGGACACATGCCATGACAGCAGGCTTTTTGGGTCTGTTTTTATAAGATCCAATTCACTGACATGCATATGTCAGTGGCACAACCAACTGATTTTGCATTAAAATTTAACGTAAATAACTTATTTAAATAACTTAAATAACTTATTTAAAATACTTAAATAATAACTTAACCTGCTTGAAAAACTGTTAGTTCATTCATTCATTCATTCAGCAAATCTTGATAAAGAGCAAAGTATGTGTTAGATATAGGTCTAGTATTTAGAAGTGCTAGTTAGACTTAAGGTACTGAAGGAAAAACTCAGTTACGGATGTGTGTGTCCCTTGCCCTTGTCCCTTGCACAGTGAGTGTCCCCCCTGGGTGCAGTCTGGGGACCACTTCTTTGTTATATGTCTCAATCTAGGCACTGATGGCTTTTCTAACCTGTAGTGTTTCCTGTTTTTCTGTAAAGGCATGCATTATTTCATTTTCTATTTTTAGAACCTCCCTTCCATCCTTTTCAGCCTCAGCTAACTTCTCCTGTGAATATATTTCACTTTTCAAGTCAGTTGGAAGGCTGGCATTCCTCTTCAACATGATGTCTGTGAAGGGGTGGGACTAACACAGCACCTAACCGGCAGGGTTATAAAGAGGAGGGATCTTTGTAACTCATTTAATGCCTGGCATGGGTCCTAACACATAGTAGGCTCCCAGGTACATGTGATTCTAGCTCCTTTTAAAAATACAGTAACTGAGATTATATACTGTGGGATCACTTACAATTTATGCATTGTTATACATCAAGGGTTTAAATATATGGAGGTCATTTCTTCCTTTTGTAAGTTATCATCAAATAGAATTTATGAAGCCTCAGATTCATGGGGTTGGGATGAATGGTATAAAATTGAGGCAATAAAGCTTCTTTATTCTATATTTTTGCTCAGAACTTCTTTCACACACATTTTCATGCCTAATAATAATATTTTGCAGTTGTAAAACCTTTATTCTATTTGGACAATTGTTACTATGCTTAGTGTTATTTCATGCTTACACTAGCTAGTGATATGTACCAATGAGTTTTGAGTTTTAATTGTTCATTTATAAATTTGGTGGCTGGATTTAATGTGTCATAAGTGGAAAGGGTAATTGAAATATGATGAGACTTCAATCTAGGCGATTTGACTTACAGCGGCTTCCAGGACTAATGAATTAATTAATTGCATAAGCACTTATTGAGAGCCTAAATTGTGGCATGTCTGTGTACTGGTAATACACAGAAGAAAGAGCATTTCAGGAAGCTCATAGCCTATCGGTAGAGACAGTTCCATTAAGGATTGCAGTGCGGTGAGTGCAAAATGCAATAATAGCTGATGCCCATGATGTGGTATTGGCAAAAAAGAAGGAGCAATCGATTCACCATGTTTTAAAATATGGGTTTTATTATTATTTAGGTATGATGAGGCCGATAGATCAGGAGATGATGGCCACTGAAAGATAGTTTGCTAATACTCAGAGAACCCAAGGGAGGGCCACATGGGGATACCACACACCACAGGGGCCCGCTGGGGGAGCACCAGGTTGGTGAGGACGTGGGGGAAGGAGATGTGGGCAGGAACTTTTCATGTGATTGAGCAAGATGGGGTAAGCAAATTTTGGTTTGGCTAGTTGGATAATTTCAGCAGGTGGTAGGGTAGAGGGGCTATACCTAGTGTTCTGTGTCTGGTCCAGGTGATTTAGGAAGGAGGATGAAAGCAGTTAAAGAAGAAAGCTGAGGTATAAACTGAGAATGCCTTAGTTTGCATGTGAAAGGCATGCTTCTGGGCAAGTCATTTTCCATCTTAGGAATCAGCTAACCTAGGGTCAGCTTCAAAATAAACAAAATAAAAAACATGCTCAATGCAACCATGTGAGGTCAGAGTGCCCTAGACAATAGGCCTAAATCCAGAACAGAAGAGTCTGCTGGACAAAGAATACAGTTTATGCAAATGCCCAGGCATGTGGAAGAACGTGTGTGTGTTTCAAGATGTCAGGAGTTTGGAGTGAAGCTGTAGCATGAACAACAGGGCTTGTGGTGGGGCTGGGAGGGATGTTGCAGGCAGGAGCCACTTCATGAAGTTTGTCTGACTGAAGAATTTGAACTTTATCTGAAAGGTAGTGGGGGAATAACTGAAGGGTTTTACAGAGAGTGACAATGATTTCATTTTATTCTGTTTGGTGAAAATTGATGCTACTTAAAAATTAATGAGTTTTCACATTTCATCTTTGTAAAATAAACAGCATGATATGTCTAGTACTTTCAGTGGCCATGTAAAGTATGTTTACTATCTGTCCTATAGATTGTAAATCCTTGGTGTTCTCTTTTGAACTCTCTCCCAAGAGACAGGTAGTAAGGCAGAGGATACAGAGTAATAAAGAGTAATAAGAGGACCATTGTCTTGCTTATTCCATTCTTAGAGCATCAAACTTCAACCAGAGACAAGATGTTTATCTGGTTGCATGTAATTAGTTCCCTGTAACCAATATTTATGGTAGAATTTGCTTTGCTTCCTTACAAAATTGGGGAGAGGAGTTTGGTCAGCACTGGGTGGGTGTCTTCTAATAGTTAAATGACATTGGTTCTCTATGTTACCGTGGGAAAACCATTGAGAGTCACTGTCCTTGGCCATGAGAAGCCACTCAAGGGAATTTAGTAGGGGAATGACCTAATGAGATTTATGTTTAAGAAGGACTATTCCTGCCACAATATGGGGGAGCCAGAGGAAGGAGAAACATTGAGCCAGAGAATGTGTGACATACAGAGAGTCATGGCAGGAGGGAGAATCATTTTAGAAATGACAGTATAGAGCAGACATAGTCAACAACCTAAATTAAAGTACTGTAAGGAAAAATACATTGTGAATGTGACTTATTTGCAATTCTAGTAGCATGTGTGATGTCTAGTGGCATGTGTGATGGCTATGGAAGAGTTAAGCTCTTAGAGGTGTCATTCCCTTAGGCTATGAACTGCTAATGAGAGATTGTGCTGATGACACTAGATTCCCAACTTAGTTTTCATTTAGTTGAGTGTGTTTTCACTTAACTCACATAAATACTGATGGAGGGTTTGTTGCTTTTATTTTTTTTAAACTTGTATTTGAATAACTTTAGGAATCCGAACCAATTTACTGATTCATTTTCAAATTCTTACAAAAATTGAATAAAATGCTGGTTGGCACCTTTTAAACTATATTCTCTGCATTGAGCAAGAAAATATGTTGCTGAATTATTTAGGTAATCCACTAAGAGAACAGAACAGTCTTAACAGGACATTGCTTCACCTTTTTTATTTTAAACAATGTGTCCAGGGAAGAAAGATTCCCCCAAAGCTTTTCTGCATCAGTGTTTTCCCCTAAGCAAGAGCACATGGTAATTAACCCCATCTTCCCCACCACTTCCACTAGCAGTGACTTTTGATCTATGGTCATGCTGCGAGAGAGAATTGTCAATCTTCAATGTGGGAGATGTTGACTTAATTCCACTGAGTAAACCCAGTCGACCAGGCACATAAAGATTTTCATTTCTATGTGGACAATGGCTTTGGACTTCACCCTGGATCAACCATGGATACTCAAGGTGATGTTGTAGTCATTCTGCATACATAAAGTGAAAGCACACTTACTTTTACCCACCAAATTAAGAATCACTTGCTGAGAGCCTATACATGTATTGTTTGGGTTTTTAAGGAAAGGACTCATCCACATTACCTTTAATGATTGGATTTATTCCAGGGATGTGCAGGACAGTGGGTTTTTATATTTTTTTAGTCCATGAAAGAGACAACTAACTGCCTCCCAGTGTCTGTTTTCTTCTTTCTGCAGTTATAGAGCTCCCTCTTCACCCAATCAAGTTTTTGCAGGACATGTAATTAAAGGTAATCCAACTGAAGGCAGTATTTCCCAGTTCCCCTTGATGCTAGGGATGGCCAAATAATCACATTTTTGCAAGACAGGACAACAGAAGGAAGTATGCAATTTCAATGCCAGTTTTCTTAAATTTGCTTGCTTTCCATTGCGTTTTCTGCTTACCTACAAGGTAGAAATAGACACAGTGAGATAGCTTTTATTATATGATCAGAACCAGTTCTAGGAGATGGCAGAGCCCATATAGTTCAGAAGACAGGGACACATGTTTCGTTTCCCAAAAATTTGACCTAAGTATGGATCCATGCTGTAGAACAGGACAAAATATATTCAATAATATAAAGGTATTAGCACTCACATGAATCATTACCAGGCTTCCCAATTTTTACTATATATATATATATATATATATATTTTAAAGATTTATTTATTTATTTATATAAGCACTGGGTACAGTCAGAAGCGCGGGAGGGTGAGAGAATTCACCAGAGCCAGAGCGGGGAGCAGAGCAGGCAGAAGGCCCGAAGTACACTGCTGAGGGGAGCAGCGGGCGGCAGGAGAGGTCTGCGCGCCATGTGGGACCCTCCTCTGGTGGCCGGGGAGCAGCCGGGGATCGAACAGGCGCTGCAGAGGCTGCGGGCAGCTTCGCAACCCAGCGCTCAATCACTGCGCCACCGGGGAGGCCCAATTTTTACAATATCTTGAGAAGCAACAGTAACCTCCTTCTACAGGCTCTACTGCACCTGGCTTTCCCATTCTTTCATTTCAGAGGATGAGCCAGGGCCAAAATACTCAGCCAGGGCTATCCTAACACACAGCTGGACAAGGTGGTGATGATGGAAGAGTTAATTGCTTAAAAAACATTTCTTGATCTACTGCTAATGTCTAAAATTCTTCATTAGAAATTCATTCCCTTGGTTTGAGGAAATATTTTTTAAAGATTTATTTATTTGTGCATACAACAGCTGGGGTGTAGGCCAGAGATACAGGGGGATGAGAGGATTCAGAGACAGTGGGGGGCAGAACAGGCAGATTGACTGAAATACACTGCTGAAGGGAACAATGGGCAAGACAGGAGAGGTCTGCTGCGTCATGTGTGTTAGCTCCCTGGCCAGGGATTGAACTCATGCTGCAGTAGCTGCCAATAGCCTCATTGTGCTGAGACTTAACACCTTGAGCCACCAGGGAGGCCCACTGAGGAAATAATTTTTGACCTCAAATGAAACTATCTCTGGAATATCAAAAATGGTGAGGAGGCTGAACTTGTATTCACTTGCAAGCTAGAAAATTAGCCCATTGGAATTTCACAGATGCTGGCAAGAGACACGAGATGTCTATCAGAGAGAAAGAACTTTAATACTGCTGGCCTAGTGGGCTGCATGACTTCATGTTCCTCTTGGTTCCTCTTGCTCTCAAGATCCACAGGTGACCTAGGTGATGACGTTCACAAAGTGGGTTTGTATCACAGTTGAATAAATGTCTACATTTGCAAGGATAATGTGAATAAACCTGCTCAAGCTTGGGATGATATCTGGAGGAAGACATGATCTTTCTTGTCCTGGATCAGAAAACAAATGTACTTTCTCTCCTGGTGGGAGAAACTATCTCTATTTTCCAAAGCTGTCTGTTATGCAAACATTCTTAAAAAGATAGTCTAGAAAAATATGCTGATACAAGACATGCAGAAACTCCATGGAGAATTATCAATCACCATGTGAGAAAAAAAGAATACTGATTCCTTAGCAAAAAAGAATATTGATCCTTTAAACACATGACCAAGTTTATCTAAGGACATTCTAAGTCTTGCTATCTGAAATGGTTAACCAACAAAAGAAAGTCCAGCAAGTTGGTATTTTCCAGAGTCCCAAAGGCCTGGTACTGACAAAGACAGACAGAGTTGGGTGAAATACCAGAGACTCTGAGCAGGAATAAAGATGTCTCCATCACATGCTTGACTTAGTTTCCATGGTTCTCCTTGCCTGGAACACAATTCTCTTCCCCATTGCAAGGATAATGACTTCACTTTTTCCTTTGAAGTTCAGCTAAGACATTGCTTCTGCTGAGAGCCCTTGCCTCCAACTGAGATAGGTATTTTCCATCTGTGTTCCCAGGATTACTTTCCTCTGCAGTAGCATCTACTGCTTTGTATCACAATATTATGTTTCCTTTGAGCAACTGTAACCTTCTTGAGGGCAAGAACTGCATCTCTCTAGTTTGTAATAAATGTTTAGAGAACTGAGTTGAATGAGGGAGAATGTCAATTCCTACATTTGACTTTGTATCTTCACCTATCATTAAGTTCAATGTAAATGCTATACCAGATTATCATTTCCTACAGACCTTTGAATTCTTTGATATTTTCCAAAGAATGTCACATTATAATAGAAGGATAAAAATTAGACTAGATTCTCTTTTTGGTAATTGTAAAGACCAAATGAACAAAAAGTTACTCAAGATTGGGTGAGGTATCCAGCAATACTAGACAATTTATTCTGCCCCTCCAAGAGGTCTACTGTACAAGTCAATCTTAAAAATAGTAGTACTTAGAGTGACTTTGCAGTTGTGTATTAGGCAGTGTACAAACTCAGCTGCTATAACAAAGAGATCCAAAAACATCCTCATTCAAATAAGATAGGAGTTTTTCTTTCATGTATCAGTCTATGGATGGATAGATCAGAGGGAGAAATCAGTTCTACTCCAAAGACCAAGGTTCCTTTTTAGTTAGTTATTTAAGGTGTTTTGACATCTCATCTTTTTTAGTTTGGGATCTGGAAGCAATTGGTTTTCCCGATTTTGCAAAACCCATATTTCTATTTAATCACTTGTGTTTGATATTTTTTAATAGATGCATGGTCTATCTTCTGTGTTATCTTAGGAGATGGTTTCACCAGAGATAGTTCAGGTATTGTCCACTTTACAAAAGTTCATGTTAAGCTACTTTGCTTTTTCCAAACAGTTATGTTAGTACTTGTTTTAGTTATCTGAAGAACTCCAAAGAGGACACACACTTTATGAAAAAAGATGAAAAGTGGAAACAGTGTTCAGTTTTGCAGCAGCTGCTATCGAAGCAGCACACATCCCAAGTAGAAAAAAGGGTATCACCATTTCTTTCCTGAAACTACTTCACACAGTCTGTGTATTTATCACATCATTCCTGATTTCACAATATGTTAGTGTTATCGGAAATCTTATATGTTATTTAGTATGATTTGGTAGATATTTTAGGGGATCTGGGTATTCTTAAAATTTTTTCCTTACAAATTAATGGTAGTTTCATAAACACTCTCTACTTTGTGACAGCAGGAAAAACCTATACATGACATGGGTCTCCATCTTTCCATTTCAGGTAACAGTTTCACGACATCTTATGCTGGGTCAATGCTGCATATTTTTTTTTTTTTTAGTTTGTTTTGCTTTGTTATTGGATGACAGTTTACCCCACTTCTGTTTTTGAAATGTCTACCAGTCAGGTAAGGTGGCATGTTAGATTGTGTTATTGTTCCCAATTATTTGCCACCCTTCCCTGGGGAAGGAGTATAGTTCTCTTCTCCATTGTAGTGAGACTTGGGCATGTGATTTGCTTTGTGCCATGAAATGGGGACAGAAATGTGTGCCACTTCTGAACAGGGGGCTTAAAACCATCATGTGGTCCTATCAGATGCCTTTTCTCTGCCATGAGAACAACAGTGCTCCAGATAAGAGATGCCTCTTGGGCCTAAATCCTGGAATGAAGAAGTTGTAAATTTTAGCAGCTTAGCATAAAAATGTTTAATGCTGTCATTTTGGATGTACAGACTTCTTTACTGTACAGACTTCTTTACTGTACAGACTTCTTTAGGTATTTCTCAGTAAATTTTCTTTACCATACAGCCTTCTTTAGGTATTTTCAGTTAATGTCATGAACAACCATGGCTTTGAACTTATCTGACCGATTTCTCTTGGTACCACATACAACTGAACCCCTTGGGAGAGAACCTAATAAAGGTCTGAATTATTATTTTTATTGTCTTATATTTCAAATCCTGTCAGCTTGTTTATATATCCAACTCTTGTCATTTTGAATTTTGCTTTGATCGTGAATGTACCATGTTTTAAATCATTAAATAAGGATTCATTTGGTTACTCCAAAATGAATTCCATTCTATTTTCCAAATTCAATATTATTTTGAACTTAGTCCAGAAATTGCAAAGTAGTATTGGTCTCATGACGGAGAGAGCTATTTGGACCTCTGCATTCGCGGTGTGAGGATGAAGGCTTAGCCTCAATGTTCCACCTTTTTCTCTCCATCCTGAAGCTCACATAGAATTTCTAAATGTACCAATGTGACTTGCTTATTTCTCTTTATCTAAAGATGGTGATTAAAATTAGCTCAGTGTTGAAACTCTAGAAGTCTTCGAATAGATTTCAGCTGCTCAGCCTATCTTTGATGAGGATATGTTCATTTAGGTGTTCCAACTCTTTTAAAAAGTCTTCATACATTTCCAAGCCTCTTGTCTCATACAACTGACCGATTGCTTTTCCAACTCCCAGCCCTAAAGGAGTCTAAAATCATTTCTCTGACATTCTCATCGACTAATTGGACTTTGATTGGTGTCAGCTGCTGCCAACTGTGATAAAATTGTTTTCAGTAAGCCTTGACATTCTAGAGGTGACATTAGGTCACTTCCTCACACTTAAAAACAGGAAATTTTTAGAATAGAGAGGGTATTTGATGCTACAGACACTCTTTCATTCAACAAACCTAAATTAAGAACTGATTTTGTGCCATGTACTATTGGAATGGGTTAAAAAACTTATTTCCTCCCTTAAATTTGCAGTGAAAGAAGCAAATTAATGTAATTGGTATTTGAAAAAGATGATGAGTCCAGAAGGAGGGAAGTGTTGTACAGCTTTGAAATTACTGTAGGGGGTTGAAGAGCCCACTTGTGGGTAAAATGGAGATGCTAGAGAAGTCCACACCCTCTAACATTCCCAGTGGGGGCTGGAGACAGGGCAAGTGACATCACAGGTAATTGGTGTGTGTGTGTGTGTGTGTGTGTGTGTGTGTGTGTGTGTGTTTCATTCAATCCTCACAACACCACCATGGGGTAAATATAGGCATTCCTATTTACAGATTAGGAAGCTGGCCCCTCACATTACTCACTAAGGGTTTGTAACTGACTCAGGTGATAAGTTGTACAGGCACCTCATGAATGCAGTTGTGCTACTTAGAGAAGAGAAGGAAAATACCCAGCTAATTTTCTGACTCTTATAGCACAGTGGAAAAAGACCATGGGCTCAGGGATAAGTCTCCCTAATGTGAATGTCCAGGGGTGCTGCTTTCTCTGAGTTGGCTAAAAGGCTGCCATTCTACCAATCTCACAAAGTAAAACTGTAGTAAATCTAATTTTTCTCTTTTTCCATTTATCTTGAGTCTGAAATATTTAATCAAGGATCCATATTCTTTGGGGCAGGATCTCCCTGAGCTCTTGATGCTGGACAAATATAGTTTCCCTCTGTAAAATGGACAAAGAAAACTCACTGGATATAGGAGAAGAAATTGCAACTCAAAAGATGGCAGGCATGTGAACAAACTAGGGCAAATGTTGTCCTTAAGTCATCA
This sequence comes from Talpa occidentalis, assembly GCF_014898055.3. NCBI lineage: Eukaryota > Metazoa > Chordata > Mammalia > Eulipotyphla > Talpidae > Talpa > Talpa occidentalis. Next base: position 48,637,686 of record NW_023605305.1, read on the forward strand.
GGAGAAGGAAAACTATGATTAATTCTTAAATGTATTTTCAGTAAAAGCATACTGGCATTTGTGATGTAAAAACAAACAGTCCTAATAAAGGAAGTGTCTTAAAGTCAAAAATAATTCTTAGAGATGGAAAAACATCAACTCTGAATTCATGCAACAGAGGAAACAGACAGTGAGTTGAACAAAAAAGTAAACTTGATAAATTGTCATGAAACATTAAAAGAAAGGATAAAGTAATAGAAACAATGAGAGGAAAGAGATACTGGACATGATGAGATGAGCTGAAATGTAATTGAAATATCCTTAGGAGAGGACATAAAAGAGGCAAGTAATGATCGAAGAAATAGTAAAAGAAAAATGTTTTTGAGTAAAGGAAAAACTAAAATTTTAGAGAACAAATAATTAAAATGACTAGGTACATCAGGGCAAAGTTTTTTAATTCATTGAGTTTTCAATACTTAAAGTATGCAGATTCAAGGGGAACAGATTCATTATAAAGGAAAATGAACTAGTTGAAATCAGAATTTGTCTCTTTAAGGTGAACATGACAGAAAACAATGAGTTATTGATTACATAATTTTGAGGGGCAAAACATTATGTTCCCAGAATTCTTTGTTTTTTTTTTTTAAAGAGGCATGTATTTTTATTTATTTATTTGTTTGTTTGTTTGTACATGCACTGGGTACAGTCAGAAGCATGGGAGGGTGAGAGAATTCACCAGAGCCAGAGCGGGGAGCAGAGCAGGCAGAAGGACCGAAGCACACTGCTGAGGGAAACAGCGGGCGGCAGGAGAGGTCTGCGCGTCATGTGGGACCCTCCTCTGGTGGCCGGGGAGCAGCCGGGGATCAAACTGGCACCACAGAGACTGCGGGCAGCTTCGCAACCCAGCGCTCAACCGCTGTGCCACCGGGGAGGCCCTGTTCCCAGAATTCTAACCTTAGCCTCTTTAGCCTTCATATGGGAGAGGAGAGGAGAAATAATTTCTGATGTGCAAATCTTCAGAAAACATACTATAAGTGTACCTTTCCTGAAAAAAGTTATTGAATAAGTGCTCCAGTGAACCAAGAAATTAATCATCATAAAGAATTTAAAAATCAGGAAGATTTATAAAAGAAAATGTACTGAAAGACGGAACCAGTGAAATAACATTAAATTTAGATTACTGTTGCTAATATAGTTGCAAAGCACTGCTAATGTCAGAAATAAGGGGCAAGAGAAGATACATAATGTCAAAATGTATTAAAAAGATCAACATCTAAAATCTAGATCATTCCTAAAAAAGCTGGATGGCAAAGGGAGGCTGTTAGTTGTTTTTTAAATATAATTTAAACATGTACATTTTGGAATAATTTATTAAAATGCTTTAATTTTTTAAATGATCAACCTATTCAAATAAATTTTCTATTGAGATGGCTATAAATAATGTGAAAATACCAACATGAAAAATTCTTCATTAGAAACTTTGTGTAGTTTTTCCAAGCATAAAATTTGATGTAAGTCAAAGAATCTGGAAGCTTTCTTGTTTTTATTAAGCACTTGAGATTATTTTATCTAGAAGTTTTATACAAATTAAATATTTAGTGTGTTTCTCAACTTTACTTTTAAACTTTTAAATGATGCCTTTATAGTATAAAGAAAATACATTTTGCTTCAAGACCTATGTAAATGCCCTGATCCTTCTGTTTACTGAATGTACAACAAAATTATTATTTTGTGTGTGTGTCCTAATGTAAGAGATTAAGAAGCACTATTTTAGGAAAACAAATACACGGATCAAGTATCATTTTACAAAAATAAAGGGAGGGTAAAGGAAGACTTTTTAATATTAGCCAAATGTCTTATGTCAGGGAGGGATGTTATAAAATAATATGGTTATTTAACAGGGAACTTAGTGTAGAACATACACATGTTGATTCTTAGTGATGTTTACCTGAAACTTATGTAAAATTACAATGCAACGTTACGTTAATTTTAAAAAACACAGTTCAGGTCCTCCCCTGGTGACGCAGGCTGTTGAGCGCCGCGCTGTGAAACTGTTCACAGCCTCTGCAGCGCCTGTTCGATCCCTGCCGGCCGTTGAGGGTCCCACATGGCACCGCAGACCTCTCCTGTCTCACCTACTGCTCCCCTCAGCAGTGTATTTGGTCAGTCTGCCTGTTCTGTTCCCCGCTCTGTATCTGGTGAATCCTCTCACCCTCCCACGCATCTGCCCTGCACCCCGGTTCTTTTATAAGTAAATAATCTTAAAAAAAAATAAAAAAATATAAAACAGTTCATTTTCACTTTTACAAATTAAAAATATTAAATTACTACCTGTGGCTCTTTATGGCACTGCTGACTCCTCCCCTCTGGTTACTGTCCCTCTTCAAGCCAAGCATGCCCTTGAAATGGGAGCAGACTTCATAGGTTGCGCCACTGCAGCACTTCGATCCCCAGCCAGGAAGCTACTCACATGGCACAGGAGACCTCTCATATCTCACCCTATTCTCCCCTCAGCAGTGTATTTCAGTAGATCTGCCTGTTCTGCTCCACCCTCTGTCTCTGGTGAATCCTCTCACCCCCCACACCTCTGGCCTGTACCCCAGTTCTTGTATGCATAGTTAAATAAATCTTAAAAAAAATGGGAGCAGACATATAGATGAAACATGAGCTTGCCCCAATCCACGGCTGATGGGATCAGTATGGGTTCTTGAAAGACTCCTTGCTCACTTCCTAGGGAGTTTTGGGAGTGTGACCAAGAATGTCTGCTCTTAGTCTGGCTGCTTGCTTGAACAGAGATTCAAAATCATAAAATGTTGGTGTCCGACATTTTCTGTCACAGGGTGAGAATACAGATAAAAGAAAGAAGCACAGATTTTTCCCAGTTCCCTGCACAGTTCTTTGAGTTCAGGGAGACACTCTACTATCCTTACTGAAACTGTCCCCCTTTTGTATTAATTTTCTTCAATTAGATTTCCTTTGCTCACATCTAACAAAAACATTATCTTTGTATAAACTCATAGGGAAAGATGAAATAGGGGGTCATCTACCTTAAAATATTAACAGAGCTTAACTCTGGATGGTAGATTGTGTGTGAATTTTTAAAACTTCCACTTTCAGGAAAACTTTTCCGAGAAGCATGCATTGCTTTGTGGTAATAAAAAAAAATAGTATATTTATTTAGTGGATAATTAATGGATAACTGTTTAAGTCTGTTGTTTACATTTAAGTTCCTAATTGTGAGCCTTATTCTACTTGACATAAATGGAAGACTTGACAAATAATTCTGAAAAGATTGATCTTTATTATTCTGACTATAATGCTAAAATTAAAATTTAGCTATATACTCTAAATAAACATAAAACTAATTGCATCTATAATTTGCTTGCTAGGGATAGAACATTCCAGCTCTCTGCTGGTATGTCACTTGTACTCCTGTTAAAGAAATAATTTATGAAGGGAAGGCTGTTTGTCCTCAATGTTTTTAATGAAAGCAAAGCGAGTCACAGGAAAATTAACAGATTCCCTGTCTTTTCCTTCTAGAGGTCTTCCACTTCCTTGAAATGTTATAACTACATGAGATTTCCATGACATTTGATCAATGTTTTCATCCTAGACGGTGGGGGAAGATGAGGAAATATATTGATTTAATGAGTTTCCTACTGGTTAATAGGAGACATTTTTTAAAAAAAGTTTATTTATTTATGCATGCAAGAGCTGGGGTGTAAGCCAGAGGTGTGGCAGGTGAGAGGACTCACCAGAGAGAGTGGGGAGCAGAACAGGTAGATCTACTGAAATACACTGCTGAGGGGAGCTGCCATGGGACAGGCAGTGTCTGCTGCACCATGTGGATTGCTTTGAAGCCATGCTCAGTGGCAGGCAATAGCCTGATAGCACTGTATTAACCCTTGCGCCACCAGGGAGGTCCAGGAGACATGTTTTTAATGAAGCACAAGAAGAATAACAGTGCCAAGTTTCTACTCCCACAATGCCTTCAAAATATGAGGAAGTTCTGAACTTTTGAAGTTCTAGACTTAAAGATTCTAAAGGCTGTGAATGAGAACTTCCTTCTGGGTTGTCTCTTTCTGAGAGAAAATGAAAACAACCCAACACATTAATAATTTGGCCAAGTTACCATCTGACTTAAAAAGTTTAATGCTGAAATAATTCATCCTGAAGACTGTGTGCTTTTCTACTTAGCACAGATGGGTTCACCTGCATGAATTTCGGTTCTTATTTAATGTTGTCGCCTTTAAAATGAGAAATGGAAGGTTGATATTTCCTGATGCATTTTTGCTGGGAAATCTTGAGCAGAAATAATCACTAGTGTGGTTTGTCTGATGACAATACAATGGGATAAAATGAATGATGATGACCCTTGACACCTGTACTTTGTGTAAGAAAGGAAGAGTTTGCCCTATTAGAGGAAAGGAATATTTGATTAAAATAAAAAATGTTTGCATGAGACAGTGTTTAAAGATGTCATAACTAATTCTGTTTTTCTCCTCAATACTTAGCCCTGAAGGTTGTTTAGATTATATGTTTGTGTCTGTCACAGATCTCAGGCAGTCCCAAACTCTAAGACCCAGAGGCTTTGAATTTAAAAGCCAGTGCTTTCTGAGTCCAATAAAAAAATCACTTAGGGCTCACGCTAACTTTGATTTTCAGTGTACCACATCTGGACAAGTCCAGATTTTGGACTCAGGTGACCTGGTTTGAATCCTGTTTCGTAGTGGTAAGACTGTGAAAGATGACTTCATCTTGATGAATATTGATTTTCTTCAACGTAGAAGAGGCCAATAATACTCATCTCCCAGGTAGTTATAGAGATTATGTGTGAGGAAAGTATTTCCTGTCACATTCCTTGGCATAATGCACACTCTTGCAGAATACTTCTATTCATTATATTATATTATATTTATTATATTATATTATATTATATTATATTATATTATATTATATTATATTATATTATATTATATTATATTATATTATATTATATTATATCGTATCTATTATATTATATGGAGAGACTTACTTTCAGCTCTAACTTTATCTGTTTTAAAAAACTTCTACTACCCAGCCTCATCTTTTATGAAAATTTTGTTCACTGTACCTGCCATCACATTTTCCCTCCAGAATCTCTTAAATATTTGCTGTCTGAAGATGTTCTAGAATATACTTCTAAGTACTCCTTCTTTTGCCCAAAGAACTGAGATGCTATTAGTTGTTAGGATCTGAGGACTATCAAGTGAATGGCTTGGAAATAAGATCTGCCTATGAGACTTAAAACGATGAGACTATCACAAAGTGGGAATTGGCCATCCTTGCCTCTTATGGTTATTCTAAGAATTAAATGAGATGATGTTTGAGCATGTTAGCATGATGCCTGAGCATAGCTATTTGAGTAATGATGTTGATTGTTGGTTGGCTCTAAGGGTGCCAGCCAAAACAATAACTTACTGTCTAATTATGTTACCGATTCTTTTCCAGTCACATATTAGAGTATAAGATGGCAATTGCGAATCCATAACTATTTGGAATGGTGGGTTGATAAGGAATCTGAAGTTGCGTCTTAGTTCAGTGGGAAAGAATGTCATTGTTGATTAAGGCTGTCAGCTGTGAAAGCAGAATGGAATGATATGACATTTATTTAGAATCCTTTGCTAGAGGTTTTTTTTTCCCCTCTTTCTTTTGGATTTTAACCTGCTTATGTGGAAAATAAGATTCTTTGATTCATCTATTTTACTGATTATCACTTCCTAGAGTAAAAAAAAATACTCTATAAACAAATAATTGGATAATAAAATAATCAAAACTATACTCAACTCTTTCATGTTATTTACTGAAAACTTATGGTTGAAAAAACCATTAGTTTGAGAGGTATTAAGCCGCAAAAATGAAAATGAAAACAGTGAAGCTAAAGTCAGCGTAGCTGAAAAGCAAGCATAATACCTGTTGAAAACACTGATTGATGAAAGCAGCACTAGTCATACTCCACGTGTATGTCCACACAGGCAGAGGTTACCCCTGTTGTCCAGCCTTGAAGAGTGGTCTGACTTAATAGAATTAAGTAATTCTGCTTACACGCTAATTTTAGCTTAATATGACAAAGATTATTAATAGTCTCCCATATCCCTGAATGGATACTGGGCATAATAACTGTATGTATTCATAGGGTTCATGGAGGTTAAGTGAGACACTAAATGTAATACCGAGGACACTGGCTGGCAAGTAGCATAGCATGGAAAATGTTAGTTATTATTAGATCTTGCAATTTTAGAAATTCTATTGAGATGCCGCAACTCCTTAAATTCTTTTCTATCTTTCTATGCAAACCCAGTTACACCATTTGAAGGTGCTTCCCTTTGTGTAAGGTTTTGATCCATATATATATATATATATATATATATATATATATATATATATTTGAAAAAGCATATTGGTTTGTGAAGACAGACACTTTATTCCTGCTTAGCATATTTATAAGGGTCTATCACAAATTAGACACTATGTAATATGCCCTATGGAAAAGGGGGTCATTAAGATGAATGTCATGGCCCTGACTCTAGTAAACTATCAATGATTCTAATATGTATGTGACTGCCTGGATTAATGTGACAGCTTCTGTGATCTGGCCCAAGCCCACTTATCCAAATGACTTCTTGTGACAGTATGTTAAGCTGTGTTCACACTGAGCCGCCATATTTCCTGGAATCCTTATGCTTTCCAAACTTGGTGTCCTGTCACATTCTATTTTGTGTAACCTGGTAAGATTCATTCTTGCTTTCAAAAGAAATAGGTCAATTGTAACGTCATCCATGAAATATTCCTTTATTAACACAGTCTGAAAGTAAGCCTTCTTTCCTTGAACAGCTACAGCAGTATACATTTTTGGTGAATGAATTGATGTGTGTGTGTGTGTATGAGTAAATAAGCTTGTAACAGTCATGGGGCATGAGTTAAAGTATGTCTTAGGCAGGGTAGGTGATTCTACAAAGCAAGAGATTCTGAAGGCAAGTGTCAGAGGTTTGGCACTTAATGCATACACACAGCAAGCCAGGGCCTCCCTGGTGGTGCAGGGGTTAAAGTCTCAGTGCTGTCAAGCTATCACACCAGCCACTGTGGCATGAGTTCGATCTCTGGCTAGGGAGCTAACCCACATGGTGCAGCAGACCTCTCCTGTCTCGCTTGCTGCTTCCCTCAGCAATGCATTTTGGTAGATTCACCTGTTTTGCTCCCCACTCTGTCTCTGGTGAATCCTCTCACCCCCTGCACCTCTGGCCTACACCCCAGTTCTTGTATGCATAAATAAACCAATCTTTAAAAAAAACCCCAGCAAGCTATACAGTATAGGGGGCAAGTAAGAACACCAGCTCTGGAATTAAATTCCAGCTCAATCTCTCTAGGTTCTGACCTCAAGCAAGTTTCTCTTTCTGTACTGATAAAATGGAGATAATAGTTGTCCCTACATCTCAAGGGCATGAAGATTAAATGCGGTAATGACTATTAAACTCTTGACATGATAAGAACTGGGCACATCGTAAGATGTCAATAAATGTTAACTATTATTATCATATACTATTTTGTGAGCTTTTCGTTTTCCATGTACCTGTAAGACTAGGTACAGTGCTGGTTTTAAGTCTATTTCTTTAGATCAATCTTTCTAGAAAGGTAAAACTTTTAATTTCTCATGCAAGTATAAAACTGGAGTTCATCAGGTGACTACTTGGACTGTAAGGAAATGCGGTTTGTGGAACTTTATTATCTCTTTCCTATAAGTCAGTTCAAGTTCATATCCACCGTACTTGCTGGTCATATCCCCTTGTTAGCTGGCAACAGTTGAAACCAATTAAAATGCAATTATTAAATGATAACTATGGTACATAACGACACGCTGGCTTGTAGCAGAGGCGTTCAGAGACAAGCTGCCCAGCAGGTGCATCAGGTTGGCAAAATAAACTAGAAACCCATTTAAATGTTCTTGGTAAATAACTGAAATGTTTTCTTCTAAGTGTCAGCAGTAAAAACAAAAAAGCATACCAACGAGCATTTTGACTTGGTACTATTGACAGCAAATTCCCTTGATCCAGGCCAAAATGCATCATTTATATTATATTTTATATGGTACATATTGTAAAGTAATGTATGCCACCCACAGTAACAGAAAATTTGGATAATGTGATTTGGAAAGAAAAGAGAAGATTAGAAGATTAGAACCTTATCTTCAGCAACACTACATTGGATTTGTGACCATTTGGGTTCTTTCAGTTCATTTCATGAGCTACTTAAGCTACACTTCATTTTTGGTTTTACAGTTTCCAAATGTATTGGTAGATTGGCTGGTGGTTGGATGAAAACCTTATGAAATAGAATGGAGAACCATTTGAATTAAGGATGAAACATGACAGGAAGAGACACCGTGTGGAGAGAGGTAGAGAAAGGAATGGCACTTATGAAAGTGCTATATTTGAAGTGGTCATACACCTTGGATTTTTCAGGCCAGTCCCAGTTTATACCTGCTTACAGGCATCTTATCAATGTAGCACCCCCTTTAACTCTCAGAATGTCCCAGTTTATATAATAAATTATGCATCCAACAGAGTTGAAACTGAAATGCTCAATTTCACTTTCATAAGCCAGAAAAAAAGTAGCAACCAAAATCTGCCACTGGCTGCTAAAATTCCAATTTGTTTAATAGGGATTTAGAAGGAAAGGCAAGAGACTGCATGCTGAAAAGCCTAAGCACATTCACTTGGTTACTTAGATAATAAAGATGACACATCTGGGGCTGGCAAGATAATCATGTGTATTAGTACCTCATGCAAATTTGGCCCCCTGGAGGATTGATAATCCATTCGTCTGGAATCTCCTTCTGCTCACCTTGTGGCAGAATCCTTGTCTCACTTTTCAAGGTGATGGAAGTAAGAGCATGCAGACAAAAGGCACAGTTACTTATGAGATACAGATTTTATTGAAGGAGGTGGGCTACAGGGAGATATGGTCAATTTCAGGCTCAGCACTGGAACTTGTTGCTGTGAAACACCATTACCTTCTCAAAAGGCAGAGCCCACTTGTGCTATCATCTCCTTGGGTACACATTCAATAGGCAGGAGCCAAATACCAGGTAGGGGAGCAACGTTTAGCTTTGTCCCTTTTGTAGCACCTATAGTAACAATGGAATGAGTCAAAAAATATTAGCGTGACTCCTAACCTCCTTCAAGGAGATCATTGAATTCCAATTTTGGAAGCCCACTGTCAGGACTTTTATTCAATATACTGGAGGTTGCGGCCATTGGAGTAAGGCAAGAAAAATAAATAAAAATTGCCAGCATTGGAAAGAGATCAACAAACTGATTATTTAGAGAGGACATGAAAGTTGTCCAAGTAGAACACCTGATTTATAGACACCTCTATAAAAATACACAGAACAGTTTGGTGAGTTTGCTAGATACAAGATCAATTTTTTGAAATTCCATCACCATGCAATAGTAGCCAATAGCTGTACAGGGTTAATTTTAAATAAAATAAGTTTTGAAGTGGAAACAAAATGTGATACTGAGGAATATATTTAATCAAAGACACCTTAGTCTTTCTTATAGAGAAGATACACAATTTTACTGAAAGATATGAATGAAGAGCTCAATAGAAATCATATTCCTCGATAAGGGGCTCCTGTCTCCCATAATTAATCTATTAAATTATCAATTGAATTCTCCATGAAACTTGATCGATGGCCTCTAATGTGTAAATGAAAGAGGAAAGAGAAGCAAGGCACCAAGAACAGCTTGAAAAAGGAAAATGTAGGGAACTTGATCTACCAGCTGTAAAGATTATTATAAAATTTTATATTAGCTTGATGTGTGGGAACATAAAAAATCACCTAAACAAAATAGGGAAACAGAAACAGACCCCTGTGGACAGAAGCCTGATACATACAGAGCTCACCTTGTAGACCAAGAGGGGAAATGACTACAATCAAAGGTGCAGGGCAATTGGCTGTCTTGGTGGAAATAAGTAAAATGGGAACTCTGCCCTGCATTCTAAAAGTTTCTTTCATGTGATTGAAAGGTTAAAAGTGGAAAGAGGGCCTCCCTGGTGGTGCAAGGGATTATGCACCGCACTATGACGCAATCTGCAGCCTCTGCAGCACATTTGATCCCTGGTCAGCCAGGGAGAAACCCACATGTTGAGGCAGACATTTCCTGTCTTGCCTGCTGCTTGCCTCAGCAGTGTATTTCAGTCAGTCTGCTTGTTCTGTTCCCCACTTTGTCTTCTGGTGGATCCTCTTACCGCCCCCCCCCACCCCGCCCCCATCTATGGCCTGTACCCTAGCTCATGTATGCATAAATAAATAAATCTTTAAAAAAAAGTGGAAAAAAACATTTAATACTTCTGAAACAAAATATAGGATAAAATCTTTATCTCAGGTGGGGATGTATTTTAAAACAATTCACACAAAATATAAACCATATGAAAAAGTAATGCATTTAATCATATTAACACAAAAATAGGTTTGAGAAGACAGAAAAATAAAAAAAAATCAGAAAGAAAAATGGTCAAAAGACATGTGAAAGACATTTTACAGGCTAGGAAACCCTGGTGTTAGTATATATATAAAGAAAGTATTCAACCTAATTAGTAACTAGAGAGATCCAAATTAAAATTACAATAAATTAGCGTCTTAAACCCATCAGACTGGCAAACTTGGACATTATTAGTCTTGATAAGAATGCGAGACACGTAGATGTTGAAAGTATAAATCAGTACCATTGCTGAGGAAATTATTTGCCTTTAGTTTTTAAATTTGAAGAAAATGAGTATGTTCATTCTTACGCGCATTCTGCAGAGAAGTTCTTGCTCATGTTAAAAATATTTAAATGTCCATTGACTGGAGAATGGATCAATAATTTGCATGCTACATAGTAGGGATGATGATTGAACGCAACTGCATGCAGCAACATGGATGAAAATCAAAAGCATAATGTGGAGTAAAGAAAACAAATCACAAAATAATATACCATCATGCCACTTGAAACAGTTCAAATGTCCAAAAGTGGGTAACGTGTATTTCTAGGTTACATGCATATATGAGGAAACTATTTTAAAAAGCCATACTGCATGGTGGGGAGCTAGGGAAATAAGAAAACTAATGAAGAAGTATATCAGGGACTGTGCCAAAAGAAATCATTTTCTGGTTTTTAAGTTGGCTGTGGGCACCTGGATGTTCACTTAATCATTCTTTATACCTTAGTTATTCACTAGACATACTTTTTTGAATATATGAAATATTTTGTGAAAAATAAATTTTTAAAAAGGTTCCAGCTGGCCAGACTCCCATCAACTGATGCAGGCAGTCCAATTATTTCCTTATTTACAACTGGATTTATACTTTTAACTTTGGCTCATCCCTGAACAAATTTACCGAACATGGTCTAGTGATCAGATTAGCAGCCCTCTATAATGTTTTAGCCAATCCCAACCTCAGCATATGCATAATGCAATTTTAATGACCCAGAACAACATATTTAGTCATCTAGTATAGGCAGTTTCCCCATTAACAATTGCATTGGAAATCCCAGAGTATGTAATTTCTATTAGTGACTTTATTATGAAGTTCCATCGCTGCCTGCTGGGGGCTGTCCCAGGAACCAGATTTGATGATTCCAACAAATGTTACTTCCTTGTGAAGCCTTTCCCAATGCCTGAAGGCAGAATTTGTTACTCCCTTCTGCTCATCCCAAAGGCATTTCCTTGTTTGCTAAATGGAGAGCACTGGCATCTACCTTGCAGGTTGCTACAGTGGTAAACGAGATAATGCATTTAGAGCTCACAGCAAGCACTCAACAAATATTAGTTGTTCTCATAGTTGTGTTTGTATTTTCATCCTTTGTCTTATTTTATTCTTATGCTTTTATTGAAATGCAAGGCACAGTGTGACTTGCATTGGCTAATTATATATAGCTCTATCCTCTTCTGTTGTCTGTAAATCCAATGAAAATGGAAAGTGTGTCTTTTCATCTATGCATGTCTAGTATTGTTCCTGATCTGTAGTTGTTACTCAATTCATGTTACTTGAATATAGTTAAAATGGAATTTTTTTTCTTTTTAAGATTTATTTATTTTTATACAAGAGCTGGGGTACAGACTAGAGGTACGGGAGGGTGAGAGGATTCACCAGAGACAGAGTGGGGAACAGAACAGGCAGACTGACAAAAGACACTGCTGAGGGGAGCAGCGGGTGAGGCAGGAGAGGTCTGTTGCACCATGTGGGACCCTCGCTGGCCGGCCAGGATCGAACTGGTGCTGCAGAGGCTGGGGACAGTTTCACAGCATGGCACTCAACTGCCTGTGCCACCAGAGGAGGCCCAAAATGGAATTGTTTTTATGTTTTCAAATTCTTTCATTGTTGTTTAGTGGAAAAATAATGAAGTTTATAAAACAGAAGTTTTAGGTTGCATCATTATAATACAACATCAAATCTTTCTTTTAAAATTTAGAATTTCCATACCTATTCCCTGGATCCTGACCCAGGGCCCTTGAAAGACCCTAAATTTTGTGTGTCTAGGGAATTTGCACTTATTCCTCCTGGCTATAAGCAAACAGTTGGTGTCAGGATGGCGGGGCCCTCATAGCACTTCTTGGGAACATGAGAAATGTCTGCCCTTGATTGGACAATTTGCTATTCTTGTAAAATATTTTCTTAAAATGCATGCGGACTGGAGGACCCAAATAGGAATACAACCCTCTTTTACTATATCAAATCGGTTTCTTGGAAAGTTCTATTTTGGAAAGAAGAAAGTACTTAGCATTATTGGTCGTGAGGCTCTAATATTTTTTTCAGGAGATTATAATCTGCTGTTGAATATAGTCCAATGAACATTTAGAGCTTGGAGCTTTTTCACTGGCTGTAGACTTTGCTATTCCATGTGTATCAACTGAGAAATAAATGATAGGGTAGAAGGTGCATGTGAAGGGGAGGGCCAGAGAATATAGACACTGAAGTCATGTATTTAGTCCATTTATCCAAAGATCATACATTTTAATATTTCTGTGACTAATTCTAGTTGTATAGTCATTTGCTAAAAGTGTTTAAGAATTGCTCTATCTGAGAAGCAAAATAGTGTGGCGTGATGTGCAATATAGATCAGTGCGAAATTTTATTGGAAATTTTATTAGTTTAATTAATAAGCATATAAAATATATTTGGTTAGAGGGCTTATAAAATATAATTATGTGATTATATAGGCTTGGAAATAATTTGTGCTATATTAATAGAAACAGAATATACTAAATTAGTTCATTTAAGAAAATAGATTTTTCAGATAGTAAGCTATTTCAAGGCACTATCAAGACGGAGAGGAGACTGAGAATCGGTGGATTTGTGACCAGAACAATGGTCAGAGCCAAGAACACTATCACACCAAGTCTCTCTGAGTGGGGCACAAATCTTGGCTAAGAATGAATTCTGTAAGTATCTCTCTTGGTGGTGCTGGCACTAAGGTCCTATTCATCCCAATACACTAAGATGAGAAAACTCTAGAAAGGACAAGGTCCTCAGGCAGAGGAGAATATGATCCCATCATTTGGAGTGAAGGACTGGTTGGAACAGAAGGTAAAATGTGAAATCCAGTGGGAAGGGTTTTTGTGGTAAATAAGTGGTATAGCAAACTTTCACCTTCCAAGCACAGCTCTTACTAGTCATTTGTCCAGTGGAGTGGATACAGGTTAATAACCAAAGTTCAGAACCCACATTACCTCCCTAGGCTGTCACATTATTGGTAGGGAAGATGCAGCAGGGAGCAGAGCTCACAGAGCAGAGAGTATGGCTTTGGAGTCAGGCATCACTTTTGGGCCAGAGTCTACCACTCACTCACAAGACACAAGATCTTGTGTAAATTACTGAACTTCTGTGACTGTTCCCTATTTTTCATAATATGGGATGGAAACAGATTCTCCTTAAGCATACTTTAATTGGTTTTGTTTTGTATTTTAATTAAGAACAGTAGATTACATATACCAAGTGTCTGGTATGTTACAGGTGCTTCAAATTCTTCTTTACTAATACACGTTAATTAAATATAACTCCAGTCATCAGGCCCTGAGAAAGCTGAATGAGACACAGTTTTATTTTTTCAAGGAACTTACTATTTGAGTAGACAGGTAAACAAATGTGGTAAACATTTTATAAGGAGTGGAAGAAATTGTTAGATGTTTCCAATATCTACTTTTTCTTTCTTATAAATGGGAACTTCAATTTTTTAAATAAATTTTTATTGAGGTAACATTAGTTTATAACATTATAGAAGTTTCTGGTACACAGGACAATAATTAGACATCTGTATACACTACATCATGATTACCACCAAAACTTTAGTTTCTATTTCACCCATTTTACTCACCCTGTGACCCCTCTTTTTTCTGAGGAACAGAATAACCCATCTGTTCTGTGTACTTAAGAGTTTGTTTTTTATTTTGTTTTGTCTGTTTGTTTGCTTTGTTTCTTTGTATTCCACATATGAGTGAAATCATACATTTGTTTTTGTCTTATTTCACTTTGCATCTAGTTCATCTATGTTGTTGCAAGTGAAAAGATTTCATTCTTTTTTTAATAGCTGAATAAGTATTCCATTATATATTTGTGTGTTCCATTATACACACACACACACACACCTTGCATCATCTTTATTCACTCAATAGTTGATGGACATTTAAGCTATTCCCATATCTTGGTTATTGTAAATAATGTTGCAATGGACACAAGGGTACATATATTTTTTCAAAATTAATGTTTTAGTGTTTTCATATTACGTGGATAACTACCAAGGAGCAGAAGGGTGGGATTATGTTATATGAATCTCCAAATTTTTGTTGGGAACATTGCCCTTCAGTTAAAGTACAGTTTTCCAAATTCCATTCTATAGGTAGGTGTGTCTTTGCAGTTAAGCTATAGCTAATAAACGACAAACAGAAGTTTTGTGTGCAACATATGGGTATTTCCTGAAGCTATAGAAATTCCTCCAGAGAGCATATTCTGCTCTCTGGAATGTGGCAGCTGGAGCTTGAGTCACCATCTAGGATCTAAGGTGGATGTGATACAGAGAGAGAGAGAGCATTGAGCCGCAAATCACTGTTACAATGAATCTAGATCTTTGGTGAACATTAGGCCAGTTTCTAGCATTGGAATTTTTACCTTCAAATTTCATTTACATAAAAGAAAAAGACATATCTTTTATTTAAACTACTGTTCATTTGAGTTTTCTGCAACTTGCAGCCTAATAATTGAATTAATGCAATAGGATATAGGGAGGGACATTAAGAAGGGATTGGTGACATTTTGTGGATGAATCAGAAAAGTTTTGTGAGGAGTGATGGCTAAGCAGGTTGGTGATGATGATGAACAGGGGGGACTGCTACTTGGTATGGTGCCCAGACATTATGAGTTTGGTACTGTGTCTATTTATAGATAAACTTGGCATTAACTAGACAAGCTTATTAGGAGGAGGGTTTGAGAGCTCTTATATAAATTGATCTGCCATTTCCCAAATAAGAGGGGATTGGAGATTTTCATTGGGAAGCTAAAACAGCTGGACTGGTATTTTTTAATTTACCTGTGTGTGTGTGTGTGTGTGTGTGTGTGTGTGTATTGGGGGGGTTGCTGGGGGGGGAGAGAGACAATGCATGCTGAGGAAACACTATTAACTATTTTCATCCTCTTAGTTACCTTTATAGTTACTTTTATCCCTTGACCCTTCTTCCACATTTTAACCAACTAAGCTAGACTGTGTTCAGTGGAACAGAAAAAGAAAACAGCTATATAAGGCACATGAAAGGGAATTGTTTTCCTGGCTTTTGATTTTCAAAACCACAGACTCTGAGAAAATTCTCAGACTGCCAAAAGAAGACTGGAAAAGAAATCTGTCACATAACAGAGGAGGTAAACAAGAATCACTCATGAGTTCTGTCCCAGGCTGAGGTGGGGGGGCCTCTGGAAAACTCAGGTGGATTTGTAGGTTCTGAAACACATGATTTCTCCTACGAGCTCTAGGGTAGTGAAAGGCTCCAGAAGAGAAATGACTATGTGGTGACTGGGCAGAATGGCTCTTAGATACTCAGAATTCCTGCATTCCACCTGGCAGGAGCTGTAGAATGATTCTTAGGCGCCCAGGAAGGGCCTTGAAGTAGTAGTAGAGAAGAGAACTTCTTAACCAAAAGAAGGTCAGGGAGTAGAAGGAGTAACTCAAAGGCAAACATATTCTGTGGGTTTCAGCAATAAGGTGTCCATGCTCCAACAGTGCAGAACCCCAGGCCTTAGGTGTGATGGACAACCCCATCACAGAAAACTGGAGCTGAACCCCACACCATAAAGCTGGTGAGAAACAGCTTATTCTGGTTACAGAAAATGATTATTCTTACAGACCTGAGTATGAAGATAGAAATTAGGATCTGCTGCATATTCATTCACTCACTCAACAATAACTTATTGAGTGCTTATAAAAAGTGGTTGGCATTCTTCTAGGCATTTGAGATATTGCAATGAACAAAACAAAGGAAATTCCTATTCTGGGAAACATACAATAATATGTAGATAACATATGATATTACATAAATGTGGTAGTAACACAGAATAGGTTAAAAAATAAAGCAGGGTGAGGAATAGACTATCTTTACTAGAAGGTTAATAGGCACATATTACTGATGAGCCAATTAGAACCCTTTGCTCTTATTACCAATCTTGTGTATCGTATTGATCTTGCGTAACTGATGAGAGCACATAATCATTGATTACTCCCAAGGTGGGAGATGCTAGAGATGAAGATGAAGTAGTTAAATTGTCTATTATCTCTTTAAAATATCAAGGTCAAAGTTGAAGCCAAGTACCAGATTTTGGCTAACCCCCAGGGCTGAAGCTGAGCTTCTCAATGCAAGCCTTATATATTACGTTGTCAGAAAAGTGATGACTTATTTTTTCTATGTTTTTCAAGCAAAAATGTGTCATGACTTTTCCGACAACCCAATATTTTATTTTTTTACCTTTCATCAACCCTACTGGGTAACAGTGCACTCAGGCTCAGAGATTAGTCAAATAGGGTCAAAGTTATGCCAGAATTCAAACTCAAGGCCCTTACACTGCACTGAACTGGGTAATACCCTGCAAGCTCCATGGGCAGCACTCCTGGATTCTCTAGCTTTGTAGATAGTTTTGGGATTTCCAATTGGACTGGTCTGGAAGTCCTCTGCCACCTTGTGGAACATTTTCTGGGCAGGTAGCTCTCAGACAATTATAGCATTGCAGTTTAGGCCAGGGTAGATTGGAGGAAGAAGGGTAGAAATGTTTAGTAGTGAGACTCAGAAGACTAGCTACTTGCAGGAAACTTCTATAGATTATTCAGGTGCCATCCATCTGCAGAACACAGCAGAGACTAATTTTGCAGCCTTGAACCAAAGGATTAGAAACTTTGAAGGAACACTGGGGATGATCAAGTCAAATCATCCCATTTAATTTGAATTTCCTCTATTGGATCTCTGATTTGGAGACCCCTCACCTGTTTTTGCCCTCCCATCTTTTGTTTTATTAAGGAAGTTGTAATCTGCCTGAGCAAAATGCCTGTGTCCAAAAAGCCCTCTGTTGTAGAGGTGAGCAAAGGGTAATAACCAGATATCAGGGATAAGTGGCCCTTGGTTTTCTGAAAGAACATCTAAAGACAAAACTCAAGGGTCTCTGTCTTTATTCCAATGTACCCACTGATAATGGAAGAAGAAAATTGAGCAGATTTTATCATAGTGGCAGCCATAGACCTCAATTTCATGGCTTTCCTCAATACAGAAGTGAACAATTTGACAAAGTTATTGGCCAATTGACTCCAGAATAAGCATTAATAAAAGAATTCAACCCTAACAATGTGCTGTTTTATGGCTAATACATTTAAGCTCACCTGTATGAATTTACTGTGCTTATTTAATATCCTCTTTAAGATGAAAAATGATGTCAGCTCAGTGTTAATAGCATTTTTTGATGCTGAAAGTGTTCCTATGGATTGAATGGCAGTTGTGCCTTCCTCAGACAGAGATTGAAAATTTGATCTTAAATGTCTTGCACCAGTGATGGTGACATAGACCCAGAGGGCACACTGATGCAGCAACCAATGCTACAGGTACTGTGACTTCCCCGAGGGGACTCACTGGTCAAGGATGTCCTCTTCCAGGGGGCCTTTGTCAGTGGCTGTCAAGCTAGTGTCAAGAAAACTGTTAACCAACCCATATTTCAATTTATAGCTTAGCTTTTGTGATACTTGCATCAGATAGCTTATTTACTTTTTCATTATACTCTATCTTTCTATCTCTGTGAATTTTAAAACCCTATTATCAGGAAAAATGATAGATTTATGGCAATACACTGAGTAGAAATTTTGTAGTTCCCTTAGAGATCCTGAAAGATGGGGAAAACACTATGGTAATACTTCAGGAAATAGGGAGACCACAAGATATTGATTATTCTTTGGGGTGAGGGGGCTCTGATTTCCTGCTATAAAGTCAGGTAGAGTCAGAAAGTATTTCCTAGTCTTAATATCTCTAAAGTCTATAATTTCCCCCTGATTTTCAGGATCAGAGTCACAAAAGTTTTCCTATTCAGGCACACATTTTATTTCTCATTATTCTCTATAGAACTATAGAAGATAGTGTAAGTTGGGTAATGTTTTTGCAGAAAATAACTCTGGATTAGGATTCAGGAAGCAGGTTGTAGTTTTGAACAATAAAAGTTGTGTGGCCTTGAGTAAATCACTTCACTTCTCTAAATATTAGTTCATTCATTTTAAAACACTGGATTGAACTCTGATTTTTTTAAGTCTTAGTTTAGGTCTTGTAGAACATTGGGGTTTTGCGATATGTAATAAATTATAAAAACAATAATATAGGTCCTCCCTGGTGGCCTAGAGTTTAGGTCTCAGTGCTCTCATTCCTGGCCGGAGTTCAATCCCCAGTCAGGGAGCTAACCCACAAGGCAAAGTGCAGCAGACCTCCATGTCTTGCCCGCTGCACCTCTCAGCAGTGTATTTCAGTAGATCTGCCCGTTCTGCTCCCCACTCTGTCTCTGGTGAATCCTCTCATCTTCTCCCACCCCGCCCTACCCTGCGACACCTCTGGCCAGTATCCCAGTTCTTCTACGCAAAAATAAATAAAATAAATCTTAAAAAAGAAAAAGACAGGCTTGGTTAATGTGATTCTATTTCATAGTCTCATAAATTAGTATACTTCTGCTTTGCTTTTCTCCTTGCAGTACCTAATGCAATGCACTGCATGCATCATGAGAAGCTTAACACAGACATGTTGATTTGGTTAGATACTTATTAATGCTTTAAATTTGGAGGTAAAATCTAGAGGAATGTGATAGTTTCTCAAAATTCATCCTTTCACCTTCAAATTGAGAGTAAAAGGAGAAATAAAAATATTCTCTATTTAAGGTTTTGATAAAATAAGAAGTTAAAAAAAAGGATGACAGCATTTTATGTGAACTGTTAACCATTACTAATGATGCCCTTTTGTTTTACAATGACATTTAAAGGTTGAGATCTTAATCTGGTTTCTAAAAGAAGTCTTTGGCTTTTTTTCAAACCCCACTTTATAGATGAAGAGAATGAGGCTCCAGGAGGTTGAGCAATTTGCCCAGGGTCACACTGTTAGTAAATAGTGTGATTCCTGTGTTGATTCCAACATACTGCTCATTACTTTATAAGGCTTAATGCAAGAATCCCTGAGGGGGGATGTTAGACTACTAATTTATTCATCTCCTACCTTTTCTTTTTGTAAGTGGAAAATATGACAATTTTATTTGCAACTTAATGGACTATTTTTTTTTTTTAGAACTGAATTTAAATGATATCATCAATCACCTAGCCAGATGATGTATGGCTCCAGGAAACAAAATTAAAAGAGTTAAAGCAGTTAAGCATATATTTTACTTCTCTTTTGCATTTTTTATGGAACCGGAATACAGTACATTCACCAACACCTGTTTGTTATTTGCAAAATACTATATTTAACTTGTTCTTTTCTTTAATTGAGCACAGTATCATGTCAGATTCAGATTCTGCAGATGGATTATTTAGAAATAAAATGTCAGATTTCTTGTTCACACATCTAATTCCTTTTTGACCTCAGAGTCAGAGAATTCCCCAAATCTAATGAAACTGCTAAGGAAAGGAACAAGGAGAACCTGCCTGCTATCAGGCGCTTACCTTTCTCTTTATGTATTTTTATGGTATCTATATTGCAATTACTAAATGGTGGTCTCAAGGATACCCATCCGTCATGCCTAATTAGGGACCATAAATGATCTTCAGCAAATATTTCATTAAAAATGAGATTTCCAAGTAATAGAAAAATATTACACCCAAGCTATAATGGCAACTACCTTACAAAAATATCACAGAGAAATAGAGAGAAAATGAATAATATACTATATTATCCCAACTTTAATTAGACTCACAGAATGTTGGGAAGAGAGCTCAGAGAGAGAGAGTGGCTGGAAGGTAAAAACTAAACATCCATTTAAATAAATATGCTTCATTTAATACCCACATCATCAGTGGAAAGTTGGAATAATTACTGTCATTTTGCATACAAGGAAATGTATGTAGAGGAATCACACAACTAGAAAACAGCCAATGTAGGATTCAAATCTGGGTTTATATTTTTTAAGATTTATTTATTTTTGTATATAAGAACTGGGTGTAGGGCAGAGGTGTGGGAGGTGAGAGGATTCACCAGAGACAGAGTGGGGAGCAGAACTGGCACATCAACTGAAATACATTGCTGAGAGGAGCAGCAGGTGAGACAGGAGAGGTCTGTTGAGCCTTATGTGGGTTAGCTCCTTGGCAGTGATAGTGCACTGCCGCCATCAGCGGGGCCCCTCAAATCTGGGTTTATCTGGAATTATTTGCTGGAATTTCATACCCACTGGTAAGATCAGAGTCAAGATTTTGTCTCATAGTCCAGCACTGGTCCAGATCACTACAATGCCTCCAAGTGAGGGCAGACCTGGAGCCTGAGAATGGAAATCAAGACTTCGACAATTATTTTTCTCCTAAAATTCTTCCATGCATTTACAACCCATGCACATTTATTTATGTTTAATGTAACCCATTAAACACATATCAAAGAAGAAGAGCTAAACAGATATCCACATCTATTTTCTCTTTATTATAAACATGTTTCTTAGAAATAGTCTCAAATTTTCCAGGATTGCAGTGGTTTAGTTTTAGTGCAAAAAGCTGATGATGTTTTTGGACAGGTGCTGGGTTTAAAGAGCAGGGTCCTTGGGTAACCTCAGATGAAAGTTTCACCGGAGTTACCCTTTAGGCCGCCTATGGCGAGTTCTCCATGAGGCAAAGAGTTTCGTTTATATCCAAAAGGGCAGGTTTATGAGATTAAGAAAAGGAAAGGAGAAGAAGACTTTTGCACATAACACAAGCAGGCAGAAAGAGCTACTGCTGCTATTTTGCAAAAGGTTTGTGAAAAGAAACACCTGCATAGTCACAGGAAGGCAGGAGAGCTGCCTCTGAAAGGGACAGGTTTGTTAAAAGAAACACCTGCAAAGACACAGGCGGGCAGTGTTGGTATTAGCAGGCACACTGAAGTGGACCCCAGGATTCCCAAACCTGCATGCCTTGAGTCAGTTCTCTCATCCACTACATAAAGACAAAACATACTTTTTTAGTGTGTAAAGAACTTCAACAGAAGGTCAGAACTGAAAATACCTTTAATAGAACTGTGTGCAATACAGAGAAGAGAAAGAATACAGTGTTCAAATGATGCACCCAAATTTACCCATCCCCTTAGGGGCAAATGCCAAGTCAAACAGTGTTGGCCCAAAGCAGGCTGCTGAGGCCCAAGAGCTTGCCACAGGCCTAAGGCACCTTCTGGTGGGGACCCATAGGAAAGGAGCAGTTGGGGTCAGGCAGGTCTGGAAGGAAAAGAGCAAAATCAACATAAAAGCTGTCACTGTCAACCTCCCCATGGGTCTCTCACCTGTGTCACTTTCAAGTGTTCCCTTGCATGTCCCCCAGTCTCTATTCCAAGTCCAAGGCCAAGAAGCAAGTGCAGTTTCTTATTCACATGTCTCTCTGTTACAGGATAGGGAGGGGGCACCCCAAAACCCCCAAACCTGCCCACTTTAAATAGGTTCTGCCATCCACCAAATCAAGACAAAACATACAAGACCTTAAATGGAAAGGAACTTTAGTACAATTTGTGTGCAACAAAGAAAAGACAAAGAATATAGTTTTCAAATCAAGCATCTTAAGTTATCTGTCCCTTTGTGGGTAAATGTCCAGACAAACAGGGTTGACTCAAAACAGGCCTTCTGAGGCCTGAAAGCCTGCCACAAGTTTAAAGCACCTTCTGATGGGGACCCACAGAAAAGGGGCATAAACAGCCAGACAAGTCTGGGAGGAAAAGAGCAAAATCAAAACCAAGATAAAAGCTGCCATTGTTAACCTTCCCACGGGTCTCTCACCCACATGTGTTTCAACCAGTCCATGACCAAAAAGCAAGTAGTTTCTTCACATGTCTCTCCGCTCCATGTGCCTCCTGCAGGTCTCCTTCTGGCTCTCCATCCTGCTTCCTTCCTTCCCCTGTCTCCTCTCCAGCTTCTTCTCCTCCCCTCTCAGCTCCACCTTAGGTGGGGCAGGGAAACTGGCACCTCCCCTTTGGTGGGGATTACATTGTTACATTGGGACAAAAGCTGCATTTAGCCAGTGCAGAGATTGCAGTGATAGAGTGTTCTTTTGGGAGGGCTTCATCCCATTGTGGAATTGCTCTTATTGTCAAATTAATTCTCCTAGGGTGTGACTAGGTTTATTTTGTAAGGACTGGTGATTCTCTACAATGGCCCTCCATTCCCAAATCCGCATTTGTGGTCTGAGTCTCCAGATACTTTCTACAGCTACTTCTGACTTGATTCAGTGGTTGGGACTTAAGGAGTTTTCATTTCTATAGCTGGTTTAACAACTATGTTAATCATTTCTACCCCCACCTCCAGTTTCTGGTCTTGTGGCTTCTCCATCCTAATTTTTTTACTCTTAGTCTTCACCAAAGCCTTGCATCTAAGTGGGTATCCTTGGATTTTGGAGCTAGGACACTCATTAGAAATGATGTAATTTTTTTCTCCTCTGTTATATGGAAACTAAGTTCCAGAGAGCTTCAGTGACTTATCCAAAGTCACATATTTATATCAAGTTTCAGAAACCAGGTCTTCTGGTCTCCAGAATGGTATGTTATTCCCTCATATCAGCTTATTATAAAAATAACAGCAAAAATAATATATAAAATATAAATAGCCCCAAGCTCTGTTTTATTGAAGCAACAAATCTCAGGAAATATAAAAAAGAGTTTTATGGATATTTTGGTTAAAAAATATGACATTCAGGAAAGAAAAATCAGATTGGTCTCAAAGTTTGGACACACTAGAGTAATTAATATCTTTAGTGGTCTAAGAAGAGAGACTAAAAGGTAACCCAAGAATTGTATCAATTCAAATTGTAAATAATAAGGAGAATATCAAACATTTCAGCTATAATTTTTGAAGAAATCAAGCTAGTAGGAGAAACAAAGGAAGAGCTTAGGCGTTAGAAAACCATAACAAGAAATAAGAAAGAGATGAAGAAACTATGAGAATTATGGTTGCAGACCAAAATGTAAGTATGTAAATATTATTGTACTTAACTAAGTGAAAATAATAATACAATCAACAAAACCCAAGATATGAGATGGTGGGGCATTAGAGAGTAATGAGAAGAGATGTGCATGTGCTAGTATTTTCAGTTTTTGTATTAGAGACTCAACAGATTTAATACAGCATTATTAAACCAAGAAATGGGGATATATAGATATTTTATGTAGTTACAAAAATAACACCAGAAGAACTGAAAGCAGATCAGGAAGGAAAATTTGCAAAATAAAATAAACCTCTAATACAGACAATTTAGCTAAAGATTGAAACGTTATAACCATTCAAATGGTTTTATGATCTCATTTATGTAAGAATGCATATAAAATATTTACACCTTCATACCCCCCCACCCCCGCAATTACTTGTGATGGTGTCTGGATTGAAATGGGACAGGTAAGACTGCAACTTTTTACCTTTAGCATTTTTCTTTATAGTGTGTTAGTTTTACAATGTGGTAAACATGATCAAATACTAATGCTTACATGAACAAAAGCAATGATAAATCAGTATGGCAATAATATTAAAATTTCAGCAATGAGGGGCTCCCTGTTGGTGCAAGGGGTTAAGTCACAGCACGATGAAACTAACTGCAGCCATTGCAGCATGAGTTCGATCCTTGGCCAGGGAGCTAAACCACAAGGTGCAGAAGACCTCTCCTTTCTCACCTGCTGTTCCCCTCAGCAGTGTATTTCAGTCAATCCACCTGTTCTGTTCCCCACTGTCTCTGGTGAATCCTATCACCCCCTGCACCTCTGGCCTGTACTCCAGTTCTTGTATGCATAAATAACTAAACCTTTAAAAAAATAAAAGCTCACTTTTCAAGCCCCTTCCAGTTTTCTTCTTGCTCTTCATACTACATATATTTTAAGAAAATTTATGTTTCTATTATTTTCAGTACTTGAAAAAAATTATTTTTACAATAGAAACTACATTTTCAGCTTTACTGATGTGTTACATTTGAGCATCCATGAACATTTTAAGCCAGGAATACTGAGTGACATGTAATATTTCTTTTTGCTAAAAATAATCTTACTCTCTATGAAATGCTATTTTTCTGTAACACAATATACTGAAAATAGATGTTCAATAAGTACTGTTTGATAATGATATTGCTGTGTAATTGATGATTTTTACAAATAATTAATATATACTGTGGCTATCCAAAAATGCAAAGATGTGTGTTTTGGTCTGCTTATTGTAGTTATGGTCTGTTTATTTAGTTGTAATAATTTGG
This sequence comes from Talpa occidentalis, assembly GCF_014898055.3. NCBI lineage: Eukaryota > Metazoa > Chordata > Mammalia > Eulipotyphla > Talpidae > Talpa > Talpa occidentalis. The sequence continues at coordinate 48,662,627 of NW_023605305.1, forward strand.
GTCTGATAAAACATAGCAAGGATGATCCTCTTACCTCTTTACCATTTTACCTGTACCCCAGGCTACTGAATCCATGATAGAGCCAGGAAGGCAAGCACTTATATTAGGGTCTAGAGCTTAGAAATTGTTCTGTCATTGCCTTGTCAGTAAGCCTCCTTAGGGTTTAATCATTTATTCAACAAGTGTTTATTAAGAACCTAACTCGTGTCAGGCAGAAGTAGGCACTGGGGATACAACAGAGAACAAAATTATAATTTCAGTATTTTAGATAATGTTTGTAGTTAGTTTTCCTCAGGGAGCAGAGTCTGAGTTGAAACTTTATTAGATGTATTGAGTTCAACACATGGAGAAGGGGAGAGCAGGAAGAAGACTCGACAGAGGGAGGGTGAGCTGCATCATAATCCTAATTTTTTAGGATTTTAACTGCTTTAGGGTCATTATCCAAACACTCTTACTCTAGAACTTGAACTCCTTGTTTCTGAGATTCCTATTTTTCTCCTTTAATACCCTTGACAAAACAGTCAAACCATTGACTGCTGTCCCTGTCCCTGAGTCCATTTATATCTACATTTTACCACTTTTCTTTCAAAAATTGCCTAACCTGGTAAACTGCCCAAAGATCCTTCCATTAAGAGGATTTTTATTCATTACTGTGTGTCAAAGGCACATCTGAGTGAAGTTGCATTGTCCCTGTTTATTTTTAGTTTTCATTTCCTTAATGAATAAACCTAACCATGACCAAGCATGGTAGTGGTGGTGCGGGGGCGCTTCACCTTATCCATTAGTCAGTCATATGAATGTCCCATGGGCTGTAGGTGTTGGCATGTAGATAAGGGAGAAAGGCTGACACAAAAACAACTGTGGATGACACGGGTCTGTCCTATATCCTTTTGTAGCATTTTTGTGTACTCTAGAATTGCTTATGCCCAATCCTAGCTGCACCACTTCTAATTCAAGATGGATTTCTGTAGAACCTATCTAATTTTATGATTTGGTGAGTCTGACAGAACTCATGTCATGATGGGCAGTTCTGGTCTTTTCTTAATTTGATGCCCTGTGGTTTGTCTTTTCCACGAAGCTCTAGGACGAAACTACGAGCACATATTGCTGTCTGTTCAAGTGAGTGCAACTTTCTGATCCTCTTTTCTGATAGGGATGGAAAAGAATTCATTTGCCAGATCAATAGCTGCATAGCATGTATCTGAGATTGTGTTAATCTATTCTAGCACAGATAACACATCTAACATGGCAACTGCAATTGGGGTTCTTACTCTTTGGGTTTGCAGAGCACACCATCATCCTCCAGGGTCCATCTGTTTCTTTACAGGGGCCAGACTTATGGATTAAATCCTGTTGTGATAGAAATCACCATCCCTCTATCCTTTAGGTAGGCACTAATTTTTGTCATTCTTCTTGAAATGTGACATTATTTTTTTGTTCCCTAGCTTAGCTTAGAGTACACAGCAATTTCAGAAGTTTCCACTTGGCCATTCTCACTGCAGTAGCTCTTGCCCTGCAGGCCAAGCACTCTTTGTGTCAGTTGTGCCAACTACTAGGTGTGTTTGAAATAATTATGCATTAAGACACTTGGGAAAATGAATATTGGGTGGGTCCATGTCAAGGGGGGACCGTAAAGCCAACTTGATAGAAATGTATTGATAGAAATGTCAATTCAGACCCTATGTCCAAGAGTCCTCTCTATGTTTAGATAATCACCATTCTTCAGGATATAGCTACTCAAGTAAATAAGTATAAGTCAGCTTGGGGGAATCATTATTATGCTTACTGGTGTGGGTCTTTCTTTCTGAGGCCCACTTTCTCTTTGAGACAATGGCTCAGTGGGTCTGGTTCTGAAACCTGACCCAGACCTGGAAGCTACGTAAGGAATTCTGACCTTCTATTGAGGTGATTGCCTTCTTCCTTGATTATCATTTTTATAAAGTATCATTTCTTATGAAGAAATGTGTCAGGTGATCTCATTTGGGAATTACTTTACCTATTTACTTACTAACTTTTGTCTGTCTTTCTTACTACACCAACATGCATTATTGACAAGATTTCATCTAGAATCCTTCCCAATTTAAAAAATGAGGAAGCCGAGATCTAGGTAAGTGAAGTAGTTTTACCAGGGTGCCAGTTTATAAGCAAAGGAAATGAGATTTAAACATAATAACATCCAGGAACCCACATCCAACCTTCCTCATATTCTAAATTAAAGGCTTTCAGCATCAAAATGTGGCCAAAGTGGATGCTTTATTGCCATTCTACCCTCTTCCTTGGGTGTTCTTCCTTCCTCATAGTAACAAAACATGTTGTTTGCCTACACTCTGTTTGTAGAAAAAGATGCTCCCCACTACCGTGGTGACTCTCAAAGTTTCTTGGGCATATGACTTGTCAGCAAAGAACAAGTTTTGGTTAATGAAAGTTCTTCTGCTCTAGAGACTTCAGAGCTACTCCAGGGCATAAACACTGGTAAGCCAGACCCAGGCGGGATTTCAACTCCCACTTGCCCCCTTGGATGAGTAACTGTGCAGGCACCTTCTCATATGAATGCTTTCAAATGCAGCTGCTAAATAAAGTTGGCTCCTAAACCTTCATTTCCGGGCCAGACTGTGCTGTGAGTTTCATGCACATTTATTTAATCAGTGGACCACTAGATATTCCCATTTGTAATTTCTTCCAAACATAAGACTGATGCTTAAAACTTAACTTTTAAAGCAGAATTTCGCATCTTAGTTCTTTATCCCAACAACAATCTATCTCTACTGTATTTTCTGTCATTGGCACTGCCATCTCTAAGGTTAGAAATATGAATCCAAATAACATTATTAGGCACCTATTATGTGCCTGACACTGTCCCAATGCATAAGATAAACTAGGTATTTCTCGTTCTTTTTTTATAAAGATTTATTTATTTATTTATGTATACAAGAACTGGGGTGTAAGCCAGAAGTGCAGTGAGAGCATTCATCAGAGACAGATCTACTGAAATACACTGCTGCGGGGAGCAGCAGGAGAGAAACAAGAGGTCTGCTACGCCATGTGGGTTAGCTCCCTGGCCAGCCGGGAATCGAACTCATGCTGCTGTGGCTGGCCATCGCTTAAAACCACTGTCTTTAACCGCTGCGCCACCAGGGAGGCCCCTAAGGTCTTTCTCCTTATTGAGCTTATGACCTAGTGAGAAAGACAGAGAAAGTTAGTAAACAAATAGGTAAAGTACTTCGCAATTGAGATTACTATTATAAAATTATTTGCAGGATAATGTGATAGAAAGAAACCTTTTTAATAAGATGGTCAGGGACTACTCTCTGAAGAAATGACATTTTCACTGAGACTTGGAAAGAGAGAAGAACCAAGTGTGGATGTTTCAATTTTGATGAGTCATTGCAATGCTCCACTCTCCTACATCCCACACAGCTCAGGTCTACTACAACTTTGATTTCCCAAACAGCTCATTACCCATCATCATTCCTTCTGGTTCCTCTGCTTTTTCTTGCATTTAAGACATCATGCTTTCTGGCTGTCATTACTCCATATGCATCTTTTTTTTTTTAAGATTTTTTTTTTTAATTTATACAAGAACTGGGGTATAGACCAGAGGTGCAGGAGGCTGAGAGGATTCACCAGAGACAGAGTGGGGAGCAGAAGAGGCAGACGGACCGAAGACACTGCTCAGAGGAGCAGCAGGCGAGACAGGAGAGGGCTGCCGCCCATGTGGTGTCAGTGGGTTGAGTGCAGCACTGTGAAGCTGTCCGCAGCCTCTGAAGCGCAGATTCCATATGCAGCTTAAGCCACTGCCCACGGAAAACTGTCATGGTCTCTCTTCATTCCAGCTTCATAAAAAGAAACAAATTTGATTGTGTCATAACTCTCCTTGGCATGGAATACTGGATATCCCTACCTTGGATCTTGCCAATCTCTTCAGATTCCTTCCCATAATCCTCTTTGTACAACCTGCCTTCCAGCCAAATCGCATCATTGGAAGTTCATGCCCTCACCTCCTTCCACTCTGTGTTTGGTGACATTTGGAACACCTCATTGAGTCCCCTAGAGCTTATCAACATGCACTGTGAGGGTGGTGACTGACTTCCCCATAGTCTTTCCTTGTGAATTGTCTGCTATACCCTCCTGATGAAAAGGACTTATCTAAGATCATTCAGTTAAAAAAGTAGCTGTCTGAGTCTAGATTTGTTTTGTTTCAAATCTAAAATATTTAGCTGAAATTCTGGTGACTGCAAAAGACTTCATCTGATCACTTAATACATGTCTCCCTTCTTTGATATTAGAAGGGCTGTTACTTCCAAGTTTTCATCCCATAAACTGTCTCATTTATTTATTATGACTCCAGCAGTACTATTCCCCTTACTTTAATTTTGTTGAAATTGTTAAACATGCCAGTAGTTCAGGCCATTTTTTAATAGCCTTATTATTTTTCTGACTGTAAGTTGTACCTACTAACTGAGAAAAATGCAAAAAATTATAAGAACAGGAAAAAAAATAGTTCATTTACCACCTTCCATGTTATTTTATGGTTTGATCTTTATTTCTGCACATTTGTAATATTTTTATTGCTCAATTCCTGAGTATTTTATCTTATCTAGAAATCCATCATTTTAGCAATATAAGGCAATATAGAAGCCAATTTCTAAGACTTTTCAACTTCATTACCGAATGATCAGTTTGCAATTTTAACAAACATAATTGGTCACTAGATGGGAAGTCAAGTAGAATTCTTACCTTGAAGGCAATTACTGTTATTCTCTTGAGGCCATCAGTCTTTGGAACCTCCCCTCTTCTCTTAAAAATGTCCACTCTGGGCCTCCCCGATGTCGCAGCGGTTGAGCGCTGGGTTGCTAAGCTGCCCACGGCCTCTGCAGCGCCGGTTCGATCCCCGGCTGCTGGGTGAGGGTCCCACATGGTGCACAGACCCCTCCTGCCACCTGCTGCTACCCTCAGCAGTGTACTTCGTCAGTCTGCCTGTTCTGCTCTCCACTCTGGCTCTGGTGAATTCTTTCATCCTCCCGGGCTTCTGACTGTACCCAGTGCTTGTATAAATAAATAAATAAATCTTTAAAAAAAAAAGTCCACTCTATTGGAGCCCTGGTTATAATAAAAGTTTTATGCTTGTTTCTTAGTTTTCTCAAACTTCACAATCTCTTTGACCATCTTCTAAAATATCAGTGGTAACTTACATGAATTAGGTCCAAGTGAATTGCAAAACTACTAATTTCAGAAAACACAGCTTCTCATAAACCTTAGTCTCATGAAACTATATACATTCTTAATATAAGGGACTCAAAATATTTAAGAAAATGGACACTGCAATCTGAAAATGGGCAAAGGATATATCAAGGTATCTTACAAAAGAAGAAATACAAAAAGCAAATAATCTATCTCCCATCTTGAGTCAAAGAAATATAAATTAAGGCTATTCTTACTTATTGGAGTATTAAAGATTTTATAAAATACTAACATTTAAAGCTCATGAATATATGGTGAAATGAACTCATTATGGTAGTGTGAGGTTTTTGGGAATATGTACTGAAAAATCTCACACTTCAAATACTTTGCTGCAAAAATCTCTCTTCCAGAATCAGGTCTAAGGAAATAATGACATATATGGACAAAGATTTAGCTACAAAAGATGTTGTTATGTTGCCATTTAATAAAAGGAAAATATCTACAATTAAATTAGGGCTAGGATTAATTACCATATGTATTCTTTATAATGAAACACAATGTTGGCTGTTAAAATTACATTGATGAAGAATTTTTAGTGACATGGGAAGATGATAATTTTATGATATCTTATTTAAAAGAATGTAAAATATTATATTTAGACTATAACAGATGCATGAAAATATTCAGATAAAATTCTAGGGGTAAATATATCTGATCGAAAATTAACAGAAGTTTTTCTGGGTGGCAAACATATTGGTTGATTTTTAATTGATGTCTTTCTACTTCTTACATTATCCTTTCTTTCAAATCCTCAATAACAAAATCACTACTTGTCACCACTTACAAGTTATTTTGGTCATGTCAAGTATCTTGGAAAAACTGTCCTAATTTTCTTTGCTTCCTGCCCTTGTTTGAGATGAGGGACTGATATAACTGGTCATCAATAAGCCTTGGCATTTATAGTTCCCTGAATTCCTGCTCCTCCTGCTCTTGAAATGTTCCCCCAATCCCAGCCTGCTTTTATTATTGTCCTCAGGACTGGGGCTCTCTTGAGACCCCCGAGAACTGTGCACTTTCCCTCCTGCTTTTCTGTTAAGTAGGAGTAGACCATGTGTTTACCTGGAGGCTACTAACTCTCAGCTACAAATCAAAGTAATTGGCTGAAGTTGATCTTGAATACAGGGAGCGCTCTTTCCTCAGAGATAAGAAAATGATGAGTTGGTTTCATCTGTCCTCATCTTCCTACTCCTTTGGTTCTTTGTTTCTAACATTATGCCCTTGATGACTCACAGGTTTCTAAGATCTGGAAGAATTGAAAATAGCCTTATACTTATCTGGTTCTGATAAAAAATTTTATTTATTGTAGAATTATTCAAGGGACATTACTAATCAAGAGGAGTTGTGCTTTTGAATTGTTGCTTTCACAAGACACCAAATAATATACTAAATTCCTGAGACTGTCAACTGAATCAAAATGCAAGCACACTGATGGTGGGGTGTTTTGAAAATAGGGGTTCACTATATAGTCCCTTCATTGGTATTTTGTATTGAGGATGTGCAGCAACACATCCAACCTAATGATAATAACAAAAATATCCACCACCCAGGAATATGTTCTCTTTTCTTTTTAAAGATTTATTTGTTTATACATACAAGAACTGGGGTATAGGCCAGAGGTGTGGGGGTGGTGGTGAGAGGATTCACCAGAGACAGAGTGGGGAACAGAACAGGGGATTGACTGGAATATACTGCTGAGGAGAGCAGCGGATGAGTCAGGAGAGGTCTGGTCTGCTGTGCCATGTGGGTAGCTCCCTGGCCAGCTGGGGATAACTTCATAGGTTGAGTCTTAACCCTCTGTGCCACCAGGGAGGCCCCACCCAGGAATATGTTTTACAAAGTGTTCTCACATACCTTGTTTCCATTGTGAAAATTATCAGTTACATATCCAGTTGCCTGGTTTGTTCATTCTTGTGTTGACTATTTAAAAGGCACAGTGCTTGTTTAACCTCAGTAGTCAAAGATATATAAATTAAAACAATACTGATATATAGGCAACCAGCTCAAACATTGTTCTTTTTTACATAGAACTCATGGTCTACTGCCTTTAGATAAAATGTATCAAATAATAACTAACAAATTAAAAATTGCCACCAATAAAGTCTATAAAGGATAACTTCCTGATCTTTGTTAAGTAGTTGTGATTTAGCTGAGATCTGAAGTAGTGTAAGAGCTTCCCAGGGCAAGAGGGAAAGGAGAGGCTTACCAGGAGAAGAACTGGCATGTGGAATGACTGGAGAATGTGGCAGGAATTGGGGCAGGTGGCAAGTGACAGGGTGACAGATATGCCTGCAAAGGAGGGCAATTGCTAGACTATACAGGAACTTTTGGTTGAGTCAGTGAGTTTTCCCTTAACCACAATATATCATAGTGAAAATTTTGGTAACCTTTTCTAGATGAGAGGATCTAGAGAAGATGTGGTTTGATACATTAAGAGACTAATTTAGTAGTGCAGGGGAGAGCTCATGGAATGCTATGGTGGAAATAATAGAAAAGCCGATAAAATCCAGAGACATTCTAAAGGCAAAATAGGATGTGGTTACAGAACAAGTGTTTGTGCTGAGGGAATTTTTTACAAAGCTTATACTTTTCTGGCTTGCATAACCTGAAGTCATAAAACCGAAGTTGGATAGCAAACATCAGGAGTTCCTTACCTGGACATGTGGAGTCTGAAGAGATTATCTTTGAGATATTGCAAAGGATGCTAAAGTAAGTAATTGGCACGCAGTCAGCTTTTAATAAGATGGCATGTATTATTCATCATATTACATAAACACTTTATATTCACATTAATATCAGAAGCTGCCTATATAGTTTCCCAAAGGTCAGTAGTTTCTAAACTGTTAAGGGTCCTTGTTTGTAGACAACTGGATCCATTCTAGCTATTTATAAGAATAGTATTTATTAAGGAAAACTGGTTAACTAAAAAAAAAATCTATGCTAGAGGCAGAAGACTAGCTTTGGATACTAAACAGCCACAAACAACTCAGCTAGGACAACATCCTCTTGGGCAAAAGACAAATATCTGCTCCTCCCTTACCTGAGGCACAGGAAGAGGGCTGGGGGGGTGGTTTGTAGTATCTCCCCGGTCCTCTTTTATGTTTGAGCACATTTCTCTTCCCATCATTTAACTTAAAACAATAGCATGCTCTGCATAATGCAGCTCAGCCAGCCCCTGTACGAGCAAACCTGCTCAGACTCCCTTCAAAAGATAAATGGTGGGGGGACCTCCCTGGTGGTGCAAGGGGTTGGGCACCACACTATGAAGCAATCCGAAGCCTCTGCAGCATGAGTTCGATCCCCGGTCGGCCAGGGAGCAGCACACATGGAGCAGCAGACCTCTCCTGTCTCTCCCACTGCTCCCCTCAGCAGTGTATTTCACTAAGTCTGCCTGTTCTGTTCCCCACTCTGTATCTGGTGAGTCCTCTCACCCCTCACATCTCTGGCCTGTACCCAGCTCTGGTATGCATAAATAAATAAATCTTAAAAAAAAAAAAAAGATTAACGGGGAGGGCCTTCCCTGGTGGCGCAGGCAGTTGAACACAGCACTATGAAGCTGCCCTCAGCCTCTGTAGTGCCGGTTCGATATCTACCGGCCTCGGAGCAACCCACATGGCAAGCAGACCTCTCCTGTCTTACCCGCTGCTCCCCTCAGCAGTGTATTTCATCAGTCTGCCTGTTCTGTTCCACGCTCTGTCTCTGGTGAATCCTCTCACCCTCCTGCACATCTGGCCTGTATCCCAGTTCTTGCATGCATGCATACATGCATAAATAAATAAATAAATAAATAAATCTTTTAAAAAAAAGATGAATGGGGCAGAATCCGTTTTTTTTTTTTTTTTTTTTTTTTTTGCCTATCACATAGATTTCCATCAGAGAAGGACTGATTAGAGAGTGAAGCTGAAAGTGAAGGCAGGCCAAGCAATAGAGGAAACTGATTTTCTTTTTCCTCATGTTGCTTTGAAAATAGTAAGTAGAATATTTCTAAATTTTTTTCCTCCAGTTTTCTTTTTTGTAAATTTTTTAAAATTTATTTTTTTATGATAAAGTGAAAATCAAAATCAACAAGCAACTGTAAACCAGAGACACAGAGGGGGGTGGGGGAGGGAGTAGGATAAAAACAAGGGAGGTGGGAGTTGTCTGGGGACTAGAACCATGACGAAAATGCATATATTGTGCAAAAATAAAAATGATGGAAAAAAATATAAAAGAAAAAAATAGAAGAAACTGTTTTGTAGGTCTACCTTACACTTACATTAAAATCTCTTTTGATAAGCACCCTACAAACAGTTATCATTAGAAATAAACTTGAGATTGGAAAATATGACCCAACATTATTGCATACATCTTATATAAGATCAACTCAAACCTCATTAGGTGTTCATTCACTGTGATTTTATGATATAATAAATAATTTTGCCATCTCTTGTGCTTCTGCTTTGATTCTTAGTCCATCTCCCTGCTTTCTCTCTTCTTCATCAGCAAACATTGAAAAAACTCATCTGCTATCTGAACTCAACCATTTCTCAAATAATGGCAAATGTGTTTTCAGTACTCTCCTAAAAATTCTCACATTAACTGAATGTTTCATTATGTTGATAAATTTTGGGTTTCTAATGTTTTCTCTCTTCCTATCCCCAGCCTCATTCCAACTCAATGATTGATCTGCTGCAATGAACTTCCTTTTACATGTTAAAATTCCCTTCCTATCTATATAGAGCAATGGCATTGTCATTTACCTTCGAAACTTCAAGTACAAGTACATCTGATTTTCAAATCGATATTCCCTAACCTCCATTCTTTCAAATGGAAGCATCATAGATACCTCTACCTCAATATATATAGAATGTTAATGTATCATCTCCCTCCTCCAGTAAAACTTTTCTTTTCCCACATCTTTATCTCAGTGAATGAAATAATCATACATTCAGTTAGCCAAGGTGTAAACCCAGAGTGATTCTTACCTCTTTGTGTGTTTCATATACTCTTTCAAATCCAATTACTCACCAAATCTGATTCAATCTATAATACAACTTTTAGATATATTGTAATGAGCAGAATTGTTCAAAGTGACCTTGGAAACTCACCTTTATTGTTATAACAATGAGCTAGCTAGAACAAGGAATTTTCCCAATGTGGAGGATGGCATCCAAGCTCCATTTCTCTGGGTCAAGAGGTTTCCTCCCTCCAGCAAGGTCAACTGCATCATCTCATGGTCCCAAGCCTTTTAGGTTCTGAAAAGTTAGCATTGCTGGTCACCTAAATCTCAAACCCGTGGACCAATTAACGCATGTCTTCCTCCATTGGCAAGGCTGTTTACTCAAGCTCGTCATGTAAAGACAGAGTCCCATGGTTAAGTAGGTTGGAGGCGGACATTTTCCCCACTAGAATACAGACTCAAAATGCATGTCTAGCAGAAGTTAGGCTCTAGCATGGCCCTCTGCGGAATAATGTCACGATCACAGACCCTCAACTTTTCTTGGCTTTTTGGTCCAAATTGTAAGTTATCTCCTTCCCTTCAAAAGCCTAATCCTTAACCCTTGCCATGTACTCTTATAAACTACCTCCCACTCCATAGGAGTGGTGAGGGCCACCCCTGGTGGCACAGTGGTTGAGTGCTGGGCTGCGAAGCTGCCTGCAGCCTCTGCAGTGCCAGTTCCATCCCCGGCTGCCAGTGAGGGTCCCACATGGCGTGCAGACCTCTCCTGCCACATCCGCTGCTCCCCTCAGCAGTGTATTTCGTCGGTTTGCCTGTTCTGTTCCCCACTGTGGCTCTGGTGAATTCTCTCACCCTCCCGAGCTTCTGACTGTACCCAGTGCTTGTATAAATAAATAAATAAATCTTAAAAAAAAAAAAGGAGGTGAGTCTCAAGGGAACCACCTGATTTGTCACAGTTCCTCTCGAACCTAAAGTATCATCTTTTGCTAAAATCCTTATTACCCCCCAACAAAATTACTACTTCCTGACAGAGCTCCTGCTTCAAGTGTTGTCCCTTTTTATATGAAAGTTCCTATACTGTCTGAAGGTAAATTTAAAATGAAAATGTGATCATCAACTCCCCCTTTTAAATCTTTCAGCAACATAAGCCTTGTAGTAGTTTTTCGTTTACATGAGAAAAATTCCTTCAGATCCTTAGTGCAGACTTAAATTATTTATTATAACAATAACAAAATGTGTAGACACACAAGGCTGGATACAACAATGCCTTCCCCGTATAGATAATATACAATTCTAAATCCAAAAATAAATATACAATTAATATAAACAAAACTATAAAACTAGTAAAATTCTAATTAATAACATTAATTTAATTGGAAAGATGTATAGTGGAAAGATATGGCTAAGTATATTTCTGCGTTATTATCTTCAATCTGTATCTGCATCTTAAATTTTAAATTACTAAGGAGAGCAAGGCTATTTACTTAAGAATATTGTTCATATGATCTTAAATAACATCACATTTTTGTTTACTATTTTAGGCCATTTAAACCACCTACCTGTTTTATTTCTGCCTGTGGAATAATCATCAAATGCCAAATTTAATGAGCCATCCCTTGATCTCTATGAGACTATGTGGTTCACTTGAAGATAAGGCGATCATTTTGTCATATTTAAATATGCACTAGATGTTTACCTAATTCAGTTATTCCAACGCTTGTGAATGATATTTGAGCTTTTATTGTTTTGTTTCTTATAATTGTTGAACGAATATTAATGGCTGCAACACAGAACCTATGGAAGGAGATCACTACATACTGAAAGTGACTCATTCAGATCATTTTGAAATGACTTGACCATAAATCAAGTTTTCTATCACTCTTTTCATTTTGTCTGATATTTGGAAGACAGTCTATTGAAACTCACAAAAGCTTCTCTGTACAGTGCCCCATGATACTATTTGGCCTTTATTTGGCATAAACAAAGCATTTACTTAATAAATCTGTCTCTGATCATTTGTTATATAAAAAAAGGATCATGATTCCCTGTGCAAGGTTGTTTTTATGATCTCACATCTCAATTTATCATCTAACTCAAGAAACAAAAAAATTATATGCCAGAAAAATGTGTTTTATTTCAATTATCAGTAAGAAGGATTGTGCCACACATGGGTAAAATAATTCAACATGAATACAATGAGTTCTGTGTAGGGCAACTGTCATGTTGCCATTAGGATGTGTCAATGTCACCACACACAATCAAATACTCACTTCAGTACATTGAAAGTTGAAAACTGTCACTTTAGGTCAGGTTTGCAAACTGGTGGTGCCATGTTTTGTTTGCATTGCCATTATTTGCTTTAAAATCTGACTTGAGTATTTTTTAAATGAGGACCTGTAATCTCTAACATACCAGAAGCTCCACCACTCTTGACTATTTTTATAGTCAATATAGTCATTTATTTGCAAAATGGACTTTATTGAGTATTCAATTCCCACATCATCCAAATTGACAGTTTAATCATGGGCAACAAATATGGTGGTGATGCAGTTACAAATGACTGATCTCTCAGATAAGAATTAACAAGTTTGTCTTCCCCCATCTCTTGCAATTTCCTCCTTGTTTGACAGTTTGTCTTCTTGCTTTCCAAGGAAAAGTTAAACAGCAGTTGTTGAAGCAAGATGGAGCCCACCTGTTTCTGTAGACCCCTTCCCCCTCACCTTTGCAGACCCTTGTCCATCTCTCCCTGCTTTTTTCCCTTTGTATAAATAACCCTAAAACATGCCCAAGACCAGGACAGTGGTCTTTCAAACAGGATTCTGCTGCCCTCATTTGTTGACAAATTAAACCACTTTCCTTTTCTTCAAACTCTGTTTCCTTTTATTTGCCTAGGCAAATTGAGGCTGGTGTTTGGTATCAGTGGTAAGAAAAATGATCCAGAATATATTTTTATATTTTCTTTAGGACTTAAGTTTGTTTTTGCTTTATTTAGATTGTGATCAAGATGGAAAAAAATGAAACACTTTTCTGGGAGAATTTTTGCATTGCAAAACTATGCCCTCACTTCCTCTACCCTAAGGATCCATAGACTCCAGTTTGAGAAATGCTGGCCAGTAGGATAAAACCAATTCCTTAAGGGGGTGTTCATTCCATCTTAGTGCCATCTTAATTGTTCAGCAGATTCTCCCTCCTGAACTGTCATATACTCCATCTTCTAGTCACATGAATTGTTTCTTTTTCCTTATACATTTCATCAATGATAATAAATCAGCCTGACTGCTTGGGGAACCCCAGGGGCTCTCTCTGTTCTTGTCTGGTATGGGAGAGGAAAGAATTCAATGTTCAATAGTGAAACAAGAGTTAGGCAGCAGAGCAAGAGATTTATTGATAGATAAGAGGAAGGACAGGAAAGCTCTTTGAGCTGAGAGGGGTCCCAAAGTGGGTAGCTACTGAGGGGCCAAGAAACGGGTATTTATATGGGTATAGTGGGCAAATAGTGGGGTTTCTGTCATTGGGTGTCTCTGCATTGTGTCTTTTGTTGTTTGATTGGGGCCTATGGGGTCTCCTAAGTTACTGAGGCTCACTGAATTTCCCACACAAACTGACCTGTTCTTTCAGAGCCAGCTTTGGTCTGTTGTTTTAGAATTGTGCTTCTGTGTTGGTGTTCTGAACATTCCATTGTTTGACTCCAACAGATAGTTTCTTAATCAGATTGACAAATGGTTTTAGGATACCTGGGTTTGTGGGGGGGGGGCACCTCCTGGTTTCAACAGATTATTCCTTATTCATATTGATAAGTAGTCTTGGGACACCTGGTCTTGGGGCACTCTGTTCCTCACTGACTACCTCCACCTTTTTTCTAACTTCCTCACTCAATAAAATCTTGATGCCTCACGCATTTTCTCCTTCTGCTTAAAATGCCCATTCTGCCTTAGTCTGGCAAACTCCCATCATTGCTTAAGATTCCTAATGACCCAATTCAAGTGGCATCTCCTTGGTGAGGACTTTACAAACTCCCCAGGGTAGAGTTAATTACTTCCTCCTCTATACTTCCCAAAGACCTACTTTAAAAAAATACTCCTTTGTAGCACTGATACTTTGACATTAAAATGAACTCTCTGTGAATCACTCACTACATCCTTAACTCCATTTTTTTTTTTTTCTTGAAGAGATTGGGGAGTTGCATCATTACCATTCTTCTGAGGAACAGAGATAAGTTAGATTTTCCCCCCAGGACACACATAGATGACCTGAGTAAGTGAAGGAAAAGAAAGATAAATGTCAAACAAAAGAGAAGACTGGAAGAAGACATTCAAGGCTCTTCTGAACACCAGCAAAAAGCATACACTTTAGAGTTATAAGCCTTGGATTTAATTCTCCATTTCTGGAAAATTGTCTTTTCAAATATTGCTCCCATCCCATTCTCCTCTCTTTTTGGGATTCTGATTTAAATGTGTATTGGAGGTTTGTGGTAACTTCTATGTATTTTACCTTTTCTTTTCTATATTATGTATTTTATTTCTTTTAAAAAATATTTATTTATTTATGCATAACAAGAACTGGGGTACACGCCAGAGGTGTGGGGGTGAGAGGATTCACTGAGACAGAGTGGGAAACAGAACAGGCGTATTGACTGAAATACACTGCTGAGGGGAGCAGCGGGTGGCAGGAGAGGTCTGCGCGCCATGTGGGACCCTCCTCGGGGGGCCAGGGAGCAGCTGGGGATCGAACCGGTGCTGCAGAGGCTGTGGGCAGCTTCGCAACCCAGCGCTCAACCACTGCGCCACCGGGGAGGCCCAGTGCTGCGTCTTAACTTGTTATGCCACCAGGGAAGCCCCTGCAGTCAGATTTTTAAGCTTTGTTTTGGTTTAGGTTTTCCTGTTCCTTTGTTATGTTTCTTTCTATTCCACATATAAGTGAAATTACTCCCAGTTGTCTTGTGTCCTTATGACTTATTTCACTTAACATAATCCCTTCCAGTTCCATCCATTGCCATTGACAATGGCAACCTTTCATGTTCTTACAGCTAAGTATATTTCACTGTGCATATACACCACATCTTCTTTATCTCTTCTGTTGTCCAACACTCAGATCATTTCCATAACTTGATAGAAGAGTTCAGTTTTTAATTTGTCATTGTAGTTTAGATTTCAAAAGTTCTATTCAGTTCTTCTTTAAGTCTTCTATGTAGGGCCTCCCCGGTGGTGCAACGGCTGAGCACTGGGTTGCGAAGCAGCCCGCAGCCTCTGCAGCACCGGTTCGATCCCCGGCTGCTCCCCGGCCACCGGAGGAGGGTCCCACATGGCGCACAGACCCATCCTGCCACCCGCTGCTCCCCTCAGCAGTGTACTTCGGTCCTTCTGCCTGCTCTGCTCCCCGCTCTGGCTCTGGTGAATTCTTTCACCCTCCCGCCCTTCTGACTGTACCCAGTGCCTGTATAAATAAATAAATAAATAAATAAATAAATAAATAAATAAATAAATAAATCTTTTAAAAAAATAAGTCTTCTGTGTAACTCTTTATGGTTTATTATTACTTCAAGATATTTTATAGATTGCTTTTTATTTCTTTAAACAGGATAAGAAAATGTAAAATTTTATGGCTTATTTCTGGTAATTCAAGTATATTAAGCCTTTGTGAGAAGAGAAGTTACTCTTGTTGACTCATGTTTCTTTCCTGTGTGTTTATACTTCTGTACTTAACATTGTATTTGTAAAAACCAGAGGTCTAGGATAATGATACTTTTCTTCAAAGATGATTTCTGTTGGCATTTGCAAAGGGTTGAGAAGATACTAATCTTGGACAATGTTAGTAAAAGTTTAAGCTTTGAGATTCCCTGGATCCTCATGTTTCCTTGAAACTGAACTGAAAGTCCAATGAGATTTAGTTTATTTCTGGTTCACTCCTAACAGTATAGCTGTTTGGGATGCCATGTGAATGTGGAGGGGTTGTTAGACTCCCTAAATAGTGCGTGTCGTTGGGGTTTTAGTCTTCCTTTTTTCAAGGTCACCAGAAGGACTTCTGAGTTTTGCATCTGTTTCTTCCAATTGGCAAGATTTTTCAGGACAAAATCTTTTTTTTTTTTAAATAAAACATTTTTTAAGTTTAATGAGGTAATGTTGATTTACAACACTGCATATGTTTTAGGCCTATAAGTTCCTACCTTTACAAATGTTACCATGCCACACCCACCTTCAAAGTCCCCATAGTGGTCCACCACAGTCCACTGTGCCCTCCCCCTTAGAGAGCCATGCTTATTTCTCTGGATTCTCAGCATCTCCTATATTGTGTCTGGGTTATTCTTGTTAGTTCATAGCTACATTTAAAATGTTGCTTCCTTCTTTTTTGTCTTCAGTCTGAGAGTTGATGAAAATGACCTAGATTGCTATCATTTGAAGTAATTTCTAGGCAGTGACCTCACTTAAAGTTCAAAATTCCAAACTTTAAGTTTGTTCATCCCGAGCACGTAGAAAGTGCACAACACACAGCTGGTGCTTCACAAATATTTGCTGCTTCTATAATCTGTAAGAATATGTAAAACAGGTACAGCCTATCTTAAAGAGCAGTATTAAACAAAAATGAGATAATACATACAAAAAACACAAATGCAGGTGCCATTGGATAGGTCCAGAGAGGTTTAGTCCCTATGTAAGGTCCCAAAGCCAGTGAGAGGGGAAGCAAGAGTAGAAATCAGAATTCCTGGTTTCCATGCCAGGGAATGATGAAAGACGATGCTCTGATGAATACTGCTTTGGTCCTAGAAAGGCTTATCTTCCTTGGAATGGTGGAGCTCATTGCTAGTGGTCTCCTGTCAGGACAAAACTGTTTCAGTGCAACATGATTGCTTCCCAGGATGTCTCCTGTTGCACATAAATTGACCGTCTCAACCCACAGTCGGATGATACTACATTGCATGCACAATCCAATGAAGCAACGTACCAAATAAATGGAACATATATATAGCACTGTTACAAAAGGAAGAAAAGGACAAGCGCCTGAGAGAAAAGCAATTTTTCTCTGGCTTTAAATTGAGCCTAGATGAGTGTGAAATCTGGTGGGGACTACTTAGTGAAATGTGACAACAGATTTGTTGTTGCAGCTTGAACCTCGAATCTATTCATCTTGAGTGTTGCTCATTAAGCAGGGTTTAGCTAAACCCATTCAGTTCAGCCTACCTCACCTCAAAAAACCTTTTCTCTGGCCATGCCATGTATACTACGCTGGGGATCAGGAGCCGGGAGTATTAGTGAGACATACGCAGTCTTTCTTCAAGGAGACTATAGTGCAGTGGGAATAGAGAGACATAGGAACACAATATTTATATCTCAAAGCACATCACAATATTTCTATCTCAAAGCACATCACTATTGGTGTTTCCAGAGAATGATTTGTTTGGGGCTGGAATGTGTGAGCATTTCTGCAGGTGGGTTTCAACTGATCTGTTCACAGATTACATGTTAGATCCTCAAGCCAATGAAAGTTAACACCAGAGTAGACACGGATTTCTATTAGGCTTAAATTGCACTCAAATGGTGGTGACTACAGATTCACTTACTATTTCTAAGAGCACATGTGCTTCCTTCAGCTGTGTGTCCTTAAGTTATAAGTCCATTCTATTTCCCTGGACCTGAATTTCTCCAACTGCCAGAAGGAAAGAATGTTCATAGTTGAAAATTCAGCATGAAAGAGAAGATGGAGACTATGCAAATCTTTTGAGAAATCTGTTTTTCACCAAATTACTCATTCACTTTTATAAATTCAAAAGCTGGGATAAGTTTCAAGGGGAAAAAAGAAGAAATTTCATCAGATAAACTTCCATGCTTCCTAGCTTTTGGCCACTCACTCACTCCTTGATATGATCCAGCTTTCACCATCCAATATTTTCCCATATTCCTAAAGGGTATAAAGAGTAGACAGTTTCTTAATATACTGATCATATACAACATGTGTGTGTGTGTGAGTGCCCGTGTATGTTGTGAGTGTTCTGAGAAAGACAGTGGGAATAAAACCTTCCTTGAACAAAAAATAATGTGCATCTGAAGTGGATGTGACATTTGACACTGAGCAGGATGAATTTTCTACACAGTATTTTATATAAATGGTAAAGGGGAGGGAAGGCAATGGTGCTGTGTCAGCATTTGGATTGCAAATGCAGTAAAAATGGTGTCTGAAATTAAGAAGGGAAAATGGGGAATAGTTTAAAACACTCCAAGTAGACAAAGAGCAAGCAGAGATACTCTACAGGAAATCAACTGCAAAGATTTATTTAGGGATGCAACTCCAAAGGCAAGGGAAGCCAAAACAAAAATAAACCAGTGGGATACATCAAACTAAAAAGCTGTTGCACCTCAGAAGAAACCAGCACAAGAACAAAAATGCAACCTATAGAGAAGATATTTGCACATCAACATGTCTGACAAGAGACTAATTTCCAAAATACATCAGGTACTTATAGAACCCAACAATAACAACCAAAAAAGCAATCTAGTCAAAAAAAATGGGCAAAAGACCTAAATAGACACTTTTCTAAAGAAAACATTCAGATGAACTATAAACTCATGAAAAACTGTTCATCATATCCTAAGGGAAATACAAATCAAAACTACAATGAGCTATCACCCTGTCTCTGTGAGAATGACCTGTATCAAAAAGGGGAAATAACAAATGTTGGTGAGGATATAAGAGAAAAAGAACTCTCATCCGCTGTTGCTGGGAATGCAATCTGGTGCAGCAGCCTCTGTGGGAAACACCTTAAAAAAAAATGGAAATCCCGTATGATCCAGTAGTATCTCTGCTAGATATTTACCCAAAGAATATAAAAACTCTAATATGAAAAGACTTGCATACTCCTATGTTCATAGCAGCACTGTCCACAATTGCCAAGTCATGCTACCAACCTAAGTGCCTTTCTACAGAGGAATGCTTAGAAACTGTGGACTATATACTCAAGGGCTATGGCTTATCTTTAAAAGAAGATTAAATAGGGGTCTCCCTGGCGGCACAAGGGGTTAAGGCTCAGCATTATGAAGCTATACACCCACAGCCACTGCAGTACAAGTTTGATCCCAGGCCAGGGAGGTGACCCACACATGGTGCAGCAGACCTCTCCTGTCTTGCCTGCTGGTCCCCTCAGCAGTGTATTTCAGTAGACCTGCCTGTTCTGCTCCCCACTCTGTCTCTGGTAAATCTTCTCACCCCCTGCACCTCTGGCCTATACCTCAGCTCTTGTATGCATAAATAAATAAATATTTAAAAAACAAAAAAAAATAAATAGTGCTTTTGGGGACAAAGAGTTGGATCTTGAGGTGGTCATGTAAGTGAAATTAGTCAGAAAGTAAAAGACAGGTATTGAGTGGTGTCACTTATATGTGCAATATAAATAACAAGTACATACTGGCAACACTCAGCAAAAGCAATTCTTAGACTTTGTGGAAAATATGCTGGTTATGGGAGCACAGGGTGAAGGGAGGAGGGGCAGGAGAAGGCAGGGCACAGAGCTTTGGCACAGGATGCTAGGTGGAGTGTGAGTGAAGCAAGTGGACATACAGAAATATAAAAATCTAATTCCAAATTATACAGACATGCAAACATCTGCAAAATTAAAACAAAAAGAAAAGTATAGTTGTTTAAGTGGAGAAAAATAGATGTAAATCAGAAAGGGACAGAAGGGAGGGAGAGGGAATCAGGAAGAGGATAGAAGGAAGAAGACAGGGAGAGAGACAGGAGTGGGGAGAGAGAAAGAAAACACAGAAGCTAATTCAGGAAACATGAAAATTTGACTATTGTGTCCTTTCAGAAACCCCTCATCTGCCTTTTCTTCTTTTTTTGTTTTTGCAACTAGTTTCAAAAGCTTTGTTTATTTATTTTTATTTAATTTTATAAATTTTTTACATCATTTTTCATTTTTGCACAAAGTATTCATTTTCATCTTGCTTATAGTCCCCATACAATTCCTACTCCCCTTGTTTTGATCCTACCTTCTCCTCCCCTCCCTGTAGTATGTATCTGGTTTATAGTTGCTTGTTGATTTTGATTTTTACTTTATTCTAATTAGCCTTTTTCCTGGTCCCTCACCTTTTCTTTTTAAACTTCTTTCTTCTGTGTCCACAGCCTTCATTTACAGTATCACCTTGTCCCTTTGATGGTACTGAGTTAGGCTATCCAGAAGAAAAGCTTTAACTTGCTCCACTTGAAGTATTAAAATGAAATTTGTTTTATAGACAGCATGGTGAAATAAATTGCTAATGGTGAAGCATGGGATCTGTGGCAGAGATTTTTTTTTTGCAAAGAGCATCTTCCTGGGAAGCTTAAGATTCATCTTCCAGGTAACCAAGGAACTCACACCAAGGACCAGTTATGACAATGACAGAAAAAAATGAAGGGTTCAAAGAGATGCTGAGAAATCTAAGACAGAAGCTGTGTGAAGTAGCTAGAAATAAGAGAATATTCATTTATGGGGGTAATTTTTCAGAAAGTCGGAAACTGCTATGGTAATTATCAGAGTGGACAAGGATGGATTACCCACTAGGGGCCAGGTACACCACTGTGTCAGTCTATTTGTAAATAGCTTGTCTCCTGTCTAACAGTGGCCTTATGAGTCATAGCTTCCATGACACCCACTTTATGGGTGAGAAAATTAAGGCTTGAAAAGATTAAAACTTTTGCTTAAAGTAAAACTGATTTATAACTACTATCAATATTGATAAAAAGTTATCAGTTATTGACAGCTTACTCTGTGCCAAGCACTGGGTGAAACACTCGGCTAATGCCATTCAATTTAATCTTCATAATGACATTTTGGAACAGATATTAATTATCCCAGTTTGCAGAGATCACACAAATGGTGGTGAAGACTGGATTTAACCTGGGTTTTTCTGACCCAGGAGCTCACACATAGTTTACATTATGAACACACCTCTCCTCCACTCTCACCACTAACAACCCCGACCCCCACCCCACCCAAGAGTCCTTTTATTTCTGCCATGGCCATGCTTTCCTTGCTGCTGCCAATTTCCAGATCCCTGCTCTTTATAATGGTCTCTTCTGTCTTCCTTTAACTCCGTACCCAATGCCCTTATAAGCTGACCTTGAGCTTTACCTCACCCCCAAAAGAAAAGGATGTGCTTCCCTGTAGACACTGTTCCATACTGACTGACTCTTCAAGCAACTGCTCGTTAGATATTATTATCTCTATTTCACAGATGTGGAAACTGAGGCTAGAGGGTTCAGCTAACTTGTCCAAGGTCAAGAGATGAGAAATTGATGGAGCTGGAATTTTAAATAAAATCCATCTAACTCTGAGGTCTGTCCTTTCACTTTCCTGCAGGGCCCTTCGAACGTGTTCTGGGGAGTAATCCTGTGCTCGCAGTGGGGCAGGGGATTAGAATGCTGAACAAAGTGCTTTCTAATCATTTTACTGTCAGAGGGCCTTCACTTCACTTAGTACCAAAGTCCATTTTTTCGAGTGTGAAAGGAGGACTTTGCAAAATAGAAGTAAAAAAAGTACTTTCATTCCAGTGAGAGACCTAGAGGGGGAA
This sequence comes from Talpa occidentalis, assembly GCF_014898055.3. Lineage (NCBI taxonomy): Eukaryota > Metazoa > Chordata > Mammalia > Eulipotyphla > Talpidae > Talpa > Talpa occidentalis. The sequence goes on from NW_023605305.1 coordinate 48,684,341, forward strand.
AAAGAAAGGAATCCGCAAAGAAAAGCAGTGGGGGAGATAGCTAATACCACTAGTTTCTTTCTCACAAGGGAAAAAGAGAGATTTTAGAAAAGATCTATTGTGTGAACCTGAAAACAAGAATAGGGTCAGAAGTACTGTGTGGCAGGTCTGGGGAGGAAGTGGCCACCAGAAGAATGGTCTTGATTGCAAGCCAGTGTTAATTAGGCTTTGTGGGCCTGAAATGAGCAGAGAAGACTGAGCTCTGATCATCAGTTCCCACAGGAAGGTTTTTCGTAATATGAAAACATTATTTAACTTTCCTTTCACGTTGTCTTCTTTAATCCTCACATTAATAAAATAATTTTTGGTGGAAATATATGCAAGAAACATAAAATACTAATAGCACACATTAAAAAAAATACCCAAGAGCAGGAGTTAGGAAATAGATACCCAATTGCCAGGGACATTTTGCAGCTTTGCTTTTTACCAAGGACCAGAGATAACTTTCCTTAGGAAGAATGTACAAGTTCCAGATAGCTAGGATCCAGCACAAGGCTAGTGCTGCCCTAGGCTTGGTGAAATCAATGAGAAGTTCAACAAAAGCAAGAGGAGTTTGTACCAGAGAGGAGGAGGTGGAGGGTAAGACTCTGGGAGAAGTTAAGGGACAGGATCACATCTTGTGGTTTGTTCTCACTATACCCTGTGCTTCCAGAACTTAATCTTCATCAGCATGATCTGTTTAATGTCTGTGTCCCTTGTTAACTGAGAAGCTCTGTGAAGTTGGGCCTGTATCAGTCAGACTCTGTGTAAGGCATAGTGTAGCCCAGTTAAGAATTTGACTCTCTCCTTCAACATTTATATGAACATGATGGCCAGTTTTAATTTTCACATTGGAGAAATGTAAGTTATTCAAACTGAATAGTTGAACAGAAATAAAATGTTATAAAACTGGGGACAAAGAATTTGGCATTGGAGCTAGGATTACTCTGGCACATCTTGGCTTCACTACCTGTGAGTTTTGTATCCTTGGCAAAGTTCAGTTTCCTGAACCATATGTCAAGGGCTAGTAATACCTACCTTCAGGACTATTAGAAAAATGATGTGGTTTAATATTTTTTAGCAGAGTGCCTGGTATCCATATAAGCCAGATAAACTTTCGCTGCTATAATTATTCTTCATGAGTGTTTCCCCAGTACCTAGCTAGTATAGTGCTTATGTAGAACAGGTTTTTTTTTTTTCTTCAAATAATTAATGGACAAAAAAGTGTAACAAAAATTTTATTTCTTTTTTTGTCTTGGAAAATTTTTTTCTTAAGTGAATGAGATGTCCGCATGTACCAAATTACCTTCAAATAGTAGTATAACTCAAAGCAGGATAAATGCTTAAAGTGGTGCTATGATTATTTTTTTATTCACAAATCCACATTCTTAATGATTCTAGTAATATGCATAACTTCTGTTTCATGATTGTGGATGAGGTAATCATATCTGTGAAAAGACAGCTCACATCCACTTATGAATAGATGCTGGTTCTTAGTGAACCTGCTTTAGCTTTACCTCCAAATAGAATCAACGTTGACCCACTGGGATTTCTGTAGAACAAAGAGCTTCCCTGTTTAGAACTTTCTTTGAAGCCAATTCATTATACTTATTGTGAATTTTAATGTCTTTTTTTCCCCTCTTTCCATCTTTCCTTGAAGTTATATTCCAAGGCACCTGTTACAGAGGATATATCTGACCAAGGAATGAATAATTCCATCCAGATGGTAGTACATATGTCTGAGTTGAGACTGGTGTTTACTCACAGAAGTGGCACCATCATTGGATGATTTATATATTTGAGATGAGGCTGGTAAATATGGAATTTTTGAATCTTTCTCCGTGCTTCAGGGTGGACTACAGCAATCCCAAATGGCCTTAATAATCTGTTGGGAGGTTTTATGTTTCGTGAATATCCTTTTAGAAATTTCTCTTCTCCTACAGTTGTGTCATTTTGAAGAGATTTAACTGCATTATCTAGAAATGTTATCTGATGTCATAATGACTCTGGATTCTAATTTTTTAAAATTTATTTTAGCATAAAAGAACTGGGGCATAGGCCAGAGGTGCGAGGGATCAGAGGATTCACCAGAGACAGAGTAGGGAGCAGAACAGGCAGGTCTACTGAAATACACTGCTGAGGGGAGCAGCAGGTGAGATGGGAAAGGTCTTTTACGTCATATGTAGGTTAACTCCTTGGCTGGGGATTGAACTCAGGCCATGGCAGCGATAGGGCTGAGACTTAACCCCTGTGCCACCAGGGCGGCCCCTCTCTGTATTCTAAATAATGCATACTCTGGGTTGCCATTGGTATCAAGGTCGCTTCCATTGTGTGTCTTCTGGAACTGTGACTTCCTGCCTTTTTCCAAGGGTATTGTCAAATAGCCTATGGCAGGAAAAATTTTGAAGAGTAAGACCTTGTAATAATGAAATTATAATAAGGAAAAATTGGGGCTAACATGTAAAAATAAGGATGCCTGCACACCCTTAGGTCACTCATATAAGAGAATAAGATTCATTTCAATATATAAATTATCCATGTAATATTTGACTCTCTTTAGTACTGATCATAAATGATTGACGTTAAACTTAAATTTGGTCTCTATTAAATTTTTAATTAAAATTTTACTTAGAATTAATGGTATACTCACACACAGTTGTAAGAAATGATACAAAGAGGAGGCCTCCCTGGTGGTGCAAGGGGTAAGATGCAATCTACGAAGCTATCTGCAGCTACTGCAGCATGATTTCGATCCCCAGCCAGGGAGCTATGCACATGGCACAGCAGACCTCTCTGGACTCGCCTGCTGCTCCCCTCAGTAGTGTATTTCAGTCAATCCGACTGTACTGTTCCCCACTCTGTCTCTGGTGAATCCTCTCACCCTCCACACCTCTGGCCTGTACTCCAGTTCTTGTATACATAAATAAATATATCTTTTAAAAAAAGATACAGAGAGACCATATATATCCTTCATCAAGGTGCCTCAATGAGCCTCCTTTAGCACTATATGCAAAGTCATGGTCAGCATATGGATAGGGATGCAGTCGAGGCACAGATCTGCCACAAGGATTGTTAACTTGCTTGTGATAGCTACATCCACTTCCTCTGTTTTCCATCATCTCTTACCCCTGGCAATCACTAATCTGTTCTCCATTTCCTATAATTTGTTTATTTCAAGAACACTGTATAAATAGAATCATACAGTATAGTTTTTATTTTTGTCTTTAGGAGAAAGAAGGCTGTGATGAGTGATGGGGATAAAAATAAAAAATTAAGGTGGTTGCTTGGTGCTGCTACTAACTAGTGCTGTGGCCTCAGGGAAGTCAGCTAACTTCCTCTGCAACCTAAGAAAGTTAGATCTGGTGATGTCAAAGATCCCTTCCAGTTTAGAATTGGTATGATTCCAAAACTCAAATGCTATCACATACTCTCTCCTGCCATATGTGATTTCCCTTTGTTTGCAGTTACAGGTAACAGTAGAACGTTCAGGGATTTTTTTCCTCCCTGCCTTTTCCTTAAGCAAGATCATAGTGGCTTCTCAGAAATTCACTGAAAATATGAAAATATTTGAAATTCTATTTCCTCTTATTCTCACTGAGTCCCACAGAATGGAGTGAGCCAAGGGAGAGGACATGTCCTGGTAGTGAGGAGTGCACAGACCAAGCAGACTTTCAGGCTGAGCTGATGGGAGGTGTGTTGCTTGACTGCTGTTCTCTGAATGTACTTGGTAGCTATGTCAGAGTCAGCTTCTTAGTCTTCATCCTGTGCAGTCACATGTGGAATCTTGTTTTGTCTGCTGTCACTATGCTGAAACTTTTAATAATTTTATCTTTGAACTTATTCTGTAGGCAAAATCTAATTAGATTAGATATGTAATTACAGCAGGTATAGGCAATTTGCATGCTCACCACTGTTTTTTTGCTCTTATTTGCATATCATTTTTCCAATGGCTATGAGCGCAGAATTCTGGGAGATATGAGTGTGCTTAGTGAAACTCAAAACCAACATAGGATAATTGTGCTACATCAACTACTGAGTAAACAGGGGTACTTACAGCCTCCCTTCTCTCCTGAGGTCATCTTCACCATGCTAACCAGAACCAGCTTTACTTAAAGAAAGACACTTGTTTCTAGGGTGGTATGTAGCCCTCAGATTCCAAGCACAAGCAATTAGAGAAAAGCCTCCTTCAATGCACTGGTTGAATTTTTTGGTTATGGAAAGTGAAACCAACATGACAAAACATTTTGATTTATTTTCCTCTGTTTGGTTTGGGAAGGATGCAGGTACTCACAGAACTGAAGGAACAGCTAGAAAACAGGTTCAGAAAAGGCAGACAATAGGAAATTTCCAGGGATCCAGGTAAAAGAACATAGGACCATCTACGAATATCACAGCTGGAGCAAACTGTTTCCAGCTGATGGCCTCTGCCTGTGCAGATATATGAAGCTGTCTCATTCTGGAAGGGGACACCACTGCCAGATGCTTTCAGGGGGACAAGACATTCCCGATAGATATTGGGGTATTGTAACACTGGAAGCTGAGTTGCAAAATCAACTAATGCCCATTGCACGAAAGAGAGGCATGCTGAAAAGGGTACCGAGTATCTGTACTACCCAAGCATTTGACATTGGAAAAATCACATCTTTTGTGTATTTGTGCACACCAAATTTCTAACTTTACTAAGCAGACAGAGTGTACTAGTCCGTATGTCCAGTATGACAAAACTTCTAGAGATTGTCTTTATTTATTCCTTCAATACGCATATATATACATATATTTGTATATTTATATAACCTACAAAAAATTCCTTACTATGTTAAATACTGGTATTAATATTAGTGACACAATCATGTGAAAAACAGACATGATCTCTACCTCTATGGAGCTTATCATCTAGAAAGACTAGGATGACAGATAAAGGACCATTAGAAATAACAATAATGAACATGTATTTTACAGCAACATCCATAAATACACACACAAAGGACACAGTTGTATTATTATATTGATACCCCAAACCTTCTTCTGAGTAACTGATGGAAAGTGTCATCACTGTTGCCAGTATCAGCAAAAGCAGTTGTAGCCATTTTCAAACATCACAGGATGGACACCATTTGTCTGATATGAATAATTCTTCTTTCAGATTCTGAGACTCCTTTTCTATATCTGATATAATGGTTGAGAGAATGGAACCCAAATGCTTGTATTCAAACTTGGTTATAGCACTTAGGGCTATATAAAATTGGGCACGCTACATAACTTTCTCATTCCCCCTGGATAGGTGCTTAATTATCACTGCCATCTCTACCACCATTATCTATGTCTACTTTGCAATGTCAGTTTTGTTGGACGTACTCGCTAAGCTCAAATGAACTCCAACCTCCCCCTGTTATCCCTATTGTCTAGATTTATAGTGCTAGTCATTTTTTAATAGAGGAAATACTCTGTATCTGCACTGTCCAAACAGTAGCCCTTAGTCTTATGATCTTTTAAAATGTGGTTAATGTGACCAAGGAATTGAATCTTAAATGTTATTTACCTGAATTTGTTGAAATTTAAATTTAAATAATCACATGTGATTAGTGACTACCATATTGGACATTGACAGTCTAGAAAAAGGAGCTTTGGTTGGATAAAGGAGAACAGAGTATCTTCTAGTTACACTCAATGGAATTTCTCTGATAGGGATATAGGTGAACTGGGGTGAGAAGATGGTTAAAAGGTTATCTTCTCTCTCTCTTCTTTTCCCCTCTCTTGTTCTTCCTTCCATCTCATATTGTACTGATGCTAGGGGGTTCCTGGATTATCAACCTTTGAGGAGTCAAAGGTGAGCCCCATAGTAAAAGTGCAAGGGAGTAGAGTCCTCACCCTTTAGCCTTGACCTTAGCCTGAAAGGTCAAAATATTCTTTTCAGAGCTCACATACAGCAGCTCAGTTCACCCAGACAGGAGATCTGAAAGAAAACTGGAGCAAATGACTGGCGAGTGACAAGACTTGGCCTTTTTCTGGGATCTCTTGGGCCTCTACCCATTAGGAGTTTAATTGAAATCCAGTATTCAGGGACTTCAGTTGTTAGCTATGAAACTTTAGAAATGACTAGCAGCTTTCAACATTCCCTAAATATGGCTCTGCTCTTAGGTCCTTTTAGGTGAAATCTTTATAAATAATATTCCTAAGTTTTCTTCCTTCAAGACTGCACAAGTCTGGCCACCTGATTCCCATTAAGTTGGTACGTGAGAATAATACCAAGAAATGAGCACTTGTCCTCAGCATTTCCTTGGAGGTGATTGACATATTCTTTACACTATTGGAGGCATCCACACTGCCTTGAAAAGCATGAGAATTGTTACAGTAGAAATGCAAACAAGAAAAAGTTAAAATGAGGGCTTTTGACTTCATAATTGGAGTCCATGGTAGAAATAAATCTGGAAATGCAAAACTTTTGTGTCAGAAGAGATTTATTAAGAAAAGAAAGGTCTTGAGAATCACAAGGACAACACTTAAGCATGCAGGAGTTAAAGATTATGCCTGGGGGCCTCCCTGGTGGTGCAAGGGGTTAAGCACCACACTATGAAGCAATTCTCAGGCTCTGCAGCATGAGTTCGATCCACGGCCAGTCAGGGAGCAACCCACATGATGCAGCAGACCTCTCCCTTCTCACCCACTGCTCCCCGCAGCAGTGTGTTTCAGTCAGTCTGCCTGTTCTGTTCCCTACTCTGTTTCTGATGAGTCCTTTCACCCTCCGCATCTCTGGCCTGTACCCCAGCTCTTAAATGCATAAATAAATAAATCTTAAAAAAAATTATGCCTGAATATCATATTAAAAGGGGAAGAAAAAAAATCCCAGATGATCTTGCTCCCAGGCCTTAGAAATGAGAATCTCTGAGAACTGAGGGGTGTAGAAAATGGAATGCAATGTGGCATGGGCTTTGAGAAGGAGCTGGGGCATGGGGCCCACCTAAGGCATTCACAGGGAAGGGAAAGGAATCAGCAACAAGAACTTCTAGTGTATTGGGTCCTCCAGAAGACAGACCAATCCTGTAGACTATCTACCGGCATTCTGAAGGATACTGTCCATTATTTGAACTAAGGAGCCACATTAATCTTTTATTTTGTCCCTGATATGAGGTGGAACCCTTTTAGAAATGGTTTACAGCACACCTGCCATTAGTAGGTTGTCCTCCAGAAGAAGCAAGGTTTTGTTGAGCCCCATCTGTACTGTTCCAAGTCAACATTCCTTCACTTTTCAATCCCTCTGGGATACTCACGAGTCCCTTCATCAAATGTTGAACATCTTTGACTCTGATAGTATGTTGGCAGTGTGGAAGGGAGCATGGGTGCATTGTACAGTGGAGACACTCACCCCATTATGTAAGGAAGGTGACACTGTTATTTTGCTTGGTGCTGAAATTCTATTTCTTTACCATCTGGATTTTCTTAAAGGCACTCTATCTTTTTGTCTTCCCAGTTATGCTATGTCATAAGAGAAATCTTTTTAAATATTTTGGATAGAAAAGCAGCTTTCTGATTTTCCCCCTTTGGACCAGAAATGTAGTTTCCTTATGTTAGTATTAGACATTCAATGGGATTCCAATAATCCAGAGGATATTCTCAAACAGCAGTACATTAACGATCATTTTGACTGTACATTGAATTTAATGAAATTCACCACAGTTGCATTGAAAGCCAACTCTAGTCCAGGCTCTATGCTACCAACTGATGATGCAAAGTTGAATATGGTGTGGTTAATAGTGCCTGTGGTCTAGACACCAATCAGTTCTGTGTAACTCCTCAAAGGTGATACTGTTCGTGTAATATATACCTGTTGTCAGCCTGGGACAACTGGTAGACATGGAAACATTCCAGTAAATGAGTTTGAAGTTTTTGTTTTTCTTGTCTGCACACTGTTACTGACTCATTCAGTAGTGACTAATGTGGCCCTTAAAAAGGTTAAAGAGGGCATTTGGTGTTTCTGCCTGCATCAGCTTCTCTTTTGTGCCAGTTGTTTGTCACTCAAACTTCTCAGCCCTAAAACCCTTTCTCGTTCCCGTGACTGCTTAGTGTCCCACCTCCTTGGCTCTGGCACTGGCTTCTGTGTGCACCCAAAACTGAATTCTTATTGGCCTGGTTGTTTCCATTTAGCTCTTGAGGACAGCTGCTAAAAGGGTGGTTGAGTGGGTAGCTGGAGGATGTCCAGATCCATTTGGCATGTAATAATTTAGAAGAGTTTGTTTCTTTCATTTTTTTTTCTCATTTGAGATTGAAGAAGAAAAAGAAATTTGACTGCTGAGTGGGATGGAAAGGTAGCAGGTGGGTGAGGCTAAAGTATAGGGCCATGTGCATCATTCCTACCACCTGTTAGGCTGAGAAATTCATTTCTCTCTTTTCTGTGCTGTGTCCCCACCATCTGCCAAATTATATTAGACAAGTCTCTTTGGTCACAGTAACAGGAACTAATTTGACCTCACTTAAGTCAAATGGTCATTTATTTTAAGGACGTAGTGATCTTTCAATGGAGGACCCCAGGAGAGATCTGGAATGAACACCTGGGAAGACTCAACTCTTCAGTCTGTCTGATACACAGTTTACTGTACTAAATTGGGGAGACTAGAGGCTAGGTAGCAAGGAAAGGAAGGATGTCCCAGTTTATCTTCTATAAGTCTCTAGCTGCAAAGGAGCATCAGACCCATTCACTGTGCTATAAGACTTATAATATCAGTGGTGGTTTAGGAGAGAGGCCCAGGGAGAATTCTAGAAAGGCAGGAAAGGAACAGGATATTATATAAACATATCTGCAAGGAGATAAACTCACCTATTATAGGTTAGCCCCATATTACTTCTCAACTGTAGCTGCAAATTAGAATCACTTGGGAGTTTAATCATTTTTTTTTAAGATTTATTTATTTATTTATACAAGAACTGAGGTATAGGCCAGATGTACAGGAGGGTGAGAGGATTCACCAGAGACAGAGTGGGGAACAGAACAGGCAGACTGACGAAATGCACTGCTGAGGGGAGCATCAGGCATGACAGGAGAGGTCTGCCTTGCCATGTGGGACCCTCGCTGGCCGGCCGGTTAGAGGCTGGGGACAGCTTTGGCGCTCAACTGCCTGTGCCACCAGGGGAGGCCCGGGAGTTTAATCAATCCAATGCAGGCCAGGCCAATGACAAGTCTGAATCTCTGGGGAGACAACATCTAGACATAATTATTTTTAAAAAAGACAACAAAAATTTCCTAGCAATATTAATGTTCATCCAAGATCCAAGATGGAGAACATTGGATTAAAAGATATTGGCTTCTGAAAGACATCAGAGAGACCCCTGAAACACCTCTTTTACATTTAGTCTCAGTGACAAAATAAAGTGCATTTGAATAGAAAGTCACCATCTCAGGCTTCTACATTATTATTAAAGTGACTGATTAGTGGGAAAAACAAAAAAATGAGTGGCATCAAGATGGGAAAGAGAAATGCTGTCAGAAGGAAAATGCTTTGATGTACTGTTCTCTTTGCTTGCAACAACTTCAGAAAATATTGCTAACTTTGCCAAAAAGGTTGGCTTCCCACCCTATTTTATCTCTTGTAGCAATTCTAATCCCTAGCATCAAAATGCCCCCCTGTACCACCCTCTGGTTCATAGATCCCCAAAGAGGTTGTGTGTTCCATCTCTGAAATTCATTCTTCCTTGAACTTACAACATGTTTCCACACTGAGGGCATTTAGAAGGAATTGCTTTGAAAAAGCCCTGCAGGGAACCTCTCATAATGAAGCAATTTAAAGAACACCCAGACCACTTGTGGGGAATCACTAACCATCCTCCTGCCCTTCAGTTTCTTTCTTGATCTCCAAGTTTTCTGCTGTCCTTTGGTTTGGCTTCCAAGGCAGAATTTATGATATGTTGCTGACTGAAGAACAGTTGCATTTTATCCAACGGTCTGGTTGGGCTTAAATTTCTCACCAGGAGAACCAAGTAATATTTTCCCACCATTTCCCCCAGTGTGTTCAATGTTATTTTGTTTCATGTCCTCCCTTGCAAGGAAATGAAGAGGTGAGGCCGATAAACTTATACGCCCTGGGCCAGCAGGTCACATGCGCAGATCTTGCCTCTCCTTTTTCTAAATGGGGAAGCGGAAACTCAAGTTGTGTGTTTTTGTGTGTGTGTGTGTGCGTGTGTGTGTGTGTACATGCCCGTGTGCGTATATGTGGGTAGTTGTGTCCTTCTGAGTGTGGGAATAAAGGAAGAAAATGAATTTTCTATAGTTCCAAATTGGCCACATAGGAGTTCAGGCTTATTTATAGACAATGCTTGGTTTAATTTCACGACACTAATATTGCACTGGCTTCTTAGTGTCCGATCTGCCCATTCACCAATCAGTTCACTTGGCAAGTAGCTTTTTCATGTGGGTAAGGGCCTATTGTTTAGGATTTAGGAGTTAAATTGCTTGAAAGCCCGGAAGTTTACTTTGGGAGTCACATTTTTAAACCAGAGGATGCCAATTGCCTTTCTATTATTATATCACATCACCTTTTATGTGAACTCAGTTGAGTAGGTTTTCTTTAAAAAACAGACTTCGTGTTCTTCCCCCATCTGTTTTCAAATGTTTTATTCAATATTTGCTTCTCATCAAAATTCGGCTATTACTTCCCACATCTTCACATACCTGAGGCTAGTTTGCCTCCCAATTAAGTGCCCTGGGTTGGCTGTCTTCCTCCTCCCCTCAGCATTACAATTGTTTATTTCTTCCCTTTCCATATCAGTCCTAAAAGAACAGACTCCACAGGTGTTGTCTTATTTAGCATATTTTTCTTCGTGTCTGAATGAAGGCAGTGCACTCTCTGAGTCTATGGACTAACCTGATAATGAGCCTGTGGAGACAAGTAGGCCAGCAATTGTTCTAGCTAGCCAGAGGAGGTGAACAAAACGCCAATTGCAGACCCAGTGGTGAACCAGCTGCAGTGAGCAGAGGCAGCACTGGATTAATGAAATCGCAAGGCTCAGCTTGCACCCGGAACTAAAGCAGCTTTGGGAAAGGCAGATGGCAAAAAATAAGCCAAAGTTAATCGCAAAGTCAGGCGTCCAATAAAGCAGCATCTGCTTGAAAAGGGAGCACATCAGCCCTTGCACAGTGACTTCTCTCCTGCTCCTGTCAAGCAGGGGGATGTGCAGAGTGGGATTAGCAGGGCAACGAACCACAGCGCTAAAGCTGCCAGGGTGGCAGTGAGTTCTAGCCCGCATGTGCCTGGGGCCCTGACACTGGCTGAGCATGTACCCAGGGCAGCCAGCTGTGCATCTAGTTATGGACAGTGGCAAGGGCAGCTCCGGTGCTGAGCCCCCTCGTTTACCTTCCCGTTCATGAAACAGCCGCCTCAGCACTGTGCCTTGTCCTACCAGCTCTTCCTGCGCAGGCAGTTATCAGCAATAGTCTGTCACTCAAGTGTGTGTCCTCATTTAAAGAGCTCTGGCCCAGTGTTAGTGCCGCATTTCCCCTCCCCCTTTACGATGGCCTCCCTTTTGACCACTTGGTTCTGAGTCTGTCATAATTATCACAAAAATTTTCCATGTCCAGGACTTTGAAACATGTCCATTCTGCCAAACAGACAAGAAGAGTCCAGAGGATTACTGATTGTCACAGCCTTGCTGCCTTGCCTGGAGTTTGTTTTCAAGGTTTCCAGAGATGACAATCACAGTTTCAGACTTGGATTATTCTCCTGGTTGAAATTTTATTGCATTTTTGAGGGATATTCCATTGAATATCAGTGGGAAGTAAATGGTGTCACTTAAGACAATAGATTCCCAAGCCACCTCAATTTGAACACTAAGTCCTGAAAAGTTTTCTTGTTGTACAGTTCTTTATTATAGAATCTTGATATTTTTAAGTTGCTGAAGGGCTTGTAGATGCAGATAGATAGAGATGGTAAAATGTCATTTTTTTTTCTTTCGAACCCTTTTTTGAAGAGTATTTGTTATGTGTTGAATTGTGTCTCTCCCTCTACCCTCCTAAATTCATGTAGTGATGCCCTGTCTCAGTTTAGGCTGCTGTAACAAAAATACTGCAGACTGGGAGGCTTCCGCAAGGTCTAGTTCTCAAAATTCTGGAGGCTGGGAATTCCAAGATGAAGGTACTGGGAGAGTCATATCTGGTGGGGGCAGTTTCCTGGTTCACAGATGGCTGTCCTATTACTATGTTCTCACATGGTAGAAGGGGCAAAGTGGATATCTGGGCCTTTTTTATAATGGCACTAATCCTTTCTAAGGTCTCTATCCTCATGATGCGATCAGCTCCCCAGGACACAAATACCATCACATTTGGGAATAGGTTTCAACCGATGAATTTTGGAGGGACACATGCATTCAATCTATAGCAAGTCCTAGTTCCTAGTAATTCGGAATGTGAGCTTATTTGGAAATAGGGTCATTGCAGATTAGTTTACGATGAGGTCATGTTCATGTTAGATGGGAGAAAAGACAGGTCAACATGTATGCCCTTGGCAAGCAGGTGGTAAACAGAGATCTTCCCCTTCCTTTTTCTAAGTGGGGAAGCAGGAATTCAAATTGTGTTTGTGTGCATGTGTACATACATGCTCATGTGTATAGGTGTATGTGTAGTTACATCCTTGGGAGTGTGGGAATAGGGGAAAGAAATGGATCTTCTGTGGCTTCAAATAATAACCACCTGGTTGCTCCAGCTGAGTACCTGATCCAGTATAACTGGTGTCCTTTTAATTAAAGGGGGAACATTGGATGCAAAGACAGGCACACATACAGGGAGAACCCCCAGAAACTGGAGTTCACACTGCCAATAGTTAAGGAATTACGAGAAGCTGGGGGAGAAATCTTTTCCTAGAGCCCTCAGAGGGACCATGGCTCTGATGACACCTTGATCTCAAAATTCCAGCCTCCAGAATAGTGAGAATAAAGAACTGTTGTTTAAACCACTCAGTTTGTTGTTCTTTGCTATGGCTGCCCCAGGAAACTAATACTGTATTCAGAGGAATACTGGTTTTGAAGAATTTACTTTGAGAAGTGCTGCTTAACAGGCTTACCAGAATAGCAATTATGGCAGTCTAAGAACATATTTGCAGAACTTTAATATTTTAAGGAGTTTAAGTCTCAATTTAAGATTTTTTATATATTTCTGGGTAGAGTTACTTCTAATGTATAGATGATATTTCACATTAAAAAAAAAACCTTGGGTCACCCATATGAGATATTTTGTAAAGCAAAGATCACACTGCCCTCTTCCATCCCCAAATGCTCAAATTATAAAACTGATTTCGTTACTTAAGCCGATGGCAATCTTTCGGCCTTGCCTGAGTAACTACTGCTGCCTTTAATTAGATGGGTTGGCAAAAATGTCCCAGGAGTTACACTAGCTATCTTTATTGTATTTCTTTGTCCCACTGGCTTGAATTAAAATGGAATGTCCTATGATTCGCAGCTGCACATGAGCTAGTAGCACAGCTACTTTATTGAGGGAATTCTTTTTTTTTTTTTAAAGATTTATTTATTTATATAAGCACTGGGTACAGTCAGAAGCGTGGGAGGGTAAGAGAATTCACCAGAGCCAGAGCAGGGAGCAGAGCAGGCAGAAGGACTGAAGCACACTGCGGCGGGGAACAGCGGGTGGTAGGAGAGGTCTGTGCGCCATGTGGGACCCTCCTCCAGTGGCCTGGGAGCAGCCGGGGATCGAACCGGTGCCGCAGAGGCTGCGGGCAGCTTCGCAACCCAGCGCTCAACCACTGCGCCACAGGGAAGGCCCATATTGAGGGAATTCTTAAGGTTGAAGAGTGATACCCAAATTTGTGGGTTTTGTGGACCAGTAAATTAAAAAGATTAATTTGGGGACTTCCGTAGGTTTATAAAATTCTTACCACCATGTAAGAACAAGAAAACAACAGCCAAATAAACATACCTATTACAACAAAATCAGCATCTATAACAGCCATATACTACTGACAGTGTTTGCAAAACTAAAGGAATCTCCAAAATGAAGAACGTGAAAAGGTCAAAATGTCACTAGTATACTAATGGGTTGTGTGTTTTGAGGTGAGGACTATATGCACCAGGCATAAACCAAATGCTTTATGTCCAACTCAAGTTATCATCACAAAAAACCCTACCAGATTGAAACTACTATGTTCCTTTTATAATAGGGGAAACAGAAGGACTGGGTTTCAAAGTTGTCTAGGGTCACACTCTGATAGATGGCAAGGCTGGAGGTAGAAGACAGAAATCTGTGTCTGGAGAGTGTAATGGTGTGATCTTGCATATCGCATGATCTGGCATCTGAGGAATATGCCAGAAATATGGTCCTCTCTATTAAAGAAACCTCAGCAAATTCACTGTGAATGTGGATATTTTTATTCTATTTTTTCCCATGTTGCTGTAGACCTGTGATAACATCATCACAGAGCCGTCTGCACTGATTTGGGGGAACCCCTACACTGCAGCTGAGGCTGTTCACCAGCCAGGGAACCAGGATGGAACTAGATTGGCAATAGATTGTGCTGTGTAAGGAGGGAACTCTTTCTTTTTTTTTTTTTTTAAAGATTTATTTATCCATGCATACAAGAACAGGGATACAGGCTAGAGGTATGAGGGGTGAGAGGATCCACCAGAGACAGAGGGGAGCAGAACAGGCAGATGGACTGAAAATAACACTGCTGAGGGGAGCAGCAGGCAAGACAGGAGAGGTATGCTGCGCCACGTGGGTTTCTCCCTGGCCGGGGATCGAACTTGTGCTGCAGTGCCTGCGGTAAGCTTCATAGGTTGCGTCTCAACCCCCTGCACCACCAGGGATGCCCAGGAGGGAACTCTTAAAGTAGACAGGGAAAATGGCTCGTTTTTCTTTAATCAGTCATCCATATTTTATGGTAGGGCTCGAGCAACCTTATCAAAGGTGAATACAAATCAATCATTTCAGCTGACATTTTGAAAATATTTCAGGGTGGCAGAAAGTTAATGCATCAAATGTCATTAAAGGTTTAAAACAACCAAACCAAAACGAATATACTTTAAACTTACCCCCAAAAGGTGGGTTGTGAGTCAATGCTGAGCTTGGAGTATGTGTGTGTGTGTGTGTGTGTGTGTGTGTGTGTGTGTGTGTGTGTAGTATGGTTTGGATTCTATAGCAGAGATGCATATGAAAACAGACCACCTAAACCACTCAAAAGGAAATAACATCAAGTACATAAATGACCTTCTGTACTTAGAAATGACCAGATATAGACTTTGCAAGCAAAATTTCAGAGAAGCTCGTGCCTTGGGAGCAAATAAACATGGGTTCAAATCCCAGCTCTTATTCTTCCTTTCTGTCTGCTACTTGATCTTGGAAAAGTCCCTTAGCCCTCCTGAGTCTATTACATTTGTAAAATCAGAACAATAACACCTATTGATAGTTTTTAAAATGAGGATTAGTCTGATTTATGTCCAATGGCTACCATAATTACTGATCCAAAGCTAATTTTATTTTTAAACAAATATTTACACTGTTAATATTCCCAGACCTCATTCTAAGTAATTTATAAACATTCATAATTACCTTAGAGGGATGGGTATTATTATCATTTCCATTTTACAATTGAGAAAAATGAAACTTAGAGGGTTAAGTAACTTGTCTAAGGTCACAGAGCCAGTCATCAGAGGGGGTCCAAACCCAGGCAATCTGGTGCCAGAGGCAACGCTTTTAGTCACTATCCTGTCAAGTTCTGCTAATTGACGTTGAAATACTTCCAATTTTAATTATTTACCAGTCAACTATACTTGAAAGATGAGCTTCACTAAAACTTCACAGACAAAGGAAATCATTGAATGTGGACAGATTGTGTATGGTTTCAATCTCTGTGAATATGCACTGCTAACTGCAGAGAGATTGTATAAGTGTGGATTTTCTTATTAACCATCAATTTCTTCACACTAAGATTTGGCACTTGTGTGTGGGCATCAGCTTTCCAGACATTTCTCCCCATTTACCTTCTGGGCTTGTTCTGTCTAAGTCCCCTGTTCCCCAGCCTCCCAGTTTCAGTCCTGGTTTCTGTAGAAGCAGGGGTTCTCAAACTCTCTCATGGGGAGTCCTGCTTTTGTCAAGGTCTTGGGTGTGGGCTGCCTCTCTCCCAACGCCTCCCTTCCTCCAGGCCACTTCCTCTGCCTGTCTCCTTTCCTCCCCTTGCCAGGTTCCTACTTGTACCAAGTCCGCTTGCTGTCATCACAGGACTTTGTCTCCTAGTTTTCAGGAGAAATACAGGGCAATGCACACAAGCCCCTAAAGTTCTCTTTGCTCCCACCACGTCTGCACTAGAAACAGAGGGCCTTCCTCCTTTCGAAAGGGCCAGTGCTTCTAATGGCATTCTTTTGGCTACAGGGTCTTTCTTTTTTAAAAAAGATTTATTTTTATTTATGCATACAAGAACTGGGATATAGGCCAGAGTTGCGGGGGGTGAGAGGATTCACCAGAGACAGAGTGGGGAACAGAACAGGCAGATTAACTATTGAAATAAGCTGCTGAGGGGAGCAGCAGGTGAGACAGGAGAGGTCTGTTATGCCATGGGGTCACCTCCCTGGCTGGGGATTGAACTCGTGCTGCAGTGGCTGTGGAGAGCTTCACAGTGCTGAGACTTAACTCCTTGTGCCACCTGGGAGGCCCCCTACAGTGTCTTTCTTTGTCCACAATTCTTCTTCTCTCCCTCCTGCATCTTCCTTTATGTCAAGTTTCCCCCTTAAAATAAATCTTGTCTCAGCCTTGCAATGCCAAACTGTTCCTGCCCTTTCTTCCTTCCTTAACACATACCTTGAAAAAGAGTTTGTACTAGCTGTCTCTTCTTCCTTTTGTTTAATCCACTTCCCACCTCCTACGATTTATTTGGCTTCTTTCCACAACGCTCGACCGAACTGCTCTCAAGGTAGTCATCAAAGGTCTGTTAATTGTTCAATCCAGTAGCGTTTTCTCAGTCATCACACTTGACCTCTCAGCAAGACCCTGCATGGTCTGGCCCAAGACCAGCAATCTTATCTGGTTTCCTATTCTATTCCCCTTACCCCTCACACCACAGCTAAACTGGCCTGCCTGCCGGTCTGCAAACAAGCCAGCAGTGCTGTTTCATGGCCTTTCCGTGTTTAGTACTTTTGCCTTTAGGATGTTATTTTCCCAGGTATTTGCATGGTTCTTTCCTTTTCTTCAGATCTCTGTGTAAATGTCACTTGTTAAAGAAGGCTTTCTTGAACACTGTTATCTACAATGGCACCCCCTTCCTTCAGTACTTTCAATTCACTTACCTGCTTTAGATCTTTTCATGGCATGTATCACTACCTATCTGTCTTCCTCGGAATAGGATTCCAGGAGGGCAAGAGTCATTCTTTTTTTTTTCTAAAGATATAATTTTAGCACCTATTATAGTGTCTAGTACACAGTAGATATTCTATAAATGCTGGGTTGGATGAATACATTTGGATGTCCTTTAACTTCCAGCTTCTGTGACATATTTTCTGGCTCTCGCAATGCTTCTGTGACCATGTCTTCTCTCACTTACATTTGATCACCCTCATTTATCTTGGACATTAGAGTTTTGTTCATGGTCCTTTTTCTTGCTCTTGGGCAGTCATATCCATTTTGACATTAGCACTACTTATATGGTGATGTCTCCTGGACCTTTGTCTCCTAAGCCCTTCTACCAAGAGGCAGATCCATAATTCCAAAAGTCTATTGTGCACCTCCACACAAAGATACCTCAAATAGAACCTCCAGATTTTTTTTATCCCCTTTCTCAACAAATGGCACTGATACCCACTTAGATGCCTATGCTAAAAAACTTTCTATAGTTCTAATCTATATCCAAGTTCTGATACATCTTCTTCAGATGAGTCCATCTCCTACACCATATTTAAGGCCAAGTGCGCATCACCACTGCCTGAACTTTTCCAATAGTTATGTGGTCTCCCTGCCTCTAGCCTCTCCTATCTCCAATCCAACTGCTACATAAACAGCTGCCAGAAGAGGATTCACCAGAGACAGAGTGGGGAACAGAACAGGCAGACTGACGAAATACACTGCTGAGGGGAGCAGCAGGTGAGACAGGAGAAGTCTGCCCCGCCATGTGGGACCCTTGCCAGCTGGCCGGGATTGAACTGGCCCTGCTGAGTATGCGGACAGTTTCACAGCGCTGCGCTCAACCGCCTGTGCCACCAGGGGAGGCCCTCTTTTTTTTTTAAATGGAAATTTGATCACTATTTTCCTTTTTCAAGTATCTTTTTGGATACCCATTGCCTTGGGGTTAAAATTCAAACTGCCTTGTTTGACTCACAAGCCCTCATGATTGGTCCTAAGGAACTTAGAATCAGTTTTGAAAGAACATAGGATTGTTTTTTAAGATTTATTTATTTATGCATACAAGAGCTGGGGTGCAAGCCAGAGATGCCAGGGGTGAAAGGATTCACCAGAGACAGAGTGGGGAGCAAAACATGCAGATTGAGTGAAATACACTGCTGAGGGGAGCAGCGGGCGAGACAGGAGTGCTGTCTGCTGCGCCATGTGGATTACTTCCCTGGCCGGGGATCGAACTTGTGCTGCAGTGGCTGTGGATAGCTGCAAAGTGCCTGGTCTTAACCCCTGTGCCACCAGGGAGGCACCAGAACACAAAATTTAATGTGAATTGTAGAGTGGGAGCTGGCCATTTTCCTCTTGGACAGCAATGAGAACACCCAGGTATTGGCATGTCTCATACCACAGCCAAGCTCTGATGGTGCAGGAACAGCCCAGGGCTTCTCATAATGTGGGAGTGAGATAGTTAACCTGAGGAGCAAACCCAGCCTTACACCAATAGGCAGGTCCTTCCTTCCAAAGATATGAAACTCTCCCTGAGGAAGATTATTGAATAACTTTTTGAAGCCTGTTAACTTCATAAATAATATTTACCTACTATATATAGCATTTATCCAGACACTAAATATATATATATATATTCATTTAATCACTAAGCAACATTATGTAGATAATATGAGTCTTCTTATTTTGCCCATGAGGAAACTGAGGAGGAGAGAGGTTATATACTTCTCTAAGCTCTTACAGATAGATTTGGAGCTGGGATTCAAATTTAGGTAACTTGAATTCAGTGTTAATAAGGAAGTAATGGAAGCTGCAGGTCTTATTAAGGAGATGAAATTGGAATTGGGGAAACTATAGCCTCTCCTTCTTTTTCTGAGGCCCTCAGTGACTAGGTTAAAGAGAATGCCCTGAGTAACTAAGTCTGGAGGAATACACAGGAGGAAATCTTATGGGAAGAGACCAGAGTTTAGTGTTCTTGAACAATAGTTTAAATGATTGGGTGATTGAACAGAAATATGGAGGGATGGATGGAGAAGGGGTGTGTGTGTGTGTGTGTGTGTGTGTGTGTGTGTGTGTGTGTGAAAGAGAGAGAGAATTGAGAGACTACTTTGTAGCCTTCTTCCATATGAGGCACTGAGCCTGGGAAATCCTTTCTTGGCACAAGAACATGTCTCAACAGTTAACATGTGACCTCTCATCCCTCCCTTCCTAGTGCCTGCTAGCCCCGCATAGGTTGCCCCCAGTGCATCTTTCAGAGCATTTGGTCAGCGTGGAAGTGGATGGACAGAAGGGCTGAAAGACTGTATCCTATAAAGTACATTATGTATAATACAATTTTCTCACAAAAAAACTATGAGCTCTTTTAAGAACACACTATGAATCTATTCTTAGTATTCCCAGCAAGAAGCACAGAGCACATGGTAGGCGCTTAATAAATGTTTGATGAATACATAAATGAATGAATACCTGTGAAACATTTAATGGTGCTGCAGCTGTTGATGCTGTCACTCCTCATGCTTCTCAGAGGATTTTTTGCATTGGTACACTGTTCCCACTGAGTGGCAAACAACCCCTTTCCCCTTGGGAGATTCCAAGGGTGTCATTTGTTACATGGCACTCTTTACAGCATGCAAATAATCCTTTATCAATTGTCCTTTCTGTTTCTTTGATTTAAAAAAGTAATCTGCTTTGTATTACAACTCTCCTCTGACTAAGAATTTAAAGCAGAGAGACCTTTATTCTTGATAATGCAAATTGCACTGAAAGATTTACTTTATGTTGGCTACTATGCTGGACATTTTCGACACGTTTTCTCATTTAATTCTTAGAGTTATCGCTGTTTGAAAAAAGCAGCATTTTCCATTTTAAAATGAAGATATGGAGGCATAACGAGTTTGAGGGACTTGCCCAAGATAAATTTACCAATGGAAAAGTCAGAATTCAGTTCTCCTGACTCCAAAAATCCAAGCAAAGAGCAGCCACAATGAGATTTGTGTTCAGAAGGCCCTTCCGACCATCCTGTGGAAGAGGGTTCTGAGGACAATGAGTCCAGAATGGAGAGGCAAGTGTGAACACATGTTGTGTATGCTGTGGCACTTCAGCTGGGGTGGCCGTGATGAGGATAGAGCGGCAAATAGATTGAAAACTTATTTTGAACTTAAGTTTGGGGAGTATTGTGATTGTGTAGATGTAGAGGTGAAGGAAGACTTGCTGGTTCTAATTCCTGGTTGGTTGCCTGGTTAGTTGTGTATGGGAGTATCATTCACTGAGTAGGAAATACTAAAAAAGGAACAGGAAATGATGAGGAGATAATAAATTTGGTGGGGTATTGAATGTCCTGAATTTGGGATATCCAAATAGAATTTCTAGTAGACATTTACATATATGAGGCTGAAATTTATAGAGAATGTCTTGATCTTCTATATAGTCAATTGTATATAGTCAATTGTGGTGTGTGATCATTTGATTGGAAGTCCTTTTTTAGTCACTCAAAATTTTCCATGTAATAGAAGAAATCAAGGGAGTGTCTATTAGTGAATCAGAGCTTCTTAGAGAAACTTGTTCTATGTTATCTTGCTAAATGGTGGAGTGAGATTTTCCCCTTCATTACATATTTCCTTTGCCTGAAATCGTTCTGCATCTTTAAATTTATTATACTGAATATTGTTCATTGTCAGGAAACAAATAACTGATTGTGTCAACTCTGCTTCTTTGTCTTAGACTTATCTTGGTTGTCACATGAACTATCTCCTCTGAGTTATCTCCAACTGTCTCATTGAAAATGAATGTTATAATAATATCTATTTTTCGTCCACATCATTGTCTAATTTAAAAGAATTACTATTTCTTCCTTTAATTAAGCATTTTGTCCTTCAGTATAGCTTTGTATATCATCTTGGGCACAAATGAAAATACCAAGATTAAATAAATCTTAGGAGTCCCAGTTCAGACTATCTCACCAAGGAAACTGCAAAATGCTCTAAGATAAAAGGAAATACAGGATGGTAGCAAGTGATAAAAAGGATTATATCATTGAACAAGGGAAAGAGGACATACTGGACCAAATGGGCTGACTATAGGTCTTCTCTCCTTGAATGGGTTGTCCAGGATTGCTTGCCCTGTGTAATGGACTATTGAAATGAATTTTGATCTCCCAACATCTGACTACCCTTCATATTTTTTGTGACTTGCCCATCACATTATAATAAGCAGGAATCTAGAGAAATTGAAAACATGATAATTATTCTCCCATGTCCTTGATTTACAGTGTAGGCAATGTGGCCCAGACGCTGATGCTGTGACATGGCCACCCCAGGCTTGTAGATGCTGATGTGGCAAATCAGGGACTATGATCACATCACTCTGGTGATTCTAGCAGCAACAACATCCAGATTTCAGGCAGCATAGTGTTGTTCTGGGGCCAGAATATTGTGTCCACTGTCCATAGGTTGGTAGTACATGTGGTGGATCTGTGTTTAGCCTTTGTCATGACCGTTCATCAGATCAGCTGTGTGGTTAGTGATTTTGGAGATGGCACTTGTTGACAAAGCTCCATGCCTGTCTATTCTACTCAATAAACTTTTATTTAAATCCATTTTCTGTTCACATTACCCAGTGCTATTTGTCACTTGCAATTGATTGATTCTTCCAAAGTCCATGTGATGTACTCAATTTTAAGGATCCCAACACTCTGTCCTCCTACAGCTTCTGTCTTGGAATGGCTTTAGAATGAATTTCATTTTGCCTTGTATTATAGTTACATGTTTTGTTTTTTTTTTAAATCAGACTTTCGGAGCACATACTATATCTTATTCATCTTTGAATCCTTCTGCTAATGTCACATTCCAAATGCCTTGCACATAGTAAAGATTATGCTAAAATTGACTTGAGCAGGCAGTAAATAAGCCATAACTTTTATAGCTGCAAGAAAAAAACAAGGGCTAAGTCCACCCTTAAGAGTGGACTGTGGAGCTTAGAAAAACACTGGGGAGAGAGTCAAAGGATGTCCCCCGCATAGTCGAGACTTAGGCACTCCCCTTTGAGGCTTTGTCTGTTAATAGGTCCAGGTCACTGGCCAGTAATAGCCAGAGTGATGGCAGTAATCCCTGCTCTAAGAAGCTCCCATTAGAGTTTTTTCACGAAGCAATAGTGGTCTGCATCTATAGCCTACTGGGTTTCTGGTGAGTTATTGTAGTGTGCCCAGTGCAATTCCTCTTTTCGGCAGGGTGGAGTGAAGCTTCTTTCCCTGTAAAAGAAAAAAAAAAAAGAGTACCTAGAATCAGCAGCTTGTGCTCTATATTGTAGTCTGCATTTCTCAGGATTACAAGAAAATCCGATGTAAATTTTGCCTCCATTTCTCATATGCACATGAGACCAAACCAACTTTTTATTAATGTTGATTGCACACATCCAATGTCATACTTGTCACATTTCACTGCTATGTGGCATGAGTCTACTGAAGAAACCTTTAGTATGCTGTTCCCATCAAACTTGAACCTGACCATAGACCGAGGTTATTTTAGTATGGACGTGAATTGAATTCCTTTCTCTTTTACCTAATATCTGTGAAGTTAATTATCATTATTATTATGTACTTGCTTTGCAGTTTTAATTGTCTTGATGCCTTCCCCGTACCGATCTTAGAAGCATGTGAATTCCATTTCTACCCCTTCTCTTCCTTGTGAGAAACTTTCCAAAGGACATTATGCATTATATTCATCCTATAATCTAAAAAGAATACTATTTTTTTTCAGAAGGGGTCCTTCATGTGATTTCAGAGTAGAATAATTTCACGCCACACATTCACATTTATCCTAAAAAAAAAAAAAAAAAAAAAAACCTGTAAAACTAAGAGTATTCAAGTCCTTCCCTCTCCCTTTCATAGTCCTATTCTTTAGTGTAGATTTGCTTTTATCTAGCTAGGGTCTTCTGTACAGGGCTTGAGTATAATATAGTATAGTAATTAAAAGTATTGCCTCTGATATCAGACTGCTGGGGATCAAATCCCAACTCTTCCATTTAATGGTTTAGGACTATTAAAAATACCTGACTCCACATCTCTAAGAAGAATATAATAACCTGTCTCAGTGTGTTGTAAGGGATAAGTTAATTTTCACATGTGGTGACTTAGAACATGCTTCATAGTAAGAACTCAATGAATATTAGCTATTTTTGTCCAGTTTTCCTATTATTCTTCTCATTTGCAACTGCGAACAAAGGACCATTCTTTAGGTCTTCTGAAAGTACAACCAGTAGAATTCAAAAGGAACCAAAACTTCAATGCAAACCATTAAGCTTCTTAGCCAATAATGGCGTGAAAAGAAGTTAAGTCATAAATTAGATATTTAAACATGGTAAATTCATCAATTATTGCTAATTACCTCCTATGCACTTAGGCATTATAATATAGACTGATAGATATTGTCCACCTAGGTGCTGTTTTTGAAAGATTATGAACATATGACTCAAAATGTAATCATAGCATTTTAAATATTTTAGAGATGGAAAAGATCTTAGATATTAGATATCCTCCTTTTTTTACCACAGAGGAAAACCCTGTTGCCCCAGATCTTAGTAGTGTCAAAACCCATACATCTCATATATTGAGTAGCAGTAGGAGTAACAGGAAGAGCTTACTCTTTTCAACCATATGATTATATTCATTTAGATGACACACATAAGTACAAAAATTAGTCTACAGGGAAGTAGTATCTAGAAGTGGACAAAATTAGACATATTCAAAATAATCTTGACAGGGGCCTCTCCTGGTGGAGCAGCGGTTGAGCGCTGGGCTGCGAAGCTGCCCACAGCCTCTGCAGTGCAGGTTCGATCCCCAGCCATCGGTGAGTGTCCCACATGGCGCGGAAGACCTCTCCTGTCTCGCCTGCTGTTCCTCTCAGCAGTGTGTTTGGTCAGTCTGCCTGTTCTGTTCCCCCTCTGTCTCTGGTGAATCCTCTCACCCTCCCACACATCTGGCCTGTATCCCCGTCCTTGTATAAAATAAATAAATAAATCTTTAAAAAAATCTTGACAGTAAAATTCATATGCAAGGGAAATAAATTACTGCTTGTAACTCAATAGCTTATGTAACTAACACTTTAACCTTTAGAATTCATTCATTTATTTATTTATTTATTTATTTATTGTGGGACCCTCACTGGTGGCCGGGGATCGGACCGGCGCTGCAGAGGCTGCGGGCAACCTCTCAACCCAGTGCTCAACCGCTGAGCCACCAAGGGAGGCCCAACCTCTAGAATTTATTAATCCTGCTTTTCAAGTCTCAGGTCAATTATCACCCATCACACACCCTTTCAAAACCTTTCTGAAGAGTACCCTCTCCCCTTATCTTTCTTTATTTTCTTTATAGTTTGCACAAGAAATTATATTATTTTTTTATTATCTCACTTTCTCACAATAGAACAAATTCCAAGAGGCTGTATGATAACTTTACTGTATCTCTCTAGGTAGTACAGTCACGCTCAACATGCAGATTTCTCAGTGAAAACACATTTCTTTGAATGAATGAATGTATGAAGTCCTCGACAAGGGGATATGATTTTATTCTCATTCTAACATAAGAGAAGGTAGAAGAATTTTTGCAGGAGAGCAATATGATCAGATTTGCATGTGAGAAAGGCACTTGGGTAGCATTGTCTGCTTACCATTAGTGACCAGGAAATTGAGTTCAGTTTTGGACTTACATTGACAATACTTGCAAATGTCATTTGGGGAACAGAAAGCCATGCAACTTGAAGACATTGGAGATAAAGAGAATAAAACAATAAGAAGAAATATGAAAAGACGGAAGAGAAGAAGCCAAAGAAGAAAGAACGGAAGACATTAAAAAAAAAAGTTTGTGGGCCTCCCTGGTGGCACAAGGGCTTAAGACGCAACCTATGAAACTATCCGCAGTCACTGCAGCATGAGTTCGATTCCCTGCCAGGGAGCCACCTACATGGTGCAGCAGACCTCTCCTGTCTCGCCTGCTGCTCCCCTCAGCAGTGTATTTCAGTCAATCTGCCTTTCTGTTCCCCGATTTGTCTCTGGTGAACCCTCTCACTCCCCACACCTCTGGTCTGCTCCCCAGTTCTTTTGTGCATAAATAAATAAATCTTTTAAAAGAAAATAAAGGTTTGTGGAGACAAACCAATGCTCAGAAACACTTTGAAAGACAGCAAAACTTAAATGGACTAAAATAATTCCCCGGCAAGAGCTTTGGGTTATGAAATGTTCTAACGCTAGAGATTAATTTTAGTCCTTACAATGTATTTTCAGAGCTGCTCTGCCATCTTTTTACCTAAAATTTTTATTAAATTTTGTACTGATACATGGATTCAACGATCCAGGGAGCTGCCTGTGTCTTGGAACTCTATCCAGCCCTTGAGGGTCATATATAAGCACCAAACAAGCTGCTGGTGGGACTGGAAGTGTGGGCACTGATGATCTAAGGTGACTTTCAGTGTATTTCAGGACTACAGGGCTTCTTCTTAGAAAGCTGGATTTAATTCTAGAATCTCAGTTGGTGAAAAAAAGAGGTCACATAATTAACTCTGAGTTAACGGAAGAACAGTGTCATGAATCACACCCAACAGTACATCATTTTAAAATTGCATATAAAACTGGGCTTTGGACTGCACTGTATGACTTCCTTGGCAGAGGATTTACACATTATTTGCTTTGCTTAAGCTAATAGTAAAATTAGCTTGTATTCTCTCTGCATTTGAAAGATGTTTGGCAGCAGGTACATTTGATGGAAGATGAGTAGGAGAAAAGAAAATAAAGATAGAGAAGGAGAGAAGTGACTTGGCAGCCCACTGGCTGGTGAGGAAGTTCAGGATAACAATTAGCCATGTGAGGCCTAGCTAGTACAAAACCTATTTATATGTGCACATTGAAGAGTAAACCATCAGATCACTTGATATCATTTAAAGCAGCCGGTCTTATTTAACAACTTTCAACAAGTATTTGATGAATGAACAAAAATGATTTTTTCTCTGATTTTGAAGTAAAGACTTCTTATATCACTAGAAATTGAGAAATGTTTGTTCAATGCAGTTTAAATTTTTTTCGGTCTTGGTAGAAAGCCTCATGGATCCTCTTCCTCTTTGTTCATTAGACTAATGCCTGGAAGAGTAGGGAATTTTTAGGAATTGGCACAAAATCAACTGCCACAACCAGAACTAAGTACACCAGTATGAACTCCAGTGCCAATGCTATTTTTGAAAGAGAATGTGAGATTGATTTTTAGGTATATGTTTTCAAAAAAACTAGAGAATTAGTATATTTAGTCTCAGTCTCTAGCTCTTGAATGTCAGGTCACTTTTGATAACAGTTAAGACAACATGCACACCCCTGGTTACCACTTGATGTCTGTGTGCCCAGCTACCTCTGAGGAAGGTCAGGCCTACTCTGGCTGGCTCTGTCAGAGGAGGGGGTTATGGCCAAATATCAGAACAGCCTGCAGCAGCTGGACACTTCAACCAGCCCACCAAGGGCCCACCAAGAATGGGATCTGGATCTCAGAGGATCTGTGGCTATCAACAATACCTACTAGCAGGTAGTTTCATCCCCTCCCTGGAGTGATAAGAAACTTGAAGCCTTAATTTTTTGTTGGCTGGGATCCGCCATTCTTTTTTCCACTGGATCTCAGCAGAGCCAAGACATTAAAACTCACTTGTGTTTGTATCCAGATGGTGTGAATCTATAACTCCATATAAACAGACTCATCATGGAGAGAATTTGTTTCACATCTCCATGATCAGACTACATAGGCATCTGTTCTAAGATATTGTCTCTACTATCTCATATATAGCTATACAAAAGTATATAAACTACATGTCAAGTCAATAGGCCATCACACAAATGTAGGGAAAAGACACATGGATCAGTTCTGATTAGATACCACTCAATCACACTGGGTTGTCTGTGTTATTCCTAAAGCTTGAGTTAGTATCCATATCAATACAAATTCAAGAAGCTCAATGAAAGAATACATTTTCATAGATTATTCTTTGCCTCTAAGCTGCTTACAGTACAGAGCAAAATCTAAAGTCCAGCTGTTCTGTGACATTTGTCAATGTCCATTTATGGCAAAGAATGCTGGTTGGTGCACCTGATTGAAAATAAAACGTGGGCTAAATATATATTAGTAATTGTGTTTGACTGCATGTAGCAGAAATTTGACCTCAGTGGTTTAATAGAATACAACCAATGTGTGAAAGTAGACATTCTGGTCTTTGGGGTGGTGATTCCATGATGTCAGCAAGGACCTAGGCTTTACCTACCTTTCTGCCTTGATATCCTACTTCTCTGCTTTATTCCTTTTTTCACAAGATGGCTTTTCCCTCTCTGAGTATCACTACCAATTCCAGAAGAAACATAGGGTGCGGTGGGATAAGGGAGAGCACAAAAATGATAGGTTGGCCGAGTTTGTCTCTTTTAATCAGGAAAATAATATTTTCCTACATTCTTAACTGAGTAGATTTCTACTTCCATATCTTAGTTCAGAATAGGACCTAATAGCCACCTTAGCAGAAAGGAAGTTGAAAACTTGAGTTGAAAACTCAAAGGTATTCATTTTGCTCTCCAAACAAATTTGGGGTTCTATTGGTAAAAAATATAGTATTTTATCACTATGGATACTAGTTAAACAACTTGTTTTTGTCTCAAGCAATAACATATAGGATACTGTTTTGTTTTGTTTTTTACTAAATTTCTTATATCCCAAGTGCTTCACTAGAGAGGTTTTCCAAGCGTCTAATATGTGAAGCAAATAGGGAACTAGTTGCAAACACATTTGTTGGTGTAGAAATTAGACTTTGATCTCAAGGGTCTTATTTATTTTTCTCTCCTCCTATACTGTGAACTCTGGTGAGTGGTGGGGAAGGCAGAGTAGTTCTCGGATTGCGTATTTGTCCTCTTCCTTTTTCCCCCTTAAGGATTTAATGTATCACATATATGAAGTGCTTGAAAGGACACATTTAACAATGAGTCAATATCTGAGTAAGAGTCAGTAGATCCAGGATTTTGAGCGTGTGACTTGCCCTTCCCGGATCTACATTTCCCATCTCTGATAGGGTAATAAATGTTTTGTGCAAATGTACCTCATGGGCTATAGAAAAGGTAACATATGATAAACATTTTTAAGAAGGTAGATTCATTTTCACTTCATTTTATTTTTATAATTTTTATTGAAATAACATTGTGTTATAATGGTATGTTAATTTGAGGTGTGCCCCATTAAAAATCAATACCTGTACATATTATGTTAAGTTCACCACCAATAGTCCAATTCTGCCCATCACCATACATTGGCCCCTTTTAGTATATATCCCACCCACTTCCCTACTGCTAGCTGCAAATTTGGTCTTACACTGTAAGAGTTTGTATTCGTTTCATTTAGTTTATTCATTTTTTTGTTTTTGCTAAATACTACCTATGAGTGAAATCATATAGTGTTTGTCTTTCTCTTCTGACTTATTTCACTAAGTAGAATACCCCCAGGTTCATCCATGTTGTTGCAAATGGCAAGAGTTCATCTTTTAAAATGGCTGAGTAGTAATTCCCTTGTGTATATATACCACATCTTTATCCAACTCTATCTGCTGATGGACATTTAGAAGCCATGCAGCTATTTACAATCTATCAACTGCTGTCAGTTCCATTGTTCCTCTTGCCTTGTCCTCCTAGTCACCCCAACTCTGTCCTTCATTTGTGGTAGAGTGCTCATTGCCGCCACTTTGTATTGACTAAGAAACTAAGGCCAAAGTGGCTTGTAACTAATCTAAAGGCAACTAAATTATAAGTGGTAAAATAAAAAATACAGCATCTAATAAGCCTTTCTTATTTAAAACCTGCTTTTTTTTTTCCTGCAAAATAGGATTTAAGGATGTGGACAGTTATTATTTTTTTTAATCCAGTTTCTTTGAAAAATACATATATTCCATAGTTCACAGAGAGCTTGATAGGTAAGGTACCTTGTAGCCTGCAGGAGAAAAGATTGAAAGCCCTCATGAAGGGTTTTCAAGAACATAAGGGACTCAAGGATATAGAACAGAAGGAGCTGAAGCACAATAAAATTAAACTAAGTATTGTTAAATCAGGAGGGTTTTTAAACTCTAAAATGGGTTAATAAGGTTACTTTCTCTAGGGGTTTTTAAAAATAACACAGATTCTGATCTGTGGGAGGTGATTTAAGTGCCGCACACCAAGAACAGACCATGTGGTCTGCCTCCTTAAGTGTGCCTTTGAGCCTTATAATCTCTAAACTCTTAGAATTCATTATCACTTCTGCTTATTTACTTCAAAATAACAACTGACACTTTGCAATTTACAAAGTGCTTTCACACATAGCCTCTCATTTAATTCTCACAACAACCTTCTAATATATTATGCACATTTTCCAGAAGTAACAAAACTCAAATTTGAACCAAGTTTGTCTTAATCTAAATTTGATGCTCTTTTTCTGAACATCTCATCGCCTTCCCACTTCCACATGGTCATGCTGTGGCTGGAGAACTGGCGAATTCTCTGTCTTTTGCTTTAAACTTGCTGAGTCTCCTATATTCCTGGTCTTAGTTGATGGGACACTTTCTACCCCGTTGACTGAGTCAGAGACCTAGGAGTCAAGCTCAGTTACTTTTTTTCTCTCTCACATATGCTCAATCATGAAATCCTATCAATTTTAGATCTTTAACATATCTCAAGAACTTGCCTTCTCTCTACCTCACCATTTTAGTTTTCTCTTCACTACCTTTTATCTGAATTATGAAAAAATTTCCTCGTAGATTTTTCCTTTTTTTTTTAAAGATTTATTTATTTATACAAGAGCTGGGGTACAGGTCAGAGGCCAGGACCATGAGAGGATTCACCAGAGACAGAGCGGGGAGCAGAACAGGCAGATGGACCAAAAGCACTGCTGAGGGGAGCAGCAGGCAAGGCAGGAGAGTTCTGCTCGCCATGTAGGTATCTCCTTGGCCCGCCAGGAATCGAACCTGAATTGCAGAGGCCGCAGACAGCTTCACAGCGCTGTGCTCAACCCGCTGCGCCACTGGGGTGGCCCAGATTTTTCCTTTTGGCCTCCCTTCCTTAACTCCAACCAGGGACCAGAGCGAAGAACTTAAGCAGAAGAGTGAAATGGGGACATTCCCATGGAAACCTGCCTACAGGTCTCCAGCAGTTTCCTGTCCTGGGGCAAGCCTTCCTGAGGTTCAACCATGTTCATAGTCCTTTCATATTGTTGTCACTGAAAGTGGCCCTAAGTGTACCTTCAAAGGAACACTTTGATACCTGTGACATTCAAAAAACAGAGACTCCATGGGCCCGAACCATGTCACGTGCTATTTCCAGCCATCCAGAGTTATGTGAGAAGTTTCAGTTCATGGTCTGAAAGGTTCCTGCCAGAACACTGGATCTGAAATTCATGGGCTCAGGATGGGTGGACCACCAGAGCAATAACTAGTTAGTCTCCTCCTCAATGCAGTAAATCATTTATGATGTTCTGGTTATGTTTTACCCCAATAAATATTAAATGTATGCAACAATTAACATATTTAAAAGTTCATATATTAATGACCTAAAGTCATTGCCCTCTAACAGTAGTAAACCTAGTATACTAGGTTGTTTTGGAAACTTTTCAGTATGAAGTAAGTGATTCTTTATGATTTGGCCTTTATTTCACATTGTAGGTTCATCATAGGCTGATTGTAAGGTGGCCATATAATTTAATGCCCAAAGCAGAATACTGTTGAAGTGATATTCATACTTACCTTTGTGCAGACACCAGCTACAGCACTGCACCATCCCAGCAAACTCTGGGCATGTGATCACCCGATTTAATAGCTCCCTAATTTCTATTTTATGTACCTGAGCAATACTCAGTTTTTTTTTTTCAGGGTTTTGTACCCATATATGACCTCAATCCTCTAAGTTTTTGTATATTCTGTTCCTTTAGCTTGAAAATTCTTTCATAGTTATCTCCTGACACCTAGGTATTGGTTTCTCCAGGAAATCCTTGTAGACCCCAGATTTGACCAAATGACTGTTGCTGATATTTCCTAAGAATGTAAACATATTTTTATTTCTTTTTCACATTGAGGCACTCCCTGGAACAGGACCATGTCTTACTGATTTTGTTCCCTGCAGCATACACACCCATGTGTAAGGCATATATAAGTGACATATATATGACTCATTACTTATAGGGTTCAGGGATCAAACTCTTCTACAGCAGATGACAAGGAAGTCAACTCCAGTCTGATTAACGATACTGGCAGTACCCAAAAGCATTGCTTCCCTCTGCGAAACAATTCTTCTCTTCTTTCTCTTTTCTATATTTTCCTTTACCTTTGGTGTGGAAAAGAATATAAAAGAACTTAAGACATGGCTTAAGGGGTTACACAGTCCTGATTAAGAATTCCTGCTCTGCGCTTAGCAGCATTGTGAATTCAACTTTGCTAAACTTCAATTTCCTTATCTGTAGAATCTGGATTATAATAAAACCCACATCATGGGAGTTTTGTGATGATCAAGTGCTACAATGAATCTAAAGTGATGACGATGGTGCCTGGCATGCAGTATGTGCTCAACAAATGTTCAGGAAAGAGCCATTGGTAGATGTGGTCCGATTGTATGGAAATACCTTTCTTCTGCTTATGCACTGAAGAATCTTGAGTTTTAAGAATTTAGTTTGAATGAAATTCCAGGCATCACAGGGCTCTGAAAAAGCATAGAATGAACACAGAGAATTTAAGAACATACTTGAGGCAGCATATGTTTCCTGATGCATAAAAATGAAACTTTAAAAATCACTAATGCTTTTCTCCCATAATATAGCACTGAGATCATTGGTTGCTTGAGTTCTATTTGGAGTTCTTGATGCCACATCTTTCTATATCAGAAAAAGCATTTTTGAAGTTCCTAATGCCATCTCCTCTAGCCTTATGAACAATCAGATTAAGTAATCATTCATATAATAATTAATTGGTTAATCAAAGTGCTATTGCATACCTATTGCATGGCAGGGGCCTGACTATTTCCCATTAGATGGTAGATATTGTAATGTGCACTAGAGACAATACGATGACGAAGTAAGTCATTGGGGACTTAGTGAGTCAGACAAAACTTTAATTACATAAACTCTGTTAGAGTGGCAGTCAGGTCCTTATTGAACTGTGCCCAGGTGCTGAGGGAAAATAGGGGAGTGTCACCTAACCTCCCACTGGCATATCAGGAAAGGCTTTTGTTCTGTTTCATAACGTTTTTCTTCAATGGAGATTACTTGACAGGTATAATCTGATCATCCAATGATGAATTTCACAAGGCAAAAGCAAGGACCATTTTTTTTTCCTCACTGGGCTCTTTGACCTCACCTTTCTGAGGAGGCTGGGAGAGTTTTAAGCAATTCTCCTGCATGTCTTTGGGGATTCAGCCCTGTGTCTCTGCAACACAACACCCCCTAGCCCCCACTCCTCAATGTTTTGGGGATAGAGAGAATTGGGTACAGCAGTAAGGGAGGTAATTTAATTAGGCGATTTCTGCAACTCTAGAAAAAAACATAGGTAGGAACCAATGGAGTGGAAGAAATCTGAGCTTAAGAGGCAAAGGAAAGGGAGAGAGTGCATTCTGATGACACTGAGGTTTCAGCCTGAGTGCCCTGATGATGGGGAATAGCATTAAGAGCTGGAAAATCATAAAAGGAAGAGGAAGAAGCTTCAATGGGAGTTTTACCCTATTTTTTTTATAGGATATAATTTTTAACAAGAACTAATCTCTCTGACTAAAAATGGCAATTGCCTTCTGCCCAATGCTGTCACATTTTCTTCAATTTCTAAACAAAATGTACACTGTCAAACTTGTCCCAGTACTACCTAAACACACTTGGTACAGAGTAAATTTAAACAATGATTAGAGAGACAGTATAATTTCAGTCTGTGCACAGAGCCAGTCAAGCTCTTTCAATTTTTAGTTAATGATTTCCCACAAATCATCAGTCATTTTTTAAATGTCTCTATAGACATGTGTTTTAAAAATGATAGAGAATAAAACTGTGGTAACTGCTAACCAATATTTGACCTGCTAACCTTGACCGGCTTGGTGGGATATGCCTTCATGAGATGCTCTTTTAACAATCCCAGTGTTGGTGACTTAAATTAAACCTTGTCACACTGACATGGAGTTCAGAGATCATCATGTCTAATAAAACTGTTCTAGTTTGGAATAATTAATAAAATATTGGAACTGTGATCTCCTTTTTTTTAAAAAAAGATTTATTTATTTATGCATATAAGAGCTGGGGTACAGGCCAGAGATGCGGGAGGGTGAGAGGATTCACCACAGACAGAGTGGGGAATAGAACAGGCAGATCTACTGAAATACACTGCTGAGGAGAGCAGCGGGGGAGACAGGAAATGTCTGCTGCACCATGTGGGATTCTCGCCTGCTGGCTGGGATCAAACCAGCACTGCAGATGCTGCAGACAGCTTCACAGCACTGCACTCAACCGCCTGCGCCACCAGGGGAGGCCCTGTGTTCTCCTTTTTAAACCACTATTTTCACTCTGTGTTGTGTCAGAAATTATGCCAACCAACAAGAGTCCTGCCCTAACATGGAAATAAAAAAAACATGTATGGCTATTAAATCAAAGTATCAGCATAAGTGTTTAGTTGATCACAAAGTTTATACAAAAATGGCTGCTTCCAGAGTGTTGCAGGCTTTGACCTATGACATAGCCAACCGTCCTCTTTGAAAGTTTGTTTATACATCTCATTGTTCTGGAAGCACAGCACTCATCTCTATTAGTACAAGATTAAATTTGTGTCTTTTCTTAATTTAATTTTAGTAATTTCTCATTTAACTAATACTTCTTGAGCACTTGCTTTATATTTAACATTGTCCCAGAGCCAAGAGAGCAGCATCAACTATACATCCCAAGTTCCTGACCTCACAGTTTTTATTTATCTTTGCATTGGGGAGATCGAATATTTTAACAGCACTTTTTTTTTTCCTTGTCACCCTTCTGCAATCATCCCAGGCCAGGTAGGTTACCCTTGGTACAGGCAGTTTATAAGAGAATCTTGAGGCCCTTGGCATCATCCCCACAGGTTTTTTAATAGTAAGTAGGGGAAACAGCAACATCCCCCCCCGCCCCCCTCCCCCCCCCCCCCCCCCCCGCGAATCTCTACGTGCTCTTTCCTCTCGTAGCCATTCTCTGCCATTCTCTGTCTACTCACTGTCCTCTGTTGTACCGCCTTTATAGTCTCAGTCTCTCAGCTCAGGTGTGCCCACTTACGCATGCCCACACCATTCTCCAGCCATGCATCATCAAGCATGCGTACCCCAAGCCCATGCTTCCAAGAGCCTCCAGTATTCTAAGCCGCAGGTGATAACCACAGAGGCCAATGGTGCAAAAGCCTGAGCAATCTTCATTTACCCTACGGTCACTAAGTACTGTGAACACACTAAACTGGAAGTTGGACTAGGGGATGCCTAGGGGAATGGGAGATACTTTAGAGTATTAGGGAAGCTGTCTCTTGTTACTTGATCTATGGTCTCAATGATGACAGGAAGACAGTCAAACTAATATAGGAAGAAGAGCACTCTAGGCAGGAGGAGAGCATGTACAAAGACCTTGAGATCTGATAGAAAATGATGTGTTTATGGCACAGAAAGGAGGCTCATGTGGCTAGAATATACTGAGAGAGAGGGAGAAGATGAGAGCAGTTGGAGATGACACCTTCCCTAATGCCTTTACAATGGACAGACAGTGGCAGGAGATGTGATTAAATATAAATATTGAGATCACTCTTGTTGCAGTGTGGATCACAGAATCTGGGAGACAAAAAAAGAAATGGAAAAACCAATTAGAAAATGCATTACTCTAAGTAAGAGTTAACTGAAATTTAGGAAATTGGAGGGGGTGGGGATGGTAAAGATTATCTGTGGGGACAGCTCAACCTGCAGGGTAACTCTGTGGGTGCAGAGGCGTGGTGGAGGACCAACTTACTAATAATGGGT
Source organism: Talpa occidentalis (assembly GCF_014898055.3). Lineage (NCBI taxonomy): Eukaryota > Metazoa > Chordata > Mammalia > Eulipotyphla > Talpidae > Talpa > Talpa occidentalis. The sequence goes on from NW_023605305.1 coordinate 48,719,688, forward strand.
GGTGTGACTGTCCCCAAGTCTAGCCCAGGCTACTGATCTTTCTCCCGCAAAGGGGCTGATTTGGCAAGAAGACAAGCCTGATGGAAGAGGCACAGGTAGCGGAGGTCATGAGGCTCCAGATATTGGGTCAGCTGGAGATTGGGATAATTTAAAAACAAATTAGCTCAAAAGATTTTGGTCACCTATTTTGGATAATGACTAGTGGTTGGCACTGTTGTGGCAGTACAAGTTTGCCGGTTAGGATCTCAAAATCCTAGAGGTTCAGGGAGGAGAGGAACCTGTTTAGAGAAGACTTTTTTTTTTTTAAGATAAATTTATTTATTTATACAAGCACTGGGTACAGTCAGAAGCACGGGAGGGTGAGAGAATTCACCAGCACCAGAGCGGGGAGCAGAACAGACAGACTGATGAAATACACTGCTGAGGGGAGCAGCGGGTGCCGCAGGAGAGGTCTGCGCACCATGTGGGACCCTTGCCGGCAGCCAGGGATCGAACCGGCGCTGCAGAGGCTGCGGGCAACTTCGCAACCCAGCACTCAAACGCTGCACCACCAGAGGAGGCCCGAGGACTTTTTTTATTGCTGTCATTGGAGTGATTGTTTTTAGGCACAACTGGATCCAGGTTTTAAACCCTCAAATCCTGTCATCTTCCTCCCTCCCTGCTGTTTCTCTGCAATTCCCTCTCTCTTTCAGATTTCAGCTGTATTGACTTCCTTTCCAGAAAGTATCTCTAGGCAGCCTAGAGATATAAGCCTGGCTTATATCTCACCACTAAGAAAATCCAGTGGAAAGAAACCTCTTATGAATTGTGATACATGGTGACATACCAATCCTCACATGGGCCATTGTGGCCAGGGGACAGATGCTTAACCAGGCTGTCATGTGTTCACCTCTGGAAAAACAGTGGATGCATGAAGGGGCTCCATCAGCTCCATCTGAGTAATAGCACTGATAGTGGAGGACAAGTTTTCCAGAAACCAAACTAAGATAGGATATGATGTTTGAAAAGATAACGTCTGTTGAATACTTGCTCTTTGTAAGGCATGGTGTGGGAAGTGATTTTGTATGCATTATCTTTAATTTTCACAAAGCCTGCTGAGAACAGTACTATCATTATTCCCACACTACTGAAGCACTAAGAGAATAAGCCCATGCATTGTTGTTTTTTTTTTTTTACATCATTTTTCATTTTTGCACAATGTGTGCATTTTCATCTTGGTTATATTCCCCATACAATTCCCACCCACCCCCCCCCTTGTTTTGATCCTACTCCCTCTTCCTGCCCCTGTAGTGTGTCTCTGGTTTATAGTTACTTGTTGCTTGTTGATTTTTACTTTATTATAATCAGTCCTTTCCTGGCCCCTATTTAGGTTTTCTGCTGTGAGTGCCAGGGAAAAACTGAGGGTGAACACTGAGTTAGGAGCAGGGACCAAGGGCAGCATGAGGGCAGGAGAGTGGAGGGAAGTTCTGAATGAGGAGGAGTCAATGGAAGTCCCTGGAGGTGGATGGGAGGGGCAGGGCCCACAGGGATGGCCAGGAAGGCCAGGGAGGGTCTAGGAGGGTGTGTTCTCCTGTAGGGAAGGCAGCACATTCCCACAGCAGTGCCTAAAATCAAGGCATTCCAGGATGGGAAAAGAATGTCAAAAACTAAGTGCTACCGAACTTAGAAAACTTCAAATAAGTAACGATGGACTTAATGAGGCTTTACCACACTAAGCTGTTGCTGTCACCATCACTTACTCCCTCCGCAAACAAGTTAAAGCTGAGGTGGCACAAACGTTGAGGGAGCGAGAATATTGGTACCTCGCTGACATGTGTGTGGAAATAGCTATCCATTTCCCATCTGCTTTTCAATTTCACTTCATGAATCTGGATCATTTGTTTACAGATTCGCTCCCTCTCTCCCATAGGCAGAGTTGTGCATAATTATACTGAACTTGAATAGTAAACATGTATGATTCCAACTTGAGCCATAAGAATATTCATTTTGTTGTCGCAAGCAACACTTTTAAGTAAGATTATGGGAATCCGGAATTTACAGGGAACATTCAGCAGTTGCGAAACTCACAAAACCTTTGCTCATATCCAGATGGGATAGGGTGAAAGAATCACCAGGATCAGGGGAGGAGAAGGAAGAGGGGTCAAAATAGGGCAGGAAGGAGCACAAGGTGTGGTGATGGATCACGGGTGCTGTGGTGGCGGGAGAATTATGAGGATTTCACCTGAGGGGCGAAATCAAATATTATACAAAAATGAACAACGATGTAAGAAAACAAATATTAAAAATTAAAATTAAAAAACCGTGCCCTTTCCCCCACTGTAAAAAAAAAATAAGAATCACCAGGATCATATCATATGGGGTACAATGAGGCTGACCTGGTAGACTTCTAGATGCCCTTGGGGGGAGTGCTTTCTCTCCCTGTTAGATTCCCCTCTCTATATTTGCCTTCAATTACCAAAACAGGGCAATAAAACCCATTTTGCCTTAATAAAAATGAATCAGAGACTTAATCTATATACTGGATTCCAACCCCACCTGCACACGTACTGATTATTGATCTGAAAATATGCTATGCCTTAGCCAGGTAATGTTTAGCTTCGTTTCTCCCTTCAGGTTTAAGTAACAGCCACCACTGCCAGCAATGGAACTGCCCTAGCAGAATGATATGATAGCGGACAGGTCAGAAAATCTATCTTGGGTCGACAATTTGTCATAATGAAAATTGCAGAGGCCTGCGTGTGTTCACGGAACAGTTGGTGACTCATGTTTTTTTCCCTGATATATCATATGCATGGGGGTTGCTGACTCTCGTCAATAAATTGATTATCTTCAGAATGGTTGATAATTATGGTATAGAACAATTGATTTTGTATAACCACATCACCAAAAGCTGATGGGGCTGTGATCATTGCAAAAGGGAAAATGAAAAACAGTGGCTTCCGCCAAATGCCACGTACCCCTAAAAACTGTTAAGGAAGGAGAAGCTCAAAAGCTTCTAATTGCTTTTTCCAGATGAGCTGTTTAGCTTGCTCCTTATTGTGAAGAGAGAAATAGATATCTTGGAAGTGACAGCAAAGTGATACTAGGGCCATGGCTACCTTTTCTTTCATTCTGCAACTCCCATTCTCTTCAAACGGCCAAGTTTATAAGTGATGAGGTCATTTTGCCAAAGGCAAGAACATCAGACCTGTTCCAAAGCAGGAACATCAAGCTGTGTGTCCTGCCTCTTATTTTATTTTGAACAATAAACCCTGTAATATTCCATTCTATTCAACAGAGGTTTATTGAGTGTCCACATGTCGCAGACTCTCTGCTAGGGGCAGCAGGTTCATGTGATTTGTATGTGCCTTGTTGCCAATTGTGTTTGAGAGTGTCACAGGGATGTTTCCTGGGGTCGCCACTTCACTGTCAGCAAGATTTCTGCTCCACTCCACGGTTGTCATGGTGTGTTATTGTGTCACCTACACTCTCACACAAGCCACAGACTGAGTGGAGCAACCTGATGGCTGTGAGCAGGGGAGGTGGGCTGGTCCTCACTTTGCACTGCTGGACATGCTCAGTGAAAACATTGGGGAGTAAGATCTGACCTGGTGATCCCTTGCAAATTCATTATCACTGAAGAACACTTGGAAATCACATTGAACAAAAGGAAAGCAAAATGATAAAAACCATTCATCATCACTTAGAGATAATCAGTTACTATTCTTGCCACTTTTATATTTACTCTACACACACACTGACACATATGTACCTGCTCACACTTACAAATATGCAGAGGTACCTATTTTACAGCCTATTTTTTTCCTTTAAAAGGTTGTTGATATGTATTCATATGCCATGTGTTTATTAAGCAACTAGTATGTGCCAGGCACTATTCTGGGCAGGAAATTTGTGAACCAAAGGGGCAAGTTCCAGATTTCATGGAGTTGAGAACTGATTCTAGTGGGGGTATAAGGAAAGCAGAGCAAAAAGAAGAAAATATGGTGAAAACACAATAGGCAGATGTGATAGATGGAGTGTGTGGAAAGGCAGTGGGGCATTTTCAGAAAATGATGTTAGCAGTGAATTGAGTGACAACAGGAAAGAGTTAGAGAGGGGACAACATGAACAGAATTATATTTAAAACAAAAAACCACCCAGCACCTCTTGTTGTGTAAGAATAGGTTGCAGGGAGGAAGAGTATACAGAGGGATACCACTAACGAGATAATTAAAGTGGTCTTGGAGAAAGATGATAGTGACTTGAAACATGAAGTTCAAGCCATTACCATAGAAAAACTTTATTCATGTCATCCAGGGGCTTTCACGTATTCCAAAAGTAACTAATGCATGAGCAGAATCTAGTAGTAGCCTTAGGTGGAAGAATATCCATGAGAATCTTTGCAAATTTTAATCAGGGAGGAGAGAACTCTTTAGCCTGGAGTGGCACTAGCGGGGTCAACATTCGAAAGATAGAAGGGGAGATGAAAAAGACAATGTGAACAGGAGACAATGAAGAGAGAAAAGGAAAGTGTCAAGGAGAGACATAAAAATGCAGATATTGGGTAGTTGTGGGTGGTGATGAAAATTTCTGCTCATGGCACCTGTGACAAAAGTCCTCTACCTCCTTCACTGTTGTGCCACTAGGAGAAATGAGCTAATTATTAGGAATTTGCAAAGAAGGATACAATCCAGTGGTTATTCACAGCTAAAGGGCTCTATGGTGTGAACTGTGGTGGAATCTTATTAAAATATGAAGATAAGCAGCACAGAGTTTCAGGCAGGAGCAGATCTGCAGAGTAGCAAGATGTCATCTCAAAATCACTTTCCTGATAATTACACGTAAAGGGCTTGGTCTACGCTCTCTTTCATGCACTTAACTCCAATTGAAGTCAATTATAAATAGAGAGTCTGACTTTTATGCTTTCTCAGAGTTTATTTTCACACCCTTTCTTCTAATCAGTCCCTTTTTCTATTCTCATATAGTGTTAGCTAGTATCTTTCTCCCTAGTGAGAGTGAAAGAATGAGTGACAGATTTAAAATCAAAGTTGTTGCTTCTTTACTCAGTCTGAATATGAGGAGTAGGGAGTGTGTAGAAATAATTTTTTGTCGGAATTATCCGGTCAGTAATTGGCAAAGTTCTCTATCACAGAATAATTGCTTAATGTGGGGAAGAGCAGGGATTGTAGAAAGTGCAGGCACTTTGTATAGGGGAGATAATGATTCAAATCCTGGGTCTGGTGTCTGCTCTGTATCTTTGTTTACTTTGTAACCTTCCTTGGGGCCTTGAGTCTGTCCTGTCATCTGCAAAATGGAGGTGGGACAGCCTATCTTGCAGTCATTCTGATGAATACACATGAGCATAGTGAAACATGCCTCACATCTTAGTCATTTTCTTTCTTTCTTTTTTTTTAATAGATTTATTTATTTTTATACAAGAACCGGGACACAGGCCAGATGCGTGGGAGGGTGAGAGGATTCACCAGAGACAAAAGTAGGGAACACTCTGCTTCACCATGTGGGATTCTCGCCAGCCGGCCGGGATCGAACCCGCACTGCAGAGGTTGCGGACAGCTTCACAGTGTGGTGCTCAACCGCCTGCGCCACTAGGGAGGCCCTTAGTCATTTTCTTCTTGTCTCTGATTTGTACTATCTGGGTGATGTGACCAGCCTAGCCCTCCTTCCCTGAAGTCTACTTCTATGTGGACACATCCACATTGACATAGTCCAAAATATAACCTTGTCTCTCTTTCAGTTGTCCCCTGTCTTCCTGCCCACTAAATCCTGCTGCCACATATTAGTGGATGAAGCTCAGGTATTTTATGCCATCAGCTCATTGGGCCACAGTTTGGATCTGTCAACCTCGTGATGGGCCATGTAATGTGCAAATAATGACACCTCTTAAAATATTTTTAATCTTTCATCTTGATGGATACTTTCGTGCTTCACATTTGTCCTTTGAAGAAGGAAATGAATAGCTCTTCTAGATGAAGGGTAATTTCATACCAAGAGCTACGTGAACACCAGGAATATGTTGAAATATCTTCCTAAAGGACAGAGTTGTTCAAAATCTCACCCTTCTTCCAGATGGTGGGAAGAAAAGGCAGGTGCACTTTTAATTACACTCAAGTACTGGATCATTTGGGCAGTGAAAAGCCATTGCTGATGCAGTCAGTTTCAGAATTTCCCAGGAGTGGAGTTAAGACAAAAGGACTTGGCCTCAGCCCCAGGTTAAGCAAAGCCCATTTGATTGGCATTTGGAGCTGAATTCATAGTCCGTGTGCCGAGAAAGTCACAGTTAGAGGAGATTTGGTTTCTGATCTTGGTTTCATTTCCTTTCTTCTTTTTGGTGTGTCTGATTTTACTGAAATGATTCTTTTTTTAAAAAAGGATTTTTTACTTTATTATAATTAGTCTTTCTCTTGGTCCCTTATTTAGGTTTTCTAAATTCCTGCTATGAGAGAGAACATCCGGTATTTTTCTTTTTCTTTCTGGCTTATTTTGCTGAGCATGATCCCTTCCAGCTCCATCCATGTTGCTGTAAATTGCATGAGTTGATCTTTTTTGATTGCTGAGTAGTATTCCATTGTGTATATGTACCACATTTTCTTGATCCAGAGGGATTACGGTCAAAATAAGGGGGGTTGGGAATTTTATGGGGACTATAACCAAGATGAAAAAGCATACATTGTGCAAAAATGAAAAAAATGATGTAAAAAATATAGGAAATAAAGTATATATTAAAAAAGAGGATTTATTTTATTTATGCATACAAGAGTTGGTATGTAGGCCAGAGGTGCGAGGGGTGAGAGGAGTCACCAGAGACAGAGTGGGGAGCAGAACAGGCGGATCCACTGAAATGCACTGCTGAGGGGAGCTGCGGGCGAGACAGGAGAGGTCTGCTGCTGGGGACCCCTGGCCGGGGATCAAACTCCAGCTGCAGAAGCTGCAGATAGCTTCATAGTGCTGAGATTTAACCCCTTGCACCACCAGGGAGACCCCTGAAATGATTCTTAACCTGCTCCATACTTGCTGAGAAACAGGTTTACTGTAAAATATTCCACAAAATGGAACCCATCCAGGTTAATTGGATGAAGCAATGGAGGGTATTAGCTGAATTTTATTAAACACTTACTGTGTACCAAGTGCTTCGTGTGCAGAGATCCTCTTGCAACCATGTGAGGTAGGCAGTCTTAGTTTCCCCATTTTACAGGTGAGTAAACAGGTACATCAAATGATTAATTTCTTCAGGGTTATGTAGGAACTGTCTTGAAGTCAGGCAGCCTGATTCCAGCATCTGCCTGCTTAGCAACCAGGCTGTGCTGTCAGTATAGACTCACGCATTAGAAGCCCAGTAGACTGACTCCAGAGCCTCGGGTCTGAGTGTTGCCACGTGTTTGCTTGAGCCCTTACAGTTTCTGATATTTAGTTATTAGGCTGACAATGCAGCTTTCCCAGTCACAGAAGACAAATAACTATGTATTAAGTAAATATGATATTCCAGGTGTTTTATATACAAGATTAACTATTCCTTTAAAATACCTGACAGGTAAGAGAAATTATTTAACTTGTGGTAAAATTTTTATTTATTTTTTTCTAATTAAACTTATTTACATTCATTGTTGTTCATTTTTGGACAGTCTTTGATTTCTCCCCTCAGGTGTAGTCCCCCATAGTTCTCCCACCACCACAACACCCGTGATCTGTCACCACAGTCCCTTGTGCTCTTCTCCCCTCCCCCCACCTGTTTTGATGGGCTTGCTCCCCCTCCCCTGCTAGGATGACTCAGATCTATGGTCAGTTTGCAAGTTTTGTCTTTTTTCCTGACCTGTCGTTCAGTTTCCCTGTATGATTGTGGTAAAGTTTTCAAATAACATGTCCTAGACCTGTTGGATCCAAAGCTATCTGGAGGCAACCTCTACACTCTTTCTAGGCGGGTAGAGTAGAGAAACTAAGATTGCCTACCTCACACAGGAGTGTGGAGAACTAAACAAAAGATCCTGCCATGGAGACAGTCACAGTCCTCTGTGTATTAAATATGTTTCATCTGACCAGCCCCCGGCTCCTCTATGTCCCTACCCACCACACCTGTTCCTTCACAGGGTGTCACCTTCCATGCCATTAGTGACTGCTTATGACAATCCAGAACTATGCTATGTTCTTTCCTACTTTTTGATTCTCAAGATATCTCTGAAGTAGGATTTAGGCTGTCCTCCTATGAATACAGGAGGAAAGAAAGGAATGACAAGAGCAGGAAGTAACATTTTATTGAACACTTACAATGCACTGGTCAGCATCCTAAGAACTTATGTAGGGACTACTATTTTTTCCTTGTCATAGGTGAGAAAACTAAGGTTCAGGGGGAATACCAAGCCCATGTCAGCCAGCCTGACTCCAGATTCAATAGTCTTAGTCCCATTTCTTCCTCACAGGACCTCTTCAAAGCACCTTAATTCATCTCTGCTGATGAGGAAGCCAGAGCTTAGAGAAGATATGCTGACTAAGGATACACACCCATATGTGTCAGAGCTATGATGCAAACCCAATTTCCTGCCTTCCAAAGTCCATGTTTGTAAGGTATTATGTGGCTTCCCCTACTTGCATTTCAGTGAGTGAGGCCTGTACTGCTTCCAGTATTTCAGATTGAAAGCCACTTGCGACACTTGAAGCCACAGTTAAATAAGTTCTCTGAATCTTATCCTAAGGGCAGGTAACATTCCTTTGCCCTTGGCTCCACTGTCATTTCTATAATGTAGTTAGAGAGTGTGGGATTCAGTCTGAGATTGCGTGATAGGAGGTTCAATGGTCCCCTGACCTGTGGTTATGTCTGAAACCAGGTATGATCGCCGGTGAGTGCATGAGTGACCCACAATCCTAAACAGAAGAGGTTTTCCTGCTGCTTAGAGATTTTCTTCATCCTATGATGTCCCAAGCAAGACACCTGTCTGAATCAGCTATCTGCACCAAAACTTAAGGATGTAAAACTACTATTTTATTTAATTAACAATTCTGTCACTAATTAGAACAAGGCTTTGCTGGAAGGTCTTCTGGTCTGGGTAGGATTTGCCTTCTTTTAGTTGACACCTTAAATATCTGGGGTCTCATGTGGGAAAGCTGGGATCTGAAGGATCTTCTTGAAAGGTCTCTCATCTTCCAAATGCTAGCCCAATCTGCTAGGCCGCCATAAGCTGAAGCAGGAAACATATACAATGTCATTTCTGATATATTCTGCTCATGAAAATAAGTATAACATCAACTAGTATTCACGGGGCGGGGGGAGAAAAATTCTACTCCTTAATAAGAGGAGCTTCAAGATCAGTGTGGCCATATTTGCAATCTGTCACATTTTCCTTATTTGGTTCCTTCTATACAGAAATTTCCAAACTTTTCTGCTCATCAATCACCACAAATCTGGTGAATTTCAGAAACTCTATTCCCTGAAGCCTTGTCAGTCCCACAGACCATTCAATTCCTTCCTGGTTATGGTAAATAATTTAAGTCATAATTATCTTTTATAGTTCTTAAAATTGAATTATTTTGTTTGAAGTGAATATTGCCACTGTGGTTTTCTTCTGGCTGGCTTTTGCCTGATAAAGTTTTGTCCCTTAAATTTTCACATTTCTTTGTCATTTATTGAATATTTTGATTTCTTACCCAGTCCCAGAATTTTTTATTAGGGCAATTTGACACATTTGAATTTATTATAAATAACTCTTTTATCTTTATTTAGCTTGTTTTACTTTGTTCTCCTTACCTTTTATCAGGAGTTTTGAAGTCATGCATTTCATCTCTTTGCTTGTAGGGGTTAACTTCATGTTTTCTTACATATAATCTATATGCATATACTCTGCCTACTCTAAATAAGACAGCATGTTTTCACAACTTATTTTCCTCTAACTTGTCTCTCCCATGCCTTACTGAAATAACATGGAATTTTAGTTCTAGATGGTTATTTGTTTCCATTAAAAAGCCAAACCCTTTGAATATGTCTTTCAGGGAGCCACCAACAACACAGAATAAATAAATCTCTGTAAATAAGGTCCATTTACCCACTTATGGATAGGAATTAGAGTTATTATTTTCTTAGTTAATGCTGAGTTGAGAAGTCCAACTGAGAGGTAGGACTGGGATAAGTTAAAATGTAATGACATTCTTTCCTCTCACTGATAATCAGTCATTTTTCTTGAATAAGCATTGTGCAGATTGCTATAAGCCTTTGGGTAATTTCCATATATCTAAAAATATTAATTCTGGAAGTTTGTTTTTTATGGAAGGATGGAATTTATATTTCCTGACTGTCATTTTTTGCTCATTGAGGATGTCATTACTCTCATTGATTTTTGTCATTGATTTTGTTAAAGAGTTGTGTTTTTCTGCTTTATAATGTTTTCTTAAAGCTTAGCCATTGTGGATTATATAATGTTGGGTGCTGGATTTTGCTGTATTCCTTTACATATTGTTGGGCTTTGTGCTGGGATATAATAAGTGACTTGGAATAAGTTTGCTTCTTTTAAGGCTTTGTGAGCTTTGTGAAAGTAGTTACAGAATAGTTTTTAATCAGAGGTTAATTTGGTTCTCCTGTGTGAAAACTAGTATGCAAAAGCCTTGTTTCAATGAGATCTGCAGGCTAGAAGAGAGTTCTCACACACATGCAACCCGTATACACTACAGAATCCAACCAGAAGAGACTTACTTTACAGGCACCTATGCAGCTTGGCTGCCCCACAGTAGGAGGGAGGAAGCCTCTCTTTGCCCAGCAACAGCCCAGCTAATGAGGCAACCCCCATCCCAATAATAAAAAAGAACTTTCCTTCTTTGTTTTGGGGAAGAGTGCCAGGGTCCCACCTGAGTCTGCTCTGTCTTGTTTTTGAATAAAGCCATATTCCTTGTGAGATAACCAGCTTTGTATTTGTTTGACATCAACATCTACTAATGTAGTATCTTCTGAGGACTCTCCTCAATACCCTGTGGTTGAGGTGGGGTTTCCGTGGTGCCCAATTTGAACAGGCATTCCCAGCCTGTGGGTGCTCCCGCAATGATTCCATCCATTCCCTTCCAGGGCTTCTCCAGAGTTGGAAGTTTTTCACATACATGTGCAGATTAGACAGAGATTTGAGGGGACCCTTCTGCAGATCTCTAGACTTATATTTTGTGTAGCTTCATTATCTCTAGTATTCTGCCCACAATTTGACATCTCTGAACTGTATTCTTCTCTCTCCTCAACTCAGCAACACTGCTGAGATATTAGGATTTTCTTTTCCTTCACCTAGACCTGGAAATACCCCAAGTAGTAAATTGGGAAAATCACAGGACTCAACCATTTTGTTTTTTAACTTTTAGGCACTATTTCCCTGTGTTGTCTGTTGTCCAATGACTGAAAACCAATGATTCATCTATTTTATCTGGTCTTCCCATTGGTTCAAGTAGACCCTGAGGGCAGTCCCTCTGTGCCCTCACAGCCAGAGGTGGAAGCATCACTAGCACTTTCATTGAAATAGAAACAGTGCCTAGTTTTACTCTCACTGGCCCTGGGGTCACAATTTTTCTTATATCCCATGCTTTCCTTCAGCTTAGCTTTTTTTTTTTAAAAAAAAAAAAAAATCTTTTTTTTTTTTAAAGAGGCATGTATTTATTTATTTGTTTGTTTGTTTGTTTGTTTATACATGCACTGGGTACAGTCAGAAGCGAGGGAGGGTGAGAGAATTCACCAGAGCCAGAGCAGGGAGCAGAGCAGGCAGGCAGACCGAATAGCGGGCGGCAGGAGAGGTCTGCGCGCCATGTGGGACCCGCCTCTAGTGGCCGGGGAGCAGCCGGGGATCGAACCGGCGCCGCAGAGGCCGCGGGCAGCTTCACAACCCAGCTCTCAACCCAGCTCTCAACCGCTGAGCCACTGGGGAGGCCCAGCCTTCAGCTTAGCTTTATTTTCTTTTTGCTAAAATATATATCCTGTTGGAAGGGCTTCGTGGGTGGTATGCTTTCTGAGCCTTTGTATGTCTAGAACTATCTCTCTTCATTTGTTGACTGGGAAAACAGATCCATGTTCAAAACAGAAAGAGTTAAAAGATATTGCTCTATTCTTTACCACAATCAATGTTTCATACAAGATTTCTCATATCAATTTGTTGATAATCTGTTTTCATCTTTTTAGAAGCATTTAGAATTTCCTATTTTTTTCTTGGAATCCAGAAAGGCATGTATTCCATGAATTAAAACTCAATTGCTTTTATGGGAAGAGGCTGTGGAAAGATATTTTAAAATATAACATTCTGAGGGAAATGTGAAAAATGGATTTTTCCTCCTCACAGATCTTTATGAGCTCCTTATCTCACATAGACTTTCCTGGACACCCCAGATCTGTCTCTGTCCTCCTTATTGCTTTGAACAGGCTATTCCCAGCTCAAAATATATAAATATTTTCCAGTCTTCCAGTGGTGCTTGCTTTATTCTGTAGAATATTTAGGATTCTGCGATTTTGGCCTGTGTTTCTTGTTTATTTGACATTCCTTTCTGCTTCATTCTTTGCATAAAAAATTAAAGCTTAGTGAGTTATCTCCTATAAGTTACAGGTTTTTTACAATGGAGTATATAAATGCTCTGAAATTAAATATATCAAATTTGTAGCTAGGTTTAAAAGAAAAAATATTTCAGGTAGCGACCCAAGTTTCAATATGAGAATGACATATACTAACTGGTAAATGTTATAGCCTATGAAAATTAATTTGAGTTTTAAATAGGCACAATTCAATGATATTAGAGGTGACAATGTGTTAAAGAGAGCATTACAATGCCCATTTTATTTTGTGAATTGTTCTCAAATTCTCAAATAAATTTAATGTAATGTCATTAAAATTGAATTCAGTCCACGGAAGGCTTCAGCTGTTGATTAAAAGTATTTGAAATAGTTTGTGTGTGTGTGTTTTAATTTAGTATGCCTGCTTTTACACAGCATAAGAAATTGCTATTTCTTTCCCAATTATTCATCACGAAAGAAGGAAAAAAGACAATATAATCTGGGGTAAGAGATTTTTTGTAAGTACATGGTTTTAGAAGTGCCAATTTCAATCTTATTCTACCGTAGCATGTTCTGAAGTTTGATAGACACTTGTAAGGTGAGAAAAGAATAAGTTACTTTCTCTTTGGATTTTAACATTATGAACAAATACGTATTTAAATATTTTGAGCAACAATATTTGTTGACATTCCTCTGTGACTACAGCATAAATGATTTTCAGTGACTAGTATGTATCTCTGTGGCTGAAATTATTTTATTAAGGGGTTCTGTTTCCTTAGGGACTCTGGACAAATTGCAGAGTTCAAAAATATAATCTGGAAGAAAAGAATAACAAAAAAAATTGGTGGAAGAAGAAAATATCAGAAAACACATATTTAGGAGTTGACCTTATGAAAACAAAATCACATGGCCTCTAAATTTCTGCTATAATTTTTGGTATCTGCTCTAATCTCCCCACCAGCAGTTATGTGGACACTGGTGGTGTGTTTTGGGTGGACCTAGGGAAGAGTGGAAGAAACTTGATCACCCAGCTTGTGGGTGTGGTTCCCACTAGAACAAAGAAGATCAGGTCTGAACTCAGTTAATGCATCATTATTCTGGCCTCTGATGTTCTCATACTTCAAAATGAAGAGGGCAGGAAATTACAATTAATAGACAGAATTTTAGTTTCAAATAGCACCAGCCCATATTGAAAGACTGGTAGAAAAGGAAGCTCTTTTGAAAGTCAGTGCTTTTAAAATTAAAACAAAAAAAAAAGGAAGAAGTAGAAATAAAACATGCTGAGGATTGTGGAGAAAAATTGAAGGTCCAAGATTTAGACAGAAAGGCAAGTATGTTATCCAAAGTACAAGGTGCACTTGGGAGTGAGTATCTTTAAAATATCTTCAAGAAACTCCTGAAGTAAACACGTGCAAGGCAGGAATCCTGTCAACGCGAATCCCTTATAACGAATGCCTGGTTTCAGCCAGTCACTACAGAAGGAACAGCATCTGTTGGGGATAGAAAGTCTGCATGGGTTTAGTTGTGCCAAATCAAAACTGTTGCAGTGATCATTCAACTTGGGGAAGGAACTTGATCCCCAGGTGCAGGGGAGTTTTAATTTTTCAGAAAGGCAGAAAGGCAAAGAGTCAAAAATGTCTATGTTGTGAGAAAGAATTTAGGAAAGCAGAAATGATTACTCCCACAAATGCTGGCTGCTTACATTCAAATGGGCACTTATGTACTTTACTGGTGACAATGGTAAGCTAGTATGGTTCTCTTGAAAGCAATATGGCAACACAAAGCAAGAACTGTAGAAACAGTCATGGCCCTTAACCCACGAATCTCACTTTGGGGAATGTGTCCGAAGGAAATAATTTCACAGAAGCAATACATCTATATGCAAGAAAATAGTTGGTGTAGTAGTGTTACAACAGCTACAAAATGTCTCTGAGAAACAATGCATGTATAAAATAGTTGTGAAGCTGTTTAGTAAATTATGGAATGTTAAGTCTGTGGAATATCATTCAGCCATTAAAATTATAATTATGAAAACCATGAATAATAAACAGCAATGTTTAAGAGAAATTGGAATTAAAGTGTAAGGGAAAAAGGAATTAAAATACTATGCATATTATGATTGCATCTCCTTAAGAATATGTAAGTGAGTGGAAAGACAACGTGCAAAATTTAACATTGGGTTAGTTTGTGGACTTGTAGATTATTTATTTAAAATTATATTTAATAAATTATAAATGTATTTTAATAAATCACAGTGAAAATAGAACTACTCAACAGGTATAAAATTAAGAAATAATGGAGTAAAATAGGCAAAGTATATGTATAAGGCAATGTTGTCTGATACCTGTGGAAATTTGTTGTTTGGTTCAGCAGAGGAGGGTCACTGTAAATATGTGTAATATCAATCAGCTTTTGTAATAAAAATGATGATACAGGTGATGTGAGTAAAATGAAAATGGTCTAAGCCCTGGTGAATCGTGAATAGTTTTCTTTTGATGGCTTCAGTTACAGAGGTGGAGTGTCAACAGGAAAGGCAAAACCACTAGATTTGCTGGGTCCTGATTTCCCATCGCAGTGACCCCTGTCACTTCCACTCCCTCCAAAACGTACCCTCATGTATTTAACACAAGTAATGGAATATAGAATTTGTATGCATCTGTGTATGTGTTTGCCTTTACCTTTTAAAAATTGAGGACCATTTTGTACATAAAAGATGATGTATGGAGCCTCTCCGGTGACGCAGTGGTTGAGCGCTGGGTTGCGAAGCTGCCCGAGGCCTCTGCGGCGCTGGTTCGATCCCCGGCTGCTCCCCGGCCACCAGAGGAGGGTCCCACGTGGCGCACAGACCTCTCCTGCCGCCCGCTGCTCCCCTCAGCAGTGTACTTCATCAGTCTGCCTGCTCTGCTCCCTGCTCTGGCTTTGGTGAATTCTCTCACCCTCCCTCGCTTCTGACTGTACCCAGTGCATGTATAAACAAACAAACAAACAAATAAATAAATAAATAAAAATACATGCCTCTTAAAAAAAAAAGATGATATATGTAAACTATAAGTGCATTTTAATGAATATGAAGTGAAGCTTCGTGCAGCTACTGTCTGGACTGGAAGCTGGGATGTGACCAGCTCCTCAGAAGCTTCCAGTCATGTCCCTTCTTTCACACATCAATGGTAGCCAGATTCACAAAATGCCACCCTGATTTTTTTTTTTTTTTTGGATAATCATTCTCTGGTTCCTCTTGCTTAATCTGATAGATCCCAGGTGCACAGAATTACATTAGTCATCATTTCTGCTTCACTGCTATAATTGGTCTGTCCTTAGATTGTTATTTTCATTCCATTTCATAGTAACATGATAAAAATTATGAATTCATCACCTAACCCAAGAATTAAGACATTATCACTAACTATACAATTCAATTGCCTCCTTCCCAGAGGTACCCAGGATCGTGAATTGAGTGTTATTCTTTCCTTGCTCTTTTTAGAGATAGTTTTAATATCTGCATATGTATCTTCAGAAAATATATGTTTAATTTTGTCTGGTTTTGAATTTTCATGGGTGGAATTATATTGCACATATTCCTCAGTGGCTTGATACTTTCCCTAAAATTATATTTACAGCATTCATCTCTGTTGATGTGTCTTGTCTTTAGTTTATTTTCACCTCCTAATAGTGTTTGAGTGTGTGATTATACCATGATTTATTTATTTAATGTTATAGACTTTTTTTTCTAGCTTCCAAAATTCTGACTAGTACTAAAATTCTAAAATTCTGACAAGTACTGCTTTGAACAATTTTGAACTTGTCTCCAGAGTTTCTCTAGGCTATATACTGCAGATACAAAATATAAATTTCATTAGAATATTGAAATCAATATTCAACCAAAATTGAGCCCACACATAAATTTCATCCTAATAGCATCAATTCTATTACATAAAAATAAAATCAGAAATATATAAAATTGCATAAAAATGTAATCATAATTTAAATATTAAAATTTTTAGTGTCCCAATTTTAAACATTTGAAATGGCACATTAATTTCTCAGTGCTATTAAACAATACCAGTTCTGTCAGTGATACTGAGATCATCATTTCTCCATTTTTGCAATAGACACTAAATCTGAACTAGGGTCAGGTGAAAAATAAGATATCACTTGACCCACTCTGCCAGTGTAGGGTTCTCTGGTAGCAATGCTGGCACAACTTATTATGCATTTTGTCATTTCTAATAATACCAAGCTAGTGGAAAGACGTAACTTCATTTCAAATCATGAACTTGAAAATTTGATATATTTTGATGATGCAATTTTATTGAAGCAAATTGAAGTTTTGCATATTGCTTGAAGAAGAACTTGTCTGATTATTTTCTCAAGTAGATTTAAGGCTAATGTCTTCAGATATGTCTTTTAATTTCTAATATTTTTGGTTCTAATTTTTCCAGCTCCAATCAAACTGAGCAAAATATTTTTAAATCTCAGATTTAGAAATGAGGCAATAAAACAATGTAATTAGCTTTCAAGTTTAAAAAAACAGGAAGTCATATGAAATGTCCATTTGTATCTCAGCTTTTCACTATTTGAACAATAATTTCAGGTCCTCTTTTGAATTGATTGATGGTATAATTTTTTCAATAGTTTTCAGGTATGAAATACTTGCATTTTGAAGGCAGGCACATGAATTAGACTGTTTCTCCAGCATCTTGTGACAAACAAATTATTTCACTGTGTGCTAACATATATTTTTTAAAAAGGCATCTTGTGTAAGTATAATACAAAGATGTTCCAAAGCCTCTAATATGTCATGTAGGTTTTGACTTAGGTAGGAGAAGGATAATGGAAGTGGGCCAGCGTCACTGTGTTTATGACTGGTAATTCTGTGATGTTAACGTCAGAGTGAACATACCACTGAGGGAGGTGAGCAAAATGTTACACATGTGTGATTACTATTCCATTTATCGTCCTTGCTATGTTGTTTCATCATGAATGACAACTGTATCACACTTATGTTAATTGCTTTTTGCTGTAGTTAAGCAGCATGATGAAAAAAAATTATGTCCATGCAATGGGCATATATAAGACATCACATCAAACAGCTGTAGGAAACATTCTATTCAACCATATGTGTAATTTCAGCATTTTCTGGTTATAAAACAAATTTAAATAAACATTTAAATATTGGAATTATGGAGATGCATTCTCTGATCATAATGCAATTAATGAAGGAATCAAAACATTTAGATGATCAATTTGGAAATTTAAAGGCATATATTTGTACAATAAACCCATGGATCAAAAAATAAATCATGTTGGAAATTAAAAAATGTTTGAACTACAATAATGAAAATGTTGCATGTTAAT
This sequence comes from Talpa occidentalis, assembly GCF_014898055.3. Lineage (NCBI taxonomy): Eukaryota > Metazoa > Chordata > Mammalia > Eulipotyphla > Talpidae > Talpa > Talpa occidentalis. The sequence continues at coordinate 48,737,533 of NW_023605305.1, forward strand.
TACTGAGGATTCAACTAGATGGGAATATATAGCCTTAGAGTATAAAAACGCAGACATTTGAAAAGTAGAAAAACTAAAAAAGTCAATAAGCTAATCATCCCAATCAGGATTAGAAAGCAGCAGTGAAATAAACTCAAAGAACAATAACAATAAAAAATAAAGCATTTAAATTAAAAGAGTACCATTTAATGAATACAATGGAAACTTATAGAGAATTTAAAAAGACAAAGTGTTCTTTGAAAAGACTAAGGTAATTGACAAGCCTATGGGTGATTGTGAAGAAGCAAAAAGAAATGACAAGAACTATATTAAGAATGTGAAAGTGTGGAAGCTTGCTGACATTAAAAAGATAATAAAATACTAATTTATAGTCAGTGTCATGGAAATAAATTAGAAAATGAAGATGAAATAGGTTATATTATATTAAAATATAAGGCACAACATATAAATAGAGTGTGCTCTATAATTGGTTATATTCACCATTCCAACTCAAGACACAACAAGAAAATTTATAGGGCTATAAACATTAAAGGAATTGTATTAGTAGTTGAATTTTTTTCCACAATGCAAACTGAAGGACCAGATGGCTTCCCTGGCAAGTTTCACCACAAATTCAAGATCCAAAATCTCTTGGAAAAGAAATTCAGTCCTTGACAATTCATTCAAGAGGTATGAAAAAGAAGGGATGTCCCCAAACTCACTTAATAAAGCTAGCTTAATCTTAACACTGAGAACTGAAAAGGATTACTCAAGAAAGGAAAAACAGGTCCCTTATAAACATAAATAGATGTAAAAATTCCAAACCAAATAGTAAATTGAGTCCATTAATATGTAAGAGGGATAATAATATATTATGAACACTTTGGGTTTAATCCAAGAATTCAAAATTATTTAATTAATTATTATTTAATTATTTAAATTATTTATTTAAGCAAACTGAGATGTTTCTGAACCCATAAAGATATTTACAGTATTTTTATTGTTTTTATTGAAGTAACATTGCATTATAACATTATACGTTTCTGATGTACATCATTGTGGATCTGATTTTTATTAAATCTTATGTTTAAAGTGACACAGTGAAAGCTTTGCCTTTGAAATCAGTAAAAGATAAGAGGCTCCCATTTTCTCTTCTTTTAGTATTTGTTGGAAATAGCAGCTAGCATAGTAAAGTATGAAAAAGAAATAAAAAGGAAAGTAAAGAAACTTAGCTGTCATTTTTTAAGTCAAATCATGAGTATTATTATGATGAATATTATTTTACACAGCATCTGTAGTATTTTTATCAGTTGCTAGGCTCATCATTATTTTCCATTAAGAAAAAATGATGCTAATTAAATTTTGACATTACCTCAACACTAGTCCTGCGAACTATATGAATTAGTCTTTATTTGTAGAAAGGAATTTGTCAGTATCTCCAGTCTTAAGATGTAGGTGAGAACTGCCTTCAGTTTTATTGTGTAATGTATGGTACATTATGATTTTGCACTCATTGCAGTAACAACCTGTCACACAACTTTACCTGAATGTGGATATTTTCCTTGCTGTATAACACTTGGTTATTGTTTTGCAAGAAAATATGATATTTTGATTATTTCCTTCCATACTGAATATTTACTGCATAGATAACTAGTTTATGCTCTATTATGTTTCTGTTTTTCCAACACTCAATATTTCTTCTTTCCAAGACTTAATATAGTGTCATTGTTCTAAAGACATTTTAATTAGCAGTTACTCTCAGCAAAGATAGTACTGACTATATACAAAATTCGGTTGATATGACAATATAAACATCCATAACCAAATTCAATCATTAATAGGAAATGGTGACTACTATCTGGAAAACAGTGATTATAAATTAGACTATAAAATTCATTACCATTTCTGAGGTGTTAAATTGTATAAAAATACACTTTGGAATTTCTTAAATATAGGACAACTGAGTAAGTTTGTAGGCTACAGGATCACTATAGAAAAAATTGCATTTCTTTACTGACAATATATAAATGATGAACTAGCAGAATTGGATTTGTCCAGTTTTTACCCAATTTAGAACAACAGCATGAGGTGCAGCAATGTGCATCACAGCAAACTTTCCTTCTGGAATGTGCTCTTCTTCCAGTCAAAGGACTTTCCCACTCCCTCCACACCCAACACATATGTTGGGGGCCAACTCCCTTCATTGTTTCTCAAGGGGTTTCGTACATTGCTTTTGCAATGGCTCAGCTCCATGAATCTTTGTATGACTTCTTGTCCATTCCAGAACTGGATTTGGAGGATGAAATCACATCTGAGTAAGTTTTCCATCTAATATCGACTTTCCAAAACCTTGAATTTCACTTCTCTAACATGTGCCTGCTTTTTTTCCTTTACGAAACAAGGAATATGGAAAAGGTTTAAGTCATTCAATGTTTCCATAGGACAGGAAAAATCACCATAAGATCTTTTTCTCTGTTTTGTCATTTGGGATCCTTATCTGTGTATTTCCCAAATAAGTACTTTTTACTAAGTACTGATACTTAGAATAGCTAATTTAAATAAATGATCACAGTGTTTGTTATTGGAGTTTACACTCAAAGAGCTCATAAATTTTTTTTTGAAGATTCTAAGACCATGAGAGTGACAGTAGGGTCATTTTTAGGTGACATCTCAAATCTGAAAAGAATTTGACCAGAAAAAAACATCTTTCTCTGACTACTTTATGCTCAATACTTCAGAAAACTTCCAAGAGTTGATCAGGCAATCTTACCTTGCACTAAGTAAACTCTAATGATGGCCACTTTAGATTGGCAAACCTTTTATGACTCCACTTTTAGTAGCTGACCGTTTTGTAAGGCATGGCATGACCAAGAAATCACCTGCCTAATGAGACAGGTAAGAAATCTGTTTCAGACATGTGGGTGCTTATCTTTTCACTCCTGCGCCAATTATTTCTGCAGCCATTGTAGTCCTTCTCCCTGGGTGATTCCTTTGACTTCATCAGGTAATGTGCCTTTTTTGTTAATCACACAATATGGCTTTCTTATCGACTTACCTATGCTGTGCTCTTTCATTTTCCATCTTGGCCATTGTGCTCTGAGTACAGGAGTGAAATAAGATACATTTACTGTGTTCATTTGAAAGAAAGCAATTGTCAAAATAATACCATCCTACTCCATATATCTCTTCCCCAAGTGACACAGCTGACGCTTTATTGACAACAACAAATGTGTGCTTTGGGGACTGTTGCAAAGCCAATATTGCCAGGGAGGAGAAAAAGAAGTGTCTTTCAGTTTCCATCATCAGCAATCAAATTATATTTAAAGTCTTATTACAAAATTTGTATTACTGAAATGTGAAAACCAGGAACCTGGACAACTTGGTAGAGTTTTGGGGATGGACACAACTATGTAATTATATTGTCTATTTTTTCTTTATAAGAAAGTTATTCAGACTAATAAGCTATAAGCCATTCTCACATCAATTTTGCAGTAATTTCCTTTAATCTGTTTTGTGAGCACATTTACTATAGAGCAGAACTGACAGGAGAAGAATTTTGTCCTGAATATCTGTTAATTTGATGAGCTGTTTTCTTGATCTGTCTGTCTAGGAAGATGACAAAATTCTCGAAAATTATTTAACATTTATACTTCATGACTACATTGAAGTTCCTTTCACTACTTATTCTATCAGAATAGAGGAAATTGTCTCCCACCCCACTGGGTTCTTCTCAGGCTGGACAAGTAATCAAAACATCAGATGGGATAGCAAAGGAAAAAAAATCAATTTAATAACACACAAATAAGACCTTACACTGTTGTAAATTCTAAACTGAAATGCCGTGAACCAGGAATATTTATCCTGTGTTAAAAGCCCTGGGGATCAAGGGGCAATAAAGGGAGACTTCACATTACAAGGGGTTTTACTCTGACACTAAAGAGAGGAGATTCTCACATAGGGAGGACATGGTCACTGAATATGTACATACCTATACCTGGATGAAACCCCAAAACTGCATTTTTCTAGATTGTAAAATGAATGATGGAGACAAAGTCAAAGAGTCTCTAGTCTTTAGGTCTTTACTTTTCTTAAGTTAAAACAATTTATATTCTTTAAATAATGGTAATTGACTTCTCAAAGCTCAGGGATCCTCAATTGACCTTTAGTGACAGAATCTTACTCTGGGGATGTTGAGAAAAGCCTACGGATCCTTTTGGGGAGATTGATCCCACAGCAACAATACTTCTATAATAATGAGTAGAAGTTAAGAGTGTCGGCTCTGGACTCAGGTAAAGTTACTCAGTGTCTCTAGTCTCAGTTTCTTCATCTGTGAAGTGGGAGTAGTAAATGTGCTCATCTCAGGGTTTAAAAAGAAAATGTAGATAATCACATAGCACAGAGAAAGAATGCAAGAAAATGCTCTAAAGATGTTAGCTATTATTGTTAGTAGCATAGAGTTAATGAGCTGAGGAAGTGTATCATTACAGTTATGGTGTAAGGGATATAACTTAATTTATACCACATCTGATATCATGAGCCAGGTTATTAAAAAGGCTTGTAGTGTTCTTACCAAAAACAGCAACAAAAAACCCAAAATCTACTCAAAATCATAAAAGATGACCAAAAGAACACAGAACTGCAATGAATTAGACAAAATTACAATGCTAACCCATTGACTATAAAAATTATTTTCTACTTGAGAAGGAAATAAAAGCTAATGCAATGAATAGAAGTGAAATAAAATAACCTTGAAAGTGATGATTAACTGATGAATAGATGATTAGGAAACTCTAAAAATGAAATGTGACCTAGATAAAGTCTTTTGGCAAATGTTTGAGTTCTTAAGAGATACTAGATGTCGTATAAAAGAACTTTCAGCCTTATACTGAGACTTTAAAGCAAGCAAGCATACAAACAAACAAACACAACCAGACGTATCAGAAGATGCTTAGCTATATAGATGAGCCAGTTAAAATCTCTTCTCACCCAAAGTAATACAATTCACTGCATTAGCTAGAAAAGGTGAGCCCAGACTCGGGATGTGACATATCCAGAAATGTCAAGCAATAAAGGGAAGGCATTCACTTTATTACCATGAAGATCCAGACCCGGTTAACAATCTTACTACCCCTGACCAATGTATCATTCATTTGCTGAAAAAGTCCCACAAATTTAACATGATAAAAGATGAATCAGAGCTCTTGAAAAAACCATTAGGTCTTAAGTGTTAATTTCCTTAGTGAAATCATCACTCTTATCACCTTGTTATATATGAATCATGGCTATAAAGTGAGAAAGCACTCGGAGACAAGGAGGGCTCAGTTTTATATCTCCCAGCCTAGGTCAGGTCCCTAAACTTCTAGTAAAATCTACCAATTTGTAAGAGCCTATTGAGAAGCCCTGAAAAAAAGGGAAGGAAAGGTCAGGATGGGATGGATATCTGAACAAATAAAAAATGAAGACATATTTCACAGGGATCTCATTGACTTTTAGAAACACTTTGAACAACAGCCATGGCCACTGGGGTGCTGTAATGACATGCCCCATTATAAAATGTAACACTAAGTAAACGTAGGAGTGGAAATTTAACAATTGAACATTTAATGGCTGCAATTATGGCAAAAGAATAATGAACCTATTAGACAGGAGAACTGGCAATTACTCTACAGCTTATTGGAATACAGCTGTGAAAAAGTAATACAGCAGCATACTTAAGAATGGTTATTAAAAGAGGATAATGCATTTTGTTTACACTGACAGAAGCAATTTTTCTTTTGAAATGAAATGGTGCTTTTGGCTATCAGACATATGAACTCAGATATGATGAATCCTACTATTTAAAGGTAATGCACTTTCAGATATGCCTCTCTAGCTATAAATGATGCCTCCGCTAAGACCATAAGGGTGAGATTTTTTTGGTGGAAGAAATGGAAGAAGATGTCAAAATGGACTTATAAACACTAAATAAATCTCCTGTAGAAAAGTGGGCTAAATTTTAAATGATCCAAATAGCTGCAATAAATGAAACAGCTGTAAGTTCAGAGATGAGAGTTGTCAAGAGAAGGTGTTGAGAACAATTACATGATCTACGAAATCATCATTTTGGTGTCCAGGAGTGATGGATGTGTCCCATTAAATTTTCAAATGTATACACTTCTAAGTACAATTTATATGGCCCTCTCCACTTTCAGATATACCTTTCCAAATGTAGCTATCAGAACCCTGGGACTCAGCCAAACAGCAGACTGGCTGAAAACAATAATCAACATAAAGGGTCAGGCACTGAAGCGCAGTTGAAGTATAAGAAAAGTGTCCTACTTAGGTACAGTTGACAGAATGGAGAAAGGATTTGGGTCCCTCAAGACTGAGAGGTGTGCCTGGACACTGGTTTGGGGGTGGAGGTGGGGGATGTAGAAAAATACATTCTGCAACAACCCATCATGTCTGGCCATTATCAAGGTAGGTTTCAGGAATATAAAATAGAAAGATAAACACATGCAATTTGCAGCAAGGATGGAGCTGGAAGGGATCATGCTCAGCGAAATAAGCCAGAAAGAAAAAGAAAAATACCGGATAGTCTCACTCATAACAGGAATCTAGAAAACTTAAATAAGGGACCAGGAAAAAGAATAACTATAAGAAAGAAAAAATCAACAAGAAACTATGAAACAGAGACACACTATGGGGTGGGGGGAAGGGGTCAAATTGCAATTGCAATTGCAATTGTTTGGGGAATATAAAACAAAAAAGGAAAAAAAAGAAAAAATACTTTGCAACAAATAAAACCATATTTGATGGATTAAAAAAAAAAGAAGTGTAAATGTCAAAGAATGCTCGAAGTACCGAGAAATTCCTTGCAGAAGTCTTCTGGTCCATCCCTTGGTCTGTTGGTAAGATAAACCATCCAATTAGACAGAGAGGAAAAAAAAAGACAGAATTCTACATTTTGAGCATTTCAAGACTGTTTTTGTGATAGTGACAACAATTGTGTACTTCTCTCTCAGTGGGTAAAATTTGTTTGAAATTCAAGTTCAGGTCCCTTTTCCAATAGTTCTATAATTTTATAAGATTTGATTAAAACCTGGTAACAAGGGCTTGAATTTCAACTTCCCCAGAAGACCTGTTAGTACAGATACCCCACACGCTCCAGTCTGCATTTGCAGAAATCCAATCACATGTCAGGAGTACCAAGTCAGCTGTGCTCAGTGTGCCTTAGATAACAAGCTTATGTGGCAAGGGACTGCTTTTAATGGTGTGTTCTGTCTTGTCTAGGACCATTTTGATGTCTGACACATGTAAAAAGAACAAAGCAAATTATCTTTTGACCAGAAAAGAAGTTGCTTAAGGCAGGGAATGAATGGACGATAAAAACAACAAGATTTTTTTTTTATAGTTTTAGGGTCATAGAACTGTTTTGAGAATCTAATGGAATCTGCAGACAATCAACCAGAAAAATCACATACATACTAGTTTTGCATGGAATTTCAGGGCTAGACACGTAGTAGGTTTGCAATCCTAGATTGAGATTTATATAAAAATGACTGCTATGAAAATCTGTGGCCCTGTATCCAGGTAAAGCTTATGAAACTGTCAGTTCTCAAATATTTCATTTAAGGAGGCCAGTGATGGTTGAGAAATGAAATCTATGTAATTGAAACAAAATGATTGTGGCTAAGTGGTTTTCTTAGTCTTCCGACCAAGTTAGATTTTAACAGTTTGGATTTCACCGTCTCTTTCTTCCATGTCTATACCGGTAGAGGGGTGACAGGGAATAAGTGTCCAGTGTGTGGACAAAGAATGAGGATTTTAGATGACCAGCTCCTGAATAATGAAAGTTGTCTGTTAGTCTTGAGCTAGGATGAAACATTAGAGGATGATTTTATCCATTTTTTCCCACCAACTCTGGTCTTACCTCTGAATCAAACTTCTCCCTATCCAAGTTCCAGATAATGGGAAGGAATGAGAACCCTCCCTCTCTCCCTCCCTCCCTCCCTCCATTCACTCATACAAGAACCAGGGTACAGGCCTGAGGTGGGGGGGCGGTGAGAGGATTCACCAGAGACAGAGTGGGGAACAGAACAGGAAGACTGACTGAAATACTCTGCTTAGGGGAGCAGTGGGCAAGTCAGGAGAGGTCTGCTGTGCCATGTGGGTAGCTCCCTGGCTGGGGATTGAACTCTTGCTGCAGTGGCTGCAGATACCTTCATAGGTTGCGTCTTAACCCCTCGTGCCACCAGGGAGGCCCGAGAACCCTTCCTTTAGAGCAGCCAGTGAAAAGGGACTGAGGAGTCTGGTCCCTTCATCAGGTTTCTCCAGGATCCTCCATTATCTCACTGCCCTGCTCTTGTTTTCATAGCTGCCCTACTCTGCCTACACAGGTTGACACTTGGTTGGTTTCTTCTAGGACCTGGGGTTTGGTGTCAAAACCAAAATACTACTCATGACATCTGTAGTAGCCTGGATGGAGCTGGAAGGGGTTATGCTAAGCAAAATAAGTCAGAAGGAAAAAGATAAATATCGAATGGGTTTCACTTATATGTGGAAAATAGAGAAAACAAACAAAAGGTCAGGAAAAAGACAAAACCAGCAAGTTGACCATAGATCTGAGGCCTACTGCAGGGGAATGGGAGGGAGAGGGGTCAAAACAGGGATGGAAGAGCACAAGGTGATGGTACACAGGGAAGACTGTGGTGGTTCATGGGTGATATGGTGGTGGGAGAACTATGGGGACTACAAAGATATAGGAAAATTGAAAAAAACAAAACCGTTCACCCTGTTTACTTTCTAACTTGGTTTGCTCTTTGATTTGGTTCTCTGGAAATGTGATTTATGCTTCCTTGAGTGAATTCTCCTTTTTTGCTTTGTAACTGCCCAATTAATGTGCACTTTCCAGATGATGAAATCCAGAGGGGAGGGTCTGAGAGCAGTCCTGGCCTTGTGTTTCCTGCAACCATTATGCTCCGCCACTTCGGGGAACAGGCAGTGAAATAAAGGGGGGAAACAGTGCTTATTGAGGTGGATCAGGATGTGGAGAAGGGGAGGTGGGTACTTGTACAAAGTTCTAAAATTTAAAGTGCTGGTTTCTCTCATTAGAAAATACAGAGAGTTCAGAGAGAGCTTTAGAGATGAAGGTTAGAAAGAGGTCATCCTTCCTGTAATTTTTGGTTTGTGCACCACCATTTCAGATCACAATGGCCATTGTGCTGTGAAATAATTCTTTTTAAAAGTATCATAATTACCTTATAAATAGTGCAATTATATTTCTTTCTATATGTATTAAAATATTCAGTTTTTAAGTGAGTATCCAGCTTTGTTGTTTATCTTTATATGCTTGGAATCTAAAAAATCCTAGACCTCCATATATTCCTGAAATATTCCAGCCTTGTATCTTTTTCTGAGACGAAAAATGGGTAAAGTGAAATAAAAAAAAAAAAAAGACAGTACAGAACTTCCGGTTTAGGTGCAGAAATGTTCCCTCCTGAACCTTTTACCATCCCTTCCAGCTCTCCTCACAAAAACTGAAATGCTCCTTTTCCTTTTGCACTCTGTTGCCTGATTATATACTGATGAATACATGCAAATTAATATATATGCAGAGGACAAGACATGGCTTCCTTGAGAATATTGTGAAGGTTTTTATTAGACACTGAAATACAAAGTGCCCAAATTCCCTGATTTCATGACTTCATATATTAGGGTTTCCATAAATATTTGTTATATTGAATTCAAGAGAGTGAGCTTTGAAACTGGTACATTTTCAACTCTCTCTCCAAATGTCCACAGCAAGGCAGTGAATAAGAATCCAGGTATTCCTATGCATGATCTGGGTGATGAACTGGCCTCTGCTCACTCAGGTCTCATCTGGTCAACCTGGTGCATTGTGTGCACAAAGAAATGTTTGACAATTTGAAAGACCTCGATTTCTAACCCCAACTTGCCTTCAACCAGTTGAGTAAGTCACCTTACCCTTATGAATTTTGTTTCCTTCTCTCAAAATAAAGATACTGAATTATGACTGTATGAGAGATGTTTTCCAAAGCTAAATGGGATACTGTGGTTTTAATTATTGCTCAATATGATGTTATTAATGCTATATGACACAAAAATTCAATCCTATGTATTTTGTCATCTGAGTCGACCACATCAACATTTCGAAAGCAAATTAACATTTCTACCCATGCATGCAACAGTGGCGCCTTGTTTTTCTGATTGCATCAACAGCTGATTTTCACTTGGCATGTCACTACAGAGGTAATGGCAGGTAGGTTTGAGGGACAATTGAAGAAGCAGGGCTTGTGATTCTTAAGGAACATATGCAAATTGCTCCGCAAAACCCAGTCCCTTCCTAGATTGCCACGATGAGATTTTTAAAAGTCTGATGCCAGCCCTACCTCTGGAGATTATGATTACATGCTTACACACATTTTATCATATCACAGTGGGATCTGGTTGAAAGCACCAACCAACTGTACGTTCTCCCTTTAGTATTTTCAGCCACGCAGTAACGGCACAAGCTGTTTTCTTTAGGAAGTGCATTTTGCTGACTTGAAAATACAGAAATAAAGCTGATGTCTGGCAAACAAGGAACTCAGAAAGATGATTAATAAGAAAGAGGAAATTATGCAGCAACAACATATCTTTAGGAATGTGCTCCTGTAGCTAATAACAGAGGCAAATATTTTGGAATTTGAATTGGCTCATAAATGCAGCGATCAGTCGAACGAGAGTAGCTTCATTCTTAGGGAATACATATATTGCTTTGAGAATAAAATATAGTTCCTTCTTAATAAGTGATGAAGATGTGTTGATTATTGGTGGAAATTTGAAGAAAAAAAAAAAACAGTAAGAAAACTCTTTAGAACTCCTTCCAGCCTATGCCACTCTAAGAAAATTGCGTTATACAGAAAAGAACAGCCCAGCAACTTGTTTGATTAGTATGCAGCATCAATGCTGCAATATTTTCTTTGCAAGCATTCAGTGTTCCTGGTGAAGAAAGTAACTGTTTACATCCAATGTAACCTTTCCTTGGCTTCCTTCATCTTTAGTGGACTTTGAGAAAAGAACATATTTCTTTTACAAATATAATACAAAAATTCGTGCCCCAGGGAATACCTCTGCCCTCTTCAATCTGACAAATTGATGCAAGACCTTTATTTTTTCCTCATTTTCTCTCTCTATTGCATATCACTGCCTATATCCCCGCTGGTGTATTAATAATATCTAATGATAATTATGTTAGTAATGTTAATAAAGTATTTTAATTCTCTTTCCCAATTAAATCAATTCCCTTGTGCTAAAAAGAAATCATTAGTAATTCCACATTGACTCACAAAATTTTCCAATTATTTTAATGCTGAATTTTCAGACTTCTGCAGAGATGTGGTAAATAAATAACACCTTTGTATGTGACATTTTAATTTCAGCTTCTACGTGTGGGTTGCTGAGGTGTTACAAGGAACTGGGACTTTGTATCTTTGTCAATTTCAACAAAACACTTCTTTAGTAATATATAAAAAGTGGGAGGGAGATTGTACTTTTCCATCAGTTTCTTTCTAATATTTTAACAAGCCATGTTCATCTTTTATTGTTTTCCTTTGTCTTACTGTATAGCACAGCCTCTTATCAGAGCACAGCCTATTAAATACCGTCAACGTTTATATCTTACTCGGGCACAGTTCAGTGGGTGACGTGTACAATTCTGTGTGACTCTTACCCTAGCTAGTACCTGTCTCTCAACCAGACTATTTCCACCTTGAAACTTAGGAATCTCAGAACACTTTGCTTATGATCTTTTCACTGGCAGAGAGAAAGAGGGTATAGAAATGCTTTAATTTTCCATTAACAGGAACCTGTCATATGACTTAGATACATGAGGGCAGAGAAATACATGGAAGTACAGAGTTGTTTTGAGTACCAACAGTCTCTGAGCCGTATCTTAAAAATTATAATTATCTCCATGGAGGAAAGGAAAAGGCAAAATTCAAGTTATAACTAAAAAGAATGATACTTCTCCCAAGAGTGTGGAAGGGTTTTTCAATGAATAGGTTCTAGACATTCAAAAATATCAAACATTCTGTCATTATCAATGCCCATGTCATATTTGTATGCTGGGTATTTCCATTTTGGAAAGAGCTTTGGCATACTAAATCCTTAGAAATATTTACAGTTTCTGACTCATAAAATTGCTCAGTAAATATTTGTTGAATCAATGGATGGATTGCCATTCATTTCAAGCTACTGATAACCTTGTATCCCATCACTGGTCAACTGACAGGGTCTCTGATAAAAACATGACTTTGGTCACAGACTATGTTGCCAAAGTATGTAAAGATCATTGGGCAGCAAATGAGCAAGTTTTCTTTCTTCTTTCCTCCCTGCTCTGGATCTGTTCTCTTAGAAGGAAAAGACATGCAATGGTAGCCTCCTGGTATTGATTAGGGTGAATTTTAATGATTATTATAGGTAAACTGCAACAGGTGTAAAGTATCTTATCATTGATGTTTATTCCTTACTCTTAGCACCCAGTACAGATTCCTATACAAGCAGGCTCTTTTGTATGTGACAGCACCTAAACCTCCTTCTACCTAAAGGTCCAGAACCTTCTATTTGTGTCTACTGTGTGATAATGGGGGACCATCTCCATTCAAGCCAGCTGAAAGTGGAATGTATCACAGGAGGTCTTATTAGGAAGGGTTTTATGATAGATATTTTTATAGGTCTAGAGATTGTGTACATCTTTTCCACCTATATTTCACTGGCTGAAATTCAGTCCTGTGATCATATCTGATTGTGAGGGGATTGGGAAATGTTTATTAACTATCATTCCAAGAGGAAAAGCACAACAGTCTGACACAAAGCTAACAGATATTTAATAGATATTGCATTCATTGATTTACTACACTTGATCTTAGCCAAAAGACTGAGAAGCCATTGTATTCTTTGATTTAATAGATATTGTATTCATAGATATTAATTACCAGAAAATCTCAGCAACTTGTTATTAGGACTTTAAAGTTTTACTCATGTTATACTCAGATATATATTTTATCTATTAGTTATTTTTTTCTTTTTCACAAGCTAAGCTGTCACTACTGGGTGATGGAAACAGAAAAGTAATCAGATTTTAGCTCAATTGAGTGTTATACTATCGTAGAGGTCTTCTTATCTAATGGTCTCAATGGTATCATATTTGGTTGGTTACTGGAGAAACTTAGTAAGGCAGAAACTCATAAAAATAGATTCATAGATACATTAAAGATTTTAACTTAAAACATATAAATACACATTATTTTGTTAAAAGCTAAACAGCTTTTAATATAAATTCAAGATTTATTTGTGTATGAATGTATTGATTAAAGTACATCTTATCTTTCTTGAGTAAACTACATGCATCATGTGTTTTCTGTAATTTTCAGTATCAATTTTCTTTAAAAGGAACAAATCTTCAACTTCTTCCATCTTTTACAGTTATCTCTTCCATACCTAATTTGACAGTCATTTAAAAAATGACATTAGTACCAAGATCTTCCAGGACATTCATATGTAATCCTTTATTTTGTGGTGAAAAATATCAAAACAAAAAATTTTTATCTACAATTAAGAAATGTACACATCACTTAGCTTTAGAAATAGAGCATTACTGTTCACTAACAGCCATAGTGGTTCCCCCTCCCAGCACTACCCACCCATCTCTTCCTTTTGGAATAAATTCTATTTTGATTTTTATGTTAATACATTCCTTGGTGCCTAGTGTAGTTTTTCTAGATATTCCTGAAAATATATGTTTTGCTATTTTTGCACATTAATTCCATGTGATTGTTCATTCAAAATTATTCCTTTGAAACCCATTTGTGTACATGTGTATTTCTGTTGTTCATTTATTTTAAATGCTGTGTCTTATTCCATATTTTGAATATGTCACAATTTATCCATTCTGTTGGTCATGAAATGTGGGTTGTTTCTAAGTTTTGCTACTATGAATATTCTTCTACATCAATATTTCCTAATTTACACTATTTTTTTTAACTAGGAGTTCTTTTGAAGTGTGATTTAAATTTCCAAACGTTTAGTGCCTTTTTCATTTTTTGTTATTAATTTTTAACAATATGCATTGTGCTTAGAAATTAGCTATATATGGTACTAATCCTTTGAAATTTATTGAGAATCTCTTTATCCTAGCGTATCATTAATTGTCATGACTATCCCATGAACACCAGAGAAGAATATACATTCTGGAGCTTTGGGGTACAAATGGTTTTACTAGTCCTAAATCATCCACAATACTGTTTACGTTTCTTCCATACCCAAATTGGCTAGTTAATCTATTAATTATTGAGGTCCCAATCTTTAAGTATCTCACTATGTTAGTGGATTGTCAATATCCAATTTTAGTGCTAGACTTTGAGAAGCAAATTGATGAGTCTGTTGCTCAAAGGCGAGATTCAAAGTGGAAATGAAAATCTAGGAATCCTTGCATATAGATGATGCTGAGAGCCTGGATAAGATCACACATAATGAATGAAAACAAGAAGAAAGAAGTCTGAGGATTGAGTTAGGAACACTGAGTATTTATAGACTGGAGAGATAGGGAGGGACAGACAATGGCTAAGTAAAAGAAAGAAGCAGGCCTCCCTGGTGGCGCAAGGGGTTAAGCACCACACTATGAAGCAATCCAAAGCCTCTGCAGAATGAGTTTGATCCCCGGCCTGACCAGGGAGCAATCCATTAGCGTCTCATAAGTTTTGTGTTGATGCAGCAGATGGCAGAATCTATTTAGGTTCTGAGACCTTAATGAAAAGGAACTTTAATACAATTAGGAAACAATACAGGAAAGGCAAAGAATATGGTTTCTAAATCAAGCACCCAAAGTTACTTGTCCCCTTGTGGGTAAAAGTCCACCCAAGCAGAGTTGACCCAGAACAAGGCCCCAAAGCCTGCCACAAGTCTAAAGTCTAAAGCATCTTCCAGTGGGAACCTACAGAAAAGATTCAGAAACAACCAGACAAGTTTGGGAGGAAAAGAGCAAAATCAAAATCAAGATAAAAGCTGCCATTGTCACCTCCCCACGGGTCTCTCACCCACATCTGTGTCAACCAATCCACCACCAAAAGACAAGTGCAGTTTCTTCACGTGTCTCGCAGCTCCATGTGCATCCTCCAGGTCTCCTTCTGGCTCTCCAGCCTGCTTCCTTCCTTCCTCCATCTCTTCTGCAGCTTCTTCTCTCCCTGCTCAGCTCCACCCTCCCTTGGGTGGGGCAGGAAACCTGAAACTTAACCTTTTTCCTGGGGACCACCCTGTTATACTATCAGTGCCAGCAAGGAATGAAGGGGGGTGGGTTTCCCCGGTGGCACAGCGAGTTGAGCACAGCGCTGTGAAGCTGTCCACAGCCTCTGCAGTGTAGGTCCAATTCCCAGCCAGCCAGGGAGACACCCACATGGTGAGGCAGACCTCTCCTGTCTTGCCCCGCTGCTCCCCTCAGCAGTGTATTTCAGTCAATCCGCCTATTCTGCTCCCCTCTGTGTCTCTGGTGAATTCTCACCCGCCCAAGCCTCTGGCCTGTACCCCAGTTCTTGTAAAATAAAAAACAAATCTTTTTTTTAAAAAAAAAGGAATGAAGGGGAAGGGACTCTCACATGAGCACCTGGGCTCTCTCTGCTCACCTTGCTGCCCATCCACCTTGAGCGAATCATAGCTCACACTCAGACTTTGGGATAACCTCCTTGGGTACTGATAAAGAGAGTGGAGCCAGAATCTTGGTGCCTTCCCAGTTTTGGTTCATAATCCCAAACCCTTCCTCTTCCACTCATGATGGAGCTCACAGCAACAACAATCTCATCAGCAATCCCTACTCTTCCTCCAGTGGACTCTTGCCCCACATTTCCTTCTAGCTTGAAAAGGCAAGACTTTTTTCTCTGCTTGCATTATATACTTTGACTTTAATGGGAAAAAAAAGGGAGAATTCTTCTCTAGCTGGTGGAGAAGCACTTGGTGAACAAAAGATGTATAAAAAGTGTTTTAACTTTTGATTATTAATAATTTTTCATGTTTGGCCTGTGAAGAAAGGTGAATTCGTCTTCTAAATCTTTCTACTCACACGTGCTTACATACACAAACTGGTTGTTGACTCTGGCTGGGAGGAAGATGGCTGTAATAGACAGATCTGCAGATTAAAATGTAACAGTTGAATGAAGGTGACATCTTGTTGGAAGCTTTGGGAACATCAGCATAAAAGGTGCTGCTGTTCTAACTCTCAGGGATATTTCTAGAAGGTTAAAGATATCAAGATAACCAGCACAAGGTCAGGTAGGTGAAGTGCTGCCCTCAGACCTTAGTAAAAGTTACCCTTGCCCAGGTCTTGTATCTTGCACTGTAGGGATCCGCAGCTCTGGCCCTTCACTGGCCCTGTCCCTCCATGTTGGGTTAGAAGTGCCAAGTGCAAAGGAACAGCTCAGCCAGGAACCTGCATCTCCCCCACATCTCAACTTCTAGGCAATGTGCCCATGATTCATGACTCAAAACATATTACTAAGATTTATGCAGTCTTCATCCCTGGATCTGTATTCCAAACAGTGGACCATACGTCAAATGAACATCTCTTAAATTCTGGGTGTGCCCATTGGTGGTGGTTTTGGGGGATGCGGCAGCAGGTCACAGAAGTTTCCAGACATGTATGAACAATGCAAAATATGGAATGGAATCAGAATGGGAAGAGTGAGGCAGGGGGCAATAGCTAAGATCTCCCTAAACCTCTGTATCATAATATGGGACTTGGAGATTGCAAAGCCTCTTCAACTCAAAACTAATATTTCAAGGTGTCGTGAAGAGACAGTCATCAAAGCAGTGAAATAGGGTAGTTTTCATTAACATTTTATCAGATTAGTTTATAAATTGAACACGTCGTATGTCTTGCTCTAGAATCTACAGATGTTAGGGATAGAGTGTAGGATTTATAGGGGAAGGAGACTGTTAAGGCTGGTGTGTGTATAAAATGATGTCATAAAACACTACATGTATAGTAAAATAAAAGACATAAAAACTAAATGCTTTATCAAATGCTTTTATTAAAACGCAGCATTTTGCTCTACCCCTACATAAGCACAGGGCCTGAGCAAAACCCTGACTGGTGTATTCATGGGGGGTGCTGCTAATCAGGCTGCTTTCTCACTCTCCTTCAATCCCCCTTCCCTCCCCAGACTGCATGCCTTTTACCACCCTCCTGTATTTTTCTTGCTTTCTTGCTGAGCTGAATTTTGTCATCTTACCAGTTCCCTTCCTCTCTGCATATAATAAAACCCCACTAGTCTTTCCAGTCTTAACACAAAGCCCAACTGTGGTGATTTCTGATCATCTGTTTATATTTCTGTTTCTCCCACCAGCATTTGAGCCCCTGAGGTGAGGGAGCATATCCAATTCAGCTTTGATTCTCCATGTCTCCTCCAGAATTCCACACATGCAGGTAGTCACTGGCATTCACTGAATGTCTTTAGGATAAATGAATATTTTTTTCTGATTCGTATAGCATATGCATCTAGCCTGATGGGTTTAGTCTTGGAAGATACACTGAGTGTATCAGCAGGAGGGCTATTTCCCCTCTGTATAGTCTGTCTTGCTAACTAATTTAAAATTCTAAAAAGAATGCTGTAGTTATCCTTTTATGAATCTTTCAGAGTAACTAGCTTAGTTGGTTCCTAATAATACCTTGTTAAGTTGATTAAAGGAAAAGAATGTGAAGAACACAATTTAGGATAAAAATGGGGATAGATACTTCTAAAGCGGTGGTAAAGAAAGACCTATGTCCATAAATATATTTTGCTAAGGAGGAAAGAAGACAAAGACTGGAGATTAGAAACTATCCCAAGTCCCTATAGTAAGAATTCTATTTCTATTTTCACTGTCCTTATTTTTAGAATTCAAAGTGATCTTTGAGGTGATCTCCACTGTCACCATTCTTTTCCCTCTTAGCATAGGCTGTCATGTTGCTTTACAGTTGCATATTTCTATCTAGTTTATACAAATTGCAAATATCTCCCTAAGCATCATTCCAGCTTGAAAAAATAATGCCACTGTATTATCCTTTAGACCAATAATAGAGCTGAAAAAATCCTCCTACTAACTCACACTGGCCTTTGGAATAATTTTTTCCTGAACATTAGCACAGCAGTGAATTAATTTCATTATGACTTTAATTAAGTTTTTCTTTAAAAAAAAACATAATCACAGATAATACAATTGAGATGGCTTAAAAGAATCAGTACCAAGCCAAAAGCTACACTATGATCAGGCAATACATCAGGAAAACACCTTTTCTCACAATTCAAGTCAAATAAAAATGAGGAATGAGGGAAATCCTCTGCAGTGATGCCCCTTTCACATTAGTGAGGAGTGAGTCCCAGACTGGAGCTGTTGGCAAGCAGAAACAGATGCAGTGAAAAGTGGGTCTGGTCAGGGGAGCAGGCATGTAGATGTGCAAGTATTTAAAATTTTTTATTACTCTTATTATTTCAATTCTAAGTGGACATTTTAAAAAATTTTCTTACATCGTTGTTCATTTTTGTTCAGTATTTGATTTCTCCCCTCAGGTATAGCCCCCATTGTTCTCTCACCACCACAGCACCCATGATCCATCACCACAGGCCCTTGTGCTCTTCCCTCCCTGTTTTGACCCCTCTCCACCCCCTTCCCTGCTGTATACTTCAGAATTATTGCCAACTGCATGCATTTTTAAATGAGAGAATTGCTCACAAATTCTACTTATGAAAACCTTGGGTAGTTTAGCTTCTCTCTATTTCTTCATGTTTTATTGCATGGTATCATGAAACCAGGATTAATGTGCAGTGTTTTGGACAGCAGTCGATCTCAATGGGTGTAGCAAATAGGCTCAACCTTGAAAAAAATTTTACAAGGAAATATAAAATTATATTCCTATGGTTAAAGAAAAAAATTGCCATCAGTCACAAAAGCTTCAAAAAGAAATGACATATGAAGTAAATGTTGGAGGACAATTTTGAATTCCCAGGAAAAATTTGAGGCAACACTCTAGATTAAACATTCTTATTATTCCAGGGGGAATTCAATGGGTAGAAATATTAGAGGAAACTTTAGGTCATTGGAAGACATGTCTAGCCACCAGAATTGAGAAGGATGAGACAGACTAGTGAACTCTCCATACCTGAAGTAGTCAAGAAATACTTCCACACTGTGGAGGTAGAGTGTCTGGGGTTGAAATCCAAGCTCTGCCCTTAAAAGTTGTGCCTTTTTTTGCCTCAGTATAAAATAGAGATATAGGCAATGCTTACCTTGTGGTGGTTGTAAGGATTAAGTAATTAGCAAATGTAAAGTATATTGGTGCTATCAAAGCTTCAGACATTGTTAGTGGTAGTATGTCTTGGAATGGGTTGCTGTAGAAGGAATTCACATTTTGGGGTTTGGTTGGATAGTCAATTAGGGATCTACCTCCGCTGAGATCCCCTGATTCTATGGTTTTATATTTCCTGAATTTAGGGGATTAAAATTGCCAATCAATTGAGCATTGGCTGATACACTTTTGAAAAACAACGAAAGCCCATGTTTCTCTAAAATTTTTTTAACTAACCATCCTTTTAAAATAGTAATAGGAATAAAGACTAATCTACTTTATGATGCAGCAATTTCACTCTTTGGTAACTACCTAAAGAATGCAAACACATTAAATTAAGAGAAAACATTGGATTATGGTGGAAGACTAGAGCACTTTGGTGGTGGAGGAGGTATGTTTACCACAACTGAGGGAAGAAACCTTATACTGTCAAACATTAACAAGGATGTAAAACAGTGGTACTTCAATAAAAAGTGAGAATAAAAATAAATTTTTAAAAAAGGATAGGACCTCCCCAGTGGTGCAGCGGGTTGAGCGCAGTGCTGTGAAGCTGTCCGCAGCCTCTGCAGCATGGGTTCGATTCCCAGCCTGCCAGGGAGCAACCGACATGGTGCCACAGACCTCTCCTGTCTCTCCCTCTGCTCCCCTCAGCAGTGTTTTCGGTCAGTCTGCTTGTTCTGCTCACCACTCTGTCTCTCACTCCCCACATCTCTTGCCTGCACCCCAGCTCTTGTATACATAAATAAATACATCTTTGAAAAATAAAAATTAAAAAAATAAGCTCTCTGATATTCATTGCAGCACTATTTACAATAGCCAAATTATGGAGACAAACTAAATCCCCAAGGAATGAGGAGTAGATGAGAAATATGTGGTATATATACACATTGGAATACTATTCAACTAAATATTAAAAAAAGGATGAACTCTTGCCATTTTATGACAACATGGATGGATCTGAAGGGGATAATGCTAAGCAAAATAAATCAGGGGGAAAAAGACAAATGCTGGATGGTTTAATTTCTATGTGGAATATAGAGAAGCAAATCATAGGAGCAGATAAAATCAAACCAATAACAAAACTAACTGTGGAATCGAGGCTAGTAAGGTCGGGGGGGGGGGGACACTGTGGGGAGCATAGTAACCTATGGCGGAGGACTCTGGGAATTTTGGTTGTGGTGTGGTGTGTGGGCATGCACTGAGGAGTTGTGACGCTATGCATCTGAATCACATACAATATTGTAAATCAATGTTACCTCGATAATATATATCAATCAAAACATTGTATATTACTAAACATAGTAATAGATAGCATGTTTGAACAATTATTTATATAATTATTTTATGGCTTCTCAGAAAATAACCTCTAAAAACAGCACTTGGGCACCTAAGAGCAAAAAATGTAGTGATTAAAAGGAGAAGGGGAAGAGAATCAAAAATAAATTCATTTCAGAAAAGATGGGGCCAAAAAATGATACTTCTTCTGCTCATGGTGAATATGTCACCTGCTATAAATATTGAGTTTCATCAGGGACCAAGATGGAAGCACTGTTGAGCACCCTAACTGTGAGGTAATTTCTTCATTTCTTATTGCAAGCAGCTTCCTCACTATTCTCACTGCTGTGGTCTTCTCCGCCTCCAATGCATTTGTATACTGCTGCCTGAGTGTTCCTCCTAAAAGACCAATCCACCCCTGCTACAACTTCTCAACCCTTCCCATTTGTCTACAATTTTACAGGTAAATACTTTGTCTAACGACTCATCATCAACCATGATAAAGCCCAGACACCTTATACCTGTTTTCCAAGTGAGGCTAATCACCACTATGATGTTTGTTAAAATGCAGCATCCCAGGATCCTCCCAGATGGACTAAATGAGATGCAGCTGCACCCAGAGGTTAAGAAACTCAACCCACCTATTCCACTTATATTTGGCCTGACTACCACGAAGGGGGCGAGGGGCTTTTTTCATAGTAATTTAAATGCAGTACTGTTTGGCCCCAGCTTTCACATCACCTCTATATCCCTATCAACGGTGGCAATAGCAGCAAGCACTAACTTAACAAAGCTCCGATTGAGGCAAATAGCCAAAGATGGCCAAGCCTTGTTCCCCAGCACTGTGTCTTCCAGCTGAACCAGAGATATAATTCATAGCAACAAACGTGAAACTGCAACTCTTGACAGATTAATTCTATAACAAAAATCAATCATTGCACTTGTTGCCAGCATACATAATATTTTGAGTTTCCTGTCTAGCATCATGGAGAAACAGACCTCCTTGACCTTGACTACATAAAATGAATGCTCTGATACATTAATGTAATCAGCTGATCGCTGCCTGTGCCCTCCTCTTGGGTCTGCCTAATGGTGATCAGCCTTGAACTCTTATTTCCTCCTAAGCCAACCAAATTGCCATACTTACTAGCAGAAAGAATGTTTCTTCCAGGAGAAAATAGTCATAGTAACATCCTTAAAAGGTCTTACTTTTGGACTGGTAAACTCAGGCTATTTATCAGCTGATTTGCTTGCTATCTTTTCCCTGAGAAAATATCTACCAAAAGAGGAAAAAACACCTCCAACAACAACAAAGTCACACTGGAAAATCCCAGTTTGACTGGAGACAAAATACTCTCCTGTTCAGAACATACCTTGTTCATTCATTGGGTCAAAGAGGTTAAAGAGGAAAGGAAATATGGTCTGGGCAGGTGGCTGGCTGAGAGCATTGCCTGGTTAGTAAGCACACTGTAAAGGCCAGAGCCTGGGGGTGATGAAGTGGATGGAGAGAAGAAAAAGAACTTTTTTTTTTTACGATTAGAGAAGTTGAAAGGCTAAATTACACCTGACAATGTGAATAGCATTTGGGGTAGAAGAATCCACAGGAAAAAGGGGATTGATTCTTTTGCTGACTTGCTCACCATAGTATAGTCAAGATAGATGAGGACTTTCTCTGTCAATGTCATTTGAGAGACAGAACTTTTAAGTGGCTTAGTGTGAACTTCACTGAAAAGTATTTTCCCGGAAACCAGGACCTCTCTTGCTGATTCGCCCCAGTTGGTTAATTACAGATAAAACTCATGATATGGGCTGTGGGGAAGGAAAGCTAATGTGGACACTGTCCCCAGCAATCAATGCCTATAGAGAAGTCTGTGTCTCATGTCTCACCAGAAGCTCCCTGCCTGAGTGTTTTGATTAGGCAGGGATGGCTGAGGGACACACCTGGACTTGGATACCTGCGTGCCAAATGGAGATGTCTCATTTTTGAAGCTCTTAATTTACCATTTTATAAAATGATCCTGTGGCAACAGAAAAGAGCTAATTAAGCATTTCATTATCTGATATAACAAAGCATAAAGTGACAGTGAAAAAAAATCAGCATTGGGTAACATCTGTCCTACTCTAATGCTGAGATTTCACAGCTTAGGACAGCATCTGCAGATGGAGGTTTTTAAAAATTGAAATAGAGGAGTCTTCAAATAGCATGTTAAAGAAATACCTTCAGGGAATAAACTCCAGGTAAAGTTTGCTCTTCAAACCTGTACATAGAATTTACTGTTCTTAGAAATGATAGTGCATCCTCTGTACAAAGGAAATCATGTTCGAGTTGGCAGTGATTTAATGAATACAAGGAAATTATACTGGAATTTACTGTGTATTGTCTCTCTCATGCTCAAGGCTTTCCAAAGTGTCTTACTAACAAGCAATTAAAATGCTGAGAGACCAGGGATGGTGGGCAATGGTAAAATGTCTGCTCTTTTTTCAGTAGTTTACAAATTGTCTAGACTATCTCCTCGGCTGCTGGAGGACTGTTGATTGCTGATGTCATAGCTGTCTCTGCAGTGGTTTGAACAGGCAATAAGATCAGAACTTCTTGCTAGTTAGTGGAATTTAAGAGAACTCCATTTGTAGCCTCTTTCATTTATATTGTAGAAAACCATTATGCAGATAGGATCATTCCAGTATCCTAAAAGTGTGTTGCTCAAGGGCTGAGCACTCAAAAGTATATAGCAAATAAAATCACTTAGCTTAATTATTTAGTTAAAAAATAATTGGTGATCAATATAAATATTCTAACAACTTTACATGACTCCTTGGTATTACTTTTGAGAACATTTCATAAAGTATTCTCATTCATTCAATAAGTATTTTTTGAACACTTACTATGTGCAAGATTCTATTTTAGATACTTGGATTTCATCAGGAAAGTCCAAAATTCTCACCCTAAGGAAATTAAGTCATAGCTGGGAGAGACAGACCACCAACTTAAGCATAAATACTGTAAAAGAGAGTGAAGCTGAATAAAGGGGCTAGTGAGTATCAGGGAAGTAGCGGAAGAGAAGTCATTTTTCTATAGTTATTTAGGTAACGTTGCTTTACAGCACAGTAGATAACTTAGGGTATGTACAGGATTATCCTACTTTGCCTGGACTATTGCAGGGGCATTCTCATTTGTATTCTTATATTCACTCTTGGATCCTGGAGTCCTTTCCGCAAACATCCTGCTGAGTGTGAACCTCTTAAGTTGCACACCAAATAATGTCATGTTCTCTTTCCATCACACTTAAAATCAAAGTCCTTACCATGAACTTTATGATCTTGATCAACTACTTGTCCCTCTTTTTTTTTTTTTTAGAACCTTTAAACACGTAGCTCCAGCCTCCATGTGCTTCCTCCCTGACACCAACCATTCTCCCGTGTCAGAGCCTCTCTTTTATAGCTCCTACCTAAAATTCTCTTCCCTATGTTTCCACTTGCCTTGCTTTCCTACTTCACTTAGGTCTCTATCCAAATGATGCTTCCTTAGTCCTTGTGTGGCCATCTCCCTTTCTTTGCTATGCTCTTTTTAAACATAACACTAATCACTACCTGACTTTATGTAATTTCTTATTACTGCTTGTAGCCTCTAAAAAAATGCAAGTTCTAGGAAGACAAGGACTTTGTTTCATTTTATTCATGTATTTACTTCTAGCTGGTACAACAATATCTGGCACATAGCAGGTACTCAGTAAGTATATTTCAAATAAATAAATTATTGAAAGAAAACTCCAATCAATTCCATGAACACTTCAATGATTTTTAACATATTGGCAATTAGGGGTCATGGATTTGAATTTTGTTGGCCTCTACAAATGAGTAGAGAGGAACTCCATTTTGTATCCTTTTTTTTTTTTTTTTTTTTTTTTTTTTTTGCGTATACTGGAGCTCTTTTTCCAAGGGCAAAGGACATACGATTCAACCTAACCACACTATTTTGGATTTTAAATGGAAAAACTTTGGTAGAAAATAAAATCAGAGACATCTTCTGTTGTAGTGTAAAGGACACTGGCTATGCATCAAAAGGCCTGGGTTCACATTTATGATCTGCTACTTCTCAGTGCTCTGTGACTTTCTGTAAGTCACTATATCTCTCTGTTCCTTGGATGCCTAATTTTAAATTTGTGAGAAATCACACCTCACGTGCTCCCATCACCTCATTCCTTGAGGACCAAGCAAGTTATTTGGGATAGTGCTAAATAAATGCGCATAAATATTTTCTCTGGATGAAAAGAAAGCACTTGAAGATAATCTATGGAGGTGGCAAAGAGAATGCAGAAAGTTCTGCCACAGTCTATGCACCATATGGCTCTTTAAAATGTGTCCCTCAGAAAGAAAAATGAGATTGTTGTCGAGACTGCAGAAAAGACTCACTTCAAAAGTGATATTTCCAACTCTAATATGTCTATGATCAAACAATCAGTTTCTGGGGTAAAGGCCAGTACTCTCCACCAACTGACCTGGAGGCATGACATATATTTAATGTCAAGAGTGTGCGAGCATAAGCAGTTTCTGCCTATGAAAAATGGAAAATAAAAATCATGTCGTGAAAGAGACTAGACACCCCCATCTAGCTGGGAACTGAAGGAGAAATAGACTTCCAAAGAGCTCCATGATGTGACTGGCAAATGCCAACCATCTCTGGAGTGACCAGAGGTGGTATTTTAGACACAGCATGGTGAGTGTAAGCTGCAAGAGGAGCAGTATTATCTAGCAGGATGTGTATCTAGGAACAGTGGGGGAGCAGGGGCAGCTCCACACTTGTTTTTTATTTTATCCATTCTTCCTGGCAGCATTTTCCTGCTCCGATTCCCTCGGTCCTCTGTCACCTCCCTCTGATGATTCATGTTTCTGCTCCATGACCTAAGTCTATACATGACCCACTAGGGTCACCCTGAACCTGTGCCAATCTATTATATACAATGGCCCAGTTAACTAAAATAGCCTCTCAGTTTCCCAGTTCCAAATATTTATAGAGAAATCCCATTGGCCCTAAATGGCCAGGCCATGGGACTGATAAGTGATGTAACGCCTAGCACAGTGCCTGAAGAACAGACCATTAATAGTTACCAAATGGATGGAAGCCAGTATCCAAATCCTACTCCCCACTCCAAAGACAGTGTGTTCTCCATTAAACAGTCTGCTTCCATCTTAACTATCTTTTGTGAATTCTCCCTGAGACAAAAGGCTTTCTTAAGGTTATATGTTATCTCTGAAACAGAAACCATATATTATAATATTGAATAATTCTATCAGAGCATTGCTGGCAAAGATAATGGAACTTTGTAATTGTAACCATCCTCCTTGTCATGGGTAAACAGCAGGCTGGAATTTCCTTTGTGTTTGGCTGTGGAACACCAAGGGGGGCTAAAATTAATTTCAGTGAATCCTGGAAAACAAGAGTCCCGTTTAAGGTAATTGTATTGCTGTGACTGTGCCACATGGCCAAGGTGTCAGTCTCCTTTGCCGAGTAGAGCTGCCTGATCAGATGTGGACATACAGTGGCTTATACTGTGGCCACTCCTGAGATTCACCAGGCAAGCGAATTCAGAACCACTTCATGTTTCAAAGGCCAACTCAAAGCATAGATTGTTGAATATTGTTGTGATGCTACCTGCTACAGCTTCAAATTCAGCATAAAGTTAATAGACTATCCAAGGCAGTTATCTCAATCAAATAGCACAAAAGAACTTGTTCTGAGGCATTTCAATAGTAAGGCAGGCCTGCTGCATGAGTGGGGCCAGCACTGAAGCAGCTTTCAATATTTCAGGAGGAAAAATGACTTAATTGGACTTTACAATCTCAGAAATCCTGTCTCTATCTGTCTTTCTCTTCCCCTCCCCGTCCTACCACTTCTTCCTCTTACCCTTCTTTTTTTCTTTCCTGAGCTCACTGGAGCAGTGTAAGTTATAAACCACCAGATGTCTTACCCATGATAACTGTGTTAGTGAAGTTCTATTTAATTAACTCTTGGTGCAAAAAATTGACCCATTGTGGTTAATTTTAACCTTAAAAAAGAACTTCTCTTCCCTGGATTACTCCAGCAGCAAATGTCTTCTTATCATCCTATTAAACAATAGAGTAATTTTAAGTTATTTTTCATACAGTAGTAAATGCTTTGCTGCCTGCTTGCCCTCTTGCCTGCCTATGGATGCCAGGAATTGAGATGGGAAAAACTCTGGCCGAGGGAACAGGGGAAAAGCGTGCTGGAGGCAAGCTGGATTCTGTATTTTTGCATCCTGGGGCAATATTGACTATTAAACCATGTAGTTATGCACCTCTTAAGTGATCTGTTTATCCTTGAGGGTGGGGGAAGGGCTCTCACCTATTCTACTTTTAAATCATTCCATCAACCTTGTGTTGTAGTACCCCCCCAAAAACAAACAAACAACAAACAAACAAACAAACTAGTGGTAGGTAGCACATGCATGGTGGTTGGGGACAGGTCCACGAACAGCAGACTCATACCCACAAAGGGACCCATCTCAGTCAGTGGTATGGCCCAGAATGGAATCAGGAAGTTTTCAATTTCTCAGACCTCAGCATCCCTCTTTTTGAGATGGAGAAATTGATATAAACATGCTAACTGATCTCCAAAGTCTTTCTAGTTCAGCAATAACGTGTTGAGCCTGGAGCGTGATTTTAATTATTCTATTCACCCTTGCCTATTGCCAGCCCTCTGATTTTCCTCTTGAGATATTTGTTGTCTTAAAGCCCCTCCCCGCCCAAGTTTTAGCAACTTAAAATAGGATCAGGGTTGTCACATATCACATTGAAATTGTGTCTCTGTCACACAAAAGCACTCAGTTCTTTCAAAGGAGTAAGATGTAAAATAACTCCTTAATTAGTTTAGGTTGTGGCTGTATATGGGGTTTGTGAAGTGGGTGAAGGGAGGTAGAAGAGAATCATGTTATAAAAAATTCTCAAGTAGAAAAAAATGCTTAATGGAAGGGCCTTATTTCATAATACCTCTCTCTCTCTCTCTCTCTCTCTCTCTCTCTCTCTGTGTGTGTGTGTGTGTGTGTGTGTCTCTCTAGCAATTTAGTACATGTAACACAATGCAGACTTCAAAATGATATATCAGTAGCCATACGTAGGTAGCCTTCTTTGGTAAATTAACTTGGGGATTGGGTGAAAACTAGATCCCCTTGAAATGTGGCAGAAATACCCCTCTTAACCCTACAGCTTGTGGATAGCACATTTTCAACCACGTCCCACATTAATAGCTTATGTGGAAAAAATATCATCTTGGTTAGAGTCAGCTATATAGTTTAAACAACAAATCCTTCAGCCCAGAGATCACCCATGGGGCTTAAGGTCAGTGAATAGAATACCAATGTAGAGAACCTTACAAATCTGGAGAAAATTACCTTCAGCTGCATGAAAAGCATGATGAATTTCAAGAAATACCATTTTTATTTTTAGAATTCAATGACTAACACCCTATTTAACCTTGAGATGCTGATATTACAGAAGCCACGGTGTGGTCCAGCATTGGCATATATAATGATAAAGCTGCTTTGTCAGAGATAGATTTGTGTGAGGGTTATTATGCTATTCTTATATTAAGATTAAAAAAGAAAAATATGTAGGCGGGTAAGCAAATCAAGCTTTGTATTTTGAT
Organism: Talpa occidentalis; assembly: GCF_014898055.3. Classification (NCBI taxonomy): domain Eukaryota; kingdom Metazoa; phylum Chordata; class Mammalia; order Eulipotyphla; family Talpidae; genus Talpa; species Talpa occidentalis. The sequence goes on from NW_023605305.1 coordinate 48,765,801, forward strand.
CTGAGAGAGATTGAAAGACATTTTCCAAGGCAAAGTATTTTTCTGAGTTCTTTTGTTTGAGTGAATTGTCCCCCTCCTACACTTCTAAAGGCAATTTTGGATGCTGATTATAAGTTTAGGAAAACTTTTTTAGTGGCGTGGTTTCTACTTGGTAGGCCTGACTTCTGCTATCATCTATTTTCCTTTTGGTTTTTGCTTCTGAGTTACATGCATGGCTTTCAACTTAGGTTTTACAAACTTTATTTATTTATTTTTAAGATTTTTTTTTTTTTTTTAATTTATGCAATAGCTGGGGTACAGGCCAGAGGCGTGGGAGGGTGAGAGGATTCACCAGAGACAGTGTGGGGAGCAGAACAGGCAGAAGGACCGAAGCACACTGCTGAGGGGAGCAGTGGGTGAGACAGGAGAGGTCTGCTGTGCCTTGTGGGAGTCTCCCTGGCCGGCCGGGAATCGAACTGGCTCTACAGAGGCCGCGGACAGCCTCACAGCACCATGCTCAATCCACTGTGCCACCGGGGAAGCCCCAAGTTTTACGAACTTTTAAAATGAAGCCTTGCCTTGGAAACACAAGAGGTCTTGACACCCCTGATGGGGATTGAGCAATTCTCTGGCCTTGCTCAGTAGGGCAGTACCAGTTTAGAACAGGTTTGGAGTTGATGTCAGGTGAGTTTTCGTGTATCGTGGAGATTTTCAAGGAAGGTAATAGAGATGGAAATTGCTTAGTTGAGGCTGCAGTGACTTCAGGATGCTGTCAGGCCTCAGCTGTAAGCTTGCTTGGGTCTCCATGGCAGCAGGCGAGAATGCAGGTTATGAAGCCCATATGTGAGGAGCAGGAATGAGTCTTTATAGGCAGCAGGAGATACAAAGGTAACAACAGTGCAGGAGTCCAGGAGCAGCAGGAGCGGCAGCCTCCCGCCACCTCCCCACCCCAACCTCTAGGTTCTGGCCACAGTAGTGTCCCTATGCCTCATGAGAGGCCTGTGGGACCATGAGAGGTTCCCCTGGAGGGAGCCCTATTAGAGTTTCTATGATTTTACAGACAAAGCCAGAACAGGGCCAAGTTAAGGCCTAGTTTACAGAAGTATGTCTCCTACACAAGGGAGCTACACATCAAAGTTACATTATTATTTATTGCTTTCTACACAGGCAGACTACATCTCAAGGTTACATGTTATCTACTAGGCCACCTGTGCTGGAAGGTTCATGGGGAAAAACAGTTTGAGAAATTCTGAGAAAACTTTGGTTTCCCATGAAAATCAGATGCTACAGAAGCTAATACCTCTATGAGCTTCTTCCTCTGCTCCCTACCCCCTTTCCTGCACCCTCCCACATTGCCTTCCCAGGTCTCTGACCTACCATTTTAGCTTTTTCAAGATCCTTAATATCCTTAACTCTGATTTCAAGAAAATCAGAATAAGGACTTGAGTATGCAAGGCTCATTTCCAAGGAGGGAAAATGTGAATAGTTAGCAGGACAAATGAAACCAACAAAAGGAGCGTGTACACCCAAGGAGTGGGGAAAAAACAAAGTTAATCAGAAGCTGCAGAAGGCATGAGGAAGTAGAACAAGGGGATGTGAAAATCGGAAGGAATCTTGAAGAGAATTCTTATATTACAGATTGTTTCCAGATGTACAGCCCATGTGTTTGGTGAAAACTACATTACATCATCATGATTCCTCAGAACTGTTACCAGAAAACTTTAGGGAATTAAACACATTTAAAAAAAAAAAAAAAGTCACTTCATCTTTTCTTTGTTTTGGTGGTGGTAAAATATATAACATAGAATTTTATATTTTAATCATTCTAAAGGTATGATTCAATTCAGTGGCATTAATTACATTCACTATGTTGTACAACCACCACCACCACGATCCATTTCCAAACTTTTTCACTACACTAAATAGAAGCTCTATCGACATTAAACAATAATTCACCATCCTCCTTAACCCCCCTCATTCCCAAGTAACCTCTAATATACTTTCTGTATGCTAGAAATTCTGTAAATTTGCCTATTCTAGATATTTCATGTAAGTAAAATTATATAATATCTGTCTTTTTATGTCTGGCTAATTTCACTTAGAGTGTTTTCAAGATGCATCCATATGGTAGCATTTACCAGACTTTTTAATCCCTGAATAATATTCCATTTTCTGTATAGAGCACTTTATGTTTGTTTCATTAACACTGAGTTGCTTCTACATCTTGGTTTTTGTGAATAAAGCCACAAATACTTAGTCTTTTAAAATTTAACAATAGCTATTGTTCTTTCCTGTAAGGTTAGTACTCTTATGGTCTGTTTTTAAATATCTTTGCTGGGGATAAGAATTTCCAGATCCATCCCCATCACTTATTATGATGGGAACAACATTCAGGAAAATCACTACCAACCTTGTCCTTGGTCAACTAAAATGTGATTTTCTTTCTTTTTCTGGTAGGGTCAAAATAGGTATATGAAGTTTGTTAGGGAAGGGAACTGAAACTCCAAAGTGATATCCCATCATTGTGTAAATAATTTTTTTAGATTACAAATTTACAGATGGTGATGGGAAATAGCACTTCCATATTAGTGAATGTAAGATGAGTTTTTAGATTGTGCAAACAGGTAAAGAAGAAATCCATCACTTGGGAGAGGGGTTTCTCCAGGGGAAAAGGTTGAAGTTACCACTATAGCAGAAATGGAGATTGCAATCAGAGTGCTGTGAGTCTGGAAAGAACCTCGCAGTTTCCCAGGGAGAGATGCTAGGTCTGGGGCTCTGAACACAACTCTGCCACTTTCTAACAGGGTAAAATTGGTCTCATTTTCCTCAAGTGTCAAATGGGCTTGAAACTATCCATTCTATCTAACTTTTGCAAAGGGTGTTAAAAAGACCAGGTGAAGTAAGAGTTTTGACAGTACTTTGTAAAAACAATCCAGTTACCCCTATGTAAGGGATTGCACTATTATCATTCTTTTGAGCCCAGTAAAATGCCTTATAATGTAGAATATTCCATATAGGCAGACATTCAAGAAATTGCAGCTGGCAACACATATTCATTATTCAGTGTGTTAAGATATCATGCCGGGACTAAGGAGACAGAGGTAGGTGTTTCCCTTGAAGAACTCTGAATTCTTATGGCTTATAAACATGATCCCCACTAGATATGTAAACAGATTATTTGAATGCCAAGTAGAAAGAGCAATAATTGAGGAGCACACTGGTACTGGGTACTGGGGGAGCACAAATTAGTTTCCTAATTTGGCCTAGGGAAATGAAGAAAGACTTAGTAGAGTAGTTGAGACATATAGAATGATGGGTAGGGAAGGTGCATTTCCGCAGTGATAATCGACTCTTCAGTATTGTCTTTCAGGAAAGAGATCTGTTCAGAAAGAAGTAAAAACCATTTTAAAATAGGGAATGTGCTTTGTGCCAGAGTAAGTTTTGGCATTTCTCCCTGTCACTGAGAGATTGTATTTTTGATAAAATTTTGGAAATTGTATCTAACATACCTTATAGTATGGTGTTATAGTTAGCATCTTTACAGAAATTGTCTGGAAGTTGAGCATTGGTAGTGAAGTAATGAAATTGAGAGATCAGGAGAGGATATGAATTGGCATCAAATTCAGGCATCAACCAAGGATGGCAAGGGGAGCCTCAATAGAGGATTCTAGGCACAATGAAAGCAGGAAGAGGGGAATTGACATTAGGTAAGGATGGGTCTCAGTGGCTATAATGTTTTTGTCTCACCAAGAAGTAGAAGGGGATTAGATGCAAAATTCCATATGAAGCATAAATGTGTCTTTTTTTTTTTTGTCTATTTTGTCTTTTAGGATAGCAATCTTGGTGCAACACTTTTGGGCAGGTGGGGAGGGTGTTGATCTACTGCATGTGTCTGCATGGGGAATACCTCTCAATGCTCCCTTCCTTGTGGGGGGGGGGCTCTGCTACCATTTTAATGGTTGGGGGAAGCAGCAGGACAGATACGGCCATTCTTTCTCTTCCCTTTGGAAGCTGGCTGCCCTCGGGACACACACAATCTGTTAATCCTCCACTTGCATAGTTTTAGGAGAGGCCCAAATGGAGGTGTAAGAGGCTCCATTGTTCATTGAAGCTCACCATTCTTTGGGACAGCCATCTTTGAACTTCAGTTTTGCCTCCATCATTTCATAAAGAAGATGTATTAAATTCAAGTATGTTAGTCATTGTTATTGGAGGGTCTTTAGGTTGTTATGTAATCTCATTGCAGAAATACTAATGGGCCAAATCAAGCCTTGTGACAGGACATGATTTAGGTTGGGGAAGCAAATGGCAGAGTGAATCTTCAACCTTGAGTATAGGATGACCTTGTCTGATCCTGCCCTGTACCATTCTTCTGGGGGAAAATTCTTCTGGGGGAAATTCTAAATTGCCCACTAGTAGTTGGGAAAGGATGATTTCTTCCCTCAAAGAAATACCACACCACTGTTCAAACCTTAGATCTGGAAACATCTGAGATAGCTTCACTTCAACTTTTTATATGAAGAAACCTTAAATAATTGATGCATTTGGAGGCACTGAGTTCACAGTGTTCAATTCCTTCCTCTCGCTGGAGTGTTTGGTGGCAATTGTTGACAGAAAGTGTAAATTACACTCTGCTTTGCTCCTTGCCTCCAGGGAAGGCTGTGTTTGTTCAGCACTTCCGGTGAAGGTGGATGGGCAAGTCTGTTGAAATCAGGACTAAGTATTAGTCAATCTACTGCCTCGACTACTAGGTCTACTGTTTCCAATATCAGTTTTCAATATAATTTGCCACACTTTTAGGTCTCTCTATTTATTCAGATTTAACCTTCTTATGCATTAAATGGGAGGTTTTCCTCACTCCTTTGGCCCAGGCTTTATCATGTGGTACACAAATGAGGCTGTACTTGCCACATCCTGGATGTTGACTCTGCCAGCCTTGTGCCCCTGGCCAGAGTCACCTCTCAACCCAGGCTGGTGTTGATTTGGGAAGGGTTTTGCATTTTTTTTTCTATTTCTTCTCCATCTCTTTCACGATCTCAGAAGCTTTCTGGGTCTTGTGCTCAAAACTTTGCTAGACTTAGGGCCTCCCTGGTGGCGTAAGGGGTTGAGTGTCAGCACTATGAAGCAATCCAGAGCTACTGCAGCACAAGTTTTATCCCAATGCACGAGTTCGATCCCATTGCCCGAGATCAATTCTCTGCCAGGGAGCTGACCCACATGGCGAGGCAGACCTCTCCTGTCTCACCCTCTGCTCCCCTCAGCAGTGTATTTCAGTCAGTCTGCCTGTTCTGTTCCCCACTCTGTCTCTGTTTGAATCCTCTCACCACCTGCACCTCCGACATACACTGCAGCTCTTGTGTGCATAAATAAATCTTTTTTTTTAAAGATTTATTTATTCATGCATACAAGAGCTGGGGTACAGCCAGAGATGCAGGGGGCGAGAGGATCTACCAGAGACAGAGTGGGGAACAGAACAGGCAGACTGACTGAAATACACTGCTGAGGGGAGCAGAGGGTGAGACAGGAGAGGTCTGCCTCACCATACGGGTTTCTCCCTGGCTGTCCGGGAATCGAACTCATGCTGCAGAGGCTGTGGATTGCTTCATAGTGCGGTGCTTAACCCCTTGAGCCACCAGGGAGGCCCATAAATAAGAAAGTCTTTATAAAAAAAAAACTTTGTTAGACTTTTCTCACCACTATCCTAATTGCTTTTTTGTTTTCTAATTGCTGTTTTGTTTTCTCTCCCCTACCTAAAAATTGACTTAATTATTTTTTCTACTTTCTTATAGGATTCTTCAGAATAAATGAGACGTAGTAATACAAGTGACCTTAGTTTTATAGAAAGACTAAGATTGTGCATTTATTTTTGAGTGTTTATAATATTATATTATGTAACATTAAAATATTTTTAATGTTACATAAAATTAGGTTATTTGAAAAAAATGATGGTAAAGTGTTTTCTTACCAAAAAAGGAAAAAGATAAGTGAGATCTCAATGTGAAAATGAAATTTTCACCATCTCAGGGTGGTTTCTGAGCATGTAAAAAAAATTCATTTATAGTTACTTGGATTTTAAATTTATACTAATTTATTAAGATTAAGCATCTTTTTTTGTTTTTTCAAAGATTAATTTTATTTATACAAGAACAGGGGTACAGCCCAGATGTGCGGGAGGGTGAGAGGATTCACCAGATTCAGAGTGGTTAACAGAACAGGCAGACTGATGAAATACACTGCTGAGGGGAGCAGCAGGCGAGACAGGAGAGGTCTGCTCGCCATGTGGGTTGCTCCGAGGTCGGCGGGGATCGAACCAACACTGCAGAGGCTGCGGACAGCTTCACAGCGCTGCGCTCAACCGCTTTTGCCACCATGGAGGCCCAAGATTAAGCATGCTTTTAATGGTTGGTTTTATTTAAGACTGGTCTATTCATCATATATATGAATTTAGTAATTTTGCCATAAAATAAAAACATTAATGGCCATTAACTCAAATAAGATTAAATTCCCTGTAACTATTATGATTTGTAATGTTCCACCTTTCATCATTTACTCTTCAAAAATGGATCCTAAAGGAACTCTTGAAAGTTTTTTGTTTTGCTCAATTGGAATGGTGTTAAGTATTGCCAGTAGTGGGCACTAGAGAGACACAGCAGCAGGAAGGGGCTATTCTTTCTGATCCTATGAGTTTCTCTTGGAAGTCTCCTGAAGCAAATGCACCTTCTAAAGTGTCCATATATTATGGTGTGGCTTCTGCAAGGTCTAGAGCTTTCGGTGCAATCGGCTTTTCCACCTTTGGGCATCTACAGTGTGGATAGTTTCTCTACTGTCCCCCTCCTGCCGGTTATAGCAGGTCAACCACAACTGAATGTCAACTTGCCCCCCAGCACCCCATGAAGAGGTTTTGTAACTGCATGCCTCTGAGAAGACATACCTATTTTTCCCTGGCATGTCCCTGAGTGTATTTCCAGAAAATTCTCTTAGAAGTCACTACAGTGTCTACTCTGCCATCCAGCGAGCAGTATGGTCTCTCTAGCAAGGTCTGGATGTCAACCCTGCATGGTAGGGCTCTTCCTGTGAGCTTACTCTCACCTTAAGAACAAGGTTGCTTCTTATGTCTGTTATTCCTATATTCTTCATATGCTGACTTCTTACTAAACAACCCCTTATTGCTCTAATCCCCTGTTACAGGTATTAGCTATTTATATTAAATTTTCCCGGTGACAGTCACTGTGTGATTTTTATATCACACACTGGTTGGACACTGATACATACCCTGTAAACAAATCTATTTACAGACCTAATTAAGTAAATATGTTTACATTTTTAAACTTCACGATATACTTAATACACCTATTTTTTCTTAATGTATTAAAAATCCCTAAAAACTTAAAATTCTAATAAACTCAAAATTCCAAAATACTTTAGCATCCTTATAAAGCTAATAAGTTAAATTTATAAATTAGGAAATTTCAAATTCACATGAGCATTTCAATTGGTTTACTCACAGTCAAATTCTTTTAGAGATTTCAACTTAAATCAGAATTCTAAATCAATTACTGATTTAAATTTGGCATCAGAAGGCTAATCTTTCATATTCAATATGCCAAGATATCTTAAACACTGTAATCATTTTATATAAAGTATATGGATTAGTGTGAATTTACAAGGGTATTTACTATAGATTTGAATTGCTTATTCATTTCTGTACCTATTTCCAAGGCTTCCAGGAGGAGTTGAAAAGATGCCCAAGTATGGGAGAGTTTTGTCTTTAGTTAGCTAAATTACTGGATCAGTAATTCATACTCATGTTACATTCACTGTCTTGGGCAGGATAAAGAAATTGTGTTACACACTGGGCAAGATTTTGAGTCCGCAGGAGAGATTAGGAACAACATTCACCCAAGTCATTCCTTCTGGAGCATATATGGATATGTTGAGTACTTTATAAAATAATTAGTCTGTGTGGAAAAGAACTAGTCCTATGGCAACAGAGCTATTAATGGCCATGTCCTTCCTCCTTTCATGTGAGTTGGGTAATAGGGATCCTATATTTTCACTCAGATTTCAGTTAACATTTCTCAATTATTGATTGAATTCTGAACTTCTTTAACAATCAATCACAATTTTGAAGTTATGTCAGTGCCACTTACTAGATTTTGCATTCTAGCTTATATTTTTGTCTGGTTTTAGGACCTCAACTCTAAAGTACTTTTTTTTTTAAAGATTTATTTATTTATTTATACAAGAACTGGGGTACAGGCCGTATGCATGGGAGGGTGACAGGATTCACCAGAGACAGAGCAGGAGAGTGGGGAACAGAACAGACAGACTGACGAAATACACTGCTGAGGGAGAAACGGGCGAGACAGGAGAGGGCTGCCGCTCCATGTGAGACCCTCACCGGCCGGCTGGGATCGAACCTGCGCTGCAAAGGCTGTGGACAGCTTCGCAACGCAGCACTCAACAGCCTGGCCACCAGGGGAGACCCTCTAAAGTACTTTTAATGGCGCCATGCAGCTGACCCAGAAGCGAAAATGCCTATATCTGAGAATGGGGTTGTGAAGTGGGGTGGAGTGGGTGAAAATATCTTCTGTTTCTATTACAACTATTTCTGAAATTAGATTGTAGGACATGGTGAGCAGCTGGACAGGCTTCATGAAGATTGAGGGCTCAAATTTGGTCGTTATTACCTTTTATGCGATCTAATCTATTCACGTCTATCTTTCCCCAAGGGCAGAGCAGCTGCTTATATCTGCTTTTACTATATTCCTTATAGTTCTCTTAACTTGATTTCCTAGGTCACATTAGTCCTGGGAATAATTAAGAGCTTCAATATTTGATTTAGAGTCCCTCAAATATGTTACTGGGTCTCAAATCTTGGCCACATCCCTTTCCCACAGGCCCACAGTAGCTGACACATCCTTACTTTTTTTTAAACTTCCATTTATTGAGCTCCGTCTTTTCCAGGTTTTGTGATAATCATCTAATATAAATTGTCTTGTTTAATTCTCCTGATGAAAGAGAAATTTTTCACATTTTTTAGATAAGAATTTCTCTCTCGGGGCCTCCCTGGTGGCGCAGAGGTTGAGCGCTGCGTTGCGAAGCTGCCCGCAGCCTCTGCAGCTCCGGTTTGATCCCTGGCTGCTCCCTGGCCACCAGAGGAGGGTCCCACATGGCGCGAAGACCTCTCCTGCCCGCTGCTCCCGCTGCCCGCTGCTCCCGCTGCTCCCCTCAGCAGTGTTCTCCCAGCAGCCCGCTGCTCCCCTCAGCAGTGTGCTTCGGTCCTTCTGCCTGCTCTGCTCCCTGCTCTGGCTCTGGTGAATTCTCTCACCCTCCCGCGCTTCTGACTGTACCCAATGCTTGTATAAATCAATCAATCAATCAATCAATCTTTAAAAAAAAAAAGAATTTCTGTCTCTCACACACACACCACACACACACACCTATTTCATGCCAGCTACTCTGCTAGATGCTAGGGATAGAATATTTAACAAGATAGTAGTTTCTGCTCTCTTGGGGTTTATAGTAAAGTGTGTGGAGAAGGAGGTATGGATATGATATAGAGTCTTATATAATCACATGCTGTGTGATCAACACACAATAAAATCTGACCTAGGACTAGAGGGCAGGGAAACTTTTCCTAAGAAAGTGACGTTTTAATGCAATCCTACTATGTTTGACAGGAAAGCTATTTAAGCCTCAATTACTTGAGAACTGGGTTCCAAAAGACCTGGAATCAAACTCTAGCTTTATTTCTCATTATCTGTGCTAATCTAAGCTTCAATTTCCTCATTCATAAAGTGGCAGTGATGATGATGTTCATGATGATGATGATGAAAACGATAATGGCAAAGACAAATTCACCATGTACAGATTAAACAATATTATATGTGCAATCATTTGTACTATGTCTGGCACCTAGATTTTAGTTCCTTTTCTGTTTTTCTTGCACTTCTCCAATTTTGACCATCTTTGTGGGGCAGTCTTAATTCTGATTTCCAAGAGTCTGGCTATTGGTCCCAAAGTTATCTTCCTTTTGGAAAGAGCATGGGACTTTCAGGCAAACAGAAACCCTAGAGGCATGTTCTTATGCCCAAACTATGCAAAGTGGATATGCAGGTTATGTGTCTACCTCACAAACAAAAGATCTAGTCCTTATGAGGAAAATCATTCACAATGAACCATTCACGTGTGCACAGACAAATATGTGTGTGTGTGTATGTGTGTGTGTGCTTTCTTGCTTGTGAGCCAGTTTTTCTCGGCCCTGATTCCTTGGGGCGAGGGTGGGGGGTGATTCTGCCTTCCTTAGGGAAGTTAGAAATCTCTACTGCTCCCCCTGCTTGCTGTGCAATGTGGCAACCTTGCTGAGCCCGCCAGCCCAGAAAGCAATTACTGCCAATTGCACTGGGATATTTTTTTGTGAGAGAATGCCCTGTTACCAAACACACAGAGGGAAGCAAAATACTGATTATTTAATTTGCATTGTTTTTCCATGAAGCTAAAGAAACTACCTTCTGCAAAGAGCATGGAGGCAAAATGATTAAGACAGAATAGCCAGAATAGAATAAAATAAACCTAGCTCCTTAAAAGAAAAGGGGGTGGGGGTAACTCATGGAGAAGCAGAAGCGGTCATAAAAAACAATGTTATTTAAATAATACTATATCTCTCCTGCCTTATCATTCTGATTACATTCAACTAATCTACAAAATTGAAAGGTAATGAGCAGTATTTCCTTAAAGCACATTAAATAATAGTGTCAAAATGCAAATTTATTCATTAAGTATAGATGAGTGTGTTAAATATTCATGAATTGTTGCTCACAGTATATAATTAATCCCACGGTCTTTGTGTCCAAAGCCTTGAGAAGATAAAGGGTTGCACCACTACTGTTATAAAACGGTATCTCCCAAAAATACTCCTTAGGGCAAAAGTCAGGCACCTAGAAGACTCCAAACTGAAATTTTATTTTATCAATACATTATATTGCATTTTAATAGGAACGTGGCTATCCGATGACACAAGATTTATTTTTCTGACTCCTGCTGTCTGATAATCTAGGTGGGAAATAAATATTGCAAGCTTGAGGAAGCTCTTGCTCAGCCTGAATATACTAGATCTGAGATTCTCTTGTTTTTGACCTTCGGCAAAGGAAAGCATTTTATAAAAGTTTCCTTCTTAACCAGAAAATCTCATAGTTCTACCTCCTTTTCTACCCTCCCCCTTTTTTTAAGATAAGCTCTTTTATTTGGGTGGAGCACCTTGATTTTAGAATCTCTTGAAATTTTCTCTACATGGATGGCCCATCTTATCTAGGGTCATAAGGAATTTGAAAATCATTTTTCTTCCTAAGTGACTAATATATATTGCAGATTCTGGAAAATTAAACTCATGCATTCATAGTGTTCCTCATTTACCTTCCAGGTTATTTGTATCGCTGCCTATTTTGATTAACAAGTATTGTTGTTGATCCCTGGGGACACACATATATAAAATAGCAAATGAAAAAAAATTAGATTTTCACCAAAAATCAAAGAAGCTATAGGTTTCCTTCCTCTTGTTATGCATAAGCTTATTAATAAACTTTGTAGTATTTGGAAGTTTTAAAGCCAGGAACCACATTCTTCCAGTCTGTGATTTCAAGAATGAACTTGATAATGCCTGATGCCTTTTATGTAAACTGCATCTGTATGTCTCTGCATAGATTGGATTCTCATTCCCAGTTCTTTACCTCTGCTTATGTTATAATTTTACAACCCTAACTTCTGCCATATAGTTTTTGCAATATGATGTCCAAGAGTAGCCAGAGTGTATTTCTGATTCGTTAACATGCGGCTTAGTCATACAATTTGTTTTGTCCATTGAAATGTTGGCACAACTGAAAGTGGGCCAGCTCAAAGCCTAGGCTGTTCCCCGCTCTGTCTCTGGTGAATCCTCTCACCCCCTATACCTCTGGCCTGTGCCCCACTTCTTGTATGCATAAAATAAATAAATCTTTTAAAAAATGGCTTATTAGCCATAGCTAGTGAGAAAACAAGAGGATGGTCAAAATCGTTCATCATTATGGAAATGCAAATCAGGCCCATTATGACATACCACCACACACCCAACAGAATGGCCATCATCAACAATACTGACAGTATTAGTGACTATGAGAACAAGCCAGAACCCTCATATATTTCTGATCTGAATGCAAAATTATGTAGCCACACTAGTAGTTCCTCAAATAGTTAAACACAAGCTCACAGTATTCCTGAACTTCACTCCTAGAAATTTACCCAAGTTGAATTCTTATATCCACAAAATCCAGATGTCTATCAACAGGTTGTGGGCCACAAAATATGATTCATTCATATAAAGAAATACTGCTTCAGAATAGATAGAAACAGAATACTGTTACATGATATAGTGCAAATGAATCCCTCAAATGTATGCTAAGTAGAAGAAGACAGACACAAAATATTCTACACCATATGACTGGATTTATATGAAATAGCCAGGAAAGGCAAGTCTATAAAAATAGAATATAGACCTGTGGTCACCTGGGACAGGGAGGAAAGCAGGAATTCTTGTCACATTTAGAGTGGAATAACTTGTTGGACTGATGGAAATGTTCTACAACTGGATTGTGGTGATGTAAAACTTAATTTACTGAAACTCCCTGAACTCTACACTTTAAATAGGTAAATTTCATATTGTTCAATTTATATCTCAACAAAGCTTCAGAAATAACCAGCACAAGGTAGAGGATCACAAGATTCAATTAAACAAATTTGTTAATACATTAATAATTTCAGTTTCAGGTCTTATGTGTGAGACTTTTATTGATTTTGAGTTGATTTTTGTGTGTGGTATAAGATAAAACTCCAAGTACATTTTTTTCCCATGTAGTTATCCAGTTTTCCAAACACCATTTAATAAAGAAAATACTCTTTCCTCATTGTACATTCTTGACATCTTTGTCAAATATTATTTCACCATACACACATTCTTTTATTTTCAGAGAAAATAATAAATCTATATTTATGTAAAATAATTAATTACATAGACTAGAGGTGGCAAATAAGTGGTTCTGAGTCTGCAATTGGACCATCGTCATCTTTTGAATGGCTTATGTATGAACTTTAAAATAAGGAAATTTCATAATTATTAAAAACAAGAAAAAATTATAGATTTTTGACTTTGCTTGGGAAAACTTATGAAGAAGACTATGCAGCACTGGGCCTGCCTTCAATCATGCCAGTATTAACTGAGGACTGGAAAGTGAATCTGACCTGTCTTTCCTCTCACCCACATCGCTAATCATGCTCCTCCATTTGAATTTGTGACTGCTGGGCAAAACAGAGAGGTGTGGCAGCTTGGAACATTTAACTTCCCTAAGACCCCAAATCTCACATGTGGCAATGTAGAACCATGGGAAGTGTCCAAGATTTGATGGCCAAGAACTCTGAGGTCAAATCCTGTCTCTACCTTAGTCTCTAGGTGACCTTGTATAAATATCTCAGTTCCTGAGAGTCTATGCTCTCTTATACAATGGGGTTGTCCATATTCCTGGGTTATTATGAGTATTGCATGAGATGATAAATGTGAAAATGCTTAGATGAGTGTCAGGCCAGAGGAAACCCCTGCATGCGTGAGTTCCCTTTCCTTCCGTCTGGTCCAGTTTGCCAAGAGTTCAACAAGGACAACAACAGCATTAGTAGTGATAACTTTCATCTTTGGGTGCTTATTGATGCTAAATACTATATTAAATACTTCACAACTGCTATCTGTGGACCAATCATTTCCTGTGATAGCTGGGAGTATTCTTTATTTGGCTATCCTTGTGACTATGTTCTTACTTCCTTTGATTTTTTTTCTCTTAAAGTCACCATCTCAATAAAATTGATCCTGACCAGCCTGTTATTTATTTTAAAGATTTATTTATGCATCCAAGAACCGGGGTACAGGCCAGATGCGCGGGAGGGTGAGAGGACTCACCAGAGACAGAGTGGGGAACAGAACAGGAAGACTGACTGAAATACACTGCTGAGGGGAGCAGCGGGTGAAACAGAAGTCTGCTGCACCATGCGGGCTTCTCCCTGGCTGGCTGGGGATCGAACTTATGCTGCAGAGGCTGCGGAATGCTTCATCGTGCTTAACCCCTTGCGCCACCAGGGAGGCCCCAGCCTGTTATTTATTTTTTATGTCTATATTTGAATTTAGATAGCTTCTTCTCCTATGTCTTCAAATTTAGTAGTTTTCTCTTTTTTGATCATTTGTTATTTGCAATCAGTATATATTTAACCTCATTTGCAGTTTCTTGTCTATAAATTTCATGAGTCCTTTACATATCTTTCATGTCTTCACTTAAGTTTTTGAAGACATGCAAAAGTTATGACAAATGTTTTAGTGTTCTGGTATGTTCATGCTAAGTCTACATCCATTCTGGATTGGTTTTAATTGATTGACATGAATTGATCATATGAATTGATTATTCATGTTTTCCTCTGTTTTTGCACTCAGTTATTTTTTATTAAAAATCAAATTTGTGGATTTTATTTTATATTTCTGTAATATTCTTGAGCTTTGTTTGAGCCACAGTTAAGTTACTTGGATGTAGTTTAAGCCTTTCAGATCTTGTTCTTCAGCTCTTTTAAGAGAAACTACAAAAGTAGTAAGGTTCGAAATAAGTTTTGTACTCAGTGCCCTATAAATGATGAGGTTTTCCAGTTTTGTTAATGAGAATTGGTAATTCCAATTATGTCCAGATACCCACTATTCCTGGTGGATTCTTCTTATCCTTTTTGGTGATTAATTCCCCATTCTCAAGTGATTGTGATGCTACCCCTATGATGAATTTAGGGATGCCCTCTGCAAATCTCCAGAGCTCTTTGTCTATGCATTTTTCTCCTATTAGGTACTTTGGCTGGTTGTATTGGTCTCTCTAGAATTCCAGCTTCTACTGTCCTCAGGGTATTGAGCGGGCTTTGCGTGGATTGTCCCCCCTGAGACATGACCTGGAAGCTTTCAAGTTGGGAGCTGGGGTAGTCACAAGGCACACATCTCAGATTACTGTTCATTGATGCCTGATGTTCAATATCTTGAAAGGAAGCTTTCACGTTTTAAAAATATTTACTTTACTTTTTTGATTGTTTCAGTCAAAAAGGTAATCCATTCTTTCCTTGTCATAGCAGAAAAGGAAGTATTTAATTTCTTCTTTACTTACTAAATGTACATCTATATGTCTGTATATCACAAGAAAAGTCAGAGGGCTTGATTTACTTCTTTCATTTATTGGCTGAGATTTACTTCTTTCATTTATTGGCTGAATGGGGGAAGCCATTTTTGTTATGTGTACTGGCCAATATTATTTAATTTTTTTAATGATAGATTTAAGAATTTTGAAGCAAAAGCCACATGAAAACATGGAACTAATCATCTTTTCTTGTAAATAGCACACCATAACAACAGAAAGTAAAATAAAGAATGTGTCTGATTTCCCTTGTGAGTGTCTGGGGTTAGAGAGGGCAGGAAAACATCTGGACATAATTGGAATTACCAGGAAGCAAGACCATAGGCAAACTAAATTCCAGGACATCTTTTATCATTGTCAGTCAAATTATTAATGAGACAAAAGAATATACTGTGTAAAGCACTAGAATAAAATGGTGTCATTGTGAAGGACATCTCTTTGAGGTGTCATGATAGATGGAAATGAATAGTGACTACATTGATTCTTCCCTCTGGAGTTGTGAGCCCAGAGATGCCAAGAATGATAAACAAAAGGCTTTTCTACGCAAGAGCAGCTTCATTTGTGTGGTCCTTGATGTGGAAGCAGATCTGGGTTGTATGATAAAGTGTAGTATAAACTTTGAAGTGGGTTAAGAGCTGGACTTTCCAAATTTTCTCAAATAGGGAGGTATGAAGGTAAAGGTATGAGGGAGCAGGTGGGAAGTGACATCTGTCTGCCTAATTATCACTAGGCGATCCAGGAACATTTCTGGCATTTTAAACACAATCCCATATGATTTACATATCTTCAACATGACACCTCATCCCATATGTTTATATCTTGAATTCTTTTTTTCATAGGGCAAATGGAAATGGATATTGTTGACAATCACCAAAATGAACACATTGGCTAGAACAATTCAATTTGATTGTATTTCTTGCATCTAACTGATCAGGTAAAATTTTTGGCTTCATTTTATATATAAATAATTCACATAAAAGAGAGTTAAAGGTAATATTAATAGCAGTAGTAGCAGATAACTCTTATTAGTTCACTGTAGGCCAAGTCCTTGGTATACATCAATTCATTTAATCATATCAGCAGCTATAGAAATTTGATGCTTTGGCATTTGTAGAATGCTGAAGACTGAAGACTGTTTAGAAGTAAAATGTAGACATTTTCCTGCACTTAAGTCTTGCATGTAGTCTTGATTTGTGACCATTAGCTAGATCCACAAGATATATTGAGAAATGCTTTTTTTAAAAAAAGATTTTATTTATCATACAAGAGCTGGGGAATAGGCCAGAGGTGGGAGGGGGGTGAGAGGATTCACCAGAGGCAGAGTGACAGACTGACTGAAAGACACTGCTGAGGGGAGCAGCGGGCGAGACAGGAGAGGTCTGCTGCTCCATGTGGGCACCTCCTTGGCCAGCCGGGGATTGAACTTATGCTGCAGAGGCTGTGGATAGCTTCACAGTGCTGTGTTTAACCCCTTGTGCCACAAAGGAGGCCCTGAGAAATGCTTTTTTATTCTTCTTAGATGATGCTTGGAGAGGTTAAGTTATTAGTCCAAAGTCATATTTTATGAGTAGTGAATCTGAAAAGTCTCAGATTCCTCATCAGAAAATGTAGGTGATTATTGTATACTTTTGACTTATTGGTAATGTTAAATGAAATGTTTGAAAAGTCCTTAGGTACAGTGCCTTTCAGAGTGCAAGCACCCAACCCATGATCTGCCTCACCTTCCTTATCATCAATGTTTTACTCAAGGCCATACTTAGTAAGCTGGAGTCAAGATTCAAACACCATATCCTCTGATTCCAGAACCTAAGCTTTTCACCACTAGTCTCTTGCTTATAATTTAAAAAGTGTTATCCTCTATCTTATGCAAGCTTTGATGTGATTGGAAACATGGCTTCAACTCTGTATATTATACTTAAATTTCCCTAGCAGGGAGTTAAGCAGGAGAGAACATGTTTTAATTCAATTTGAGATGATTAGAATCCAGTTTCATGTGAGCTGGTCTAGTTCTTGCTAGCTTGTCCAATGAACAGTCTTAGATGTTTACCCTATGTCCATATGTTTACCATAAACCCTTCACTTTTGTTAAATTGAACTTGAACTGTTTACTCCTAGGCCCTATTGGTCTAACAGTTTACACAGATTCTCAACCTCTCAAAGGTGGCCTACAATCAGCAAATGCTATGAAAGGGAAAACAGAGCTTATCTCTTCATACTTTCCTTCTCTAGGATCTTGGTTTCTCATAGCCTTGTTTCCTTAATGGTTCTCCAATGTTTTCCAACCATTTTATTGTTCATATTTTATCCAGTCTTCCCAGTTGCTCTTGGCACTAAAAGTCATATACAAGTCACTATGCCATCGCTAGAATCAGAACTTATTACAATATCAATATATTCAAATTATAATTTTTGATGTACATATTTTATATTTGCTACTTTGTGATAAACTCCTAAATGACAGATCCATTTTTACTGGTAACACCTTAACCTACATATACTATATACTCATATTTACTAACTGAATTAATGAATTTATTATTGGGAGTTTCCCAATTAAAAATAATGCTGGAGTCATTTTCTTCAAGAGTAAAAATTTCCCATAAAGTTGCTGTTGAAGAATCATTGTGGTAAATGAATATAGACTCAGAAAAGTAAGCCAGCTAAACTACATCAAAGTTTTAAAATAATGTCAGAAAAGTCAGACACAAAAATTCTGAAAACCTTTAACTCCCCAGGATTTATTCATTCTATGCGAAATAGGTGTTCTGCTAGTGACACTTTGATCCTACATCCTCCTGTTGTTGGAGTTCACAAGCCTTGAGGCCTCAAAGTGCTCCTCTGATTTTTCTCCTGAACCATAATCAGGTTTTGATCCATTGCAGAAAAGGGGTCTAATCTCTGGAGTCCAGTGGCAGCTATGACACCAGCAGAACAATAACTACATAGACCAAAGGCCCAGCAAGGGACAAACAACTGCTAAATGTGTTACTGGAAATGTCTGTCAATTTCCTTCTTCCCTTTCTTTGATTACTTGTCTTAACAATATTTTATTTCTTATTCTCTAGTCTTTAGAATTATAATTATTTTTATTAAGAAAAATTTTTAGTGTTTAGCATGGGCTAAATGCTATGCAAATGCTCAGGCAGGGTGAATATGGATTGGGATATGAAAAGTATTAAATATAACCCTTGTCCCCCAAGTGGGAGACAGATGTGTGTGTGGGGGGGTATGTGTGGTATGTGTATGTGTGTGTGTACATGATGGTATATATGATAAAAAGAATAGATAGCCTCAATAGGATGACGTCAGAGCCAGCTTCCAAATTCCAGATTGCAACCTCACTCTGGAAAATATGTATTTATTGAATGAACAGATTTCAAGACAATTGTTGGAATGTAAGTTCTGATTGCTACAGAACAGCTTATATCTGAGCTGTTTGTAACAAATTATAGGAAGAGGCTAAATTAGGTTCATAAGAATTAGCAGAAGTTATTTAAAAATAAAAACATCTCTGCCTATATCTGTCAAAGCTAAATAGCATCCAAAATTCCAACAAAAGCAATTCACCTTCCCTAAAACCGGAAGTTTATACACATACACACACATATATAAAACATCATTGTTCATTTTTGTACAATGTTTGATTTCTCCTCTCAGGTGTAGTCCCTGTAGAATTCCCACCACCAAGTCACCCGTGCACCATCACCACAGTCCTTTGTGCTCTTCTTGCCCCTGTTTTAATCCCTCTTCCTCTCCCTCCCCTGCCGAATATCTCTGATTTATATTTGCCTGCTGGTTTTTTCTTTTTTTTTCCCTCATGCCTTGCCTGTAAAACCTGAAATTTTAATCTAAGTTGACAATCTGGGGAAATATTGCCAGGGGAAATTTTCCTGGGAGATGCAAGACTGTAGGCAGGTTCAGAAAGGAAGGCCCCACACCAGTACAGGAATCACAAGCCTGAGTCAGGAGAGAATTAGGCTGACTTGGGTTGAATAGTCTTAAACCAGTTGAGTAAATTATTTGAGATAGTGATTCCATAGATACAATGCCTGATTTATACAAGATGGACTCACCAGATTCTTAACTTTACCAGAAAAGGATGATGGTGGTAGATTCTTCAAATGATTCTAACAATATTCTATAGCTGGTCAAACTAGGAATTGCAATATTTTGATAATTAAGAATTTCAGGGCCTCTCTGGTGGTGCAGGGGTTTTAAGCACTGCACTATGAAGCAATCCACAACCTCCACAGCACAAGTTCAATCCCCAGCTGGCCAGGGAGAAACCCACATGGCGAGGCAGACCTTTCTTGTCTCACCCACTGCTCCCCTCAGCAGTGTATTTCAGTCAGTCTGCCTATTCTGTGCCCCACTGTGTCTCTGGTGATCCTCTCACCACTGCACCCCACCCCCGCATCTCTGGCCTGTACCCCAGCTCTTGTAGGCATAAATAAATAAATCTTAAAAAAAAGAATTTCATAAAATTATTATTTCTTTGTCCAGCAATTATTTATTGAGTTCAAATACATTATTAGATTCTTAGGTAATGATATATGAAGGATACTGTTATTTAGAATAGTTTTGACTGCTACTAACAGGGAAAAAACAAAGAACAGGCAACATAGCCTATTTTCATGTAATTTCTACCACCTATGTTGTTGTGATCCAATATAAGTCTTTTCATATTAGAGTTTTCATGTCATTTCATATATTTGGGTAAATGCCCAGGTAGATGACATGGTATTTCCGTTTTTTTTTTCTTACAAAATCTCCATACTATTTTCAAAAGAGGCTGTACAAATTTACATTCCTACCAACAGGCCAAGAGAGTTCCTATTTGTTCATATCCTGGCCAACATTTTTCCCAGTCTTTTTGACATGTGCCATTCTCACAGGCGTTTGATGATATCTCATTGTGGTTTGGTTTTGATTAGCATTTACCTTATCATAAGTGATGTTGAACAATTTTTCATATGTCTGTAGGCCATGTGAATGTCTTTCCTTAAAAAATTATCTTGGTATTTTTCACGTTTTCTGATTTGGTTGTCTTTTGTTGTTTTTGGATTTTGTAACTACTTTGTATAATTTGGAAATTAGCCCCTTGTTGTATGTATTATGTGCAAATAGTTTCTACTATTCTGTAGTTTGTCTTTTAGTTTTTGTGATGGTTTCCTTCGAGATATAAAAGCTTTTAAATTTAATGTAGTTCCAGTTGTTTATTTTTGCTTTTAAGGTACAGCTAGTAGTTTCTGCACCACCATCTTTACCTTCAAATATTTCAAGGTTGAATAATGGACATAAGCTTGTAAACTAGGTGTTGTGTTATTAGGTTTTAAGTGCTCTAACAGAGATTTCTCCTTATGAGCATAATTTCCTCACTGGACCCTCTGAAACCAAAGGTAGTTAGGGCAGTTATGCAGGCCCCAAAGCCTTTGTAACTTTTTTGAAAAACTTCAAAGAAATAATGGTTTTATCTTTGATTAGATTCCAAGTTAATGAATCATTACATTTCTTTTCCCTTTTATGGTTGAAATTCTGTCAACTTAATTAGTAATTCTAGTTTCCTCAGCCTAATTAGAGGTTTAAAGTAGATACAAATTTCTCAGTTTTAAAAATGTAAAACAAATTACTTTTTACTTAATAAGTACAATACAGTTGATAATATCTTTCAAAACATGGAGTCTTTATATCTTTGGTAGATTTTATTACTCTAGATTTTTTGACAGTAAATAAAAAACAGAAAAAATTCAGTCTAATCTTTTAGACAGTCTGAAACATAAGAGAAAGGGGGCATTTATAGGCTCACGTCATTGGCAAAAACATCCCAGACAGGCAGTATTCATAATTTTTTTGAAGGTTCAAAAGTATTACTGGATAGCTTTTTGTTTCTTTATTTCTATCCAGCTTGGAAATCCCCCACTGAGGAGAAGGTAGCTATTGATGAGTTAGGCTGTTAACATAGATTATGTAGCAAGATTACTAGGGAGAGTCACTTCATTTGTCCCTGGATCTATACATTAATTATATGAAAGGGGTCTGACTGTCTTGGATAGATACCTATCATGTCAGTCACCATGGCCAAGATGATATGGTACAAAGTTTGGCCCATTCTAGACATCCTTATGATCACAGTTTGTGTTGGATGAGGAGAGAGGAAAAAGACTGGGTATTGTGAGAAGAAAAATAAAAACTATCCAACATTAACCTGGAGTGTGGTAAAAGAACCAAATATTATACTAAATATCTTTTCTCTCAGTTGGGGTATGTGATATTTTGTTTATATTTTATTCAATTCATGCCAATCATTTCTTTGAGAAAGATTAAAATCAGGGAAGTTCCTGAAATTATTACATACAGAATATGCTAAATTTACATTGTTTCTTTCTGTCATGATCTGAACTGTCACTTTTGGCCCTCAAGTCAGGAATAGTTTAAAAAATTAAAGCCAGGAAAGATATTTCAACTTCATTTTAGCCATAGGTTGTATAGCTCTGAAAGTGCTTTATTTTTTCTCTATACTTTTGGCACATTACAGCTAAGAGATAGCTAACTTAGCATCAAACTTGAATATTAATTGGAAATACTATAGTTTTCCTACTTTTTAAGTAGTAGGAAAAGTATAATATTAACTTTCACACTTAGTAACTATTAAATGAATATGCTATACATTAATAACCCTATAAAATTAGAATATCAAATATCAAAGAGTTTTGTCGTGTTTTAGACCATGCAATTTCCTTTCTATACACTTAACATTTATGATGAATGCTAATTTCTTAAAATGTGATTTCAGTTTTTTTCTATGGTTCTTGCAATTCTGAAAACAGTATTCCTGACATCACATCAATTTATATTTTTTTATTCTTTTTTTTTTAAAGATTTATTTATTTATATAAGCACTGGGGTACAGTCAGAAGCATGGGAGGGTGAGAGAATTCACCAGAGCCAGAGCAGAGAGCAGAACAGGCAGGCTGACGAGGTACACTGTAGAGGGGAGCAGCAGGCGGCAGGAGGGGTCTGCATGCCATGTGGGACCCTTGCCGGTGGCCGGGGACCGAACCAGTGCTGCGGAGGCTACGGGCAGAATTTGCAACCCAGCGTCCAACCGCTGCACCACCAGGGAGGCCCCATCACATCAATTTAAACAACCTGCAAGCATCTCTCACCATTTCTGGCCTCTTTCCATCTTTGAACCCATCCAGGGCCAAGGTATCTGGGATTCTCACCTTTCCGTATTCTTATTCCTTCTTCAGAAGCGTGCTTAGAAACAGATTTTGCTTCCTTACCTCTTGACACCAACTGAATAAATACTCCTTCATTCATAGCTGCTTATTCTGCTGTGCTTCCTCTTACCACGATCACCTCCACTGTAAACATGTGGTAGTCTTCCTGTGATCACTTGCACATTTGTAAACAGGGTTACTTTTAGTTTTTTCTTACCCATTTGATCTTGGTGTTCCTCACAAAGCCACTTTGTGGGATTATTATCTCATGCTGTGTTCGAGGTTTATTACAACTTTTTACATTTTGTTCAGTTTGGTCCAGGATCAATCTTAACATAGGAATCAAGAAATTTTGCTAATCAACATCAGAATGTGAAAGTAAGGCACCTATTCTGCCTTTCCATTGACTATTTAGAATTCACACATCTTTCCTCAAATTCATGTGTCACTTTTACATGCAAACTTTTTTTAAAGATTTATTTATTTATGCATACAGAGCTGGGGTGTAGGTCACAGGAGCAGGAGGGTGAGAGGATTCACCACAGACAGAGTGGGGAGCAGAACAGGTAGATCTACTGAAATACACTGCTGAGGGAGCAGCGGATAAGACAGGAGAGGTCTGCTGTGCCATGTGGGTCAGCTCCCTCACCGGGGATGGAACTCATGCTGCAGTGGCTGCCAATAGCTTCATAGCACTGAGACTTAACCCCATGTGCCACCAGGGAGGCCCAACATGGACCTCTTCTGGATAGGGATGGAAAGGCAGGTGACTCGTGGGTCACCCACACAGATGCTATCTAGTGCTCTTCATGGCTTTCTATGATCCCCTCCCCTTGAGGAAATTGCTTCTAAACAATAGAATTCTTGTTGGTGAGGGATGCCGGGTCCGAGAACAGAGAACAAGAGGGTATGATTTTTATGTTGATGGCACTCTCTCTCCATGAGTTTGTTGAAGCTGTGAGGTTGTGAGCTGATGTGCAGAGAACCACAGGACAAAGAATAAGAACAGTCTCCAGTTGCTGCCATCAAGAAAAGGTATCTAGACAAAAATTTGTCAATGTGCTAGTGGATCCTTCCCCACTTCAGCTTTCAGATGAGCTGTCAGTACCAGTTAAGACTTGATTGCAGCTTCATGGGAAACTCTGAAGGACCCAGATGAGTGCTGCCCACATCCCTGGCACACAAATGTGGGTTGTTTTAAGAAACTACCTTTAGGGCAGGTTGTCATAAAGCAACAGATAACTAATAGATGACCTTTGTTCTTTTTTGGTATTCTTTGCATATTTCTAGCATAGAGCTTATCACATCCTCTTAGCTCTTCTACAGATGACTCCCAAATACATAACTTTAGACTAAATCTGTCTCCTGAAATTCATATGTAAAATTTCACTGCAAACTCCCATACACATCTCAAACTGATCACGTCTAAACCTCACTCATCTCCAATTGCTTCTTCTACTTTGTTTCTTATCTTGGACAGTAGTGTCGACATTTTCCCAGTTGCTCAAGCTAAAACCTTGTAAATTATTGTTGATTTTTGTCCCTTTTCTATGACCATTTAAAATAGCTAGTCAGACACATACTCCTTTGTTTAATGTCTTGCTCTTATAATACAATTAAAATTTCTTATGGCAACTGGGCCTCCCTGGTGGTGTGAGGGGTTAAGCACCGCACTATGGAGCAGTCCACAGCCTCTACAGCACGAATTCAATCCCCAGCTGGCCAGGGAGAAACCCAAATGGCGAGGTAGACCTCTCCTGTCTCGCCCGCTGCTCTTTAAAAAAAAATTCTTATGGCAACCATAAGATTTGATCTGACTTCTGATTTTTTTAAAAGATTTATTTATTTATGCATACGAGAGCTGGGTACAGGCCAGAGATGCAGTGGGTGATAGGATCCACCAGGGACAGAGTGGGAAACAGAACAGACAGACTAATTGAAATACACTGCTGAGGGGAGCAGCGGGTGAGACAGGAGAGGTCTGCCTCGCCATGTGTGTTGCTCTCTGGCTGGCCGGGGATCAACTCATGCTGCAGAGGCCATGGATTGCTTTATAGTGTGGTGCTTAACCCCTTGCACCACCAGGGAGGCCCCTGACTTTTGACTTAAATGCTTGTTTTCTCTCACCACCACCTTCTACCTTTCACTCCTGTGGTTTTTCTTCTAAATAGCCATAGTAAATTTCTTTTCTTTTTTTTTTAAGATTTATTTATACAAGCACTGGGTATAGTCAGAAGCGCAGGAGGGTGAGAGAATTCACCAGAGCCAGAGTAGGGAGCAGAGCAGGCAGAAGGACCGAAGCACACTGCTGAGGGGAGCAGCGGGCGGCAGGAGAGGTCTGCGCGCCATGTGGGACCCTCCTCCGGTGGCTGGGGAGCAGCCAGGAATCGAACCGGTGCCGCAGAGGCTGCGGGCATCTTCGCAACCCAGCGCTCAACCGCTGTGCCACCGGGGAGGCCCTTAGTAAATTTCTTTTACATTCTTTGACTTGTCATATTTTCTCTCTTCATCTTCATTGTCTGCATTATACCATTCTTTGTCCACACATACCCCCTTGTTTGTGAATGCCTATTAACTTGTCTGCATCTCTCATTACACACTGTAAATGCCATAAAAAATAAGGACTATGTTGGATCTTTTCATTTACCAATGAATTCCTTCTACCAAGTGGAATGTTGAGTTTCAATTTATATTTCCTGTTCATTGTTATGATAAGCATCTCTCCCTGTACTTACTGACCATTTGTATATCTTACCTTGTTTGCACATTTTAAATTGAATTGTTTGTCTTTTATTATTGAGTTGTAAGAGTTTTTCATATAGTAAAGATACAAGTCCTTTGGCAGCTATGTGTTGCAAACATTTTCTCCTATGTGTGACTATTATTTTTATTTTCTTAATATTGCCTTTCAAAAATTTGGGGCCTCTCTGGTTGCCACATGGTGCAACAGACCTCTAATGACTCACCTGCTGTGCCCCTCAGCAGTGTATTTCAGTCAGTCTGCCTATTCTGTTACCTACTCTGAATCTGGTTAATCCTTTCGCCCCCCCCCCCCATACCTCTGGCCTGTACCCCAGCTCTTGTATGCATAAATAAATAAATCTTTAAAAAAAGAAGTTTTAAATTTGTTTAAAGACCATTTATTGATATTGTATTGGATGAATTTTGCTTTTTGTATCCTAGAAAATCTTTTTCTAACCCAAAGTCATGAAAATTTTGTACTTCATTTTCTTCTAGAATTTTTATTGCTTTATATTTTGTGCTTAGATCAGTCATCCATTTCAGACTGATTTTTCTGGATGGTGTGAGATAAGAGTTGAGATTTATTTTTTTCCTATATACAGATTCAGTCGGTTCAGCACATATGTTGAAAAACTGTTCTTTTCCCATTGAATTACTTTGGTATCTCCAGGAAAACCAATTGACTAAAAATATATGAGAATCTCTGGACTTAATGGCCATAGTTTATGAGTTCATCTGGGTATTCCTTTCAGCTGTATGTATAATGTAGAAGAACTGTTAGGAAATAATATAAGATTTCAGCAAGGACCGATAAGAGACTTGTAAGTGTATTAATTCACCATCTTACAGGAAGCTATATATTTTTCCTTTACCATTGTTTCCCACCCAGAGTAACTCTCCTACAATACAGGATAGTAATTTTTTCTAGAATATATATATATATATATATATATATATATAAAACTTCTAAGACATAAGTAGGTCATTTAGGTCATAAAAGCCATTTAATCACATAAAAGAATGTGAATCCTCTGTTAGATGTACTTTTTTAAAAAGATTTATTTATTTATACAAGATCTGGGGTATAGGTCAGTGGCGCAGGAGGGTGAGAGAATTCACCAGAGACAGAGTGGGGAGCAGAACAGGCAGACAGACCGAAGACAATGTTGAGGGGAGCAGTGGGTGAGGCAGGAGAGGTCTGCCGCGCCATGTAGGTTTCTCCCTGGGCCTGCCGGAAATAGAACCCGTACTGCAGAGGCTGCGAATAGAACCTGTACTGCAGGGGCTGCGGACAGCTTCACAGCGCGGCGCTCAACCTGCTGCGCCACCGGGTTGGCCCTAGATGTACTTTTGAAGTTGTAGACAACAGGTGAAAGTTAGGACAGGTGCTCATTATGATTTTTGCTTTCCCAGTCTGTTTCTTAGCTCTGCTTAAGTCTCCAATTAGATGCATATAGCTATCATTACATTAGAAAATTTTCATTCAAGCTCAGTAGATAAGTATAGATGAAACCATCACAAGAAAAAGCATAATCAGGGTAATTCACATTCATGGTAACTCCTAAAGCTGAGAGTAAATGCCTATCAAGAATAATAACACAAGACTAATTGATCTACATGGATAAAAGGGATAAAATGGATCCATATTTACACCTACATTGGTTCCACATCCTATGCTATTTGAATTCACAGCTTACTTTGAAATGTCTTTGAAAGGTGCTGTTTGTTCAGTGAACACATTTAAAAATAGTACCAGAGCCTTGACAGAACCCTGGGGTCCCCTGGCAGATTCCAGAGAAGACAGGATTAGAGTTATTAGCATTTTACTATACTATGGACATTTTCACTTGATTTTTCAAAAAATAACCCCTACATGGGGGGAAGCAAATATTGTTTAAAAATGAACAATGATGCAAAAAAAAAAAGTAACCCCTCCACTTTCAAATAAACATTACTCTTCCATAAGACACTGTTTTCGGGAAGGCTCATCTTGCATTAGATGTAACTTTATGTCTTGATGATTGTCTCCTGTATTAACAATTTCTATAAGACATTGCTAATAGAAGTTCAAGATGAGCTTCCTGAGATTCAGTATGTGCTGTGTCATCTTGACAGCTTGAATCACCCTAGAGGTATATTTGAACATTACTTGTACATATAAAGACAGTTTTGATATCTGAATCCTCATTTCCTTATTCTTCTGCGTAACATATACCATTACCTTGTTCTGGGTTATCTTGTAGCTATTTGAAATTTTGATTTATCTTCCTAATTCTTCGGTAAACTCAATAGAGATAAATACTAGGGCCTACCTATCTCTGCACTGTCTAAAGCCCTAATGAAGTAACACAGATTTAGTTACATTTAATATATATTTGTTGAAATAATACTTTTGTACAGATATGAATAAAGACTAATTCCAAGACTAATTCCACAGTTATAAAGTAATCATATTACCAAGCTTTTGCTCTAGTTACATTGCCAGGAGCACAATTAAGCTCATGGCCTATCCAATTCTCAGTAATGAGAAGACAAGTTTGACAGTGTGGGATGATTAAAATGCTTAATGTTCAATTAGCTTTCTTGGATTAAGTCTAGTAAAGGAAAAGGTAGGTAATTTAAAGTTATATTATGTAGAATAGCATTTTGCAAAAAACTTAAGAGGGCAATTTGAGAAGGGCATTGATTGCTCAAAACTTAAAATATCCAGGACATCATTTTGAAACTACAAAGACCAGATAAAAGGATTATAAATACACTGAAAGTGAATGGTACAGACTAGAAAAATGAAAAATGTAGCAGAACTCGATATGAAGAATTTATTTAATCTAGCAGAAATAGGAAAAGGTGGACAATATAAATGACTCCTAAATCTACAGTGACATCCATTATCATAAATTACCAACATGAGGAATGCTATGATACTAAATGTAATTTTCTTGAGTCATTACATTTCAAAGACATAGCACAATAGCAAGTATATAAAACATGGATATATAAAATGTGAACAAATTTCCCCCACTGAGAAGCAAAGGAAGTTATAGCTCCTTGGGAAGCATTACAGGAATCAAGTCAGTGAGAGGCAGCACTGTGGTGGGGTGGTGGCATGTATGTGTCCCTACCTGACATCAAACGTATTCCCAGAATTTGCAAGCCAATTGCAAACATGAATTTGGTAAAATTTGCCAATATCAGAAATAACTTGTATTAAGAAGTGACTTCTGAGTATGCTTGCTGCTAAAACAAAGGACTCCCAAAACTCAACAATTTTTGCCTTATTTGTACCATTTCAGTGTCAAATTTTGCCTTTCCCTCATGTCTATTTCACACAATGTATGTGTTAGAGGAGGCCTTAGGGTCCAGTGAGTCCAACTTTCTATGAAATCACATGAATCATTAAACTAGTAGGTGGTCTGATCTACCTGGGAATATTTTCCACAAAACTCATTCTCAAAATTTGCACTATAATTTCAGACTCTTCTGAAAGTCCTCCTGAGATAAAATCTAAAATTTCCCTCATTGCCTCTGATTCTGCCCAAATGGAAGCATAGTTTAAAACTAGCTTTGGACCTCCATTATGCTTTTTATTTTATTTATTTATTTTTAAAGAATACTTGAATTTAGTTCTCCCCAGAACATTCTATCAAGCTGGCTAATTGCTTTGAATCCTGGTGCAATCTGATTTCTGGTTCCCTCATGGTCAGTCCTGGTTCCTTTTAACTTTTTCCCTCTCTTTTGAATGAATGCTCATTTGCAAGTATCTTTAAAGTAGTGTGACTCCCACTGCAGTGGATACATAGACAAAAAATCAGATGAATTAATTCATGAAAGAAGAAATGTGAATTGCCAATAAATATGCAAAAATTTTCATTTCCATAGTAATCAATTAAATGTTAATTAAAGCAAGATAAGCTTTTTTTTTTTGCATATGTAAAATTGGCTTAGGTGGAAAACAATCACCCATTTTTGGCAAGGGGGCAGGAAAGTAAGCACCATTTGTATATTGGTGCTATAAAAAAATCAGAGAACTGTTCAAAAATTCATGACCAAAGCTGATTATCATATAGAGAAGAGTGACGATGAGGGAATGGTTAAATAGATTATGGCTCAGTGTAACTATTGAAAATGGTTTAGGATAATTTAATGACATTGGGAAATGCATATTCTTATTAAAGAGAAAAAGAAGGATATAAAATGGCATTTTTATACCTAAATTTTTTTAATATGTATAGAAAATGCCTGGCTGAATACTGGGCAATGTGATAATATGCATCATAACTTTTTGTCCTTCAGTATTTCTAACAATGAACATATACTACTTGTCCAGTCAAAAACTGAGTGAAAGCAAGTGTTAAAAATACTTCCAGATGTAGGCTAACCAATCCTGGACCTTACTGTTCTTAGATGACTCTTCTCTGCATTTTATGTCATACTGACCTTCTAAATTGCTATGTCTCAGAGTGTTCTAAAGCCCCCAAAATATTTTTTAGGAGGACTGCTGTTAAGTCATGCTCCTGTTTTTTTGAACCTAAGTGCCTGACTTTACGTTTGTTCCTGTCAAATTTCATTTAGTTTCATGGAACTCCTGTGTTGTGTTGTTGAATACATTTTTTTCCCCTATTGTTCTGGACTGAACAGTGACCCACAGCTGTGGCATTAATATCCTCATCCAACATTAATGTCCTTTTATCCATCAAAGATTGTAGAATGTGCCTTTTTCCCCCTTGAGATGAAACCCATTATAGTCAGTGTCACCGAAAGAGGTGTTGGGCTAGCCATTTTAATTTGAGGTAAAACTGCCTGTGAAGATGGAAGCTCATTCTAAGTAAATTTCATTGTATGTGTTATACTTCTGGGGAAATTGAGGAACTTGGTAAAGTTATTTTGGAAGATTATATAAAAGTGATTTCATAAACATAGAAAATAATGTTTGAAAAGTTTTACCAGCGAAAGATGCAAGTTTCTGCTGGGTACACACTCTGTTTACTTGTTAACATTCAAGAATGTTAGCCATGAGCTTAGGTGTAGTGAGAACCGCCACTCTGAATAAACAAAACAACTTATTCTTGTAAAGCACATTAAAATATTCTTATCACCAGGTAGAACTCTTACAAAGAAATTCACATTGATTCCATTTACCAATGAGGTACTACTATTTCTTATCCTTAAAAGAAATTTTACATTGATCTGGAAGATGGCAAACACTGGCAGATTCTGTTCTCTAATGATTTTACTTTTAGTGTCTCAACTAATTTCTCTCAATGGACAAACTAAGAAAATTTATATGCAAACATGCAAAATATTTTCCCCAAGACAGCAAACAGTTTCCTGTTAGGTGAGAAAGAACTTTAGGATGAGAAATACTATTGGTATTAAGGGAAAAGGATTTCTAGATTGTAAAGAAAATAATGTCAAAGAATACAATGCACTGCAAAAGGGAGAGAACTATTGGGAACTGAAAAAATGAGTATGAAGGGCCTCTCTCCGTGGGGATGTAGCCTGTGCTGTTTTGGTGATGGCCAGCCCTTGTTTACCACATTTGGTTATTTTACTTTGAGCAAGCTCATATACCAATGGGAATAGAGAAAAGGAGACGGTGAGAAAGAGAGAGATTCATAATTTTGAGATATGAAAACCAGCAGTTTTATTTTTATACATTAAAAAAAATCTTTGCAGCATTGCATAGTCCTGAAAAACAAAAGTGAGTTGAAGGAGGTAATAGTTGTGACATCTTGCCAAAGAAATGGGCATTCACATATACATGCAAACAAAATGAGTTGATGAGAGGCAAAGATGGATATATCTTACTTAAATCATGGATCATTAAGACATTGAAAAGCAGGTCAATTCTACTGTTGGTAGAATTAAGTTACATCGAAGTTTCTAGCTTACCAGTTTCTAATTCCTTCAGTAGAGAAAATCATGGCTTCTCTCTTAGAATTATAGGACATAGAAAACATTTTGTTCCCTAGTATATTCTGTTCATGGTGTAGATATTGACATCTATGTAAAGACAATTTTTGTCTCAAGTATTCCTAACTCTTGAACAAGGATTATCAATGTAAACCACTCATCGATACACTTACACAAAACTGAGTAATTTTTTTAGATTATATGTTATCATAATTAAGAATATTAAGGCAAAGATGGCTATACAGCTATCAAGTTCTCTTCTTTTTCTTCCTGAGCACACAGTTAAACGACATTGCCCACTTTACTATCAGACTACACAATTGAACCTGGTCAATGAATGTGGGAAGAATGATGCACGTCACTTCTGGACTTACCCATAAAGCCTTCCAACACTAGATCCCCCATGCTCTCCCCAATAGTAGGGCAGAGAGGCTTCCAGCAATGCATAAGAGGGCAGAGTCCCAGGACAAAAGGACCCTGTATCTCTGTGTCATCCTTTGATGTAAATTGGCTGGGGAGGACCATCCATATAGCACTCAAGTTTTGGAGAGAAAAAAATCTTTCTCTGTTAAACAACTGAAATTTTGGCATCATTGATTACATCCAGTAGCCTGATCTAGCTAGGTATAGACTCTGGGTCAAATTATCTGAGTTTAGAACCTCATTCCATCACTTGGTATGTAAACTTGGACAAGTTACTTTACCTCTATGTGTGTCATTTTCCTTATATGTGAAGTGGTAATAATATTATGCACCTCACAGAGTATTTGAGGGACTGAATGAGCTACACAGCTCTAAAGGATTGTATTAAAATAATTAAAATAATTAAAGAAACCTGGTTTATAAGTTATTACATTATTTCCAAGGAAGACCATCATTTTCAGATCATATCCAAATAAGGACCTCCTTTAACTTGTAAAGTACTGTAAGCTGATTCGTAAAATGAGAAACTATCCAAATGTGATGGACAATTGCAAGAATGCTAGTTTCCTTGAAAGAAAGTAAGGAGAAGTGGAGGGAGGAAAAGGCAGAGGTAAAGAAGGAGAGAGAAAAGAACAAAGACTTCAGCATTTTAGCAGTTTATATACTAATCCAACTCTGCTAATAGGTCTGACACAGCAAAGGGAGGAAATTCACTGCAGAATCTTACAGTTAATGTAACAAACAAAACCCAGAGACTGGTTCACATTTCCTCTTGTCATGATCTGCAAGTAGTCACCCATACATCTTTCTCTTTGTGTATAGAGTATATTGAATACCTTTCCTGCTCTATCCCACTTCCACCCTGCCTCACTTTTTTCTTTCAGTGACAAATACTTTGCTCACCTCTCCTTACTTGTCTTATTGTAAAAGCAAGCCAAACAAAAATCCAGCAGCATCCATTTGCCACTTAGAAAGCTCTAGGCACAGTGACTATAAATAGAGCAACATGATGCCAGGGAAACACACCACCACCTCACCAAATGCACAACTGTGCATTTATTGTCTCTTCTATAAATAGATGAAAATTACAGGTTTTTAACATGAATGAAAGACTACAGAAAAAATTGTGTGAACTTAAAAAAATGAGTGAAGCATAAAAATACTGTATGTAATAGAAATGAATATTTATCCAGGAGCATGACAACAAAGTTAAACACAAGGAAACTAGTATTTTGTAGGTTTTGTAACAAGGAATCATGAAAAGCCCGGTTTGGGTCCTTTTGGAATTTCTTAGAAAAAAATACTCACTGTATAGGCAAATATATGAATTTAGTCATTGACTATTTGTTAAGATGTTCTTCAGTTTTATGAAAGTGAGCTTCTATTTTTCTGAAGTCTCTAAGGTATGAAAAAGAGAGACATATCCGTGGAGAAAGAAGAGCTTTTTACTCCAAAAACAAATTGTGCCTATTCTGAAAAGGAAAAAAAAAAGAACTTGAAAAAAAACTAAATGAGTTTTTCTGCAATGTTACAATGCCCAAGGACAGTTCTGGTTTGATGCCTTAGCAATTTACATGGAATTTTACTCTAGTGGTTTCTCTAAGGTTCAGCAAAAACAAGCAACAGAACAATATGTTATCTCTGTGCCACAGGAACCATTTTCAGCGCCTGGTGCATATATTTTCAAAATTCTCCTCTTCTAACTTTCATATAGGTAAACTGTAGAGAAAAATCCCTTTCAATCTTGTGTGGTGATTAAAGCTTGTGTGGCTTTTGGGACTTTGATTTACCTTTAAGAATGATATCTGGGTTAAAAGATTATGTGCATTATAGAGATGAGGGTGAAACCAAGGGGTAGCATTTCACCAGCTAGTGAGATTAGTTCACTAACTCATTCAGCTGAATGCCTGGAGAATGAGGACACAAAGGTTCTGGGGAAAATTCAGCAATCGGACCTGCCAGTTACAAGACACAACCTCCATACTCAACAACCTAAGGAAAGAAGAAATAAACTTCTTTATATTAGCCCTGGAGTTTTATGATAATGGAACATGGTGTAGTCTTTGCAATAAATGTAGATAATAGAGAATATAGACAATTACTGGGAGATGTTCCTTCAAGTATATGCACATTTTTACATACAGTGTGTGGATCTCTCTGGTCATTATTAGAACCAACACAAATTGGAGCCTTTGCTTCTCCGGATTAGAGTCTTTCAGTAAGTCACTGATTCATTTTTCTAATGAATTACTGTTCTAATCTTAAGAAATAGTGGGAAAATCTTACAGAAGGAGAGATGAGATAGAATGTGAGTCTTGATACTGTCATTCATCTTTTTTACAGTCACTTGTACGTCACTTCACCCCTATTGGGTGAACTTCAAAATGCAGGGGTTGGGGGCCTCCCCTGGTGGCGCAGCGGTTGAGCGCTGGACTGCAAGCTGCCCGCAGTCTCTGCAGTGCCGGTTTGATCCCCGGCCACCTGCGAGGGTCCCACGTGGCGCCTCTGGTGAATTCTCTCACCCTCCCAGCGCTTCTGACTGTACCCAATGCTTGTATAAATAAATAAATAAATCTTAAAAAAAAAATGCAGGGGTTGGGTGGCCTGGTCACCAAAGTCCCTGGCAAGTGTAACAGTCTAGATTAATTACAAAGGCTGGCACTGCTCTTCACTAACACCATCTATTAATGCTATTAAAATGATGATGGTCTCACTCATAGCAGGAATCTAGAAAACTTAAATAAGGGACCAGGAAAAAGAATAACTATAAGAAGGAAAATATCAAAATCAACAAATAACTATAAACAAGAGACACTCTATGGGGGATGGGGTGGGGGTGGGGGGCGGGGGGCGGGGAAAGGAGGGCTTGGGGTAAAAAATAAGGGGGTTGAAATTATATGGGGAATATAAAAATAAAATTTAAATTAAAAAAATAAAAAATAAATAAAAATGAAGGTAAGGGAAAAGCATTTTTCCCCTCATCACCTGGGAACTGCAAATCATGTGCTAAGACATAAACATGTGACACTGGACAACGTAGTTTGTTCTTTGTATTTGACATGCCACATTAAACATTGTATGTTGTTAAAAAAAAAGGTAACTATCTGATTGTGTTTCCTTGCTTATTAAATTTAAAGCAAGCTCACAATTAACACCCAATTAACACCACCAGGTGAAATACTTAAGTGTTGTCTTTTCTCTGAGGTAATGTAAGAAGTAATTCTCTTCTGCTAGCTTTATTCCTGTAGAAAGGTCAGTAAAGTGCCCAATTCAGACTCTTGCTCCCACATTGGCTGACTCATTCCAAATCCTCAAAGAGCAATCTCCTTATATAATTTTCTTTTTTCACAATGGTCACAGTTCTCTAACCATATAATAAAAATCATGCAAATGTGCATTTGCTTAAGCTAAAGACAGGCTCATTTGAATAAGGGGACCAATGTTCATTCATTTCAGTGTGAATGAAGCTTGATGTGATGTTTTTCAACGTGACTTTAGTTGAGCTGCAATCTTGCCAGAGACTACGATACAGATTGCTATACTTACCGGTCTGATTTCTGACAACTGCTGACACCTAATTGTGTTCTCAGTTCTGGATTTAGCAGTTTCTCTAGCATTCTTCTTCAGACTGACTTGCCACTGAATGATTTTATGCACTTCGAGTAATCAATGCATTTAATTTGGACTTTTGCTTTCTTTTTTCATCAGCATTCAAAATATAAACTAAAAGGTTTCAGATGAAGTCTAAAATACGTTTTTTTTGAATGAATATATACTGATTCATACATACCGTAAAACATACAATAATGGCACATATGCCATTATTCACACACACAAATGTACTCTATACATATATATGAACATCCCCCAAATTAATTTTTTGATAAGTTTGTGACGTCACACATTCTGAAAGTTTTCCTATTCAAGTGATAACATAGTAATCCATCATAACAATAGAAATCATTAGGACTTACCATTAGATGAATTCAGGATTCGAATATTCATTTAAAAACCCTTTTAAAATGTCCATACTTTTTCTAGGTTTTCACAGAATTTAAAGCATTTATTATTTTTAGATTCTTTTTTTTTTTTTTTTTTTTTTAAAGATTTATTTATTTATTTATATAAGCACTGGGTACAGTCAGAAGCGCAGGAGGGTGAGAGAATTTACCAGAGCCAGAGCGGGGAGCAGAACAGGCAGAAGGACCGAAGTACACTGCTGAGGGGAGCAGTGGGCGGCAGGAGAGGTCTGCGCACCATGTAGGACCCTTGCCCGGCAGCCCGGGATCGAACCTGTGCTGCAGAGGCTGCGGGCAGCTTCGCAGCCCAGCGCGCAACTGCTGCACCACCGGGGAGGCCCTAGATTCTGTTTCTTATACTTATTTCAGCAAACGGTGGCCATTTTCTGCAGTCCATTTGCCTAAAGCCTTGGATGGCACAGAAATATTTTTCATAGATGTTAATTAACTTTTGGGATATGTATACATCAGTGATAAGCAAGTGCAGTTAAACTTTGCAGTGTTTACATGGTGGGTGAAATTTCTTTCAGTTGGCTGGAACCAGTGGAATTCACCAGAAATCTGCATGACAATTTAGTTTCCAGGAATTTGCTCTTTAGACATGCTTTCTCTATCAGCAAATCTTAGATGTAAAATTTCTCCTCAATATGGGAAAAATTAGACTTTGTACTTCAACTAGAATTAGGAGGCTGAGAGTAAAAAAGAACAGGACATGGAACTAGAGAAAATTGACTGCAGAGAAAAGTCAGCCATGTGATTCTATCAAAGTGCTGATTACACTGAAGATCATTCAATTAGGTTTCCAAATTGAGAATCATGTGCTTTTGTTTCCCACTTTTAGGAAAAAAAAGAGACAAGAGACAACAACAATAAAAAGTATAGAGATTTAGTTAAGATAAAAGGAAGGGAAGAGAAGGGAAAAAGAGTTGAGGGGAGATGAGGGAAGGAAACCCCCTCTCTTCCAGAGGAAGCACTGACTATTCTGCTCATATTACTGTCATAAAGTGAGGAATACAGGGCACCTCAAAAATCTCCGTGGAAGAAGCTATAAAGAAGCAGGAGAACAAAGAATTTATCAAAATCTTGTCATTGTTAAGGGTTAAAACAAACAGAGTTGGTCCTCCATTTACTAGAATACTAAATAAATGATGCCATTCCCTGAAGCATTTTGATAATCAAGGGTTCCTTTTTATTTAAAAGTAGACTTCTATATCACAACAGGGGAGGAAACAGTCT
Organism: Talpa occidentalis; assembly: GCF_014898055.3. Lineage (NCBI taxonomy): Eukaryota > Metazoa > Chordata > Mammalia > Eulipotyphla > Talpidae > Talpa > Talpa occidentalis. Next base: position 48,802,569 of record NW_023605305.1, read on the forward strand.
GCATTACAATTTTAACATTTGTATCTGTTTATTTTCTTTGATTGGGCATTTCTATTCATCATTAGCTTGAAAAAACTAACATACACAGAACTGAAAATCACACAAGGAAACAAAAGAATAGCAACAATAACAGTTCTAGTGATAGAAGTGGCACTTTGTTATTTTTATCAATTTGAGTACTGGGGTACAAAGAAGAGAGCTGGAAAGAGGCATTTGCCTAAGATGGCCCATAATAATGATAACTAAGCACAGGACCTTTAGCACTGCTAAAGACCCACAGTACCCCCGAGGTGAAATGCATCATTACATTACTTCCAGCCTCCTGAATATTTTGTAAATTAAGCCTGACTTTTGAATCATTTGCAAAGATGTTTTTTGGTCTCTGAGCTACTTTCTCAGCAAATTAACCCTCTCAAATTTAGTGATCGATAGGGAAAACAGAATCATATTATGATGGGGACAGGAAACTATTTTTCTGCTTTCATTTCTTCCTGTTGTGCCTGCTATCTCATGCTTTCCCCATCTAAATAGTCATTAAAAATAATTAAAAGTACCTGTGTTCACAAGGGTGCTAGTCTATGGTCCAGTACATCCTTGTGATACTTTTTGCATAATTCAGATGTAATGTATTTGGCACTGAAATCAATTGGTTACAATTATACATAAATGCTATTCTATGAAAATATTAGCAAGAGGAGTAATATGGAATATATTAGAACAATTAACAAACTACACATCATTGCTGAGGAAATATCAGAAGGTGTAGGCAATAGTCCAATGGAATGGTCTTGGGCATCACATGGGATAATATCTGTGAAAGGACCCCAAATGACAAAGCACTTTGGACATTAAGGTCATTACTGTTGCCAATATGGTATAACAAGTGGTACACTATGGGGAAAATAAACCCCAAGAAGGCAAAAACTCTGATTAGATTAAATACAAGGAATCATATCCTCTCCATGTCTAAGAGTTGGCACTTGGCAAAGATAATGTAATGTATGGAGAGACATAATTAGGCCTATAAAATAGAAATTTGAATATACAAATATATATTATGAAGTATGGTAAGTTATAAAGTGATGTAAAAATATGCTTTGCTTTCCCTGTTTCATGATTTTAAAAAGCATATATGTTTGTGTTGTTGGATGTTGAAGAGTTAGCAAACCCTTTTGGTGATGTTTTAAGAATGTTTTCACAGTATCTGTTATTACAGTGTTGGTATCTTACATGTTACTAGCCTTCTGAAATGTTTTGGGCTCAACATAACTAAACATTAACATAGATCATTCTATTAACATGTTTAGTTACATTGTTTGGGGTAGCGAGAATGGAGCGGTAAGAGTGGAAATTCATCAAGATTTGCTATTTGGCCCATTTTGAATTAAATATATGAGATAATCGAGTAATCCTGATGGGAGGGATATCCAAGATATCTTTGTTGTTAATTGGGTAATGGCCTGAGGCTTTAGCTGGAGAAATTACTGTAGAAAAATGGTCAGGAGGAGAGTCTTACCTGTCCGCAGACTAACTGGGAACTATGGTAAGATACTTGCACCCCGATTGCATTTCTGGGGTCAATGTTTAACAATTAATCATTCTTCAAGATAATAGAGCTGCTCAGGTTTGTGAGCCCCTGGAGTTAATAACCTTGCCGTAGGAGGCCTTATTCCATAGCTTTTGAAAGATCCTTCCTGTTCAAGAATTCTTGGCAGCTATCTTTAAGGATAATCTTTCCGTTTCTTAAGTCACTGCTGCCCAGTTACTGGCCTTCATTTAATTCCAGTTAAATTATAAAGTGCAGTATGTAGTATTGACCCTTCAGAAAGAATATAATGAGCACAACCACCCTCCATGGATCCCAAGTTCAAATTACTGGCAGAGTCACCACCCATATCTGAAAATGTACAGAAACTTGATCATCATTGTTCATGTAATCATCACCATCATCATCATCATCCTTAGCATCACAGTTGAAGTATCATAATCATGTCAAGTGGTATGGCAAGGTCAGAAAACCAATATCAAGACACTGTCCAGTTTGGGTGTGTAAATATTATTCTGTGTTTCTTGGCCCAGTTAGCAAACACTTTCTTTTCAGTGATAAACCTATGGCCCCCATATGGGGCATGTTCATGAAGAAAATATTCATCACACTCATCTCTTCCTTGTTCATAGTAATGGTAGGGAACTTTTCTATGCCCTTCTGTCCTAGAAAAGAAAAAAAAAGAAGATGATTGAGATGAAGAATGAAGCATTCATTTACAAGAATCCATTATGTGCCCAGTAAATGCATTCACTTGCAAACCCATGCATGATTCTTATCCATGGACTCAGTTAAAAGCTATTATATATAAAAGCTTTTAGGAAAATGTATCAGGTCCTTAATACTTTAATAAATCAAACAAAATGTACATATCACACCAATTACATTCAAACATATAAAACAATATAGCTATCCTTTAAAGGAGGAAATAGTATATAATGAAAGCAAACTTTGGATAGCCTGATGCTCCTGTAGAGCTTGAAGAAGGTTTGTGATTTTTCAAGAGTAAAATATTTGATTCAGGGCCACCCCAGTGGCACAGCGGGTTGAGCACAGCGTTTGAAGCTGTCCTCAGACTCTGCAGTGCGGTTTTGAGTCCCAGCCAGCCAGGGAGATACCCACATGGCATGGCAGACCTCTCCTGTTCTGCCTGCTTCTCCTCTCAGCAGTGTATTTCAGTAGATCTGCCTGTTCTGCTCCCACTCTGTTTCTGGTGAATCCTCTCACCCTCCCACGCCTCTGGCCTATACTCCAGCTCTTTAATAAATATATAAACCTTAAAAAATTTTTTGATTCATTGTACTCCATTATGCTTATACTTAGGGTAGAAATATTTCATCATGAAAATTATGACTTAGTTACCATTCTGACAATATGATTGAAACACTATGAATTATTTTGTGTCAGTTGTTGGTAGGGAAATATTCTCAATTACCTTGATAAAGCATGGAGGATTTGTTTTATTATCTAATTAGAACCTATTCTACGAGAAAGGTTAATCCACAGTATTGTGGATTAACATACCCATTTTAAATAAGGATCTGGGAGATTACTCACTTATTAGTAAAATGTAATTTTGTTGTCAGTTTCTCTGAGGTTTTAGGACATTTTGTATTTCATGATCAGATATAACCATTGAGCGTTGAGCAGACAACCATCTATCAAGTCATTAGAGGAGCAGAGATGACAAACTTGCTTTGCAAATTAAATAACCACTGAACTTGCTCTGGATTTCCAAGCCACAGTCCCTGATAAGCCACTGATTAAAGGGAAAATGTTTCTTCTGGCATTTGACATTAGATTGTGGTAAATATTTTTCTTTTTATCACCCTTAAAACTCACAACTTGACGCACTGACAATAAAATGTCATGTCAGCAAAGAACCCCAGGAAATAATTGTTGCTTTATCTGTTTCTCAGATTTATGATAGTAAAATGAATTGTGATATTTTGACAACATATCAGAATAGGAGATGCATAAAAATAATTTCCTGTAATCTTACTTGCAGTAGGTGTCATTTATCATCCCATAGACGTGAATGCTGTAACAGGCATCCATGGCCAGAATGAAGGTAAACCACCCCGTGCTGAGATAAGAGCCAGACTGGACTCTGTGGGGGGAAAACCAACAACAACAACAACAAAAAAAAAACACAGAAAAAATACACAGAGCAATAAAGTGTGGTGAGAAATGACACTTTTGTCAAGAACATAGCACTTGTTATCAGAAAAAAGCATTAAGAAATGACAATCTGTCTAAGTTACACACTTATTTTGAATTATCTCTGAATAATTTATAGGCATGCTCTGATTCTTACTACCTTAAGCCTAGAAGCAATGTTGTATGGAAGAGAAGCCATATGGCAAATATCTGAAGTCAAATAATCCTGCTCCCTTCAGGTGAAAAATAATTTTTTTTGATTTTCTGTAAGACACAAATTAGTGCTATGTATCAGAGGACAGGTTTCCAAAAATTGCTTGGAGCTCTGATGGAAACTGAATGATAATGGTTTTATCTCACTTACCTGGACATATCACTTTCTCCAGAGTTTCTGGGTTTCTAAGTGAAAATTGGATGCCATATAGGTGACTGACTTGGCCTATGGAAACTCCTGAAAAGTTTTCTTTCATTGCTTTCTAGGCATTACGAGACAAGACTTTTCTTCTTACAGACCTATGTTGCCAACCTCTTCAATACTTTTTTATAGTATACCTACTATGAGCCCATCATTGCTGTAGATGGGATACAGCAGTTAACTAAACAACCAAAGCTGTTGTCTTCATGGAGGCTGAGAGTTAGATTTAGAGGTGATTATGTTATAAAGCTTGATTAGTGAAGGCCCTTGATAATAGAAGCAAAGATTTGGGGGGAATATATGGGGAGGATAGCCAGGGAAAGAAGCCATGTGGTTTATGTTGGGAAAGGCAGCCTCATATGTGCCATCCTTTTACCTGTTTCAGCCGCATTAACAATGGGCCTTGAGGCTGGGGCACTTCCTACACAAGTGATCATGGGCTCTTAACACCTGTGCTAGAGGTGCCACCTTGTGTGGGAGTATGTTGCCTTATTTTAGATTTACTGCATGCTCTTTTGGTATGCTTGAGCATGTATGCCTTTTGGCATCTGGTCAACCTTGCTGCTATATCTGTCTCCTGTAAAGAGGGGAATGGGTTCTTTGTTCCGTGGCACAAAAGAGTTTCAATCAGGCCAATGGCCATGCATCAGCTGTTGGGAAGGGCCCACTGGCCATGAGGAACTGATGCCTGTTATTAGGGTTATCTTTCTCTGTCTCTTCATGTGAGTGAAATGTTCCATCCAATGCTTGACCGGTGTGTTTTCCTTGATGTGTTTGCCATGATGCAATGAGACAAGGGTCCAGACTTTTACTTCTGGTGATAGGCAACAGATGACACTAGTTCCACTGACTACATGAAAGAAAAGTCTTTCAAGAAGAGGAAACATTAAGGCAAAATCACAGATATGGAAATATCTGGTATATGTAAGGAGGAGAGGAAAAGCAGTCAATGAAGATGGAGAGTGGCTGTTGTAATTAGGCAGAGTGCTGATTGGAGGAGTCTGGTAAATTCTAAATGGTCCAGGGAGATATTTGAGGAAAAGTTGGGTTTTTATACTTGTCTTTGACAAAGGTGACCCAATCTACCTAAAACAGAAGACTGCCTACCTCCTTAAAACTCTCCCTATAGGGGCATTTGGGTCACCTCAGGTTGTCTGGTGACTATGTAGCACCATTTCTAAAACAGGCTAAGTTTCCCACATTCCATCTAGATTTCTTGGCAAGTAAGCACAGCCAGCTCTTCTCCAAAGTGACACTTAGACACTGATAATCCCTATCTGGACACGACCCTCCAGCCAGTCATTGCCCCGCCGATGTCCAATCCTACTGAAGCAGTCCTCTAGAACCAAGCCATCAGTGTGCTATATTTAGGAACCCGAATCTTTTGATTCTTTTTTTTAAACAGGCACTGCTTAATATCAAATTACTTACAATGGTAAGCATTTCAGGAGGAACAAAAACTCACAGTGGGGTCGAGTAACTGTTTTTTAGCCTTTATTTCAGTGACTTTGGATGATGTGCAAAGAGAGACAAAGGCAGTCCACATGTATCTGTCCCCTCTGCTTGCTTGTCATTGAATCTGAAATGCCACAGTGTAAGCAGCCTTCCTGTGTTTCTCCTGGTGTGTCTTTTAAATGGAAAATATTCCAGAAAGAGGATCACATTGAGTTACATGCACTTTCCTCTGTGATAGGAACAGTAGCAGCAGCATGGGTTAGGAATGGGTGCCAAATGGGTGGGAAGATGTACAGGGAAGTGAAATCCAGTAAAGAGCAACTATGCTTATTATACAACTCAACCTGCAGTCAATCCTGCATTCCTGGGTCTGAGGAGGCACAGCAATGATGGGAACTGCTTAAAGTACCATCTGCTTAAAAAGTCCTTATTTGAAAATTGGGAAAGATCAAAAGAGGCAAGAGTCTTGACAAAAATCTCCCAAACTGATTCTAGAAACTTTGTCTATGCACTGAGATTTTCTGGTTATTCTTCTTACTCAATTGTATACCTGATTTTCCTCTCCTTGCCTGCTTATCCTACTTTTTTCTAGCTTTCTATCCTATCCTTCTTCAATTAGGCAGACCAAACATTAGGAGATTGATAAAAATTACAGCATTTATTTGTATATGTTGAGGAAAAAAAAAACAGATCTCACTAGTCACCCATTTATTCATTTTTTCAACATTTATTGGGATCCTATTATGTGCCGCTGACTGTATTAGAAGCTGGAGATGAATATTTTCTTAAAGAGCATGTGGTCAAGTGGGTAAGCCAAGCATGTTAAAACAATTACTCACAGTATAATACAACAAAGCATCAATCCGAGTCAGTACTGAGTGCATACAGAATGGAGAGTGAGGAGACCTGGTTTCACATTCTGGCTGTTGTCCAAATATAAGGTTTTGGCAACTTACTTAACCTTTTTAGTTCATCTTAGTTTCCTAATCTCTACAATGAGATGGTTGAACTAAGTCATGTCAAATGCTTCTTCCAATTTTTAAATCAAATGATCCTGTGATCAACATCAAATCAATCTAATTTAAGTTACAGTCATTCTAAATTATTAGCCTCCATGCATGTTGGATGGAAGATTAATAAGCACATTAATTAGTTAGATCACATTTAATGTGCACTTATGTAATAGGATGCTACTAGATGTCTGGGTGTATTTTAAAAGGGTATAAAGATTTTACTTTCTAAGGTAGTGGCAATCGTCACTCAACTTTAGGAGGGAGGAGCTCTATATCTTCCTACTTCATACTACTGCTCATGGTACTGGAATGGCTATTTAGGACAAAGGACACAAGTGGACCATCATATTGAAGGCAAAGCTTAATTATAGTGAGGAAAAAAAATCGAAATTGGGTCAAGGTATTTTTCTTTTTATGCTTTTTTTCCCCTAGGAGTTCAGACCTTCATGGAATTGCTAAGTCTCAAGAGTCAAGATAATATAATAACTCCAGACTAAAGAGGGAATTGTATGACACTCAGTCCCTTACTCTAAAAACAACCCCTCTTGGCTCATTCTGGTCCATTCTAGATAGTCATTTTTGAGAGTTCAACAGGAAGCTCTGAGAACAGAAATCTCAAAGGATAAAGAGAGAACAATTACTGAAGTGGCATGCCTGTCCATCTATTCTTTACCACAGGAAATGAGGGTCAGGAATATCAAGAATATTAGGGCTTGGCATCTGGTCAAAGATCTTCCCATCTCACCACCTAATAAGGAAAGATTACCACATTTCTGATCCTTGATTACTTTCAAGATTAACCTGATTAATTTTCTTTCTGGGTAGACAGATCATAATAACTAGCACAAAAACACTTCCAATGAGCTATGTTGCATTTGATTCAGACTGGGGAGGTTCATATTGCCCAAGTGTCCTGTCCTACAAATAACATTTAATCAGGCTGTTGCTTCTTCTTTTCCTGATGCCTCTAATATATCTGGGATATGAAATCATGTCAGGTTTCCTATCCATGGTTCATACCAGGGCTAACAAAGTGGATTTATTACAGATACATCTCATGACAGGAGGAAAAATATTAGCACAGTAAATGTGAGCCATATTACCCATGCCCACTTCCTTGCAGCCGCCTTGGACTACAATTCCCAGCATGGCATGCTGGGCAGCAGCTGGGAAGGAGGAGTAGACATATATTGGAGGTGGAAGGAAAAGGAGAACAGCTGGAGAGACACTTGAAGGAGACATATGGGAGAGAGATATGGGGAGGTTGCTCCTGGTCCTTAGCAGAAATAGACAGAGACTTGGCAGCCGTTATCTTGACCTTGTGGTAGATTATTTGTGATATTTTGAATTTTAGGTCTTTCCTTCAGTGCCAGCTCACTGGGGACTGCCTAACCCTTTTCTTAAGTTTCACCTTCAGAAGGTACTTTAGACTTGTGACAAGCATTTGGGTCTCAGTCACACCACTTTGGGTTTTGTCTATTTAGCTGGGAATTTGCTCATAAGGGGAATAGATCATTTTCAGAGTTTTATTGGGACTCTGATATTTGAAATCTTTCTTCCCTCTCTCTCTCTCTCTTTGCACATCAGTTCTATTAAAGATCTTCTATACCAAGAGTCTGCTTTCTTTGCCTTTGTGAGTACGCATGGTCAGACTTCTTTTAGTGTACTCCTTTACACTTTGCGAGCGCTCAGTGCCCCTCAGTTAGAGCCAATGTCCATATAATGATGCCTATGATGTAATAATGACAATTACTAAATTAATTCAAGAATTCATCCATACAAATGTAATGGTGATCTGGGTTCCTAAAGGAATTTACTGATCTGGATGGAACTGGCTCTGGGATTCTTACAGCTGCACCATTTCCAAGTTCTATTGTGCAAACATATTAGAAAGGAGGGAGTATAAATTAAACCCAAGTAGGCCTTTTTGAGAGTCAGTGAAAACAACAACAAAATGACTTGAGTTGATATATAAGAAATTGTTTATGTTTTTCAGCTTGGAGAGTCCTAGTGATAACTACCAGATGCTTTAAAAATTTCTTAAAGGATCTCCTCTGGGACCAAATAATGTCTTGTAATTTATCACTCATGCACATGGCACTAACTATGTACCAGCCAGTCATCAGCCATAACATTTTTTGTGACTTCCACATTTTGGACTCTATAAAAACAATTATTGTCATTTGCAAATCAACAATCAAAATTTTCATAAGAATGATAAGATAATTTAAGCCCCTAATTCAATACAATAAGGAAGCTTAAATTAATGCAGCAGAATAATGAGCCATGCAGGAGAAAATAAAAGCAGGAGTGTTAAGAGGAAACTATCAATCATCTGTTTCCACTGGCCAAGCTTTGCATCCCACTGCTCTTTGGTAATCAAGATACTTACCACTTGGAAACTACTTAAATTTACTTGCTCATCTCTTGGAAAAATGATGCTGTCAACAACTTGATGGAGCACATGCTTGAAGGCATATTATTTAAAATATGATCTTTCATCTAGTTTATTACCAATAAAATATAATCTACCTTGCTTCTTCAAGTTTACCCCTGCTCCTTGATGTCTAAAGGCCATTACATGTTCACAGGGATTCCTTGTCTGTCAAATTATCCTTTTTTAAAGCAATCTCAATAGTTTCGGCTGTCAGCATGCCTCATTCACCTGCACCATTGCTTCTGAGCATGCTCTCTCATCTCTTTTCTAGAAACATGCTGTGAAGCATTTTCTCCTATTGTCTGGAATGCTGAAACTTTCTAGGTGAGTGATATTTCCCTTTCGGACAATTCCAGGGGAGGAACTGAGGAAACTGAAGTAGTCACTCTTCAAAAGAAAATGGAATGTATTACAAAATGCTCTGCTAATCATTGAATATTAGTTCAGTGACTTGGGCTTTTGAAATCTATAAGCTCATACTTTAGTGGGCAAAATAAGAGCTCTTTCTCTATATTAGTATTTCTCAGTCTCAGACTTATTGATGAGATAATTATTTGGTGTGTGTGTATGGGGGGGGGTTGAGGGAAGGTAATTGTCCTGTGCAGTAAGTTCCTTTGCACACTTTTATTGGAGTCACCACTGTTCCAACCTCACCTGTGTTCTCAGAGAATAGATTTCTTGACTTCCTAGTGCCTGCTCTAGGCTTAGAGTGATCTTTCCCAATGTTTTCTACCCTAAAAATCCAGGTTCTCCTTAACTGTAGTGTCTTCTTTGCCTGTTCACTAGCCAAACATCTTACTCTTTTTGCCTTATTTACAAGTCTGTGGAGTCATTCAGACTCAGCCAGTATTGAGTCTTACTTTTTAACACCATCCTCCAATGGGGGATGTTCAGTGAAGAATGGAAGAAAGTGTCAGGAACACGGACAAGGAATCTAGTAACTTCAGTCTCTACACTGCCTCCTCTTCATGGAATGGTTCCTTTGGGTGCCTTTGACTCAAACTTTGCAGCCTAAATTCTACTGTTTCTCACTCATTTCTTCTATGAACTGATGAAAACAAGGCCTGGGGCACTCAAAGCTAACATTTCCAAAGCATAAAAATCATTTATCAAAGCCCGAAGGGGATCAAGACCCACCTAATAATGGAGGTTTATTGGATAGCACAATATTGGCAGCAGCTTCTGAAATCTGCTACACTCAGGAGTAAAAAGGGAATTTAAAAAAAGAATTAATCAATATTTCATGTCTTGTTTTAACACTATTGGACCTCGGTTCTTTCATCAATATACTACACTGGCAGGATAAATAAAAATAGCAAAGTAACTTTCCATATACTTTCCCAGGGAGAAGGAATACCTGACAGAATACAGATTATTCAATTAAAAACACTCTTTTTTCCTCCATTTTTTTAAAAAAGCACATGGATAATGAAAGAATACATTTAAACAAAGAGACTGGGTAAGAGAAACAGCTGATGATTATCAGTAGCACCTAGGGATTCAATCTAATACTGTGAAGCAGTCTAATGGAAGCAGAACTCAAAGTGTGGAAACAATTTCAGCTGTCCCCAGTCATATATTTTGGTGTATCATTCGATAGTTGGGAGCTATGGAAATCCTCTGGAGTTGGCTTATTATATTAACACAGTATATTTGTACTATCTATCAATAGGACATGTCCAGAAAATCTTTAGGCAGCAACAACTTTCTGCAAATCAGGCAGCAGAATCCTCGATCTTGGATGGAATCATTTGCAAATAAACACGAATATTTCTAATGTATAAAACCATTGTACTGTGGATAGTGATTCTTAAGAGACTGCACTAAATGAAAGGAATCCACACCTGGAAAATAATGAAAAATGAACTGTAGGTAAATGGAGAAGGGAATAAATTTTAGAGAAGGATTCCCTACCATCCTGTTCAGCTAAAGCAAAATGCGTGTTAATCAGTAGGCACTTGGACTGCGAATATAACAAATAGTTTTCCTGCCATAGAATCAACAGGGCTCTCTGACGAGTGATGAATGCAATGAAATTGTACAAAAGGAGGATAATAAGAAATGATGGCATTCTTTTCAAAATGTACATTTAAAAGTAAAATAGTACAGCTCCCAAAGGTATGATTTATGGCTGTTGTAGAAATAGAAGATACTACTCACAAAAATTACTTTGTTCATTCATCTCAAATATTAAAAGGTCATTTTGCTTTTGCCCTTGGACTTTAAAGCCCCTTTGATTGGAAATGTGGATTTCTGGGATTTCAGTCACTTTTTTTACATGAACAATGGAACTTCAGGAATGGCAGGGATGAACGATGGGATCTCTGCGGTTCACTTCATTAAGTCAGCACTGGCCCTAAATCGCTGAGTATTGTCTGAAACATATCCCTTCCAAATTCACATGCTTAAGGTCAAACCTCCAGTGTGATCTTGTTTGGAGATTGGGTCTTTGGGAGGTAATGAACTTTACATGATGTCCCGAGGGTATGGCTCTCCTATTGGGATTGGCTCTGAAAACATCATTAATGTATATTTTTATAATAGATTATTGGGTAGAGACAGTATGCCCTTTTTTTCTTTTTTTTCTTTTTTAAAGATTTATTTATTTATTTATACAAGCACTGGGGACAGTCAGAAGTGCAGGAGGGTGAGAGAATTCACTAGAGCCAGAGCAGGGAGCAGAGCAGGCAGAAGGACCAAAGTACACTGCTGAGGGGAGCAGCGGGCGGCAGGAGAGGTCTGTGCGCCATGTGGGACCCTCCTCCAGTGGCCGGGGAGCAGCCGGGAATTGAACCAGAGCTGTAGAGGCTGTGGGCAGCTTCACAACCCATCGCTCAACCGCCGCACCACCGGGGAGGCCCGACAGTGTGCCCTTTTAAGAAAAGGAAGAAACACTAGATTTTCTTATCTTCCCCCATGTGAGAAGGCAACAAGCCAGGAACAAAATTCTCAGAGAAACTGACCATGCTGGCAAACTGTTCACTGACTTTCAGCCTCTGGAACTCTGAGAAAATAAATTTCTGTTGTCTATGGTATTTTCTTATGGCAACCCAAGCAGAGTAGACAATGGGTATTTCTCAAGATCCTGACAAACCTAAATTCCCAACTGTATTTTCCAGGAATATTCTTATTGATCTCTCTTGTCTCATCATGGAGATCATTTATTGCTTCTTAAACACATCTTGTGCCTGTCAGCCTCTTTTTAGTATCTTTACTTGTGTATACGTTCCTTCTTCCTGAAACAATCTCCTTCCACAGCCTATCTGGTTTCTAATCTTATTAAGTTTCATTTCTGCTTACTCTCTTCCTTTTCAAGAAAGATTTGTTGAGTGCACTGTGTGAGGCATTAGAAATACCCAGCTGTCTGTGATCTCAACTCACAGTAAGTGGAGGAGAGAGGCTCCATGACTATTTTCAAAAATAGGACTGGAAGGAGGTAATATCATTGTTATAGGAATGCAGAGGGAGAAAAAGGCACAATTGGGGGAAATTGAAGATGGTAATTCCTTCCCCGATAGGTGGTAAAACTTGAGCTCTGGATTCATGTTAAATAAGAACACCAGGCAGGAAAAGAAGGAGGAGACTCTTTCAGGCAGAGAGATAAACCTGTGCAGTAGTACCGAATTATACAGATAATAGAAATACAGAATAGTTCTGATCTCTCTACTCTGGAATGGCTCTGAAAACATCATTAATGTTTATTTCCATAATAGATTATTGGGTAGAGACAGTGTGCATAAGTAACGCTGATTTATTATTCTTCCTTACATTACATTTTGAAATATAAGCGATAACTTGATGTTCTGGGTAGTCCTTTTTCAGATGATAGAAATGTATGGATCTGGAGAAAAATACTGAGGAAAAAATGGCAAAATTATATTTTTTCTTTCTCATTAAATTCCTCATTAATTCAGAATTGTGAACAAATGTAAACACTATGACTGAATAGAAACAATTTACAAATATGTAGCTAGCAGTGTTAATCTGTGTCATAAATTAAGTTACAAGTTATGAGCAAACTCATTTAACCTCCACTGACCACCAAACAGGCTTCCTCAATACACAGTTGGAAGTTCTCAACCTCTTCTACTAAAAAGGTAAATAGCTCTCATATAAACAATATACTAAATTATTATTTTTTGATTCATGGAAATGAAGACTCATACCATTGCTGTTTTTAAGATATGAAACCTTTGAAACATCTTTTAGGTCTGGAAATGCTATTGAGCTCAATGGCCTCTAAAACTACATCTCTTCTACCTATGTTATAGGACAGGGAGAGGGTCAGCCCAAACCCTGCAAACCTGCCTATTCTACATGGGTTCTGCCATCCGCCGCATCAACACAAAACATAGGAGACTTTAATGGGAAGGAACTTTAATTAAACTAGGAAACAATACAGGTAAGGCAAAGAGTCTAGTTTCTAAATGAAACACCCAAAGTTACCCATCCCCTCGTGGGTAAAAGTCCATCCATATGGGATCGGCCCAGAACAAGGCCCCAAAGTCTACCACAAGTCTAAAACATCTTCCAGTGGGGACCCACAGAAAAGGGTCACAAACAACCAGACAAGCCCGGAAGGAAAAGAGCAAAATCAACATCAAGATAAAAGCTGCCATGGTCACCTCCCCACGGGTCTCACCCACATCTGTGTCACCCAGTCCACGACCAAAAGACAAGCGCAGTTTCTTCACGTGTCTCTAGGCTCCATGCACCTCCTCCAGGTCTCCTGGCTCCATCCTGCTCCTTCCTTCCTCAGTCTCTTCTGCAGCTTCTCTCCCTGCTCAGCTCCACCCTTCCTTGGGTGGGGCAGGGAAGCTGGAACCTCCCCCTTTCCTGGGGACCACCCTATTACACCTAAGTGAAGCTTCTGGGAGAAGGGAAGGGGCTATGTATCCTGATATTCACTCCATGCTAAGTAATTCTGTTGCCTTCCTTGGATCTCTGTTTTTCCTAAGGAGGCTATAACTTTTGAAGACATGAGGTGTTATGGATGCCTGTGTGGCTTCTTGTTTCAGACTATTAAAAATACCCAGAAGCCCTTGTCTCAATGACCCTAGATTTTCTTTCAACCTTCCTGTGCTGGGTGGTATTATTCATTCCCTTCTTGAATGTGGCTTGCTTGTGGGAACAGTAACTTTCCTGCCTCACTGTCCTTGGGCTTGGCCAAAAGAACTGCTTTGACTGATGTAACCCAAGTAGAACTAAAAATTGCTATACTTCCCAGTAGAGATTTTCAGAAGCACCACATAGTTCCCATTTCTTATACTTCTTTCCTCCCTCTTCCCTCTCTCATTTCGTATACTTCTCCCCTTCCCTTACCCCTAAATAGGGGTTAGTTCTTCAGCTGGATCTTGGGATGAGAAAACTCATATAGCAGACATGAGCCCCAAATTGGATCCAAGTTCAGTTAACTCAGCAGAATAATAGCTGATTATAGATCTATGAATAGGAAAGAAATATTCTTATATACCATTGAGTTTCAGGGTTCTTTGTTATTTATCAAAGAGCTGACTAAATTTTTGGATTAATAATAACAATTAACTGCTATAAATATGAAACACATTTATGTTCCAGACATTGTGCCAAGAGCCATGCATAGGCATCTCAATTAATCTCATGACAACTTCACCCCATAAGGAATTTCAATATCCCCTTCATACAAATGAAGTTTCAGAGAGGTATTAAGTAGTTGTCCAAGGACAGTCTGGTACCAGAGAAGTCTGTTTCTTAACTAAGTTATTTTTCCTTATTGTCCCCAGTGTTGCCCAAGGCACCACAGCTGACAGTGCAGCCATTCAACGACCTTGACTCTTCTGGTTCTACTGCTAATGCTCCAGGAAATCCTGAATATGTTACTTTGGGCTCCATTTTATTGATGACCAAAAGAGAGGACTGGTCCAAGAAGTTTGGGGTCCCTACAGGTTTTGTATTTGTAGTTATGTTAGTGTGAGGCCAACGGGTAACCCAGGTACCTCAAACACTAAATGGTGCACCTTCTATGTACACAAAGGCAAAGGAACCATACTCTTAGTGTGAAAGACATTTACAAATCAAGATAATGTCTCTTTCTAAGGACAGGCTCTGCATATCTTTCCCACTATCTCTTACAAGTCTCTCCACCACACATCTCCTTCAAGTTCCTGGGTGCAAGTTGAAACTGGAAAAACAAGAAAGTAGAAAAGCAGAAGACAAGCCTGCCTGTCTTCTGTGTTATGTAGATCACTCAGTTCTGCACCTAGCATCCAGGAGCTCCCCCACTTAGGAAGTTCAGTTCATGGCATACTGGTGCTTATAATCTAAGATGGATGTTTGTCATTGGGAGGCAAAATGGTGCCCTTTCAATGTTTTTGCCAATTCCATGGAGAATCATCTGTAGCAGATACACAAAACAGTCCATGCTGGAGAGATTATACATATACAGCTGTGTTTTTAGGACAGGGTTATTATCAGTGCTTTATTTATTTATTTTTAAAGATTTTTTTTATTTATGCATACAAGAGCTGGGGTACAGGCCAGAGATGTGAGGGGTGAGAGGATTCACTAGAGACAGATTGGGGAACAGAACAGGCAGACTAACTGAAATACACTGCTGAGGGGAGCAGCGGGCAAGACAGGAGAGGTCTGCTGCGCCATATGGGTCAGCTCCTTGGCCAGCCGGGTGTCTAACTCCTGCTGCAGAGGCTGCAGGTTGCTTCATAGTGTGGTGCTTAACCCCTCGCGCCACCAGGGAGGCCCTCTATCAGCACTTCATAGATTTGTTTTCAACTTCAGAATTCAAAATATTTATCTAGAATTTCAACCATGGTTATGTACAAATGATAGCTTATGTCAAAAGTGTATATGCATCAACTTCAATTATTTTATTTTTAATTTTACTTTTTGTGTTCCTTTTTGCATCAGTTTTAAAGTAAAGATCAGGTTCCTGGGTCCACTTCATTCCCCAGGCATGGCCTCCATCTAGATAGGTTCTATAAACTTTTAATAAATTCTCCTCTTTGGATGATGTCAGCTGGAGATGATGTCTGCTCCTTGCAAACAAAGATTTGAAATTGGTCTGACTGACTTCTAATATCCTTTCTAACAAAATGAATCTACTAAATACTCTAGGTATAATTAGGGGCTTTATTTCTAACTAATTCTTAACTTATTAACAATCACCATTTGATCTGATCCTACTTTTATACTTAGGCTTAAAAAAGTTCCTTCTTTCTAACTTACCCTTCAACTTATCTTAAATCATGCCCTTCCTAAATTGATGTGATTTTCAATATTCTGAATGCTAATCACCTTTCTCTACCTAAGGCATGCTGGCTGCTAACCTGATAAAGGTAATTAATGGAAGGTTTGGCTTTTTCTTCTAATTCATTTATCAGCCATTCTCCCTGCTTATACTTTCCTTAAGACAAAAGAAGAAAAAATAAATAAAAAGGAAAGATTGTAATCAAGTAGGAGTATATCTAAGTAGATAAAAGAACTTTTCCTGCCACTTTACCCTTTTAGAAGAGAAATGAAATGATTCACTCTCCCTTCACTTTTTTTTTTTTAAGATTTTCTTTCCTTTTTTTTTTTTTAAGATTTATTTATTTATTAATACAAGCACTGGGTACAGTCAGAAGAGCAGGAGGGTGAGAGAATTCACCAGAGCCAGAGCGGGGAGCAGAGCAGGCAGAAGGACCGAAGTACACT
The DNA here is from genome assembly GCF_014898055.3 of Talpa occidentalis. Taxonomy (NCBI): domain Eukaryota; kingdom Metazoa; phylum Chordata; class Mammalia; order Eulipotyphla; family Talpidae; genus Talpa; species Talpa occidentalis. Next base: position 48,819,284 of record NW_023605305.1, read on the forward strand.
GCTGAGGGGAGCAGCGGGCAGCAGGAGAGGTCTGCGCGCCATGTGGGACCCTCGCACAGCGGCCGGGGATCGAACCAGCACTGCAGAAGCTACGGGCAGCTTCGCAACCCAGCGCTCAATCGCTGTGCCACTGGGGAGGCCCTCCCTTCACTTAAAAAAAAAAAAAATTTTTATACAAGCACTGGGTACAGTCAGAAGCGCAGAAGGGTGAGAGAATTCACCAGAGCGGGGAACAGAACAGACAGACTGACAAAATACACTTCTGAGGGGAGCAGCAGGCGCCGCAGGAGAGGTCTAGTTGAGCCATGTGGGACCCTCGCCGGTGCCAGGGATCGAGCCGGTGCTGCAGAGGCTGCGGACAGCTTTGCAGCCCAGCGCTCAACCACTGCGCCACCAGGGGAGGCCCCTCTCCCTTCACTTTTTCACTTAACTGGAACGTGAGTGTAGGGGCAGGAATGGGCACTGAACAGGTTTTCTGATCCAGCAGACAGGGTAAAGGGGGAGAGAGTCCTGGAGCCCTCGGTGGCTTTTGCAGGCTTTTATTGGTATTTACCAGGTACATGGCAGGTAGGGGTCCTGGGGGGCTGGGAGGCTGGCAGGCCTCCCGAGCCCCCAGCAAGTCTTCATTCTATCTGGGCTTTCCGGTGTTTTCTTGTGGCCTCTTTTCTCTGCTTCTGCTTCTTCTCGTCTGCTGGCGTCCCCGTGACACCGCCCTTAAAAGCCCAGTCTTAGCCCAGGTGACTCCCATCTACATATGCCCACACCCTATTCCACGTGCCCGCCATCAGGCATGCATTCAGGACCACAGGGTTCCATCATCTATTCTAATGGCAGGAAGGCAGAAAAGCCTGATACTTTTACCTTACCCTACAGGGAGTTAAGCTAAGCTTTTCCTGTGGAAATAGGTCTGGCACAAAATCAGACATAAGTTTGCCCCTGATGTGAATGCTTTCTGAGTCCCTGTAATCTCTTTGAAAATGAAAATTTATATTTAAGAATAACTTTAAAACAACTACAAGTTCTAACAAGGATTTAAGATAGAGATTTGAGGTGGTTTCACTCCACTGAAGGAGACTGGGCATTCAGCTTATTGCTAAGTTCTTCAGTACCACTGGGATCAGGATCATCATTAAACCAGCCTCAGCCAGAGCCCCAGCCAGGAGGTTCACATAAAAGTGAAATTTCAAAAACACAAAGCAGCTCTGACCTTCTTCTGGCTAAGAAAGACTAATTTTGCTGCCACTTTCTTCCTAGTATTGCTTTTCTGACTGAGTTACATGGCTCAATAAGTCCTGAAATAAATTATTTTGAGGGGGAACATTTATTTTTAATAGGAAAGCTATGCTGTACCCCTATTTCCCCCACCTATTAAAATTGTTTTTATCTGGTTCACTAAGGGAGAATAATTCAATTAGAAAAGGTCAGAAGCAACAACTGACATATGGGCCAGCAGGCACTGAGAATTTTAGCCCCTAACCTAAAGAAGGAAGCTTTATTTGTCATTTTTCCAATAGGCTGACATTCACTGACTACCTTATACACAATACCTTTGCCAAATAATAGGCTATTATGAGTGTATCAAAGCAGACACTGATCTGGTTCTTCTACCACAGCACCAGTAAATTCCTAAAAGGGAGTCTGACACCTGAAGTCAAAGGATGGTGATGGAATCTTCCCTGAAACAAAACTATTAATAGCTCTTAAATAAACTGCTTGCTAAAGAAGAATGTTATTCCAATTTAATTTTGCCCAGGAATTTCCATCCTAAAAATCTCATCCCTATTCTTGAGATGGGATAGGGTTTGAGAGGAGAAAATTCTTCCTTTGATGCTTGACCAAACTTTCCAATTAAACTAGTATAGAGGCAGGAATGGCCACTGAGCAGGTTTTCTGATCCAGCAGGCTGGGTAAAGGAGGAATTCTGGAGCCCCTAGTGGCTTTTCAGGCTTTTATTGGGATTTACCAGGCACATGGTAGGCAGGAGTGCTGGGGGGCCTGGGAGGCTGGCAGGCCTCCCAGCCCCCAGCAAGTCCTCACTCTATCTGGGTTCTCTGGCCTTCACTGATGGCCTTGTTCTCGTGGTTCTTCTGCTTCTGCTTCTGCTCTCTCAGCTTCTCTGCTTCTGCTGGCATCCCTGTGACGCCACCCTTAAAAGCCCAGTCTTAGCCCAGGTGAATCCCATCTACCTATGCCCACACCCTATTCCAGGTGCCCGCCATGAGGCATGCATTCAGGACCGCAGTGTTCTGCCATCTATCCTCATGGCGGGAGGGCAGAAAAGCCTGATACTTTTTACCTTACCCTACAACTATCTTCCTCCTTTAGTAAAGGGAAGACTTTCTTTCACGGAGTTGGTATCTTCTCCTCAGTATTGTACAGCTCAGTAAGAAATCTATGGCAAAGGATCTGTGTGTTTGTGCTGTGCATGGTGTTAAAAAAGAAAGAAACGGGTTTAAAATGTAGTTTTTCATGCTGCGCCCACCAAGACCAAATACCTAACCTAACTGCAGTTTCAGCTGCTCCCCAAAGTGGAATTCTAAACTAATCAATCTGGAGTCTTCTGGTCAGCACTAGTGAGGTAATCGGCATGATAAGACCCCCCTGCCTTCCTCTGAATGAGGTGACTTTGCCTGAAATAACCTTTTCTCTTTTGCTGATAACCTTGTTCCACTCTTTCTGACTATAAAAAACCTTCCATTCTGTGCAACTTCTTGCAAGGTTTTCCTGCTTGCTAGATGGGAAGCTGCCCCATTCATGAATCTTTAATAAAGCCAATCAGATCTCTAAATTTATTCACATGAATTTTGTTTTTTTAACATTTCCCTCTTGTGAACTAGACAAAGGGAAATAGGGAGGGATGCTGACACTGGGTTCTTACCAGCTCCCTCCCCATCAATGCAGCACCAGTGTTTCTGGAGCTGAATATCCCAGACTCCTCCACCATGCCAGATTTCTGAAAAAACTTTTATCATCATTGAAGTGTAAGAGCCAAGTCACAGCACTTTACTCCTGTGGCTTCCCTAAGGAAGACAGCTGGGGAGCTTGGAAGAAAGTCCTAAGTCTAGAACCAAAAGGCAGAGCAGGCCATCAGGGTAGATGTTAAAAGACAGATTTTGTGGGTGGTTGAGTGGGGCCTCCTGCTTCTGCAAGGATCCCCCCTACCCCAATACTCTAAGGTCTCCCCCACCAGCAGGGCCTCCAGCTTCTGATCTCAGAGCTTTGGCAGGTAGCAAGTTCCCACTCTCTTGAGAGACCATGCAGTGGCCATCTTGACCTTGTGGTGGACTCAGCTTGGGGGTACATTTTGAAATTTAGTTCTCTTCCTCTCCCAACCCTTTGAGCCCTGTACACCTGTAGCTTGTGTTTCCTGCTGGGCGGCTGCTTTGAATTCATTCTCCTGGTGCTCTGTTCTTGGACTTTGGCTTTTTCACTTTGAGCCCTACCTGTTTGAACTTTTTGTCCAGGAGATGGTAGATTTCAGGAGTGTGATCTGGAATCTGTGTTTTGAAATCCATCTCTTCCCTATTCCTCTTCTTCCTCTCTCTATTCCCTGAGAGCATCTCATTTATAAAAATCTTTGTGCATACTAGAGTTTGATTACTTTGATTTTATGTATACTGGTGGGCATGAATCCTTAGAAGAGACTGTCAGAGTACCACTTAATAAGGTTAAAAACTAAGCCCCCACTCCTTGCCCAATATACACATTTGGGAGACTTAAATGGATAAGGGGAGTGGAAGGGTCTGGCCTAGAACTGGCCTATTGAGGTGATATTCTGGATCATGAGTCAGGACATGTCCAAGACCAGAATCTCAGCCAATCACTGATGCCAGAGTATCAAAGGACCCTTGACATCTCGCCCAACGCAGCTGACCTCTCCCGTCTCTCCCACTGCTTCCATCAGCAGTATTTCAATAAATCTGCCTTTTCTGCTGTGCAATCTGTCTCTGGTGTATATTTTCACCCCTATACCTCCAGCCTACACCCCAATTCTTCCTCCAAACACAGATAACTTGGGATTTTCCCACGTTAATAGTTTAATAGTTTGGGGTCCCTGAGTACCTTTTGCATTTCCCCAAAAGCCAAAGCCCAAAATCTCTTCAAAATTGTGAGTGCTTAACCCCATTCCTTTCCTCAGAGGCTTCTTAGTCATTAGTGCCACTATACCTAGACCCCCACCCCTACCCACTAGAGCCCTGGCCTCTAATACCTGGTTACAGTCCTGATACCAGTCTCCTTGGATGCTTTGTTTCCTGCCCCATTACCTACCACTGCTACTGATGATGGATTCCGATTTTATGGTCCTGGTGAGTCTAGTCTGGGTATTGGTACTTATTAAAAATTAAAAAAAAAAACCCTCTTTTAGATGATTATAGTGTGATGTGTGCAGAGTTGAAAATCACTGCTATACATGGCAGTTAGGTTTGAGGATTTCTATTAGAAGTTGAGATCCACTTTATTATGAATTAAATTAGCTTTTAAGGATTAGCTTGAGTCTCTAGCCACTATATTTAAATTTATTTCCCTAGGAAAATGTGTCCCAATTTATGAGCAGCTGATTTGCAAACTGACTGGAAACATGTTAAGTAAGAGATACTGGTCAGCAAAGGTGTCCCATTTTAGTGAACTATGTCTGGCACATAGTAGGCACTCACTTTGTCCAATTAGGTGAATAATTTTTGGAATTCAGGCTGTTCCCAAGTAGGGAATTGACAACATTTTCTCCCAAGGAATTTTAAATAGTTTGCCAATATTTTCCTCATTGATGATGTAGTAGGAAGGTCTACTGAAAGGTCTAAGCATATAAGATGTGAACTGAAATTAAAGTTTCAATGATAGTTAGACAAGGAATTTATCAGATAGTCAAGTGAGGATCAAACCTGGGAAGCAAGGGGACAGACTGTACTCTGGAGCTATTCCAACAACCCCAAGTTTGAGTTACAATTTCCATACTTGTTATGGAGTAGCATATGTGCTTAAAAGATAGGAATATTGAGTCACTGATGTTAAAAATGTAATTATTCTGGACAGGGGGGGTTCTCTGGCATTTGTCTATATGTTTAGATCTCTTAATTCCTAAGTTATTTTGACCTAAAGAAATGTTGATGCTCTCCATGCATAGAAGAGGGCAAACGCTGGGATTTCAAATCACTTTGCTGATATCTAAAGAATGCACTGTGGCCTAGGAGCCTTCTGCTTATCTAGCTCCTGGGTTATTAGTGAGGGGTGAAAAGGTGGCTTTACCCACAGGTACCAGATTCCTGCATGGCTGCTTCACAGAACAGACCACCACTTGTTATGAATCCAAGGCTATGCAGATAGCTTTGCTTGTTTGCTTACTACAATGGGGTGGGGGTTGGGGTGTCCCTAAACTGTTACAATATATTCACATCTACAGGTCTGGAATACAACCCAAATCACCACTCAAAATTTGATAAGCCTCACATGTACCCTAAGTAACATTTATCTCTGGAATCAAATTTCCTCCCTAGCATGACTAAGATATTAATGACATAGAACAAATGTAAATTTAAAGGTTACTAATGTGACTAGCTACATACACACACACACACACATACACATATGAAACAAAATGATTACCACAATAAGGTTAGCTAGCATCTCCACCCCTTCACATAATTAGAATTATGTGTGTAGTGGTAACATTTAAGATCTACTCTCTAAAATACTTTCAAGTGTATAGTACATACTGTAAATTATAGTCACTAGGCTGTATATTAAATCCTCAGATCATATTTATCTTATAGCTCAGACATAATCAGGTTTGAATTCCTTTTGAGTCTGCAGACCTATAGAGTTCAGCTAGAATTCTAATTTTCACTATCAGGATTGAAAAAAACATGCTCTGGATTTTTTATAAATAATGAATTATGGCAAAAGGCTAGTCACACACAGTCTACCACAGAGAATGAACAGAGGTGGGCTGCAAAAGGTGGGAAGGTATTTATTTTCTGTAACTTATTGGACCCACAGTAGATATATATAACCATCAAGAGGCACATTCACTGTTAAATTCCTGAAATCATGGGGTAAAATATCAAGTTAGCTAAATTAATTTCAATCTCTTGAATTTTCACTGCAAAGCAAACTTTTAGAAATTTAAGTGTCACTTGTACCTTCCTGAAAATGTACAGCACATACTTAATGAAATGTCATTAATCACAATGTCACAATCTTGGCAACTGAGGTCTTAGGTCATCCCACAGATACAGACAGGACTCTTTCCTCCCTGCTTTTGGTTGCCACCATGTGCCTCTCTTGCTGCTATGATCTCCAGTTTCATAATCAAAAAAGGCCAATGGTAATATTTGCATATTGGTCTCCCTACAAAAGTTTTTAGTCTTCCTGTAAGCACAGAGTTCTTTTGATTCAGTCTTAGAAGTGCCATTTTATTTATGAGAAGGCTACTTTCCCATTTTTAAATGGCTTTGGACCTGCCACTTCTTTGAGCAACCTTGACTACATGAGCGATTGTCATTCACCTTGGGTTGGGCTTAAATAACCACCTGCCATGACAGGCATGCTTTTGTATAATAGAGCTATTGTATTCAAGATGATACCCTGAAATACCGAGAAGACTTTCTAAAACCCAAGTATGCAAATTGCAAACCCAAGCTTCTGATTTGCACATTGTAAGAGAAGAAAAATAAGTGTTCATCATAGATGGCTTTGGCTCCTGAATTATTTAATGAATTTGTTTGGGGATGGTGACACCATCGCTCTCCAGGTTAATGCAGGTTGCCTTTGGCTTGGCCCTCTTTCTCCTCTTGCATGCCCCATTAGCTGAGCTGAGTCAGCTGTCCCTTCATGGTGTTCCTCACATGTATTTCTTTGTCTCCCACTGCTACTTTAAAATCCTGGGTAACAAAGGGCCTTGGATGTAGGCCTCAGATTAGTACATCCACCCACTGTGGAACACCTCTGAAATGTAGCTTCATCTTTAACAGAAGGGAATGAGATATTGGATGAACAGGTGGTAGCACTGGACAGGAATCCAATTCCAGGGAGTCACATCAACACCATAATATCCCTTCACAATCTTGGCATTTTCTTTAAAATCACAAAAAGAAGAAGTGGGAAGGGGTAAATAATTTTTTTTAAAGGAAAACACTCAAGCATTGCTATGGGAGAATGATTTGTTTTCCTATCGTCCTAACCAATAATTTTCTAAAGTCACAGGTGACTTTATTGTGGAAAGTTTCTATGTATTTCCTGGTGAGGTATTGGAACTGAAAAAGTGCAAGCTGGGTTAGACACAAAATCAATATTCTTTGATTCAGTTTCAGCTCTTCACTGTGGCACTTTCCCCTCATCATCTCTTTCAAGAAGGCAACACAACAGGAAAGTCAGATTTTTTTTTCTCTAATCAAGAGTAAGGAATGATTTTTAGCTTTGTGATAATCAAAGAGCTTCAAAGAACTCAGTGTTGGTTAAAATATCACAGCCACTCAAATCCTGATTTCATGTTGCAACATATCACTGAATCGTCTTTTGATTACTATTATTTTTCCCCTTTGTGCACAGCTACAGAAGTTGCAATATTTAATAAGTATATTAAACATAGGTCTAGCACTATTAAATGAAAGGACCTTTCCATGGATGAATGGTTGAATTAGTTTCTCGCAACAATTTATCTAGATAAACATGTTTTCTTTGAAGAGAATGGGCGAGCATGGAGAGGAGGGAACCACTTTTCTCTTGATAGCCATAATTTTTCTCTAACACACCTTTCCTTTTTCGGGGGTGTGTGAGGGAACTGATCACAGCACAGAGAATAACTCAGTAGTATGCAATCTTAGCAGTTACTTTTTGTCTTGAAAGAAATACACCCAGGATTTATTTCAAGAATTACATCAGATGCAATTTGCATTTTAGACAAAGGTACATTATTTTTTTTTTTTTAAGATTTATTTATTTATTTATACAAGCACTGGGTACAGGCCAGATGTGCGGGAGGGTGAGAGAGAATTCACCAGAGCCAGAGTGGGGAACAGAACAGACAGACTGATGAAATACACTGCTGAGGGGAGCAGCGGGCGGCAGGAGAGGTCTGCGCACCATGTGGGACCCTCACCCGGTGGCCAGGGATTGAACCAGTGCTGCAGAGGCTGCGGGCAGCTTTGCAACCCAGCGCTCAACCACTGCACCACCAGGGAGGCCCAAGGTACATTATTTTTATTCTTAGGCTACCAAGCATATGAATACACAAATAGAAAAACCCATAACTTAATAGCTTATTTAGAAAAATCCTTTCCAGTATTAAGTTCCTTTAATATGGTGAAATATTTGAGACCATTATCACATCCTGAGTGTACTGTGATAAAGATGCTGAAAGTTTAAGTTTCAGTGCTAAGATATGCACTAACTAAAGGAGGATAGAAAATAAATATTTAGCCACTAGGGCAGTATTTTATATCTACAGATAGCCCCCATCTTATGATGATTTGACTTAACTATGATTCAACTTAGAATTCTTTTACTTTAATGGTGTGAAAGCAATATGACTTCAGCAGAAACAGAACTTACAAGTTTGAATTTTGATCTTTTTTTTCCTAGGCTTGTGATAGATGGTGGGAAACTCTCTTATGATGCTGTGCAGTGGTCATGAGCTGCTGTTCCCATTCAGCCATATGGTCATGAGGGTGAATTACTAATACTCTATAGTGTACTGTGTTGTCAGTGGTTTTTAACTATGAGATTTTCAGCTTATGGTGGGTTATCAGCAAGTAACCCCATCACAAGTTGAGGAAGATCTGTATAATAAAAAAAAACAAACTTTGGATTCATTTCTCTCCATTTCATTAATTACCCCTTTTTTTGAAGCACATCACTTGTATAAAAATGGGAAGATAACACATATGAGCTTGCTTATTCTACAAATACCACTTACACAGCGAGGTGCTTGCTATGATACTGGCACTGCACAGCTAAGGTATTTTCCTTTTAATGTTGAGCAATCCCAGATCAGAAAGGATCTGTCTGTGTTTTTAAGCCTGGGTCTGTGAAAGATATGCAATGCATTTTTTTTAAGATTTATTTATTTTTATACGAGAACTGGGGTTCAGGCCAGATGTGCAGGAGGGTGAGAGGATTCACCAGAGACAGAGCGGGGAACAGAACAGGCAGACTGATGAAATACACTGCTGAGGGGAGCAGCGGGTGAGACAGGAGAGGTCTGCTGCACCATGTGGAACCCTCGCCGGCTGGCTGGGATCGAACTGGCACTGCAGAGGCTGCGGACAGCTTCACAGTGCGGTGCTCAACCGCCTGCGCCACCAGAGAGGCCCCATTTTGTTTATAGTAATATGTCACCTCTCTGAATAAAGTGTTCTTTGCCTTTGTCTCAAAAGTGACCCTAACACCCCATTTCTCCCCTTACCAATTATAAATATGCAACTTTGTCCCACACTGCTTCAAAGAATGTGATTTAGAAAGGACTGAAATTTTTGGGACTCTAGACCCCAATATTTGCCCAGCTTTGTTGCCTCCCTCCCTCTGGACCTACATTAATGTCACCTCACATCATTCCCAGCCCCAGGGAAATATATTCCTGGAGAAGTTTGATTCTCCTGTCTGAGAATCTATCCTTTTCTGCTCCTCTGACCTGACTTTGATGCTCTCCTGTTCTGGGCTGAAGTGGAGTGACAAGAGCAAGGAGTTATGGCTTCTAAGCAGAGTAGGTTGTCTGAACTGTTAACCCTCTGGAGCAAAGAGCAATCATGTTTACTCATAGGAAAAAAATGGAGACACTTGAAGCCTCATCAGTAAAGAAAATAGAACAGGGGATTCAATTACAAGCTCACTGACAACCAGCTAGCACTGTGTTTGCCTGTCTCTCTTTTGACTATTTTATAGAAAGCATTTCATATTAAGAAAATAAAGTTCTATGTTAATTCCCATGCTGCTTGAATTGCTGCAGAGCCCAGAACAATATGGAGCATTTCACAATTCATATTACCCAGTTTACGTCACACTAACACCAAAACCCAGGAAAGACCCAAAAGGGAGTAGGGATAAAAAAGACAGTACAATGGCTTTTATAATTAGAGACTTAAAATTCCTCAATTTAAATCCAACCAAATGATCTTAACACTGCATTAAATGGCCATACTCTGTAGCCAAACAGGTTCTATTCCAGGAGTACAAGGATGATTTAATAGAAGGAAAGCTATTATATTAATGTGGCACTTCTCAAGTGTGTTAGATTGAACTCTAAGTCAATGGGGTGCTAATGGGTATTATATAAGGGAAGGGGAGCAGGTAATGTTGGAACATGGTGGGTTTCATTCATCAAATTCATTAAACTCAGTTAAAGTTAACTGCTTTTCTTGACTATCAGATTTGTCAGTGTCTTCACATGACAATGAGCCAATGAATCTCCAAGAAGGGAATATGATACACAGTGTTTTTGTTTCTCCAAGTTATTTTACCAGACAACAATAGCCCCTTTCCTACTCAATTTTTTTCATAGAAAATTTTTTTCCACGGTGGAAAAAAGTGTTTTCAGGGAAACATTTCTGATATAGCTTATATTAATTTATTGTATCAGTCATTCAAAGAAGAAATGCCATATAATTTTTTCAACAAATGCCAGATAATTTGATAAAATTCAATATTTAATCCAAACAAAATTACTTTAATCATGACAGAAAGGATATCTTTCTAACCCTGCAAGGAAGGGATATCTTCCTAACACTACTCTTAAGGACCAGCATTATAAGCAAAGGTAAAATGTTAAAAGTTAGTGTCATCAATATCTGGACCAAGAAAAATGTGTAGCTATTTGTTTTCTTTAACACTGGCCTGTAAATTTTAGCAAATGGAATAAAACATAAATTGTTAATGATGAGAAGGAACAGCTCTTACATCTACTTAAAGTAATTGTTTAAAAATTGTAGAAGGAAGCTACACACTAGTAGAGTAAGAGGATTAAATAAAATTGTTGAATATGAAATATATATTTTAAAATGAAGAGTTTTCTCTTATAACCAGAACTGATAGTTAGAAATAAAATGCTCTGAAATAATCCCAAAATTCATTAAAAACAGCATGTGTAGACAGACACATACAGACACACACACACACACACACACACGACTAACTTAGAAAAAAAAACTTGTGACGCTTTTAGGAATGGACTACCAATTTTAATTACTGGTAAGACTGAAATTGCAAATATATTCAAATTAAGTAATAATTCAAATGAATAAGTCTGAATGCAATTTTAATAAAAATTCCACTGTTGCAGTAGTAATCACAAAGGTAAACTATTGACAAAGTAGGGGGAAAATATGGAGCACACATATGAAATGCAGAAGGTTAATGTTTTGATATAAAAGTTGCTCTCTAAAAATGATTGAAAAAAGGTAAATGTTGCAAAAAATGTCCATAGCTGTAGGTACCCACACATTTCCGGCTCAGGTACTTTGGTCTCTGACAAATGTCCCTGAGTGAGCGCTCTCCTCTGACCACTTTGTAGAATAGCAAATGCACAACCTTTACTCCTAGCCCTCTCATCCACCTGATTTTTCTCTGCAGCATTTATCAACACCCAAAATAGCAGATATTGTTCATTCATTGTCTTCTCCCCCCATTCAATTCCATAAAGGTCATTGATTTGTTTGATCTCTGTTTTCCCAGGATCTAAAATAATGCACCTCATTCTTGTAAAGGCTCAATATATTTCTTGATTGGGTGAATAAACATCATTTAGTTTCCTCTAAGTATTTCCTAAATTCATTAGACATTTTGACTTATTCTTTGACATGTGATTGTCTTTTTCATTTATAACCAGCATGTGCATGCTTCGGTTCCTGTATTCACCTCACCGGCTTACAATGAACTTGCTCTTTTTTAATGAAATTGTATTTCATATGAAGCAGGACACTGAGCTTTGTCTAAAAACCACATTTTAATCTGAGTTGGTTACAGGTCCAGAAATAGCCCAATTTGTGTTGACTTATCGGCACATCTCAGGATATCAGAAAATTATTATACAGAAAGTAGTTTAAGAGGAGTTATCAACTGGTCACAGGCTGACTGCCAAAGATAATTAGGCAAATGTTATGCTTGGTTGGGACAGACATAGGACCACATACAGTATAGGGCTGCTGATCAGAATCAGAGCTGTAGGTCATGACTATGCAGCTAGTTCCCTATATCAGGGCTCAAGGCCAGGAGGGAGACTTGGGGATACATAAGACCTAAAATGAGTCTTTATTCTGCCTGTAAGACTTATTTCTTATTTATGGCTTTATTAACCCAGAAAAAGGAATATGTCTTTCAGTAACCCCTCACCCAGAGGGCCATCTTTTTCTATTGAACAAAGGCTAGGTATATGATACAACGAAGACTTTTGATAGTAAACTATACCACTAGTTTAGAAGACAGAGAAAAAGAAAATCATCAGAAATTCTACAACTAGGACATTGCTGTCAATGAAGGGGAAAGAAAAGGCCCCGGGAAGAGCCACTACTAATTAGCTGTTAGAGGAGCAAAATGCCTAGTTTTAGTAAATCTCAATAAGCTTAATAAAAAAAAAAATATACAAAGAGACCAAGGTAAGAACAATACTGGAAACATGACTTTAAAAGAAACTCTGAATAAGTTTACACCCAAAATGAGTTTAGTAAGATTGATAACAAGAAACATCTAATGACAGAAGTGCCACCTACCCTTCTAGTCTTTAATTCATACTTTTAGTGAGGTTCTTCCAAGTGTCAATAGATTATGGCAAAAACAAGAAGGATGATTAGGTGAAGAAACAGTATGCTGGGTTAGATGCTACAATGGAAGCCCAAACAGATTTCTGGTAGTTTAGAAAATGAAGTGACTTCTCTTATCAGGAATGTTGGAGAAGGTGTTCTATAGAAGAGGACATTTCTGGGTATTAAAATATGGGTGCATTGGTGAAGGAAATTTTGTGGGGACTACACCTGAGGAGGGGGAATAGCAAACATTGTTTAAAAATGAACAATGATGTAAAAATATATATATAAATAAAAAAATAAAAATTAAAAAAATTAAACTATGAGCAGGAGTTTGCATGTTGAGGAAGAAGACAAAGCATTCCTAACAGAGGAATCAGTATATAAAAGAGAAGTTAAGCTACATAACATTCAGGGAATGATGAGATGTTTAATATTACCATGGCATACAATATGTATGATGGATGGGGCAGAAAATGAGACTAATTAAGGTACTATTAGACTGTAAATGATTATTCTTTGCCAAATTTGTGTGTTTCAATTGTATCTTTCAAGTTATGGAGAACCAACAGATATTTGTTAGGCAATAACATGGTTAAATTTTTATGATAATAAGTCCAGGAGATTATAAGCTACATTTGGGAAATATTTATGATAGAATGACAAGATAGGAAGTTCAGTTAAAACATAACAAAGATGAATACTAAGGAGTGACAAAGGATTAGAGAAAAGGAAGGCCAGAACTAGCAAATATTTGAGAAGAATAGCAAAATAATGCAAGAAGATGCTGCATAGAGTGAAACTGAAGTTATTTCTAATTTGAAAACTAGTCATGATGATGACACTATAATGAAGATGGAGAATCCAATGGCCAAGTTATGTTAGGTTGTAAGACAGCATCTATATTTTTGTGTAAATTTGAGATATCTCTGTGTTTTCAGCTTACAAAGTTCCTAGATAAATTCAGATCATGAGTTTGGACAAGTCAAGTCTAGAGAAAGAGATCTTGAAATAATCAGATTATTGATTGTAGGGGAGGAACAGAGATCAAGGAGAGGAGTAAGAAATGGGTCTTTAAGGTACTCTAGCATTTATGTGTTCATGGTGTGAAAGGGTTCAAAGAAAGTGATGGAGAAGAGATTGTCAGAGAGGTCACATGAAGCACAAATCTGTTAGTTGCTAGAGATCACATTTTTATTCTCTCTCCAGCTCTCATCGGAAACCTTTGAATTTTGCATACTGTTCTTTTAATTATTTTTTTAAAAAATTAAAAAACCAGTAACCAGTATACATTGTTCCTTCTGAATTTCTAAGAGTGGTTATATTTCCAGAACTTTCTGAACATATTTGATTACAGAAACTTTAACATTTGATGTCTCATAGATCATATTCTGGAAAATACGATACTAAATACTTTTAGTAATCCAGTGTTCTTTAAGTACAGAGTAAAATTGACAGATTTGTTTTAACCAGGTTGTTTTTTTACCTATTAGCAATGAAATACATAATCTAAATATTTAATCATTCTTTAAAAGAAATTCTGACTTTGCAAGGCCCATCCAATTTCTTATGTAATTATGTAATTAAGTAATCTGGAGTTGAAGTCACAAACACTTATTTATTGAAACCAACATGTATATTTATAAATTAACACCACGTTTTCTTCTGTAAGCTTGACTTCTTCTTTCCCAATTATTTTTTGCCCAAGTTTACATTATTTGTTATTAAGAAATATCTCATACATATGACTAGAGGTATTATTCATATGTCCATAGAATAATAAGCTAATAAGTTTAAGATATCAGGACCTTGTGTTCCAGTCACATCTCCTAAGAGTAACCATCATTTCAAGTTTTGGATTATTTCTCCACATTATTTTTCTGTATACTTTAAATTACATTTGTCCATGAACAAAATATCATTTGGTTTTATTAATTTTTCAACTCTATATAAATGACTTTATTTTGCCTGTATTCCTCTGTGACTTGTCTTTTTAATTCAATATTTTATGTGTGAGATATATCTCCATCAATGCTTGTAGCTATAGTTCAATCCCTTTTTACTACTATTGTACTCCTGTTTATGAACACATAATTTACTTATCCATTCTGTCAATGGACATTTGAGATGTTTCCAGCTCCCTTTTCCCTCTTGCAAAATATTACCACTATGAGTAATCATATACCTGTAGTAGCATTTCTTTAAGCAAATACCTAGAAGCAGCATTGTTAGGTAGAAAGGCAAGCAAATATTTAACTACAAGATAATTCCAAATTGTTTTCCAAGGGACTGGGATCAAATTATACTCCTATCAGTAGCTGATAAGAGCTCCTGCTGTTCTTTGGCTTTAATAACAACTATATATTTTCAGACTTTAAAATGTATGCCAATCTGGTGGGTATAAAACAGTATTTAATTTTTGTTTGAATTTTCATTGCCCTGATTACTAATGAGGTTGAGAATATTTTCACATGTTTATCAGCTACTTGTGTATCTTCTATGAAATGACATTCTGGTTACTGCTTATTTTTTTCCAATGGGTTGTCTGTATTTTTCATAATTATTTTTTAAGAGTGCTTCATGCTACCCCTATGTGTATGTTATAAGTATCTTCCCCCGTGGCTTGATTTTTTAGTTTTTGTCTTTGAAATTTTACATTTTAGCTTAAAATTAATCAATTCATTAACTTGATTTTTTTAAAAAATAGAAACCAAAGCAATTAAAATATAATTCAATTAAGAGTAATCAAATGTATCAATCTTTTCTTTTACAGTTTACGCTTTGGGACTGATTTTAAGAAGTCTATCTCTAATATATTAAACAGAAGACTCTTTAAAGACCGCATTTACTTACAACTTAAAATCACAAACCTATTATATTAACTTAGTATTATTATACGAATATATTATAACCAAAATAATTCAAGGGGTCTTGGGAGTATTTTTGTAACTTTTCTCTTGTTAGTCCCCCTTCCTGTTCTCTCATTAGATTTATTCATTTCAACAATTTTTTCTCATTCACCTGTACTCACTCAAAAGTACGTGTGTGCACACATGCACCAGCACACACACACAACACAACGTATCTGTGTGTCTCTCTTTTTCTCTTCCCATACTCAGTTCCAGTTTTGCCTGAAGCAGTTCCCAGTCATAACTTGGGTGGACTGAAATCATGAGATTTCCACACTTAACCTTGTTCCTATGACCACATGCAATACTTAACTAAACTATATAAGTGGTTAGGTTGCTTTTTAAATCCCTACTTCCCTCCCTTTCTTCTCCCTTCTACTCCTTCTTCCTCTCTCTCCCCCATTACCCTTTCTTTTTTCTGTCTCCATTTCCCCCTCCCCTTTTTTTCTTTTTTCATTTTCAACAACATTGAATTTTGAGTCACCTGAAATATCTGTTGCATACAAATGCTCAGTAAGGGCCTCCCCAGTGGCATAAGGGGTTAAGTCTCAGCACAATGAAGCTATTGGCAGCCACTGCAGCAAGAGTTTAGTGCCTAGAGAGGGAGCTAACCCACATGGTGCAGCAGACCTCTCCTGTCTCACCCACCTGCTGCTCCCCTCAGCAGTGTATTTCAGTTCATCTGCCTGTTCTGTTCCCGACTCTGTCTCTGGTGAATCCTCTCCCCCACCCCCCACCTCTGGCCTATACCCCAGTTCTTGGATGCATAAATAAAAAAAATCTCTAAAAAAATGCTCAGTCATGTTAATAGTTGAACTATTTATTTTATTTCAATAGATACTCAATATTTCACATACTTACGTCACTTTAACATAGCATCACACACCAAAACAATACTTTATTTCTTAAATTTTGACTCATTACTCCCACATGATGGTTTTTCAGGTGTCAAGGGTTCTCCTTCTAGAGAAGTCCTATTAACTTCTTCTTTTTTCTCACACATGATCACCTCATATCTTACTTAGCAATTAGATACTATTTAGAAGTCTCTAAAATTTCTTCCTCCCTGTATTTTTCACCTCCTCCACTGAACTTTTCTGCACTTGAAATCTGTTTTCATTCATTTGGATAGAAGAGGGATGCCTCCTAAGCTATTGGGGCCCAGTGTTCAAATCTTGCCTTCACCAGCTTCCAGTTAGACTTCCTTTTACTGCTTGAAAATTTTTCCTTTCCTGAGTTTTACTCCTCAGTATCATGTCATGTGCTCATCTTCCCCTAGGTTGGTCATTTTCATTAATGCCTGTACTAACCTCTCCTTTTTACTCTTATTCTCCCCAGTGCAAACTGGCTTCTACTCAAGTGTTTAGATCACAGACTCCAAATGGTTTTTCTTATGAGACCAACATTCGAACACTGACCTGATCACTGACTGGTTGTTCCAAGCCTTGGAAGATAGAAAAGGAAGATCACCCAGTTACATCATCCTTGTAAATGGAAATAATTATCCCTCCCTCATTAGGTTGTTGTGAGAATTAAATAAAACAGTATTTGAAGTTGAGCATCATACCAGCCCATGATAGGATTTTTGTATGTGCAAAGTCTCTTTCTTCATTTTTTAATTGCCTCTTCTTTAATCTCTCTCAACTTTAAAAAATAGATTTCTATTGTTTAACAATTTAATAATTTAAATATTTTTGTCATAAATTATCTCTTGCAACCAAAGCCCAATTTCCTAATTCCTTTACTCATTAAAATAGTGAAACATTTCCCTCAAATTTTTTTACTCAGTTTACTTCATTCTTTTTATTTATCCAGTAAAATTTCAGTGAATACTGGAAGAAAAAAAGCAAAAATAACTGAAATTAATGGACTTTAATATACTGTTTTCCTGAAAGAAAAGACTTTTTCAGATGGCATATTGACTTCAATGCATTTTGTCCATTTTGTAGATGACCATTTCCAGGAAATTTTCCAGTGAAATGGGATTTGGAAAAACACATTAGATAAATGGCTTCTGAAATAGTGTTCTAATCTAATTATTAAAACCAATCCATATTCATAAATTGGAAACTGGCAAAAAATACGTTGCTTTGATGCATCCATTTTATAATAACCTTGACATGTTCTAAAATGTACCAGACAGACATCTTCAAGACACATCACAGTACACTCTCAGAACAGCAAAATACCACTGAGGTGGAATAGATTTATTAACTAGATGATGTAGGAACTGGCATTCACTCAGGTCCAGGACATTTTCTGGAGGGGGATGGTGATACAGAAAAATGAGCAGGGGCTTTTTCTATCTGTTTCTGTGTCCCTAGTTTCCAGCAAAATATATGTACTTAGATATAAGTACATATAAGTTTCTTAGATATAAGTTAGATATAAGTTTCTACTCAGAGAAACCTGTACTAAATAATGAAGGTATGGTTGAAATATGACTCTTCATTTGAGAGAGGTGATGATGATCCCATTTCCAGATTAGTGTACCTTTAAAATCAAATTTATTCTAAAAGAGATTTTTAATTCCTACCTATTTCTCTATTCCCATAAGGTCATGTCTCCAGTTGCAGAGAATCAACAATTAGGCTATCAGATTGTGTACTCTGAAAATTATGTATTAATGATCACATAATCTCACTGATACACATAAGCTAATATAATGAAATATGATAGAGAATGGAAATATTTTTCCATATTTTTACAAACAATACTCTTTCCATCACACACACATACATACACAAATGGAGGGGGATAATAAAATAATCAAATAACCCATTTTATAATAATTACTTGGATATTCTAGGCAATCCATGATTCTGGATAGAAGTATGCTGATTTTTCAAATATGGACACACTACTTAGCTCCTTTTTTACCGTGATATGTTTATAATAGGCTCATATTCTAAAACTAAAAAGAGAAATCTTACACAAATGTTGCAATTATTTTATGCATAAAATGATAAAAGATGACTTGTTCTAATGTGAACAGCTAATGAAAAATAAATGAGAAACATTAATGGTAGTTCTTCTATCAAATTTATGGAAATCAACAATCCTAAAAATACCCAAAGAATGAAAACAATGCATGGATCTACAAGCATGAAAAACACAGAAGCAAATAATACTAATATAGGTAGATGACTTGAAAATATAAATATTTCAATACTCATAAATTTCTTCAAGTGTTGCTATTTTCTATGAAAAAACACAAAAATGTGTAAGACTTAGATATATTTATATTCCACATGTGGAATATCAGAAATTGATTTCTATACAAATGTAGGAATAGGTTTATGGTAGACGTTGGTATTATTATTATTATTATTATTATTATTATTATTTTAAAGATTTTTTTTTATTTATACAATAGCTGGGGTACAGGCCAGAGGCATGGGAGGGTGAGATGATTCACCAGAGACAGAGTGGGGTGCAGAACAAGTAGACAGACCGAAAGCACTGCTGAGGGGAGCAGTGGGCACAACAGGAGAGGTCTGCGGCGCCATGTGAGTGTCTCCCTGGCCAGCCAGGAATTGCACCCACACAGAGGCTGCGGACAGCTTCACAGTGCTGTGCTCATCCCACCACGCCATAGGGGAGGCCCAACATTGGTATTATTGAAGAAATGCCGTAATCAGTCTTCACTTAAACACTTAGTGAAAGGAATCCTCCTCTTTTCCTTAACAGAGGCTTCCCATTTATTTTTTAATTTGTGAAGCACTTATGGCAGGGCTGAGCAGTGAGGCCTTGTCTATAAAGTACCCCTGAATCACAAATACAGAAGAAATCAGTGGAGCGGAGGTTTGAAAAGGTATTTTCCTCCCATCATTGAACACATTGGAGTAGATGCAAAAAGTTTTTGATCCAGGACTGAAATAGTATTAGAATTCCTATTTCTTTCTCAACGTCTCACCATCAGTTTAAATTCTAAATCTGTAAGCAATATTTTGCAAAACATTCCTACTTGTCATCTTGACTCCAGTCATTTTTTTGATATCCTGGACAACTTATCTTCCCGAAACCCTGGAGGCTGTGTGGTGGGCAGAAGTGCATGAATGTGTGGGATCCCCGTTTTCCTCCGGTCTTACTGGCATCCTGCTCAGGAAGAATCTGCCATCTTAATTGAAAAGGGATTTAATTATATGCATTTGAATTGAGCCTGGATGACTAAAATCAGGGCCTGGTGGAGAGAAGCATGCCAGATGGCAAAGAGCATGAGCAAAGGCACTAATTTAGACATGTCTCTGAGGGAAAAGCACAGAGCCCAGGGCTCCAATTCCAGTTCTGATATTTATCAGCAGTGTGAATTTAAGCCCATGACTAAATCTCTTTGAGTTTCCATTTCTTCATTAGGAAAAGGACTTTTAAAATACAGGAGCCTTGTATTTACTAACAGCTTAGGTTTATAACAGCTGTTCAGATGCCAATTTCCTTAAGTTCAAATTACCAATTATTGAATTTCTTTGAAAATCACAATCTTAATGTTCCTTTAAAGTTTAAAATCAGGAATACTTTCTTTCCTTCTTTTTGGCATATGTTATTTGGAGGAGAATTTTTTTCCCCTCCCAAAATAGAGTCCAGTTGCTTATGGACAATGTTAAGAGAAATGTAAATCTCCCCCATGTCCTCCCACCACAAGTGATGCCCATGTTGGCCAGAGGGAGCACTGCCAGCTTATGGATCTGTCTGATCTTTCAATGCATATTTCTTTACATGGTGCAGACTGGAAGAGTCTATGACCCTATGGAGCTGTCCCAGTACAAGATAAGAGGTTTTTTTTTTTTTTTAAAGATTTATCTATCTATGCATATAAGAGCTAGGGTACAGGCCAGAGGTATTGGGGGTTGGGCGGTGAGAGGATTCACCAGAGACAGAGCAAGGAACGGAACAGGCAGAGTGACTGACATACACTGCTGAGGGGAGCAACGGGTGAGCCAGGAGGGATCTGCTGCACCATATGTGTAGCTCCCTGGCCGGGGCTCGAACTTGTGTTGCAGTGACTGTGGATAGCTTCACAGGTTGCATCTTAACACTTTGCACGACCAGGGAGGCCCTCAAGATAATAGTTTTATCAGCAGCTGTTTCCCCATGCTTCTCCAACAATGCTTGACAACTCTTGAGTTAATATGGAGTGGGTCTGACTCTCAAAACACAAAGCCAGATGTATATGACATACAACTTTCTTAATTAGTATTTTCAACTCCATTTAGATATATATGGCAAAAGTGAAATAAAGTGTGTGTGTGTGTGTGTGTGTATGTGTGTGTGTTTCTGTCTGGTTTGAATTTCCACAGAAAGGGAAGGAAACATGCTACCATCATCATCAGGATGAGGCACATGGTAAGAGAGTACTGTATGGAATAAATGAATAAAAGATGACTCAAAATGAATGACTAGTCGGGCGCCCCCGGTGGTACAGTGGTTGAGCGCTGGGTTGTGAAGCTGCCCGCAGCCTCTGCAGCGCCAGTTCGATCCCCGGCTGCTCCCTGGCCACTGGAGGCAGGTCCCACATGGCATGCAGACCTCTCCTGCTGCCCGCTGCTCCCCTCAGCAGTGTACTTCGGTCCTTCTACCTGCTCTGCTCCCCGCTCTGGCTCTGGTGAATTCTATCACCCTCCCGCGCTTCTGACTGTACCCAGTGCTTGTATAAATAAATAAATAAATCTTTAAAAAATAAAGATGAATGACTAGTCAAAATGAAACACCTAGACTCTCTGCTCCTTCTTAGATCCTTTCCAAACTCATTGAAGATTGTAGGTAGGAGTGTATTCGTGGGCCTCCTACACTGATCAAATGGGAAAACTAATCAGGAGAAAACTGCACAGCATCTCTTTGCTTTATGTTTTCAGATTGGACTAAACTATAGATTTTCTTTCCTTTTATTAATGCCTCTAGAAATCTTTTAGGTAGTAAATCTCTTTGAAAATACAGCAGTAGTTAGCAAGAAGGGAAAAAAAGAAACCTTTTAAACGATCTCTTAAAATGAACCCAAGGATAATTATAAGATCACAAGTATAAACATGTTCAATCAAAATTGAATTCAGATCTGAAGAGACTGATCAACAGCATCCCATACATTTTGTGTGTAGGGGCCCAGATTGTGCTTGGCCAAGTGTACAATGCATTGATAGCAACAGATATTGAAATGTTTTGATGTGAAATAGAGGTGGAAAGTCTGGACCGATGTTATTTCAACTTTGGTATGGCTTAATGGAATCAGTCATTTACTTGTTAGAAACCCCTGTGCCACTATATGTGGCTTACTTTCTAGAATGAGAAGTTAAACTAAATTATTTAAATAAAAAATTTCATAGCTGCATTATAGCAATATTATCTTACAAGTTGCAATAACATACAAATGTAGATTTGTCTATATTGAATTTCTTAGAATTTAAAGTCAGTGTTTATCCAACAAGAATTTTTTCAGTTAATACTAAATTTTATATATATATAAATTTTTTTTTTCAGATTTATGCCCACCCTGTCTTCCTAGAACACTTTTGAGCAGCTACTATGTGCCAGGAATTGTGTTAAGAGCTGTGGTTATCTCACAAAAACAGGCCATAGTCTTTACCTTGGAGACAGAATGTCTAACTGGAGAGACAGGCAGTGAACAAATAATTATAATTTCACATGATAAGTAAAATAAAAGAGGCATGCATAAGTTATTAAAGAGAGACTAATTAATTCTGCTTTGGTGGCAAAGGGGATACAAAAGCTACAGTAGGAGGTCCTTGAAGAGTTTTCTAGGAGTCCTTCAGGCTTAAATTAATAAACAAGGCCCACATTTTATATGTTTATCTGAATTAAAAAGATAAACTCTGCGTTTCCCAATGTCCTGGTTCTCAGCCTTGGTTGTGCATTGGAATCACCTGGGGAGCACTTAAAATATGGGGATGGGGAAATAACACAGATGAATTAATTCGGAGTCCCTGGAGCGAGCCTCAATCACTGGTACTATAAAAATATTTCCCAAGTGTGCTTCAAATAATGTCACTAGACCTGACAACAACTTTTATATAGGAACCAAACAAATGCAGGACTCCTAAGTGAAGGGGACTATTATTTGGAGAGGAGATAAGAAATGGAATAGAATGATATCTGTCCATCTGTCCATCCATCCTCCTTGGAGAGAAAATAGAAGAAAAACATAAAAGTTTAAAGTCCACAAGATGTGTGTGTGCGTGTGTGTGTGTGTTTATGGAAGTGGATAAGGACAACAGAAAGGATGGATTTTTTATGACTTAGGAATGATCTCAATTGTCCACTGGCCTGTTTTTCAGAGCAACATGCTGTTATATCAAAGGACAGTGAGTAGAGGCAGGTAGGAGGGAAGGGAGCAAGATGACCTAACGGTCCATACACTGCCACTGTCTAGAGATCCTGATTGTTATTAGTTGAATTCAAATTGTTCTGAAACCAATCCCTGGCATGAGTGACTTAGTGGGAAGTCTCCTTCTTCTAAAGGGAACAATGCTACTCTATTCACATCAGAGCATGTTTTGCAAGAGACACACCCTAAGTTGTACAAAACTTCCCCCGCTGGAATCGTGGTCCCTCTCAGCTCTGGCTGAGAGTTTATCATCCCTGCTTCTAAGAGAGATGACTAATGAGCAAGGGATGCCTAGAAGGAAGGAGGCTGAAGAGGAGGACTCCATCAAGTCACCAAGCTCACTCTTTTCCCAGAGTCTGCTCTCCATTCAAGATGACCCAGTCTGATTCCAATCCTGAAGTTCTTTGTTCTTATCCCATTTGGATATGCAGTTACATCTTCCTGACCATCCCTGCCAGCCCACATGTACTAAGTAATTCCTTATTTGACCTTCAGATCTCATTTCAATGTCACTTTCTCAGAGAGACCTACTCTGATCCTTTCAGACTGAGTCAGACCTCTCCCCACCTTTTACATATACATAAAGCAATGAGTACTTGCAGAATAATCTTAATGCACTTTTGTCATTAGATGAGTTGCATCTCTCTTCCTGTGGGCACTGAACACAGGGATCATCTCTGTTGTTCCCTTTTCTATTCTTTACCCAGGACCTAGCACACCGTTTATTCAATAAACTTCTCGTATCTGGATGAAAAATAAACAAGTAAAATCCCCAAGATCACTTTTGTACACCTGACTGCATACTTCAAGGTGGACTAGTATATACAAGTGATGTTTATTGATACCTACTTATTGGGCATTGAGAATTACAAATCAATATGTGGACCTAAAGACTCTTACATGTAGAACACTTTGGGATTGTAAATACTTGCAATTATTCCTGTCTCGAACTATTCTAAGTGGTTGCTGAACACTTTATGTATGCAATGGATTGAGCATAGAATATATCACCAAGTAAAGGTCTCCATTTTTCTTTATAACCATAAAATATGAGGTAATTGGAAAAAAAATATGGATTTCAGCTGATAATACAACGTATAAATATTAATTTATTAATTGTGACAAATAGAGTAATGTAAGAATCTTATACTAGGGGAGACTGGGTGTGACATATTTGGGAACTATCTCTATACAACAAACTTTGCAATATATCATAAATAAAATTTTAAAGGTTTCTTTTAAAAAGTGTTTCCATTTTGTTTTTGTTTTTTAAAGATTTATTTATTTATTTATACAAGTATTGGGCACAGTCAGAAACACGGGAGGGTGAGAGAATTCACCAGAGCCAGAGCGGGGAACAGACCAGGCAGAGTGACGAAATACACTGTGGAGGGGACCAGTGGGCGGCAGGAGAGGTCTGTTATGCCATGTGGGACTTTTGCCGGTGGCCAGGGATTGAACCGGTGCTGCAGAGGCTGTGGGCAGCTTCGCAGCCCAGTGCTCAACCACTGTGCCACCAGGGGAGGTCCTCCATTTTGTTTTTAAAGCCAATATGCATCATTCACTGGTCCCTTTCTCCTGCAGCATGAAAATTTGACCTTCAGTTAATTCTCTAGATCTTTTACCTGATAACTTAATAAGATAGAATATCAACTATGTTACCAGGCAAACATTGTTTATGAAAAAAAATGCCTAGTCTGATAAATTACATACAAGCTGGGAGCATAAATATCTAATAGGAAGTGATAGCTGTAGGCTCACTTGAGTGTAAAGATTCGTATTTGGCATGACCTTGACCTTAGTGGGGACCCAAGCTATGGTTATAGGAGATATTGGCTCCTGTGAGACATGAGGTTTTGAATTCAAGGCAACTTTCACACAGAATGAGGCTCCACTTGAGCTGGATGCCAAGACAGTAACTGCTAGACAATTGTATGGATTCTGAATGATGTCACCAAAGAGGAGTGTCAGATGCTACCCTGTCCTCAGGCTGTATTTCTTGTCTTTGAGTTTTCTGAGTAACCAAATTTCCAAGCATGGTCTTTGAAAACCTGTGAGTCTGCAGCAGAACACTGTTTGATGGGTACTGACTACCTAAAAAGCTGTAGACATAAGAGAAATGGTTTCTTTTCTTTCATACATCCAGGCATGCTTTCATACATTTTTTCAATGGTCACATAGGTCAATTCAAGAAATAAGTAAATGGGCCTCCCTGGTGGAGCAGGTGGTTGAGTGCAGCACTGTGAAGCTGTCCACAGCCTCTCCAGCGCCTGTTCGATCCCAGCCAGCCTCGGAGCAACCCACATGGCGAGCAGACCTCTCCCGTCTCACCCGCTGCTCCCCTCAGCAGTGTATTTCGGTTGTCTGCCTGTTCTGTTCCCCATTCTGTCTCTGGTGAATCCTCTCACCTTCCTGCGCATCTGGCCTGTACCCCAGTTCTTGTATAAATGAATAAATCTTTAAAAAAAGAGAGAAATAAGTAAATATTCCTACTAATTCTGTTGAATCACATTTAATTCAAAAATGATCAAAGAAAATAGGTAAATTGCCCAAAGGAATTATCTATCTACGTATCTACCTTCCTTCATTCTTCTCCTCCTCATCATCATTTATAAGTTATTTATGTTTTCACCCATCCATCCATCTATTTATTGTATTGAGGCTTTCCTTTATAGAGGAAAGTATCAGGATGAAGTTAATAATTTATTATAGATATAATTTTGTAACACAGGTCCTCTGAAAAGCTAAAAGTAATGTGGGGTTATTAGAGATCTTTGGTATTTTTGAAAGTCCTATAAGTCAATAAAGATATTGAAGGATAAACATATTTCTTTCTAAGAACAGGGAACAAGTTGGATAAATGTGCTATGTTCTTTTTTTTTCTGTTAATCTAATATTGTAAATGGAAATTGTGGGATATAATATTTGTAATACTGACTGATGGGGCTGCTGGCTTTCTAATTAAAAACAAAATTAGTTCTGGATGTGTAGAAATTGCTTCATTTTTATGTTTGCATTTTTTTCATTCTTTACATTTGTCAGAAAAATACATTTATTTCCAAGACCCACAACTAAAATCATATGGCCACGTGACTAAATTTTAGCAGCCACTGACAGTTATTCCCCAGCCCATGTCAGAGCCAGGCCCAACACCATGCAAGAGCTTCTATGGACGTAATGAGGGAAGGAAGGACAGTATGAGGTCTCCCTTTCATTCCGTGTTCTTTTTTATGCCTAGTTGTGACTCACTCTGTATCTGGGTAATTCCTAGAGATTTCTACAGGTGAGTGTGCAGCTTATTTTGAAAGCGCAGGTTTACATCCTTTGTTCGTGCTGCCCCTCCCGCCTACAACATCAGCAAGCTTGTCACACTGCATTGAGGCTATTTGCTACAGGTCTGTGCTTCCCACCAGATTCCACTGTGAATGCCTTGAGAGCAAGACCAGGTCCCATTAATCTGATTCCACAATAGTAGAATCACAACAGACAGGCATTCAATGATTAACTATTGGAGTGAAAATAAACTTTTGGGTGGGTACAGAGCAAACAGTTTCATGTAAATAGTCTAGGAGGTGATTCTAAAATTCTGGATAGAGTTTGGTATAATCTTTACCAAAGAAAGAAAATACAAAAGTAGTTAAAAAAGATAACCATTGATAAAAATATCTTTTCATTCTGCAAAGTCCGTTTCTAAAATCATGCCCTTTTAAAGGCTATCAGAGGGCCTCCCCGGTGGCGCAGCGGTTGAGCACTGGGTTGCGAAGGTGCCTGCAGCCTCTGCAATGCCGGTTCGATCCCCGGCCACCAGGTGAGGGTGCCACATGGCGCGCAGACCTCTCCTGCTGCCCGCTGCTCCCCTCAGCAGTGTATTTCATCAGTCTATCTGTTCTGCTCCCAGCTCTGACTCTGGCGAATTCTCTCACCCTCCTGCACTTCTGACTGTACCCAGTGCTTGTATAAATAAATAAATAAATCTTAAAAAATAAATAAATAAAGGCTATCAGAGCCTTCTTTGTCTCTGCTCTATCTTAGATGTATGTTTATTTCCAAATGTTCATCATGGCAAGATTTTGTTATCTAATGTAGGCACTTAGAACTCTAGATAGGTGCTAATAACCTTGTTGCTATTAAGGATACCAAATTAAAAATTAACAATGCAATCACATAAAATTCCAATGATAGCATCACAATTAGCTCTGCAAAACAACACAGTTCTCTACAGAATCTTCGTTTCCTTCTATACTGCATTTTGTCTGATAAGCGCTTGCCAACAAAGACATCATACTAATTACAATTTGTTATACAAAGGGCAGGAAAACTGATAAATGATTCATTGATTATTTTCTTTCAGAAGTAATTCTTCCATTCTTGTCCTAAGTTACATTTGGATAATAAGTGGAGCCTTTAAGTGCTTTCCTAAGGAGTTATTTAGAAGAAATCATGTTGACAGTTTTAATTCTTAGAACTTAGCGACTGTGAGTGGATACCTATTAAAAAAAAAAACACACAAATATTTTGTGTTCTTTGTTTGTGGAAATGAATGACTCTTTTAAAAGTAGATCTGTCCATAAAATGTTTCTTTTGGTTTTCTGTAAGATTTTTCAACCCTTACCATTCCAAATCCTGTGAAGTGTGACTTTCTCTCCTCTTTAGTCCCAGATGCGTGTGCCAGCAAGACAAGATGTGACTTAGCATTTATTCTGGTTTTCCTATCCTGAAGAGATCAACACATGACAGCCAGTCTTTGCAAGGACTATGGTTGGGAAACAGCAGGAATTTGGGCAGGTGTGGGGAGGGAGGTGAAGGGCTGTGGAGGGATAGGGAGGGATATGAGCTAGTTGACAAGGTATTCAGTGACTAGGAATGAGTGTCCAGTAGGGTAGAGATGAAGAAGGATGGAGGGGGACACAGCAAGAGTCAGGGGATTTCAAGGTTCTCTCTGATGACTTCTCTTTCCTAAGTCTGTGAGTGAGTGAGTTTATGATCCTCAGATATATGCCAGTGGCCCCAAGCTCTCTCCACTGGAATGTTTTTCTTTCATTCATAACATGCTGCAAACATGGCTCCTTGTTTTTTCAACCCTTTTCCCATTTCTGTATCCCAGTCTCAGTTGATGCAGTAAATGTCACAAAGACCAGAAATATTTTCTCATCATCCCTGTCTCTTTATTTCCCCTTAACTCTACAAATTACTGCTGGGTTTTACTTCATAAAATTTCACAAATTCATTTCCTCCATTACCCTTCACTCAGAATCTTATCGTCTCTTTCTGGACAACCATAATCACTTCTCCACTGGTCCCTTTGCCTTCTATCATTTCTCCCACTTACCAATTTCCTAAAATGCTGCCACAATAAATTTTTTATAATGCAAACCTGATAATGCCATTCCCCTTGCTTAAAATATCTCATTTGTTTTCCATCATCTAGACCAGAGAAGAAAATTTTATTTTTTTTACCTTGCATTAAAAGCTTTCCATTATTTTACCTCCATTTACATTTTGGGTCCCCTATCTATAAGATGACTTGCCACTTGTTTGGTGTATTTGAACCATTTAGAATAACATGTAGAACTCCTTACTATGCCAATTGTAAATTAAACAGATACTTGGTATAAGTATCTGCTGTTTAGATACTAGGTGTTAGACATTTCTAGCTCCCGGGGATGTAAATGTGATGTCTTTGCAATATCCTTCTGGAAGGCCCATTCTAGTCTAGACTTCCTTTAAATTATGCTCACATATCATCTCCTCTGTGGAGTCTTCTCTGACTCTCCCAGACAGAGGAAACCAGGCCAGAATTTACTGATCAAATGCACACAGTTCTGTGACACACAGTTCAATGGGGACAGACTCCATATTTGTTACATAGGAGAAGCTTAAAACACATTTGTGGAAAAATAAACAAATGATCTAGTTTAATCTTTACAATAATTATCCAAGGTAAACATTTATCATCTGCATCTTACAGAGAAAACAGATGCAGTTAAATAACCTGTCCAAGTTCACAAAGACACAGATGAAGTTCTGGGACAGCTACTGGGTTTGTACATATGGTTCTCTGTATCAAAAACTGACCAAGAGCTATTTAAAAACATGAGTTTAGCTTTATCATTCACTGCTGAATGCCTAAGAAAGTTATTAATTTTAAACATGAGTTAAAAAAAATATGAGTGGATCCACACAGGATTTGTCTATTTCGATCTCTTAGCTCTGATTGGAAATAAGTCAATATTAACAGTGCAGTGTTGTTGAAATCCCCACCATGACTTATCTAAGTGGGTGCCTGGAGTCTAACAATAGAAAAGGTAAGCCTATTTTCTCCTCTAATATATGGTTCTTGTATAATTCCCGGTGTGAGTTTGAAATAATTAAAAAAGTAATCTGATATTCGCAATTTAGTGAAACATATCTGACGACTGGGTATTTAAGAATTTATTGGTGTGTTATTTTAAAGCCTTTCTAAAATTCTAATCCCATTTCTCTTACAGAATGGATATATTCTTTCCTATTAAAAGACACTAAAAATTAATGGCGATGAAATGTGATCACATTGAGCAGTTGCTCAGAACTACAGAAATGCATGAATTTTGATTATATGAACCCCAGTTAATAGGGAGTAGAAACAGAGGCACTTCTTGAGGGCAGAAGCATCACCTGGGCACTACTTAGCTACGCTGAGCACATTTTCCAGGGCCACTTGTTGATCTTGTTCTTCCTGCCATTGGATGATGAGAATTTACCTTGGATAATTATTGTAAGGGTTAAGCTGCCATTTTACTGTCAATTCTTATATGGATTCATCTGCCATTGGAGATAACATGCATTCTTGGTTTGCGGGGTATTTAGCCCAGTGAAAAGGAAGGTAATAATGAATACCAATTGGATTATAAAAACAGAACTGGAATCCACCTTCTACCCTCAGAGAAAGTAAGGACTTTCTCTTCCTCACTATCCTCTTCTTCTCAAGTCTGACGTGGACAAAAACGTAAATGTGTGAAGGGGTACTAGTCATCAAGGAAGAACTAATTCATTAAGTAAATTTAATTCATTAAGTAAATGCCCAGTTTATTTGGTTCTAAAGGGATCTTGCTATAGTCAAAGTGAACTTAAGCTACCCTTGAAAATGAGCCAGTTTTTCTACTTCCTATCTTTCAGATAAGTTATCTTAATATTATTCAAGCAGTCACAGGGTTAGGACCAAAACACTGAGGAGTAAGTTCCTTTACCTGACATGTTGCATCACATTAATGTGGAATTTCAGACATGAATTATTTTAATGACCTATTTTATACGCTACATATGAATTCTTACAAGAATTAGCACATTTTATCTCTGACCATGTAATAAAATCTCTCTCTAGTTTTCCTTACTTAGAAGGGGATGGTAGAAAGCAAGCTAGGGCATACTTATCCTGCGGTCCTGCAGCTTCCTTTTCACCAGGGCAATGGGCAGACCATCTGGTGAGTAGAAATTGACTGTTTGGTAGGAAGCATAGGGTGAAAGGAAAAATCTATTTTAGAGCTCATTTTCTAACCTGGAAAAGTGTTGATTTCTTGCAAATTACTATAGAAGTGTTTGACTGTCATGTGAAATACTTTAGACTTTATGAAAATCCTCAGAAAAACAAACATGGAGGGATATTTGCAAATGACAATAAATATTAGAACAGAGCAGTTCTTGGCTGTGATGGAATGTCTTGGTGCCTTCATCATGCACTTTTGTTTTTATTCAGAGCTGTCTAGACACGCGTCTGCTTAAATGTATTAACTTTCCCATTCTAACTGAGTCATTGGTCAGAAGGAGGTTTATATCACCATGTGTAATGTATCATTCAGGGTCTAGACAAGAAACAGAACCTCTAGATATTAAAATGGGCAGCAGGTACATGAAAAAATTTTTTCACAATCACTTATTATTAGAGCAATGCATACCAAGACCACAATGAGATACCATCTCATACCTATGAGAATGGCCCATAATGAAAAGACCAGAAACAAGAAGTGCTAGAGATGATGTAGAGAAAAGGGAATCCTCCTACCCTGTTGGCGGGGATGCAAACTGGCCCAGCCCCAAAATTCAAAAACACTAGTTCAAAAAGAAACTCGCACTCCCATGTTTACTGAAGCACTATTTATTATAGCTAAATTATGGAAATAACCTAAGTGCTCCAGAACAGATGAATGGAAAAAGAAGATGTAGTATATATACATAATAGAATACTACACAGGGATCAAAAAAAGATAAACTCATGGCATTTGCAGCAACATGCATGGAACTTGAAAGGATAATGTTAAATGAAATAAGTCAGAAGGAGAAAGATAAACACAGGATGGTGTCAATAATATGTGGAATATAAAATAACTAAATTAATAGTCAGACAAAGACAAGCTGAGAAACTAACACTTGATAGCTGACTATAGAATTAAAATACCAAGGGGGCAGAGTATGGGGGATGGAAAAGAACAAAGAGGGGAGGAAGTAAAGTGATCTGTGATGGTGGAATGTAGGTGATTTGGTGGTTGGTGGTAATACCTGATGGGAGTACCTCAATATTACCTCAGTTAAAAATAATTAAAATAAATAAAAAAGAAGCAACCAACTCTACACATTTCAGACAGAAAATGTAATTACTGGAATGTTTGCAGATGATGGAAGTCCTAAAATGTCCATAAGCAGAGGATGAGCCCACCCAGACATAGGCAACAGTAGGATGTCACTACCCCTATAAAGTGGTACTTTTAGAAGCCAGTTCACTCTGGCAGGAAGAAGTACCTCTGTGGAGACTGCCTGACAGAGTGCGGAAATGGAACCAGATTGAAATGGAACCTGATTGAAATGCTCGAGGCAGAGGGAGAAAAAAATACCTTGACCTCTCTCTCTTCCAACCTCCAGTCTTCTGCTAGTACACCCTGGTGAGTAAAACTACCCAGAAGTTGTTGGGCAGGGAAGCCAAAAAAAAAAAAAAAAAAATAGTGACACCTGTTATTGACAGCAAAGCAGGAGAAGGGAGGGAAATGGATCTAAGACACACCAAGATGGCCAACCAGCATGTATTGGCTGCCCTTAAGTTCCTCAACTATGGCAAATATCAATCACATTCCTTTTGTGCTATAAACCTTGAGATTCAGTTAATGTTATCTTCTCTTAGTGACTTTTTTGACCTATACCTTGTGTCTTGTGTAACACAGAGATGCTGGAGTTTGCAATGTAGAAAAGCAGAGATCAGGAGGTGATGAGAGCTAAGGGAGGAGACCTTTGGGGAAGGCATTGTGTGCTTTGGCAATAGCTTCATTTAAAAAAAATCTGAGTGGAATGCTTTATTTACTGACTTTTTAAAAGTATGTTTCTTTTGACCTAGTCTACATTTTTAAAAACTATTCATGATAATTGAGCTATTACTGGGTCCATTATTCATTTTTTAGCATGGCATGGGTACAGGGGCTCAGAGTATAAAGAGAAATGAATGGGTGCTAGGCTCCAGCATGGAGCAGAATCCCTATGGATCAAAATGGAAAAGCTGCAGAGCATGCTCTATACCTCTATCATCCCTGCTCCTTATCTCTTCCATTCTACCATCCTCTTTTGGCATACCCCAGAACCTTAGATCATAGCTCTCCCAGTACCCTCCTCAAGTTCCTTGAGGACTGAGTAGATCCTCACTAATGGATGCTTGCAAGGAGCTTACACTTCCACAGCTAGCAGTGGGATATGCCCACATCTTTCAGTGCCATGAACCAGCCTTTTGCCAATTCTAGCCTCTGGGCTTTGCCATCTCCATGCCATTTTCCTTGTCCCACTGGAACTCCCTGTCTGAGGACCGGACTTTTCTTCTAAGTTCCATATATCAAGAGCCCACTGTGTGTCCAGAGTTGCTCCAGACATTTTGCTTGGATTTGGATTATTTCATTTAATCCTCATGGTAACTTGCAGTTTACAGATGAAGAGACAGATTTAGAAATTAAACAATTTTCCCAGGGGCAGCCAAACAATAAGTCATAAAAGTGGGATTTGAACCAGCTTTTGTATCCAACCATATTTTCCATCATATTGTCTCAGAGAGCCCGGGGTCATTACAGAACAACAGTAGTGCAGGCTGTTCTTCATTTATACTAGCATCTTGACATCCAGAGAACTTTGCTTTTTAACCATGTATCTCAAAGCCACAATTAACAATGCTACTCTTCTCTCTCTCTTTCTCTCTCTCTTTCTCTCTCTCTCTCTCTCTCTCTCTCACACACAAACACACACATGAGCTGAGGAGAATTGGATGGGCAGTAACACCTTCATCAGCCCAGCTGGCCAGCAACAGTGTACATGTTCACAGTGTACTGACCAGGATTCACACAACATGCTCCCCTAGTCCCTGGACTCCTAATTAGCCTCCCATCTCACAGAGGGAATTGGTGTCAGGTAATCAAACACATATCTTTCCTTGTCTCTTCTCATTTAGGGGACTGTATCTACTTCCTACAGCTTATTTTGTATCACTTATCAAGACTAATGTACAATCATCCTAATAATAATCCACCCAAACTGACTTTCCTATCTGGTGTCTGTTGGAGTATAACAGAAATCTTTTCATTTCAGTTTTAAAGCATTGCTTTCATCCAACCAGCTGAGTAAAAACTGACACACATTCTAACCTAAAGGTTATGGATCAGCAGGTAAATTCAGAAATTCTATTAGTTTTCAGATTTGGGGTTTATGCCATTCGTTTTAAATGAAACCAAAATCCTACACAGAAATAGGAAAAGTACCAGGGATAGATTCATTTAAAAAGCATTCACTAAGAAGGCAGTCGTTTCTGTATTATCATGTACGTACTTTTTATTCCTGTTCACTGACTTTGACAGAGACAGTACATAGCATACAGAGAATAGATACTTTCTGAAGAAATATTAAAACACTGATTAATGTAACGTTAAGAAATGTTAAGTCCCTTGCATAAAGAGAGAGAAAAAATAAAATGCCTTTGGTTCTTAATGAAACTGCACCAGGTTTATATAAATCTAAATTCCTTACCTTAACCTGTGCTTAAAATAATGGGCTAACTTGACAGAGCTTTACAAATCCTAGCAATGAACATTATCATTTATTACCAGAATGACTGATAATAGGAGTAGAAGGGAGATTTCACATACTGGGAAGTGTCCAAAGAGTTTAGCAAGCCAATATTTCTTTTGTATAATACAAAGATAAAACAGTCGTAAAACCAAGACTTCATTACATTCACACGGAGGAGAAGGGCGGGTTAGTGTTCTGGTTAAACAGATTGCAACCCTCTCCTATAGGAGCGTAAAGGAAAATGAACAAACACGAGGTAATATTCACTCCACAGTGCAAGAAGTTACATGGATTTAAAGTCCATCGCTGTAATTAAATTTCAATGTTGACACAGTACATCTCAACATTTAGAGTTCTAAATATAGTTTATACAGTGCCTGTGAGCAAAATGCAATGTACATGAATATTTATCTCACTAGAGATGATTCTTCTGCCACATGCTCAGAGAAAAAGGGTTGAGATTAGGACAGACCAGAACAAAGTCCACAGAATTTGTTAATAATCATTTCAAATAGTTGAAATGATCTTGTGGCCTTATGTGAGGCAGTGGTTTTCTACACAATTTTGGTTTCAGAATCTTTTGAACAAATGAAATCTAATTAGAAGCCAAATATTTGAAATGGATTGAAGTAGAGCTAGGCAGTTGATTTATGAGGGAGAGCAGGATGTTTTGGGTCCTGGGCTGCTGAATATCACAGTAGAACCTGAAATGCACACCCTGAAACTACTATTTAACCCATAAATAAGTAAAATAAAAAATCCATTTGGTGTGATTGATTTAAGGTACCGTAGTGATTTTAAGACAATGACAGATGGTAGAGGGCTATGTATTTCAATGGAACAAATCATGGAATTGGTTGACTATGATAGAAAAGAGGCAATAAGCTGAGGAGAAGCAAATCTTACTTATTTTCTTAGACTCTTCAGGAAAATACCATCTTCTTTCATATTATTCCCAGGTGGTTAGCAATGGGCCTGGTCCCAGTATGGACTACACATCCACTCAGTGATTACTTGTGCTCCCAGTCTGTCCAACTCTGTGCTCAAAGATGTTGTCCACATTTAGGCTTTCTCTTTGCTGGAATTAGTAGGGACTTTCTTTTATGCTTAGTAGGTTTCTCCAGCATTAGCTCAGATGTTCTCCAGTATATTCAGTACTTTATTATTGAGTTTTGGATATGCATGCTGGGGTAACATATAATCCCAGTTCCCCAGAGATTTATAACAACTTATTTCTTGCTAGTGTGACATGAACACAACGAATTGCTAGATGGTTTCTTCTCTCTAGGATCCAGGTTAATGACACCCTCATATTTGGGCATTGCTGGCTTTGTGATAAAGAAGTAGCTATGAGACAATATATTATATAAGGGTTCTGAAAACTTCCTATTGGAAATGACACACATCAGTTTTGTTCATATGACATTGCTCAAATAAGTTAACTGTACATCAATGTGGAAGTGAAGTTGGGGGATAGATCATTCTTCCAAAAGGATGCATAGGAAGGTTCTATAACTGTTTCACTCATCCTAGGTCTGCCATTTAAGACCTACCTACCATCTATAACCTTCTCTATCTATAAAATGAGGAAAATAAAGCTATTTCCCTCATAGATTTGTTCCAATAATTTATTGAGATAATGAAAAGCCTATAGCAGAGCAAGCACCTTACAAATATTAGTTGTGAATCTTATACCACTATGACCAGATTAAATGTTAGAATGGGGATGAGAAAGAGAAACTGATTTTGCAGAATTTCATCTGAAAAAAATCTGGTGGGGGGGTTTCATTGAAGGAGTTTAATATGAGACAAAAGTGTAATGTAGCTATTTCAAAGGCTAAATTGAACTCAATAAATTAAAAAATGTCATAGGAAAATTAATTCTATTTCAGTCTTCTCTGATCACTTCTTCTAAGTGATCACAACTCACCTAGGATAGATATATACTTTTTGATGTGGGGCATGCATTTCTGAAAATGGAATGCTAACAGTATCTTAGGACACAGAAGGTCCTAAAAACATAGTCCCTATGGAGATATGTTCCTGGAATTCTATGCTGACAAGCACTCTTCCATTTTTTGCTAAATCACTAGAAGTCATGACAGACTCTAGTTTCTTGTAGGGAATTTCAGACAACTGTTGGTCAGTCCTTCAGGGATGCTTTACAGTGCCCTTCAGAATGTCAAAAGGACTTACACCAATCCCCAATTTCCTGCTGATCTTTACCATCTGCTACCTTGACCTTTTCATCAAAGGCTCCTCAAGCTGCTGGGAACCCTGCATGTTTACACTCAGTATGATACTCTTCCTGTATTTCTTTGCCTCAATCTCAGCACTACCACTTGCATACATTTTGTTTGCCATAATGGTTTGAAGCAGTTTCTGAAAACACAAAAATATCGGACAAAAAAGAGGCTCCTGAGGTGCATCTAGCACTCGTTATTGGACACTTCCATTCTGCCCTGTTCTAGAGCACAGATGAGGACCAAAACCTGGAAATGATGAGGGCATTTGTTTGTCCAACTTGAGAGATTTTCTAAAATTTAATACTATATAAAAAGGAATAGTCTGTATTCTGTGACAATGAGCTTCACATCATCAGAGTTAGCAAGCTTGGGCAACTCTTTGCTAAGAATGCGACGTATGGGATTTATGCATTGGAGAGTGTAACACTGGCCAAAAATTGATAATATGACAAACTGATATTGCTTTCATTCACAGGTGGAGTCTATGTCCCCTCTCCTTGAATCTAGGTGGGCTTGTCATTGCTTTAATTAAGGATTGTAGAAGTGACACATGTGACTTCCAGTGCTAAGTCATTAGAGGCCTACGTTTGCCTGGTGTCCTTGGAAGGCTTGTTCTCAGATGCTGTCCTCTCCTCCAGTCATCATGCTGTGAGACATCCAGGTCATTTGGAAAATTTCCAATTAAATTTATAATTTTCATTTATATCTTTTTTTCTGTCATTTGAAAAATCAAAAGTAAATTAAGTTCTACTAAAACTTAATAGTCTACTGGATCATGACATCATCACTCATCCATATGTCAGAGTCAATATATTATACATTTTCATTCATATATTGCTGCATATGTTGACTTATATGGTCTAGTCAAATTAGTTTATATATTTAGATATTATTTAGGTTTAAGTTATTAATGTTTCCCCTCAAAATGCTCAATAACTTAAGATTCTTGCAAAGAACTGCACATTGATGAAAAATGAAAACACGTGTACAAAAAGAAACTAGCGAGCTGACACTTCACCTTTCTAGGTCAACCTTCTATTTAACCACAGTTTCAAAACAAAGTATATGATACCCTGAGCAGAATGAATAAAACAATTCAGAAATCATCTCAGATATTATATGAAATACAGATTTACATTGACTATAATATTGATCTTCACCCAAAGAACTATCCCTTGGTATATTAGTGATAATAGCACATGTATGCATATTTGTAAATAATAAGTATTAACAGAAGTTGAAAAAATGAGAAATTGTCAATGCTGAAATATTTGATCCACAAAAATATCTATTTCATGTGGCTCAACCTAATTTATGAAGCTTAAATGCTCAAAAATTATTTACCTTTAGAATGAGCATAATAAAATATGTAAGTTACTGTTAAAAGGACATGCGATAAACTTGGATTTAGTAATTGCATAGAAAATTATTTACCATTGCTCTCTAATTCTATATATCTCTTGTATATATTTAAGCTCTGACACATGACATGTTACAGAATTATTGCTTTCCTTGTCTGGGGGATAATTTTATTATAACACATACACCCTTTCCAATTAGAGTGGCTCTTAGCACCCAGATATATTGTAAAGTACTGACTTGAATGACAATGATTATTCTTTGTCTGGCTCCATTCTGCAGTGATCTATCTAGAAAATCAACATTCCTTAGGAAGAAACAAGGCTTTAAAAAGAATGATCTTTATGGGAGCTGGTGGTTATAGAGAATTTTAGTGCCAATAAAAAGAAGATGAGGATTACTTGTTCCTTTGAGGCCATGAGGTAATTAAAAAACAATATTTAGTGGCTTTTAGAACACCTATTTCCATGAAATTTCAGCACTAAACAATTCAAGGCAATCAGAACAGATAAATCACCTAAACAGATCAGAAGAAATGGATAAAGGAACCATAATTCTATTCTACCTCCACCCCCTCTAGATTCACTAAATTATCTCAACCTCTTAGCACAAAATCCCATAACACTCCAAAGCATGTGTCTCACTTTGGTGCTTGTCAAAATTACTATCTAAAAGACTGCACAGGGGATGCTTCTCTGTACAAGGGACAGTTCCCATTGAAGTCCTTCTCCTAAATGGCTCAGGATACCCACTCATCCTGCTCATGTAATACTATTTTTCTCTTATCAGATAATACTGCGTTCAATTTCAGAATGCAATGTCTAAAACTAGATTTGTTCCTGAAAGTAAAAGGAGATAATGGATTTGCTTATTTATATTTGTTCTTTAAGTCACTGATTCATTCAACAAATATTCTGGGGCTACCATGTGCTGGGTATTGATGAAGGAGACACAGAAATATACAGCAATTTGTAATTCTGGGGCTGAGAGACCGCCAAAAATTTTGAATTCCAAACACCAGGTAAATTTGGTTCCCTGAGATAACATGAAAATGAGAAGAATAAGACAAATTGTTGAAAACTAATGTGTTCTGTCACTTTTGTGTATCTCAGTAATTTACATTTAAAAAATA
Source organism: Talpa occidentalis (assembly GCF_014898055.3). Lineage (NCBI taxonomy): Eukaryota > Metazoa > Chordata > Mammalia > Eulipotyphla > Talpidae > Talpa > Talpa occidentalis. The sequence continues at coordinate 48,858,058 of NW_023605305.1, forward strand.
GCTCCTTCAGAAGCTATCCCAAAGTTAAAATCATGTGACAGAATACTTAGAATGAGCAGGAAACAGAAATGGTAGGCAGAATAAAAGGGAGAAGGAGCAGTCCATTTCCAAAATCTCTGGGATATAGTATCGCAAACAGAGTTAAAAATGGACATGATGTTCAAAAAAACATTAACAACTTCCTCCTGGCTAAAGATAGGACAGTTTGAGCATCAATAAGAATAATAACTGCAGTGATTGAAATACTGCAGTAAAATTTAAATTTGTGTGTTCATGATATTAAAAAATGTCATTGGATACTGATGACAGCCAGTGAGCTAAGTCATTATTTTGCAAACTATAAATAAAGAATCTAGATTTTGCCCTCTTTTATACACTAACTGTATGTACCACTAGTAACTAAAGACTAGATAAGTGCAATTTTTATTATAGAAATATTAAGTTATAATGAAGAATGCCTAAGAAAATGAGAATATCACCATTTTAATAACTAATAAATTGATGAACCTAGGCATTGAATACCAATGACTAACTCCAAGAGACAACTAGTTTTATGTACTTTCAATATTAATTAGACAAATCAGATATGTAGATTTTTAAATAAAAAATTTAAACAAATCTCTAGATTCCCAAATACTAATTACAGGAAATAAGAGGACATTTAAAACTCTATTATGAGGATGCCATCTGCAAAAGTTAGACAGTAAGAAACTATGGCGAAAATCTTCGTGTATCTTAAAACCACATCAGTGGTTTGCAATTTAAGGACTTTATTTGAATCTTAAGATAATTGCTGAAGGTGGCTACCCTAACCAAAAAAATTTCAATGAAGACAAAACAGCTTTTTGTTGGAAAAAGATGGCATCTCAGTATTTCGTAGCTAGAAATGAGAAGTCAGTGCCTGACTTCAAAGCTTCAAAGGACAGGCCGATTTTCTTGCTAGGGGTTAATGCTGCCGATGAGTGTAAGTTGAAACCAATGCTCACTTACCATTCTAAATATCACAGGGTCCTTATGAATTATGCTAAATCTCTGCCTGTGCTCTATAAATGGAACAACAAAGCCTGGATGATAACACAGCTGTTTACAACTAGGTTTACTGAATATTTTAAACCCTTTAATGAGTCTGGCTGCTCAGAAATAGGACTCCTTTTAAAATATTTCTGCTCATTAGTGATATACCTGGTCACCCAAAAGCTCTGATGGACATGTACAAGGAAATTAATGTTGATTTTCTCTTATCCTGTTTATCACACTTATAATTATAAACACTGACTGGATATTTGATGATATGAGGAAGTAGTTACTTTGTTAGTATGATATTGGTATTCTGGTCATACATAAAAAGTGAGTATCTTTTAGAATAAATATTTAGAAATGAAATTATGTAGATAATATGATTTAGATTTACCTCAAAATAACACAGAGGGTGGGGTTGGGTTAATGTGGCTAGTTCTGGGAACAATTGATATTGGAGGGGATGATGGATATGTGGAGGTTCCATTTATATTTGTGAATATTTGGAATTATCTATAATTAAAAAGAAAAAAGAAAAATAGTGGGCACATATACCCAAAAGACCTGCAGGAGTTGACCATTTTAAGCTCTTACTGGTTTCCCATTCAAGTTACCATACATCTAATGGGCTGCTTTTCTCAGTCAAAGCTATACCTAGGAAGAAACATGAATAGATGATAGAGGGCCTCCTCTGGTGGCGCAGGCAGTTGAGTGCCGTGCTGTGAAGCTGTCCACAGCCTCTGCAGCATTGGTTCAATCCTGGCTGGCCGGTGAGGGTCCCACATGGCACAGCAGACCTCTCCTGTTGCGCCTGTTGCTCCCCTCAGCAGTGTATTTCATCAGTCTGCCTGTTCTGTTCCCCACTCTGTCTCTGATGAATCCTCTCACCCTCCCATGCATCTGGCCTATACCCCAGTTCTTGTATAAATAAATAAATAAATCTTTAAAAAAAATAGATGATAGAAAGAAAACAGGAACTCTCTCAGCGTACTTGAATATATCCAGGGCCACATACACAAATGTGGCCACGCATACAGATATATTCCTTGATAGATCTTTTTATTATTCTGCTTGAAACTGTTCTGAGCCTTTTTGGAAAACGCTAAAATCAGACTGAAAACAAATAAACCAATATTTCAATTAGCACAAAACACATTTCAAATTATGTGCCAGACAAATGACCTTAGTGGCGTGAATAGGTAGCAGATATAAAGTGTGTCCACACGAATGAACATGCAGATCCCATGCTGCAAAGATTAAGGGAATTCTGCATTATTAAATGTCTGTATTTAGGTTAATTTCAGCCTGGAGAAAATGCACTAGATTTAGGAATTCACACTGTAGAGCAGTTCCAAGTTTCCTGAGGCAAATCTTTAAAACTGAATACACATAGAATCTTCTCCAACCCAACAAATCATGTAATAAAAAGATGTTCTACCTACTTCTCATATCAAAGGTCAAAAAATTCAACTTAATACTACTATGAAATGCTAGCACAATGAAATTAAAAGAAACAACACAAGCAAATTAACACAAAACTCCAAACTCCTGAAAAGTAGGTCCAGATTATGATATAATGATATAATGGCCTCTTCAGCTGATTGCTTACCGCAACCAGTTGTTTACACAGCATAGAAACCCTTATGGGCTCCTGCATTATTAGAGTAAATTAGCATGTTTCAAGAAAGTGGTGGATTATTGCAGATGAAAGTGTTTTACCAACAGGGGTTTTATGGTTGGCAAATGTGATTATATATCCATTAGCATCTGCAAGCCAAACAAACATGTGTCATGTACCTCCCAGAAACACCTCAATGTGTATATTCTAATTTCCACCATTTCAAAAGGACAAAAGAATTTTTATCCAGGCATAGCCAAAGATAATTTTTTTAAAAACTGAGTAGTAAACTAGGGCAAATTTTTTCTGTAACTTAAACAATTACCAATTCCCCATCTGCTACTAAGGATAAATGGCAAAAAGAAGCGTCTGTCATTTTTTTGAAATGTGGCAAATGTTGACCATCTACTTAATTAGTCTATGTACTCACCCACTAAACATATTGAAATTTTATAGAAGAGAAACTTGGGGAAAGTGGTAAATAGTCTCATTCTCCATCTGAACAGAATAAGGTCATAAAAAATGAGAAAGCTGCCCTCCCAGAACTGCTGGCTGGATGAATGCAATTCTGGGGAGCACTATCAATGCCCTGATGTGTTTACCGTTTCCATGACCACTAATGGGAGCAACAGGTGCATGGGGATGAGATGACAGCACCTTGATGCTTTAAGGGTGTTGATCTGAAATATCCCCTCTCTCTACCACTGCATGACTTTTGAGAAATGCTGGTGTTTTTGTAATGAACTTTAAGCAACAGCTGGAGGAAGACATGCCCAGTTTTCAAGGTCTATGGGAAATGAATGTTTTTTATGACATGATTTATAAATGATATTATATCTATGAAATTTTAATGTTTTAATTTTGGCCCACATGACATGAATTAGTGAGCCAAGATACTATCAGGCCCCGTTTTTCAGAAGAGCAATTTCCACTAAAAGATTAAGAGGCCTTAGCTCTTGCTAAAGGTTACCTTCCCAGCAGAAGGACATAGTGGCAGTGGAAACCTAGCATGGCCTTTTCTACAAAACAATTCCCTTGGAGGAATCAAAAAGCACTCCATTCTACAGCCCTATAATCAAAATCAGAGTAATGGGAAGATTAAAAAAAAGTTTTGCTTGGACAAGATTCAATAAGGACAAATGAGATAAACCAATACAGATCAGAAAAGAGGAAAAACCTTTAAAGAACATTTACATAGCACAATTTCCTTCCTTTTTTTTTTTTTTTTTTTTTTGGTTGTCATCATATCTGAATAATTATGCAGCAAGCCAACAAAGCAAAAGAACTTTACTTAGGCATGACCTGGGTCATTCAACCACAAAAATAGAAATTTGTTTTGCTTTCTTTTTTCTCCCCACCCCACCCTTTTTTTTTTGTTGTTGGGGGTGGTGGTGGTGGTAGCTGGTGTTCAATCAGACAACACTGCATGCACACCTCTGTACTGTACTAGACATTGTAAGAGAGAAGAAGCAATGTCAGAACTGATTTTGGGCTCACACTCTAGGTAAGAAAAAGAAACTTAGAGAACAAACTGTCAAGGTGGAGGATGATACTGCCTGGTGTCATAGGTTCTAAATAGTTCAGGAAGAAAGGAAATAACCAATATCTACAGTGATCAGGAAGGGTCTATATAAAGAAGAGATGAAGAGTTAGGGCTTGCATGGGGCACAAAATAGAATAAAATAAGATAGCTACAGGGAAAGGATACTCTAAGGCAAGAGATCCTACTAGATTAGTATTGGAGCTTCAAGCCTCCAGTAATGAATGTGTCTGGTAGCTTCAGAAGAATATACATTATATTTGCTACATATTATATATCCTATCATGTATTTTATTATATTTAGACACTGAAGGGAATTAGTTGCACATGTAAATCTACTTTACTTATAAGAATCAGCTTACAGCTCTAGTTCCTTGTGTCTACTGTGGAAATGGTTAATTAGACTCCTCAGAGTTCACTCTTCTGGCATTTTTTCCTAGCATTTCTTCTGCACATTCCAGAGTTATTATACAAGTTTTATGAAACTAAGTCTACAAGACAGGCTTTCAGGTGTGACTGATGTCTCTTTTGTAAGCCAGAGAAATTTGCACAGACTGTGTCTCAGGAGGCTAATATTTCAGCTCTTCTTGGGGTGTTATTACCTGTTTGTGTCTGACTTTCACAGCACTAGACTGCCAAAATTCCTTGGTCTAAATGCAGCAAGGGAAAGCTATCATCAATTATGGATTGGGAGCAAACAATTAACTTTGCAGGAAGCAATTCAAATGAGAGCCAAATTTCTTTTTGGACATTCTGTGATATCAAAACTTCAGCTTATCAGAAGATACAAAAACACTTCATTTTCCATAGTGTCTAGGACTTCCATTAAGTTCTATCCCTTGGCCTTTCCCTGTGCTGCTATAAAAATAAAAGCACCATCATGGAGAGAAATACCCATTGCCAAATGACTAATAATATTGTTCTCCATTACATCTGACGGTCTCTTGGGCAGATGCAGAGAAATTCTTTGATCAGAGCTGCATAAGGTTTCCCTAGCTGGCCCTGACTATTCTGGCCACCTGTTCCCTGTTTAAAGAAACCATCCTTCTCTCCCCCAACCTTCTGTTCCTTGTCTCAGACTAACGATGATATATGGGGTGCTGTGTTCCTCCTAATTATGAAAATTGCTTTCTATTGGTTCCAAGATTTTTATTTGCTATCTTCTCAGAATCTTGGCTAGCCTCTGTGCCTTGGAGTCCTTAGGTAAAATTAGATCTTAAAGCCCCCATATGGGGTATGACATACAGCTTTTAACCAAGAGCTCTTACTTAAAAAAGCAAAGCTGATGCTTCAAAGAAAAGATGACAGTAATTCACCATGTCACCAAGCCTGGCCTTCTCCATCTACGGAAAAGGCCCCAGATCCTGGGGCTTGAACACCATGATCAATCAATATATCATTGCCCACCCCTTTTTCCCTATAGCTCTCCATTAGTATGGTGCTCTGTTATAATTCTTTGCTGAAATTTGTTGGGGCACCAATACCCCCAAAGTTCCCAAGTCATAAACCTGAGAATCACCTTTGATGCCTTCACCATTCTCTCCTTCATCACTGCCATAGTTAGTTACCATCAAATCTTTCTCTTCAATATCTTCTACTCCTGTCTATTCTAGTCCACCCATATCCTGCTACTTTATAGTAGGCTTTTGTGATTTTCCACTGAGAATATAGTAAGCAGGCAGCAATTCATTCTTAGTTCCATCTGCCCTCCTTGCTTTAGCCTTATTCCTGTTTGTTTCTGCATACTGTAGCCTGAGTTCTGAATTGTACATCTATTTTTGTCCCTTGTTTCAAATCCTTTAGTGACTCTCCACTCCCATCACATGATACACAGTCTTTTGCCAGTGATGCCTGATTGTCCTTCCTTTCTTCTAACTCCATTTGCTCTTGGAACACGTCTGACAGATGTCTTTCATGTGTTTCTGTATTTCTCTGAATAACCTGTTAACCTGCCTGTTTCCATGAACCCCCACTTTGTGGGATGGGAGGATGCTCTGTCTGATTGGTCTATGAATCCTCAGCACAAATGATAGTCTGACACACCCTAGGTTTATATGTTTAGTGAAAAAATAAATGAATGATAAGTTAATGAATAGTCAGCCCTTCTCCTCATTGCCACTAGGGGTAGAAGAGCCCAGGACACTGGTTTTCTGGCACTACAGGAAATCATAAGATGGAGGACATCCATTCTTCTATTTTTATCATGTTACTGTTATTGAGTTTACAGTGGATGTTAGAAAGGAAACCAAGAATGGTTACCTTTCCACTGGTAAATATAGTGGATTCCCCCATCCTCTGTACATAATGATGAGACTTTTCTTAATGTCTCACACAAGACATTTCATTGTTGTGTTGTCCATGACAGCATACTCTGTATGTTTGAGTCTCATCTCAGCTACAGAAAAAGGTTGCTTCAAACTGCAGTTTTATATAGGCAGAGTTACTATTAAAATATCTCAGCTATTTCTATATACTTGACCAGGCTTAGAAGATCAACTTCTTTGCCCTGGCATATGACTTGAGGGACCACACACAAGGATCAGTGAGGGAGGTAGGTGTGACACTTCTAATTTGCTAAGTCAGATAAGATCAGTCCTAAGGACCAAGAAGAGCCAGATCACCACACTCCTCACCCTTCCAAATACCACAGTATCGCTTTGATCCACTCTATTATCTTCTTCTTTGGTTTTTTTGAAAGAGAGTTCAGCAACTTAGATGCTTTCTAGGCTTTTCCTGGCTGGTTGAACTTTTGAGCTTGAGAAACAAATATGCTCATATTTAACCTGATTGTTTCAGATAATTCCAAAGACTTGCACATTACTTTTATCAGAAGAAATGAGAGGTCATGGATTTCAGTTAACTATAAGGAAGATAGTTTTTAAAAAAAATGGAGTTAGAGGCTGGTACAATGGTCTGCCTTAGGAAGAAGAGAGCTTCCTGTGCTTGAGATTTTGAAAAGAGGCAGATACTGTTTAATATGCTGGGCAGAAGACTCAAGCATGGGAAACAGGGTTGTATAGTGTGTAGGAAGGGAGAGAGAAGGTCATATAATATTTAAGTTTATTCCATCTCTAGATTCTGTGATTTTAATAGATTTGATTTAAGTAGTGACAAATTTTTTTAAATGATTTTTTTAGAAAGATTTATTTATTTATTTATTTATATAAGCACTGGGTACAGTCAGAAGCGCGGGAGGGTGAGAGAATTCACCAGAGCCAGAGCAGGGAGCAGAACAGGCAGAAGGACCGAAGTACACTGCTGCGGGGAGCAGCGGGTGGCAGGAGAGGTCTGCGTGCCATGTGGGACCCTTGCGGGGGGCAGGGGATTGAACCGTCGCTGTGGAGGCTGCTGGCACCTTTGCAACCCAGAGCTCAAACGCTGCGCCACCAGGGAGGCCCAGGGACAGTTTTTTTTTTTTTTTTTTTTTTTTTGTGCAGAGTTAAATAATTGTCAAAAGCTGTAAAATAGCATCTGGAAATATGGCCAATAAGATTGTTTCATTTTCATGTAACTCACCATCCTAGACACCCAGATTAGATAAAAATTCTTTATTATGAATTTAACACACCATCATTCAAAACTCTACCATATACCAAGTCCTGTAAGTGCTGACTTAGAGTAGTTTGATTTATAGGATTTTCAAGATTTGCAAAGGGCATTTCTACCCTTCTCTTCCACTTTCTGTGAATATAATCCCTACAAAGATATTTTTACATTACTCATAGTAGTATTTTTAGAATCTAAAACAGTACTTGGCACATAGTAGGTTTTCAATTAATCTTACTGAATGATGAGAATTTTCTTACTTATGAGATTTGCCAAAAAAGATAAAGGTATATATTAGGAACAAACATTTCTTTGTTTCCTTCTCTGATGCCGCCATGACCTGCCCACTCCTACCCATAATTGCTCTAGGTACTCAAATAACATAATCAGACCATTTTTACTTTATAGCGTACAATACCAGGGAATAATTGCAAAAATATTAAGTGTATTTAGTTCTGGACATGCACATTATGAATATGCTTAATTTTTTCTTTATGCTTTTTCATTTAAAAAGTTTTTCTAAGATGAACTATTCTTACCAGTATTACACATTTATAGAAGGAAAGGGAAAAAGATGCCATTTGGGTCAAACCTTCAAATTTGGCCAACATCTCTAGAAATGTGGAGCCCAAAGCCTGATTTTCCATTTTCTCTGTGCTTACAGCATAAGCAGTGTGACCAAGGTCCCACAGTCAAACAAAGGAATGGACAGAGATTGGACAGAGCTGATATTCAGGCTCCTGGAGTCAGAGGAGGATCCAATCATGAGTTGCCCTCCACTGTGCAGAGACACAGAGCTCTGCTTCCTCACAAATAAGAACACTAGTTTAGGTATTTCAAATATGCGTGATGTATGGGGCTGCGTGGCAGTCACAAGTGAAATTCGCAATGTGGACGGAGAAGGCAGGTGATACAATGGCCTGTCAGAGGGTTCATACTGCTTTTGATGGTTTTGGAAGCTCGTGAGAAGACCTAAAAGGCTGGTAATCATTGTATAAAAGGGCCTACAGGTATCATCGGGTGACTTGCATGAGACCTGGTTGAAACGAAGTGACTTCTGTAGTTTGTTCAGCTCTGCCTTCAGCCAGAGCAACAACTAAAATGATGAAGCCTATTTCCCCATGAGTCCCCTGGCAGCATGCTTTTAATCTGGCCACATCAATCACCGGGAGAAGATTATCCACTTCTACAAAACTTAGTTAACTTTCTGGGCTATGGTCTGAGATCAGCGAAGCTTCTCTTAACTGATAAGACAAGCAATTTCATTTTCTTCTTTAGTGAGCTTAAGGTACTAAGTCACTACCTAGAATTGTTCAAAATGGTATCTTCTTGTCTCCTTGCCAAAGTCTGAGATTAACAATACTTTTGACATGCTGAAAAATTCCGTAGCTGCCTGCTGTCTCTGCAACAAATTTACTTCATCAACTAATTCACTAATTTGGGCCTTCTTGAGAACTCAGCTAATTTGTAAGAACAGGTGGCTCATTCCATAAGTGTTCAATAAAGATTCACACATGATTACACATGCAACACTGCCTTAAAAACAAATGAAAAAATGTGTGTATTTATGGAGAAGCTAAACAGACGAGAGATTCTTCAGTAGTTAACAGTATGCATCTGGTGATCTGGCAAAATTATTTCAAGACTGGTGCAAGAAGGAAGTGGAGGCAGGTGACATAAGGATATAAAGCCCTTGTACATGGACAGATGAGTATTCTTGGGAAACTACCAAGAAGTGATGAATATGAAAACAAACAAGCAAAACTCATTAACCACAACCTCACTCTTAGTTTTCCCTATTCTTCTGTTTACTTGGATTTGAGTTCATTTACTTATGCAACATCTTTTGAGTACAATAGCATTTACTATGTGTCAGGGCTGTTCCAGGCCCTCAAAGTCAACTATCTTCTTTCATTCTAAAAAGAAGAAAAGTTAATGATATGCAGTTAAGAAAATACCATAATCTTATTTAAAAAAATAAGCCACATTCCGATATATTGATGGATTATGTTAAAAAAAAAAACATGGTACATGTAAAAAAATGTAAAGGCAATCAATTCACCAACTGCTTGTATATAAAATATGTGGGAAAAATTACAGCAATGATTTTGGCTGATGTTTTTGCTGAATTTAAAGATTATTTTCTCATGAGGAATGAATAACTTGCTTTAAAAAATATCTAACATGAGAATATAGAAGATAAAAAGTGTTGTTATTCTCATTTTGTTTAAAAGATGATAATTTCTTCTAGAGAATTCCTGAAAGAGAACATATAAACGTCTCCCTATTTTTTCTTAGTATGCGAATTAAGAAAACTCATGAGGATGTTGCATAAGTCAGCTTATAAGCCATCAGATCAAACAATACAATGTACAATCAGTGCCACAATGGTTTCAAATTAACACATACAAAACAGGGTGACAATGAATTAATTCACTTGTTCTTTATGGCCAAGAGTGAGCACCAACTCATTCAGGCACAGCGGACCATTCTATGTACAATTCTGGCTATCCTTTTCTATTCTTTTATCCAGGGTAAAAGAAATGTTTGCATTCATAAGATAGTAAATACTTCTAGTGCTCTGAAGGCTTAAAATAGAGGTTAATGGAGGTGAAGAAATCAACACAGATCCTTAACAAAACACAATTGTCTGAAAGAGAGAGGATTCCATTCTACAACCTGTGATAAAATCATGGCTGTTAAAATCCTTCCACAGGTACAAGGATTACTGACCTTATAAATGTGGAAGTTACCTCTTTTAAAGATACATGGATACAGAGGTAGTCAACATTTTTAGTCTAAGGTATTAAGAGGCCTCAATTATTTATTCACTTTCACTAATTTGTTCACTTACTCTACAAACATTTCCTGAACATCTACTGGGTATCATGATTAGCTCAAGGCATATGAAAGTAAGTGGAACATTACTACTGATGACTGCAATAAAGTTTATAAGTCCTAAGAACTGCTTATGGGCATCTAAACAAGATTGATTTGAAGAATACATAAGAGATAACTTTAAGGGGAGGTAGGATATAGGGAGCTACCTTGAGACAAAGAAAATGTATTTGTAAAAATAAAAGTAGCTGTAGAGATGGCAGTGACTCAATTAGGTAGAAGATAAGTTCAGGAGTATTCAAGAAAAAAATCTATATATCTTTATCATCTATAGCTCCATCTTACCAGTTCTGTTTCTCTGGAGAATGCTGACTAATACAATGGGAAGGATTGAGAGATTTTAATCAGAAGTGTGATATGATTGGATTTGCATTTTGTTGGAGGCCATACCAGAAGCAGGGATAATATTTCAGAAGTTATTAAACTAATTCAGAAGACAAATGACAATTAAAAGGCAGTGGGAATGGTAAGAAATATACAGATAGGAGGTAGAATGGAATACGTTTATTGTATAGTTGAATGTGGAAGATAAGGGAAAAAAGAACCTTAGATAACTGAGATGTTGGCTATAGGACTGAGTAAAAGCCTTGTTCTATTACCAAGTCCATCATTCTTGACCGTTGTTATAAAAATAAACCAATTAGTAGTTTTGAGAAAAAACAGAATGTGTTTGGTGTTTAATTTCTCATTTTTTGAGTTTTAGTTGTCTATAGGGACACCAAAGTGTAGACATCTAGTACATAAATATTTGAGACAGAGGGAGTCATCCCAGGGCAAAGTGAAAGCACAAGGCCATGGGCATGGATGGACTCACCTAGGGATTACCTACAGAATTAAAAGGAATATCCAGGGCCTCCCCGGTGGTGCAGTGATTGAGCGCTGGGTTGCGAAGCTGCCCGCAGCCTCTGCAGCTCCAGTTCGATCCCCAGCTGCTCTCCGGCCACCGGAGGAGGGTCCCACATGGCGCGCAGACCTCTCCTGCCGCCCGCTGCTCCCCTCAGCAGTGTGCTTCGGTCCTTCTGCCTGCTCTGCTCCCTGCTCTGGCTCTGGTGAATTCTCTCACCCTCCCACGCTTCTGACTGTACCCAGTGCTTGTATAAATAAATAAAAATAATAAATCAAAAAAAAAAAGGAATGTCCAAGAAAAAAGACTTGGGGGGAAATGCTATGTCTGGATAAAGAAGATCCAATAAGGAGATGAAATAAGAAGAGTAGTGTCCCCCAAAGCAAGAGAAGAGAGCATCTGATGAAGGGGAAATGTGTCAAATGTTACAGAAAGACAAAAAACAAACCATCCCTTTGCACCCCCACCCACCCCGAGAAAATGTTCATGTACTGTGGCAGCATAAGATGGCATTGGTAAGTTTACTGATGCGGTAGTGTGAAATAAAACTGCATGAGTTTAAAAAGTAAATGAAAATTTAGGAAGGAGACATGGAAAGTGCATAACTCTTATAAGCAGCATAACATTTCATAAATATGAAAGAATTTTATTATAGTAAACAGGAAAATATGAGATATAAAAGAAAAAACAAGGAAGAATGGACAGAATTAAGCAGTTTCATGAGCTGCATGGAGAAAAATCAACAGTACAGAGACATAGCTGGATATATAAAAGCAGGGAAGAAGGAAGCAAAAAAGAGGGAGGGTGGAAGGGAGAGAAGAAGGCATACAGGGACCCTTCATGTCAGTGCAGAGTATCCGAAGCACAGGTGAAGAATTGCCCATTATTATACATACATTTTTAATAATTCATAAAGGTTTATTTTATAAAGATATTCCATAAAGGTTTAAATTTCATATTGATTTAAGATGATCATTATTAGCTCAACCAACATGAGTGCATACTACTCAGAACTGGCTGAATTAACTATCTAAATTAGATCCATTATGTCCATGGGTTCATAGCATGGCCCAGGCCTTCTTTAACTTTGCCACTTCATTACAGAAAATGAATTGAGTTCAGATCTAACCTCAGACAGAAAATGATTGGTGATTCATTGTTCTTGCCATGGATGAAACACCAACGTCACTTGATTGTTGGAGAGAAAGTAATTGTTTGAAACTGATTTCCTAAATTTTATGAACATCAAATCCAAGAATGCAGAAGTTTCTGGCTTAAAAACAATCTCTGATGCTAATAGCACAAGTGATAAAATATAGTTCTGATCAAAGTGACTCAGTATTGAGCATTACGCCCTGCAGCACCCAATTACTCAGTGCTGTTTCTGGTGAGAAATATGATGTTTGGGAGTACTGCCTAACCAGCAATCATAAATAATATACAGGGTGAAAGAAGTGGGAAGCAGCTCCTTAATGCTGTCCTACATGATCTTAATTGTAGTCCTATTAAGCAGAGTAATACTTTGGAGGTGTTTTCCTCAAGCAATCAGGTTTTTACATCCAGAGCGCACTTCTCCTAAAGTTGACTTGCTAATAAAGTTGCATTTGCAACCCATATTAACATGATTTTATTTTGAATGTGTCATTTTGATTTGCCTAGGAGTCTTGTTTTGATTTGCCTGGCTTAATTTTGCAGCAGAACAAACAATATTCTTCAGTTGTCTCAGCTCACACAAGGTTAATCTGGCAGCCTCTGTATTGGGTTGAAGAAGTGAATTGCCATGTTTCTAACAATTCACTTTTGCCAAGTTAAATCCATTTTCAGCCTAGAGTACTTCTTCCTCCTTGCATACATGGAACAGCTCCCCCCCAACACTTTTTTTTTTAACCAATGCAGCAAAATATGTCTTGGAACAGAAACTGTAACTTGAAAAAAAAAAAATCTATTCTTTTTTACTATTTTTTTATTGTATTGTTTTTGCGGCCTTCACTTCACACAGGTGTATGTTTGGGCAGCAGAGACAGTAGTAAATGGCCCTTCATTTATTTCCCTAGAGAGTGGTTTATCAACTACTGAAAAAGGAGTTATTTTACTCTGCAAAACACATATCAGATCTTTTGACAAGGAATACTCATTAAGGTCCTTCCACAGACAAGTGATCTCTGGGGGCAGTTTAACCCATTTATTCTTCTCAATTTCCCTCTAGGTTTCTAGCTACAAAAAGAACAAAATATATTAAATTAACAAAATCCATTTGCAAAACGAATCTTTTGTAATGGATTCCTGGAAATGTTCAGTGCAGGCACGAACACTAGCAGCATTTCCACTCACATCCGAGAAGGCTTTGCTTTGACACATGAGCGGAGACACTCTTGGCAAACCTGGGATTTGAGGCCAGGGCTCATTAATGCACCTGCATGCGAAGTAATGCGCGGTGTGTCAGTGTTTCCACTGTGCCTTCCACTGCCTCCTCTCCCTGGTGTGGAACCTGCATCTGCTATTATTTGGTTGGGTAAAAGCTGCCGGTGGAGGTGGGGGAATGGCTGTGTGTTTGAAGTAGGTGTTATTCCATGCATTGGTTCAATGTAGTCGGCCCCCTGCAGAGACTCCAAATTACAATGTGACTGCACAGGGTTTTTAGACAACTCTCATGCTGGGATGGAGATGGTCTGCAAAGAGAGTGCCAGGAAGAAAGTACACACACACACACACGACACAGAAGCGGATGTGGGCACAGATCGCCTGAACATTTCTATAGATAGGCTTTGGTGTGTTACAACAACATGAAATGCTTAACATATATATCATTTCATTTATGGCAGGAGATGTGTAGGTATCCTAGAAAGAACACTACACTACAGGAGGAGGGCAGGGTTCAAATCTTGTCTCTATGTGGACTTGTCTGATTTGGGGTGAGCCACTGAGCTCTGAGCTTTGAGAGCAGGGTGTGACAACCCTTTTCACCTGCTTATAGGACAGACCCACATAAAAGCTAAACAACCTCCTAATGTCCTCATCGAGTTAGCTAGGCACAACCCCAGGCACTGGGGATACAATGTAGTAATAGGTAATTTCAGCCTCGAGTTCCAAATGTTTTCTTCCTTTCTTTAATTTCTAAAGCCTCTTTTCCCACTGTTGTAAGACCTCAAGGCAGCAATTTGTACCACACAGGTGCAACTATGGAGGGATAGAGATCTATAATTATTTGCTCAGGTCAAGTAAAACAGATATTGAATCGAGAGCCTGTGGTCCTGATACCCAAGATTAGAAAGGCAGGTACTTCCTTGTCACATTCCACAAACTGATTACATATTTGTACATCTACCTCGGACAGGTTGAAGAATTGTCAAAGCAAATAACTGAAATGCACCCTGAAGAGATACATTAGGTTCTTGGGAACCACAATATAAGGATCCACAAGAGATATCTATTTCCTGTAAGTATCAGTTTGATTTTATTTGGGCTGCTCAAAGGATATCTTTGAAATATCAAAGGAATTAAAACTGCAATATTATTAAGCAGCTTCACATTTGGATATCATTGCTTCTGGTGGAGTGGCTGCCTAGAGGTGCAACTTTAAAATGTTTTATTGTGTAAAAGGAAAGAAAAAATGACGTTTTATAACATTGTTTTGTTAGTTTTAGTACATCGCTGGAAACAGTCTTTCATTTTGCTTGGGTTTTTCTAGTAAAATTTCACAAGTAAATAGCAATTGGTACTCCCTGTTTCTTTGATTATTGTTCTCTTGTTGGTATGTTACTTTGCCCCTCATATCAAAACTAAGGGCATGATTGCTCCCCTGAATATGCATAATTATAAAGCCTGCACCAGCTTGCACAGTATATTAAACCTGGAATTGAAATTCCAATCAGATGTGTTATGGTACTGTGAAACATCTAAACCAAGAATAAGAGGGTATCATAGCTGTAAAAAAAACATATTTAATTTGATCCAGGCATCTCCTGAAAACAGAGTACCAAAATAACTCTTTTGCTTTCCCTATATGTAACAGGGAAATATTAATATTTTGCCCTTTCCCTTCCTCGCTCTGTCTCCTTTTTCCCAACTCCTTCCCTCTCTTCTTCCCTGTCTTGGTTATTTTCCTTCTCCCTCTTTCTCTCATTCAACAACTATTTATTGAGAGTGGATGATCAGCAGTCTGGCATTTCAGGACAGAGTGAGTTCTGGGATATGCATTTTTTTTCTGCTAAAGCTGAGAAATTTCCAAGCAAATTAGGATGAGTTGGTCAAGATAATTGATAGTATCCTTTGTGTCAGCTACTATACTAGGGCCCAGACTTCAGCAATAAAGCAGATCCTATCTCGTGAAGTATACTTCCAATGAAGAGACAGAAAATAAAGCTGGACCATTCAAACAGGTGCTAGGAAGAACAAAACAGTGTGGGAGGACGGGTGGTGGGTAAGGCGGGGAGAGGGCTCTTGTTTTACTCAGGGTGGTCCAGCAAAACCTTTCAACTTAGGTGACATTTCATCAGCTGCACAGAAAAGGAGATGAAACACAGGGCCTCAGGGAAGAGTATTCCAGTGGTGATGGTGCACAGGTGCATTGGTGAAGGAAACTCTATGGGGATTATACCTGAGGGGGTGGGGGGAAGCAAATATTGTTTAAAAATGAACAATGATGTAATAAACAATAATAATAAATGAACAATGATGTAAAACATATAAATTAATTAAAAAATTAAAAAAATAGCATATTGCCTATTAAAGATCATGATGATTTGGAAAAAAAAAAAAAAAGAATATTGCAGTCTCTGGAAAGACCCAAGACTTGAGGCAGGGACGTGTGGAAGGGCTGGAAGAATAACACGGAGGCCAGAATGAACTGAGAAGAGCAGGAGCAAGGAGATGGGGAAATGCTGGGACATTTTAAATAACTTGATCTTTTACTGTTAGTCCAATAAAGAGCCACTGGGGGTTATTTAAGTCTATAAGAAAGTTCTTCTTTTTTTAAGATTTATTTATTTATTTATATAAGCACTGGGTACAGTCAGAAGTGCGGGAGGGTGAGAGAATTCACCAGAGCCAGAGGGGAGAGCAGAGCAGGCAGAGTGATGAAGTACACTGCTGAGGGGAGCAGCGGGCGGCAGGAGAGGTCTGCGCGCCATGTGGGACCCTCGCCCAGCAGCTGGGGATCGAACCTGCGCTGCAGAGGCTGCGGGCAGCTTCGCAACCCAGTGCTCAACAGCTGCGCCACCACCAGGGGAGGCCCAGAAAGGTTCTTCTTTCTGTGTAGAAAAGAAACTCTGGGGAGAAAGGGTGTAAGCAGGAAGACTAGCTAGGGAATTCTTGTCACAGTCCCTCTATTATTGGAGTGTTTGAATATGAATTGCCCTTTACCATTTGGTTAAGCCAGGTTTCTTTGAAAGCTACTATAATATTAGGCCATGTTTGAGATAACTGTGTACAGAGGTATGTCATGTCACTCTCTGGAGTAGAAACCAGAAGATATTTGCTGGTTGGAATTCAGTTTCCAGGGATCCAGATCTCATTTGTTATTTTTCTATTATCAAGTATCTATTATCCAAAGAACCTGCCATATTAAAAAAAAAAAATCTTTGTTAACCAAATAGAAGTATGTATTTACCTGACTAATTCTGAAGTGATGTCAGAATATTAAACTGTTACTCAGAACAATAATTGAAATAAAATAAAAACATAACAATGCTCTTAACAGAAATGTTTAAAAGAAAATCCAGAGACCATGACCTCTTATAAGTTTTATGGAGACAATAACTTTGAATTACAAAAAATGAGCTTTTTTTCTTCTGCATCTCTCCATCCGCACTCCCATATCGTTCCAGAGGCATCCATTTGTCCCAGGGAGCATTAAGAGGTTTAGGGCAGGATTGCAAAGTAGAGGGAGAGTTGATATATTGCTTTGGATATCCAGATTGTTGATTCAGGTAGCAAGACCATAGTTCTGAACAACTGGTTCTACTGAACACGAAAAGGATTTTGTCTGTTAGCTTCAATGAACACATCAAGAACAAGACCTGAAGCACAAATCAGGTTTATTTGTGCTTTTTTTCAATAATGTAGACAGGACACCCTTTCTGCCACTTCAGCTGATCTGAGAAGCTGATTTTGCTAGGAAGAAAGATATAATTTAGAGGAAGCCCATTTAAGAGAGGAAGAGAAAACAGAAGGGCCTCCTCTTTCTCTGAGGAATTCCTCTGTGGGAAGCAGCAAGAGAGAGTGCCAGGGGAAACAGAAGGAAAAGACGCCCGCTTGGATGTCTCCCAGGGAGTGGAGCATTGTGTTCCAGGAGGAGGCTGCAGGGGTGACTCCACCAAAGTGAAATGGTCTACATTTAGCTCTTGAGAACCTTCCTTAACTTATGTGTGGTGCACAAAGTATCAGAAGCTTCATTCCATACTTTGTAAAAAGCAGAAGGTGGATGGTGTGGTGGTAAGCTTAAAACAGGGTGTCTTTGGCCTCCCCTGGTGGCACAGGCAGTTAAGTGCAGCGCTGTGAAGCTGTCCACAGCTTCTGCTGCACCAGTTTGATCCCGGTGGGCAAAGTGAGGGTCCCACATGGTGCGGCAGACCTCTCCTACCTCACCTGCTGCTCCCCTCAGCAGTGTATTTCATCAGTCTGCCTGTTCTGCTCCCCGCTCTGTCTCTGGTGAATCCTCTCACCCTCCCGCACATCTGGCCTATACACCCATTCTTGCATAAATAAAATAAATAAATCTTTTCTAAAAAAAAAAACCAAACAAAAAACAGGGTGTCTTCTCACTTGGAGTTATTTTGTTTCCAGCATGGAACCCTCCTAAATTTTATCCATGGAGGGCCCATGAGAAAACACAGGCACTATCAATGAAATCAGAGACGGCCTCTGCCCTGGGACACCAGGACCAGAGGAACCCACACCCCTAAATACCCAGGCCTCATCAATGGGAACAGAAAGGGGGAGGAGAGAATTCTGAAAAGGCCAAACTCTTTCCTGGAAAGGAGTATTTAAAATGGAAAGGGAAAGAAGGAACAGAACTGTGAAGTTGAGGTCTCTCTTGTAATCTAGGACCAGGATGAATATTCATGATGATTAGATTATTTTCAGAAGAATAAAGATGCAGTATTTACTTTGCATATTTGAATCTGGTATGTTACCTTTGATCTCATCAGTTTGGTATCACCAGTGGATCTACCACCAGTTTAACATTTAATCCAAATCTAGCCTTGCTGTGAAGGTTGAAGTCACCTCTTGTGGCATTACGTTGAATTAAGTACTCTGCATGGGTAGATTGAGGTGGCATAAGGTCTAAACCCTATGTGACTGGGGAGACTGGGGATTTTAAGAAAAAATAAAATTGCAAATAGAAATTAGGTATGAAAATACATACTTAGAACAAAAATATTATTGGGGAGTTTCTTTTCTCCTGTGATCTGTTTACCTCCCAAATGGGTCCATGCAATTGAGGTCTTCTGATGCTAAAGCATTATTAGCTTCATGTTAAATACCTGGTGCTTAGTTTATGCCAGTAGGCTGGTAGGAGAGCCTACTTTCTGTGTATGATCGTCCTTGTTGGAAAAGCAGCATATAGTCAAGTTCACACATCCCATCCCTCTTGCTCACTTTTCCCTAGACTTGGGAGGTTTAATGGATCCTGCTTGCACAGAATGGGAGAAATTATTACTAAACTCTACTCCAGCTGAAGGCTTTAGAAAAGTGAATATTAATATCCAAAACCCTATTTAAATGAGGTCAAGGGACTAGAAAGAGAGTATCCATTTATGTCTAAATCAGCAAATTGCAGGATCCAACATGCATCGCATCTCCCAAGAGAAATGATGCTTTCCCTCTCTATCAGAACTGAGGGGGAGCTGTCTATAGGTTACATAGGGGGTTGTTAGCCTTGGATTATGGAAAGTTCATGAGTCTTGCCGTGAATGCACTCCCCAATCTGCCTTCTCTTCTTTTGTGTCTGAAAGAACCCTATTTTGCTGTTGGAATAACTGATGACTTGTTTGAGGTCAACAGGGACATTTAACTGTTAAACTAAAGTACCTTTGGAAGGGCAGAAGGGAGAAAGAACATTACTGAGCACTCTCTTAGAAGATGCACTAAGAACACTTCTCTGGGCTTAATTTTCCTATAGAGATAACCTTTTTTGCTTCATATTTTTTAATAATAAAATCAAACAAAACATATATTGAGCAGTTAAACAGCACAGTTTTCTCTACTGGGTAAATTAAATAAGACAATATATGTGAAGTGCTTTGTAACTGTATCATGCTAAATAAATGTAAAATATTTTTATTATTGTTATTATTGTTATTATTTCTACTGCTCTGGGCCATGAAAGTTAAATAGGTTAGATGTGCCTAACTTTTCATCAAGGTGTTGCTTAGACTCTCAAATTCTAAATATTATCTTCCTTTGGGGAATCCTTGAGAAAATAATATGGGTGAAAAGAGCAACATTTTAAAGAAAGCACTGGAAACAATCAGCATGACTTCTGAGATACCACCTGGTTCTCCAGGCAAAAAACAATGTCAGGCTTCTGCTTCTGCCATTCCTCTCTTTGTCCGCACATGCAAAGTGATGCAGATTTTAAAGTGGATGGACCAACAAAGATTTAATTTCATCTCTGGCTCAATGCCTAATGTCCTTCCTGTCTTTCCATAGGTCTCCTGCCTGCCTGGTGCAGTGAGAGGGTTGTCAAACAAGATTGAAAACAGATTGATTTCCCATTTTGATACAGCTACGTTGCTAGTTGTAGTTTTCTTTAGTAGTGATAGTTAAATATTTAATGCAATCTTAAGAGAAAAATTCTGTCTGTATAATATAAACATATTGTTAGGTTGCCTGAAAGCGTCACATCTTGATTAAGCTGAATGTCAGGAGTATCGATAGTATTTGAGAGATGCCATAATAAAAGCCCCACACAGCGTCAGGCTGCTATGCCTTTCATGCACTGTCCAAGAGTATTTATGCTAGTCCAACACCAAACAGAGGCCGGATCCCTTCATCTGCACAGCTGACTAACATTTCAGGTTTTTCAAAAATAGAATTCTAATTTTAAAATTAATCTTTCTGATCTTTATTGTACAAATATGTACAATCTATAATCCACAACAGAGCCTCATCGTTTTCTAAATAAAACTTTCAAAGTTACAGCAACAAGTTTATTTTTTTTTTACAAGGCAGAATGTAAGACAGCAGATAATGTTGCAAACAAGCAAATATTTCTCCTAACAATAAAATCAATTAAAGTGATTCTCTAGCTAGGCCAGTTGAGAGGTAAAAGGTAAGGAATAGAGATTGCAGCTCTGGGTATTTGAAAATAAACTGATGGCTACCACCCAGCAGGGATGATGTTGGAATAGCCTGCCTAATTATCACTTTATAACCCTGCATTTGTTTCCTTTGGACCATCTCCATAACTACTGTTAGTTTAACCTCAAACATCTTGAGCAATTTGTTGAGTTTTTAATAAAGTCAAATGCATTTGAAATACTTGGTTTCTGAGATTTTTTGCTTTACTGGTGTGTGCATCTACGTAAAGAGGTTAGCATATCTTGTTTGATAGCTTTTGCTTCCTTGAATAATAATAAAAAGCTTGCAACCCCATGCAAGACTCCCAAATTGTTTATTTTATTTTGTTGGCTCATGAAGTTCAAGTCTAGAAACTACTACTACAGTGAACCACTAAAATTTTTGAATGCAAAGGGAAATTCTTAGATTTGTATGTTAGAAAGAACAGTGCTTCAAAAAATGGTGTTAAGACAAATGTAGTCACATACAAAACAGTGAGCTGAGACCTCTACCTCACACCATACCTCAAAATGAATTAAGTTGATAATAGACTTAACTGTAGGTAACAAAAAAAAATCTCTCAGAAGAAAACAGGAGTATATTTTCATGATAATGCCTTAGTCAGTGGTTTCATACATTTGACACAAGAAGTATAAACAAATACAACAAAATAGATAAACCAAACTTCATCCAAATTTAAGACTTTCATATTTACAAAACCCCTGACAATAAAGTGAAAAGGAAACCCGCCAAACAGGAAAAAAAAATATTTGCAAGTTATGTATCTGATAAGAGACTTATATCTAGAATATGTAAAGAATTATTAGAACTCAGACAAAAAGGCAAATGACCCTACTGAAAAATGAAAATGGATTTAAGTAGACATTTCTCCAAAGAAGATATATGAGTGGCCAAGAAGCAGATGAAAATATGCTCAATATTATTAAGCATCAGAGAAATGCAAATCAAAACCACAATGAGATACCACTTCCTAACCACTGGATTGACTTTTATCAAAAAGACAGATGATAGCAAGTGTTGCAAAGATGGAGAAACTAGAATTCTCATGCATTGCTTCTGGGGATGTAAAATGAATCAGCTACACTAAAAGGTCTGATATTTTCTCAAAATGTTAAACATGCAGTTGCCTATTATCGTTTAATTGTACTCTAAGAGTACGGAAAACATCTTCACACAAAAACTTGTGTGTGAATGTTCATAACATCATCATTCACAATAGCCAGCAAGCAGAAGCAACCCAAATAACCATCAAATGATGAATGAAGTAAAAAATATGGTATATACTTACAATAGAATATTAATCAAAAATAAGAAGTTCTGATCCATGTTATGACATGTATGATCATTGAAACATTATGCTAAGTGAAAGAAGTCAGCCACAAAAGGGCAGGTAATATATAATTCTACTTATTTGAAATATCTAGAATAGACATCTGAAAATCAATCAGTGGTTTCCTAGAGCTAGGAAGGATTAGGAGTATTGGGGAATGACTGATGATGGGCACTGAGTTTCTTTCTTGGACAGATAAAATGTTATGAAATTAATTGCAGTGATTACTACATAACTCTGAATATATGAAAAAAGTGAATTGTACACTTTACTCGGGTGAATTATGTGATATATGAATTATATATCTCAACTAAGCTGTTTAAGAAAAACAATGTCCTTCTTTAGAAGGTCTGATTCAGTTTATCACTCAAGACCTTATAAAAAATACATCCTTGCCACTCTAATATACTCTTTATCAACTTCTCCAATTTTCTTGAGCTATTTACTTTAAAAAAAAAAACCAACAACTTATTCAACCTGCCATTCCTGCTCTCTTCCTTACATCTGCTCTCACCCTTTCCCCAGTTCATCTATATCCTCACTCTACCTTATTCCCAATAAAGAATGTGCCCCAGCTCCTCTGAACTAATCAACATATCTTACCTTCTTTGGCTCTATTTTAAATACCATCTTGGGCCTCCCTGGTGGCACAGGCAGTAGAGGGCAGCGCTGTGAAGCTGTCCGCAGCCTCTGCAGTGCCGGTTCGATACCCGCCAGCCTTGGAGCAAACCACATGGCGAGCAGACCTCTCCTTTCTTGCCTGCTGCTCCCCTCAGCAGTGTATTTCGCCAGCCTGCCTATTCTGTTCCCTTCTCTGTCTCTGGTGAATCCTCTCACCCTCCTGCACATCTGGCCTGTATCCCAGCTCTTGTATAAATAAAATAAATAAATAAATAAATAAATAAATAAATAAATAAATAAATAAATAAATAAACAAATATCATCTTCAGGATAACTTGAAGAACCAGCCCCATTCTGCTTTGATCAGTTGGCACTTGCTATGTTTTCCCTATCAATTTGTTCATATGTGCTCATGAGAATCACAAACAAGCAGGAGTGAAACAGGGCTATAGCAGTGCTCCAAAGGTTAAAGGACAGTGCCAAAGCAAAGGACAGGTCCCTGTGTATGGGTTCTTTACCCATGTGCACAATTGAAAGACCACACAGGCTCAGGGAACAACAACGATAGGATTTAATTAACAAACAAGGGAAACAAAGTGTTTCTTTTTTAAAAAAAATTTTTTCAATTTAATTTTGCATAGAAGAACTGGGGTGTAGGCCAGAGGTGCAGGGGGTAAGAGAACTCACCAGAGACAAAATGGGGAGCAGAATAGGCAGATCTACTGAAATATATGGCTAAGGGGAGAAGTAGGCTAGACAGGAGACATCTGCTGCATCATATGTGGGTTGGCTCCCTGACTGGGGATTGAAGTCAGGCCATAGTGGTGACAGCACAGAAACTTAACTCTTAGGCCACCAGGGAGGTACAAAGAGTTTCCAAGGGCATAGATGCCCAGCTGTCTCACCCCTGATATTGTCCACACTGTCCAAAAATCCCAAACTAAAGGCTCCTCTTCCAAGATGGCACTGTCCTGTCAATGAGGTACTGGAGCTTGTGGCATGCCAGCAAGCAGTGGGCCAGGATCCAACTCATAGTGGCAGCTGGAGACATATACATGTGGGGCTGACACAGCAGCAGCCCACAGCAACTATCTGAAAAGCTGCACAGTAATGGGTACTCACTGGTCATCAATATAGGCAATAGCCAGAAGGCAGTGTAGGATGTGGACAGCTCTCAGAGATGACCCAGAAATAGAGTGCCAGTCACCTGTCAACAGTGCTGGACAGCACTGGCCAGTAGTGCTAGTCACCACTGGTCACCAGGAGTCAGTTTCAGAGATACCAGTGTTAACAGCTTGTTGTGAGTTGCTGGTCTACACCAACAACAAACAGCTCTATGAGACCCCAGGGCGAAGCCTGTGCTCCTTTCAGGCAATGTCAGAGGCAGGTGTAATGGCCAGGTCTCTGTGAAGGTCTTCAGCTTCTCTTCTTTGTTTTGAGGTCAGCTGCTTATCTTTCTTCTTTCTTCAGAGTTCAGGAACTAAATTCCTAAGCTGGCTGTGGCATTCAAACTTGGCTAGCTAGCACCAGGCCAGCCGTCAAGTCTGGCCCTCTATGGTGGGCCTACACATACCTGTCAGGGCAGCGTGGGTGCTTCCAAGGTCCGGTGCTTCAGAGCAGCCAGCAGGAAACTCCTGCTGTTGCTGCTGGAGCTTTAGGGGCTCCTGCACTGAAATCCTGCTTGCACTGGGGGAGGGTTATCCAAGGCCAGCATGCTTCAGCAATGGGCTGGGAAACTCCTGCTGCTGCTACCTGTTGCCACTTTCAGAGCAGAGCTCACTGGCTGCAGCCTGCACACACTGGGGCAAGTGAATCACCACTGCCCTTCAGCCTCTGGGCACTGCCACCAAGGTGGCCAGTTGTGGCAAAGTTGGTCAGATTCTTGTGTCGCAGGCTCTGGTTTCAGAAGAAATCTTAAAGGGAAGTTGTTTTAAAACCCCCATTGTGTTACAACCAAGACAAATGAGATCCAGAGAAATTGGAATTCAATTTCAAGTATTTGCCTACTTTGCATTTGTTGACATTTTGTTTTTTAATTATTTCAAGTAATTCCTCATGCATTTGCCTTATCTGCCTGAGTCGATGTCAATCTTGAAGCTGTATAGTAACTTCATCCACATGAATTTCATGTTCCTGTTAACAATGGAATATAGGACTACCTTAATATGTTTCTAGTGCCTTCTCAAGGAAGTGAAGGGTATTTATTTAAAGGATATTTAGGCTATTCATAAAAGGCAATAATTAGGTAGTCTTTCCATTTCACAGTAAAGAAATAATTTAACCTGCCAGGGGACGCACTAAGGTAACCTTGGGCAAATTACTCAATTTTTCTGAATTTCAGTTTCTAATTGTAAAATGATAGAATACCTCTCATGTGTGTTTTCCATAAGTAGTAAATGAGTTATTTTTTATTACATGCTTAGAGGGTACTTGCATGGGGTATCTGTTCAGGACATGTTAGTTACTTTTATCATGGTGGTCATTATTATTATTGGAAGTATGTAGCCTAGCTTTTAGAAGCCCAAAGATATTTTACATAGTTGGAAAGTATCTTTGCCTTAGAGCATTAAAGTAGGTTTTTTTGTACCTGTTTAGCTAACACTATTTCTTATAAAGCTAAATTTCATCTAGTACATTAAACACTAGAATACTACAGGTAACAAACATTCACAATACTAATTTCCACCTCTCCTTGTATCATATCTAAAGGAACTAGTTCTGGGCCTCCCTGGTGGCGCAAGGGGACAGCCTCTGCAGCATGAGTTTGATCCCCCAGCAGGCCAGGGAGCAACCCATATGGCACAGCAGACCTTTCCTGTGGCCCACTGCTCCCCTCAGCAATGTATTTTGGTCCATCTGCCTGTTTTGTTCCCCACTCCGTCTCTGGTGAATCCTCTCATCCCCCACACTTCTGGCCTGTACCCTGGCTCTTGTATGCATAAATAAATGAATCTTTAAAAAAAATAAAGGAACTGGTTCTATTAACCAAGTAAACCTCCTGACTCCAGTTTTCAGAGAAGGAAAAGCCTGTGTCTCAGAGCTCACTGTCTCCATCAAGTAATAACATGCCCCATGTGGAGTGTCCTCTTTAGTTAATTTCTCCCATTAATTTCATGTTGAAGCTTTGTTTTGAAGCCGAGAAAAGCTGACTTAATTGGCTTTTCCCCCCTGTAGCAAAAGTTTTGGGGGAAGATGTATATCTTGAAATCTAATTACATATTTTAACTGTAACCTGAGAAGCTTAAAATTCACAGATGCACTTTATCTGTCAAATAAGGAGACAGTTGGCAAATGCGGGCCATAAAGGTAAAGATTTAGTACCCAACTGCATGAATTGTTGCTGCTTTCCTATGTTTATTACTTCACAGTTAATCAAAGAGATAACTCCCAGGAGTTTGGTATCTCTCTCTCTATGTTCTATATGATGAAGGGGGAAGGAGAAAAGAATATTCTGTTTGCAACACATTTTCAATTGGAACAAAGTATCTGGTTCACAAAGCCTTGAATGAAATATGAATATTAAATGTTTTAATCAATTTCTGAAATCTTTTTTAAAGCCAACAGACCAGGACATCATATTATTATGACTGTGAATACAGTTCTTTTGGTGTAGTAACTTCTCAGTAATTATATGATATGTGCATGCAATTAGTACAGATATTTGGAAACAGGACTGCTCAACAACCATCAGAACCATATTTCTATACTGACCTGGCATTTTACCACCAAGGGCAATTACATTGAAATAACTTTGTAATATGGAAGCTATAATTATTGAGCAGAATATCGTTTCTTTGCTGAGCATCAGAACTACAAAAGGTTTTACATGTCCATAAGTCTCAAAAATGATGCAATTACCGAAGATGAATAAAAAGAGAGAAAAAGCAAAAGTGACTCTAAGATAATAACAGCAGATGCGTTCAACATCATCAACCACCATCAGTGCTACCCAGGACAACTTCCAGGAGCACAAGTCCTTCCAATTCACAAGCAATTCTAAGCTACGCAGAGTAATTACAGGTTTGTGTCCTAAATTACTATAGATATAAGTGTTGCCAAGATTCTAGATAAGTGGCCAGAAAGATTCACCTACTCTACAAATACAGTAATTATGGCACTGGACCAAGTTACTCCAGAAATCCTAGACTGTGTGGAGAGTCTTCTAATCCTTCATTTCATGATACAAAATAAGTATTGTTAATATTTCCACCCTTTTCATTCATTGTTGTTATCTATTTCTACTATTTTACAAGTTTTACTTGTTCCATTTTTCAAAATAAAGAAATTCAAAAAAAGGAAATAAAGAAATTGTGAACTTAATGTACAAAAATCTAAAAAGAAACTTATGTGAAGTCATATCAAAATAATAATTGCTAAAAAATCTTAGGGTTTCTTGTCATCCAGGAAAAGACCCAAATGTTTCTTTGAGAAACTTATGAAAATCTTTGTATATAATCTTAGGTATGAAAATATCTTTCAATATTAGCAAATGTATTATTGCATTACAAAATATTAAAAAAGGGTAATTCATAGTAAAGTTTAATGTATGCCAAAAGGGTATTTAATGATATTTAACATGTTTAAATGCTTATTAAATAGAAATAAAAAAGGAAATCCTACTCTTGATTATTATTATCAAACATCTGTAGGAAGAATCCAACTAAACTATGAAATTTAACAATGTTATCTCTAGAATTATATAAGAAAGACTCTTCTTCAAAGCTATTAGGTGGTCCCAGTCAACAAAAAACAGGAAAAATAAAATGAAGTACATATTGGAAATAGAAAAATAAAACTCTATTTATTTTTAAGGAATCAGTTTGTTTGCATAAATAAGCCATGGTGATCTACAGAACTTTAGGATTAGCAAGGTGGCTAGATAAAAATCAATGAAAAAATAATAATAGGATTTCTACAGAGCAGTAATAACTTAACAACAATATAAAAAGTACCTCATTCACAAACAGACTAAAATATAGCTAACAATACATGTAAAAATACGTGTTGATTTTTGTGGAATTAAATAATAAAATAATTTTCTGATTGACTTAAAGAATTTAATAGACAAAGAGGTATGCCAAATTTTTTTTTTTTTTTTTTTATAAATTTTATTGTTATATTCCCCATACAATTGCAGCCCCCCATTCTGACCCCAATCCCTCCCCTCCCGCCCCCGCCCCCTAAAATTGTCTCTGGTTCATAGTTTTTTGTTGATTTTGATTTTCACTTTCTTATAGTTATTCATTTTCCTGGTCCCTTATTTAAGTTTTCTAGATTCCTGCTATGAGTGAGACCATCCGGTATTTTTCTTTTTCTTTTTGGCTTATTTCGCTGAGCATGATCCCTTCCAGCGCCATCCATGTTGCTGCAAATTGCATGTGTTTATCTTTTTTGAATGCTGAGTAATATTCCATGGTATATATGTACCACATCTTCTTGATCCAGTCATCTATTTTTGGGCATTTGGGTTGTTTCCAAAGCTTAGCTATTGTAAACAGTGCTGCTATAAACATAGGGGTGCAGGTGTTCTTTGGAATTGATGTTTCTGTGTCCTTTGGGTAAATACCTAGGAGTGGAATTGCTGGATCATATGGAAGCTCTATGTTTAGTAGGTCCAGAAATCTCCACACAGCTCTCCACAGTGGTTGGACCAGTTTGCACTCCCACCAACAGTGCAGAAGAGTTCCTTTTTCTCCACACCCTCGCCAGCATTTGTTGTTGCTAGTTTTTTTAATATGTGCCATTCTCACTGGTGTAAGATGGTATCTCATGGTAGTTTTGATTTGCATTTCCCTGATGGCAAGTGATGTTGAACATTTTTTCATATGCCTGTTGGCCATTTGCATTTCCTCTTCAGAGAAGTTTCTTTTTAGCTCTTGTGCCCATTTTTTGACTGGATTATTTTCTTTGTTGTTGCTGAGTCTCATCAGCTCTTTGCAGATTTTTGTGATCAGTCCTTTATCATTAGTGTTGGGTGCAAAAATGTTCTCCCAGTTGGTGGGGTTTCTCTTTGTTTTGTTATTGTCTCTTTTGCTGTGCAGAAGCTCTTTAATTTGATGTAGTCCCAGCTGTTTATCTTTGCCTTCACTATCACTGCTTTGGGTGATGTGTCTGTAAAGATGTCTTTGATGTGCAGATCACGTAGTGTTTCGCCTATATTTCCTTCTATATATTTTATGGTTTCAGGTCTTATGTCTAGTTCTTTAATCCATTTTGAGTTGATTTTTGTGTATGGTGTGAGGTAGTGGTCAAGCTTCATTCTTTTGCATGTAGCGACCCAGTTTTCCCAGCACCATTTATTGAACAAACTTTCTTTGCTCCAATGCATAGTCTTTGCTCCTTTGTCAAAGATTAGTTGACCATAAATCTGTGGGTTTATTTCTGGATTTTCTATTCGATTCCATTGGTCTGTATGTCTGTTCTTGTTCCAATACCATGCAGTTTTGATGATTATGGCTTTGTAGTATAGTTTGAAGTCTGGGAGTGTAATGCCTCCATTCCCTTCTTTTTTTTCAGGAGAGCTTTGGCTATTCGGGGGTTTTTGTGATTCCATGTGAATTTCATCAATAATTGTTCTATTTCTTTGAAGAATGACATTGAAATTTTGATTGGAATAGCATTGAATCTGTATATTGCTTTTGGAAGGATGGCCATTTTAATAATGTTTATTCTTCCAATCCACGAGCAGGGGATGTCTCTCCATTTCTTTGTGTCTTCTTCTATTCTTTTAACAGTGTTTTTATAGTTTTCTTGTATAGGTCCTTTATCTCTTTGTTAGATTTATTCCCAAATATTTGATTTTTTTTTGTTTCAATAACAAAAGGGATGGTTTTTTTTATTTCTTCTTCTTCAGATTTATTGTTTGTGTATAGGAAGGCTACTGACTTTTGCATGTTGATTTTGTATCCTGCCACTTTACTGAACTGATTGATGAGTTGAATTAGCTTTTCTGTGGAGTTTTTGGGGTTCTCTATGTATAATATCATATCGTCTGCAAATAGTGATAGTTTGACTTCTTCTTTTTCCTATTTGGATTCCTGGATGTCTTTCTCTTGTCTTATTGCTCTGGCTAGGACTTCCAGTATTATATTGAAAAGCAGTGGTGAGAGTGGACATCCTTGTCTTGTTCCAGATCTTAATGGAATTGCTTTCAGCTTTTCACCATTGAGAATGATGCTGGCTGTTGGCTTGTCATAGATGGCCTTTATGATGTTGAGGTATGTTCCTTGTATCCCAAGAATTTCAAGGGATTTTCATGAATGGGTGTTGCACTTTGTCGAAAGCTTTCTCAGCATCTATTGATATTATCATATGGTTTTTTATTTTCTTTTTGTTGATGTGTTGGATAACGTTGATTGATTTTCGGATGTTAAACCATCCTTGTGCCCCTGGAATGAATCCTACTTGGTCGTGGTGAATTATCTTATGGATACATTGTTGGATTCTGATGGCTAAAATTTTATTGAGGATTTTTGCATCAGTGTTCATTAGGGAGATTGGCCTGTAGTTTTCCTTTTTAGTGTTGTCCTTGTTCGGTTTTGGTATTAGTGTAATGTTGGCTTCATAGAACGTGTTTGGTATTGTCCCTTCCTTCTCAATTTTTTGGAAGAGTTTGTGAAGGATAGGCACTAATTCGTCTCTGAATGTTTGGTAGAATTCATTTGTAAATCCATCAGGTCCTGGGCTTTTGTTTTTGGGGAGGTTTTTGATTACCATTTCAATTTCGCTAATTGTAATTGGTCTGTTTAGGTGTTCTATTTCTTCTTTATCTAGCTTTGGGTGATTGTAGAGTTGTAGGAATTTGTCCATCTCCTCTAGATTATTAAACTTATTTCCATATAACTGTTCATAGTAGTTACTGATTATTCTTTTGATTTCTGCTGTGTCCGTTGTGATTTCTCCTCTTTCATTGATGATCCTGTTTATTTGTGCTTTCTCCCTTTTTTCCTTTGTGAGCCTGGCTAGGGGTTTGTCTATTTTATTGATTTTTTCAAAGAACCAGCTCTTGGTTTCATTGATCTTTTGGATTGTTTTTTTAGTTTCAATTTCATTTATTTCTGCTTTGGTTTTTATTATTTCTTTTCTTCTACTGGTTTTGGGGTTTTTTTGTTGTTCTTTTTCTAGATCTTTGAGCTTCGAGATTAGGTTGTTTCTTTGAGTTCTTTCTTGTTTCTTGATGTGAGCTTCTATTGCTATATATTTTCCTCTTATTACTGCTTTTGCTGCATCCCATACATTTAGGATATTGGTGTCCTCCTTGTCGTTCAATTCAAAAAATTTTTTAATTTCTTCTTTGATCTCCTCATTAGTCCAGTGGTCTTCCAGTAGTGTGGTTTTTAATCTCCATGAGGTAGGAAAGTTCCTTGCTTCTTTTTATGGTTTAGTTTAGTTTGATGCCTTCATGGTCAGAAAAGATGGTTGGTATGATTTCAATCTTGGTGTATCTGTTGATGTTTGTCTTGTGCCCCAGTATGTGATTGATCCTGGAGAATGATCCGTGTGCGCTTGAGAAAAATGTGTACTCCGTTTTTTTGGGGTTTAGTGTTCTATAGATGTCTGTTAAGCCCAATTGCTCTAGGTCCTTATTTAGAGCTTTGGTTTCTTTACTTATTTTTTGTCTTGTTGATCTATCCATTGTTGATAGTGGTGTGTTGAAGTCTCCCACTACGTATGTGTTTTCTCTGATGTCTGTTTTCAGAGAAGACAACAGTTGTCTGATATATTTTGGTGCTCCTTCGTTTGGTGAGTACATGTTAATGAGTGTTATTTCTTCTTGAAGTATTGTCCCCTTGATCATAATGTAGTGACCATTGGGGTCTCTTTTTATCTTTTTGAGTTTGAAATCTGTTTTATCTGATATAAGTATAGCTGTTCCTGCTTTCTTTTTTGGCCCATTTGCTTGTAGGATTGTTTTCCATCCTTTGACTTTGAGCCTATTTTTATCTTTTGTAGCTAAATGTGTTTCCTGGAGACAGCAAAAGGTTGGGTTTTATTTCTTAATCCAGGCTGCAACTCTGTGTCTTTTTATTGCAGAGTTTAGTCCATTTACATTTAGAGTTAATATTGATATGTTAACATCTGTATTTGCCATTGTGTTTGTCTTTCCTTTGATTTTATTTATTTATTCTTTTAATAACTTTTTTTTTTTTTTGGCCTTCTTTCATTGTTATTCGTCCCTCTGAGGTTCTGGCTTTAGGACTCCTTGTAGTATTTTTTGGAGTGGGGGTTTAGTTGCAATGAAATTCCGGAGTTTCTGTTTGTCTGGGAAGGTCCATATTCTTTCTTCAAAGAGGAAGGAGAGCTTTGCGGGATAGAGTATTCTTGGTTGGCATCTGTTTTCTTGGAGTCTGTTGACTATGTCCCTCCACTCTCTCCTTGCCCGTAGTGTTTCTTCGGAGAAGTCTGATGTCAGCCTGATTGGCTTTCCTTTGAATGTTATCTGTTTCTTCCCTCTTGCCAGCTTCATTATTTTTTCCTTGTCCTGGATTCTTGGGAGCTTTACTATTATGTGTCTTGCTGTATTTTTCCTTTCGTCGTGGAAGTTTGGTGTTCTTCTTGCTTCTTGTATATCAATTTTCAGCTCCTTCTTCACATTTGGGAAGTTCTCTTCAATTATCTCTTTGAATATTTTCTCTGTTCCTACTTCTCTCTCTCTCTCCTTCTGGTATTCCTATAACTCTTATATTTCCTTTCCTCATGGAGTCAGATAGTTCCCGAAGTCTTTCTTCATTCTTTTTCCTTCGTACTTCTCTTTCCTTTTCTGTTTTGGTTCTTTTTATTTCTGTGTCTTCAAGAGCACTTATTCGTTCTTCCATTTCATCAATTCTGCTTTCATTGCTTTTCCCAGAATTCTTTAGTTCTTCCACTAATTCTTTGATCTCCTGCATTTCTTTTACTTCCCTCTTTAGGGACTCAATTTCATTCTTCTGATCATTGATTATTTTTCCCTTATCATTGTTTTCCTTTATGACTTCTGTCAGTTTTTTAATCACGGCAATTTTAAATTCTCTTTCTGGAAGGCTCAGAAGTTCTTCCAAGTTACTGCCGTTGCCATCTGGGGGCTGGTTTTCTTTTTGTGGTGTGCTTTTTCTCTGGAGAGTTGCTAGGTTGCGTGTGGTTCTTCTCCTCCCTACTGTCTGTTTTCTAATTTGCCGTATGCGTTGGGACACTGTGTTGTTGGGACTGGCCGGCATCTTGGGTGGGCTTCTCTTCTCCCCTCTGGTTCCTCCTAGAGTCATCTGTCAGTTTCAAGCAGTCTTTATTGGAGAAAGGTCCCTGTCCTAAAATGTCGATGTGGGGACACACTCCCCTGTGCGCCTGGTCTGCCCGGCGGTGGGTTCCTGTTCCCCCTCTGGGCTTGGACTGCAGGCCAGAGGGGGTCTGGCGTGGGCGAACTTCCCCCGCTCACCTCTGGCTCCTGAGGAAGCCTTCTGCAGGTAGTCTTTACTGAAGAAATGTCCCTGTTCTAAAATGGTGATGTGGGACACACTCCCTGCGCGTCCGGTGTCAGGCACACTCTTCTGCGTGCCTGGTCTGCCCTGGCTGTGGGTGCTCGCTCTCCCTGTGGGCTCAGACTACTTGTTCGGAAGGGGCCGGGTGTGGGCTAACTCCCCAGCTGGCCACTAGTTCCTTCAGGAGCCTGAGCTGTCTACAAGTCGCTAGGTGGCGCCAAAGATCTCTCCTAGAGCCCTTGGGGAGCTGATTTTCCACGCCGTGGGACAGGGAGCAAAGCGGGGATGGTAGGGTACACCTCAACGGCTTTGGGGTGCTGTGTCTGCCTTGTGCCCCACCGTCGTGGGGAACCCACGCCCCGAATTTCGTGCCCCGGGTCTCAGTTCCAAAGCCCTCAGTTCCAGGACGCGGGCTGTAGCCCAGTTCAGTGGCGCGGGAAGGGCGCCTTTTGCACCGCTCCCGTGACTGGGCGCCTGGTTCCTGCTCACTCAGGGAGGGACCTTCACCTCAGTGAGGACCTCAGCGCGTCTCCCCGCAAGCCTAGGTCGTCTCCCCGCAAGCCTAGGTCGCAGGCGCGGGGACCTGGGCAGCTGCGATCCTGGTCTGCACTTGCTTTTCAAGCGCGCCGAGCGCGCCGCTATCCGCGCCAGCTTACCGGCAGCCCGGGCTGTGTGCGCGTCTCCCGGGGTCTTTGTTCTTCTCTAATGGCGCCCGGAGCCGTTCGCTCACCGCCGCGGCGAATCCTGCAGGGTTCTCCACAGCTCCCGTTCACGGGGTGTGGTGGCTGCAATAGTTCCTTTCCACGCACAGTCCTGCTTGCTGCGTCCGTTTTTCTCGTTGGCCGTTTTGGTTTGTTGTTTCCTCCTCTCCGCTGGTCGGAGAGTGCCGCCTCTGTGGGCGGGGGAGGGGAGGAGGTATGCCAAATTTATGGATAAGATTCATCAATCCAAATATCAATGCGATGGCAGCTGTATTTTTGCTTTTTAAAATTTTTTAAAGATTTATTTATTTATGCATACAAGTACTGGGGTACAGGCCAGAGATGTGGGGGGTGAGAGGATGCACCAGAGCCAGAGTGTTGAACAGAACAGGCAGATTGACTGAAACATACTGCTGAGGGGAGCAGTGGTTGAGACAGGAAAGGTCTGCCTCACCTTGTGGGTTTCTCCCTGGCCAGCTGGGGATCAAACTCGTGCTGCAGAGGCTACAGATTGCTTCTTAGTGTGGTGCTTAATCCCTTATGCCACCAGGGAGACCCTATTTTTGCTTTTTTTAAATGACACATTGTATACCAATCTTGAAATTCACTTGTAAGAGGAAAAGTGCATCAATAGTTAAGACAATTTTGAAGAAGAAAAAAATAGTGGTGGCCTGAGCTATCAGTCTTAAAGGTTTTAATTATTATTAATTACACTTTATATAAGAACTAAAATTAATAGCAGCTAACTTGTATTGAGCATTTACATGCCAGGTAAAAGCTTTTCAGGCATTATGAGTATTATGAGTACGTACAATTGTTGGTGCTCTGGCAGAAAATTATTAAGAAACTTTTGCAAGGTACCAAGTGTTGAGTATAGAAACAGTTGTGGGAATATCAACTGGCACAGTATTTCACAGAACACTTAGTCAAAAATCAAATAAAACTGAAGAATAGGGCCTCCCTGATGGCGCAGCAGTTGAGCGCTGGGCTGTGAAGCTGCCTGCAGTCTCTGCAGCGCCTGTTCGATCCCCGGCTGCCGGCGAGGGTCCAGCATGGTGTGCAGACCTCTCCTGCTGCACCTGCTGCTCCCCTCAGCAGTGTATTTTGTCAGTCTGCCTGTTCTGCTCCCCGCTCTGGCTCTGGTGAATTCTCTCACCCTCCCACGCTTCTGACTATACCCAGTGCTTGTATGAATAAATAAATAAATCTTTAAAAAAAAAACTGAAGAATATATCTCCTTCACCCTATAACCTTATTTCTAGGTGACTAACTTAAAACTAAGATATCCTTATACATGTGTGAAAGAAATAAGTAAAAGAATGTTAACAGTAGATAGCATTATTTGTAATAGGAGAAGATTGTAAACCATCAACCAAAATGTTTTCCAAAAGAAAACATTTTGGGTAACTAAATTGTGGTATATTGATAAATGAAACACTATATAGCCACATGGAGAAATATGGTTAAACATCAGTAACATGAAAAGAGTAAAATGAGTAGAGAATATTAATTTTAATATTTACACAATTTATATAGGGTTTCTATAAAATATATTTGTAAAAAGCTTTAAAACATGCAAAATAATGCCCCACAGCTTTATGTTACTATGGATACATATATAGATAGTCATAGTACAAAAACATATATTAGGTTGGTAAACTCAAATTCACCATGGTGATTATCTTTAGAGCAAGAAAGGCAGGGGCAGGAACATGGAACCAGGAAAAAGGACTAGAACTACATTTGAGATGTTTTGTTAATTAAAATACACTAGTATCATCCATAGACCTCAAGGATCTAGGGCAAAATCTGTGAGTTTGATAGAGGAGGGTGGCGGATATGTGAATGTCCAATATTTAATTCCACATACACCTCTTTTTAAATCTGAGATATTTTTAATAGATAAAAAAAGCTATTTTGATAACCAGAATAAAAGCAAATTTTGATAACCAGAATTCTATTGTTCCAGGAGTTTGTGATTATATGATAAATTCAAAGGCAGATACTCTTTTCATTTTCTTCTAGTAGCCAAGAAGCCTGTGAATTAAGTAATATTAAAGTGCTTGCCATTAGTCAGGCACAAAGTTAGGCAAATAGTGTAAAATGAATTGGCCATGTTTTGTGTGTGTGTATGTGTATTTATGTATATGTGTGTGTGTGTTTCCAGTGGGATTACAAAATTTTGGAGAAATATACAAAAATTACATCTGCAAACCATAACATATGCCACAAGAAAAAGGAGGAGGGAACTGTGACAGAGAATGACTGAGCAGAAGTGGTTATATATCATGTCAGTGAAGTTTGAGTTGTCCACATTGTCTCTTTTCCCTTGTTGCCTTTTTACAGATGTATGGAAGCTAATTATGATTTTCCTCCCTTTTTTGCATGTAGTTCTAACCAAGCAGATATAGTGAAGAGACTCTGAGGAAGTCCCCCCAACCCCGAATAAAGATGCAAAGCCTCATTGGAAGAAAGCCTTTCTTTCTCCTTAGTTCCTCCCCGGTTATCCTGCCTGTTGCATGGATGTGACACTAGGGGTGGGACAGACATCTTCAGGTGGTAAAGAGGGAAGCCATATGCCTGGGAGTAGAGCTGAGGCTCTTGGGTTCTTGATGACATGGTTCAATTGGGGTATCAGTTCTGGACTGTTTACTCTAAATTTTTAAGCAGGTAATTAGAATCTACTGGATTGATCCACTATTAATTAGATTTCCTCTTATTTGCAAACAAAATCATTCCAAAAAGATATATTTTTACTGAGAGAAATGAGAAAGAGGCAGCCATTCAGAAAGAAGTATGGGGTGAGGAAGTGAAAGGTAAACAAGAGCAGCCCAGAAGGGACAGCATGGTCCAAAGGTTTCCATATTCACCCCAAGAGCTCACTAAGGCTGGAGTTTGCTAATGTGTGACTGGTTTACAACTGGTTAGGAATCTGAATGCTTGACTTTCTTTCTCAGGCTCCAGGCCAAGAATAGTGTAGTCAATGATCTGTAAATAAAAATGGATTCTATAGCATCCAAGGAAGTTGCTGTTTTTAAAGACCCTTTTCTACAAAAAAAAAAAAAAAATCTAAACCCTAATTCATCCACTTGGGTATTTCCATGTCCATTTTTTACAAAGCGAGGTCTAGCCAGTCCACCTGCAGTCTTGAGGCATGGCTTTCTCCCATCGCCCAGGAGGGGAAATATTAGCATCTAACCAATGCCTTTGACAGAAAGTAAATTGCAATGATAAGATTTAAGCAGCGGTTAGCCAACCGTTTCGTAGGCATTCCCTGTGTGACAAAGGTTTCTATTTTGTTCTGTATTTATCTGAATGGGAAGGAGCAACTTCATTGTTGAGAAGTCTGACTTGAACAACACAACAAAAATCTAGCTCCTTTAATCCTGTGCTCACTAGGCACTGGGGAAAGAGTTGACCGATTCTCTAATGTGGTTCTTATTGGTCTGCTTCCTCATGCTATATTCTTTCAGCAAACAAAGATTATTTTATCAGATAGTATTTACTGAGAACTTGGTTAGACAGAGAGTGGGTTCAGGCAAGAAGCCCATGATTTGGAAGAAAATGTCCATTTTCATCTGAAAAGTCTTAATGTGATGGATATTCTACAAGTTTCCACTTGGCTATTTTAGAATAGAGCTGCGTATTTATTATTAGTTTCTGGACCTCCCCTCCCCTTCCCCTTAGCTTTCTGCAGCTAGACTACAGCTATCTTTTAAACTCTCCTCCAAGTCGTTTCCTCAGGCTCCTGAATTCATTCATTCTTGTTGCTATTCTCTGCACTTTTTTCCAAATTGCCTGAGCTTCCCTAGTAATGAGATGGTGGGAATACAAGGTGTGGTGCCAGGTGCTGTTCAGCTAGAACTGTCCACAGAGGAACTGTTATTCTGTGCCCTTCTGCACAGGCAGCCTCAACCTGGACTTGCCTTTCATCCTGCCAGACTGCATGGCTGGCCTGATTTTAATTTGCAGACCACTGTGCCCCTGGGGTCTACTTTGGCGTCTCTGCGCTCTGGCGTCTGCTTCCCAGAGAACAGCCCTGTGTTTGGATTCTCTTCCCCCAGGTGTATTTGTTGCCTTGCCTTTTTCAAATGCTCACAAAGTTATTATTCCCAGCCTACACACCTCAAGTCTCAAAGGTCGTTTGCATTTTATTTCTGTTGCCTGAGCTGCTCACGATTCTTTCCAAATTGGAATCATTAGTGAATTCCAAAAATGAGCAGCTTCTTCCTTTTTCCCATCCAGGTCATGAATAAGAATGCTTAAATAACAATCAGACTCAGAGTGGCGGCAAGAGCATATTAGGCTGCACATCTTCTTAATCCTTCCTCGCTAGAAATCCCTCTACAAGCAGTGTCACTCAGAACATTCTTAGTTTACAGGAGTTTTTCGGCCAATTTAAAACCCACACACTCAACCTTCCAAATATTTATTGAGAATTATACTACGTACTATGAAGGATTCCAAATCATCTAAGACACAATCATTGTCCTCAAAAGACTTTTATCACTATAGGCTATGTGAGGTCTTCAATATTTCATAAGCACCTTCAATGTGCCAAGCACTATCAGGTACTGAGATTTCAAACAAGGAAAACAATAGAGTACTTACGTGTTTCCTTCCATTGTAGCAAATTACAGCATATGATTGCAATATAATGTAAAAACAATAATGAAATGTAGCCCTGGGTAGGTAGTCTTTCAGTTTCTCCATCATAAAATGGTACCAATCTTCCAAGTTGTATTTAGGGTTTATATAAGATGAGGAATGGACAGCGTTCAGTGCAGTACATGACACAGAGTCCTGAGAATGTGATTAACAATAATAGCTGCAAGACTATGGTTTTCCGGGTAGTTCTCTGACTTAGGAATGCCACAAAGTGCATAGGACATAACTGACTTATATTTCTGAATGGGAGGAAACTGATGTCAAATTCTAGGATCTTGGATCCCTCTGTGACTGTCAATCCTGTACTGCTTTGATTTAGAAACCCCAAATGTGTTTTTAAGCATGAAGAATCTAACAGGTCTGGTGAAGTGGGGTGTGGATAAGACCTACTGCTACCAAAATGAGGTCATTCCTGCCTAAGGCAGTTGCAGAAACTCTAGGGCAATGATTTGCAGCTGTTGCTCCTGCAAAGTTCTCACAGATGTACAGCAACATAAGAATGATAAAGACAGTAGAGAGAGGATTTCATCCAACTAAACATCCTTCACTGAAATGACTGATACTGTGTTCTTTCTATTTTGTGGGTTTTAAAACATCATCTCTTTCATTGAAAAATGGCAAGAAGATTTCTCCTCAAGTATGAGGCCTCAAAATATTCTAAGTTCCACAGCGTTTGCTCCTATGAAATCTTATTTGCTCCCACAGTTTTAAATACCATTAACATGCAGGTAACTGTTAAATGTATATCCCACAGCAAAACACTCCTCTAAACTTCTGACATGTATACCTGCTTACTTTGGATATCTCCCCTAAAATGGGACCCTGGATTTTCTCCTTCTTATCTCAGCCTCGTCGTCTCTTGGTCTTTCCATTCAGTAAATGGTACATTAATTGGCCAGTTGTTTAAGCCCAGATGATGAGTCAATTTGCTAACTTCTCTCTTTTCTCCTTCTTGCCTCATCTATTAAGGACTAAGCAATTCTAGTTTCAAAATAGTCTTCACATCCAAATACCATGGCAGCTGAAATAACCATGCCACTGAAATTCTGTTGCATTCCTTTTACTCCTGTTTCCCTCCAATTCATTCTCTAAAAAAAATCCAAAGGAATATTTAAAAAACACAAATCCTACATAAAACTTCTTCATGACTTTTCATTGCTGTTAGCATAAAGTTCAAATTCTTTACCATGGCCAACCGGGTCCTGTATAGTCTGAGACCTGTTAAGTCCAAATATCACTTTTAAAAGAGTGGGAGTTCTTAACCCTATCTGTCCATATAAAATCAATGTTATAGACACCCAGAGAACCATATCTTTCTTTCATTGCACCTATCTTTATCATATATATGTGTAATATATATGTATAAACATGTGTATAAATACACACGATTAATTAATAGCTGTCTCCTCCGCTAGACTATATGATACTTGAGGGCATTCCCAGGGCATACTTAATAGCTATAGATAGAGCATACACAATATATATTCACAAATTAACAAATAAGTGAAAAGTGAAAAATAATTTAAATTATTTGGTAAAATATAAAAGTGACCACCTCTTAGCAGGACTTGAATTAAGATGAATTTTTTCCTGGTCCCCAAAACCCAAAAGTCTGGAATTTATTTCTGTAGGTTGAAAAATATACATCAGCTTGATTCTCTAGAAATTACTAGGAGGTTCAGGGGTTATGCAATCGACCTTTGAAAGCTTATAGGAAGTGGCCATACAGAGTCCCAATCCATTATATGGACTATAAATTAGTAAAGCAAGATTCTAAGCTAGTCAATCAGATGAACATTTTCAGTAGCAGCTTGTGTTATAGCACCCGGATTATTCTATCAAATAATTTATTGAGATCCAGATGCCCCAGTCCCGATCTCCCCTGAGTGAATGGTCGTCAGGTATTCCTGTCCAAAAACAAGACAATCGGTACTTAACTATAGGCTCTCACACTTGTCAAATGATCTCCAAAGAATATGAAATTGCTTGTCATCTTTGTCAAAATTACACATGAATGGGATATTTACTATCTGTGTTGTAATTAAAAACTTAATTAAAAGAAATTCTGAAATCGTTATCAACTTTTTCAGGCATGAGTTGTTCTACTGAAAAGCTGTTTATAGCTTAGATTTCATCAGCGCTCAGAAGATGGTTGAATTACAAACAGATTCAAGGAAAGGTAAGCTCTCGACTAAGATGGCAGTATGCTAAAGGAGGGTAAAAGCAAGCTATAGACACCTTATTTGTCATGTGCTGTGAGAAAAATACACACGTGACTCCCCAGGTTCCTGACACAAGAGCGCAGGAACACTTTTTGACCTAGTTCCTAACACAGGCTTCCTGAAAACCTTACACTTTCCTAAGTCATAGGAATATCTTTTGTTCTAATGAGGCAATTTTGGGTGAGATCCAAATGAGGGTTGGTCATAGGACAGAATGTTTTTTCCATGATTAGAAGCTTGGAATTTTCAGCCACCTCTCATTCGCTTGCGCAGGAAGAAGAGCTGAAAATGGAATGAATAATTGATCATGATGAAAATATATACTGAATTGGGTGATGTGTCCCAACTCTACAGAGGCAGAAGCTCCTAGACTCAGGATTTTCACAGACCCCACCCTCTGTATTTCTTCATCCAGCTGTTCATGTATATCCTTTATCATATCCTTCTGTAATAAACTAGTTAATATTTAAGTAAATATTTTCCTCAGGTCTATGAGCCACTCCATCAAATTAATGGAATTCAAGGAGGTAGTCACAGGAGCCTCCAATTTTTGTAGCAAAATAGAGGACAGAAGTTGTGGATAATTTGGGGAATTACTGAAACTGTACAAAGCTGAGGGGTATCAAAGAGAAAAACCTATTTTGCCCATTCTAAAAAAAGTCCAGCCATCTGCAAACACAAAGGCAAAGAAAGTAGGCTTAGTGTCCTCAAAGATATTCAATTTGTGTGCAGAGAGAAAGAGAGTGGAAGGATTTCAAACAACAGACTCCCAATCAAACACTGAAAATTACTCATCCCTTCATGGGCAAATGCCCAGCCAAACAGGCTTGACCCAAAACTGAGCAGCTGAAGCCTGAAAGCTTGTCAGAACTCTAAAGCACCTCCTGACAGAGAACCACAAGAAAGAAGTTAGGCAGGTCTCAGAGAACTGGGGCAGAAGTAGAGACCCATCATTCCAAATTAACCATCTAACTCACCAAGACCAAGGACCAGGAGCAGTTTCCCTATGGATTGTTCCTCTCTCCACATATTTCCCCTTCCTTCCACATCCAATATACATATATCAGCTTCATTCCTTCCTCCTCCACAGCTGCCCCCCATTCAAGAAGCCTGGCTCATGCATGCTGGGAGTTGTAGTCCAAAGCAGCTAAGATGTTGGTAGCATGGAAAATGGTGGCCACAGCAGACATTCTACCCCCTTTCATGGCTACTTATCTTGTAACATTATTACTTGTGACTGGTACCTTAAATGTGGTGGGAACAATCTCCTGGGACTGAGTCTTTTACCTGAGGGATCTGATGCTACCTCACAATGTTAGAATTGAATTAAAGTTGCAGAATATACAGGTAGTGTTACAGAGAAGTGCTTGGTATACTGAAAACCCCCCACATATTTGGTGACCCTAAGTGTCAGAAGTGAAATGATCTGTATGAGTAGCAAGAAAGACACACAGGAGAGAAACTCAGGAGGTAGATGGAACTGAGTTTTTTTTTTTTTATTCTATAGCAATTTCTTTCATTCAGGCACTAGTGTGTATAACTGCAATTCTCTAATTAGTTTGTCTCATTTCATTAACATTGAGGACCACTGTCCCTAATGAGTCTCTTCAAAATGAGCAAACGGGAGGTAGCTTATCATTATGGCTCTCATTTATACCATGCCTATCTACTAGATGAATATTATTGGAAAAAATTAATTGCATTACAGTGGGTACCACTGAATGTACGCACATTTGGTTCTTAGGGAAAC
This sequence comes from Talpa occidentalis, assembly GCF_014898055.3. NCBI lineage: Eukaryota > Metazoa > Chordata > Mammalia > Eulipotyphla > Talpidae > Talpa > Talpa occidentalis. Next base: position 48,900,567 of record NW_023605305.1, read on the forward strand.
GATTATCCTAAGTGGCTGATCATATTAATTGACTACAGAGAAGAAACATCAGTGATGAGAGCAAAACAAGTATATGTGCAGATCTGAAAAGAAAGCTCTCCATTTTATAGCCATATAGCTGAGGCTGGATGAGAAAGCATTCCCAGTCTCGGCCTAGAGCTAGATAGCCCAGGCAATTTCTTAAATCAGAGCATGCCTTATTAATAGTAATAATTCAATAGCAGCCTCCTTTTATTGAGAACTTACTATGCACTAGTAAAGAAGGTAGGTCCTTTAAAGTCATGATCAAACTTAGCCCTCAAAATAACCCTATGAGATAGGTCTCATAGTGTATAAGTGGTCATCAGGAAGAAAATCCATTTGGCTCTAAATCCTGAATCCCTAACTGTAATGCTGCGCATTCTAGACTCACACTCAGTAAAGATCAGAGCCCCTGGGTTTTTATTAATTGCCCAGCCATTCTATCAGGCTTCACATAGTGAGTACATGTGGGGTTAAGTCATCTAGGTATGATACTGAGTCCAAGGAGCTGCTATGGATATTCTTTCTTCTATTAACTTGAAGATTGGATATCATGGAAAACACCATTTTTTAGGGGGCAATGGCTTTTCCTTTGCTACTGTTATTGCAACACTAACTCGCAGACAATAGTAAAGTCCAATTTTAAAAAGTAGCACTTATTCAAGCTTTCTTAACTTTCTGTTAAAACAGAAGGTGTGATTAGTATGCCTCTTCTGGATCCTAAGACTTGTAATGATGGAGGAAACATACGTTGGAACATGCCGTATCAGAATCAGCAACACCTCTGTGCAGTGCTGCCTATGGCATTCATTTCTTTGTCAGGTAGGAGACAGCTCAGAAGGTTGTCACTGTTCCAATTATAATTCCAGCCCTGTGGTATGAAAACCATGGGGTTCACTTTTAGGAAAAAGTAAAGACATAGGAATGACAGGAGCACAGAGTACATCTTGATGGAATGTGGGCAGAAAGGTTTGAATAGAGGGGCTGGGTCTCAGAAGGCAAGGCCATTGAAAGCCAATGCATCCATCCAAAAGGTAAGTGCTCCTGGGAAGGTTGGCCCAATTCTCTCTGAATGAAATTGATTATAATATACTTGAATGAAGACAATCAATGCATATTTTAAGGGGAAGACAGTGCGTGTGAGTATGGGGGTGGTGGTGAGGCGTCCAATACTACTACAGAAAAGTATATGCATGGATGTGAGAAAAGAGCATCAAGAATCAAAGGTAAGTGAAGGGCAATACTTTATTTTACTCGTGGGAAATCAACTCTGAAAAGGACGGTGAAGGACTTCTGAAGATGGTTTCACCTCCTTAATCCTTGTGTTTCATCCTTAGGGGAATGAATAAATACTAAAGACCTTTGTTTGAAGTCATGAAGCATGAGCTCTTCCTCTACTTGTCACTCCTTCTTTTCCTCCATCCATCCTTCCAGTCTCACAGATTTAAAAATCAAGTCCTTCCTATCAAAGCCACTTTTTCCTATGTATCCCACTCCCTCCACCTCTCCCATTTTCTCTGGAAAAAACATTGCATCAATTTATTTCCATTTTATCATTCTATCTTTTCCTACAACTGGTTCCTTCTACTCAGGCTCCAAATTAAACTTCTCTACACTTAAATTAACCTGCTCTTGACCCTATATTTTCTCTAGCTGCCACCCTATCCATCCCTTTCCTCGGCCCAAAACTTTCCACTAAGGATTCTGTGCTCATCTCTCCAAATTCATTCCTTAAGAAACTGAAGGGGGGCCCCCCCGGTGGCGCAGCGGTTGAGCGCTGGGTTGCGAAGCTGCCCGCAGCCTCTGCAGCGCTGGTTCGATCCCCGGCTGCTCCCCGGCCACCGGAGGAGGGTCCCACATGGCGAGCAGACCTCTCCTGCCGCCCGCTGCTCCCCTCAGCAGTGTACTTCAGTCCTTCTGCCTGTTCTGCTCCATGCTCTGGCTCTGGTGAATTCTCTCACCCTCCCACGCTTCTGACTGTACCCAGTGCTTGTATAAAATAAATAAAGAAATTTAAAAAAAAAAAAAAAGGTGGTGTTATCTGCCTTCAAAAAAAAGAAACTGAAGGGGAGTCTCTGACACCACCACTGCTGTGAAATTGCTCTAATAAAGTCATTGTTTCCTAAATTGAAGGATACTGGGTTTCACTGCTTTGGTTTCTCTTTGGATTCCTGAAGCTTCCTGAAACTATTCCTCTGCAGTCTGTGACATGATACTGTATTGGGTCCCCTTATACCATTTTTTTACAGTTCCCTCTAGATGTGTTTCTTGTTTTCCTTTTCTTTCATCCAGCTTCTAAACACCAGTGTTCCCAGGCCCTTGCCTTTCTTCTCTGAGAGTTTTAACTACCACTTATAGTCTTATGACTTACAAATTTAAATTACTACCCAGATCTGTTCACAACTCAGGGCTACATGTATAATTGCCTCCTGGACACTTATAGAAACCTTGAAATACACATATCAAAATATAAACTTATATCTTATCCCTTATAACTGATTTTCCTTCAGTATTCTGTGTATTGTAATATACTACAAATTACCCATTGAGTCAAAATATAAACTTGAGGGTCATCCGCCATAGCCATTAAAATTAATTGCCATGCATTACCCTTCTTCACTATTTTTCAATTTTGCCCTCCCTATTCTACCCAACTGTCCTTTCCTAAATTCCTACTCTCACTATCTCGGCCCTGCACTACAGCAATACTCACCTCACTACTTTCCCTTATACTCTAATCCACTTTCCATACTTCCCCAAAGTTATCACATTCTTCCCTGGCTTCACTACATTTCCATCAAGGGCAGAATAAATATCTGAACATTTTTTCTCCCCGTCCCAGCCCCCCAAAAGAATCTGAACATTTAATCTAATATACACTCCTTCTGTAATCTGACCTCTGCAACTCATCTTTTGCTATCATCTGCTTGGTATTTTATTTTTTTAAAGATTTATTTATTTATGCATACAAGAGTTGGGGTACAGGCCAGAGGCATGGGGGGGGTGAGGACTCACCAGAGACAGAGTGGGGAACAGAACAGGCAGATGGACTGAAATACATTGCCAAGGGGAGCAGCAGGTGAGACAGGAGAGGTCTGCTGCGCCATATGGGTTGCTCCCTGGCCAGCCCGGGGATCAAACTTGTGCTGCAGAGGCTACAGATTGCTTCATAGTGCGGTGCTTAACCCTTTGCACCACATGGGAGGCCCTGCTTGGTATTTTAAACTCTAGGTATACTGATATCTTTAATGACTCAGATTATACCGGGTTGTTTTTCATCTCAAGACTATATTGATGCTATCCCTTCTCTCTAAATTCCTCTGAATATCCCTGACTCTAAAATTTAATCAGGGACCCCTTTCCATGCCTCCAAACACCTGGTATATCTTTATCAATTACACTTACCACAATACATTGACGCCCTTTGTTTAAAACCATAATTATAAATCCTTAAGGGCAGAGAGTGGTGTTATTCTTTCTCTAAATCCTCAGTGCCTAAAGCAATTCTTGGTATACAGTAGGCACTCTTCTCATTTTTTATTGAATGCAATAATAACAAAACAAATATGCATAGAGGACTTTAATTAGATTGCCTTCCCACATATTATCTCCTTTAATTTTCAGGCTAATTCTTCCTGCTTATGCAAAATGTATATTTTATTTCAGGTCATACTACAGGGAAATAAATGGCAACTTTCTTTGAGAACTACCTGAGAAACACAGCCCATCTTTATTTTAATAGTAAACTATGGTACTCCCTGAAATTAAGTTCATGAGTCAAAATACATAAATTAAAACAAATCAAACAAAAGAGGTGCTTTTTTTGTTTTTTTGAGTCCCTATTCACCATGTAAGTCTGAAGTCTTTCTGACCTATAAAACAAATGGCTCATGTATGGTTCCTATGTTGTTGTTGGTAATTGAATATTTTACCTACCTATGTCTACAAACTTTTGAATAGAAATTTTAATCTTTCATTAGGTCAAAAATTTCCAGTCTATTCGAGTCCCTAGCTCTCATTTTGTATTTTCACTTGATTTTTTTTTTTAAGGTGGCAGATGAATCCACGGATTGGAGTTTGCATGTACAAGCATTAAACTGAAATTCTATTTGATTTAGACTTCTTTGACCCAGGAGAAAAGTAAAGCCCAATAGTTACCAAATGCTATTTTCGCTCATGAAGCAAATATAGTTAAATTATAAAACCTGTGGCCCATTACCAATACCATTTAATTTTTTTCTTTAAGACAAATAGGTTTACCTTTTGACCTAGAAAAAAGGCCTGTAGCAAAAAACAAGCTTATGCTTTAAATGCTGTTCAGAATTTTAATAATGTTTGTCCAGTATTTGAATTCACTTCCCTAAAGATAAGAGAAACAAAATTAGGTTATTTAGTTACTAGTTCCCTACTAAAGGGAAAATATCTCCCACATAAGATATTAATAAATTCACAGTTCTCCTTTAATTTGTAAATGGGTGCTCTGTAGAAGCAAGATTTTTTTTTCTTTGACATATAGCAAACATTGAACTCAGGGTTCTTGTCCCAATATTTTTATTGCTTGCTACATGATCTTGAAGGACAATATTTCTTTGCTTCACTTTACAAAAGTCATGAAAATAAGAATGTGTCTATTACCAGAAGAAAAGCAAGTTAGGCCTAGAAGAAATCAGAATGTTGTCTGATAACTACTGTCCTATGCAAGAAACTATTAATTTCATCAGTGATGCTAGGATTCCTGGGGTGTTGTTTATATTTAAGTATAGAGAGCAGACCTCAGGCATCAGACAAGATTATCACAAAGGTTAGATTTTTCTAAAATTTCTAAAAATAATAATAAACACTTTTATAGCACTTACTATATACCAGACCCTATTATAAGCACTTCACAATTAGTAGCGCCTTTTATACTCCTAATAATGTTGGAAGTCTAAGAACAGTACCCATTAGGTTGCTCTCCCCTCTACTCAGTGCTACCTCTCCCATGTTCTGTTGCAATGTGTTCCATGGAGATGACTTCATAGTGAAGATTCTCTTACTTCAGTATTGGAAAATTGTTAATAGTCACAGGGTCTTAGCAAGTTAGAGTAGATGCAGATCTGAAAAATCATCATTTTAATCAAGACCTAGAAAAGCTACTTGATATGATGGGTGTCACATGCTCATTTTGTGGCAAAGCAGAAACAAAACTATTGTATCTTGACCCCCGACTTCCTTTTCCTATACGAAAGGTAAGACAAGCATTTACTGCAAGCAGATTTCCTAATCACCTATCACCTAACAGTTTCCATTTAGACACTGGAGATATGGTTAGAAAAATAGAAAATACCTATCCTCACGGGGTCAAGCTTTTCCATTTCTAAATAAACAAGGATTTATTGAGCACTGGTTAGAAGAAGGTGCAAAAGTGGTGATGGGTAAAATTGGGGGAGGGGAGAGAGTAAGAGAGTTCCAAGGAGTTCCATAAAAGAGAAAACACTTCACAGGAAAATAAAAAGCACATAAAATTGAGAACCCAGTTGAGACCCAGAGAATGAGAGGGACCTGGCTGGGTACCTCAGGAGAAAGTGGAGAGGTAAAGGTGGTGGTTGACTACCATGGCATATGGAACATGCAGTAGCCAGATTTAGAGGCATGGATCAAGACTTTAAAGATATATGGCTGAATGAATAAAATAGACAAAATTTAATTCAAGTCATTAATTCAAATCAAAATACATGCAAAAAATAATAATGGTTATTTTGGCAAATCTAAACGCAAAAAAAAAAAGAAGCACAGAAACACAGCAGAATGCCTGTCTAAGCAGAGAGGGGAAAGGAAATAGGAATAATTATAGTAAATATACTAATTAATCAATTAATTAAAAAAATATGATCAGGGCTCTCCCAAAACAATGATGAAAATGTACCATAACCTGATCATGTCAATCAACTTTCTGCCATCAAGTCTAAGGAAAAAACTCAGCGTGGGCTGTGAGAGACAGGAGGAGCTTTCTTGGACATATAGACCATATTCAGGCTCAGAGAAGACTGGCAAAGATGATCTGGGTGAGGGGAATGTATGACTGGGAAGAGACTATTTTGTCTTAAGGGGAAGGTGCATGTGGAGGGAGTGGGGGAAATGTGGGCAATTAGATGGCTTTGATGTTTTAGGGAAACCCTTAGAAGTCATGCAACAATCTCAGAGCTGATGTGGTAGAAAATGTAGACTGAGGGCATTTCCTGATCAGAGAAACAGGAGACAGAGGAAGATGAGCCTGCCAGCACCTTCAGGGAGAAAGACTAATAGGATGGGGCACTAGGAATTCCAGATGTCCAAATGTGTATGGATGAGGGTCAAAAGCAGTGTTTCCATGAGAAAAAGGGAGATGAGAACATAAGGGGACGCATTTATTTGATTGTGTGTACCATTTTCAAAAGTTTGCTTTGGAGTAGCCATAGTTCCTGAAAAACAGTTAAGTGGGTTACTTGCATAGCTTTCCTTAGTGATAGATTAATTAGTCAGCTAAAACTCCCGGATCTCTATTTTTAAATAACGACTTGCATAAATCTCTGAAGACAAGAACTTGCCTCCAGTATACAGCATATTCCAGCAGCTGCAAGTTATTATGCCCAGTGGAAATTAAGTATCTTTTAGGGAAATCATATAAGATCTCGTGACAAATATGAAATTAACCCCTGCCACCTCTATGCCCAACTCATTTCTTCGCTTGCCTGCCATCCTAATGAGCAGAGTCTCTGGGGTTCTAAAATGACAGCAGAATTGGCAGTACTTCAAATGGCATTATTCGTCAATGAGCATCAGTGGAACAGAGTGTTTGTCAGGGGTTGGACTAGAAGCTTTGGAAATCAAACATCAGTAAACACAGACAATAGGCTGTTCCTCAAAAACTATTAACTCATGGTCTGATGAAGATACCTACCACCCCAGGGATGTAAACAAACACTTTTATTTATCATTTAGGTGTTTTGTTTCCTCTCACTTCTCCTGAAACCCTCAACCTTACACTTTCCTTTCCTTCTGACCAAATGCATTTTCATTCTAGTTTCAAGCTCCAGGTTTCAAATAACATGTAGTTTTTTTACTTTCCCTTTTTATTCCCCAGTTTTGGGGTTCTTATAGTTTGTAGGAGATATGAACCCTGCATTCTCAGTTGGAGCAAAAGCCCAGCAGATAGAGCAAGAATAGCAAGAGTTGACTATAACTCTGACAAAGCTGTGTTAGGAAGAGTCTCAAGGTCTGGGATGACATTTGGTATTCAGGTGCCATTTGTAAATGTCTTTTTAATAAAGTGGCAGTCAATTCACCAGTCTTTCTCCTTGAGTAAAGCACTTCTTTTTTGGGTAATTTTCCATAAAAGGTAGAAGACAGGTATGATTTGGGCAGGCAACCCTTCCCTGGGTGGGTGAAAATGTAATGCTCCAGATTACTAAAGCAGTGTAGACTCTACAACAAATCTGTGATTTTTCACTTGAGTGCCAAGTAGCGAGAACCCAGGAGAGGAAAAAGAAGTCATGCTTTCCTTGTGCTAAAGAAAAACAAAATTCATAAATTTAGAGATCTAAACTGGATTTATTAAACAATTCATGAATCAGGCAGCATATCATCTAGCACAAAAAAATGGAAGGTATTTTCAGTTAGAAAGAGGGTGGGAAAAGGTTATTAGCAAAAGAGAAGATTACTTCTTGTAAAGCCACCTGTCCTTAGGGGAATTCGGGGGGGGGGATCTTATCAGGTAGACGACCTCACTGATGCTGTCAAGGAAACTCCACATTTGATTGGTTTAAGACTGCACTTTTGGGAGAGGCTGAAATTGCAATTAGGTTAGGTATTATATCTGTTGCATCCCCTGCACAAACAATACCGTTTGGGACCTGTTGCTCAATTTTTAACTATACAGATGACACAATTTTGACTCATATGTGAGGCAGAGGAAATGAGACCTGAAAGGATAACTGGAGGTGACTTTTATCACAACACCCCTGACTGGAAAGACCAACACTCAAGCTGATCACTGTGAAGTTGGGGTCTATGGGTCTCTTATTGTTACAGAGGTATCCCCATGAAAAGAGGAGGAATACTGAAGAGCATTGAACAGACACCATTTTCTCAATCCCACTTCCCTGCAGCTGCCTTGGACTACAAGTCCCAGCAAGCCATGACCCAGACTTCCTGAGCAGGGGAGCTACTGGAAACCAGGGGAAGAGCTAAGCAAAGTATATAATGTGGAAGGCAAGTGGGTCGATTCTTCTACTTGCACTCTGGTAATGCTGTGAAGGAGGCTTGGGGGAGACATATGGAGGAAAGACATGAAGAGATACTTGGAACAGACACATGGTGAAAGGCACATAAGAAGACTGTCCTTGACAGAGACAATGGCAGCCATTACCCCAATTTGTACTTATATTCCAATTTTGCACTTTCTCTCTCTTGTTCTGTTCCAAACCTGCCTAACTTTTCTTGTGGTTCTCTGCCAGAAGGTACCTTAGACTTGTGGCAAGCTTTCAGGCCTCAGCAGCCCTGCTTCAAGCCAACCCTATTTGTCCATAAGGAGACAGGTAATTTGAGGAGTTTAATTGGCACACTATCATTAGAAATATCCTTTTTTTTTCTCTCGATGCATACCAATTCTATTCAAATTCTTTCACTTTAAGATTACGCTTCCTATGCCTTTGTGCAGCAGATGGCTGGACACCTTTTTGAGTGTGCAACCTCTTAACAGTTTGGGTTCCTGGCTGTCCCCCAGCTGCATGCTCACATTATCAGTAGTCACTGTCTTGATGATTCCTGGCAACCCTCCCACATTAATTTCCTTTCCCTAACTGTCCACTTGCTCCAGGATGTCTCTGAGTCTGCAAATTCTAGTGTTTTGCTTTTTCATCTGAGTTCAGACAGAGTTAAAGCCTGGACCTTCACCTTGACCCTTTGATATTCTGTGTCAAGAAGTTAACAGGGTTCTTCCCTCCAGCTAATGGTTTCCAACATTTTAGATTGGGAGTCTATCTTATCAATTATGTGAACTTCAGTCTTTGGCATAAAGGTCATTATTGTGTTATGCACCTGGAATCACATTGTAATGAGGCAATTCACAATCTCTTACAGTCAATGAGGGGGAAAAAAGCATACAAAATGGAAATTATTCCTAAAATGACCTTGCTAGATTTCTACATATGACTAGCAGAGCCTGTTTCTATACATCAAGAAATTGACATGGCAGCTTTGTCATACAACCAGGCAGTCCAATCCCATGTTAGCAAACATGCTATTATGGAACATATGGCAGAAGCCCATTAGTAGAGTGCACAGTTGATGAATTCCCAGAATCATACCAGTGATGTTTACTGATTCACTGTCACCCTGCCCTAGGCTGCTTCCAAAGATGTCAGAAAAATAAAATGTAATCCATATTTGCATACAGAAGTTATTCCATATTTACACATGCTAATAAAAACAAAAGCTTGCTTTTTAAGGAAGGGGCAAGCTCCATAATCAATTTCTGAGAGGCCCAAGTGTTTGACATGTTCTGCATACATTGCATTTACTAGAATAGCAACTTAAAAAACAAGGGTAGTCTGGGTCTGTGGTATCTCCTCATCCTTTCCTGGACTGACAGCAGCTGAGAGCAGACAGTTACCCATGAGAGCTGGGGGCACCTGTGGACCATTCATTTCTTCTACCTAAACAACTTGCCTTAGATTGTTTCTTAGTGACTGAGCAAATATTTGATGAACTGGTGAATGAATTAGCTATGCAGTTGATCATTACCTGATGGAAGTCTAAACATTTTCTCCTTTCCATAATAACCAGATCCCTCTCCAAGTTCCTTAGCCTTGCTCACTTTACTGGAATATATCATTGTGCGGATCATTAAATAGGGCATGAAGTTCTGACTCTGTAAATCACTGGCTGTGTGATTTGTGATTTTCATGAACAAATGACTTAATCTCTTTGATCCTCAATTCCCTTATTCATAAAAATAGGTGAAATTTAGAATTTATCTTGTAAAGATTCTTCTTTAGAATGTACACCTCTTGTTTTGATAGAAACCCAGTTTGAACTAATTTGAGAGAAACACAAAGAATAAGTCTCTTGGTTCATATGACTGGAAGATATATTGGCATATATGACCAAGTCAAAGGATGGGGATACAGGTCTCAAATACTAGGCCTCAGAGCCACCAGAACTCATCCCTCCTCCATCTCAGCTCAGCTTCTTGCTCTTCATTTGGAGACATGCCTGCTATATTTGGAATGAACTGGGTCACTTTTAATCCTAATTTCAGATTCTTCTCGCATCATGAACCCAGAGGCAAAGCTGTTTATTCTTTACTTTCACATCAAATCCTTGTTCAGTATCCCAGGGGAAGCCCAGATCAGCCATACTGGTTTGCATGTTTACCTTGGTATGAGAAATCTCTAACTTCTCAAGCATGGGGTCATGCCAACCTTGAACCTATGGTAAAAAGTATGGCTAGAGTGAATTAGCAAGAGACAGGTAAACAAAACCTTGCTGAGCAAGCAAGGTAAAAAGTAAGAGCCCACTCTATTTACCTATCTCACTAAGGGGATGTGAGGATCTAGACACACAGCGATTAACCTATGGACACCCATAGGTTAATCTTGTAAGTAATGTAGACTGTTGAATGCCATCTTAGCAAAGCAACTAATTCTATTTATTAATTATTTGTCTAAATGTGGAACTTACTTAGGCCAGTATTAATGACAACTATAATGATTATAGTTAACATTTAAGGATCAATATTGCATGTTAGGGACTACTTTTCTGAGTGCCTTCTATGTAAGTAGGAACCATGGAATAGGTATTATTATTGTCCTCAGTTTTAACATAATTAAACAAATGCAAAGAAAATTAAAGCCACTTGCCCAAAGTGATATATAAAAAGCAATAGAGTGAGGGTTTGGACCTAGAGGGAAGTAGTCAATACTCACAACCCCAACATTCATGCCTCAACATTTAATGTAACTAGAAGTATGGAGTGTAGGTTAAAAAGCAGTGTTTTGCATTATACTTTGTGTCTCTTCCTTGATGCACTGAAAACTCCATGAGATTGGTAAATATGTCTATCATGCTCACAGTCACATAAATATGACACTTTTATGGGCTATGACTGATACGAGAAGAGTAGAGATAATTAGGATGGGGCTAGACTTTTATTTGAGTGCCTGAATATCATTCAAATAATAGTGCTTTTGAAAATGAATATGCACACTCATTTTTCTGAAATTCAGAAAAGATGCATAATATTCAGGTGCCTAATAACTTGGCTGCTAGTTAATCATGCTTGACACTTATATAGCACTTCACCTTTTAAAATCATTTTAGAATATGTTAGTTCATTAATCCCTACAACATCCATGTGAGACAGGGAAGTCTTATGAACCTGCCTCTGATCATCCCACCATCTGTTATCTAAATACTTGATGGACTAGGGAAGGAAGAAAAGAATGCACAACCCAGACAAAGAAACATGTACAGCTAAGAACGACAGAAACTTGTGGGCAGTGAAAGTGGAAACATCCTCCAATTTTGTAATGTTTGCCTAAGATTCATAAACTTTCAACATGCAATATCCATAATAATAATTATTCACTTCTGATTGGTTAAAACGTAAGAAAATAGCAATTGACATTCATCAACTTCAAATGCTTGTAAACCAATCACTCGACCTTATCAGTAGTTATTTCCATTGAGTAAGATGTACTTCAAATTGTAAATTTTCATGATTTTTTAAATATTTATTTTCTAGGTCATGTTGACTGCACCATTTTATACTTCTCAAAAAGGGATTTTTGATGTTAACATATAGCATATTTTTGGCCATGTTTAGTATCAAGCATTTCGTGTTCTCTTGTCATTTGGCTAACTTTTACCCTAGGTTTAGAGTGGGCATAACCCCTTGCCTGAGCAATCAGAGACTTCTCACAAGGTAAACATGCAAACCAGCACAGCCGATCTGGGCATCCCCTGGCATACTGAACAAGGATTTAATGTGAAAGTGAAGAATAAGTAGCTATGCCTCTGAGTTCATGATGCTAGAAGAATCTGAAATTAGGATTAAAAGTGACCCAGTTCATTCCAAATACAGCAGGCATGTCTCCAAATGAAGAGTAAGAAGCTGAGCTGAGCTGATGAGGGATAGAGAGGGATGAGTTCTGGTGGCTCAAGCTGTTGCTGAGCCGATTCCAACACTCACCTGAACAAAGATGCTATAGCTATTATTTTCCCATTAATCTACAGGGATCACCGCAGTCATGAATGCTAATTACCACTCAGTCCAAAAAAAGTAGAGAGATAGGTACTTGAACAAGGCATTAGGACTAAAGTCATCATTTTGGAGCCACAAAAAACACTTTCAGAATTAGTGAGATGGCATAAAATTAGATTCAACCCAGATTAGCATATAGTCATGCCTTTGGTGAGTAGAGAATCATTTTATTTCTAGCATTGGCTCGTCCTACTATCTCAAGGTACAGAGGATTAAAGGGACAAAGTCACAAGACAAAGGTTAAGAGTTGAATTCTAGGATCAGGAAGACCTGCTTTCAAATTGCTTGAACAAATTACTGTGTGACTTTGAGAAAGCTGCTCATTCTCTCTGAGTGTCCTTTTTTCCATAAGAAAATGCCAGAACCTAATGTGAACAATTGTTGTAAGTTTAAAGAAGAGAGTCACTCACAGGCTCAGCACAGTGCAGGGATAAAGCGAACATACAGAAATAATTATTAACAACTATCAATTCTCTGGTATTATCACATTCAATTTTGAGGTATGATATTCGGTTTCTTTAAAATGATAAGCACAGCAATTCTAGATAACGGTTGTCTGCGAAAGAGGAATATATGGTGGTCGGTGTTAACATATAATGACCTTCATTCACTCAGGCTAGAAACAGAAATACTCTAAATCACCCAAAAGGTCAGACACTTGCCTGCAGTTAGCAGACTAATATGCAATGTTGACCCTGGGCAAAATCAGGGAATAGATGATCTGTCCATGACAAGTCTGTGTTTTTCTGCTTACCCCCTCTTCCCTCTCTTGAAATGTTATCCTTACCTGATTTGATTTGGGGGAACTGAAGCCCTCCTAGATACCCTGGAAGTTCCCACAACTAAATGACCATTTTACCTACTCATGAGTACTACTTTGACAGCTTAAGACTCTCAAGGTTACTGATAGTAGCTTTTGTCTACTTCCTATAGCCACATTATTAACTTGGATGATTTTTCAGCACCTTCCTCTCCCTTCAAACAGCTACAGAGATTGTCCATGATATAAGGACTTGACAGTGTCTCTGACTGCTCATTAGCATGGGACATGACAAGGATTCGAGGGGCGGTGTTCTTAAGTTCATAGGTTAATTTGCATTAGTACAGGGAAATCTGAGTACATCTTTTTAGAATCAATCCATGCAGGGGAAATATAAAAGGAAGCATTCTAACCACGGTGCTCAAGCAGAATGAACACTTATTTCACAGACACAATTACAACTGCCAGGGGAGAAAATTTTTCCAAAACTATTTAATCTTTGAAATGGGCAATAAGCTTGTCAGCCTCTTGGGCATTTCAACCTTGGTGCAATGGTTCATAGCAAATCTTTCCATGACCAAAACCCATCAGATTCATCAAGTGTCTCCATTCACTCACAATAAAAGTCTTTTAAAGCTCTGAGGATGAGGCAAGTTTTGTGGATGCAATATATGATGCTCTTTGTCACCAATGCAAAACCTAAAAATGTGCTGGAGAAAGGAGCATTGAAATATGAAGATATTTGTCTTGCAAGTGTTTGAGATGCTATTTCTAAGCTAATCCTCCCCTACAAATCAAGGAGTCCAATTCAATTCAGTCCAATTCAAGCTTGTCTTTCAGAATGTCTAATAAATCTTCCAAAACATGAACTGTGCACTTGCTTTGTGGCTCATTTTCTACCCATCTTCCTCTCAGCTTCAGGAATTCATTATGACCATGGAAAGCATTAGGTCTAGAATTAGCAATCAGAGAATTTGCCAGAACTAGCCATTTTTCCCTATCATGTCTATTAATGACTGCAACATCATAAACAATAAAGTTTAATTAGGAATGAAAGTGTCTACAGCAATTAAATATGAAGGAAGTATTCAAAAACACAGCAGGAAGGATCATATTTTTAAAACATTTAAATTGCAAATGATGTTATTGATGGAACTTTTAAAAGAAATTTTGTGTTTGGGGGGAAAAAAGAAGAAAGAAGTCGAAAGTGAAGTGTTGATTCCATGACATTTACAGACAAATAAATATTTGGGATGGCTCAATTTGCAACAATGAGCAGATGCTTCAGGAAATATATAGAGCTAATGGGAGCTGTCCTTAATTTCTACCTCAGTAAGTCAATGAGGAAAAAAAAAAACCACATCAACTTAAAGGATTCCAGAGTAATGACATGACTCATTAGTGTTAAGGCCACTTCAAATTAAAGGATTCATCTTCAGTAAATGAAAGAAGAAAATTATTAATGAGTTTCATGCATGAATATTTAGAAAGGGCTACAGCTTACTCTCTGGGCAAAAAACTGCATAGTGTCTTAGTTTCTGAGAACAGATTCCAAAAAGTTTTAACCCACTTTTCTTCTGCATGACAAACAGTGCTGGGAATGGAAGTTATGTCACCACAATTCCATTGAGAAGAACTGGGAGTGTTGTGAACTATAGGGATTGGATAAATACTGGAGAGAATGGAAAATGCACTCATCATAGAAAGAAATGCAAAGGAAGAGGGAAGATGAGCCTTCATTTCTCTAAGTTTATGTTATTCCAAACATAATGGTGGAAAGCTCAGGGCACAACATAAAGATGAAGAAAGGTCAGGCATCTCTAAATACTCTGAAGTACAGCGCACCTACTGAATTTGTCATTGTTATGGCATTTGTTCTAGAGCCTGGAACTTAACCTTCTGCTTACATCTTGAATTCTATCACATATTAGAACATTCAACCTCCAAAGAGGTGTCTATTTTAAGCCTTTGGTAATAAAGGTTTGTTATTTGAACGAACTGTACTAAGTGACCTCTCTTACATCTTATAAACAATTTATATAAATAATATCTTCATAGAAAGCAAAATATTCAGGTATAAGGTTTTGAGGAATACATTAGAGTAAGCGCTCTCTACAAGATTGGAAACAATTGGCACTTGGGATGACCTATACCCATAGCTCAATTCTATTTTTTTTTTAAAGATTTATTTATTTATTTATTTATTTATACAAGCACTGGGTACAGTCAGAAGGTCGGGAGGGTGAGAGAATTCACCAGAACCAGAGCGGGGAACAGAACGAGCAGAAGGAACGAGGTACACTGCTAAGGGGAGCAGCGGGCGCAGCAGGAGAGGTCTATCGTGCCATGTGGGACCCTTGCCTGTGCCCGGGGATCGAACAGGGCGCCACAGAGGCTGCAGGCAGCTTCGCAACCCAGTGCTTAACCGCTGCACCACCAGGGGAGGCCCATAGCTCAATTCTAAATTAAGGAAGAGTAGAGCAAAGGTTGATCTTTGCTAATGGACATGGAATTCCTAATGGACAGGAATCATGGCAATTTTTCTTCTAGTATGGTTATGTTTCTTCTTCCTCTGTGTTTGAATTTTAAAGGAACAGAAGTCTGGCATTCCCAGTTGAAGTTCTTTAAGTTGACAGTGTGATAGTCTGATCTATTTTTATTTACTTCTAAATTTAAATTCAAACCCAGTGTTCATAGGTGTATTTACAATGAGCTATAGGCCTATGGGAAATGTTCCCCGGCTCCTCTGTTTATCTAAAGTTTGGTCTCCTCATTATGATCAATTAATATTTCAGAGAGCTAATTTTTTTTTTTCTGAGATTGGAATAGATGTGACTTTCCAGAAAGTCATTTACATTGCTATTCATTTTCTTTTCAGTGCCTTGTTTATGACTAAAAAATGCACTGATTTCATAATGAGAGTATAATGTAGAAATGGAACCATAATCTTTCAAAAGTATGACTTTTTATGTGTTAGGTAACATTTCTCTTCAATTTCCCTTTTGATGTAATTTTTTTTTTCTTTTCTAAAGGGGAATGTGTTAGGAGAGAACTAAAACATATATCACAATTTTTTTTATATGTATAGTTTGAAGTACTATAAAATCTAAAGGGAACAGATGATTAAAGTCCTTCATTTTTAAAGCATTCTCATTGAGAAATCCCAGAAGCTATAGGAAAATTGTTTTTATTATAGTTTAAATTGTGTTTAAGGGCACAGAATATAATAGGCTCTATAAAGAAGTAAAATATTTGTCTTTATTTCTCTAACATTATATAGACTATTTTAGATTTTCAAGCATTACTATTCATAATTACAATAAAAATTACAATAAAGCAATTGATAGTGAATATCATGAGGCCATTATGCATTTATTTATTTTAAAATGATGCTATTCACTTTATGTAATTACATATGCTACATTTTGAGTTACGCATGAAAATGTATGACCTATGTTTAAGAAATGTATAGTATGTTAGCAGAGTTAGTTATACTCAGGTAACTATAATACAGGGCAGAAGGTACAAATGCTATTGGATTTGTAGCTCGGGATGGCTGACAGAAGATATTATCTTCCTTCTCAAATTATTACTGACCTGACCTCATAACAATACATTATAAAAGTTGTTGTAGGACTGGAAAATGCGCCTCCTATCTGCAGACTAGTACACTGACAGGAATGGAGGAAGACATAAGTGAGATTCATAGACATTTTGTTCCATATAAAGTAGTTTTCAGTCAACTCACATACCTGCTGAGAAGAATTTTAAAAACAAAATAAACATAAAATTCCTGTGTGTAGGTATATTCAGATGCAAAAATAATGACTAGACAGGCCAAAATCATGGAAAGGGGAGGCGCTTGGAAAAGTATCATAATGCTCTTCAGCTGTATTTTAAGTGTGTGTGTGTGTGTGTGTGTGTGTGTGCACGCGCCCACATGTGTGTGTGAATACACTATGCCAATCTCCTGGTTTTAGAGAAGGTAATTCCAATGTTTCTTTCTAGGATTAAACCCTTAGCATAGTTTTATAAAATGGGACTTCTGAGGAGTGCCTCTGATAAGTTATAATCTCCTATGCCCTATGAGTGGCTATGAACTGTTTTTGAAGAAGGGCCCATTAGTTATGTATTTCTTTCCCTGGACTAGTCCCTAGAACCAAGACTCCTGTTATCAAAGCTCATCTAGCTCATGTTGCTAGATCAGAGGGGATTTTTATTTGTGCTAAGAAAATAAGATATCACTATCCATATATATGTCACTATCAATACTTTGTAGTAGATACTCAAATACAAATAAGAGCAAACAGGTATGAATCACTAGACTTTTGAGTGAAACTACAACATGGAAAAGAGTCACTGATTCCATCAACAAGTAAGCACCAAAGGAACAAAGTTAACTGAGAAAATAAGAAAAAAAATGTATACATTCTTTATATATATATATAGGTTTAAGTAATTCTCCTAAATAAAACAATAAAAGAACTTATTGTTATAAAAAATAAATGAGTTTGGGATTACCATAAACTTAATAAAATAGCAGGATAGTGGAAATATGAATATTGAACTAGAAGACCATAATAAGGGATTTGACTATAAGGCAGTACACATGAAAAAGAGTCGATGGGTATGACAGAAGGATATGCTTCCAAAAAGCCTAAAAGACTCTAAGAAAGGATGAAGATGGGCAATATGAGATAATTAACCACAGGGTATGTTTATAGATCTAAAAACAGTTGCTAACAACATTGCAACACTTTAAGGCAATTTCTCAAAATAATTTCCAAGAAAGTGTTTTAAAAGATGAAAGCTGGGGCCTCCCCAGTGGTGCAGTGGTTGAGCGCTGGGCTGCGATGCTGCCTGCAGCCTCTGCAGCACCGGTTCGATCCCCGGCTGCTCCCCGGCCACTGGAGGAGGGTCCCACACGGCGCACAGACCTCTCCAGCTGCCCGCTGCTCCCCTCAGCAGTGTACTTCGGTCCTTCTGCCTGTTCTGCTCCCCGCTCTGGCTCTGTTGAATTCTCTCACCCTCCCGTGCTTCTGACTGTACCCAGTGCTCGTATAAATAAATAAATAAATGCATAAATGAATAAATAAATCAAAATAAATCTAAAAAAAAAGATAAAGGCTGACTGAGTATATAATTGTTAATCATTTTCACAGAACACATAAGGGACAGAAAGGTGGAGGCAAAGTGAAAAAGTATTAAGGGCATAACTGAGGAGGGGTAGTTTTGAGAAGTCTTAAAGTAAATGCAGACTTGGAAATTTTAAGTTCTCATAGTGTGTTTAAGCACACACTATAAGAGAAAAATTGAATGCATAATTACGAATTCCTTCTTTAGAATGAAGGAAAAGAAAACCAAATAAAAATCAATGAAATACAGAAATAAAAAAATGAAATATAAAAGACTAAATATTTCAGTTATTTCAATAAATGGAAATCAATGGAAATATCTTATTTAAAAAAGCTATATATGACACAGAAAATAGTTTCAGCTCTATGTTCTTTACTAGAGTCAAACCTACTTAACAAAAAGCTTTCCAGGTTTAAACACAAAAAACCACTTTCAATAAATCTTGATTTTAAGAGGAAACCAAACTAAAAAGTCAGCATCAGTGAAAACATAACAAAATGGGCGAAGAGATAAAACTCAATGGAAAAAATGTAGCCTTAAATGTACCAAAACAAAACTATAGGAAATAATTAAAAAAACAGCAAGTAATAAATAAGGAAGCAAACAAAATAATGTTAAAGGAAATAATTGATAAAGGCAGAAAGTAAACAGCAATAACTGAAGGTAAACCTTAAAAAAACAGACTTGATTAATGACAACCAAAGCTGAGTCTGCAAAAAAAAAAAAATACAATTTACAAAAAACAAGATTAATGAAAAAATATATGTTAGGTAAAAATGAATAATTAACTTTTTTGAATTCCAAAATATAATATTAAGATCATATTTTTAAAGTCTATCTACTAGAATCATAGAACTATAAAATACATAGATGTGCCAAAAATATGCAAGACCTACATGAAGGTAATGATAAAATTTTATTGAAGACATTAAAAGAGACTTGAAAAAATAAAGCAATATTTTGTATCCTTGGTTGGGAAGAGATATTTTAAATACATTGATTACCTTAATACTGCTACAAAGTTAATATAATTTCAATCAAAATCTCATGATTATTAATCAATTTAAACAGGTAACTTTTTAGTTTATACAGAAAAATAAAACGTTTAAGACTGTCAAAGAAAACTTTGAAGTTAAAACAAAATTAATTGGGATCTGACTTACCAGATATCAAATATATACAAAAAGATAAAAGGACTTAGAAAAAAAATGAATGAAAAACTGAAAATTTTATTTTATATGTAATTACATATATACACAAATATATTTTAAATTTCTTTTATTTTTTTAAAGATTTATTTATTTATGTATACAAGAACTGGAGTACAGGCCAAAAGCGAGGGGTGGAAGGGGCAGGGGTTTAAGTGGATTCACCAGACAGAGTGGGGAATAGAACAGGCAGACTGACTGAAATACACTACTGAGGGGAGCAGTTGGTGAGTCAGGAGAGGTCTGCTGTGCCATGTGGGTGTCACCTACCTGGCCGGGGATTGAGCTCATGCAGCAGTGGCTGCGGATAGCTTCATAGCGCTGTGTCTTAACCCCTTGTGCCACCAGGGAGGCCCCATATTTTAGATTTCTTTTTCAAAAGTTAAGATAAGTAAAGTTGAAAGATAATGAGTAGGAAATAGGTATAACATATATAATATCCAATGGTTTACCATTCATTTTATACATATTTCCAAAATTCACAAAGAAAAATAAACCAACAGAAATCTGAATAAAGGACCATTCACAAGAAATGCAATTGGCGAAGAAACAAAGGCAATCTTCATTAATCTCCCTAGTGTAAAGAAAAAAAAAATTAAGTAATATCATATTTTTCCCATTTGACTGAGAACGTAAAAGAAGATTGACAGTATTTTTGAAAATATGGTGAAAAGGGCAAGTCAGACACTATCCAGGCACAGTTCTTTTTGAAGCAATCTGTCAGTATACAGTTATCAAAATATGCAGTGTATATACTCCCTGACCTAGCAACTTCAATTCTAGGAATGTATCATAGCAAAAAATCTTGCATTTATACAAAAGTCATATATACTCAGTAACAGCAAAATAAGAAGAGAGCATTTTTTCACTTGCTAGTTACAGAAACCTAATTTAAATAGTTTGCAGGAAAAAAAAAGGGAAAAAACAAAAGTATCCATTAAAAGTAAACAATAAGTGTATTTAGGTGTAATACATGTATGTGTGTACATGTATGTATCTATATACAGACATTTCTAAAACATTGTTCGATTACATTTAAAAACACATTGTCATGGGCCTTCCTGGTGGTGAAAGGGGTTAAGCACCACATTATAAAGCAATCCACAGCCTCTGCAGCATGATTTCGATCCCCAGCTGGCCAGGGAAAAACACACATGGCACAGCAGACCTCTCCTATCTCGCCCGCTGCTCCCCTCAGCAGTATTATTTCAGTCAGTCTGTTCTGCTCCCCACCCTGTCTCTGGTGAATCCTCTCACCCCCCTGCATCTCTGGCCTATACCACAGCTCTTGTATGCATAAATAAATAAATCTTTAAAAAAATAAAAACACATTGTCAGAACAATAATGAATGTAATCCAACCTAATAATAAGAAGCAAAAAGAACAAGCACCACATAACTTGTGGGGGCTTGTGTACAGGTATATGCATAGAAAAAGGTCTAGACTCTTAGAGGTTATCTTACTAGAGGTAAGGCTCTTGAGTTTGAAGGAGAAATAAAGGCAATCTTTCACATTTTTTTACATTTTATTTTCCATCTTATTAAACTCCTTCTCTACAGAAATCATACCTTTATTCATTCAAGCAAGAGGTTTTCCATATAAAAGCAACCACTTAAGGAAGAAGAAATTATGTCATAGTGGACCACTACAGCCTGGAGAAAAAGTCCTAATTTGTAGTCCAAGATACTGTCCTTGCTCTTTATGAGGTTAAAAAGAGATAAATATTTCTCAGATGGCAATGACATAAGTATAGAGGTCTGTAAAAGTAAAAACAAATTGTAGGAGAAGTCAGCAGAGAGCTATTACTTCAAATGCATTACCTAATAATTCATTTTGTTCCACCACTTAATGCTGAGAGGAAAATTCAATTCATTTGAAATCATTTATTCATATTCCTAAACTGAACGGCATATTGATTTTGATATTCATTTCCACTACATTCAAGAGGCCTTCAATATGGAGCCCTTTCCATTTTTAAGTGTCCTCAAATCACCCATGATTGTACTGCCACTCTCTGACTGTCAAAGAGCCAGTTGTACTAGGGAAGATGCTTTCCTGTTCAGTTGAGTGGAATTTAACAGACATTGGCTGACTAGCATGTATGTGCCAAGTACTGTGCACAATACTACTAGACTGGGAACAGGAAGGTGAACATGTATGTCATTGCTCTGAAGAATCTTCAGATCTCCTGGGGAGAACAGAGGCATAAATGTTGTAACTATATTCAGGGCATCGAGGGAGAACAGAGATCAGGGTGGAGGGACCACAGGAATTCTGTGGAAGAGCTGGCATGTAAGGTGAGACTTGAACACCATCAGGGTTGCCTGAGGAAGGGAAGTGTGAAGGTCAGGCTCACAGACATGAAACAGCACAGCTGTCTAGAAAGACTGAGCCCAATCTTTCTGGATGAAAATAGAGTGAGTGGGCAAAGAGAAAGGGGGAGGTGAGGTCAAAGAGGTGGATTGAGGGCCTCCCCAGTGGCACAGCGGTTGAGCGCTGGGTTGTGAAGCTGCCCGCGGCCTCTGTGGTGCCGGTTCGATCCCCGGCTGCTCCCCGGCCACCGGAGGAGGGTCCCACATGGTGCGCAGACCTCTCCTGCCGCCTGCTGCTCCCCTCAGCAGTGTGCTTCGGTCCTTCTGCCTGCTCTGCTCCCCGCTCTGACTCTGGTGAATTCTCTCACCCTCCCGCGATTCTGACTGTACCCAGTGCTTGTATAAACAACAAAAAAACAAACAAATAAATGAATAAAACATGCCTCTATTAAAAAAAATTGAAAAAAAAAAGAGGTGGATTGAGGAGAGACTCTCAGAGAATCTGAATGGAAAATTAAAGAATTTGTTTTATTTGGGCAGGGTTTGAAGTCCTAGCATTAGATTCACTTTATAAATGAATCACTCTGGTGTAGGATAAGAGAAAAGGGCAGGGAAACAGGCAAAAGGCCCTGATGTCTACCAACTAGCACAATAGCAGTATGTAGGGGACATGAAAAGTTGAGAAACTCTATCTAGGAAGTTGATTTTACCAGACTTGAGTTGAGGATTGGATGAGTTCATGTACATAAAGTTCTTAAACTAGTGTATGGCGTATAGTGACCATAAAATTGTTTGAGATTATTATTCTTGCATCTACTATAATAGCTCTGTCATGGGATTTTTAGACTTTCTGCTCCCACTTCTTGGATCACCCTTCCTTGACTGTCCCTCTCTCTGGCCCCATAGCTCCCTCTACTCCTACCATAACATGTTCTGATATATATGCTTTCTCTGGCTGTGTCTCATGTACATTGCCTTTCCCAGCGTCCAGAACACTACCTTATACAAAGTCTTCAAGGTATTTTTGGTGAAGGGTAGGAACCATTGTCTATAATATATTACACATACTCCTTTTAGTTCCAAATCATGTTTCCAAATGTAAATAAATCAAATTCAGTATAAACACCAATTCTAAAGTTTCAGAGCAGTACAGTACAGGTTAAATCATATGTAAATATGTGATTTGCATATTTATGCTGTACTTCTTATTCTAACATGGAAAACCTATTACATCCAAGTCTTGATCTCACTGTCAGAAGACACTTTAGGATGGCTCACCATGATTTAACTGTGCCCTAGAGGGTCAGATGCGCTCTCACCAAACACTTGGCACATATTCAAAGGATTGAATATGTACCAGGGGTCAGTATAGTAATTACCCCATAAAGACTTCTGCATCCTAATTCATGAAACCTGTAAATAAGTTACCTCACATGGTAAAAGGAACTTTGCTTGTAAGTAAATTAAACATCCTGAGATGGAGTGATTATCCTACCCTGGAATATTCAGGCCTAATATAATCACAAGAGCCTTGTGATTTACAAGAGCAAAAGGCAGAACAGGAGAGTCAGAAAAAAGAGGTGTGACAACAGAAACAGGGATCAGTGATGTGACACCTTGAGCCATAGGACCTGGACACCCTTGCATTCCATGCTAGAAAAGGCAAGGAAACAGATCTCCCGTAAGAGTTTCCAGAAGGACGCAGCCCTGCCAGCCCACTTTTGACTTCTACCTCTAGAATTGTAAGAAAATAACTTTGTGTTGTTTTAAGCCACTAAGTCTGTGGAAATATGTTGCAGCAGCAATAGGAAACTAATACATTCCCCTAACTCAAATCTCACTGGTACAAAAAACAATTTCTAGTTTATTTGCTCCCTTTGATGTAGTTCCAATAAATCAAGAACTGCCCTTACATTTTTAAAGTGTCAGAGTAAGCATGGCGCCTCATTTTTTTTTATGATTCTAACCAAGATATTGATGTAGCATGAGACCAAACAACTCCAATATTATAAATTTCCATCTATTCTTAATATGAAAATCAATTTGACCCAAGCTAGTTCTCTGAATTCCTGTCAATATTTTTGGAACTGTTCCTTGAATGCAAATTGGACTGAAACTATGCCCAGCCCTCTTCTTTATCTTCTACTTTGTATTCACTTATTTGTTTGTGAGTTGTTTTCTCTTAGACTATATTGAGCAATTAAAGATATTTTCTAAGACCACCAGTGTTCAAATAACTTAATACTATACAACTGAAGAATAATTCTGTTGGTTTTTCCAGAATAAATCCCATTTTCATTTCTTGATGAGCTTAAAAAATGACAAACTGCTCAATTCTTAGACTTTCACATTAGAAGAATCTCTCAGATCTAGAAAACTCTGTCCTACTCAGTAAGATATTTATTCTAAATGTATATTGTTCTTACTAATTTGACACTGTGTTCATCATCTGATTAATTCTGGCAACTTCAGTATATTTTTATATGACAAAAATACCTTTTGTACTGCTTCTTAAATGAGAAATATGCTCAATGTCTCAGAAGTCACCACCAGTTTGCAACTTTCCATTTATGCAAATGTGACAATCTTCCAGAGTCTGTAAAGTTTTACAGCATAAAATGGGAGAGTGAAAGGACACCATGGAGCATGTACCACCTAATGTTCACCTACAAATCTGGGGTCCAGTTCAGCTCCTGGCTGGTACCTGCCATGAAGTTCTCTTCCTTCACTCCCTCCCTTTTCTAGAGAATCTTCTAGATGCCTTTCTCAGCCACTCATGCTGGAGTGGCAGACTTTTGGATGGCATGCTGCAGCAATACTGAGACCCAAGAGACAAATTTTACACACAATGTAAGCTTCCTCAGTCTTTCTGCAGAAACCATAGAGGTGGTTTTGTTCACAAACACTGGAGTGTTGAATCTTTTCAGCCATTTCATCTCCATTGTGCTGGGTCAATTCTTCCTAAGGAAAGTTTACTAGTCAAGATAAATAAGTAAAAAGAGTGTATAAGCACTTAAAAAGATACTGAACATCATTATCCTGCAGGAAAATCTAAATTAAAACTACAGTGACATATTGCTTCACACCCATTGTGATGGCTGCAAGGAAAAAGGCATACAATAGCAAATAGTTGTGAGTATGTGGAACAGTGGGAACCTTATATACTGCTAGCTGGAATATAAAATGAAGTGACTGCTCTAAGAAATGGTGTAGCATTTCCTAGACCTAGATTACATACACAGTTACTATGTGACCCAGTGATTCCACTCTTGGGTCATTTCAAGAGAAATGAAAACTCAGGTCCACTCAGAGCAGCATGATTCATCATAGCCAAAACATGAAAATGACCTCAATGACTGTCTGACAATGAATAGATAAGTAAAAAGTGGTATATTCACATCATGGAATGTCAATCGGTATTAAAAGGAATAAAGAACTGATACATGGTATAACAGGGATGAGTTTTGAAATTATTATGCTATGCAAAAGAAACCAGTTACCAAAGAACACAGATGATTCCACTTACATGAAATATCCAAAATAGGTAAATCCACAGACACAGAAAATGGGTATTGGTGTCTGAGGGCTAGCAGGGTCTGGTGGTAAGAGGTGATGGCTAAGGAGTATATGGTTTCATCTTGGGGTGATGAAAATGTGCTAAAAGTGACTGGAATGACTGTACAGCTGTGGATATACTAAAAGCCATAGAGTTGTACACTTAAAATGAGGAAATTATGACTTGTGAGTTAGATTTTAATAAAGTTGTTTCATAAAGAAGTGGTATGAATAAACATTTCCCACCGTGTTATTTCCTGAGCCATGTCACTGGGTTTCAAACCCATGTTACCTCCTGCAGCCCCCCCAGATCTTTTCTGAGTACTGAGAGGATCAAGAGCAGCAACAGCTCCTGAGAGACAATGCTGGACTGGCCAGAATTCTTAATGTCTTGTTTTGTTCGGCAGGAGTTTTCATGAAGAAGCAAGATTAGGCAGATGTCTCTGAGCCCAACCACCCATCACTTTTCATTATTTCCAAAGACATTTCACCTTAAATATTTATTTCTGTTCTCTTCTAATCATGCACCAAGGCTCCACTCCACTATGTCAACATTCATGTACTGTAGATTTACTTCTGCTGACTTCTAGTCTCCAGGGTATGACCTTGAAAGAGAGGTGACAGTTGTTTGCCTTTCTAACATGATCTGAGTGTAGCCATCCAATCCAGGTCTCCATAGCCATATTGTGTAGCAGCCTCCTCTATTCACTAGCTAAACCATCTGCCTTGGACATGAAACCCCCATTATCAGTTTCACCTTTGGAATAAGATTCTGAAGCTTTTCCAAATGTCACTATGCCTTGGAAAGGAAATACACATACATGCATATGTGTGTGTGTGTATAATTATATAGGTATTCCCACATATATCTCCCGGTAAGAAATCAAACACAATGGTTGCTCAATATTTTTAAGGAATAGGTTGGAAAGGTCAGGTTAAGTGGTAGGGAGGATTTTGCTATGTTGATATTCTCAGAAAAGTTGATAAGGAAGATGCACAGAGCCAGGGAAAGCTTTAGGGTGATGACAATCTGTTTAAATGGCTTACTGAAAGAGAGAAAGGGTCCATTAAAGGGAAATTGCGGCCGCAGTGTAAAAGACCTTTTACTTTATTCACAGCTTTGCCCGGAAAAGGCCTAGGTTTCTTCCTGTGACCACAGTCTTCTTTCTGCTATCTTAATATAATATCACTCTACTGCTCTTGAACTTATGTCATATTTCAGTGGTACGAGAAGTGCTTGCTCTCTCCCCTTTGGTATATATCAGTTAGAAAAGATTTGCAAGAGCCCCAGGATTCCATAGGGTGAGGTAGTGCTTAGTGTAGAAAAGAGACCTGCCTGATCTCACTCACCAGCTCTGTTTCACAGGGTCTCTGCAACACTGGAGTTTATTAGCATATGATGTGTCAAATAAAACCCATGTTTCATATACAGCACATTATTAAATAATGATTATGTCTCAAGGTAGGAGCTGAACATATTTCATTTTTCCCTTTGCTGTTAAAAAAGGAGGTTGCCCCCAGCGACTACTGACAAGTACAAACAGTCAAATCTACACTGTGCAGGGCACTGAAATTAAGTGCTACCTCTTTCTCCCATACACATGCTGCTCTCCATATCCATTTTAAAATTATTTCTGATTGTTAAGACTAGCAAAGGTGAAAGATTCATGATAGTGCAGCTGAAGGCCCTCTATTTTGATCTCTATTTTCAGTGCTTTTATCTACAACGCTGCATTTTGTGCATGTACAGCCAGGCAGACTAGATCTGCTACTCCAGAGATGTAAAGGTGATTCTGCTACCAAACTTATGAAGTCCTTGTCTCTTTGAAAGTAAAATTCTCAAATTTGGCAGACTGAGTCTTGCTAATCTGGGCCCCAGTCTCGATTTTTTTTTCTGCACACTAATCTATACAGTGATGAACAGCCACTCTTGAGGTATCAATAATGGATGCTGTCGAACAAGTTCCAGTTTGATTATATGTCTAAATGTTATCTGTTATCTGAGGTTTTCAATAATAATTTTGACTGCCCATTTCTTGTCTAAGTATTCTAAGTAGTGTATCATCACTGAAAACCATAATGCTTCTACTAGATACCAAAAATATTTATCCACATTATCTGATAAAGAATTGCTTTCTGTTTAAGATTAAGATATCCACCTTCTCTTGGGCCATATTGAGTTTCATTTGTGAAATGAGAAGTTAGGAGAGAAGACTAGAAGATTGTGAGCCCCCAATCCTTGAGCAAGAATACATCTGAAATATACTAGAAAAAAAATGACAGTAGGCATGATCCTATTAAAATGCCTCCATGCATGGCAACATTATTCTATAGTCTAAATTTTTAAAAAACAACCAAATACCTTCTATCAATACTAGAGGATAATGCTATTTACTAGTTCAATAAGCTCAAATAGCAAATAATATAACTCCAGCAATATTAAA
The DNA here is from genome assembly GCF_014898055.3 of Talpa occidentalis. NCBI lineage: Eukaryota > Metazoa > Chordata > Mammalia > Eulipotyphla > Talpidae > Talpa > Talpa occidentalis. The sequence goes on from NW_023605305.1 coordinate 48,928,286, forward strand.
TCCTCACTGTAATGTGATCTATTATGTCACTGGATTACAAGTTATGAAAGATTCTTTCAGATCTAAGGCTCCACATAGTGGAGGCCAAAAATACTATGGCATTGCCCTCTAACCCAGGCTTCAAATGTTCTTTGAGCATCCGTAGCTCAGGTCTATGTTACATGTATATTTCAGCTGCATTTACATTTATGAATATTTTAAAATACAGGCTACTTTTATGTAGTTTGAATGCATCATTCTTCACACTAAGTATTGAAGCCATGTTGAATACTCTCCCAGACATTCATTCAGTACTGTAGTTGGTTGAAATGTGCCCCCATCCCATATTATATCCACCAGGAAGCTCAGAATGGAATCTTATATTGAATAAGGGTTTTTTTGTGTTGTAATGAAGACACCATAGATAGCTTCTGCTTGCTGATAGTGTTTGGTGGGCCAGTTAGTCTTCCTACCCCACTTTTTTTTACATTCTTTTGCTGACTTAATTTATTTTAGTGTATAGAGACTGAAGCACATTTAACTTTTAGGTTTTGTTCCATGTTATTTAGCCCACAATTGCATCTGCACTGAAATACTGACTTGAATGTTTTGGCTGAAAATGTGTAATATTCCTAAATTCTGTCATACACATTTTTCAAAAGGAGCCAACCCTGTCAACACCTTGATTTTGGAGGTCTGGCCTCTGGAACTGTGAGATAATCCATTTCTGTATTTAGGGCAACCTAAATAAATTCTGTGGTAATTTGCTATGACATCCCTAGTAAACTAATACAAATGGTAATAACACTTATCTCAAAAGGTTGAGATTAAATAATGGGGCAGATATTGTTGATTGCTTCTGCAAAGACCATCACCTTTTCTTATTTTCTTTGATTTTTCTTTAGGTAATAGAAACAATTCCTTGAACTCAAAAATGGGGAATAAGTGCCTGTAGTAGGGTGAGCATGGAATCTGGACAATGAGATGTGAGGGGATACTGATGGGAGGTTCTGAGCAAAAAGTTTATCTGCAGTAAGAATCACAGGTGGTGAGACTCTGCTCTTTGTCACAGTTTGTCTCAAGACTTGGAATTAAATTATAGGAAGATGTCGGGCCTCCCTAGTGGTGCAGGTGGTTGAGCGCCACACTGTGAAGCTGTTCGCAGCCTCTGCAGTGCGGGTTTGATCCTGGCCGGCTGGCGAGAATCCCACAAGGCGCAGCACACCTCTCCTGCCTCGCCCGCTGCTCCCTTCAGCAGTGTATTTCATCAGTCTGCCTGTTCTGTTCCCCGCTCTGTCTCTGGTGAATCCTCTCACCCTCCCGCGCATCTGGCCTGTACCCCAGCTCTTGTATAAACAAAATAAATCTTTAAAAGAAAATAAATTATAGGAAGATGTGACCTCAAAGCTACCACAGCCAACCCAAATGTAAGAACACAGGGGAAGCCAGAAGAGTCATACGATGCTGATCAGGAGCTCTGATTTCATTGATTGGTTGGATCAATTCCAATGACCATCTATGCCCATTCTGCCTGTTTTATGATAAAACTTTTCTAGCACAGGTACTCTAAACCAGGGGTTATCCTACGAAACTAAGGCAATAGGGCTCCTATTTCATAGTGTTTAGTCATTAAACATGGCTTCCCTTTCCCCATTGTTTTCATGTTGAAGCTTCTATACCACTGTTCCTCTTTCTTCCCTTGGAGGCTTACTTGTTTAGGCTACTTTGATAAACTGCTTCTTTATCTTTGGTTTCATTTACTTGGAAAAACTGCATTTAGTTTGTTCATCAAGCATGTTTTGTACTTTTTACTTTTTCTTCTTTCTTTCTTTCTTTCTTTCTTTCTTTCTTTCTTTCTTTCTTTCTTTCTTTCTTTCTTCTTTCTTCTTTCTTTTTCTTTCTTTCTTTTTCTTTCTTTCTTTCTTCTTTCTTTTCTTTCTTTCTTTCTTTCTTTCTTTCTTTCTTTCTTTCTTTCTTTCTTTCTTTCTTTCTTTCTTTCTTTCTTTCTTTCTTTCTTTCTTTCTTTCTTTCTTTCTTTCTTCATATAAGAGCTGGGGTGCCAGAGGTGAAGGGGGTGAGAGGATTCACCAGAGACAGAGTGGGGAACAGAACAGGCAGACTGACGAAAATACACTGCTAAAGAGAGCAGCGGGTGAGACAGAAGAAGTCTGCCTCGCCATGTGGGTTGCTCCCTGGCCGACCTGGGATTGAATTCATGCTGCAGAAGCTGCGGATTACTTCACAGGGCGGTGATCAACCCCCTGTACCACCAGGGAGGCCCTGTACTTTTTTCTTTACCAACTTCATAGAATTTGCTTTCTTCAGTCAATTTCCCTCAAACTGACCTCTCTCCTGCAGTTTCAGCTAAACAAAAAGATGTATTCTTCCCTGGTGTTTTGTGACTTGAAGTAAAATCTCCTGGGATAAGGACCTTGCCATTTGAATCATTTGCCTTGTAAAACATCATGCACACATTTGTAGATTTACTGATGAGCACAAACAGGGTTTGGGTGAGTGGCTGCTAGAGAATAGATGGGAGAGAGGCTAGAGGCTTTGAAAAGGCTCTGGCCTTTCCCACCAGAAGGTCAGTGGTTTCATTTGGCTCAAGGTAACAGCAAGCAAAACTCCAAATGAGAAATGGTTTGCAGAAGGAGGAAGAGGGGAGAGAGAAAAAGGAAAGAAGTGAATGTTAAAACTAATTTCCATTTAATATGTTACTGCCAACACCACAAGGGGAAGAGAAAAATATGTGTCTTCCTTCTCTTCCTGGAATCCTTCCTCCCGCTCATCCAATGAGTAATCACAATGTATTATTCCAGAAAATGTTCATGAATATATGGTCACATATAATTACAGATAATGCTTAGTGGAATAGCCTTTTTATTTTGTACAAATGAGTTCACCGTAAATATGATTCTGAGTCTGTTATCTTACTTTGAAATATATCTTGGATATTTTTCCAGTCTGTATACAGTCCCTAAATGCTCAAATAAAAGGTAAACTTACTACCCCAAAATTATCCTTGGAAAAGAAAGAAAGCAATCTTTGGGCGCTTGCAAAATTTCTCATTATGGGAAGCTTTCCTCATTACACAATTTTGAACAGAAGATTATTTTTTGGAAAGATGTAGTGGCCTGAAATAACCTTAGTCAACAATAATTTGGATGGTTATTACGGTAACCTGATAGAATTGATTAAAAGGAGGCAAAGGAATTTATCACAAATTAGTCTTTTCTCCTGTAGGTAAGAACTCAAAATTTCAGGTTTAAGATTACATAAACAACCTTTCCAAAGATCATTTAATCAGCAAACAGAATTGTGTTATGAAACCGCACTTATGCCCTTATGAGTGGTAATAAAAAAAATTTCCGGATGTCATGTTAATGGATACTTATGGTTTGGGATAAAATTTCTAGTGAGAACATCCTATGTGGGTCAACAAATGCTGCATCTCAAGTAACAGATGGAAATAAGTCAAATGTACTCTAAAAAACAAGTGTTAGATGACTCAGAAAGGAGTTAATTTTTGTTAAAATAGAGTTAAAGATACATGTGAAATGTTTAGATAATACTGATTCAATAAATGCAAAGAGTAGAAATATTCTAATGTTATATATGTGATCCTAAATATAAATATACAATAAAAATAAATTAAGTATAAATAGACATTTGATAATAGCATTTATAATTCTAAAAACATGTACATTTAAGTAAGTCAAAACCTTTTAAAAATTATTTACATTGGCAAATAGGAAACTGCTTTATATTCGAGGTGACATTCTAAGAGAGAATAATGGAGTATCTACCCCCTTCTTAAGGGATGACTAGCATTCCCTAACAGAAATACACCATGGTTTATTTTTCTAGTTGCCTATTGATGATCATTTACATTTTATGGTCTGCAATTATAAACAAGGCTGCAATTAATATCCTCCAATATTCCTCCCCATGTAATCTGTCAATTTTTATTATAATTGAATAGAATTTTCTAACCTTCTTTATTTTCTCTGCTGCTCACCAAGAACACTCATATATATATATATAGTGTATTTGAGTTACTGTTTATAAGGGACAGTCAAAATCAGTAAGGGATTTGTTTTATTATCTGAAATATTTTCACTATGAAGTCCACAGGGTCTCTTCCCCTCCACTAAAGTCCAGGACACAAGAGAACAGGGGAGGGCTTAACAGAACTGAAAATCTGACAGTTGCAAAATTGGGGTAAGACTCACAAAATAAGATGACCAGCTGGGGAAGGAGAGAACCACGGACAGAGGAAGTGAAAAAGGACATAGAAAAAGTGACTAGAGAGGAAGTTTACTGTTCAGCTGAGTTGGACCCTGCATTGTGTATGCAAGTGGCCCTAGCTGAAGAGTGGACTGATCCTCTAGTCTCTGTGCATACTTCTTTTCTACCTGCTGTCAAGTGTTATAAACAATACTAAGAGGTGATCCCAAATATTTCCAAATAATACTCCTATCAAGAGCTTTCCCCATATCCTCACTAATATTTCCTATCATCAAAATTTTAAAATTATTCAATAAGTGGAAAATGGTACTTAAGTGACAATTCTTTAATTACATACAAGTTTAAGCATCTTCTCATAGTCATAGACCAACTGCATGTTTTTTCTCTGTCTATTTTATTTTTGGCTGTATTTTTCTGACTGATATTTAAAGAACTTCTATATTAAGGAAATTAACCCTTCTTCTGTCAAGTGGGGCAAAGATCTCCTCATTTATTATCCATCTTTTCATATTATTTTGTTAATATTGCCATACAGAGGTTTACAATTTTATGAAATCAAATTTATCAATTGCTTTCTTATACTGTCTGCTGTGAAGTATCATTATACTTTAAGAGTCATTTTGCATATCAGAACACAGAAAAGCAGTCAGAGTCTCATGTCAGCCATTTACCAGTCAAATGACCTTGGACAAGTCACCTAAATTGTAGTAAATTTCTTTCTATATAGAGAAGAAGCTTTATCTTCTATCTTCCTGTTATTCCTCTATCATCTTAAAAAAATGAATGAGGCAAGGTTCATCAAGAGCTCAATACCAGCCTATTTGAATGGTAAAATAGTTTAGATCTGCAAATGGAGGATAAAATGTGAAATATTTTTAGAAGAATTCCTCAAAAATAAGGTAAGACTGGCATTCACGTGTATTCCATTGGAAACATGAACATCTCCTAAAATTATAGGTTTTGATGCACACAATCTTAGTTTTGAATCTACCAGCAATCATTAAGCAACTTTAGGAAAGTCACTTAAATTATCTTCACTGCCTCCTCTCTAAAAGGGCCATAAATACTTACCTGCTGGGGTAGGCGAGAGAATTAGACAATGAATGTGAGGCACTTAGCAAAATAACTGGATCAGAATGTGAATTAAATAAACATTGACTTTATTTCTGTGTTTCTCTAAACATTTTCTAGGCCCTAGGCTTAGTGTTGCTTTTTCATGTCAGTGAAGGTCAACAGCAGTCACAGATCAACCTTTTAGCCATGGCTTGGTTTTGTTTTTGAAGCTAAAAAATATCATTTCTTTTATCAGCCTCCACCAATTTTCTAATGCTAGACTTTAGAACTCTCTTCAGAACCCTCCTCTAGTTCTCTTCATTTCTCTTCATTTATGGAGTAACAGACTAGGAAGTGGACTCTACTCCCAATGACCAAGAAGATCCGATGGGCTTTCCCCCCTACCTCTTCTCTCCTTGCCCCAAAGTCACACATAGTTGCATCTTACTCTAGGCCAGGAACCCTGGAATCCCTTTCTTTGTATTTGTGTGATATCAATGGCTCTTAATTTTCTGCCATTCCAGACAATGCAGTTCCTTTTTCCTCAGAGAATCCCAAATTAGCGTTATTAATACTCATGACTAGGAGTCCTCAAGAAAGTAGACCATCTGGCATCTTTGGCAAGGTTCCAAATTGTAATCATTAAAAATGAATCCCCCCAAATAAATGAAAAATAAAAGATCTAGTGCCAAACTTTTCAGTTTCTTCACCCAGTTGAAGAAGGCAGATGGCAGAATGGCCTCAGCATTGGAGAAAGCGCCCAACCAGAGCCACAGAGCAGTCAGCCTTAGAGGGCAGCGACTCCAGGACACAGACATATGGAGAGGTCATTTGTTTCTCATTTACCCAACAGATAAGAATATGGAAATAGTCTCAGTCCATTTGTTTGATGGGTCTCCTAAGCCAGTAATAAACAAATCAATACAATTAGTTTTGGCTCATCATCATTAAGGAACGTTCACTGCTGGGACACAATTTAATTATACCTCTGGCTCCACAGGAAAGGAAACCTACATGGGTGGCTTCTCTTGGGGTTGTAGCAAAGTGGTGGCAGAGGGGGGTAGGCTCAGAGGCAGTGTCTGTGTGGCTCCCTGAGATGCTGTGATGTGTAAGGCACAGCAGAGATCTGTCCGAGATGATTCTAATGTTACTGCCACAAGTACTTGGAATCATCTGAACAAATCAGCATTTTGTATACAGCTCAGAAATATAACAATGCTATCCAACTGAAACAATGACTAAAGATTAAAATGTCTAATCTAGCACTGAAATCAAATCAGAAGCCAAAGCCTGAGTAGGCCTCTTCCCTGCTCTGTGACAGTGACAGAAGTGCCCTCTGCCACAGGCTTCCCAGTTATGTCTTTGGCAAATTGTGACTAGCAAGTATCTAATACTCTGTAAATAAGACCTGTGAATGTAACTTTGTTCAGACAGAGCAAATGGACTACTGTTTATACTCAGTGGACTTCCACCTTTGCATAGAACCTGTCTACATATCAGGCAGGTTGTTGCACGTGGATAGAGAGAGGAAACTTTTACATTTCCTAAGGATGTAGGACTCATCCTTAACTTAAATCTAAAGAGATAATTCTCCAATCAGAATATTGCAATTTTGATTGGGAACTGATCTTAGAGAAATCAGTGTGGCCAAATTCCTAAGTTTTAAATAGGGAAACTGAGGCCCAGAGTAGTTAATTGATTTTCCCAAGTTACCTAGTTGCTGCCAAAATTCAATTAGAGGATTCCCTTTGCTGTACTAGCTTAGCAAGTTTATATTTCCAAAAGTTCACCATTAAGGAAGATACCTAAATAACAATCATTTTCCAAATTTTAATTTACTATTTCAATTTGCAGTACATTCCCACTGGGTTCCAGAGGAATCATCAATGGAAAAAGTGATTTTTCCAAGGTTATATAGCTTTGAGTTTAGAGGACCCAGCAATCAATTAAACATATAATTTTATAGTTGACTTTTTCTTTCTCAAAGTAAGTGAGATACATATTGATTTCACAATCTATATTTAAATATTTGGAAGAGTTCTACAAATGGATATTACAACGAGGAGATGAGTTACCAAGGAGAGCCTCCTTTATCAGAATGTGATGTGAGAATTTTTTTATTTAAGCTGGCAATATTTAAGGATTGATTATTAAAATATTTACTGTTACTTACCCTGACTAATACATGAGACTTTTCATGCTGTTGTTTGTGATTACAAAGGAATCATACCTTCCAAACACAAGATAGCCAAAAATCTAATTCATATGTAACAATATTATGACAAGTATATAGTTAATTTCAGTAATATTCACTAAAATAGTAAAATTAGCTCTCTCATTCTGTTTTCTAATAATAGTTAAAAGCTCTGTTTAGTAAGCACCTAGCAAAGACATATATTCTATGATGGTTAATTTTATATGTCAACTTGCATGGGCCACCGGGTGCCCCAAAATTTGGTGAAACATTATTCTGGATATGTCTCTGGAGGTGCTTCGGGATGACACTAGCATTTGAATCAGAAGACTGAGTAAAGAAAATATAGCTGGCCCCTTGAATCAGTTCAAAGCCTAAATAGAAATAAAATACTGATCCTACCATAAGGGTCAGTCGTATGTTATAAGGATCAGTCTTATGTAAGAGGAAATTCCTCCAGTCTGGCTGCTTTGAGCTAGGGTATTGTTTCTTTTCTCTCTCTTTGTATTCAGTATTGTCCCTTGGGTTTCAAGCCTACAAGCCTTTAGATTAGAAAGATAGCATGTACTTAAATAATATCATTTGTTCAATATTGTTTCATTATAATATTGACAGAAAAAAATACAATCCCTTTTGACATTGAACAAAATGACATTATTTGAGGACCTGCTTTTTAAAATTTTTTTTTGTGTAAAGTTTCAATTTCAAAAACCAATCTACCATGATAAATAAGGATTTACTGCACATGATTGACTCTACTGAGAACTTGTTTGCTGACAGAAGATCTTGGGACTTGTCAATATGTATAATCATGTGAGCCAATTCCTTATAATAAATGTGTCTGTCATCTACCTATCTATCTGTCTATCTATCATGTAACACATACATATTATTGGTTCTTTTTTCTCTGAAGAATTCTTAAGAGACACTCGATGAGTGTTTATAAATAAACAAATGGATTAGAAAACTTAATTCAAGAGGCTTAGCTAACTTGAGAAGACAAAAATTTTCTCCAAGAAAGAAAACTAACTTTACTAAAAACAGGAATGTTTCAGTAGAATGTCAGAAATGAAATTGCTAGATATTTAAGGTGGTTTGGATTTTATAAAATATGGGATGTGGTTAAGACATCATTTACCCCTCAGTATGGATAAGAAATGAATTAAGAAAATGGTACCAGGAATGTGTTCAGGGACCCTGCCACCAAGACTGAGTTAAAGTTTTGGTAAGACATCAAGACATTTTGACTGGTAATTTTCTCTGAAAAACTTTGTAGTTGCACAGACTTACAGAAATATAGACATACTGAACCCATCTGAGTATCTGTGCACAAATTATGCAGTCAGTCAGAAAGGGGAAAAGATCTGGGAGCTTTATGGACGTGATATCCTCTGTCCATATCCTATGAGGAAAAGCCCTGCACCCATACAACAGTTACAGACTGCAGCGATTTCTGGTAAGCTTGCTGATGTCAAATTGAAAAGGTTCTGAGTGACTGAATTCAATACTTCTTCTTTAAAACACAGGCTGAAATAACAAAGTGGGTCAAATAAATATATCAATACCTGTTGAACATGTTTTAAAGTCAGACTAAACCACATAATAAAAAGAGAGAAATCATACCAAATGTTTGCTCTGTCTTTTATTTAGAAGAGCTGAAAACACCTATAGCTGTTAGCTCATTTAAAGTAGAGACAGGCATTCTCTTTGGATAGTTCAGGAGGGCTCACATTTTAGAAAGCCAGAAGATTTCAAAACAACAGGAAACATTTGAGAAATGGATATTCAAAATCAGTAATCGGGAGTTTGAGATCACAATGCAAAACAAGGAGAAAAAGAGTAGAAGGGCAAAAATACTGTAGGCAGAGAGATTACAGCTATGGTTTTTGTGTCTTTCACACATTTCACACAGACAACATTTGTACTTTTGGTATCTCCTAAATTCACAAGCCTTACAAGTCCAACTCCAAAAATTATAATCAGTTTTTTTTTTCCAGTTGTATAAACCACATTTAACTTCTATTATCATATAATCAAATATGTCTTCTTGTCAGTTCCTTGGGTTGATACTGGTTAGGTCATGTCATTTGGACTTTGCCAACTCTAGATGTAGCAGCTACTTCTCTAGCCACTTGAAAAACCTCCAACAGAAGTAGTTTTATAACAGATATTCTTTATTTCCAAAGACAGCATTCAGTTTTGAAAGGCTGCTGAATGATATAAGCAATTGGAAAAAAATAATCTAAAATTGAAGTTGATAGGCAGCAATATGATACATAAAAGTAGGTCTAATGGCACTTTAAAAATAAGTCAACCAAAGTAAGAAGATGCCAGCACATCCTCCCACACCCCTGCAGACCCAGCCCTCAGGGTGAAACAGGATGCAGGGTCAGAAACAACTTAGTTCTGTTCCAATCCCACAGCAACAAGAGGTGACCTTTCCTTTTAGGAGAATCAGCTACTTGGTGGAACAGGTAATAAAACACGGCTTATGAATGACACCACTGACATTACAGCACTTCCCTCAAGGTGGTTTATATTGTACACTGGGACAGCCTATACCATGGCCTATTTCCATGCTAAAGTTAGCCTTGTAGATCTACTTCCTTGTATCCCCATGGTTTTACAACAAGGGAGGTGGTTTGGTTTCCCAGGATAATTCATATGGCATGGGTATTCCTTGTTGGTGTGAGTAATCAGTTTTCTTTCCAGTTGTACAAACCACATTTAACTTTTATTAGCATATAATCAAATATGTAATTTTAAACTATAGATGATTTTCTTTCTAATTTTTGTTGTTTATTTTTTTATTTATTTTAGTTTCTTTGTGATGTAAACCTTTTTTTTCACATAAGTCTATTTGAAAGCTCATTAAAACTACTATTTCATTTCACTTTACTACCCATTAATTATGGGTTTTATTTATGTGGTGTAAGAACCTCCTATTGGCCTATAAAACACCAATAACACTTCCTATTCATTAACCTCCAGTCCACTCTTAGAAGGGCGATGTGTCAACAAGGAAAAGAACAAAACCTAACTGGCCATAGTGTAGTCAACTGAAATTGTCTGTACAGGAGTGATGATATATGCTACAGATGCCATGAGATAGCTGTGTGCATCAAATCATATATTCATTTCAACATGTTAAATCAGAAGTTTTGGCTAAACAATCATCTCTTGTAGATTTCAGATACCAAAGTGATTTGTGAGGCAGATCAGCCTGTAGGACTTGAGAGACAACTAAAATGAATTACACGGTCTTAAGCATGTCAGTCACACAAAATATGAGGTCTACAAGAGGAAAGGAAATTTGAGAAGAATCTTTTTTTAGCAAAAACTATGATGTGAGGTCCATTTCCCAAAGGGTGCTTTCCCTTTCACTTCTAATCAAGAGAAAGAGATTTTGATGGAACTACCTGAAATTTGGTATCTGTCCCCTGCAGGTGGAAAGATGCAGTAAATTGATATCTAAGTTCCAGTGGCAACTATGGCCAAAGAAGAGTCTTATAGAGCTTCTTGGGTTAAAAGTTGTATGAGTATGTTCCTTAGATAGGCCATGTAAACGAGGGAACCAGAATATGGTTATCTTTATTCTGTCCCACAGGACCTTTGAGTTGGGAAAACTCATCAGATAGAAACAAGCGGCAGCCCCCATAGCACTGCTGAAGGAGTGAAGAACCATTAATCCATCACATGTATTAAAAGAACCGTGCAATTAAGAGGTTTCCAGCACTGAGGATTAGTGCTCCATGAGAGAAATAAATTTAATATTGGCCAGGTGCAGCAGGCATGATGCCGGCTCACAGCGGAACTGGCCATATAACAGCTTGCCCCGCCTCCTTATTGCTTGTTCCAACTCCATATGATCTAAAATCACAGCTACCTGTGCAGAGAAGAGCAAGAAAGGAAAAGGAACCAAATGTATCACATTTCCAGGCTGTGGGCCCACTGGGAGGAGAAAGTAGCTGCAATTTTGAATGAAGTTGGAAAGTTTGACTATTCTATGAGGCTGGGCATTTAAAGTACCAAATTGTGACAGTGCTTTGTTACTTAAAGTGATCAGAATACCTAAGAGGTATCACAAAAGCCATGGGAATACCCATGTTGAGTTTTTATCCAGGAACAGAGGAAAAACTGACTATGTTTTAAAGACAAAGGTGACAAAATAATTGTATCATTGAATTCTACAAGTTATATGTGTTCAACATACTTGAGATAGACTGTTCAACATACTTGAGATAGACACACACACTCACCCCCCCACAAGTTCACATCCTAGTAATATGCTAAACATGGAATTGTCCTCAGAAACCACTGTATAAAATAGATGGGAATTTCCAGGGCCAATTTCCAAGGCATCATGTGCAGAGTCAAAAAAAAAAGTTTCTGAATCCTAGAAAATGTACCCCCAAGTTGAAAATGCAAGAGGGTCTCGAGCATGGTGCAGAGACAGCTTTGTGAAGGCATTCACCAGAGAAGTGCTGCTTTGCTGAATCTCCACCTCCCTCCTGGTGAGGGGATATTCAAGAAGATGCTGCAAGATATGTGGGCTGTTTCCTGGTCAAGAGAGGGAGAAGACTGATGCCTCATTAACCCCTGACTAACCAACCTTCCCTCCCAAGCCTGTCAGGGCAGGGGTGTGGATGATTTTCTGAGGGCAGATTGGGTCATACAGGAGAAAGACCAAGTAAGATTTTCTTACATCTTCTCAAAGATACCTACCTATAGGGCTCTACACTAAGCTGTAGCTTCCAGTATCTAAAGGCTGAGATAAGAATCACATCTATCCCATCTAGATTAGGATAGGTCCTGAGATCATCTGAGGATGTTTATCCTCAGAAGAAGGGGCTCAGTAGGGAAATTCTGAAGGTTCCATGAATATGTCCTCAACCATGCAGATCAACTTGAACCCTCTGCCACACTAATCGATATGTAATTGACAAATAAATAAAATTAGTGAGATTATGGCACTATCACCTAACTTTCTTCTCATCCCTTGTTCATTCCTCAATTGAAAAAAATCTGAAACAGCAGCTAGGTGAGGAAAGAGAGGCCGAGCTAGAGACTCAGAGCCTCCTCACCCCCACCCCCACACCCTTGACTGCTGAGCTCCACCTGGGTGAGCAAAGGAGACTTAATGCCAACTCATGTTCAGAGTTGTGACTATTCATGGACCTGGAAATCACAATTTCTGAATTTAGACTGTGTCTGTGACTTAAAGTCATTTAAGGACCATTTCATCCATCAGTGAGCAGAGGAATAATGAAGCTTACTAGAATTTTCAACCAGAAGCAAAGAAAGAGTATCTCTCTCCAAAAAAAGTTTAAAGGAATGGCAGAAGACAACATAGCATTTTAATTGTAGAATGGTCAGCAATCGTATACTCTAATGTCTAAAATAGCACGGCATATAGGTATTCAGTAAATATTTATTAAATGAAAAACATACTAGTACTGCATATACATGAATACAAACATATACACACCAAATCTGGGAACTATAATGCTTCCGATAGTGATAGTAATACTCTTACATAAGAATGTGATGATAATTATTATTAATGATAATAGTATGCAATTACCTGCAATCTTGATAAACAAGGTTTTGCAGTGAAAAGCATTTATCTATTCATTCATTCAGACACTGATTTACATAGCAAATGCTGACCAAACAACCACTTCATTCCTTTTCAAAGGGGAACACAACAGAGAAGCAAATAACTCCTTCCAGAAAACCTGAAACTTTGTTGAGAAAGAGAAAGAAGAAACAGGATAACAAAAAGTTCAAGAGTGGTTCACTGGGCAGGGGTAGGGGTAGAAGGATGAGAATGACCTTTTGTAAACTATCTTCCCTAGTTTGGCTTCATTCGAGCAGACATTCATTCAACATATATTGATTAGGTGTTGGCTCTGAGCCAGCCCATATCCAAGGGGTAGATGTGGACTTTGGAACTATCACCTGGAAGCACCTTGGCTTTTATGTTCCTCAGTTACTTTTTCCAGTCAGCGCCTCTTCTTTTACTCTTCTCCCAGAGAAGTCACTAGGTTAGCTAAGCAATTGAGAGCAGAGGCTGGGAATGAATCCTATGTGGAATTTGTCTAGGTGACCCCACTCAAGCTAGTTTCTCTAAACCTCAGTTTTTTCTTTTTTCTTTTTATTTGAATATATTTTTTAAAGATTTTTTTTTTTTAATACAGGAACTGGGGTATAGTCCAGATGTGCAGGATGGTGAGAGGATTCACTGGAGACAGAACAGGGAGCAGAACAGGCCGGCCAGGATCGAACCTGCACTGCAGAGGCTGAGGACAGCATGGCGCTCAACCACCTGCGCCACCAAGGAGGCCCAAACCTCAGTTTTTTCATGGGTAAAAATGCTCAAGTAAAAGGGCTTCCTTGGAGGGATGTTGTGTGGACAAAATGAAACAACACATGTGAAGGAACTAGCACTTGCGTGCATGTAGAAAACCTTGGATAAAGGTTAGTTGTTTATCATTATCATTGTCTTTTTCTCTTTTCTGCTCTGCTCCTTAAGAAATTTGGCATTTCATTCTACTCATCACAAATGCTGTGCTCTTTAAAATATTCTTACTTTGTGAAGCCATTTGATATTGGTATGTGAAATATCATCACTTTTTCCTCCTCTTAATCAGTGTTATTGTTAACAACTCAGAGCAACATAGTGATTATGACTCCAAAAGCAGTGAAATCTCTGGGGCTCATAACTTTCCAGAAAATGAAAGAGCTCTTGGGCTAAATTTCTGAATGCTGGCTCTTACTGCCAAGGTGAGTTTTGTGTGTATGTCTGAAGAAAATTTGATAAAATTCTCTTTGACAAATTTCTGAGTCATTGGAGCATGAAAAAAGGTGTTTCTCATCCCTTGAAAGAAATTCTGGGTGCCTTTTTCAGCGCATGAATATCTCAATAAGCAGCTTGATTTTAAAATGTCAAACTTGCCACAGAACTTGGTTCTTGGGTAGGACAAATGCCTTTGATTTGTTTGAAGAAATTTGATTTGGAAATAGCCAAGTGATTAGTTGTAGAGACTAAGGCTTTGAAGTCACAGAGTATGGATTTCTATTATAGGCCTTTGTGGAGCCCCAGACATTTGCATGTAAAATATTTCTAGAATTTTTGCATATGCTTAAATATTAAAATAACCATGCTTAATGCATTTATAAGATCCCATCTGTCACATACACAACACACTTTAAAATGCTACCCAATGAGGAAATAATCGTCTTGTTGTTTAACCTTAATCAAATAGGAGAAAGAACACATAGTGCTGATGAACTATGATTGTTGAAGTCCTAAATGCATAATAATATTTAATTCTGTACATTGCACATTTGGGATACTGTTAAATAATAGCTCTTATGAGATCTCCATCTGAGACTCAAGAATATGGCTATGAACCAAAGAGAGTCAGGAATCATTCAAGCATGAAAATAAAAGTCTGAAAAAGACCTTGAAAGGTTATAATATTCAATCCCTACCTAAAGGTACAAACTTGTGAGATATTAGGGTTGGTGGAGACCCAAGGAAGATCACCCACTCTAAATCAGTCATTTCACAAAATCAGGAAATCAAGTCAAAATTAAAGTTTGTTAAAACCTTATTTGTGCTTCTCTCTCAGATTTTCAGAAGAGAAAATTCTACAACTTCCTCAAGCAACATACTGTTGTATGTAATCATCAAGAAATTGCGACTACTTTAATTTCCTCCAATTGGCCTATTTTCCTGATATATGTGGATTTAAAATAACAGTATACCATACATACCTGTTAGTGACTAATGCTGAACATGACACTATGACAAAATGTAAGAAGCTGGAAATAATCCAGAGATGTAAAACTAAAGGGGGGAAGGGGGTAGACAATGTATTTCAATGGATTCACAGTTGGTATATGATGATGCAGGACCAGGTGGATAAAAAAAGCAAGTCCAGCAGATGGTGTCACCTCTAGCTTTGTCCCTTACAGATTGTGGAACGGGGCAAATTACCTGTCTTCTCTAAGTCTCTACTTCCTTATGGTTAGTAACAATGAATCCCAATAAAATAAAGCTTTAAAAATTCATAATTGTTTTACTCATTTAAAGACTAATTATATGGGGCCTCCCCGGTGGCGCAGTGGGTTGAGCACAGTGCTGTGAAGCTGTCCACAGCCTCTGCAGTGCCAGTTTGATTCCTGGCCGGCCAGGGAGATTTCCACATGCCGAGGCAGATGTCTCCTGTCTCGCCTGCTGCTCCCCTCAGCAGTGTGCTTTGGTCCCTCTGTCTGTTCTGCTCCCTGCTCTGTCTCTGGTGAACTCTCTCACCATTCTATGCCTCCTGCCTGTACCCCAGTGCTTGTATAAATAAATAAATCTTTTTAAAAAATTGTAAAAAAAAAAGACTAATTATAGGGTATTTTGATGTGCTTCATATTTTTTTTTTTTTAGTTAGATTTTTTTTTTTTTATTAAATTTTATTTTTATATTCCCCCATACAATTGCAAACGCCCCCATTCTGACCCCAATCCTTCCCCTCCCGCCCCCCACCCCCAAAAAGTGTCTCTGGTTCATAGTTTTTTGTTGATTTTGATTTTCACTTTCTATATTCATTTTCCTGGTCCCTTATTTAAGTTTTTCTATGATCCTGATATTTTTCTTTTTCTTTTTGGCTTATTTCGCTGAGCATGATCCCTTCCAGTGCCATCCATGTTGCTGCAAATTGCATGTGTTTATCTTTTTTGAATGCTGAGTAATATTCCATGGTATATATGTACCACATCTTCTTGATCCAGTCATCTATTTTTGGCATTTGGGTTGTTTCCAAAGCTTAGCTATTGTAAACAGTGCTGCTATAAACATAGGAGTGCAGGTGCTCTTTGGAATTGATGTTTTTGTGTCCTTTGGGTAAATACCTAGGAGTGGAATTGCTGGATCATATGGAAGCTCTATGTTTAGTAGGTCCAGAAATCTCCACACAGCTCTCCATAGTGGTTGGACCAGTTTGCACTCCACCAACAGTGCACAAGAGTTCCTTTTTCTCCACATCCTCGCCAACATTTGTTGTTGCTAGTTTTTTTAATATGTGCCATTCTCACTGGTGTGAGATGGTATCTCATGGTAGTTTTGATTTGCATTTCCCTGATGACAAGTGATGTTGAACATTTTTTTCATATGCCTGTTGGCCATTTGCATTTCCTCTTCAGAGAAGTTTCTTTTTAGCTCTTCTGCCCATTTTTTGACTGGATTATTTTCTTTGTTGTTGCTGAGTCTCATCAGCTCTTTGCAGATTTTTGTGATCAGTCCTTTATCATTAGTGTTGGTGCAAAAATGTTCTCCCAGTTGGTGGGGTTTCTCTTTGTTTTTGTTATTGTCTCTTTTGCTGTGCAGAAGCTCTTTAATTTGATGTAGTCCCAGCTGTTTATCTTTCTCTTCACTATCACTGCTTTGGGTGATGTGTCTGTAAAGATGTCTTTGATGTGCAAATCCCGTAGTGTTTCGCCTATATTTCCTTCTATGTATTTTATGGTTTCAGGTCTTATGTCTAGTTCTTTAATCCATTTTGAGTTGATTTTTGTGTATGGTGTGAGGTAGTGGTCAAGCTTCATTCTTTTGCATGTAGCAACCCAGTTTTCCCAGCACCATTTATTGAACAAACTTTCTTTGCTCCAATGCATAGTCTTTGCTCCTTTGTCAAAGATTAGTTGACCATAAATCTGTGGGTTTATTTCTGGATTTTCTATTTGATTCCATTGGTCTGTATGTCTGTTCTTGTTCCAATACCATGCAGTTTTGATGATTATGGCTTTGTAGTATAGTTTGAAGTCTGGGAGTGTGATGCCTCCATTTCCTTCTTTTTTTTTCAGTAGAGCTTTGGCTATTCGGGTTTTTGGTGATTCCATATGAATTTCATCAATAATTGTTCTATTTCTTTGAAGAATGCCATTGAGATTTTGATTGGAATAGCATTGAATCTGTATATTGCTTTTGGTAGGATGGCCATTTTAATAATGTTTATTCTTCCAATCCATGAGCAGGGGATGTCTTTCCATTTCTTTGTGTCTTCTTCTATTTCTTTTAACAGTGTTTTATAGTTTTCTTTGTATAGGTCCTTTACCTCTTTTGTTAGATTTATTCCCAAATATTTGATTTTTTTGTTTCGATAATAAAAGGGGTGGTTTTTTTGATTTCTTCTTCAGATTTATTGTTTGTGTATAGGAAGGCTACTGACTTTTGCGTTTGATTTTGTATCCTGCCACTTTACTGAATTGATTGATGAGTTGAATTAGTTTTTCTGTGGAGATTTTGGGGTTCTCTATGTATATTATCATATCATCTGCAAATAGTGATAGTTTGACTTCTTCTTTTCCTATTTGGATTCCTTGGATGTCTTTCTCTTGTCTTATTGCTCTGGCTAGGACTTCCAGTATTATATTGAAAAGCAGTGGTGAGAGTGGACATCCTTGTCTTGTTCCAGATCTTAATGGAATTGCTTTCAGCTTTTCACCATTGAGAATGATACTGGCTGTTGGCTTGTCATAGATGGCCTTTATGATGTTGAGGTATGTTCCTTGTATCCCAAGAATTTCAAGGGCTTTTATCATGAATGGGTGTTGCACTTTGTCGAAAGCTTTCTCAGCATCTATTGATATTATCATATGGTTTTTATATTTCTTTTTGTTGATGTGTTGGATAACATTGATTGATTTTCGGATGTTAAACCATCCTTGTGCCCCTGGAATGAATCCAACTTGGTCGTGGTGAATAATCTTATGGATACATTGTTGGATTCTGATAGCTAAAATTTTATTGAGGATATTTGCATCAGTGTTCATTAGGGAGATTGGCCTATAGTTTTCCTTTTTGTGTTGTCCTTATTCGGTTTGGTATTAGTGTAATATTGACTTCATAGAACGTGTTTGGTATTGTCCCTTCCTTCTCAATTTTTTGGAAGAGTTTGTGAAGGATAGGCACTAATTCGTCTCTGAATGTTTGGTAGAATTCATTTGTAAATCCATCAGGTCCTGGGCTTTTGTTTTTGGGGAGGCTTTTAATTACCATTTCAATTTCGCTGCTTGTAATTGGTCTGTTTAGGTGTTCTATTTCTTCTTTATCTAGCTTTGGGTGATTGTAGAGTTGTAGGAATTTGTCCATCTCCTCTAGATTGTTAAACTTGTTTCCATATAACTGTTCATAGTAGTTACTGATTATTCTTTTGATTTCTGCTGTGTCCGTTGTGATTTCTCCTCTTTCATTTATGATTCTGTGTATTTGTGCTTTCTCCCTTTTTTCCTTTGTGAGCCTGGCTAGGGGTTTGTCTATTTTATTTATTTTTTCAAAGAACCAGCTCTTGGTTTCATTGATCTTTTGGATTGTTTTTTTAGTTTCAATTTCATTTATTTCTGCTTTGGTTTTTATTATTTCTTTTCTTCTACTGGTTCTGGGGTTTTTTTGTTGTTCTTTTTCTAGATCTTTGAGCTTCGAGATTAGGTTGTTTCTTTGAGTTCTTTCTTGTTTTTTGATGTGAGCTTCTATTGCTATATATTTTCCTCTTATTACTGCTTTTGCTGCATCCCATACATTTAGGATATTGGTGTCCTCCTTGTCATTCAATTCAAAGAATTTTTTAATTTCTTCTTTGATCTCCTCGTTAGTCCAGTGGTCTTCCAGTAGTGTGGCTTTTAATCTCCATGAGGTAGGATAGTTCCTTGCCTTCTTTTTATGATTTGTTTCTAGTTTGATGCCTTCGTGGTCAGAAAAGATGGTTGGTATGATTTCAATCTTGGTGTATCTGTTGATGTTTGTCTTGTGCCCCAGTATGTGATCGATCCTGGAGAATGATCCGTGTGCGCTTGAGAAAAATGTGTACTCCGTTTTTTTTGGGTTTAGTGTTCTATAGATGTCTGTTAAGCCCAAATGCTCTAGGTCCTTATTTAGAGCTTTAGTTTCTTTACTTATTTTTTGTCTTGTTGATCTATCCATTGTTGATAGTGGTGTGTTGAAGTCTCCCACTACATATGTGTTTTCTCTGATGTCTGTTTTCAGAGAGGACAACAGTTGTCTGATATATTTTGGTGCTCTTTCGTTTGGTGAGTATATGTTAATGAGTGTTATTTCTTCTTGAAGTATTGTCCCCTTAATCATAATGTAGTGACCATTGGGGTCTCTTTTTATTTTTTTGAGTTTGAAGTCTGTTTTATCTGATATAAGTATAGCTGTTCCTGCTTTTTTTTTTGGCCCGTTTGCTTGTAGGATTGTTTTCCATCCTTTGACTTTGAGCCTATTTTATCTTTTGTAGCTAAATGTGTTTCCTGGAGACAGCAAAAGGTTGGGTTTTGTTTCTTAATCCAGGCTGCAACTCTGTGTCTTTTTATTGAAGAGTTTAGTCCATTTACATTTAGAGTAATATTGATATGTTAGCATCTGTATTTGCCATTATGTTTGTCTTTCCTTTCATTTTATTTATTTATTCTTTTAATAACTTTTTTTTTTTTTTTTGGTCTTCTTTCGTTGTTATTCGTCCCTCTGAGGTTCTGGCTTTAGGATTCCTTGTAGTATTTTTTGGAGTGGGGGTTTAGTCGCAATGAAATTCGGAGTTTCTCTTTGTCTGGGAAGGTCCATATTCTTTCTTCATGGAGGAAAGAGAGCTTTGCGGGATAGAGTATTCTTGGTTGGCATCTGTTTTCTTGGAGTCTGTTGACTATGTCCCTCCACTCTCTCCTTGCCCGTAGTGTTTCTTCAGAGAAGTCTGATGTCAGCCCGATTGGTTTTCCTTTGAATGTTATCTGTTTCTTCCCTCTTGTCAGCTTCATTATTTTTTCCTTGTCCTGGATTCTTGGGAGCTTTACTATTATGTGTCTTGCTGTGTTTTTCCTTTTGTCGTGGAAGTTTGGTGTTCTTCTTGCTTCTTGTATATCAATTTTCAGCTCCTTCTTCTCATTTGGGAAGTTCTCTTCAATTATATCCATGAATATTTTCTCTGTTCCTACATCTCTCTCCTCTCCTTCTGGGATTCCTATAACTCTTATATTTCCTTTCCTCATGGAGTCAGATAGTTCCCGAAGTCTTTCTTCATTCTTTTTCCTTCGTACTTCTCTTTCCTTTTCTGTTTTGGTTCTTTTTATTTCTGTGTCTTCAAGATTACTTATTCGTTCTTCCATTTCATCTATTCTGCTTTCATTGCTTTTCCCAGAGTTCTTTAGTTCCTCCATTAATTCTTTGATCTCCTGCATTTCTCTTACTTCCCTCTTTAGGGACTCAATTTCCTTCTTCTGATCTATCACTTTTTTAATCATGGCAATTTTAAATTCTCTTTCTGGAAGGCTCAGAAGTTCTTCCAAGTTGCTGTCGTTGCAATCTGGGGAGTGGTTTTCTTTTTGTGGTGTGCTTCTTTCCTGAGGAGTTTTTAGGTTGCGTGTGGTTCTTCTACTCCCTACTGTCTGTTTTCTAATTTGTCGTATGCGTTGGGACACTGTGTTGCTCGGACTGACTGGCATCTTGGGTGAACTTCTCCGCTCCCCTCTGGCTATTCCAGGAGCCATCTCTGTCTTCTGGGGGAGCTTTCTGCTGGTTTTAGGCAGTTTTTACTGAAGAAATGTCCCTGTTCTCAAATGGCGAAGCGGGATGCAGTCCCTGCGCCTCCGGTTTCAGGCACACTCTTCTGCGCACCCGGTCTGCCCCGGACGTGGGTGCCTGCTCCCTCTGTGGGCTCAGACTGCTGGTCGGAAGGGGCCTGGCGTGGAATAACTTCCCGGCTGGCCACTGGGTCCTCCAGAAACCTTCTGCCCTTTTCAAGCAGTCTTAAGAAATGTCCTGTTTTATAGGGTGTTAGTGACTTTTTTTTTTCCTGGTCGCTAGGTGGCTCCAGAGATCTCTCCTATTGTCCTTGGGGGGCTGTTTTTTGCCTCCCCCCACCCCGTGGGACAGAGAACAGAGCGGGAATGGTAGGGTACACCTCAACAGCTTTGGGGTGCTGTGTCTGCCTTGTGCCCCACCATCGTGGAGAAACCACGCCCAAATTTTCGTGCCCCGGGTCTCAGTTCAAAGCCCTCAGTTCCAGGACGCGGGCTGTAGCCCAGTTCAGTGGCGCGGGAATGGCGCCTTTTGCACAGCTCCCGTGCCTGGGCGCCTGGTTCCTGCTCACTCAGGGAGGGACCTTCACCTCAGTGAGGACCTCCGTGCGTCTCCCCGCAAGCCTAGGTCATCTCCCCGCAAGCCTAGGTCGCAGGCACAGGGACCTGGGCAGCCGCGATCCAGGTCTGCACTTGCTTTTCAAGGGCGCCAAGCGCGCAGCTTTCCCGCGCCAGCTTACCGGCAGCCCGGGCTGTGTGCGCGTCTCCCGGGGTCTTTGTTCTTCTCTAATGGCGCCCGGAGCCGTTCGCTCACCGCCGCGGCGGATCCTGCAGGGTTCGCCTCAGCTCCCGTTCACGGGGTGTGGTGGCTGCAATAGTTCCTTTCCACTCCCAGTCCCGCTTGCTGCGTCATTTGTTCTTGTGGGCCGTTTTGTTTTGTTGTTTCCTCCTCTCTGCCGGTCGGAGAGTGCCGCCTCTGTGGGCGGGGGAGGGGAGCAGGGTTCTGCGCTTCCCTCCCTTCTAGTCCTCTTTTATGGCCACTTTCTTCTTTGGGCAGTTCGCTGGCGTCACCCGTTTATCTTCCGTGTCCCAGTTCTCACTGGGACCTGCCGCTTTTCCTCCCTATTCACTTTTTTAATGGGAGATCTTACTCGCAGCGTCTCCTCGCCGCCATGTTGCTCCGCCCCCTCCCATATTATTTTTTATCCATATTTTCAAGGAAATGAAAAATGACAGTGATTAACTGTTATCACCTATCATTTCTAATAAATATTTTATTTATACATATATAAGAATTTATTGCTGTAAAGAGTTTGAAGGACTAATATTTGGGACATGGGTGAAGAAATTACTAAAGCTGATTACATGATGATTTTTTCTTTCTCCCTTGGAGATCATTAAGTATGAAAGAAATCAGAGTACTATGTATCCCACATAGGAGAATAGACTAGGGGGCATTTCAGTGTCTTTCAAATCTATGACTTCTTGATTTTTGCTTATCAGCATCATTTTATTTTCTTAGTTTCATGCTCCACTAATTCATATTTGCACTTAAAGGAAACTTCAGAACAGTTATCAAAAACCGCATGTACAAGGCGTGTGTCCAATCTCAGGATCCAATTTTAAGAAATATATTTCATCTTTTTATATGAAATACAAAAGTCTTTCTTTCTATCATTGAAGATTCTAATTTATCTGGGTAAAATGAATTCTAAATGATATTGATAGTGGTAACTCTTATGTAAATCTATTTCAGACCAGTGGTTGAATGCTAATTTGAACCATAATGAAAAGCAAATCCTCTAAGTTCTCTCTCTCATTATTTAATACAAATTGATGTTACAACATGACCAGTAAAGAAAAAAAATCTTTCTCTAATATTTCCATTTGCTAGTTTCACACATTTAATTACAGACATGGGAGCTGTCAATTTTGTTGCTTTTATTAGACACAGCTTTAGGACAGCATCACTATCTCCAGGTCAATATGTGATATAAAACATGGGAACTTTTACAAGTGGATTATCAAGTAAGGGGAAACATTTGGATAATCAGAGACTGACATACATATTCAGGTGAATCCTTAGAGGTTAAGAGGGAATCAGTGATGAAGAATGAAGATCTTGTTTGACTCTAGGAGGTTATCGGTGCTTTGGGGAAAAGGGAAGACTGTTTACTTTCTCTGTAACATTCCCCCCAAGCCAACTTACTTCCTGGAGTGATGTTAGGTATATGTGAATTGGACAGCATTTCAATTCGATTGCATGTTTTCAGAATATAATTTTAAGCAGGTTGACACTATGCTGGAGAGGGTATTACAAATTAATAACTAGAGAAAGGGTTAAAGGCACAAATCTGACCATGGAGAAGAAGGTCAACCAGAGTAATAAAATTAGACCCACATGAGTGGGCAAAATAATGATATGGGAGTATCTTGATTTACAACATGAAAAACATGTCATTTTTCTCTCGTGGATAATAAAACCCCATTCTCTGTCTTAATGGGAGTTTGAGACCCGAGGCATGCATGGCAAAGAATCTCCCCTCACTGAGAAATTCAAGTCTCCCTAGAAATTACCTGCAGTAGATCAGTCAGCACAGCAGAGCTCATGTACATCTAACACAGAGCAAGTGATGGGTCAGCCTAGGAGTCAACAGTGTTTTCTCAGAAAATAAATCATAAAGGAGCCAAGAAAACAAAAAGGCTGGGGTTGCAAAAGTTCAGGAGAGGTGGTCAACATCCAGTAAAGAAACTTCCCTTACCCAGATGAAATAACTTTTGATGCAGTGACATGATACAGATGGCAACTGCGAAATGGATGTTTTAGTCCTCAGCCTAAATAGGCTGAGACTTAAAGATCATAATGTAAGCTGAAGGGCAACTAGGCCAAGACAAGGCAAACAGAATAGAATCAGATGAGGTTAAGAGAGGAAACTCACAGTTCTATCTACAGTGATAGGGGTTCATTATCCACAGTAGGAAAGAGGGCCCGGAGGCAGAAGATACTCACAGATCTTTATTCACCAATACTCCTTACCCACCCTTCCAAAGAGGATCCTGCTATATAGCTCAGCCTGGTTCAGAGATCTTTTTCTGGGTGTCAGACCCACAGGTTTCACAATGCTGAACACAAATGATTGAGGACAGAGCCCAAGGAAGAACAGACTCTTCAGAACAAGGCATGGAGCAAATTGATTAGGAATCTTTTCTATCAGGTTCACTGTTTTGCTTCAAACACTTGTAAGAGCGTTTGACACATGATAGCTACTTGAATCTGTGGGGTCAATGGGTAACTGAATGAACAAGCAGAGGATGGAGGGTGTGTCTTCCTTAGTGCAATCCTTTCCTCAGCAATAGCTGGAGTAAAAGTACCCAAGACTGTTCTAGCATTGGGCATACATGTGCGGGCTCTCTGGCTTCTCCTGAATCAGCCTTTCCTTACTACTAAGAGAGTGAGCTCCAAATAGAGTTAGGAATGAAAGGAATAACCCAAGTTCTAATTGGTTCCAGGACCTAAATTAGACTAAGACCAACCCAAGCAAAAGGCATTCTCCTGGCCTCCCTGGTGGTGCAGCGGGTTGAGCGCAGCACTGTGAAGCTATCCACAGCCTCTGCAGTGCAGGTTCAATCCCGGCAGGCGATCGAGAATCCCACATGGCACAGCAGACCTCTCCTGTCATGCCCGCTGCTCCCCTCAGCAGTGTATTTCGGTCCTTCTGCCTGCTCTGCTCCCCGCTCTGTTTCTGGCGAATCCTCTCACCCTCCCGTACCTCTGGCCTATACCCCAGCTCTTGTATAAAAATAAATAAATCTTTATCTTTAAAAAAACAAACAAAAAAAAAACAAAACAAAAGGCATTCTCCTGATCCGGAGAAGCATGTTAGCGGATGGGGCCCGGATCCCAGTCAAAGGACCGCAGTGTGACCGAGGGCCCTTAGAGTGACAAGGATGAAGATTGAGGGCAGAAATGGAAGATTTTGATTGCGCTTCATAGTTCCATTCATGTTTTTAAACATAATATATGGGATTTATGTAAAACATGCTGGATTGTAAGAATATGTTCTGCTCTCAGCATATCAAAGATAAATAATATTGGATTATTTCATACATTTGAAAATTACTTTTCCCACTTTTTCTCAATCTTCATAGTCAATGGAAAATAGACCACAAGGCAAAACAACAGAATAAAGAAAGGGAAAAAAGGACACTCCATAGGTGTCTCCAGGGAAGTTTCTTGGGTCATGAGTCAGAAAGAAAAGATTAAGACAATCTTAGATCATGGCTTCCGGGTGACTATTTCTCTCCCAGGTCCACAGAGAGACAAAAGCCAAAGCAAGCACAGGGGCTGAAAGAGACATTAACCACTGGTGAGTAACTCTCTCCAAATAAATGGGTGATGGAAAATGTTCTAGAATCTCTTATTGTGAAGGGATATTCAAAGCTACTTGTACATAACACATACAGATCTGAGGGCTTTCCAGCTGTTCCTTTTCATAAAGGGCAACACAATTTTTACTTTAGGGTTTTAAGCAGCTTGTGCCTGATGCCATAAAGACCTGAATGCAAACTGCTCCTCTGAGGAAGAGAAATATGTTAAAGCAGAGAGATTTTTTTCAGAACTAATGTGCTGAATGGCCCCCAGTCCTAAAAATCATACCTAACCACATTACATCTCAATGAAAATTTCCTGTCTCATCAAGGAAAGTGATCAGTAGTCTTAAGTCCTGCACAGTCTGAGTCAGAATCAGAATAGCTTACATGGGGTTTACTTAATGTATTTTCTCACTCACTGTTTTTCAATTCTTATTGGCACAAGTACCCTTAGTAACAAACAGTACACATTTACATTTGACCAGGGGTCTGCATACTACAGCCTGTGGGGAAAATCAATCTGCAGTGTGTTTTCCTATGAACTGAAAATGGTTTTTACATTTTTAAAGGGTTGTGCTAAGCGAAATAAGTCAGAAAGAGAAAGACAAATACTGGATGATTTTCACCCATATGTGGAGTACAGGGAAATACAACAAAAGAACAGATAAAAGTAAACCAAAACAAACCCTAGAAATCTGGTTGTAGAATTGAGGCTACCAGAGGGGTTGGGGGCGGGTGAGGAGCAATGCAGGAAGTGGTGCCCATGAACTCTGGTGTGGGTGTTGTGGTAACATACATCTGAAGAGGTGTGAACCTATACCTCTGAGTCTTATACAATGTTGTCAACCAACATTACTACAATAAAAAAATACAATATAAAAAAGGGTTATAAAAATAACAAAGAATATGTACCAGAAATCATATGTAATTGCAAGACTAAAATATTTATTATCTGGTTCCTCACAGAAAACATTTGTGGAATCCTGTGTAAGAACATTGCTTATTTTCTTACATTGAAAGTTACAAACAATGAAATAAGGAGAAGCCAGCATGACAATTCAGGTTTGCCTGAAGATTTAAAAGATTCAATGAAACGACACAATTTGTAACCCAGGAGGGAAACTTTAAGGATACCTATAAATGATAAAAATAACTTTTTTGTCCCATAACATTTTATTAAACAGTTGTTACATTTAAATCATTGACTAATACGTGATCAGAACTCATTTCCTCATGTGGTAAACACAACGGAAAAATCATTCAATAATAGGGCCAATGTGAGAAAAATCCCAAATTATCACTGATTCCAGTGACTATAGCACCATTTACTGTGCCCTTGTGAGATTAAGTGCTTCTCATACAACATCTCATTGACTATTCAAAATAACACCATGATTCCTTTTGAACTAGTGTTTTTGAACTTTGTGGGTAGATGCTTAGGAGTGGAATTATAGGGTTGAACGGCAGACCTACATTTGATGTTTTGAGACCCTCCATACTGCTTTCCATAAAAGCTGGGAGTTCCTACTGCCACCGGCAGTGTAGGAGGGTCCCTTTTTCTCCACATCCTTGCCAGCACTTACTATTTCTGGGCATTTCTATAAGGGCCATTCTCATAGGTTTGAAATGGTATCTCATTGTGGTCTTGATTTGCATTTCCCTAATGATAAGTGATGGTAAACATTTTTTCATGTGCCTGCTTGCAGTCTGTGTGTCTTCACAGGAGAAGTCTCCTGTTTTTTCTGCCCATTTTTGCTCACCCATGTTTACTACAGCACTATTAACTATAGCTAAACAGTGGAAACAACCTACGTGCCACCAAACAGAGGAGTGGATGAAGATGTGGTATATATACAAAATGGAATATTACTCAGCAATCAAAAAGGATAGTCATGCCATTTGCAGCAACATGGATGGAGATAGAAGGGATAATGCTAAATAAACAGAAGGAGAAAGATAACTACCAGATGGTGTCACTAATATGCTAATTATAAAGTAACTAAATTAAGAGTAATATAAAGACAAACTTACAAACAAATCCTTGAAAGCTGACTACAAAACTGAAGCACCAAGGTGGGAAAGGGGTGGAGGAGGGGTAATGACAAAGAGGGAAGGAAGCACAATGGATTATTGTGGAGGACCATGGATGAGTTGGTTGTGGGTACACTATGGTGGTAATCCAAGTGGGGTATACAAATATTACTTTGATTAAAAATGAAACCAAAATAACTCCATGAGGTTGACAGAATTCTACTCATTTGATAGCTGAAATTACAGAGGCTCCACAGGGTAATAGTGTGTCCAAAGCTTCATGGATAGTAACTATGGAATAAGGATTTATGCTGAATTCTAGCAGATAGCAATAATGAACATGTAACTTTACACTATACTACTTCCCTTAAAAGAGAGACTTTATACTTTCCTTTTTCACTTTATTTATTTTTTTACTAATATTGCACAACTTAGCAAGTGGGAAGTCATAACATTCCCAGTTATGTGAAATCTGACCAACTCAGCATTCTCAGCTTCTTTGCTTTGTACACAGGGGCACCAGTCATCCTGTTCAAAACACAAAAGTATCCTTTTTGAAGGTTTAAGAAGCTATAAAAAGAAAGCATCTCTTGTCTTTTCTTTGTGATTTAAAATGCTGAGGTTAGGGTTTCTTATTTTCATGTGAGGCTATTTAAAGGGAGAACCTTTGAATGATGATAATTTTAGTTGAGTGTGTTATGTTGCATTCCTTATTTTCACTTAAGCAGGGTAGCCTTCCAAGAGGTATTATAAAAAGGTGTAACCCCACAGGCACCACATTGCCTCTTTCTTCTTTTTCCTCTCCCTGTCCTTTCTTTCCGGTTCTGCTTCCACTTGATGTCTCCACTGCTGCTACTATGTACAGGAGAAAGAAATTAGCAAATACCCTTTCAGTTAGAACAAAAGGGAGTGAGCTGGTGGCATCTTTTTGTTTGCAACCTCTAACAGCTCCATCCTAACACTGCCCTCAATCATGGCCTGTGTCTCCAGCTGCTAAGGGAGCATTTGTACAAGGAAGCTGTGTGGTCACATCCAAAAATAACAACTGTAAGCTGGACTTAACTTTCTTAAGAATTCAGTTATTTATCTAGACCTGGTGCTGTCCACAAAAGCATGATTTCCCAGATAGCATTTCATAATAATGCTTCATTTCTCTTTGTCTTTTGATGTCCATCCAATCACCAGGTCACAGGGAACCCTGCTGGCTAGTATACCCCACATTTCCCTTCTCTTTTAAAACTTGCCAGTTTATCGCCTGACACCTGGATTATGTCTGGGAATGTTTAATTTGTTTCCCTGCCCTGACAGTCTTCTCCTTTATACCTTCTTATAGCATATAAACCTCTCAAAATGTGGAGGTATAAAGCAACAACCATCATTTGTCCAAAATTCTGGAGGGTGGTTAGGATTGAATTCATCAGCTTGTCTCTATTTCAAAAGTGTTGGCAAAAGTGACCTCACCTGGCACTGAAGGAGTTGAGTTGACCTGACTGACATGTCTGGTGGTTCTGCTGGGACAGTCGGACTACCTTTTCCCATGTTCTTGCACCCAGGTTCTCTGTCTAACTGGCCTTTGTCTTTATAGGATCAGGGAAGTTGGACATTTTTTTTACAGGGTAGTTCAGGATTTCAGGACAGTCAAAGTGAAAACTGATCTCTCTTAGGGCTCAGGCACAGAAGCAGTGATGTGTCACTGTTGCCTCATTCTGGTCAAAGCAATCCACTCATCTAGCTCAGATTCAAGGGGCAGGGATAGACATCACCTCTTGATGGTAGAAAGTGATAAAATGACATTGCAAAAGTGCCTGTAGGGTAGGAGGGCATTTTGTGTGACCCTCACAATGAGATACAATCATTCTAGCACTCATATTTCTACATCAACAGATTCGCCCTACTCAAAAAATAAAATGGGCAACATGAATTTTACCGTCATAAATATACTCCAAGGACAGACTGGGTGGTATAGGAATAGACCTAATCCAATTCTAAGTGTATCTTTCTAGTAGTGTTGCAAATTTCTAAATCCTCTAAAGAGGATTCGATAAATTTGGAAAAATATGAATATAACCAATCATTTATTTGCAGTGAAAATTCATTTTATATTCTAATGTTTTGCACTGCAAACCACAAAAATTTCTGAATAGTTCACCTTAGACTTGTCATCACTGGGAAAAGTGTTACCTGTGAAAGCAAACACCAATGTCTCACTTTGTGAGCTCAATTTCTTATCAAATCAGAGTTCTCACTTCTTTCGTCAGACTATACATTCTGGCTGGTGTCATCTTGTCTCCAAAAGTTATTGCTGTGTAACTGCTTCATTTATCAGTCCTACTCCATTCCTCACTTCTGCCACCTCTTCTCACCCACTAGATGAGTTTGTTCCTATTTCACAAGGACAACCAGGGATTAGTCTTGAATGCCTTCAACTTTTTGAGCCCTACCCATGAAGATATACCCTTTCTATCACTCCAAATAAGCTCTAGCCTTAAAAATCATAAAGTCTCTTTTATCCAAGACTCACTATCCATCCAATTATTTCCTGCGTTCCAACCTCTCTAACCTACCCAGTAATATTAATCCAGGAAGGCCTCCCTGGTAGTGCAGGGGTTAAGACTCAACCTATGAAGCTGTCTGCAGCCACTGCAGCACGGGTTCAACCCACAGTCTGGGAGATACCCACATGGCACAGCAGACCTCTCCTGACTCACCCGCTGCTCCCCTCAGCAGTGTATTTCACTAGATCTGCCTGTTCTGTTCCCTGCTCTGTCTCTGGTGAATCCTCTCACCCCCTGTACCTCTGGCCTATACCCCAGTTCTTGTATGCATAAATAAATAAATCTTGAAAAAATATTAGTCCAGGAAATAAACCCTCTCCTTCCTATATCTTCAAGCTGTCATTCTCTGAAAACTACTTTTTCCCACTCATTTCTCACCTATCTGGAGTAAAATTTGGACTCCTTCTCATGCTATAACCTCATTTGCATAAAACAAGTTCCAAAAGTAGTCTTAATATGTTATCTTTGCATAGTCATCAAAAAGCACACCCTAAAGGGCCTCCCCAGTGGCACAGCGGTTGAGCGCTGGGTTGCGAAGCTGCCCGCAGCCTCTGCAGCGCCAGTTCGATCCCCGGCTGCTCCCCGGCCACCAGAGGAGGGTCCCACATGGCGCGCAGACCTCTCCTGCCGCCTGCTGCTCCCCTCAGCAGTGTACTTCGGTCCTTCTGCCTGCTCTGCTCCCCGCTCTGGCTCTGGTGAATTCTCTCACCCTCCCGCGCTTCTGACTGTACCCAGTGCTCGTATAAATAAATAAAAATAAATCTTAAAAAAATAAAAAATAAAAAAATAAAAAAGCACACCTAAAATTTCCTCAGGACTTATTAGGAAACTGGCACTATTGTAAGAATTTTACCTACTTGACATTCACCCCTCATTACAACCTTGACATAGTTGTCTTTATATCCCCATTTTGGATGAGAAAAATGAAGTAGAGATTCCCTGTCCACAAGCAGGTGTTAACAGATGACAGAGTTTGGGTTTGATCTTGGGCAGTTCACCTCCAGAGCCCAAGCACCTCACACCAGACATCACTGACTCAGTTGTGCTATCCTGTCTACTGACACCTGGTTTCTCCCCTCACCATCTCCCTAAAACATCTCTCACAGAGGTCACTGAGGACTTGCTAAGTTGCCAATTTCAACTGACACTTGTTGGCACTCATCTAAGGTAGCTGACAAATTACTCATGAAAATGAACGCAGAAGGAAACTGAAAAGGAGGGCAGTGGGTCCCACCCCATGCTCATGTGGGATGGCAGAACACGGGAAATTCTACCCTTGTCCAGCATAGCTGAGACCAAGAAAATGAATCTTTTCTCCAACTCATCCATTCCTTACTTATTTTGGAACAAACATGGAAACACTTGAAATGTTAATCACTTTAAATCATAAACTTATAAATAAAGGTAAGTACTCAATTGTACTTGCAATTAACCCCATACATGGAATTCTTCCCTTGATAAATATCAAGTTTATTGGAACCATTGAATATTCTTATTCACACACATGGGCCTGGCAAGCACTTTGGCTGCTAGAAGCACTTTATAAAGCTCCATTTATCACCAATGGATCCATGGTGTTGGAATACACAATTATCAGAAAATGTCTCCATTGTTAAAAAAAAAAAAACCCTCAGTCTTAATGAAATTAAAAATGTAACTTAGATGTCATATAAATGTTTGGAAAAATAAAATGACAATGAAAAATAGTGAAATTCTGAAAAATTTCAGAAATGAGACTGAAATGGTTGGTTGGTAGAGGAGGTTATTAGACATCTGGTGGTGTAGTGGCTGAGGTGAGAAAGTATACATACTGCTGGACCCTATACGGTGCTGCCTCAATATAAATGAAAAGAAAAAAGAATGAAATGGGGCCAAAGATTGAAGAATGTGAAACAAATGGGATACAGTTCATTCTTTTACATTTGAATACTTTTTAAATTCTAATTAATCAACAAATGTTTGCTGAATTCCAAGCACACATATGTTGCCATGCTATGTGTAGAGAGACTGATTTGAGAGGAAACAGGATCCTTCTATGTTTGGCTTTAAATGTTGCTGGTCCATTTATCTGCAAACTGAAAGAGCATCTAGTCATTCAGAGTCATAGGGTGATTGTCAATGATGGGAAGCTAGGTCACCACCCATAGGAATCCCACTTTGAATGAGCTTTTAGTTTACTGGGGGGAAGAGACAAGAACAACATAAATAATAAGATGAAGTAGACAAAATATTTTAAACACCTAGACTAGCAATAAGCATATGGTAAGCCTCTGATAAACATGTTAATCAGTAAATGTTATAACATAAGCTCATGTCAAATGGGTATTTCATGAAGACGGTATCTGAACTGGTCCTGAAAAAGTTTCAGTGCATCGACAAGGATGGTGAAAGATGTTCCAGAGATACAAAATAAGGGGCAGTTGCTATTGTCAAGACTGGGAAATAAGAAGGGAGGTTTACCAAGGAATTAGGATTTTTACTGATAAGTATTAAAGAACAAGAAATATTATTGAGGAACATAGGACTTAGATATTTAAGTCGAATTGGCGATAATGTATTAACAGAGTGGAGGGGTAAGATCTTGAGAATGATAGAGGCAAACTGATGTTTGTCTTTGTGTCAACAATCTGAACAAAGTCTGACTACCAGTAAGTATAGGGAACATCTGTCATGTGCTTTTAGTATCCAGCCTCTGTTTTTGGTAAAAGCATTTGAGCAACACAACCCTTGCCCCAAACTCAGTCCATTTTGTGTGGAGCTGGTCCCAGTGACCCAGGTACAAGGCTGGCCTTAATGTTGGGTTCTTGACATGGAAATTTGACCCCATTTGGACTGAAGAGATTAAGGACTGAATTTTTGTCTAAACTCTTAGGGAAGTAAAACCCTTGATATTTTTTTTTCCTCTTGGATTTGGGAAAGCCTGAGGGAAACAACACAAGAGACAACACAAGACAAAGTGTATTTCATGCCTGTGATGTAATGACTGTCTTGGTTGCTTAGGCCATTTTCAGCTGGAATTTTCTCCTAACTAGCAAATGAAAAGGATCTTGAGTGATACTATTGAACTTTTTTTAAATGAAAAAACATAAGAATAAGAGATTGCTTTTATATGCAGAAATAGAATAGATCTAGTGGGAGAATACAGTGGTGTTTGTTAAGTCAAAATATTATATCATAATACCTAAAACCATAAAATGCATAAAAGAATACACAGGTGACACACTGCTAGACATTAAAAGCAGAGATGTATTTGGGGACATTTTTCCAGTGGTAAAGGAAAAAAATAAAAAAATAAACCAATGGAACTTTATCAGACTAAAAGGTTTTGTATCTCAAAAGAAACTAGCACAAAAACAAAAAGGCAACCTATGGACTGGGAGATGATATCTGCATTTCACACATTTAATATGGGTTTAATTTCCAAAATATATGTAAAGAACACACACAATTCAACAACACAAAGACAAACAACCCAGTCAACAAATGAGCAAAAGCCCCAAATAAACAATTCTTCAAAAAAGACATTCAGATGAAAAAATGTTCAAAGTCACTGATTATGAGTGAAATGCAAATTGAAGCCACAATGAGATTATCACCTCACCCCTCAGAGAATGGCTTATATCAAAAAGAGTGAAATTAAATTCCGGGGAGAATGTGAGGGAATAGGAACTCTCATCCACTGTTGGTGGGAATGTAATCTGGTGGAACCTCTATGGAAAACATTATGGAAATTCCTTGAAACAATAAAAATGGAAATACCATATGATCCAGCAGTACTCTGCTAGATATTTTCCCAAAGAATATGAAAACACCAACATGAAAAGATTTACATATTCCTATGTTCACAGCACATTATTTACAATAACTAAGATATGGATCCAACCTAAATGTCCATCAATAGAAAACTGGGTAAAGGAATGATAGAATATATAGTCAGTGGAAAACCACTCAGCTATTTAAAAAGATGAAATGGTGCCTTGGGGACAATATGGATGGATGTGAGGTGAAATAAGTCAGAAAGTGAAAGATGGTTACTGGTTGGTGCCATTCACTTTCGGAATACAAATAATCGGGAAAACATAATACCCAGACTCTATGAATAATATAGTGGTTATCAGAGGAGATGGGTAAGGGGGAGGTGGGGACAGAAGAAGGAAGGTGATGGGGCTTTGGTGGGGGGGGGGTGAGACATGCTCCCATGTGGAGGTGTGAAGGTGTATTCCCCAAATCATACACCCTATAAACAGGTGACTAATCAATAAAACTTTTTTTAAAAAACGTATTATATCATTTCACATCCTTAAATTTATTTTATTATTTTTTATTTTTAAAGCTTTTAAAAAAAAGATTTTATTTATTTATGCATACGAGAAGTGGCGTACAGATCAGAGGGGTGTGTGTGGGGTGGGGGTGAGAGGATTCACCAGAGATAGAGTGGGGAACTGAACAGGCAGACTGACTGAAATACACTGCTGAGGGGAGCAGTGGGTGAGAGAGGAGAGGTCTGCTGCACCATGTGAGTAGCTCCCTAGCTGGGGATCTCACTTGTGCTACAGTGGCTGCTGATAGCTTCAACCCCTTGTGGGACCAGGGAGGCCCTTATATCCTTAAATTTAAATAGTTAGTTTCACTTGGAATCTCTTTCACTCATGAGTTGTAATTCATTTCTACCCAGTGATATTACCACCTATATTTCCATCCAGTCACAGAGATTCACAGTACTAGGTAGACAGCAGCAATGCAATTTATCCTTTTAATTAATTTATTGCAGAACCTAGACTGTAAGAGGATACTGTTTTATAAAAAGAAAAGTCTAGTTACAAGCAGAAAAGTGTACTGGAAATACCGCTTAGTATCCCCCAAATAATCTCCACTGGGCAAATGCTAAGGAACAAGCAGGGCCATTTTCATTTGTGCTCATCTGAAGCAATTGCTACATTAGCACAAAAAAAGAAACATGCAAAACTTTTTTCATTCTAGGAGCCTACTCCAAACCAGTCACAGCCACTCAGTATTCCCACGGTTGCATTATATTGCCAAGGCTTTGGCTGTTTTGAAATAAAGTAACTGCTTTTCTCTGCCTCACCTATCATTAAATTGGTGGGCTTTATACATCATTCATAAGCCTCCTGGTGTTATTTATTGTGAATCTCTCTGGCTCAAGTCACATTTGATCAACATACTGAGAAACAAGTGTTCCAGCCACTAAACAAAATTTTTATAAGAAGAGAAATGATTTGAAACATGGTCTGGATTCAGCTTACCTTAATACAGTTAACTGGATTAGCTGCCAGGGATATGTCTCTTTGTGAATTATTTGATAAATTTGTGATTTTATTTTCTCCAGGGTTCTGAACTGAACTCATTCAGTACAGAGTACCTCCTCCATGCAAGACAGGTGCTAGGTCCTGGGGCAATCTGATGTTTGTATTATTAGATATCATCCCTCAAATCCGTAAGGAAGTCACAAAAATGTTAATGATGAGCATGTGGATGAAGGAGGAAGCAGGAGGTATGTTGTGTCAGAGTAGCAATAAATAGTTCTGGAAAAAGAAGTCTTTCAACATTCGTCTTTTATTAGGGGAAAAAACATTATTTGCCTAGCCCCTGGGCTAAATCACTGTAATACAAAACCAGAGGGATTTAAAAGAAATCAGAGGCAATGTCTCCTGTATAAATTACATCCTTGTACTACCCAGCTAATAATACTGTAATAATCAATCGGTTTCCCTTTGCAAGACTTTACCTTTTATACTAAGGTAGAAATCCCAAGTGATTCCCCCTCAGTAGACAGTCATCAATAACTTATTTTTTCATCTTTGATGCCAGAGAATCTTCCTCCCTTGCTCTTCACCTCCCTCCTTTCTTTCTTCTCTTTTCTCTATTTTATAAATATTTATTCAAAACCACTAAAAAGCTAAGGAGGAATTGACATGGTTTTTGCTATTGTCAATATATTGATTAGAAGTTCCTTCTAATGATTAAATACATTGACCTATGTGCTCTGAAGCTGGAATTCCATGATTCACAACCTTTGTTGGGGCGGTAAGAGTAAAGCCTCAAGAATTACAAGCAAAGACAAAATCTTTTGGTATAAAACGAGTAAATGACAGGAACATTACGGGGGGTAGGGGGAAGGCTGTTACCTTCAGAGTTTACCTCAGTTCATTAAGTGTAGGCCTGGTGTATTAAAAAATGAACTAATAATTTGGAGCCAGTCTCCTTCAGGATATTCAAAACCAAAAAATACAACACTGTTCTTTTGCAGGATATTCTTTTGTGAGATTCAAGGCTAAAGGATTTTTGTTATTTACTGTATTTTATATATATATCTATTATAAATATAGATATATACATACATATATATTCATATTTCTTCTCTGCCCTAGGGATTTGGGAATAGATCCCCCCCATAAAGCTTATTTACCCCACTCATATAAAGCATATAAAGACTTAAAGCCTATAGTGTAGGCTATAAACTATACTGTTGCAACATGTTAAAGAAAATGAATCCTTCTAAGTTATCTGAAAAGATCTTATTCCTAGCACCAACATAAACCCACCTCCCCCAGTGCCCCCCCACCCTGCCCAAATAAGAATGGGAAGTTTTAAGATTATGGAAAACTATCTGCCTCTTTTGTTTATTTATTTGGTTTCTCTTTGGGTTAAATTTGATCATCTACATGTCAATTTTCTAAATCCTTGATACTTTTCAGGCCTTAAAATCTTATATTTGAACAATACCACTACTTTAGCAAAGTTCCAACAAAAAAAAAATAAACCTTTACCACAGATATTAATCTCCACAGTCAAGCAGTTTTTAGATCCTAATTATTGTTAAAGGTGAAAAAACATGGTAACACTAAAATGAAATTTAAATGCTAAGCCTAATACATTTTACCAAATTCTCTTCAAATGTATGCAATAATTTTATATCCTTGTAATCAGAATTTTCACTGAGCCCTGAATCATAAAATTTTACATGTTACAAATTAGACTTCACGTACATAAATTCATTTTTTAGATTTTTTTAAATGAATAAAAGAATCTTAATTGTTGAGTACTTGAGTTATTTTTAAATGTTCACAAATATTTAAAATTTTGCAAGGAACATCTTAGCTTTTT
Source organism: Talpa occidentalis (assembly GCF_014898055.3). Taxonomy (NCBI): domain Eukaryota; kingdom Metazoa; phylum Chordata; class Mammalia; order Eulipotyphla; family Talpidae; genus Talpa; species Talpa occidentalis. Next base: position 48,965,405 of record NW_023605305.1, read on the forward strand.
TAATTCTTCTTAATGATTCCCTTAGGCTAATCTCAGAAGATTAAATATAGTATCAAAGGAGATGGGCAATTTTATGTATTGCCAAGATCCCTTTCAATGCAATTACATTGCTACTGTTAGGATATGAGTCCAGCAGATTCACCAATATTGTACTAGCAGTGACCATTGCACTTTAAAAATGATTTCTAATTTGATAGATGTAAAGTGCTAACTGCTCATGGCTTTAATCTCTAGAATTCTATGTGTTGCTCTTTCAACCCCGGGGAGCTTTGTGCAGGATTCTCCTTGGCACCGTGTGTGAAGTGGTAGTCAGAAAAAGCAGATATATAAATAAAATGAGTCACTCCAGAGCAATTTCAGTCCATTGAGACACTGCTCCTCTTCTAAATAAAAGATGATCTAGGGAGTTGATACGAGTGTTATCCCCTTATATCTGAGACTGTGTCATCATCACAATGATTTACCCCAACTATTTGAATCTGAAGGTCAGTTTTTCTGAAGACTAACAATATTCAACCTAGATTTATTTGATATTAGGGCTATTGCACACCGTGACAGGGAGAAATGTTTGTTATGACACAATTTATTTTTATATGAGCATCCTTTATACCAAGAGTCATAAAATATTTTACAGTGATACATAAGCTAATGGTCCTTGCAGAATGCTGATTTTTCAGTGTTTATTTAACTTGTGATTGTGATGAAAAATTGGTTGTTTTATTCTCTGGCAGGTAACAGTGGATTTTCCAACAACTATGTTCAAGAAAATAATCCCAGTGGCTTAGACAGACCATAGATATGAAACATCATGATTTACCCTCTCCCAGAGCCTCACAGACTAGGAAAGGGCAACACTGTGGAGAAAACAAGGGCAAGGAAAAGAATTAGGAAGGAGAATCAACAATAGTCCACATCAACAGGAAAAATCTGTCAACCAGAAAGAATCTGTCTTCCTAAAAGAAGCAAAAAACACTCTCCAGTCTTTTCCCACTAAGTTTGCAACTCCTCAGCTGCTCTCAGTGCATGGTAGATATGGCATTTAAATGATAAAGTAAGACAATTTGAAGTTCACCATATCAAATACAGCAACAGCTCCCCAAGGCACCAGAAAGAAGAATCAGGGGCTGTACTGTTGGATGCTTTAGACCTGTAGTAGTATTTTCATAAATTAAATTTATAACTGGCTGGCTTACTTTCTTGTACTTTTTCATTGAAGTCAAAACATCATAACTCCCCATTGAGATGATACTGACAGTTTTCAGATAGACTTCCTGGCTTTCTCTTTTCTTTCAGCCCCAGTTCCTCATCTTAGTGCAGAAACTCTGGGAAATGCTTGCTTCCAAGGGAATAGAAAGGAGCTAGGGTTCTTCGAAAACCACATAGAAATGACTCAGTAGGTCAACAGTAAAACCTTTTATTCTCCAAGGACACAAGTTCAAAATCTAGAATCAGGAGGAAGTGTCACTGGATGGTAGGGCAAACAGCTCAATATCTAAAATGCAGAAAATTCAATGTTTGATTTTGTTATTCACTTGAGGGTTCTCCAAGTCCATTGCTGATACACAGTTCATTTATTCTTCCTCCTTCTCCCTCAAATTCCAGTCTCTTTTCTTTCATCACTGGAAGGAAAGGAAATGAATCCCAATCTCAATAGTTCTACAACTTATAAAATGCCTAATTTAAAAAAAAAAGTATGATCTTATCAAAGCTTCAAACTTTTTTTTTTTTAAATTATGCATTTGGCAAATGAGCTGTTTGGCGAAAATGAAGAAGGTTTTGGGAGAGAGTGGAAAGAATGTTTCTGAGTTAGAGGAGATTGTGTTTAAATCTTCATTCTGAAACCAGCTGTACACCCCTAGCTGAGTTACTTCTCCCCTTTAACCCTGAGTTTCTCTGTCTATAAAATGGAATTAAGAGCTACCTCAAAAGCGAATGGGATAATTAAATAAGGTGATGACTTAAAGATTAGAATATGATGTCTGTCCAGTGCAACACCTGGCATACAGCAAGTAGTAAATAAATGGCACTGATGCTGCCACTGTTGTTGCCAGGGGTTTTAATTAATACCTTATTCTATTTCATTCTTGCCTGAGAATATATGGAAACACTCAACAAAGTGGAAGTTGGTGGCAAATTTGTTAGCAAGGTGGTGAGCTCTCTTATTTTTCTCCTCGGCCACTTAGCACAAAACCTAGTGAACCAAGTAATTAACAATGAAGGCAATGACCGCTTTGTGGGGCACAATCTGCATCACCCATAATGATAAATATTTAGTGAACTTTTCAAGCACCATTGCATAGAGATAAAACATATTTGTAGGAGCCAGAGGTTATGGTTTTAAATACCTTTCCATATTGATTAATAAGATGGTTTACTGGAAACATATATACAAATAAATAAGCCACTGAAATTATTTCAACTGTGTATGGCAGAAAATTAACTAAGGTATAAATCAGGGGGAAAGTTTAGTGTTAAAATGGTAGTCAGCCTGGGTATACAAAGTCAAAGGAATGATTAAGGAAGGTGCAGGAAGGGTATAGAGAAACCAAGGTGGGTAGTTCTGAGGCTATCTCCCCAGGCTTGTTAACAGTGCAGGGTTAGAGGAATAAGAAGAGAGAGTGCAATGCCTAGAATACAGAAAGTGAAACAAATGTGTGGAAAGGAAACAGGAATGGAGCTATGATTTTCAGAAGAGCAATAGAGCCAGTCTTGTGTGCTCTTGCAAAGAGGCTGGAAGAATAAGTACTCCAGCCTCCTACTCCTCCATCCCTCCGTCTGTTCTCTGGAGAGTGCTCCCACTAGTAAACTCAGTCAGAGGCCAGAGAACAAGAGAGCATTTGGCTATAATCTATATAACACAATATCCTTGGGCAGAAAGCAAGGAGAATGGTAGAGTAGACATTGGATGGCAAATGGAGGATCATCAATCTACCCTAGACCTGGGTAAGATGAAACCAAGTTCAAAAGTGGGAACATCTGGACCAGATGATCATCTGGAGTAGGGATGGTATTTTGCTTACTTTTTTCACCCTCTAGCCCCAAATCGCCTAACTCAGAGGAAGCACTCAACAAATACTTGTTTTAGGAAGAGTAGTACTGTGAAGCTGCTCACTTCAGTATTCAATTTTTTAAGAACTAAATCAATCAAAGGCTTGTCTCTGTAGAGTCATAGAGAAATATGAAAATAGACAAAGTGACAAAAGTTTGGCATGTGAAGCCAGAACTGTCTTATCTCCAATGAGCTGTGCAAGGCAGCTATGCACATGAGTGCATTCCACAGCAAAGTTTGGCTCCCTTGCCACAAGTTAAAGTTTAAATCCTAGAGTAATGCTATTGAATGATATAAACTGAACCCCCACAATTTACCTAAAGCAATAACACTTTCAGATTACAATTTGGAGGAACACATTTAAAGCAGAATACAAAATGAAGTAATTCTGCAAATTCCAAAGCTGAGCTTCCATGATTAATTTCTATAAGCTTTCTATGTGTTTTCCTATTAAAATTCTTTGTAGTGTTTTTATTTTTGATCAGATGATGTTAAAATAATTGAACTGAGATTAAACTTCCTAACAGCTGGCCATAATTTTAAGAAAAGCTGACTAAATGTAAAACTCTAGGAAGAGTTTAAGCAGAACAAGTTTTATTTGATCACAGGTCACATGTGGGGATGTCATTTAGGGCAATGGGTTATCAGCAGTAAACAATATATTTTACATAGCCACCTAGAACTAAGATATAGCAAGCTAGCTAGCTAGCTAGATTGATAGTCACAATATAAAATGTTATGCTTAGCGTAACCAGTGGTCAAACATTTTGAAATAGACTACCCTAAATGCCAACATGGCATTTGTCTTGATTTAAAACATGCCTTAGTGTATGATGTCCAGTAAGTGCTATTCACACCGATGTATTCTCCATTTATGGCTAATTGGACTGCTTGTCTATGTGTCATGAATGCATGCTGATAAGCTGTATTCTTTTCTAGTCTGTGTCTTTTTCAAAAGATGCTGATTGCCACCCATCAAATTAATTTTAAGAGGACTACAATGATAAAAGGTTTGACTTGGCTTAACTGATAGACAAGGGCCTGTTGTAGAAAATAAGAAAGCAGGGTCTCCCCTGGTGGTGCAGGCGGTTGAGCGCCATGCTATGAAGCTGTCCACAGTCTCTGCAGCGCCGGTTCAATCCCAGCTGGCCAATGAGGGTCCCACATGGCGCTGCAGACCTCTCCTGTTGTGCCCGCTGCTCCCCTCAGCAGTGTATTTCGTCAGTCTGCCTGTTCTGTTCCCCACTCTGTCTCTGGTGAATCCTCTCACCCTTCCGTGCATCTGGCCTGTACCCCAGTTCTTGTAGATATAAATAAATAAATCTTTTTTTTTAAAAAAAAGAAGGGCCTCCCCGGTGGCGCAGCAGTTGAGCACTGGATTTCGAAGCTGCCCTCAGCCTCTGCAGCCCCGGTTCAATCCCCGGCCACCAGGCAAGGGTCCCACAAGGTGTGCAGACCTCTCCTGCCACCTGCTGCTCCCCTCGGCAGTATACTTCGTCAGTCTGCCTGTTCTCTTCTCCCCTCTGACTCTGGTGAATTCTCTTACTTTCCCGTGCTTCTGACTGTACCCAGTGCTTGTATAAATAAACAAATAAATAAATAAATAAATAAATCTTTTAAAAAAAGAAAAGAAAAGAAGAAAGCACAAGGCAACCTCAAAAAGAAACACTGGGCATTGAAGAAATCTAGGAGAAAAACAATGGCTCAATTTGACCAATGCAGATGGCTGAGCCTATTATATACTGAGTTAGGAGACAGAGCAGGAAACAGCCTATTCATTTACTCACACATCTTTCTTTTTTCCCTTTCATTTTTTCCCACTTATTTATTTATTGAACTTTTTTTATTTTATACATTTTTTACATCATTTTTCATTTTTGCATAATGTATGCATTTTCACTTGGTTATAGTCCCCATACAATTTCCACCTCCCTTGTTTTGATCCTACTCCCTCCCATCCCCGTAGTTTGTCTCTGGTTTATGGTTGCTTGTTGATTTTGATTTTTACTTTATTATAATTAGACTTTCACCTGGTCCCTTATTTTAGGTTTTCTAAATTCCGGCTATGAGTGAGACCATCCAGTTTTTTTCTTTTTCTTTCTGGCTTATTTCGCTGAGCATGATCCCTTCTAGTTCCACCCATGTTGCTGCAGATTGCATGAGTTTATCTTTTTTTGATTGCTAAGTAATATTCCATTGTGTATATATACCACATCTTCTTGATCCAGTCATCTATTCTTGGGCATTTGGGTTGTTTCCATAGCTTAGTTATTGTAAATAGTGCTGCAATAAAGATAGGGGTGCAGGTGCCCTTTTGAATTAATGATTCTGTGTTCTTTGGATAAATACCTAGGAGTGGAATTGCTGGGTCATATGGAAGCTCCATCTTTAGCAGGTTGAGGAATCTCCACACAGCTTTCCATAGTCGTTGGACCAGTTTGCACTCCCACCAGCAGTGCAAGAGAGATCCTTTTTCTCTGCATCCTCACCAACACTTGTTGTTGCTAGTTTTTTTAATATGTGCCATTCTCACTGGTGTAAGATTGTATCTCATTGTGGTTTTGATTTGCATTTCCCTGATTACAAGTGATGCTGAACACTTTTTCATATGTCTGTTGGCCATCTGCATTTCCTCTTTGGAGAAGTTCCTTTTTAGCTCTTCTGCCCATTTTTTGACTGGATTATTTACTTTATTTTTGTTGAGTCTCATCAGCTCTTTGTAGATTTTTGTGATCAGTCCTTTATCATTAGTGTTGTGTGCAAAATTTTCTACCAATAGATGGGGTGTCTCTTTGTTTTGGTTACTGTCTCTTTTGTTGTACAGAAGCTCTTTAATTGGATGTAGTCCCAGCTGTTTATCATTGCCTTTGCTATCACTGCTTTGGGTGAGGTGTCTTTAAAGATGTTACTGAGGTGTATGTTCACAGTTTGGGAAAATGGGGACAAGTTTGAACACAATTATTACATGTACAACAATAGCTGCTCTAGATGTACAGGTTGCCAGGTGGCCAGTCTTCTGGGAAAGTTGGGTACCCCGCCAGAGGAGGCCATTGTAAGACATGCTAGGTACCTTCAAGAAGCTGCCAATTTGCCAGTCAGTATAACATAGGTCTGAATCCTCATTCTGCCTTTTACTACTTCAGTGACCTTGAACAACCTCTGAAACTCAATTTTTCTTCTATAAAATGGAAGGGTAATAACACCCACCTCACGGGGTTGTCATATGTGAGAGGCCTAGCACAGCACCAGGAGTCCAAAATATGGCCATATTTATTATCAGTATCACCATCACCATGAAAATCATTACAGGGGTTTTCACCTCAAAACTGGTGGCAAAGACTCCTTTGCACAATGATATCTTGAATAATTAGACTTTTTTGTGATTGAATCCTTCTGAAATTGTAGTAGGAAGAGCAGACATACTTAGTGAGGCTGAGCATGGCCTGAAGTCTTGGGAGAAGGAAGAAGTGGAATAAAGACTCCAGCATGAAGCACCATTGCTCCAAAGTGAGTGTATCTTCCTAAAGTTCTAACATTGATATCTGAAGTGTCTAATTGTGCCTTTTAAAAGTATTTTGATGCTTTCAAGGCTTAAGGGTACATGATATAATTAGAGATGAAATATAAAATAAGGAGTAAGGAGCTATCGAACTCTAAAGTCTGCCACAGGCAACCACCAGGGTAGAAACTACTTCAATATAAAACACAGCTTATTAAAGTTGTACTAAGATTCATATGATAACCGATCACTTTGTGATTTGCATAGTTAGAGGAGTCTATGGAGGCTCTGAACTATCTTCAGACAGACTCATAAAGAATAATTTTATAGATGAGAAAAGAAACCAGAGTCCGATTACACAAGTCCATGACAATTTTTGATTTCCAGGATATAATTTTCACTTTCAGCTTTCATAAGTTGGATCTTTTGTACTATGATCTTCCTTCAATAAATAAGGAATTCTGCTAAAATGATCACAAACAACACTTCTACTCACCTGACTCAAACTTCAGAGAAACTTAACCCAACCATTGTAAAATTTCCTACAATTCCTTCTTTTACCATTACCAAAAATGTTTAAACAAAATTCCAAATTCTAAGTCTCTCACCTAGTTTTGAATCTAACTAAAGAAACTCAACTTTGTTATCAGACTAAATGTTTCTATTGAGGATGATTTTTGGATGTGAAGAAGAAGAAAAGTAAATGCTCTTTAAAAGGCTCCATTTCTGTGTGTTAAATCAAATATATGAAAGATAAAAGGATGTTGGTTTGGGGTGATAATCTTGTAACTGCTTAGAGCAATTGCTAATGCAAATGAAGAATAATGAAGTCAGGGCCATTTAGCAATCATTTTGATGGCAATGAAGACTCCTGGAAACCCACAGTGATGAAACCTCTCGGATGAAATAGTGAGACTTGATTCTGCAGTGTCTCATTTATTTCTGGAATCAAAGATTGGCTTGTTTCTTGACAAATGGAATCAGAATATCAATGATCAAAGGAAAAGAAATGAGAAAGGGTCTTCGTAGTGATTAGTGGGCAAAGAACTTAGCAAAATTTATCTTTGAGACTTTTCCAAGATATGTGATTTCTAATAAAATGACCAATTAGTAGCTTTCGTTTTGACTAAAGTTTCATGCTTAAAACATTATGGCACAAAGACAAACAACCCAATTAAAAATGGTCAAAAGATTTGACATATCTCCAGAAAAGATACATAAATCGCCAACTAGCACATGAAAAGATGCTCATTCTCTTTAGTCATTATGGAAATGCAAACCAAATGCATAGTGAGATGTCACTCAAACAGATTAGGAGGGCTAGATTTAAAAAAAGAAAAATTACAAGTGCTGACAAGGATAGGGAGAAATTGGAAAACTTACACTTTGCTAATGGGAATCTAAAAAGGTGCAGTCACTGTAGAAAACAATTTGGCAGTTCATAAATAAGTTAAACATAGAATCATCATATGACTCAACAATTCCATTCCTAGGTACATATCCCAAAGTATTAGAAACCAGAGTTAAAATAAAAATCTACATATGAGTTATCATAGAATCTCTATTCACAATAACCAAATGTCTATCAACTAACGAATAAATAAACAAAATGTGGTACACCCATACAATGGAACATTTTTCAGCCATGAGAAAAATGAAATACTGACACACGGTGATATATGAACTTTAAACATATCATGATAGGTGAAAGAAACCAGACACAAATTACTACATAATGTATGACTGCATTTGTGGGAAATATCCAGAATTAGCAAATTCTTAGAAAACAATTTAGTGAGTGTCAGGAGCTGGAGAAAGACTATAGGGAGTAACCACTTACTAAGTATGACTTTTCCTTTTGGATGGTGAAAATATTCTGAGAATATATAGTAGTGATGGTTGTGCAACACTGCAAAAGTGCTAAATGTCATGGGATTGTACACTTTAAAATGGATAAGCTAATAGATTTTTTATTATGTCTTGTTAATACACACACGTGTGCATGTGTACCATGGAAGTTACAGAAGCTCCATATAGAATTGAGGGAAGTGCTTAGGGACAGCGTAGTATTTGAAAATGATCTAGAGGCTCTGCATTGAAAGTGTGGTTGCTAAGCATGAACATGGGCTTCAATTAGATTGAATATTTATTTACAATGGCTGGAAGTCAGTGATTGATGGGAAATTCCATTATAAAATGATCAATGTGGGATACTATTTCTTATAGTGAACACAGAGAGTAAAACAGACTGTATTCAACAAGTTCACATTTTGTTATCTCTATTTAAGCTAGCATAGCCTATAATATCTGGCCCCATTTTACCATATTTTCTTTCTGCAATATGGAAACATAGCTAATTTTCTTCTCCATCCCCCTGGCAATTTTTATTGTTTTGTACACCACCAGGGGGCAAGCATGTTTACATACTTATAATAAGCTACTCCTCTCATCAGCCCACAATCAATTCCATTCTATCTCCCTATTTCCTGATCTATTAGATAGCAATGACTTATTGTCAAAGGACACTATTTTAATTTGTCATCCCATCTTGAAACTAAGTTTAAAAATAAGAAAATGGAAGGAACCCAATTTCTCAGAACTGATGGCTTAGAGGTTGATTCTGTACAACTTAAACAGAGGTATTTGCACTCACAGGGATATTTACCAACATGCTAGGAGGTATATAAATCTCAGAAATAGTGTGGTACGTCTTCTTGAATTGTCGATTTCACTCCATGATAAGGGATCTGAGAACATTATTTTTATATTAAAACAGATATATTATGGAGCAAGATGCAAGATCCATGTGTATTTTTAAGATTATACAAGACTTAAAAGAAATTTCTCACTAGTTTCCGGGCTCTGAAGGGGCAAGATTATTCTCTGCTGCCTCTAGAAAGATGTAAAAGCAATTTGTAAACTGCAACAGACTGCACAAAATCTGCAGCAATGTAGCAGTGGCACACTGGTAGAAAAGTATGAGGGTCCCTTCTCATGCTGCAGAGAAGTCACAATCTTACTGCAGGATTGTACTGTATTTTACAATTAGTTCATAAAGTGTTGTTACATATATAGTTTATCCCATCTTTAAAATGCCCTTGTGAGGTTGGCAGTTTATAGAAGAGTAAGGAGGCTCTGAAAATTTAAGCAATTTTCATGTATAAGGACAGAAACTGTCAGACTAAGTATCCAAGGTGACCTAAATGGCAAAGGAACTGCTGGAGTAAAGGAGGGATGGTGGATTGGTTCAAAGTCAGTGTGTAGAGAACAGTTAGCAACTGTGCTACCTCCTTCCCCCAAAATTCCCCCAGCTAAGCGGAGTCAGGGAGTTCTTTTCTAGAGTAATTAAATAAAGGGAGCAGTGGGAATTGTGAAGTGGGGGATGACACCTTGTTAACAAAACCCTAAATCCATACACTGAATGGCAATACCCTTAGCATTCTAGTCAACAAAGGATCTGAGGAAAGAATGGAAAGAGAGACTCAAGTTATCTTGCAGGTAACATACAAGCTTGCCCAGGAGCAAGCATACTGCCACCTACACTCAAATAGTATAAGCAGAGGCTGGTCAATGAAATATCTTTGATTTAGGAATTTGGGGTTCCCAGGCTGCTCTGCTGCTCAGTAGCTACATGACCTTGGGCACACCTTCTTTTCCTTATCTTCTCCGGGAGATAGAACCCCACCTTATTTCACACGGTGGATACAGAAATCCAATGATACCAAAACCAAGAAAAAAGTTTAGAAAACAAAGGTTTTATGTAACATTACTGACACTTTACATGCCAGGGATTTTCTTTTTTAAAAAATATAAATTAACAAGACTTAATTTTTATATTTTTATTGAAGTAAAATCATAATCTTTTTCCTTGAAGTACATTATAATGTATGATTACAGGTGTTTATCATTACAAATCAACATCTGTATATACTACATTAATTTCACCACTAAAAATCCAATTCTGTCCTTGCCAGGGATTTTTAAAATGCTATATGCCAGATTAGAATGACATATGAGATAATTCATTAATTGCTCCTGAGAACTTCTCCAGCTTCATTACTGTTTTGAGGAGCTTGGTCTGTCACTCACTGGACTGTGTGCCTAGCACAGGGCATTGCCCCAAAGTAGCATTAAGCAAAACTTGATTAATAAATAGGCAAACAAACGTTGCAGAAGCTACCTAGGAGAACTGAGACACACAATTAGAGCATACAGGGATTTACAATCTTCCACTGGCAGAAGAAAGGAGAGCTTGAGAAAGTGATCTAATATCCTATAGTTTAGCTCTAAGAGTATCAGTGATTCCACCTTTAAAGAGATAAATGCTAAGGATGGGTTGCCAAGCTAGTTGCTGTCAGTTGACACACTGGCAGAGAAAAATTCTGGATCTGAATACACTGAAGGTTTGTAGTTGACCAAGTTTATCATAAGCTAAAAAATAACTATTATAAAGGTACTAAATTCTTTGTTTCTGATTCTATGCAAAGTAGACAGTCAATTCACTTACCTGAAACAGTGATCTCAACCACTCTAATAAATCTATTAGATTTGTGTTGAGAAACAATTGAAAACACTATTTTCTACACTTCCACAGTTATTAAGTTGCCAAATTGCACTGATTATAGAGTCACCCAGAGAGCAAGAATAAACAGCATTTATGTGAAATATAACTCTCTTGACCTCTTTCTTGGCTAGGAGCCTGACCTCTTTATAATGCATAAGGCAAGATCAGAAGGCTGCATTCTATCATAATATCTACATTTTCAAATAATTTATTTCAAAATTAATGAAATAATTTTTACAGACCATCAGATTGTGCTTTAAAAATTCTGACAAGGTCAAGAAAGTTAAATCACAGTCTTCCTCACTCACTGCTGTCAAACTGACTGAAAATATTCTATTTTCAGGCCTTATTTTGTACAGGAATTCTTGGTGGGGGGTGAGACAGGAAAGGAGAAAGATGCTTGGGAATTAAAGGGTCATGAATTCCCTGCCTTGTACACTGCAACAGAATCTTTCAGACAGGAGCACAGTCCTTCCAATTCTAGACTAATGAACTGACAAGGCCAAGTTGGATCACACTGCTCTAACATGTCTCAAAAACTGTTTGAATGAAAGATGACAGGTCTGTCTTTAGCTTTGGTTTGGCCACTACACTAAATCTTAAAATTTAAAAGTATATCAGCAAATGTGCTAGAATAAAACTAAGTTAATTCTCTCAAGACTAGGAATGGAGACTTTGAGAAAGAAATTTTAGTAATCATAATCATGATATTATAGATGTCAAAGACCACAGAAGAAAGTTACAGAAAGCCAGTGATTTAAAGAGAAAGAAGGAAAGCTCTTAAACACAGTAGGAGACCCTTTTGATCCTCCTTGTCAGTCCTATGTGTAAACAAATGAGGACTGAAGGAGTCTTCATTTCTAATTCCCCAGGAGTGTAATGACAGAGGACTAGTCAGTTGTCTCCACTCAAAATTTTGAGTCTTAAATTTCTTTTAAGAAATACATATTTGTGTTGATGGAAAGCCAAATCAGATATCCAAAAAGGAGCAGTATCAAGATTCCCATAAAGTAGAATCCCTTACAGAGGGTCTGAGAAAAATGCCAGGCTGGGGAATCATCTAGGAATGTGTTCTTAGTTGAATGAGCAAAAAGACAAACTTAATTTTTCTCCTTGTCCACACCTGGACTCACTAAAACCTGAGATAAGGTATAAAATAGCACAGACAGATTACCTCTTAGACGTGTATAGAGTTGAACCTGCTCTGAATTATGTCATGCTAACAAAAGCAAACAATGATATGTATTTTCCAAAAGAATGAAAAAATCACAAAATTACTAATCTTAGTGTCCAGAATTTATTATATTATTTGGGAGGTATCAGATTTGCTTTTCTGTTTATATTTTGCTGGTAGAAATTACTGTGTTGGCCTCTAAGTACATATCAATTGGCAGAGGAGACAACTGGAGTAGGAGGAATAAATCAGTTTAGAATTTAGTATGTCTATAGATAAATTCCAGGTGGCAAATTTAGAGCTAACTAATCATACGATCACACATAAGATTGTACAGCTCTTTTTATGAGAAGGAGCATACAGCATGGAATAACTGAGGTTATTCTAACCCAGGACAAATTAGAGGTCCGAGGTTCTTCCCATTTAGTCACACTACTTATTCCATTTGCCTATTCATTAATATTTATCAGTACTAGTGACAACATATAAGAGGTGGCAAAAGGTACTAATAAATTGATAGGTGAGACCATCAGAAGATTGTTTAATGAAAATGCCAAAAAAGATGGAGAAAGACATTAAAAGAAGCTTAGCTCTCCAAAATATGCCCTCAGTGACCTTGGCCAAAGGAAGAACCACGTTTGATGAAGGATAATGGGATCTCTCTCAACGTGAAGTTACTCAACTTTTCACATAATGTTTCCTACTAATATATTTTTGGGTACTCTCAGGATAAGACAGTTAAATGTATAGGTTGGAGAATAAAATCCATATTCAAGTCTTGCCTTGAGCAAAATTTTCCCCCTATAGTTCCTTTCCTTGTTAGGTTAAGCAAGTAACATAATCTTTCTGAGCTTACTTTCCTTACCTGCAGACTAAAGATAATAATTGTACCTGCCTCATAGAGCTTTTTGAATGATAAAATGAGATAATGTATATAATACATGACTCAGGATCTGGCATAAAGTAAGGGTTTAACCAATGATATATATAATCATTAAAATAGTAATAATAGGCACACATATCTTTGTTCTATCATCTTTTGGGTTAAGCAAATCTATATTCACTTATATTTCTTAAGGTTTGGTATCCATGTGGCTTTTTGTTTCTCTTTTTTACTTAGTAGCTCCTGAAAAAAAAAATCTTTTATCTTGTTTTCTCCACCTGGTTACTGCCAGACAGGGATTCTCTCATGATAAAAAAAACAAGTTTAAAATTTCCATTTACTTTAAAAAGGGAGTCACAAAACTTCATCAATTATAGTCCATGGGGCTATTATGTTCCTGGGTGATTTGAAGGTAAAAATATAAAGCAGAATTTGATGAAGAACAGTAAGAGTTCATCAAATACTACTCTATATCTAGAAAAGGGAATAAAGAAAGCTGTTGTGGTATTTTGCCTTTGCTATAGTTTCTGTGTGTTCCTTGTTCTCATTATATTCCCATAGATAGCATGTCCCCATCCTGGCCCCATCATCTCTACTTGGGCTAATAACCAGTTAGTAACCCTATCTGGGCTCTTTAGCTATACTTTTTTAAAAAAAATATTTATTTATGCATAAAAGAACAGGGGTACAGGCCAGAGGTATGGGGGTGAGAGGATTCACTAGAGACAGAAAGGGGAACAGAACAGGAAGAACTACTGAAATACACTGCTGAGGGGAGCAGCGGGCAAGACAGGAGAGGTCTGCTGTGCCATGTGGGTAGCTCCCTGGCTGGGGATCAAACTCATGCTGCAGTGGCTGTGGATAGCTTCATAGGTTGCATCTTAGCCCCTTGCGGCACCAGGGAGGCCCACTTTAGGCATACTCTTAAAAAAAATTCCTTTTTTTTTTTTTTGCTACAAAGCTAACTTTTTGAAAATATAAACATCAGAGTCATAATGGCTGGATCTGACATTGAACTTTCTGATCTAGTGTCTAACTATATTTCCAGGACATCTTCTCAATATTTCCCAATGACAGGAAGTTCTATCTTTCAACACTGAACTCCTCTGACACACTCGTGTTTTCATACCTCGTGTTTTTTTGAGGCTACTAACTCTGCTTGGAAAGTCTTTTCTCAACTTTCTTCCTAAAAAGTCCAGAATATCTTTCACAAAACTAATGATATTTTTATTCTACTGAGCACATTCTAGGTGTCGGGGTCGCTCTATACATATAAGGGGCCGCTTATAACTAATTCAATTCCAATTACAACATATAAACATATGAGGTTGTATGAAGCTTTTCTTACTGTTAGTGAGATTAAATCATGTATCCAAAGTCACACCACTAATAATCAGAAGCTGCTTCTGATCAGTCAGAATTAATTTTGTCCTCTATTCTAATATAGGGGCTTGTTTATACTGCTATTTTTGTTTTACAGTCTGACATGTTATAAGCTTCTATTCTCTTTTTGGGTTATCAGTATCCAACACCATACCTTGCATTTAGTTGGTCTTAAGCTAATAATTACTAACTATTGATACATTAATCCAAATGCAAAAAACACAGCTCTGCTGTTTACAGATTTTCCTAGCATCATGGATGCTATCAGATCTTCGGTTGTTGCAAATAATGGTTTAGTGGCAACTGAGCAGAAATGAGAGTGGGTAGACGAGAGAAACAGTTTCAGAGATGGCATACTTCTCCAAAAGTACATGCTTCCACCTACAGCAATAACTAAATGCCTTACACACACCTAAATCCTGGAGAGTTACTGAAGTGTATGAGGAGAAATTGAAAACATAAAGCACAGCTTTTCAAAGTCCCAAACCTTTTTAAACAAACTGCCTTTTTCATTTCTATACATTAGGTTTTATTTTAAGTTATACCTATTAGGGAGAGTTAAGAGTCTCTTGAAACAGCTCAGTTTACTTTTGACAGTAACTCTTTTGCAAAGACTCTTTACCATATGATTTCTCCAGACCCACTTCTCCTCTTAGCTGTCAGAGGCAAACCAATGATATATGACATTTCATGTATGCATTTGGATGTTACTTATCTTGATTGAAAATTTACTGTGGAAGAACTATGTTGGCAGAGTTACTATGGAAATCTTCAGACATTTCCAAAAGTTACATCTCAGCAGCCACTTCAGCTTTCAAGAAAGGTTGTAGCAGAGTCATCAGGTCCTTATTTTAAAAGAAAAAAGTGAACCATAGAACATTTAGCCCACCATACCATCACTTTTCTGATATCCAAGTTGATATTTATTAAGCACAGAGCTACAGAGACTAAAAGAGTAAATTAACCCCACTCTCAAGAAAGCTCATTTCTAGCTGCTTGAAGATATTTTCTCAAGTAGCTCCTCCATTCCAAAATCTGGCCAGTGCTCAGTAAGTGTGAGAGCCCAGAGGAAGAAGAACCTACACTGCCTAGAGATGGGCATCGCAGGGAGGGTTTGTGGAGGAGAGGCCACTTCTGAGCTTCAAGGAAGCCCCAGGTTTGGCTCAGGAAAGAGGTAAGGAAGAGGCAAAGTGGGAATTATGGTATTTGTGAGTGTAAAGGTAAGAGAAGATGCTTAAGATATTGTTTTGTTGGCACAAAGGACAGTTAACTATATGAAAGGAGGAGGAGAGGGGAGGGGGAGAAGAATAAAGTTTTGTCCTGCTTCATATAGAGAAAGGCTATGGCTGTGGCTGCAAAACAAGAATGTTAAGGAGAAAGTTAGAGGTCTATGGGAATTAAATGCAATTAAACAATTCACTAACGGGCCTCCCTGGTGGTGCAAGGGGTTAAGCACCTCACTATGAAGCAATCCGCAGCCTCTGCAATACAAGTTCGCGCCCCGGCCCGCCAGGGAGCAACCCACATGGCGAAGCAGACCTCTCCTATCTCACCTGCAGCTCCCCTCAGCAGTGTACTTCAGTCTCTCTGCCTGTTCTGTTCTCTACTCTGTCTCTGGTGAATCCTCTCACCCTCCCATGCCTCTGACCTGTTCCCCAGCTCTTGTATGCATAAATAAATAAATCTTTAAAAAAATTCACTAAGAAGTCAGCATATATTACTTGAGTGTATCTCATTAATGATATCAGGAATTTTAGAGAAAATTTGTAAGGAATTCCTAGACCACAGGTCATCAAAATTTGAAAAATTAATGTCAGGGTTTGATTAAAAAATTTAGAATTGGTGAGATATGGAGGAAGAGGAACCCTTATACACTGTTGGTAGGAATGTAAATTGGTATAGCCATTTTAAAAAAGCTGTCTTGACCTTTCTAACAACTAAAAATAGAAATAACATACAATTAAACAATCACACTTCTGGGTATCTATCTGAAAAATACAAAACTACCAACCTTGAAAACAACATGTTACACAATGTTTACTGCAGCATTACTTGTAATAGTTAAGATGCTTAGCTAAGATACAATAGCTCAGTGCCCACTGTTAGATGATTGGATAAAGAAGATGGGGTATTATGCATAATGGACACTATTCAGCTTTAAGAAAAGATGAAATTTTTCCATTTGCAACAAAATAGAAGGAACTTGAAGGAATTATGTGAAGCAACTATAGCAAGAAAGATAAACACAAATATTGGCTGTTTTCACATATATAATATAAGGAACTAAAGCAGATAAACTAACAAAGAAAAAAGAACCAAAAAAACTAGTGGACAGTGATAACCAGAATGAAGTTACTAGAGATGAAGAAAGTAGGGGTGGGAGAAAAGGTGAAGGATATTTAAGAAATGATGGCACGTATTTGGATTTTTTTATTTCTCCTCAAGGTCACCTTCATTTCCCAATTGCTCTGGAAAGCTCATATTCTAGCTGTGTGAAGATATTTTCTCAAGTGACATTACCTTGGCATTGATGCAGTGGTGGATTCAGAATGGAAGCCAGAGGGATTCAGTGCAAGGTGCTTGTACAAGACGACATCTGAGCGGTGGATAGTCATGACTGATAGAAGGATGGGAAAGAACATGTCTAGTAGCCTGAAGAGGAGGAATCTGTTACCGATTGGATATGGAGAGAAAAAGGACACAAGAGTGGCTCTGAAGTTTTGGTGTGACCCAGTAGAAAGCAATTTGATTGATAGAAAATGAGGAAATTAATAGGGCTATCAATAAATTCTTTACCATATTGAATCTTAAGTGTTTTGGGAATATCTATGTAGAAACAATTAGTTCCCAACTGGGAAAGCATATCTGAAGACAAGTGCCTTCCCAGTGGAGTTTATCTTTATCTCTACTCTCATCTTTAGTTATATATACAAACCCATCAGGATGAAGCTCTTTGCTTGCTAGAATCTCAGATTTAAGAATCAGTAAGTCTTCTTATTTAGGTGATCTAACTTGATAAATTTAATATATCAAACTTAAGTAATTCTGTTGAACAAAAGAAAACATTAAGAAACAGAAAGGAAAGCCGGTAGAGGTCAATGAAATGGAATTTATAAAAAAAAAATTGTAGAAATTTACAAGAAATAGACTGACAACTCATCGGGAAAATGTACAATGGAATTTTATAGATGCTTTATAAAAGAAAATATTCAGTGCAAGTTTAAAACAAAATGAGATTCTACTACAAGTCCACTCTGATTACTAAAAGGAAAAACTCCAACCACGTCAGGTGTTGCTGAAGATGTAAAGTAAATGAAACACTCATCTACTTCTGGGTAGAACACAAATTGGTATAACCACATAACTGAATTTGAAGACACACATAACTCCTTATCTCACAAATTCAGTCTTAGGTTTATATCCAACAGAAATGCCTGCCTATAAGCCACAAGACATGCATAAAATGTATACAGAACATTAGAATTAGAAAAAAATGCAAAACCAGAAATGACCCAAATACCCATCAACAATAGGTTGGATGAACAAATTGTGATATATTTGTAAAATGAAATACTATTGATTAGTGAAGATAATAAATCACAGCTACACACAGCAATAAAGACAAAACTCACAGAATTTAACTAAATGAAGTCAAACATAAATGAAACCATGTACAATGACCCCATTTATACAAAATTAAAATCCCAGGACTATAGTGTTTAGATATGTATACTTAGGAGTTGATCGAGAGCAAAACCAGGGCTTTTATAAGTATGTTGGCAATATTTCATTTCTTGATCTGAATGATAGTTACATGAGTGCTCACTTTTAATACATTTAACTACACATTTGTGTTTTATAGACTTTCTGTATCATTAATATATTTTACAATAAGGAGATAACATCCACAAATAGCTAAGAAGATAAATTATTTATGGCATAATCAAATTACAACTAGAATATTCAGATCTTTGTGGCAATGATTTTTAAAAATAATTTTTTTTCAAAACTGTTATTTAATTCCTAGAACAGATTTTAAGAAATTGCGAAAATACAAAAATAATGCTCCAAATGAAACTACATAATCTTATTATCAATGTAAAATTATGTTTTTTTTTTCTGAAATAGTTAATCCAGGAAATAAAAAGACTTCATTGGATTCTAGAGTAAATCAAAGAACGATATATTTATCAGAGAACAAATTCATAAGAAAAACATTTGATTGTAAATAAATCAAACTATAGAAAATTTTATTGAGTAGGGTCACTAAGAGACAAAGATATGAAAATTAACTGAACTATTCAAATTGAGAATTCTGAGCTTCAGCATCTTGACAGACTGGGGAGACTTGGACATAACAAACCAACTACTAAGGACATGGTTCTTTCTTCTAGGTGAGGCTTTCATTACTCACTCAAATTTGATTTTACAATATGTGTTTCTTTTGAGGATGTGAAGATTTAAGGAAACAAAGGAGGCAAAAAACAGCTTTCACTCATTTTGTGGTATTGCACTTTCTACTGGTATGGGAACAGGAAGTTGCATAGGATTATGGCTTTAAAAGGGGTTTTAAGAACCACGTGTTGGTAATACGGCACAAATTGGGCACCACTGAAGAGCAAAGCAGGATTTTAATCAGATCAAGTCTACTTTCCAACATGCCACCTGGATTAGGGATTGGAGTTCAATTGTTTGAATATAGTGTAGTTCAATTCCTAAAAATGGTGATGCCATAATCAATACTGTCGTTACAGTTTTCAAAATAGGGACAACTTTTTTTTTTTAATTTTTTTTTGAAAGATTTATTTATTTATGCAAGCACTGGGTACAGTCAGAAGCGTGGGAGGGTGAGCGAATTCACCAGAGCCACAGCAGGGAACAGAACAGACAGACTGACGAAATACACTGGTGAGGGGAGCAGCGGGCAGCAGGAGAGGTCTGCGTGCCATGTGGGACCCTCACCCAGTGGCCGGAGATCAAACCGGTGCTGCAGAGGCTGCAGACAGCTTCGCAGCCCAGCGCTCAACCACTGCGCCACTAGGGGAGGCCCGGGGACAACTTTTAAGATTAAAAAAATCCTCAAGTATGTGGTATATCTTCTTAGACAAATATAAATTTGTATTTCAAATAATGTCACTATGTCTCAATTCCTTTATCTGGTGTGTATGTGTAGTGAGAGTAATATTTTTCATCATGGTGCTATTTTGAGGATTAAATGAGATAATGTATAAAAGATAAGTGACATAAATCCTGGTAAGAAGCCAAGGATTTGTTAAATGGTTTTTTAAATTCCTATATTAATATAACCACCATATTTGTGGTCAAAGGCTCATTTCCAATATTTAATGAATGAAATGAATATTTTTAATATATTTAACAATAACAGCTGGTATACAGGCAAAACAGAAATGTTGACCCTGATTTCTTAAGGTACACAGTCCTCATTAAATGAAAAAATTGTGACTGAGGATACCTCAGTAATAACACTGGTTAATTCATTCTAAAAGAAAGCAACATCCCTCCAGGCTTAAATTCACAGCCCATAGCCTGAATGGCCAAAAGTTTCCTAAGTGTGATATTCTGATGGACTTTCAGGTCCTTTAGGAATTACTGCCATCCTCAATTATGTGCCTTTAATCTAGCTTAGAACTCAGTCTAATTTGATTACTAGCATTCTGAGCTTAAGTGAGTTTAGAAAATTGCATATTGACATAGAAAAAAATTTATACTTTTTGCAGTGAAATGTTTTTAATGCAAAAGGGAGTGGATTACAAATTTCACTCAAAGCAATTATTAGAAAAATGAAGAAAGTCATTTTAGCTTTCACTCTATATTGAGGAACTTTAGAAAAGAGTAAAGCATAAGTCAATAGGTGTGCTGTCAATAGATACTCTGTAGGATTTACAGATATTTAATCATTGATGTAAAACAAATGATCAATAAAACCACAAACACATCAAAATCAACATTATTTTGAAGTTATCCTGAAATACTGACCTGAATACTACGGAATCTACTTTTTCAGGAAAGAAAAAAAATGTTAATTTTGGGAGAATTATAGTTAAGTCTTTTTAGCTGTGGACAAATAACATTATTCAGGTTGAGTTTTATCAAGGTCTCAGCACAATGTACCTCACATCTTTAGATTTACTCAATTATTTACCCAGCTTTCAGGACAATCATTATTTATGATTTATCATTCTACACATGGTAATGTCAAACCTCTAAATTTCTTTCAATTTTGCCCTAGCAACTGAATAAGACTATTCCTTTCTTCTGAAACAGGCGACATGAAATCTATCTTAACATTTGCAACATGCATATATTTCATAAATCTGCCTTATATAATATGTATATATTTATTTCATCACTTGTTTTCCTCATATATCAGCTAATAATACTAACAGTTTTAATACTTTTCCTTCTCCATATATTCTCAAATTGCTTTTTGATTTACAATCTCACTTGATATTTTCAATCAACTCTGATATATAATTTTTTAATATCCCTAACCTACATAGTTTTTGAACAATGAATACATGAATTATTAATTCAATTTTATAGATAAAGAAAATGAGATATTGAAAAACTAAGTGACTAAAAGTACTAAATTTGAATTACCAAAATATAAAATGGCAATAAAAAAGTTATCTTGCAGAGACAGCTCATAATATGCTGTTGTACACACATATCAGCCAATTGCTATCAATTTAATACAAAGACAATTTTGTTCACATGACAATAAAAAAATGACTTAATAAAATGTTAACCACTCTCTCTACTGCATTCCATAGATAGCTACCTCTTCTGAAATATTTTTTTTATAATCTTGCTTTGCATTTATTAACATGTCAGCATCTCTCACAAGAAGAAACACTATAAGGAAATTTTGATGTAACTCTGTTGAAGGAATTTGAGCATTTAGTAGATGTTCACTAAGTGCTTGTTGCAAAAATAAATGAAATGCTTATTTGTCATGCCATGTGATTCTCTGACTAGAAAATTATATGTATCAATAGTTAACAGCCTGATAGACAAAAGCAATTAGAAAATGGTAGTTTTCATTATGAAATACTATGCCCATGCTCACATATATATAACGGGTTATATGGATGTGAAAAATGGGCCTGCATCTGTCTGAATCTGCCACGTCAGTTTTGGAGTGGCCTGCCATGATTTGCTTCTTGAGGTTGTTATGTGTGAGGAGTAAGCAGGTAGCAACACCTGTCATGCAATTGAATGAGCAGAGTAATCAATAAATCAATAAGAATGCTAAAATGAAAGAATGAATAGACAAAAAGAAAATTTAAAAAAAAACCCTCTATTTACATGGGATGCTATCATAGTGAATAAGCCACATCACATCTCACCCCCATCTGCTATTATCAGCAACCTTCAAAATAATTGCCATATTATTTTCTTTTAAAAATTTATTTATTTTTAATTAATTTATTTTTTTTAAAAAATTTATACAAGCACTGGGTACAGTCAGAAGTGTGGGAGGGTGAGAGAATTCACCAGAGCCAGAGCGGGGAGCAGAGCAGGCAGAAGGACCGAAGTACACTGCTGAGGGCAGCAGCGGGCGGCAGGAGAGGTCTGCGCGCCATGTGGGACCCTCCTCCGGTGGCCAGGGAGCAGCCAGGTATCAAACTGGTGCCACAGAGGCTGCGGGCAGCTTCGCAACCCAGCGCTCTACCGCTGCGCCACTGGGGAGGCCCTTATTATTTTTTTAAAGATTTATTTATGCATACAAGAACTGGGGTACAGGCCAGAGGTGTGTGTGGGGGGAGAGAGGATTCACCAGAGACAGAGTGGGGAGAAGAACAGGCAGATTGATGAAAATACACCGCTGAGGGAAGCTGCAGGCGAGACAGGAGAGGTCTGCTGCACCATGTGGGTTGCTCCCTGGCCGGCCGGGGATCAAACCCATGTTCAGTAGCTGAGGACAGCTTCATAGGCTGCATCCCAACCCCTTGCACCAACCGGGAGGCCCCTATTTTTGAATAATTTCTTTCAAAAATAATTGCAACTAAGGATGGTGGATTTCCTAAGGCACTCAATGCTATTTTCCCTGTATTTCTTCTATTTGGGATGAGCTAGCAGCAAGAACCTAGCCTTGGGGATTCAATAGAAGTGACCCATGGCTTGCAGTTTTGTAGGCACCTCGTAATCATGGATTTTTTCACAATCCCCAGAGACTGCTGTCCATATCCAGTTCAACCAGCCATTGTAGTCATGGTTGGTGGTAAGGACAGGTAATGAAAGGCTTGATGGGCAGCTAGATGCAAGACTCAAACTGTACACTCAAATTACTTTTCCTTGTCAAAATGGAAATTGCTTTATTGCTTTTTCTAACTACAAATATTTGCAGATATGTACCATGAAACAATTTCAAAAAATACAGAATACTATAATGAAAGTAGAAATCATGCAAAATCCCACCACTCACTCTGCTGTTGCTTTGGACTTTAAAACATGGTGTGTACCCAGATTATAAAACACAACAGAAAGGAACACTTGAATAAGAGTGAGGATAAAATATTTGAAAATTAAGGGAAAAAATGAAATCAAACAAAAGCAAAGCCTAACAATGACAAACATGGCCAGAAATCTAGAAGATGCACAAGACAGAAAATACTTTTGAAAGGAAGAAGAAAAGACAGTGATCATATCAGCCCATCTCAAAAAACCATGGCACTGGGCCTCCCTGGTGGCACAAGGGGTTAAGATGTAACCTATGAAGCTGTCAATAGCCACTTGCAGCATGAGTTCAATCCCCAGCCGGGGAGCTACCCACATGGCGTAGCCAACCTCTCCTGACTCACCCGCTGCTCCCCTCAGCAGTGTATTTCAGTCAGTCTGCCTGTTCTGCTCCCTACTCTGTCTCTGGTGAATTCTCTCACCCCCCACACCTCTGCTTGTACCCCAGTTCTTGTATGCATAAATAAATAAATCTTTTTTTAAAAAAAAAAACACCAGCATAGGCAGCAGAGGCAAGAGCTCTGAGGAAGAGCAAAGAGAGATGCAGAGGGAACATAGTGGGCAAGTACCAGGAAGAGAGATGAGAGAAGAGACAGAGCCAAGGGGAGAGAAGGGAGAAGGGAGGTCAAAAGATCGCCATTATAATAAGAAAAGCAGCTAAATGAGAATGAAGATGCCCCCATATTTCATCCTTGACGACTACCTGTGTAAGTTTGTGAAGTGCCTGATTTCTTTGTTATATTTTTGTTAAATAATAAAAACATTTTAGATGATATAAATGAAAGAAAAAGACTTCCTGTTATATTCAATATCCCTACTCAAAAAAGGCAAATCAGTCAGCATTATAAAAGAAAAAAAATCAATGAAGGCAATTTAGCTACATATTTCAGCCAGAATTTTTTCAGTGTGTAAAGGAAATCAGTGTATAAAGAAATCAGCTTCTTATCCTATTTCAATGTCCTATTTCATTGGCAACCCTTTTCACATAGAGAAGTGTGTGTGTGTGTGTGTGTGTGTGAGCGAGAGAGAGACAGACAGACACACACACACACACAGAGATTAGAATTTATTTATCTCTATGACATGAAGAACTACAAAAAATCAAGTGGATTTGTCTTAACTTTTATGTCTTTACCAAAATACAATTATCATATTATTTGGATCTATCCAGTTTCAGAATTAAAAAAAAATTAAAATCATCAAAGACTAATGTTAAACCTTTTCATCTATTTTAGAGTGAAGGAAATAAAGTCCTAAGACTGGGAAGTGACTTGTCCAAGCCTGCCTAGTTAGTGGCAAGTTGAGGCAAGCAGACACTGTTCACCAGCTTGAGTTTCTGGGGTTTGCTAAGAAGAATCAGCTACATATGATCCAGGAGCAGCACTTTAAGAAACCTAAGTTAAGGGGCTTCTAAGATGGGAGATGAAGCAGCTGCCCTAGCAGGAGGGAGGGCCAGGGGTGTGATGCAGATACCTGCCTGTCTGCCCTTATCCATAAACACTCAGCTAAAAGGTTACTTCCCCAAGGAAAAGGTCTTTGACATCAGAGCAGAGGGGATTGCACTTAATTCAGCAAAGAGGTTTTACAAGACTCCCCTAAGAAGAAGGCTCAGAAAACATTAGTTCTAAATCTGAAATCAGCTCCAGGCAGATTCCAGTAGTTGCAAGATGACTTTTGAGTATCATGTCCAAGTGCTTACAAAATTGACATACATTCTCATCAACAAATATTTGTTGAGGACCTCATATCCGCCAAGTACCCTGTACAGAAAGATGTAAGACAGCCTTGAACAGTTTCCCATGTTGCCAATCTTACTGGCCAGCCAGAACATACATAAAAGATAAGAAACAGCCAAAGCAGCCTTTACAAAGTGCAGGATATAGGGCAGGAAAAATAAATGCCCAAGGAAGTGACAGAAGGGAGAGATAATTAGGGCTGTTAGAGACAGCTGCATGAAAGAGTTGACTCCAGGGCTAAGCCTTAACAGAACTGCAGGATGTGAGGGCAAAAAGGAAGGGCATTTCATCTGGGAAAACAGGGCCAGGAAAGATTTAAAGCTCAGAGTGTGTTGAGGATAATGATCAGACTCATTTGGTTGGGACAGAGAATAATTTTAAGGACTAGTTGGGACAGACTTGGGGAGACGATATGGCAAAATTCTCAGGATGAAAATGCTGGAAGAAAGATACATTTGACAATAAGGAGTCATCAAAGACTTGTGGGCAGGCAATTAAATAGAAAGTGATTTAGGATGATTAATCTGGCAGAAGTATAAAATGCTGATTGATGGACAAAAGATGTGAGGCAATAGAGGGAGAAAATTTGAACAATCTAGACATGAGGAAAATAAATGGAGACTTGAAATAGATATAAATATAATCAATGTTATGTAGCAAAAGATGGTGGACTTGGTAAAATATGCAGAGTTTGGCTTGGAAAGAAGAGACAACTGTAGACATAAGTTTCACATAGAAAATATCTAATATCCAGTCTAACTTAAGAAAACAATGTTTGGAAGTGATACCAGAGATAGACATAGAACAACAGTGGTTGACACTATGGGAATGACTGAATCCTAATAGGGAAGCAATGATTCATTTGCACTTTACATTTAAAGGGAGCAGAAGAAAAATTAAAACCAAGGTCAGTTTCTTAGAAACACAGTAGCAATTGACTAGGTCAGCCAATGTCTACTAAGTCTCTGCTTCCTGATGCACTATAATAATGTAAGACTGAAGACACTGGCCAAAGAACTGGAGGGAACCCCATAATCATTCTAAAAGTAAAATTAAGCAGTTAGAAGTGCTGGAGACATGGCTAATACCAGCCAGAGCTCAAGAGTCTCAAAACTGCATGCTGGAGAACATGTAGGTCACATATCAAGGCCCCCATGGTGTTTTCATATGATCCATATACTGATTTTTTGAATGAGGTAAAAATAAGGTACAGTAAATATCTAAACACACAATGACATATCAGTAGAGGGTATGTTACAACAAAAGTGCAGAAACAGGTATTGCTGCTTCAGTTTTAATTTACTCATGGGTAAACTGAAGCACAGAGAGTTTACACTCAGCTGTTGTCATACAGCTAGGATGTGAGAACAATCTTGTACAAGGAATCAATGCTTACTCCCATCCAGCATTACAATCCAAATCTGGGTAAACCTCCTTTAACTTGAAAATGTAGTATAACACTATTTATCTTTATACACAAAACATAGTTGAATCAATCTCTCTCTCTCTCTCTCTCTCTCTCTCTCTCAGACACACACACACATAATGGGAACAGCTAATGGGTTTTTAACTATATCAATCAAAGAAAACTTTTTTTTTGAAGATTTATTTATTTATTTATACAAGCACTGGGTACAGTCAGAAGTGCGGGAGGGTGAGAGAATTCACCAGAGCCAGAGCGGGGAGCAGAACAGGCAGAAGGACCGAAGTACACTGCTGAGGGGAGCAGCGGGCGGCAGGAGAGGTCTGCGCGCCATGTGGGATCCTCCTCCAGTGGTCGGGGAGCAGCCGGGGATCGAACCGGAGCCGCAGAGGCCGCGGGCAGCTTCACAACCCAGCGCTCAACCGCTGTGCCACCGGGGAGGTCCCATCCAAGAAAACTTTTAATAAAACTACCCTTGGTAAGAAATCACATTTCCATTTCATTTAACAAAAGGCATTAAGTTACAGTTTCTGGTAGGACTGATAATTACATTTCAAAACTCATAACAGAGATGGACCTTGGCTTCACTAATATTGCCACATACACCATTTCAAGCAAAATATAGTCCATTTACAAGAAGTGCAGAAATGCTGTCAAATTTAATTAGATATAATTGTCACACTATCATTAGCTATTAACATTATGTAAAGATAAACTAATGCATAATGAGTTCTTTCATTGTCACATAATTGTAATTTTAATGATTACATTATGACCATTATAATACAGTGCATATTTTCAATTTTCCCATTAGTGGGCTATTATTTATAAGGTTTTCTATTACAATCTGTCCATAGAGACCAAGTTATTAATGCCTTCATTTTCCTATAATGATGACCACAGTGTTGAAATCAATATGATGGCCAAAGGGAGAATCGTGAAGTTACATGGAAAGAACAACAAAATTACAACCACAAAGTCAGCTCATTCGGTATGTGCCGGAGGAAATTTCAAGATGGAGAAAAACAATATATTAATATTCTTATGAGAAGCTCTAGTTTATAAGATTTCCTCAAGTATATTTTCCCTCACTTTTGTGTGGCCTTAAGTCTCCGATTCTTTCCTAAGACAGTTTCCATGTTATGAAATATTCAATAGTCTAATCTTTGAAAAATGTCTTAAGCCATTTTCACCACCCAGAGAATTAAATTAGCATCCCACAAAGTCATTTCTGGGAAATTTTTTGAATTGTTCAATCTCAAGGTTGTGTCAAGAAGTGAAATGCGAATGAACTGTAGGCTCTATCTCCAAAGATGATGAAGAGTCAGAGGATATTTATTAAATCAAAGGGAAATGTGATTGGTAGTGATTATGAAAACAGTGATTCTGGGTCCTGCAAACTAATATTAGGAATAATACTAATAATAACAATACCCAATGGAGTTTTTGCTTTCAACCACCACCTCTGAGAACTCAAGACCCCCTTATTATTTACTTTTGTTTTGTGTGTGAAGGGTTGGCTAATTTGGTGTACTTGGAGAAATGTCTAGGAGTTTGCAAAGAGATTTACAAATTTAGCTTGCTAAATACCTTGCCTTATCTGGTGGTGTGACTTGATCTTAAAACCTTATATGGAAGGATCACAAATGTCCAGGTCCCCCTTGTAGCCCTGTGAAAGCCTGTATGTCTCTCCCAACTACTAAAGGGCTATCTCTGTTACGTTTGAATCTCTGACATCTTGCATTCTGCAAGGTTTGTGGGAGAGGTTACTTGGTCTAGTTATACGTTCAAAGTACATGACTTATGTTATCTAACTTGATGGTTAAACCATATTTTATCATGATCCAGTGTCCCTCCCTGGGAAAAGTTGTTGGTCAAAATATTCCATAAGCAGGGCCTCCCTGGTGGCACAAAGGGTTAAGCACCGCACTATGAAGCAATCCGCTGCCTCTGCAGCACAAGTTCGATCCCCGGCCAGCCAGAGAGCAACCCACATGGTGAAGCAGACCTCTCCTGCCTTGCCCGCTGCTCCCCTCAATGTATTTCAGTCAGTCTTCCTGTGCTGTTCCCCACTCTGTCTCTGGTGAATCCTCTCACTTCCTGCATCTCTGGCCTGTACCCCAGCTCTTGCATGCATAAATAAATAAATCTCTAAAAAATAAAACAAAATATTCAGTAACTATTCATATAGTCTTGCGATAAGATGTTTTCTTTTTTCATTTTAATGGAAGAGAGTCAAGAATCCTCACACATAATAGGTGTCTTGTTCCCAAAAATTGTTATATGTTTTTTTTTTTTTTTTTTTTTTAAATAGAGGCATGTTTATTTATTAATTATATTTGTTTGTTTGTTTTGTTTATACATGCACTGGGTACAGTCAGAAGCGCGGGAGGGTGAGAGAATTCACCAGAGCCAGAGTGGGGAGCAGAGCAGACAGAAGGACTGAAGTACACTGCTGAGGGGAGCAGCGGGTGGCAGGAGAGGTCTGCGCACCATGTGGGATCCTCCTCCGGTGGCCGGGGAGCAGCCGGGGATCGAACCGGCGCCGCAGAGGCCGCGGGCAGCTTCGCAACCCAGCGCTCAACCGCTGCGCCACCGGGGGAGGCCCCAAAAATTGTTATATGTAAGGCATACCTGGGGAATTTATTAAAATGCAGAGGCTCGGGTTCTTTTCCTAGAGATTATGAATCTATAGAGTTGAGCGGCTATGTTTTCATTAAGATCCTCCAGAAGATTCTGAAGCATGGTCTAGAGAGTACATTTGAGAAACACTGTAGCTGGTTTCAATTCAATGGAGGGGAATCCAGATGGACTCAGTAGGCCCAGCCCTAAATGTCTAGACTTCAGAAGTCCCATTCAAAAAAGTCACTAAATCTACTCTAGTCTTAAATTTACTCACCTATGAAATTTACTCACCTATGAAATTAGTTTTTGGAGATTTCTTCTTTGACATCTCTGAACATCTAATTTTATGAGGTTGGCAATATTCTTGAGCGATGCATAAAATTTCAAAAAGTCAAATAGGAATCATCTATTTGTCCAATGTAAAGTCTTATTGACGTATGTACTTTTTTGGTTTTAGGCAGATATGATATCATCTCTGGTTTTCAGAATTTCTAATGGCAGTTTTATTTGTCTCAGATTTATAATGATGGAGAAATAAGTCAATTACTACTTTAAAAATGTAAGGTTTTTAGTTTTTGTAAATCACATCTTTCAAAGCATGAAGCCCACAGAGGTAAATTGCAAAAGGAATATTGGCATGAAAAATCTTGGGACACTGTGGGAGAGAGCTTTCTAAATTCTAACCCAACTCTAAGAAACATTGACCAGTGTTATTTCTTAAATTAAGGAACTAACAATTTCAAACAACCTCATATCCTCCAGTCAACGATGGGGTGGCAAATGTCACCTATATCCCTAGTGCTATTTAAGGGGGCAGAAATACAATATTGGATAAAACATAGTTCTACTCACATGGTGCTTATATCTAGTAAGGGAGGACAAATGAGCAAACACATAATGTATCCAATCATGATAAGAGGTATAAAGGATAATAGAGTTTGGTAAGCAGGTTGGGAGATCAGGAAGAGGGTTTGTTAAGGAAGGGCTCTCTGATAGGTCTTTGAATCAAGACCTAAAGAAAACAAAAAAGAATCATATGACTCCAGACACATTCAGTTATGGAATGCATGCTTTTCAAAATAGGATGATTCATCTTCCATATTATCATAAACTTTACTTAAGCTAACACATTTATGAGCTCATCTTCTGGGTGGACTCCAGGCTTACAGAAAAGCCACATGGCCATAATTTCTTTACATAATTTCTTTGTGGGGTACACAGGTAAAAATCTCTGGCTCACTGATTACCTAACAATGAGGTAAAAGTCCAGATTTTGGCACCATACTTACTTCTGCTTCTTCAAGAACACATCTTAGTTTGTCATACATTCCTGTGGTCAACATATTTTTATTTCACTCTGGGATTTCTTCTATCTTGGCAGGGTTTCTCAACTGCTTTAATTTCCTACCTACTGACAGCCTGATGAGCATTTTTTATAAATATTAAAAATAAGAAGGTGAGACCGGATGCAAAGAATCTGCCAACACATGCCAGAACCTCTGATGATTTCCAATAAGTCTAGAGAATGTGTTTAAAATATCAGTGAATTCCCCAAGTCTAGGGCAATGTCTGACACCTAGTTAGCACCCAGGGAATAAGTACTCAAAGAATGAATGAAATGTTTGTAAAAGACTTGAATTACACTTCCGAGCTGCCTATCTGAAACCAAAATAAAAACTCTGCATAAATAGCTTAGTGTAAGTGTACGTGGGTGAGGGCATGTGGGTGTATGTTAGTAAACAGGATGTTTTCTGTCCTTTATGAGAAAGCATGGCAGCTGCTCTGCTCTCTAAGCTCCTATTAGAGGAAGCTGCTTGAAATCCTCTATTTGCATAGACCCTATATATAAGCAGAAGTTAGAAACGGAAACAGTATATGATCACCAAATCTCACTTGTGCTCAAAAACTCTGCCTATGGTTTGTGATTTTTGGAAATGTGGATGTGCTGACAACAAAATTAACTTCTCCAAAGAACTGAGAATTGCCTACTCTCATCATCCCTCTCACTGTAATTTACATGACTTGACGAAATTAGACCGTTATTTTCATCGGGGTGATCTGCAAAATCATAAAATGATGTATATTTTGGGAATGCCTAATTAACTCTCGTTAGTTCCACTGAGGTTTCAACTACTAATATAAGCATTGCAAATATCATGGAGGTGTTCACATCTAGTTTTAGTAACTACGAAGAAATACTTAAAGGAATGGAGAGAACAATCTCTTTAAAAATCAGACACCCCACCGAATGGGAGAAAATTTTTGCACACAACACTAATGATAAAGGACTGATCACAAAAATCTACAAAGAGCTGAAGAGTCTCAACAAAAATAAATAATCCAGTCAAAAAATGGGCAGAAGAGCTAAAAAGGTACTTCTCCAAAGAGGAAATGCAAATGGCCACCAGGCATATGAAAAAGTGTTCAGCATCACTTGCAATCAGGGAAATGCAAATCAAAACTACAATGAGATACCATCTTACACCAGTGAGAATGGCACATATTAAAAAAAAAAAAAATAGCAACAGGGCCTCCCCAGTGGCGTAGCGGTTGAGCGCTGTGTTGCAAAGCTGCCCGCTGCCTCTGCAGCGCTAGTTCGATCCCCGGCTGCTCCCCGGCCACCGGAGGAGGGTCCCACATGGCGCATAGACCTCTCCTGCCACCCGCTGCTCCCCTCAGCAGTGTACTTCGGTCCTTCTGCCTGCTCTGCTCCCCACTCTGGTTCTGGTGAATTCTCTCACCCTTTCGCGCTTCTGACTGTATCCAATGCTTGTATAAATAAAGAAATAAATAAAAAAAATCTTAAAAAAAAAAAAAGCAATAACAAATGTTGGCGAGGATGTGGAGAAAAAGGAACTCTCCTGCACTGCTGGTGGGAGTACAAACTGGTCCAACCACTATGGAAAGCTGTGTGGAGATTCCTCAACCTGCTAAAGATGGAGCTTCCATATGACCCAGCAATTCCAATCCCAAAGGACACAGAATCAATTCAAAAGGGCACCTGCACCCCTATCTTTATTGCAGCACTATTTACAATAGCTAAGCTATGGAAACAACCCAAATGCCAAAGAATAGATGACTGGATCAAGAAGATGTGGTACACATACAATGGAATATTACTCAGCAATCAAAAATACAAACTCATGCAGTTTGCAGCAACATGGATGGAGCTAGAAGGGATCATGCTCAGCGAAATAAGCCACAAAGAAAAAGAAAAATACTGGGTAGTCTCACTAATAGCAGGAATTTAGAAAACCTAAATAAGGGACCAGGAGAAAGTCTAATTATAATAAAGTAAAAATCAAAGTCAACAAGCAACTATAAGCCAGAGACACACTACAGGGTGGGAGCGGGGGTGGGTAGGAGGGATTATGGTCAAAATAAGGGGGGTGGGAATTGTATGGGGACTATAACCAAGATGAAAAAGCATACATTGTACAAAAATGAAAAATGATGCAAAAATATATAAAATAAAAAAGAAGAGTTATTGATTAAAAAAATAAAAAATAAAAATCAGGTAATAATGAAGATTCAAACTAAGCAGTGAGAGCCTATTGTATAAGATTCATTATACACTGATTTGCCAAAACTTATATTGCAGCAAATGGCAAGAAATAATTTGTAACTGATGTCAATATTAATAGAATGGCAGAATTACAGATATGCACACATAAAATTCATTCCTATTCACAGTTTTTAATCACTGACATTAACTGATATTGAACAAGCTGTTTGTCACAAAGTTTGCTTTAACATATAACCAGCATCTGAAGTGAAAGCCATGTTTCCGAGACAATTGCCAGCACCTTGTGTCATTCTTGTAAATAATGGACTACTCCTATTGCGCACCATCTGCTTAATATAGAAAAATGTTCATCCTAATTAGGAAATTCTTACTATTATTTAATATTTATTGAACACCCACAATGTGCTTGGCAGTAAAAACACCAGAAAAGGTTTTCTACCCACCAAGAGTCCACCTGCTAAGAAAATATGATGAGCCAATTATGCAGATATTTCTGTTTTTAACAAATATTATGTTACTTTTTCCAGGTGAACAAGGTGACAATGGCTCACTCTTTGGATGGGTCTTCTCTCCTAATGAAGGTGGGATGGTGTGATATCAGCTGGATTATGAGTGAAGTAAAGATATAGAGGAGATAAAGAGTAAATTAATAACAGTCACTATGAAGCATAAGTGAAATGTGTCCCATTGACAGAAGAAAATTTTCTGCACCCAAATATATCTGTTATAGATAGACTTATTAGGACAACATATTAGAAGTAAAGAATATATAATGGAAAATCACTTGGAAATAGCTATTTTTTTTGTTTCGCATTTTCCTTCAAATTGTCTGCCTCCACAGTCATATAAATAAACTGTGAGTTACTCATTTCATCACAGGGATATTGACATCTTAGTTAATATAGACTTAATAGTCAAAGATTTATCAACTAAAAGAAGACAGATTGAACAGCCCTCCTCACCTTGAAGCTTCTTTTTCCTACCCTCCAATCAATAGAAGTTGAAGAAAATTTGACATGTTCAATATTGTAACTGAAAAGAAACATTCTTGGGGAGGACCATGACCCATTCACATCAGGAGACTGTTCCGTGTATACCTGCAATATTGCTTTCACATAAATCATCTAATTATAACCTTAATTGTTTTAGTAAAAATTATGAATTAAAAAATGTGGTTTCACTCCAATAGTTGATTATCTTAAATATTATATATTTTTTTCATATCTGAATTCTACATAGTTCCCAACTTCACATGGGAAAAGGTTCCCAATCTTTCCAGTGTCAAATTAAGTGTTTCAGATTTTTTTTTAATACTTTCAATTACATCAGATGCTTTTCTTATCCTGCTTATTCCTAAGGAAAATTTACAATGAATGAGAGAGTATGCCATGACTTGGATTATAATGTTACTTTTTTATCTTCAAGTTGCATTGTTTTCAAGAAATCAGCAATGCTAGTCTCAGAGAAGGAGCAGTTCTAAGGGAATGGGTCCAGTAACCCATTTGTAATGTGGTGAATCAGAATGGCATATTATCCAGCATCTTAGCTTTATGGATATTCTTTCTCAATAACCACCCAGATAATTTAGGCAAGAGAAATTACATATTAGTAGAGGTAATGCTGTGATGATGACAGTTGTCAAACAGTGCCAATATGAACTTTAAATGAATATAATTTGAAAGAAACATATGACAGAGGGATAATGACTGGCTCATATATTGTCAGGGTAATAAATACCTAATGAGCAAAATTGTAAAGCAAATAGTAGGTTGAACATACACCCAAATGTTGATTCTTGACTTAAAGTCAGAGACCAGAATGATTTGTCTCTCTGTCTAAAATGATAAAGCATCACTTCCTCATAAGCTAATGAGCAGCACCATCTGGCTTGATTACAGAGGAGCAAGATCTTAAGAAAGTGAAGAATAAAATGACAGTGCTGCAGCAGGATTTTTGCAGAAGGTTTAAAAATTCTTGCCATTAAAAATATCCTAAGAAAAATCACTTTATTCACATAACACTATACTAACAGCAACCATGATTCTTGATATCTTAGAGTCTTTCTCTACTCCAGTGGTTTTCAAACTTTTATCCCAGGACCATCAGTAATAGTCTTACATGGAAATTTGTTAGAAATGTATGCTCTGGGACCTCATCCCAGGACCATCAATTCAGAAACTTGCAGGATGGACCCAACAATTCGTTTTTTCCACCAACCCTCCCTGTCATTCTGATGTAGGTTCATGTTTGGGAACCACTGCTCTACCAAGCCAAATAAGATTGAGAGATTTTTGCTATTTCTGCAGGATAGCAAAGAAAACAGCTCATCAATTCTGTTTAAGTGAATGGTCTGGTGCTGTAAAACAAAAATTAGAACAGCTACTGGAGTGACATTATGTCTCCTCGAATAAAAGCTGGCTTCCTAGTATCTTTTTCTAGAGCAATGGAATAAACAGCCTTAAACATCCAAAATAAATTCCAGGGTTTCTGAACAAATGCATTTTCTTCTTTTTAGTCTCCTTTTGTAGACCTTCTGAGACAACCTATCCTTTGTAAGTTTGTCTGAATCCTTTACTTATTGGATTGTTTTTCTGACTCCTGGTCATTCATTCAGCAAATATTAAGTGTTCAGTTTATGTCATGCATTAAAAACTAGATGCTTGTAATATATATAACTATATATATTGTTATATATAGAGATAAATATATGAGGCAAACAATGTTATGGTGGAGCTGGTAAGAAAGGAAAAGAAACGATACAGAGAACTGGGAATGCTGGTTATAGGATCAGGATTTCAGTTTTAAGCAGTATTATGGTGGGCTCATTGAGTGGTAAAAATGGGTTCAGACTGGACACAGATGATGGAGTTGATCATACAACACAGGTATGATCTAGCAGAAAACTAACACAAAGATTTGAAGGAGGAGGCATGGTGTGTTTAAGATACGGCTAAGAAATCTGTATGGCTGGAGAAGAACGAGTACAGGAGAATTCAATAAATGAAGGTCAGAGAGTATACAAGGTCAGATCAACCTGCAAGTATGTTAAAGTCATTATAAAAGTTTGTACTTTAATGGAAATAGGGGACTAACCCAGGTATTTTCACTAAGGCAGTTTATTTCCTTTGTTTTCTGGGAGACAATAAGAAGATAAAGTTGGACAAGGATCTGATCTTAGTTGGGCTTTTTTTGTGTTCTGCCTTTTGTGTTTTTTTGTTTTGTTTTTTTTTTTTTTTTTTTTGTATGTGCTTCCTAAGTCCCAAGAGTATAACCTGTGTTTGGGTGTTAGGACTTCTTTTTTTCACCAGGCAACTGACAGCTAACAGAATTGTGAGTGAAGCCTTGGAACCTGTTCTGCCACTGAGGTGAAACTAAAATGGAAACCTGTATATGAGGAATGGCTCTGTCAGTGATTTATTAAAAACCCAGTGCTCAGTCACAAAAACCCTAGAGAAGGTAATACATTTGCCAACCTTTGGGTAAGATAGAGCAAGGGGTGGTCTCTCTGAGTAGAACTGTGGAAACTTTTCTAATCAAAATCTAATCTTAGAACTTGCCT
The DNA here is from genome assembly GCF_014898055.3 of Talpa occidentalis. Lineage (NCBI taxonomy): Eukaryota > Metazoa > Chordata > Mammalia > Eulipotyphla > Talpidae > Talpa > Talpa occidentalis. The sequence goes on from NW_023605305.1 coordinate 49,001,307, forward strand.
CATCTGGTATGACTGTGACCCCTATCTACTGAAGCAAACTGTTTGGAAATTCACAAGTATTTCAAGGAGTGATGAAGGAACATGTAATCTTAAAAAAAAAAACTATCAGGAAGTGTTTCTTTCACTCATGTGTTTGTTCATGTCCTCACTCATCTTTCAAATGTTTACTAATTACCTATTGTGGCCAAACATTCAATCAGGTGCTGGGGAAACAAATATATAAGTGATGGTATTCCCTCCAAGAGTTTATCAACTATGTGGAAAGATTAAATATAAAAGGAAACAATGTATGGTAGAGAATGATTTCTGTTTATTAAAAAGTCCAAATGAATTTTTGGAAAAAAATATGAGTTCTAATTAGAGACATTGCAAAAGGCTTCATGCAGAGGTAATATTTCATTTGGTCATAAAGGATGGGTTGAATTTGTGTCCCTGATGATAGGCTTCACCTGTCAATTTCAGCTAAGCATACAGTCTCTGCAAAGGCATAGAAACAAGACTATATTACTAGACACCCTGTGAGAGGCCAAGAAGGTCTAAGCTAGGGCAGCAATAGTGGTAATGATAGAAGAGAGTTACTGAGAAGGTCATTTCAAGGAAACTGGAAGTATCTATGGTCCATTTAACTGAAAAAAAAGTTGAGTAACACAATGTAATTTTTTACATTTATTAGGTATTTTGGTGGCAAACCACTATTATTCTAAGTCTGAGAATAAAATAGACATATGCATAGTCTCTGTCCTTAAAAAATGTGTTGTCCAATGAGAGGAGTGAATAAATACAATAAGGTCAGATAAATAAATTCCTGATTTCATTCTTAAGGACTTCTGGACACATGTTTATTTGGCTAGAAATAGGGCAGAGTCACAAAACTGGGATCCAACTACAGGCAGATTCCCAAGACTATTTGGAAAATAGTTATTCTTCACCTATATAATTCTTTGGTTCAAGGCACAAAGAAATACTGCCTTGTTTCTTGGTTCAAAGCAATCTAAAATAGAGCTAAATGTCACCTGCAGATTAACAGCACTGGCTTAGGAATTTATTCAAAATGCAAATTCTCAGGCTTCACCTCAAATCACTTGAATCAGCAGGGAACTGTATGCATACTAAAGTTTGAAAAGTAATGTACTACAAAAGAGAAAGGAAGAATGGATGGAAGGCAGGTAGGCAGGCAGGAATGGAGGGAAGGAGATAGAGAGGGAAGGAAAAAAGTAAAAAAAGGAGAACTTATGTAGAAGGACTGATTCTTCAGTAGGGAGGGTGAAGAGGGGAGATATATTTTGATAGTCACAATACCTCATAACAAGAAGTTGCTTTTTTGTTCTCAGAGTAGCAAGAATTAAATAATCACTTGTAAAGTTACTACAACACTTCAGACATTATGCAGGCTATTTTGAAATGATTGTCTAAGCCATTAAAAACCTAATAGTACAGATGTATACTATATAGGATGCAAAGTAACAAAACAACCAACTTGCAAGAATTGAAGGGAAAAAAGATGTTTCTTCTGCCTAATTTTTTTTAATGGGCAAGTGTCTAACCATTCATAATTTTAACCTAAACATGAAAAGAGTCAGAGATGGTTAGAAAAAAAAATTAAATGAAAGAAGAAATCCAATTATAGAAGGAAGTAAATCAGCCAAAGAGATAAATGCCATGATTTTATCATAGGATGGACAGGTAGGTAGATAGAAAAATGCTAGGTAATCAGGAAAAGAAAAAGAAAAAAAATCTTTTACATCCTTACAAAACTGAGGAAATGTTCAGCAAAAGCATCTATTGGGGTTTTCTTTCTATTTACTATAATCTGGCCATGTATCTAGTGCTCTGATCAGTATATCCTCAGGCTCAAGAGAACATTATTTCCCTAGGTAGGCAGGTTGCAAGTCTTCATTTCTATAACTACCAGCCTTCCTTTTCAATATGGTCACTAAATCTTAGATGTTGCTTTAATCCCATATTAAGCAGTCTTATCAAATATGTAATAGTTTTTACCTGAGGGGTGTGTGTTTAAACATGACTGGTTGCAACTGATATCTTGCTAAATTACAAACATCCCATTTTCGGAATGGATTCTTCCTTCTTATTTAATTGAATTTTTAATTTCCAGCTCCCAGGTAGTTTAGAGGAGGTCCAGGGTAGGTCATTAGAGGACATCATGAATAATGGGAAAAAGGAAGTCCCCAGGTTTTCCAATGCTTGTTAGCATGAAAACACAGCCCTGGATGCTTTCTTATGCTTTTGACTCAGGAATCCTCTGGGGCTGCCCATGACTGCTGTGTGGACTTATTGCTCCTGCCAAATATATTAGCTGGGGTAGGAACATTAATTCAATTTAACAGAGAGGTATGACAATGTTGCTCCAGAAAAGTGCTGAGGTGTTGTATTTGTGAAAGATCATCTTCAAAAAGAAAAAAAAAAGAAAAAGAAAATACTGTTTTGAACACTATCTTTTGATCCAAGAACTTTACTTTACCTATTTTCTCTTAGTTCTGGCATACCTGGGGCTAGTATCTATTTATTCTTTTAGAAATAACTAGAATTCCTTGTTTTTAGAGTCCTGGTAGAGTAATAGTCCTTTTTGGGGTGAACTAGGTAGGTATGCTCATGTGCCTCATGACCAACTCTCAGTCCAATCCATTTTTTGTTCTGTTTTGTTTTTGGTTTCACCCCTATACCTTTGCTTCCCTGTGTTTGTACAGTTTGCCTGCCTTGTACCCCAACAAGGGAGCTCTCAGAGTTTCAAGATTCTCAGGGGAAAAACTGGAAATCTCATCTCACTCTAGAAACTTAGGTTTTGTAAACCCGAAGGATGTGAACCAATTCAATCCCTTAAGTTAATCACACAGGGATACAAAAAGCTTTCAAAATGGCCAAGCTGAAATAGCAAAACCTGGGTTGCACTGAAAATCCACACCAGATGACAAAACTGTCTCCAACAGAAGGCACTGAGCAGCAACAGATCACTGATTTCTTTTTCTCTCCTAAGATTGAGCGGGGATAGATGGAGCAAACTGGCCAACATTAACCACTAGGCATCTTGATTTTTCTTATTAGCTTTCTACTTTGACAGTGTTTCCTGAAAGTGACTTTGTGCATTTTCTCCTAAATGAGCCTCAAAAGTAACACTCTCCCTTCTTATCCTCTGTACCTGAGGGGGTAACATCTTGAAACACTGATCTATTTGCTGCTAGCTTTCATTAATTTCATCCATCCCTGAAGGCGGAGCCACATAGGTGCCAGCTAATTAAGACCTATTTAGGGCAGCTCAGGGCCCTTTATCAGCCCTGAATTAGCTTTGTGCTTTTAATGGGAACTATAGCTTTCTCAATTATTACTTAATTAAATAATGTGCCTGCATTTACCAATGTATTTCTGCAGTAGGAGGCAAGCTGCAACTGCCCACTTGCCCACAGGTAACAATATCTCATTTCAGCTCTCTATTGCTTCTCCAGGAGTTAAAGTTCTTTTTGCATCTGTACATGGCCAGGCACATAATCACATTCTTCAAATGTTGAGCGTGTTGTCATGTGCCACCATCCACATTATAGGCCCTCTAGGGTAGTTCAGTCTTAACATGTATTCATGCAAATACATAAATGTCAGCAGACAAGTATTATTATTATGCATACCAATCATTCAAAGGGAAAAAAGATCTATTTGGTCTACATTATTTTGAATAAAAAACCTTTAATTCCAAAGGTTTCTAGAAGGAATGAAAGTCTTTGTAGATTTCACAATTCTTATTTCCCAGAAAAATATTTGGTAAGTGAAAATATAGAGGTAACCACAGCCCAAAGGCCTAGAATTCCAAAAACACTGGGCTCCAGCAGATGAAGAAAGAAAGAACAAACAACCTTTTCTTTCTTTTCCCTCAACCTTTCTCATGAGGTCACAGTTTCTAAGTGATAAGCCAAATAATTTTAGTTAGTAACGGATAAGAAAGCAAATTAAATTTCATTTTTTTTTTTTTAATGAACCCTACTTGGTCGTGGTGAATTATCTTATGGATACATTGTTGGATTCTGATAGCTAAAATTTTATTGAGGATTTTTGCATCAGTGTTCATTTGGTTTTAAAAATGTATGCCAATATGCTTATGAGCTAGTCTAAATTCATTTTAAGAAAGGTAACAGTATACATATTTCTTTTACTACTTCATGTTTCCTCAATAAGGAGTCCTTTACAAAAATAAAAACCACTGGAAAAAATGAAAAATAATTGTCCACCTTAAATGGGGGAGGTGCTTAGATATTTTAAAAAGTACTTTAGTAAGATGAAAATGAAAATCAAATATTCTTTAAGCAACTCTATTTAATCATTTTTCCTATCATGAATCATGTCAAATACCAGGGACACAATTTTTAAAAATTCTATAAATTACAAATTATCATGGTGACACAATCTCTCCATTAAAATTTAATATAGTATATACAGATGTTGATTCATAATGATGCACACCTTAAACTTATGAAATGTTATAATGCAATGTTATTTCCATTAAAACAAAAACTTGATGACAAAATGAGCACTTGCTAAAAAGTTCCCATAAGTGCTGACAAACCAACCAAAAGTCAAATTAAAAGAACATCTTTTTCCCCTTAATCCCTCATGCCTACAATGTTGTATACCACTTAGCTTAGTCCTGTTTACTGAAGGGAAAAATATTTAAAGCTTTATTAGGAAATAATCAACACACACTTTGTGAGCATGGCCACATGAAAGCCTGACCTTAAAGCATCTTCTCTGATGCAAAACAATCTTAAAATATTTACAATAATTATATTGCTGGTTGTGCTGTAATTCTTATTCTAAGACTGTTGTGTATATGTTGTGGTATAATAGAAGATGAATAATTACACTGGTGTCTCTAGAATCTGTTATTGTCAGCATGACAGAAAGAAGAAACATGGAAGATAGATGAGGGAAAATAAAAACCCGGAAGCCCTGAATTTGAATTGGAAGTTTCAGTTTGAATTCATAATGATTTTATCTTTAAACAATATATCCAGCATATACTGTTTATATCCAATGAAAAGGTTGAAACACAAAGATCGGTTTAGTAGCAGTAAGTACCTATAAGCCCAAGATCATATCTCTTAAATGCCCAAAGAACCAAAGCTCATTAGAGAAATGTGTGAATCCAGGTTTGTATCAAGACATGTACAAGAAGAACCTAAAACAAGCAAAGAAACTATCCAAGTAAACTAATGACACATTCCCATAGCCTAAAATAGGACCATTTGAGCATAAGGATATAATGTTAACGAAATGAAATATTTCAAATATGTTTATATTTGTAAGTCAATACGTAAATATTAATGATAATAAACTTAATTTTGAAGGATACTAAGGAACTAATGCCTTCAAATTGATGATGAAAAAGGGATAGTACTATGTTCTATTTCATTGTAACCACAGCATTTAGGAGGGCAAGTTGCTCTTTTAAAGTGTATCAGGTAACAAATGAAAAGGAAATGATGAAATATCATCACTTTGGAACCTCTAGTGAATTATTGGATCTAGATAAGCATTAATAACTGTTAACACAAAGGTAAGAAAACTAGACAGTGTTATTCCTGATAGAAGTACCACCTAAAGGTCTTGGCAAAAAATAATTGAAAACTGTATTCAACAAAGCCTCAACATAGAAATAACAATGTAAAAGAAATATCAGGGAGGTGCAAAACCAAGATTGCAGAAAATTATAGGAAAAAGAGCTAGGTTTTTACAGTAATAGGGGAGAAGCTATTGGTTAACAAAAATATTTTTTAAAAAATACACCAATCGGTTGCAATGCATATATATTATGCTAATCCTGATTGGAATGATGTATGCACTCTGCTAATTCAGATTCAAATTAACATTAATAATAATAATGAATTCATTGGAGAAATCTGAAAATGGACTAGATATGTTATTAAGGAAGTACCACTGATTTTTATGTAGAACAATGACATTGTGTTTATTTTTAAGAATCTGTATCTGTTAGAGATATATGATGAACTATTTATGAAGGAAATAATAGGATTTCTGGGATTTGCTTCAAAACTATCCTTGGGAAAGGGGTTAAGCACTGCACTATGAAGCAATCCGCAGCCTCTGCAGCATGAGTTCGATCCACAGCCTCTGCAATATGAGTTCGATCCCTGGCCAGCCAGAGAGAAACCCACATGGTGAAGCAGACCTCTCCTGGTTTGCCCTCAGCTCCCCTCAGCAGTGCATTTCGGTCTGTCTGCCTGTTCTGCACCCCACTTTGTCTCTGGTGAATCCTCTCACCACCCCTGCATCTCTGGCCTGTACCCCAGCTCTTGTATGCATAAATAAATAAATCTTAAAAAAAAATAATCCTTGGGGAGGGAGAAAGTATATGAAGTACAGGTGAAACAAGATTGGCCAGGATTTCATAATTATTCAAACTGAGCAGACAGTATACAGAGGTTCATTACACCATTAGCCTCTCCACTTTATAACTTTGGTATTTTCCTTCATAAAAAGTTAAATATTTTTGTTTGAAATTTGACAACTAATTTCAGGTTCATGGACAGTTAAAGTTAAGTTATAGATTTAAATCATAATGGAGATAGCAGCCTTTAAGGTTATTTTGGTCAACCTTTTGCCAACCAAATAGATTTTACCAAAACCATCTGTTCTGTTCATTTATAAAACATTAATAGTTGTTTTCTTTGGTCTGGTTGTGGTACTTGGAGAAACAATCCGGTTGCAGTATTCAGTGAAACAATCAGACAGGAATAGATTAAGTGAAGAAAACAGCAAGAAAGCTTCAGAAAATCATTTTGACTATTTTTCCTACTTTTATTTTGGTAAATCTACCAATTGTATCACACCTGCAAGTTAATTTTACCAAGTGAGCTTTTTCCCTACTATACGAACAGCTTTCATCATCACAACCAGTATGAAAATTAATCTCCCAAAGCTATTCTTTCCCAGTTCTTACTGAGCAATCCACACATCTGTGACAGCGCTTCTCACTAAAACTCACAGCACAAGCAACATAATATAAACTCACAGGAATACAGACATGCTAAGCTCTTCTCTGATACCTCCAAATGGGCTTATAGTTATGACTGGGCCAAATCCCGAGGGCTAAATACGACTAATGAATATCCAAAAATATTCTAATTAATTTCATTGCTCTGGGTTAGTGAGAGACCAGAAGTTTCCAAAGCCCTCTGAGAATTGTCATATTTATATAGAATGGTGCTGCATGTGAGACTACTTCTTTGAAGCACAACCTAACCCTTTTATCTCTACTACCTGTCTCTTTGGACAGCTTATGCTACTCTGACTCAAATCTAACCACTGGGGTTCTTCTTGCTAACAAATTCTATCAGCATTCAAATTCTATCTGTAGATCAAAAACCTCCCCAAAAGTATATACACTAATGTAGTTAAAAGTTTAGATTTGATAATATTGCATAGTAAAACATGTATTTTGACAAAATCAAAATGTTAATATTGAAATTATAACCAAAGTTTACTTTATCTGTAGTATCACACAAATAAGAAAATAGATTATAAATCATTAGCATTTTTATATCTTCCCTCAGTATTTCTTTACTAGAACTAGATATATGATCTGAGATTAACTTATATATAATTCCTCTTCTTTCCCACATGCTCGTTACTTTTTTAAAGAGGAAGAAAAATGGTGGGCATTAGTGTTACTCAGGGAATAAAGGAGAAAGGAGGGAGCAGAAAGGAAGCAGGAAAAGAAGGGAGAAGAATGAGGTGAGCAGGCCTCAGGCAAAGGAAGTAAGAAAGGTGGTTTACAGAATTGCAGGCAAAGAGTTCGATGTAACAAAAATATAAATTGGTTTTTGATAATTGATGATTTTTATAACCCACTTCTGTCAAGAATACACTGTTTATGATTTTAACTAGCACATCATTTCAATCTGAGATTATGCATAATGTGTTAGATATTAAGTTATGGCCTTCACCTTCATAGGGCCAATTTACACGCAAAAAACTATGCAACCTTATTAGCCTGTTCTGTTTGTGGTCTCAGGCAGATTTTTGCCAGACTTCCAAAGAAGTTTATGTCCCAAAGTTTCTTAACATTTCTGTCTTGAAAGAGAAATGTGTAGATTTTCTCTTTCAATGAAAATCCATTTTAATCAAGAGCAAATTAAGCTAAATAAGAACAAATCTATAGATAGTGTGGGGAAGCACCAGTGTTATTTGGAGCCTCAAGCCAATCAAAAAGGAGAGAATAGAGGCCATACAAGTGGATTAAAGGGGGTCTGGCTGCTGGGTCCTCCAGTAATCACAATACTCAGAAACATCACAATCAGCTTGAAAAATAATTCTGTTCATTTGATAGCAGGTGAAAAGACTAAAAAAAGATTTAGCATAAAAGACAATAAGGTTGTTTCACAGAGGACTCACCTGTCTTTCCCAGTTTCTTTCTTAAAAACTCCATCACAGTAACTCATGCGCTTCTCTGTGGTCACATAGATGTTGGCATTCGGGTAGATGTCAACAGTCTTTTTCAGCATGTTGTAAACGATGCCCTTGCCATCTTTCCTCATATTGCGGAAAGGGCCCCAAATAACATAAATAGTAGTGTTTGCCTCCTTGAAAAAATAGTCAGGGTTTTTTAACAAAAGAGGTACGCTGGTATGGGACACAACTCGAATCATTGTCGTGTGGCCAACATCTTCTTCATAGCCCTTGGTGGGGGCATTGTTCATTCTCCAAATGCAGGAGGATTGATCTATCTCATTCCCCACCTTCTGGCCAATCATCTGACCTGAGTTTGACACTATGGCACAAAGGTCACAGTCCAGTTGCAAAGGCTGAAAAACAGAAGGAGAAACAAGGCAGGAGGAGAAACACATAAATTAGTAAGTTCCACCCATCCAAACAAGTTCCCCTAGGAAAACAGTACATTCAGATATGATTCATGCAGAGTGAGAATATCTTTGAAATACATATAACAATTCTATAGCAGCTGTCATAGCTTATCAAGCCAGAGGGAGGTTTTCATTAAAAATGTGAATATAGATTGTTAAGAAATAATTTTAATTTCTATCCCCTTGTTTTGTTTTATAATTAAACAGAAGTCAGGCTTCCCCTGGTGGTGCAGGTGGTTAAGTACCGCGTTGTGAAGCTGTCCACAGCCTCTGCAGTGCTGGTTCGATCCCGGCCAGCAAGGGTCCCACATGGCGCGGCAGACCTCTCCTGTCTCTCCCGCTGCTCCCCTCAGTAGTGTATTTCAACAGTCTGCCTGTTCTGTTCCTGCTCTGTCTCTGGTAAATCCTCTCTCCCTCCCACACATCTGGCCTGTAGCCCGGTTCTTGTGTAAATAAATAAATAAATCTTAAAAAAAAAAAAAGTCACTTCTTTTCCACTTTAAATGATGACTTTTCATTCAAAACCATAACTTCAAATGAAATAGGAATATTTGATCTCCTTCATAAAGGCAATTGCTTAAAAAATGTAAATGGAAGATATCTCGTCACCAACTCTGTATTTTTATTTATATATATGAATTGCTATGTAGCAGTTGATCAGAAAAATGAAAAATTCAACAAATGACAAGATTGAGAAATACTTAAGTCTCAGACTTTCAAAAATAAGATACATTTAAAAATTATCCTATGCCATCAAGTTAACTGTATGTTTGTTCTAGATGGATAAGGAAAAGCCTCCTTTAAAAACTCAGGGAAGGCATATACAGTGAGTCTTTAGAGCTAATCTAACTACCACCTTCCTTTAAAAAAAACCCAAAAAACTAATGAAGTCACAAGTCACAAGGGTTAAACAACAGATTTCAGGACTTGCAGGTGATAGATTCAAGTTACAGTGGTAGATTCAAATTTAGATCTAAACCTACTACTTTTTCCATTATTCCTTACAATCTTTCCTTCCAAGCAAATCCAATAAATTCCTTTTGTCTCTTACCTGCCAAATGAAAGGAGTCACCCTATCTTTTAAAACAGTGACCAGGGAGTAATGGGCATTGCTGATTCACATCTTTCTTACCTCCCTTCTGTGCAGTTCCATATTATATAACCAGATATTTGATCCTGGATTTGTAGTGTGCTTATTGGTCACTGGCCCTTCTCATAATGGGCCTCTCCTAATTTTCCTCATTATATGGTACCTTAATTTATTGTTTAATTATGTCTGTCTGGGCCTCCCCGGTGGTGCAGCGGTTGAGCGCTGGGTTGCGAAGCTGCCCGCGGCCTCTGCGGCGCCGGTTCGATCCCCGGCTGCTCCCCGGCCACCAGAGGAGGGTCCCACATGGCGCGCAGACCTCTCCTGCCGCCCGCTGCTCCCCTCAGCAGTGTACTTCGGTCCTTCTGCCTGCTCTGCTCCCCACTCTGGCTCTGGTGAATTCTCTCACCCTCCCGCGCTTCTGACTGTACCCAGTGCATGTATAAACAAAAAACAAACAAATATAATAAATAAATAAATAAATAAAAAAAATTATGTCTGTCTGCTAGATAGTAAATTATGTAAGAGCAGAGTCAATGTCTGTCTTCTTCATTTTAACTCCACTCTCCAAAAGTCCCTGGAATACTAAAGGAGCGCAATATAAGATTGAGAAAATGGAAAAAAAATATTAAGAGTCTAACAGGGAACTTACCATTAGGGAAGAAATAGATGTTTCAACTTATCTAGAAATGTTGATGTAGACAAAAGTAGAAAAGCAATCCAGAAGAAACACAGTAACAAAGCAACAGGTTGTTATTCAAGGTTGGTAAATTGAGAGAGGAAAGTGTGTCAGAAAAGAGACCTGGATAATTATCACACATCAGTAATACATCATCTCTCCTATCAGTGGTGGGTTCCCAAAGTAGTTACTGAGCAATTACTGCTAGTGCCAGATACTACTATAGGGGGTGGGGATTCTGCTGTGCAATTTTAAAGCAAAAGTCCCTGCCTTAATAATATTTACATTGATCTGGGGGAGAAAGGCAATAAAAATCAGCATGGTATATAATGTTAGATGAAAATAAGTGCTAAATAGAGAAAACTAAAGCAAGGAAGGGAGTTGTAGAGAGGGGTGTGTGTGTGTATGTGTGTGTGTGTGTGTGTGTGTGTGTGTTGGTGGAGGGTGTTGGGGGGAAATGGTATTTGAGGAAAGACTGCAGTGAAGTAAGAGGGCTGGCCATACGAATGTTGAAAATAAGTAAATAGCAGAGCATTCTTGAAAATCAAAAATGAATGTTACTTTCCTAAAAAATGCCCCAAGGAAGGGGCTAAACAATGGGAGAGATGTGTGATTTGACAAAATCATTGAGGAAAGAAAGCAGTAGTGGGGCTACTGAGGTGACTCGAAGGCATGACTTGAGGTCTTAGCCACTGGGGGGCTCTAAACAGTAAATGATCTGAGTTATATTTTAACAGCTTTGGCTGCTGTGTGGAAAAGTGGCAAAAAGAAGGGAAGGGAAAAATGATAAAAAGAAGGCAAGGGCAGACACTGGGAAAGCAGGCTACTGTCACAATTCTAGCAAGAGGGTGGTGGCTTGGACTGGTTGGGTTGCAGAGATAGCAAAATGCTGGTCACATGCTGGATATATTCTAAAAGGAAAGCCTCCTGACTGGCCAGTAGATGAGATATGGGTGTGAAAGAAAGACAGTATTCAATGAAATTTTTAAATATTTAGCCCAAGCAACAGAGACTGGAGCTGCCATTAACTGAGAATTTCATGTCTTCAGGAGGAGCAGAAGAGGAAACTGAGTTTATTTCTAGATCTGTTGGATTTAAGATGTCCTGAACACAGATTCTGTAGCAAATATTCTAACAAATCTACCCAAACTGCTTCACAAAATACTCCCTTCACTCCAAGTATTAAAGTAATATGGGATTACTATGGAAAACTTGAAAAATAAGAATAGATAAAAGAATAAAAACTCTACCACTCAACAATGACTAAAGCATTTTCTTCCTTCTAGATAGATATATTACTTTGAGAAATACCATTAACATAACTTAGCAAGCTTGTTTTTTTATTTAATTTCATATCATTAGCTTTCAACAGTCCTTCAAGTTATTTTTAATGCCTGCCCAATAATTCATTATATGGAATTATTATAAGTACCTATTTGCTTACCACTGGCCATTGATTAAGTTATTATCTGAATTTTGTTCTATTATAAAAAGTTGCTATGATGAACATCCTTGTGCTATCCATTATATTTTGAATGCTAGCAGTTATTATAATTTACTTTAAATCTTTGATTCATTTTTTTATTTAAATTTTGTGAAGATGTACTAAACAGAGGGCCTCCCTGGTAGCACAAGGGATTAAGCCTCAGTACTATGAAGCTATCCACAGCCACTGAAGCAGGAGTTCAATCACCTCACCGGTCAGGGGGCTGACCCACATGGCACAGCAGACCTCTCCTGTCTCGCCTGCTGCTCCCCATGTATTTCAGTCAATCCACCTGTCCTGTTCCCCACTCTGTCTCTGGTAAATCCTCTCACCATCCCCCCACCTCCAGCCTGCATCCCAGCTCTTATATGCATAAATAAATAAATCTTTAGAAAAAGGATATGCTAAGCAGAGAAAGGCATCTATTGACTTGATATGTCAAAATTAAGTTTTAGAAAAAATCTTGACTTGCAGAGTCCACAGATGTCCACTTATAAAGTGTCTTAAAACTCTACTACCAAAGACCCTGTCCATCACACCTGCTAAAGTAAGATTTCTAAGCTATAGTGAGCGGCAAATAGCCTGGGCACCAGGTTAGGATAGGTCTGCTCAAGATGGCTGAGTCTCTTCGGGCACTTAGAAATGGGGTTCCATAGGTTGGTGCCATGTTGAAAACTCTTCAAAGGTCACATGGAAATATAAGGGATGCGTCTTGGAATCAGGCACTGACCTAAGACCTTTCCTTACTCATTCAAGAACTACAATCTTTTCAGGCAATAAGGAAAACACTGCTGGGTGATTTTGAAACAGGGTCTGATGTCCATTACATTTTGCTGAGTCCTCTAAACTCATTTATCTAAACCACTGCAAATCAACACCTGATTTAAAATGTATGTGTCATATGGCACACTCCAACTTACCACTGAGCTGCATATGCTGCAGGGAGGTTACATTCCATTTACTATTCCAAGAAATTGTTTTACTGCATAATAAAAACATTTATGGTGTATGGCCTACACTAATTTAAAAAAAGAAAAAAAGAAAGATATAAAGAAAAAGTCTCAGATGTGCTCTAATCTACAAAATGCAGCAATTTGCATTGGATTTCCTAGTCATTAGAGTGAATTAGCTAGTTCTACTATAACAAGGCTTAATTTAACTAATAAGAATCAGCATACTGGTTTCACTTGACAATTGTAACCTCTGAAAGTGATCAATTAAGACATCACAATCTGTTTCATGACAACATATCGGGATGCTGCAGCTGTGCAGATTATGAGGTCAGCAGCTGACTAACAATTTGAGGGCAAACACTGCAAACAACAGCCTCTTGTTTATGTGACAAATATGTAACTGGGCAGAGTGCTAGAATGCAATGGCTTAGGGGGTAGTGGTGATCTTTAAATGGCCCCTTCCTTTTTCACTATTCACTTAGCCATATTGTATTATGACCAGAGTCTTAAGAGACTTATACTTGTCTACACTACTCGTTCACAATGCTGCTTAGCTATCTGACTCCCTGAAAGAGGTACTAGGGGACCTGGCTGCACATGGTGACTGTTCTATTTACCACTTTGTTGCAGGAATCATCTTCAAAGTATGACAGGAGCACAGGGCTAGATGAAACATTTCTAATCGTTATCAGAAGCTTCATGTTCATGAAGAGCTTGCTGAGGCCCAAGGGATTCATTTACACATTTGAAGGTACCTTCAAACTACAGTAAGCCATGATAAAAAGAAAGACTACCTAGGCACAAATGGATGGTTTGACCCAAGAGCTACTCTTATCTGGTTATCCCAGTTTCTTTTATTAGCTTTATCACTACATCTTGTGATCTCAACTTTCTTTGTTAAAATGTACTGCTGTTTCTTGAACTCATTTATTTTATTTGATTTGAGGGCCATGCTTGAAAATTTATTCCATATGTCTTCACTTACTTGGTTCTGCTGCAGTAAACTCTTTCTAGATTGAGACCCTGGATTTTCCAAGACCTTTGGAAAGATTTATCTGGTTCTATTTTATCAAGCTCTATTAATTTTGAATTCTCCTTTTTAGTTGATTTGTCCCTATTTTTTGTGTCTTCTCATTAAAAACAACTTCTTCATCTTTTTTTCCTGTATATGCAAAAGATGATCAAGTCAAATGCTTTGGTTGGGTTGCACTGTGTTCATAAGCGGAGACCACCAGAAAAATTCAGTCAACCCTGTTTGGGTAGGTGTATCCCTGTTAAAAGAAAACCCACAAATATCAGACTTTTTTTTTTTTTAAGATTGATTTATTTATTTATACAAGCACTGGGTACAGTCAGAAGCACAGGAGAATTCACCAGAGCCAGAGCGGGGGAACAGAACAGGCAGACTGACGAAGTAAACTGTTGAGGGGAGCAGCGAGTATGGCAGGAGAGGTCTGCGCACCAAGGGACCAGTGGGTCCCTTGCTGGCACCCCAGGGATCGAACCGACACTGCAGAGGCTGCGGGCAGCTTCACAGCCCAGCGCTCAACCGCTGCACCACCAGGGAGGCCCTCAGAATTCTTTTTTATAAGAACTATAAATGATGAATTTTTGATTTGGATATTTTCACCCTGAGTAAAAATAAATTAAATCAACACGTACATATTGAGTAATAAACAACAGTTTGGATAAAGTGAAGAGCTTGGTGATATCTATTAAACAGCCAATTAAATTTTATTTAGTACCTATTCTTACAAAGCACTGTGAATGGTAAAATAATTTTAGAATTCTAATCTGTGTGAACTTCAAGCTCAGCGTACAGCTCAAAGGCATGTGGCGTAGTTCCATGATCAACCAGGATCAATTCATATCCTATTTTAAAGGTCTAAAGGACTGCCCTGGAAAATAAGACCTTCTTCTGCTAAAACAAATCTTAACATTGCTTCTTTACAAGAAAATGTACTTGCTTCCTGGCTGAGCATAGGGTGAGGATGAGAGAGGGAAGAAAAAGTGTGAGGGAGAAAAAGTATAGTGTATTTTATTTACTGCTATATACATAATTGAACATCTATTATGGGTCAGTTATCATGCACAGCACTTCATTACATTATCTTAATTCTCATAATAATTCTTCTAAAATTAGTTTTTATTTTCTATTATAGAATTGAGGAAACTGAGATGGACATAAGCTCCAATAGGAACTAGATACATTTCAGCTTAAAGAGAGAAACATGGGCCTCCCTGGTGGTGCAGGGGTTAAAATCTCAGCACTATCAAGCTATCACTAGCCACTGGCATGAGTTCCATCCCTGACCAGGGAGCTGACCTACAAGGCACAGCAGACCTCTCATGTTGTGCACTGCTCCCCTCAGCAGCAATTTCAGTAGATCTACCTGTTTTGCTCCCCACTCTATCTCTGGTGAATTCTCTCACTCCCCACACCTCCGTCCTACATCCCAGTTCTTATATGCATAAATAAATAAAAATAAATCTTTTAAAAAAAGTGATGTTTAAAAAAAGGAGGAACATACGTTAACTTTCATGAAACACATTCACAACACTATTAAAAAGGGGATATTAAAAAGATACTTAGAATTAATGTGTACTATTCTGAATATATGTATATGCAAATGCTTCACTATATTGAAATTATTTATATTAAAATATAGATTAGTGTTTTTAAGCACATTGGTGGCCAAGAATTTCACCAGAACATAAAGGCTCCAGAGGAACACTAGGGTTTCCATATGAGTAGAGTAACCTCTCCATTCTATTAATACATTGGTATAAGAAATTACATGGGATTCCTTTCTTAATATTTTCAGTTTGAAATATGACTAATATTTTAATCTAAGATAAATTAGTCATCACTAATTTTATTAGTTTAAAAAGATCCTCCATATTTTTTTTACTCAATTCTCTTTACAAACTTTTTCATAACAGCAGTGAGCAGTATTTCTTTCTGCAGCATCAAATAATTACTGTCTATGCCTGAAAAAAGGTCAGGGCAGGTGTCCTTTTTATAAGCTGGTCTCCATGGCTAAAGGGAACACCTCCCCTCTGCCCAAAAGCCTACCTGAGGTAAATTCACTTTAGAAACTCACAATATCTGCTTTCTAGTCTTTGGAAATTAAAATCAGTAGAGACTTCCAAGTGTTGCTCTGACTCAGGAATGGCTTTTCCTTAGGTGCTTATGGAGATTCCAGGACACTGAATGACTGAGAAATAGGCTCATACTATAGGTCATTTTACAGCTATGTCAATTATTATTTCATCATCAACATGAGTACTTGACTGGCATAAAAATTAATTATATTTGCAAGAATGCTGACAAATATAAGTAGAGAAGGATTAAGAAGACCCTATATTCTCTACTACTATGGGCGAGGGGGTATGGGGAGCGTTGGAGGAAGAGGTGGCTATTATTACCTCTGTGTAAGATGATACAGTACTTCAATAATTATCTTTCTTGGTGTTTAAACAAATACACTACTTATGTAGACTCTAGAAATCAATTTACCATGATATACCCAACTGACCACTGACAGGTTAAAAAACAAAAGGAGAAATGACCAAAACTAACAGGCCATTCACTCTGATTCGCAAGTTACACCTCTCATTCAGTAACAGTCAGTCCCTTTCTTTTCAAATTAGTAAACATAGTTTAAGAATTACTCTGCCTGGGCCTTCCCAGTGGCGCAGCGGTTGAGCGCTGGGCTGCGCACCGGCCTGGAGCCTCTGCAGCGCGGGTTCGATCCCCGGCCGCTGGCGAGGGTCCCACATGGCGCCCAGACCTCTCCTGCCGCCTGCTGCTCCCCTCAGCAGTGTACTTCGGTCCTTCTGCCTGTTCTGCTCCCCACTCTGGCTCTGGTGAATTCTCTCACCCTCTTGCGCTTCTGACTGTACCAAGTGCTTGTATAAATAAATAAATAAATCTTAAAAAAAAAAATTACTCTGCCTTTGCTAAATTTACACACACACACATTGTCCTCCTTCAGCTGATAAGACAGGTCCCTCTTAGTCATTTTTTTCATCCTGTTCCTAACCAACCAACCGTCCTAGAAAATTCCCCTTCTCTCTTCTTTAGGTAAGAACCTGACAAATTGCCCTCGCCTTTTTGAATGATATATTGGGACAACTGCCAAGCACTTTACATTTTAATCAGTAGGAAGAATGAAATATTTAACCTTTTCTTTTTTCTCCATGAATAAGCTTATAGACAATAGAATAGATAATTAAAATCTGTGAATTAAAACTTGCAAAACAGTGTGGTTTCCCCAGCAAAGAGAAATGGCCATGTACGAAAGGTCACCTGTCAACTAGTGCTAGTTATTAAATCTCTGCATTTATCACTAAGGTGGCTCTATGGAAAACGAAGGTCAAGACATTAAATTATGGAACAGTCAGGATTAGAAAAGGTCACCAAAAGCTCAAGTAAAATTTAACCAAACCTGCTAATTCTACACCCTAGCAGCAAGCAGAAACAGCCAGGGAGGGAAGACAACAGTGGGTAGCACTAATCTCTCTCTTTACTTTATGTCCACACTGAAAATGAATTTCTATTTAATGTCTTGAAGTCTAAAATGAAACTTGCTCATCTCAAATAAAAATAGTGGCTTCGATAAATATTTCAGAATGAAAATCATGTTTGAATCGAACCAGCTTAAATTATTAAAAACATTGTTTTACACCACTCTAATGGTTGCTTGCATTTCAACCTAAGAATGCAATTTAAAATATTGGAGATGGGGCACTCCTGGCACCTAAAATGTTTTGCAGGACAATTAGCAACTCACCGCTCACTAATTTACTACTTTAATGTGGAAACAAATGAGATCTTTGCTTTTCATCATCCAATTTGAATGAATGTGAACAAAGCAGGTTGAACAAAGCTCCAGAGACACACTCTTCAGTTTGCTGTCTTTTATTCCTCTGCTCTTCCTGAATGTCTTTAGAGTTTTAGTTTTAGAGGCTTCAACATGTATAATGACACCATTGGGGAATAGATTTTGCCTTTGTTCTCCTGAATGTTCTTTTGAGGTCTTTCAAGTGAAAGGTACAAAAGAGGCATTAACAATCTGGCATTGTTTTTATTGCTTGACAAAGAAAAAAATATATTTTAATTTTTCCTGTGTTTCAGGAATGATTAAGCAAGCTGTTTTCTTCTATATCAAGTCACTTTCAGCAGACCTCTAACCGCGAGCAAAGAATTGGGAAGATTGCGCTAGAGAGAAATCAACACAGTTCAACCAAGCCAGTCTGTAAATGCACTTCTTTGCCCCTCCACAAACCAGCATCTTTCAGTTAATGCAGCTTTCAAAAGCAGTGTGTATAAATCACACACCACAAGCAACGGCACATAAAAAGACACATTTGATGACCCACGGTTTGACTCTGCATTTGGGATATGGCATTTACCTTCATTCCTACTTGGTGGCATTATATTCAAGCATAAAACTTAATATGGGGTTGCGTAAAAATGTTAATGTCAAGAAATAATTCTAAAACAGACAACATAAAGCTATGTTTCTCAGTTCCATAGGCAATGTGTTCTCTTTATTTGGAAGTTCTTTGAGAGAAATGCATCTATATAAACATGTAGGCATACCAAAGGAAAACAGACTGCTTTGTTCCAGCATACAAAAAAAAAGAAAAAAAAATTGAGTCGTTTCAAATCAAGAAGGATTTTTTCCTATGGACTAGAATTACAGAAGTATTTCATATTTCATTATCACTATTAGTCATGACAAAATCTGACCAATTTTATACCCAACCTAACCCTGTGTTATTTTCCTCTTTTAGAAAGATGAACTTAGGACCTAGTGTTAGCAAACCACCCAGGTATGTCACTCAAAGAAATTAAGAGAGAAATCTGGTTTATGCTTGTTATTAGCATAGTAACATGTCATCCAACTACAGATAATACAATGGCACTCAACTGGATGCACATTATAATGGCCAGAGGAGTTTATTTATTTATTTTATTTTTTAAAGATTTATTTTTTATTTATACAATAGCCAGGGTACAGACCAGAGACATGGGAGGGCAAGAGGATTCACCAGAGTCAGAGTGGGGAGCAGAACAGACAGACCGAAAGCACTGCTGAGGGGAGCAGTGGGTGCTGCTGGAGAGGTCTGCCAGCCATGTGGGCATCCCCCTAGCCAGCTGGGAATCAAACCCACGCTGCAGAGGCTGCAGACTGCTTCACAGCACTGTGCTCAACCCACTGCGCCACCAGGGAGGCTCGCCAGAGGAATTTATTAAAAAGAATAATGAGCTACACTCCACACTTGATCAAATAAATCAGCTAACTCTTGAGGATGGCATTTGCACCCTCAAAAATTTTTTTAAGTTCCATACATGATTATAATGGGAATATAGATTGGAGAAGCATTGTCCTTAAGAATGATAAAAAATTAAGAATGGGCCTCCCTGGTGGCGCAGCGGTTGAGTACTGGGTTGCAAAGCTGCCCGCAGCTTCTGCAGCGCCGGTTCGATCCCCGGCCGCCGGGCGAGGGTCCCACATGGTGCGCAGACCTCTCCTGCCGCCCGCTGCTCCCCTCAGCAGTGTACTTTGGTCCTTCTGCCTGTTCTGCTCCCTGCTCTGGCTCTGGTGAATCCTCTCACCCTCCTGTGCTTCTGACTGTACCCAGTGCTTGTATAAACAAACAAACAAACAAACAAATAAATAAATAAATGTTAAAAAAAAATTAAGAATGATAAAATAGGAAACCACAATGCCTGACCAAGGGAATTAAAAAAACCAAATAATTAATTTGGAAACCTGAGGTACTATGTGGGGAAGGTATTAGGGTAGTAAATCCTTCCAATTTTCCCTTAAATAGTAATACAACTAGGTTTGTGGGGAGCACATACATGTGAGATCAACTCTAGAAGTCAGAGGTCTGAAAAGGAAAAGTAGAAATTAGTGTGTAGTGACAAATGTGAGAACTTTTATTTCCAACAAAGTTATTCTTAATTACACAGCATTAGAGATCTTTATGCCCTGGCTAGAATTTGCTTTGGAAGCAAGTAAAATCATGTTACCATATAAATTATTTTAATTATAATGTGGAAGTTCTGCTAGCATGTAGTTAGTGGTAAATTGAGCATTCATTGACATTGATTCAATACATGCTTTTAAAAAATCTTGTTTTATGTTACAGGCTGGAGGACACCTCAGAAGGTCTGTAGTTAGAGAGAAAGGAGTTCCTGGAGATGGAGAGATTACAAACACAAAAGAAGGGCCCACTAATGGAGTGGAAGCCCAGGGAAGCTGGCAGTCAATAATTTGAGTATCGTTGGAAGGGTAGCCTTTAAAAAGGTAGAGACACTTTTTCCTCTGAGAAAGGAAAAATGAATTAAGAATGAGAGGGGAAATAAATGACCTTACAAGAGAGGATTACAATTAGAATTCATTCCAAATTCCCTTACATTTCTGTAAAGCAACTGAGAGCTTTTATTGAAAAACTAGGCACTTCAAGATAGGTTAGCAGGCTTTGGGAGAGGGATGAACTTTTGAGAAAGAATGTTTTTTCCATTAAGATCTGGAACAAGACAAGGATGTCCACTCTCACCACTGCTTTTCAATATAATACTGGAAGTCCTAGCCAGAGCAATAAGACAAGAGAAAGACATCCAAGGAATCCAAATAGGAAAAGAAGAAGTCAAACTATCACTATTTGCAGATGATATGATAATATACATAGAGAACCCCAAAATCTCCACAGAAAAACTAATTCAACTCATCAATCAATTCAGTAAAGTGGCAGGATACAAAATCAACACGCAAAAGTCAGTGGCCTTCCTATACACAAACAATAAATCTGAAGAAGAAGAAATCAAAAAAACCACCCTTTTATTATCGAAACAAAAAAAAATCAATATTTGGGAATAAATCTAACAAAAGAGGTAAAGGACCTATACAAAGAAAACTATAAAACACTGTTAAAAGAAATAGAAGAAGACACAAAGAAATGGAAAGACATCCCCTGCTCATGGATTGGAAGAATAAACATTATTAAAATGGCCATCCTACCAAAAGCAATATACAGATTCAATGCTATTCCAATCAAAATCTCAATGGCATTCTTCAAAGAAATAGAACAATTATTGATGAAATTCATATGGAATCACCAAAACCCCGAATAGCCAAAGCTCTACTGAAAAAAAAAGAAGGAAATGGAGGCATCACACTCCCAGACTTCAAACTATACTACAAAGCCATAATCATCAAAACTGCATGGTATTGGAACAAGAACAGACATACAGACCAATGGAATCGAATAGAAAATCCAGAAATAAACCCACAGATTTATGGTCAACTAATCTTGACAAAGGAGCAAAGACTATGCATTGGAGCAAAGAAAGTTTGTTCAATAAATGGTGCTGGGAAAACTGGGTCGCTACATGCAAAAGAATGAAGCTTGACCACTACCTCACACCATACACAAAAATCAACTCAAAATGGATTAAAGAACTAGACATAAGACCTGAAACCATAAATACATAGAAGGAAATATAGGCGAAACACTACGGGATTTGCACATCAAAGACATCTTTACAGACACATCACCCAAAGCAGTGATAGTGAAGAGAAAGATAAACAGCTGGGACTACATCAAATTAAAGAGCTTCTGCACAGCAAAAGAGACAATAACAAAAACAAAGAGAAACCCCACCAACTGGGAGAACATTTTTGCACCCAACACTAATGATAAAGGACTGATCACAAAAATCTGCAAAGAGCTGATGAGACTCAGCAACAACAAAGAAAATAATCCAGTCAAAAAATGGGCAGAAGAGCTAAAAAGAAACTTCTCTGAAGAGGAAATGCAAATGGCCAACAGGCATATGAAAAAATGTTCAACATCACTTGTAATCAGGGAAATGCAAATCAAAACTACCATGAGATACCATCTCACACCAGTGAGAATGGCACATATTAAAAAACTAGCAACAACAAATGTTGGCGAGGATGTGGAGAAAAAGGAACTCTTGTGCACTGTTGGTGGGAGTGCAAACTGGTCCAACCACTATGGAGAGCTGTGTGGAGATTTCTGGACCTACTAAACATAGAGCTTCCATATGATCCAGCAATTCCACTCCTAGGTATTTACCCAAAGGACACAGAAACATCAATTCCAAAGAGCACCTGCACTCCTATGTTTATAGCAGCACTGTTTACAATAGCTAAGCTTTGGAAACAACCCAAATGCCCAAAAGTAGATGACTGGATCAAGAAGATGTGGTACATATATACCATGGAATATTACTCAGCATTCAAAAAAGATAAACACATGCAATTTGCAGCAACATGGATGGCACTGGAAGGGATCATGCTCAGCGAAATAAGCCAAAAAGAAAAAGAAAAATACCGGATGGTCTCACTCATAGCAGGAATCTAGAAAACTTAAATAAGGGACCAGGAAAATGAATATAAGAAAGTGAAAATCAAAATCAACAAAAAAAACTATGAACCAGAGACACTTTTTGGGGGGGGGGGGGCGGGAGGGGAAGGATTGGGGTCAGAATGGGGCGTTTGCAATTGTATGGGGGAATATAAAAATAAAATTTAATATTTAAAAAAAAAAATTAAAAAAAAAAAAAAAGAATGTTTTCAGCAAAAATCAGAAGAATCATCAATTGTACCACAGCCAAAATTCAGAAATTAGAGATTTTTGATGAACTTATTGCAAGGCTATACATTCTTTCTAGTACTCTTCAGGCATATAGAGGCCAAACTGGAGAAAGAAGGTAGCCAGCTTTATCCTCCATGGCAAGTAGAATACTGAAAGTCTGAAGTTGAAAAATAATTATGGGTGACAGTAACATGGATGCTACACTGAAAGTGGAAGTGGTGGCAAAGGAGCAAATGGAAGAGTAAAGAAGCCAAAAAGTTTTAGTGGGGTTATGTTCATTCACTGGAGCAGGCAAAGATTGTATTATATTTCCTAAGACTATGCTTATTTTAGTAGTAAGGATGAAAATGTGTCTTAAAGAGGCTTTGAATGAAGTGGTTTGATTTTAGATGGGACAGGTCTCAAGAAAGAAGCAGTAGTATAAGTCATTGCTTTTAAATTGGAAATGCAAAACTAAAGTACAGAGGATATTCAAATTCATAAATAGTATCAGCGTGAGAATATCCACTTCAGTATGTTAACCTAAAATTCAGACCAACCTTTGATTGGAAGATAACCAAAGAGTCAGAAAAAAATATAAACCCATTTCTTTCAGACCACAAATTCCTAACCACACAGTAAGGAATCACAAGCCTGGAGATTCTGGAATGCTAGCAGGTACACCAACAAAAATTGCTGCTTTTGCCCTGGAAGCATTGAGTCTTTGGAGTAAGTATCTGAGCTCTGCTTCTGGTAACCTCCTGGGTTTAAAAAACAAAACTCAGGATCTAAAGTCCTCCAAAAAAGTAAATCAACACCTACTTTGGACTAAGACTTCAAGGATGTATTCTAAGACTAAACTTGAACTGATAATAAACTAGTCCTGCAAAATTTGTCATCCTCTTTCATGTGATTGTTTGGCTCTAAAAACATCAATTTTGGAAATTGAATTATGTAATCCTGAACTTCTAATAACCTTAGACACTTGCAGAAAGGGAAAAAAAAAACTACCAACTTTTCTGATGAAGATAATATCATCCTAGGTCATATGACACTTGACAATGAGGGTATCTTCCAAGAAATGCAGTTAGGTGATTTTGTCATTGTGCAAAGGTCATACAGTATTCCCAAACAAACCAATATAATACAGAACCTGCTATTACCTGGGCTATATATAGTGACCACCATTGTACATATGCTCCATTACAGACCACAGGGTTATGCAGGCATGACTTTATATACACAGTGGAATAATATTTAACTATACAAAAAGATGAGCTACTGTCATTTATTACAACATGGATGGACTTAGAAAGTATTATGCTAGATGAAATAAGGCAGAAAAAGACAAACATTATATGATTTCACTCATCTGTGGAAGATAAACAAAGGGATAAAAAAAAATCTTAGGTTCTGAGAAAAGCATGGTGGTTACAAAAGGGAGAAAGGTAAAACAGGCAAAGGGAGGTCAACTATATGGTGGTGGAAACTAGACTTTTGGTGGTGATCACAATGTGTATATACAGATGCTGAAATACAATGCTATAGATCTGAAAGATAGAATGGTATAAACCAACATTCACTAAAAAAATTTTTTTAGAAATTATGATGCCCAACAAACAATCAAAGAATCTTGATGTAGGAAAAGACAAAACATCACTAGAGAAAACCAATAGAATAATCCTGCCCATATGTGGCAGGAAAAGGCAGAGACTAAAACAATTATGCTTACCATGATTGAGGAGATAAATGTCAAGCAAAAATGGCATTAGGAAAGTGAAAGTTATAAAAAATGATGGAGCACAAATAAAAAGCCTACTTAGAATTTCTAGAACTGGTAAATATACTACATGTGGTGATGAATTCAATGAGTGTGTTTAACAGTAAATTAGACAGCTCAAGAGAATTCGTGAATTAGAAGATGGAATCAACCATCTTTAGAGCGAAACATGACCTTTTAAAAAGATAGAGAACACAATGAGAAGACCCAATATGAATTTATTTGAAATACTAGAGGAGAGGAGAGAGAGATTGGATAGAGGACAATGGTAAGGAATTCTAGAGAACGTACAAGGATCCACCAATCCAAATTCAAAAGGCTTAGCTGATGACTTGTAGGCAAAATAAAAATAAATTCCCATGTGAACATATGGGAAAAAGTGTAATAACAAAAATAAAGAGGACGTTTTTGAATTAAAATTAGCACAAATAAGTGAAATAAATCAGAAGGACAAATACCTTCCTGTGATGATGATGTAATACATCATCATGTGTAATAAAAAAACAATACAAATGAACTGGCAAAACCAAATCAAAACAAACCCTGAAAATAAGATTGCAGAATTGAGGCTACCAGAGGGGGAGCACACAGGTGGGATCAAAAGTGGGAAGGGGCCCAAGAGTCTATGGTAAAGGACTGTGGAGGCTTTGATTGTGGGTGTAGTGTAGTGACATACATCTGAGGAGGGTTGAACTATTCCCCTAAATCATATACGGTGTTGTGAAGCAATGTTATTCAATTAAAAAAGAAAATTAGCAAGGTAGCATATAATTTGAGAGGAGGTAGATGGAGGTAAACTATTTTATGTAGGTTTATATTACTACTTTATATAAGGTTATTCATTGTCAGGGAAAGAAGGTAATATATCAAATTATTCTTCCATAAGCTTAATCCTAGCATTATAATTAGGGAAGTGAAGTGGTTCTCAAATCTTTTGGTCTTATGTCCCATTTACATTCTTATAAATTATCATGATTACAAAAATCCTTTGTCTATCTTATTTCAATCTACATCAATATAATATTAAAAATTGAAAAAGAAAAATTTAAAATATCTATTAATTCATTTAAAAATGACCACAATATGCCCATTTCATGTTCACATATACATATTTTATGAAAAGTAACTTTTCCACAAAAATAGTGAAGAATAGCATTACTTTTATCAAATTTTTACAAATTTCTTTAATGTCTAAACAAATGAAAGATAGCTAGATTCTCATAACAATTTCTGCTCTGAATATGTAACAGCATCTTCTTTTGACTGAAGTAAATAAAAAATTAAATCTAGCATCACAAAGATATGTAGTAAGGAAAAGGAGATAACTGCTGATATTTGTCTTTGAATTTACACCAAAATTTGACAAGTGGTAATTCCTTAAAGTTCATTTGCAATATGTAATCTGAAATCCTAGCAATAAAATTTTCTGTGCTACCCTGAAATACATAGGTCTATCTTGTACTTTGCATGGATCTTTAAGACATGAATGACTTTGTATAATCAAACACTACTTATTTGAAAAATAATAGTTCAATGAGTTATGCAGATATTTTAAATGTTGAAAGTTTAATATATATAAATTTTAAACATTCACTGATCTCATCAAAAATGTCTCTAAGTTTTGGGAAATTGGAAAGTTGGTGACATATACAAGTTTTTGCAACTGCTAATTTTGACTTGAGAGCTCATTTTTTGTCATTAGCAAAATATGCTGCCTGTTATTTTCTTGAAGTAACAAGCTTACTTCATTCATTTTTAAGAATATGTCTGCCAAATACCTAGATCTGAATATTCATAGTTTGGCTGCTTGTTTCTACTTCAAGTAAAAATAGTGTTCCATGAAACTTACAATTCATATGAAATTTTTCAAAATAAAAATGTTGGGGAGAAAAAGAAATCAATGTAATTAGCAACATTAACAGTCAAATCATGATCATCTCAAAAGTAAAATCACGCAATCATCTCAGAAAATACAGAAAAAAAATTTGATAAAAAATTTTATCAATTATCAATTTTTATTAACTAATGATTAAAAACTCAGTTAAGGGAAATGAAACAGGGAATTTCCTTAGTTCTAATGAGGAATCTAATTAATCAAATATTAATCTAAATAATGTAGTATTTTTTGTGTGTGAAGATTTATTTATTTATTTATACAAGCACTGGGTACAGTCAGAAGCGTGGGAGGGTGAGAGAATTCACCAGAGTCAGAGCGGGGAACAGAGCAGGCAGACTGACAAAATACACTGCTGAAGGGAGCAGCGGGCGGCAGGAGAGGTCTGTGTGCCATGTGGGACCCTCGCCCAGCGGCTGAGGATCGAACCAGCACTGCAGAGGCTGCGGGCAGCTTCACAACCCAGCGCTCAACCACTGCACCACTGGGGAGGCCCAATAATGTAGTATTTCTAAAGAACATAAATTCTATAGCAAACATTGTACTTCAAAGTGGTCATGTAACTTATGTCCTAGAAAGAGTTAATATACAAAATATGTAACAAATCTTTACAAACCAATACTAAGACAGCAGTCACAGCCATAGAAAGATGAGCAAAAGATTCAGTCATTACATAGAAGAGGAAATTCAAATGACAAATAAGCATAAGAAAAGATGCTTATCATTAGTAATCAGGAAAATGCAAATTAAAACTATGAGATGTTATTGCACATATACCAGGTTGCTTGAAATTAAAATGTCTGATAATACTAAGGTTCAAAAGAATGTTTAGTAACTAGAAGTCTCATGCAATACTTGGTAGGTAGGACTACAAACTTCACATTAACATTTTAGAAAACTGTGGCATTACCTTGTATGAGTGAATACATACTCAGACCCAGAAATTCTATTCCCTGCTGCGTATCCTATCAAAGTGCATTCTTTTATGTAACAGGATTCGTGTACAAGAATGTTCACAGCAGTGACTGAAATACACAACGTTGTTTCTAACACCTTTAAACTGCAAATAACACAAGTTTTTAATACACTTGTGCAAGTCAATACTGCCCAGCATTTAAAAACCAATGGCCAACATGACGAATCTTAAAGAACATATGACCAGCAAAAGTCAGATACAAAGGAAGATGAAGTAGAAGATATTACTTGTATAACACTCTTAGAAGCAAAGAGTAGGTTAATTCCTTAACTTGATAAGGAACATCATTCTGAAACCAAAACTAGCACCCCAGTTAAAAGTACCCTTTTGGAGAAGCAATTGATATATCATATTTTAAGATATGTCTTTTCCACGAACATTACTCTGTGAACAAGGCTGTTGGGAAATGTCACATATATTCTTCACGTCTTGGAGACTGTCAATATGTATAAAATAGCAAAGGTTATGAACGTTTATGCGCTAAAAAAAGGTTCACTTTGCTTAATTCAGAGTTCCAGGAAATTCTTTAGAGACCTCATTCTATTTTTTTCTTTCTTTCTCTCATTTTTTGATAGGAAGCTGATGAACATCTTATAGGATAATGGTTTGGGACATAGTTTGGAAACTACTTGTCAGGCCTGGGAACAAGATATGAATGTCCAGGGATGCAATAATGATTTTAAAAGTTTGGAAATTTTACTTAATATAACACTGATGCCAGAGTCAGGATAAAGGAAGTATTAAAACTGTAACAAAGGAAAATAAATATTGTTAATGGTAGATGATGTTGTGTTTGCACAACAAACCAAAGGAGTTTTATTATAACAGGCAAATTTAAAAATGGAAACCAACTACAACACGGGTATACAAAGTTATGAAAGGAACATCACTGAAAAAACAGAACTATAATAGGAAAAAAAAACCCTAATATACAATAGCTCCCCAAATGCAAAGCACCTAGAGAAAAAAAATGGAGACTAATAAGACATTTGTGAATGCTCTAAGAAAGAGAAGCACTTTAATAAGAATGAGTAAGTCACAATAGGTTTTTAGTCCAGATACTGAGTTATAACTTTTCTTTTATGTAAGATCATTTTAATTTTATTATTTTATTGAGGTAACACTGCTTATGACATGGTATGCAATTCACAGGTATAGGCTCATATCTCCTCAGATCTATGTCCCCACACCACACCCAACACCAAGTCGCCAGAAAAAAAAAAAATACTTGCATTTCTATACCCAGATTTGATGCTTATGTAAGTTTATTTTAAGTCTAAGAAATCAAAATCTATTTTTAGTCTATTGAAAGCCTTTGAATTATAAGAATCAGATACTAAGATTTAACTATACTATTTATATTTGCTCTGGAGTTTTTCTTTTACTGTTATGGTAATTATGGTTTGAAATCCCTTTCTTGTTTGTATAATTATTAAAACTATTTTAAATCTTTCTTCTTGATATCACAGGTTATTGACCCAGTAAATGAAATTACTTAGCCCACAGTATTTTAATGCTTTAAGGAAGTGGATTTCTGAAATGCTCAGTTCTTGTGACTATTTCAAGCACAGCAATAGCTATAACTGAAAACTGCCACTAGTCCACTACTTAAGATTACAGAAACCAGACAAATTAAAGACCCCATTTAGACTTCCAAAGATGAAAGGACAATAAATGATTATTCATAGAATAAATCAAATGCCTTACGAAAAACATGGTCCTTATTGGCCACAATTTTAAGATTTTAAACTTTCTTAGCATCTTCTCCGAAATCTATATAACTGAATTTTATTTTATTTTTTTAAAGATCTATTTATTTATGTGCACAAGAGCTACGGTGTAGGACAGAGGTGAGGAGGCGGTGAGAGGATTCAACAGAGACAGAGTAGAGGACAGAACAGGTGGACTGACTGAAATACACTGCTGAGGGGAGCAGCAGGTGAGACAGGAGAGGTCTGCTGTGCCATGTAGGCTCCCTGTCCAGCAGTGGCTGCAGGATAGCTTCATAGTGCTGAGATTTAACCCCTTGCACCACTAGGAAGGCCCTATGACTGAATTTTAGAACACTCTGTGGGATCATTTTGATAACAGTAATTTGGACAACTCTTGAGCAGAGAATATTATAAAAACTTTACAAGTTTTATTTATTTTTTAGATTATTTATTTATTTATACAAGCACTGGGTACAGTCAGAAGCGTGGGAGGGTGAGAGAATTCACCAGAGCCAGAGCAGGGAACAGAACAGGCAGACATGACAAAATACACTGCTGAGGGGAGCAGCGGGCATGGCAGGAGAGGTCTGCGCGCCATGTGGGACCCTCGCCCAGCCGCCGGGGATTGAACCGGCACTGCAGAGGCTGCGGGCAGCTTCACAGCCCAGTGCTCAACCGCTGCACCACCAGGGGAGGCCCAAAACTTTACAAGTTTTAAAGTTGGGGAAAAAAAAACCCTTAAGTCAAACCAGATCAATAGTCATAAAATGTCAAAGCATACCCAATTTAAACTGCAAACAAATTTTCATTTTGTTTCATTTACAAACTAGGATTACTGGCAGGCTAAAAAGGCAATGGATTTTCTTCTTTCCTTAAATAAGGAGAGGGCCTCCCCTGGTGGTGCAGGGGTTAAGTGCTGGGTTGCAAGGCTGCCTGCAGCCTCTGCAGCACTGGTTCGTTCCCCCACCGCCGGCGAGGGTCCCACAAAATAAATAAATAAATAAATAAATAAATAAAAAATAACAAGATCAGAAGCTGGTGTGAATTCTGGCTGCGTGATGTTGGGGCCGAGACACAAACCCTCATCACAGCTTCTCAGCATCACACCTGAGTTTCTATCTGCGGCCACAAATCTCAACATAGGACCTAATTAACAAGTTAATGAATTATGTATGACTATATTATTGACCAGCTTGATCATAAAAGTAAATAAAAAAGCTTTTGATGCCATATAATTCACTTAGTAAAATGCCAAATAATTTTTGTAGTTTTAATTTTAATGTGAATATTGTGTGTGTGTTTGTAACTGCTATAAACAAAATTAACAAGTGCTAATTTTATGCAAAATATAGGTAATATCTCAAAAAACAATACTCTTAGAAGAGACACATTTATGATATCATAGTGATACCAGTTTTATATATTTTTGGTGCCAAAAATATGTATTTTCCCATACACTATCTTTTCTAATGGATTAAACAATGAAGACATAAGTTAATAAAAGCTATGAAAATCAGGTTATTAAATGTTGAATATATAAGCTTTTACCTATATATACACATACCTATTTAGAGTAATTTTAATACAACAAACCTTCAACATTTCATCATATTCTACTTCCATCTTGTTTGGAAGAATTTAAGGTTTTTTATGAAAATTATAATAGAACTAGTTTCTAGCAGCACTGTAGAATATAAACAAGAATTGGCTTTGTCTTCAGACTTGTGTTTAAATCCCTCTCTGCCTCTTTCTAATTGTGTGCTCTTGTATAGATCTCTAAACTTCTTGAATCACTGTTTAACTTCTGCAACTCATTTATTAGTTATAGAGCAACCTATTTGTCCCAAAAAAGCTTGAGTAATATTCAACAGCACTGCTCATTCCTCATGAAAAGAAAGCTGTCCCACAGAGCATAAGGGGACAATACAAACTTAGCTGAAGAAGACTTGAGGATATATGGAAGGGGCTCTCCTCTCCCAGATCTCCATTTTTTCCAAGTGACACACACTGGATTCTCTCTCCATTTCTTTAAAAAGCAGTATATTTCTCCCAGTCCTCATTCAGCACACTAAAGGCTCTGCAGGTACCAGCATCTACCCTTCTTAAGGATCAGTAGAGATCTATCAGGAGCAACTCAAGTAATCAATAATTGAAAGGACATATAGACACATTTTACAAGAGGAAAGAGAAGTTTATATTTCCTGCATTTTATTGTGTGAGGATTCCCTTCAAGACTGTAAAATCATTCTGCTCTGGCTTTAGCTATTTGCTATTTTACTTAAAAGATAGTAATAAAGTTAAACGTTTCAGAATGCATCATATACTTATTATCTTCATTTTTTTCTCCTACACAAGTCAGCTTGGTAGAAAATGCTACTTAAAAATATCTGGAGGTAAAATGTCAGATGTAACTTAAGGATACAGAGCAAAGGCTTCTATGTGGGTTGGACCATAAATGTAGAGAATGAAATGTAAATAAAATCATTCCTCTATCATGATGTGAGTAACTCTTCAGATCTGAGTTCTTCCACTGTCCCACAGAGGAAATGTAAGTAACACTTGTTATCCTTTCTTAAAGCTGCACTGCAAGCTTCTAATGAAAACCAAAGCCAGGAAAATTCTACTAATGGTTATCTGTCTCCTCTGAGTGACAAATTTGACAGTTCCAAATCAAACACAGCACTGGGAATTGTTTCTTAGAAACAAAAAGATTACACTAAAAATTTAAGAAAGAAAATTAATTTCAAAATAGATTTCCTGGCTGCATGTTAGGAAGACTGTTCTCAAAAAAATAAAGTGCTATTTGTAGTTCTTTTTGGAAAACTAAGTAAGGTTTTATGCATAGTCTGGATAACCACAGATGGCAGTAAAATATATAATCTATGCAAAGGGGAATGGTTCCAGGCTGATATTTTTTTCCCTGGAAAACTTTCTAATACTTCCACATTAATAATGGGTCATTATCTAGAAATTGAAGCTGCTAACTCCAAAACCACAGGACTTGTAGTTAGGTTTTGAAAGTGTTTTTGCAATTATCCAGCTGCAAGTTAAATGCCGTGTAGCCTATGGCTTCCCAAGCTGAGTTTTGACTTTTATTTCTAGCCAATTGACCTGTGCTCTGCTTTTTGACTACAATATTAGGTTGATCAACAAAAATATTCTGGATGAATGAGATGACACTGCCACCAAACCCTGAGTTCCAACTCTCAAGCTGGAAGTCTAACCTCTAATTTACTCTAGTCTCAGGCTGATTAGACCCATTATTTAATAAAGTCTCTCTTGGTTGTCTGTCTATCAAATTATTTGTATTCATGGAGAGAAAGTGATAAGCCAAAATGCTAATTATCCATTTTTCTAAAATAAATGTCCATGCTAAGAATAACAATGAGTTATTAAAATAGCACTTTTCATATGACATAATACATCTTAACAAGCTCTTTAAATCCAGGGATTTTCATTGCTGGACATCTTATCTAATAAAAAGGAAGATATTTACTTTCTATGTATTCAGACTTTGCTAGCACTGAGCAACAGCTCTGCATTTGAATGGTGTTGGAAATGGTTAGATTAGGAAATCCAGTTTTTAAATTTTTTTTTGTTGTCCTAATACTGTATTTATTTGTCTTATTAACCCTGCAGTCTAAGGGTTAGAGGTGAACTAGATCCTCTAGTTAAAGTTGTAAGGTTTTGGGTTTTATTTTGTCTAGACTAGCATATCATTTTTACTTATTTAATGTTTAATATTTTTCTTTTTTATAGAGTTTACATTGGCTTATATCACTGCTTGCCTTTTAGAAGTGTAGGATCCCCCCATCAGTGTTGGTGCCCTAGTGCACCCACCACCTAAGCACCCATAGTCCACCACCATAGGCTTTGTGCTCCCTTCACTCTTTACCCTGGTCCCTCCTCTTAACCCTCCTGCTCTAGCTGCCGCCACTCTATAGTCAGCTCTCAAGTGCTAGTTTTTCAGTTTGGCTTTATCTGACCCTTTGATTCGTTTTCTCTATATTCCACATATAAGTGACACCATCCAGTATTTGTCTTTCTCTCTCTTTTTTTTAAAAGATTTATTTATTTATTTATACAAGCACTGGGTACAGTCAGAAACTCAGGAGGGTGAGAGAATTCACCAGAGTCAGGGAGGAGAGCAGAGCTGGCAGACTGACGAACTGCACTGCTGAGGGGAGCAGCGGGTGGCAGGAGAGGTCTGTGCATCATGTGGGATTGAACCTGCGCTGCAGAGGCTGGGGGCAGCTTTGCAACCCAGCGTTCAACCGCTGTGCCACAGGGGAGGCCCAAATATTTGTCTTTCTCTTGATGAATTTCACTTAGCATAATCCTTTCCAGTTCTATTCACATTGCTGCAAATGGCAAGAGTTTATCTCTGTTGGTAGTTGAGTAGTATTCCAGTGTGTGTGTGTGTGTGTGTGTGTGTGTGTGTGTGTGTATGTGTGTGTATCTCACATCTTCTTGAACCAGTCTGTCACTTTGGGCCATTTAGGCTGTTTCCATATCTTGGCTATTGTGAAAGAGTTGCAATGAACAGAGGAGTGAAAGTTTCCTTTCAAGATAGTGTTTTTGTATTGTTCAGATAAATACCTTGGAGCAAAATTACTGGGTTACATGGCAGATCCATTTTTAATCTTTTGAGATACCTCCATGTTTTCCATAGGGGCTGGACCAGTCTATACTCCCACCAGCAGTGTAGGCGGGTTCCTTTTTCTCTATGCCCTCACCAACACATGTTGTTTCTGGTCTTAATTGGGTTATTTCTTTTCTCTTGGTAGAGGTGCATGAGCTCTTTATAAATCTTTGAGATCAGTGCCTTTTCAGATGCATGATATGTAAATATTTTCTCCCTTTCAGTGGGCTATCTTTTTGTTTTGGTTACGGATTCTTCTTCTGGCAGAAGCTTTTTAGTTCAATGTAGTCCCAGCTGTTTATATTCTCCTTCACTTTCCTTGCTGCTGGATATGAATCCATAGACATGTTGTGAAATATTTTGCCTGCAGTTTCTTCTATGTATTTTATGGATTCAGGTCTTACATCCTTCTGTTTTAAACATTTTGAGTTGATTTTTATGTGTGGTGTGAGGTAATGAGCTATTTAATAGTTTTGTTATATTGCATGTATCTTTGCAGTTTTTTTACTACTACTTATTGAAGAGGTTATCCTTGCTCAGTGTATATTCTTGTCTCCTCTGGCACAGATTAACCATTCATACAGGTGTGGGGTTGTTTCTGGGTTCTCTATTCTATTCCATTGGTCTGTGTGTCTATTTTTGTTCTGATACTACACTGTTTTAATTATTCTTGCTGTGTTGTATAGTTTGAAGTCTGGAAGTGTGATATCACCATTCTTCCTTTTTGTCAATATTGCTTCACTACTCAAGGTTTTTTGTGGTCCCACATGAAAAATCCAGTTTTTAAAACCAATTTTTTTTAAAAAACCCTACACTTCATATATTTACTTATATCATCATTTATTCAAGTATCTTGGTTTAAAATAGTGATTCCTAACTGGGAACAATTTTGTTACTTAGGGACAATATGGTAATGTCTGGTACCATTTTTGATTGTTAAAACTGGTGGGGGTGAGGGGAGAATGGGCTTATCACTGGCATCTAGTGGGTAAAAGCAGAAACCAAGAATGCTTTTAAAGTTTCTTCAGTGAATACCAATGTCCTTCCACCACATATACCAAAGATTTATCCATAATGTCAATATTGCTGAGGTCGAGGAAATCAGGTCTAAAAGAAGTCAATAAATCCTAATAATTAGGCAACAGATCTAATAAAATTAGATTATTCTTAGAACAGAACCTCACTGTACTAAATGTAGTACATTCTAATTTCATAAGATCCCATATTTACGTCTCAGTCTTCTGCTAGATTAAATAGAAAATTTTCCCTTCGATAAAAAGAGACTGGAGAAAAATATACACTATTGGAGAAATGGAAAAGAATAGGAAGAGTAACTAGGGGAAATGAGAAGTGATGGGGATGACTTGATCAAAGTAAGAAAAGTCAACTCCACTGATATGGCTCCCCCATATGTATATATGTATGTATGTATACACATAAATTTGCCTAGTAGCTTAGCAACTTGCTTCCAAAGAATCTTCTGCTGATCTCATAAGCATTGTCTGTCCACACAGCCCACATTCATTTATATTCAGCTACCCCACTGGGAAAATCGCCATTCCTCAACACACACTCACAATATACACCCATACTCCAGTGTGTGTTTCACACCTAGGTATTCTCTTAGCTCAAGAGCTGAAGTGACAGTCACCATAACCACTTTTAAAAAAGTAATAGACATTTTACCAACTGAAAGTAAAGTGATGGGAGGAACATAAATAATGCACCATTTTGTTTTCTGTATGAAGTTGTAGTATTAAATTTCCAATATAAAGTCCTAAGTCATATTTACAGTTCAACCTCTTTTACTCTTCCTAGAGGAAAAGTCAAGAGAAAACAGTTTATTTTCTAGACAGGTTTCTGTTTCTTGGCACACAAACTCTTGGCACTAGAGAGCTGTGAGGAACACAGTGGTTTGGGATTGGCAAGCTCTGAGTATTTCAGTTCCCAAGTAGGCAGGCTCCTCTGAGGCCTGCCAAAGCCACAAAGCAACACTAAGTCATTGGAGCCAAAAGCCCTTGGGAGGGAACCATCCTCTGTGCAAAAACTCTCTATATGCTCCATTAGCTAAAAGGTTGATTACAAGTAGCAGAGTCCTTAATAAATCTTATTTAAGTTTCGGAATTTGAAGGAATTAATGTAATAGGAGTTTGGTAGTAAATAAAACATCAATAATGTAGATTGCCTATTAGTTAGAACCAAAATACCTCTCATGGACTCAGACTTAATTCAATAAATTCCTTTCAAAAGTAAAGAAAACTTGGTAGATTAAAGATAACAATATATGCAGATAGTGGCAGAAAGAATTGTGAGTATTTATTCATGTGGAATAACTTATCTAAAATTCATGGATACCCAATGAAGAAATATTTGCTGGAATATGAGGTATATCCACTAAAACAAAACATGGAAATAAAAGCACCATGAAACCAACATAAATAATAAATCATTTCTATAAATAAATGAGCACAGGGATATCTATCAAAATCCATTAAAACTAGAATCACATATATGTGTATATATGTATATACATACAAACACATCACTGAGTTTGTATATAAAGGCTGGATAAAAGGTCAGTATGACACAATGATAGGAAGTAGTAGCAGATCATTTATAGGAGAAAGCAAATATCCAGCTGCTTTAAATTTTTGCCTCGTATGAAAGATTAAGTTATATGCATTCTTAATAAATGATGCCAACAAGCTAGGACTGACAATATAAACAACATTCTGTAACAGATTAATACTAAACAAACTAGAATACAAATGCATTGGGATATTTGGCATTTGATCTTATTTTGTGTTATTTTCTAAAATATGATCATTTTTTCATTTCCTCCTTGACAGTGTCCAGCATCAAAATCTTCCTAAAAAAGCAATGAAAATGTGGCTGTTATGTTCTATACTTTCTTAATAATTTTTAAGAGGATGAATTGAAAGTGATCTTAAAGATTAAATGTGATGAAATATGTCTAAGATACACATTAAATGTAATGAAATATGTCTATGATAAATGTCAGTTACCAATTAAGCATATGTATTTGTGGTCATTAGGATTCAAAAAATATAGAGTCTGAGCTCTGAAGTCCACATCTAATCCTCACGCAAGGTGTATAAATTCATAAAAGTAACTAAATCAAAACACTACACAAAGCAAGTCACTGCTCTCTGGCGTTCCTTGGTAGAAAAAATCTTAAAGACACTATTGTATTAACTCCCAAGTCAATAAGGTTCCCAGAGCATGTGGAATAAACTCCAAAATCTTTCACATGGCTGCAGGCACTCTGGGCTCTAGTCCTCTCAGTGAAAATCAGCCAGCAAATTTAATTGCTCTAAGCTTCTTGACCATGCTATGTTCTTGCCTGAGCCTCAGGACTTGGAGTATTTTGTTTCCTTTTTCCTGAAAACTAGCCTTCCACTCCCTTTCTTATAAACTTCTGTTCATGCAGAAACCAGTTTAAAGGTTAGTTTCTCCAAGAAGTGTTCTCCTGAACAGCCATCAAGCTCGAGGTAAATCTTCCCCATCAGGTCTTTTCATAGTACTTAGTGAGGTAATCTGAATAGACGCTTATCATATTTAGAATTATGCACTTTTTAATTTATTTACTCCCTTACTGTCACTCTCTTCCATTAGACCTTAAGTTTCTTGGCGAAAGAGAACATTGTGTTTGCCACTGTATTAACAACACTAATAAGTTGCCTAACACAAAAAGAGGTTAATGAGATATTTGCAAATGCATCAAAGTAAATTCAGATGTACTGTATCATACTGGGTGAAAGACTTAGTTGTGAATTTTACTGATATAGTGGTTTTAATACCATTATGCAATATTAATGTAAAACAGTTTACTATATTTGCATAACATCTTCTATTTTTCAGAGCATATGCATTATATTCTTTAAGTACAGTGAAATCTGAGGGCTCTTCAAGAACTTGGAGGCCCCTGGAACCACTGGGATATAGAGCTACTTACTGAACTGGGAAACAGCATAAGACGTAGTCAGTGCCTAACCACAAGGTACATGTCTGCATGTAAGTTATACATATGCACACCTGTGCACAATGTCATATATGACAGGTGACATGGCATATGCAGAAACATGCCTAGTGTTTCTATTCAGGGGCCCTGCTGAACAGACTGTCCTGATACAGCCATGTGAGGATTTATCTCTGAATTTTTTTCTCTGAATTTTTCAAAAATTGCTTTCTTAACATACATTTTACTTTAACGTCCAAGAGGTCTAATATGAAATTTCAGATAAAGTACCATATTGAGTCAGAGGGATTGAATCTAAAACAGACTTGAATATGTAATGAAATGGTTATGCTAGCCGGAGAGGCCAGGATCACAGAATTTTACTTATTTCAGCAGGTCCATCTAAATGGGTAAAACATGGAACTGCAGGATGAGTGTGAAAGCAAGGGGAATGAAGGATAAAAATACAGTAGAGTTATTAATCTGTAAGATTATAAAATTAGTTTTAACCTTCATATTTAACTGAGAAAGAAAAAGGCAGATTTTGAGCATTATTGGAAAGGGGCACAAGGTATAACTTTCTTTTTTTTAATTTTTTTTTAATAGAGGCATGTTTTATTTATTTATTTGTTTGTTTGTTTTGTTTATACATGCACTGGGTACAGTCAGAAGCGCGGGAGGGTGAGAGAATTCACCAGAGCCAGAGCGGGGAGCAGAGCAGGCAGAAGGACCGAAGTACACTGCTGAGGGGAGCAGCGGGCGGCAGGAGAGGTCTGCGCGCCATGTGGGACCCTCCTCCGGTGGCCGGGGAGCAGCCGGGGATCGAACCGGCGCCGCAGAGGCCGCGGGCAGCTTAGCAACCCAACGCTCAACTGCTGCGCCACCGGGGAGGCCCACAAGGTATAACTTTCAATTGCAATTTTAATGATTATCATTAATCAGCAATTATGAAATAGTAATTACTCAGTAAGTCTTATAAAAAGCAGGGAAATTGGTTTTCTCCTGTATAACTCGAGTAACCATAGAGGGGTTGGACATCTAGTAGACATTAGTAACTATTTATTGCATGAATAATACCAGTAACTACTACATAAACAGTAACCAGCTCACAGACAATAAAAAGTACCAATTAAACATCAATACCATTTGGTTAATAAAATCCAAATAATTTCTTTACGATAAAAAAACAAAACTATCATTCACATCCAGGACTAGCTGACTACAGAGTCTACTAATCACTGGACTAAACAGGCTCTTTGGATATGCAGAACTGTATGGAGCAGAAATGCAACCACATTTAAAAGGATGTACAGGAAAAAAATCAGAGTGCAAAATGAACTACAAAACAAGAGAACAGAGCCTATTTCATGCAATCAGGTCACTGAAGTTGCAAGTACAAGACCATAGGCTATGACAGAGGTGGCTGAAGGCAGGATGAGGGTGGGAAAGAGAAGCTGGAAAAAAATAGATAACAAATATATAAAAAAAAAAATATTCCTTTCCATAGTAACAACTATGCCTCCTATACCTCTAGCTGCAACATTGCCAGTGCTGTCAGAAGAAACTTACAGAAAGTAGGCAGACTCTGTTTTTCAAAAGAGTAATAATGAAAAAATAAAGTCCTGTGGTGTTTTTCCTCTATCGGCCCTGCTTATAAATTCATAGCACAGCATGGAGGTTATTAAAATCCCATATGTGAGAACCACACACAGCACAAAGAGATATGAATTGGCGTTCCATGGAGATAATGCTATCTAATGGGCAAAACAAGTAGTAGGGTTTCATTTTTATTCTGAGTACATTAGAAAAGGGCTCAGCAGCCAACTACTGTGCATGGATAGCTGACTGTCCAAAGACCATCCCCCCATTCCATCCTATGGATTAATAAGTGAGATATAGAAGAGTAGGGTTGTTATCCGCCCAAGCCTGGAAATTCCCATGACATTTTTTCCTTTGCTTGCAACTATTTGAAATAGAGTGGATTAAAAGCTTCTCAAGCTGCCTTTGCACGAAGTGAAGCAAAGCCAACCTCTTTATGCTCCCCGTACCACACCAGGCAGGCCCAGGAGTCTGAAGGTACTCACAGTTTCAGCCCAGAGCCTCCAGAGACTCACCTGAAGGCTCTGCGTAAGTCCGGTTTATTAACTCCTTGTCGTAGGGTTCGTTTGTTCATGAGAGAAGGGGTGGAGGATTAGAAAATGGTGCTGAATGCGCTTTTAGGGGAAATCTGTCTAATTGTAGTAAATGCTATAGGAGTAGAAAGCAGCAGCTCAGATCAAAGTCAGTTTTAAGAATATCCTATGACCTTAACAGAAAACCTTATAGCTGAAATTTCCTAACTTACTTAGGGTTAAAAATTTATAATATAAAATAAAAACTATTTTTAGTTCATTTACACCACAAAGCCAATCTTCAAAAGCAGGTGAATTTATGGTCATAAGCACAAAAACCAGAGTATGGGCATATAACACTACTCTAGGAACCAGGAAGTTTAAAATCCAGCTAGAATACAAACCAGTTCTATGATTTTCCAAGCAACCAAAACTCTAAAAGCATCTAAATTGAATCTAAAACAAAAATCTGATCCAGCAATTCCACTCCTAGGTATTTACCCAAAGGACACAGAAACATCAATTCCAAAGAACACCTGCACCCCTATGTTTATAGCAGCACTGTTTACAATAGCTAAGCTTTGGAAACAACCCAAATGCCCAAAAATAGATGACTGGATCAAGAAGATGTGGCACATATATACCATGGAATATTACTCAGCATTCAAAAAAGATAAACACATGCAATTTGCAGCAACATGGATGGCGCTGGAAGGGATCATGCTCAGCTAAATAAGCCAAAAAGAAAAAGAAAAATACCGGATGGTCTCACTCATAGCAGGAATCTAGAAAACTTAAATAAGGGACCAGGAAAATGAATAACTATAAGGAAGTGAAAATCAAAATCAACAAAAAACTATGAACCAGAGACACTTTTAGGGGGTGGGGGCAGGAGGGGAGGGATTGGGGTCAGAATGGGGGGGCTGCAATTGTATGGGGAATATAACAATAAAAAAAAAATAAAATTTAAGCTTTCTTCTTAAAAAAAAAAATAAAACAAAAATCTGAAACATATGGGGAAAGGGATAACAAAGATAGGAAACTAAAATGATAGGATTTCTGTGTTGAAACATCATCTACTCATTTAGCTAATATTTAACATTCCAGGCACTGTTCCATGCTCAGAGGACTGATTCCACAAAGACAAAGTGTCTGTCCTCAGGATCTTATATTTAAGACTGAGGGATGGTAAAAAACCACATCCGGCAGCCCTGGTTTAAAAAAAAAAAATCTAATGGTTTGATTATTGGCCTCAAGTCTCCTCAAGGAAGCATTGAGGGTTGATATAAAAACTCAGTAGATATTCTCTTTGAAATGGGGGGGCAACAAAATTGGAAGCCACTGGCAAGCTACTCATCTTCAGTTTGGGAGGTAGAGGACCACAGAAAGGCTACCAAAGAAGGAGAGAAATGTAGCAAGATGAAAGGTCATTCTAGAAGT
Source organism: Talpa occidentalis (assembly GCF_014898055.3). NCBI lineage: Eukaryota > Metazoa > Chordata > Mammalia > Eulipotyphla > Talpidae > Talpa > Talpa occidentalis. The sequence goes on from NW_023605305.1 coordinate 49,042,549, forward strand.
TGCAGTTAAAAAGAACTCTAGTGTGGGAAAGTAAAAAAATTAAAATGTTGGGTCCAGATGAAGAGAGCATATATACACAATGGAGTACTACTCAGCCATATATATATATATACTATATATCCTACCATTTGCACTAATATGAATGAATCTAGAGGATATTAATCTTAGTGATATAAAGTAGATGGAAAAAGACACTGTGTGATTTCACTCGTATTTGTTATATAGAGAAGCAAACAAACAAATGAAACTAAATAAGAAGTAAGAAACTTGTAGACTGTAAGACCAAATAGTGGTTACGAGACTGGAAGTGGGGAAACCAGGTAAAAAGGGTTAACAGTATGGTGAAGAAGAGAAATGGACTTTTAATGGTAAAGTTAAGATCATATATACAGATGTTGATTTATAATGATGCACATCCAAACTTATTTACTGTAATGCAATATTGCTTCAATAAAAACTATTAATAAAATTATTACCAAAAGGGATAATGAAACTTTGATATCAAACTATATACTCAGATCTCTTAAAATCTCCTTTGATCCATACCAACCATGAAGCATCCACATCCAAAAAGACAAGATGTTCCTGTACTAAAAACTGAGGATAATACCTCTCTTTCACAATCACCTATATAGGGGTAGTGGAAACTCTCTCACTGTTTCCCTGGAGATAAGACAGAGCAGAAACAAAAATCTCAAGGCTAGCATTGAGGAGTCCTGAATCCTAGGTTCATCTCAGACACCAATAGTTATATGAGATCTTTAGGGAAATCACTTTACCTCTCTGCTATCATCTCATATGCCACTTGCACACAATAGCTCTCCCTTGAATATAAAAGCACCTTCCCTGTCCAAACTCTCAGAGTTGTCAGGAGAATATAAACAAAATGTATTTCAAAAGATGAGGAAGGGATACACTTGGAAAGCTTTCAGCTAATTATCACAGTTCAGTTCAGCCCAGATTGAGCCTCTTGGCTAGGAGAAATGTTAAAAATAACATCCACGATAGTGGTTAATTGCTATGATTTACTGAGAGCTTAATACACATACCAGGCACATATCTCATTTAATCCTAACAACAACACTGTGGGGTTGACTATTGCCCACAAATTACAAATGAGGAAGTAGAGGCCCTGAGAAGTTAAATATTTTGTGAAAATTCACACATTTAGTAAATGAAACTCAACTCCATCTGATGTCAGCCTAGGGATTAAACCACTAAGCTATTCTAATTCTTACTCATCTCTCAAGATTTACTTTAGTTCAAATCAGTACCATTCAATTTAATTCAATCCAGGATTTTTTTTTTAAATATATAGGCTTTCAGAGTTCAGGTAGCTCACACATTTGTAGAAAATCATACAGACATACCCTTGCTTGAAGTGCTTACTTAGAATGAACAGTGCAGCAAAGCAAGGTAACTACAGAGAAGGGACAGATGTCATGTCTTGGCACTCACCGTTTGATTTCTCAGCAAAACACTAAGTTGCTCTTGACACACTCTCTAGGGTTGTAGGGTCCTGCCAGAGTTGAAAAAACAAATTCTTCCCATTTTATTCTAACATTTACACTAATTTATGCAGCCCTATTTAAGCTTCTGGTTCATGAGCCAAGCCTGTCATCAATGTATACTCATCCTCATCCATGGAGAGAAAACAGAGTCAGTTCCCAAAATGTCTTTGCCTCCAGCTTTCCTCAATCCCCTCTTCCAGATTGTTCCATATAGTTCCAGGTATTAGAGGGATTTAAAACAAATACAAGGAATGGCTCAATCTCCTAAGGCAATTATTGCAACCACAAACATTTATAGGGTGCTTATTTTTTAACAGACACTGTTCTAAGTAATTACTGATTTAATTAATTCTCTACACAACACTATAACATAGGTATTGCTATTACCTCAATTTTAAGTGAAGAAACTAAGACATAGTGAGTTTAAGTGACTTGTCAAAGATTAAACTCAGGTTTAAACCAAGTAGCCTACTACAGGTCTTTTTTTTTTTTTTCCATCATTATACCAGGTTGTTCCACATGCCCCTTATCATGGACAAAAGATCTGAGACAATTAATTATTATTAGTTGGTATCTCTATTTCCATAGTAAATAATAGACAAAATGCTAATAGAGTTTACTAGGCATAAGGGGTTCATGGAAAATATAGAAACTGGAACCTTGGCCTCCCCGGTGGCTCAGCGGTTGAGCGCTGGGTTGTGAAGCTGCCTGCAGCCTCTGCAGCGCCGGTATGATCCCCAGCGGCCAGGAGAGGGTCCCACATGGCGCTCAGACCTCTCCTGCTGCTCACTGCTCCCCTCAGCAGTGTACTTCTTCAGTCTGCCTGCTCTGCTCTCCCCTCTGGCTCTGGTGAATTCTCTCACCTTCCTGCACTTCTGATTGTACCCAGTGCTTGTATAAATAAATAAATAAATCTTTAAAAAAAAGAAAAGAAACTGGAACCTAAGAAAATTTCATTTGTAATGTCTGTATACCTTTCTTCACCCAGAAAACATATCTGCATTTTTCAGTCTTGAGGGTTTTGAGAGTGGGGGGATGTTGGGAGTTTTTTAAACATAGTTTTAACACATAAGAAAACACTATTCTGACTTGCATGACTATAGCTTAATTTTATGTTTCAAAATCATAATAGAATCACACAGTATGTAATTTTTTGTGATGGCTTCGTTTGTTCATTACATCTGCCAGACTTACCCATGTTGTTGCAGATAGTCACAGCTCATTCGTTATTATATCATGTGAATACATGAAATAGAATTTTTCCATTTCACTGTACCATTTCACTGTAGACAAAGGGTTATTTTCAATTTTGTGAACATTGTTGTATGTTTTCTTTGCTGCCAAATGCACCCATTTTATTATGTTCTCATGAAATGGAATTCCTGGGTCATAGGGTGAATATATTATCTTTTTCCCTTTGATATTGATTTATAGCCTAATTTCTCTATGATCAAAGAAAATGTTACATGTGATTCAATCCAGTGAATTTTTAAAAGACTAACTTTCTTGAATACTGTCAATTTTGTTAACTGTTTCATGGTATGTTATCCTGTAGTTCTTTGGTGCAGAGTTTTATAAATGTCATTTATGTCAAATTTGTTAAAATTTGTAGGTAAAATCTACTATATCCTTTTTCACATATTTGACTGCAAATACTAACAATTGAAGAGGGAGATATCTATTATAACCTCCAACTGTGATTGTCAGATTGTCAATTTCTTAGTTCTGTCAATGTTTACTTTAAACATTTTGTGCTATTATATGCACATCTTTTTCAATTCTTGGATAAACCTCAAATTTCCCACTTTATCACTGTTTACATGTTTTTTCATTATTAATATGATTTATTTCTGAAAATATACAATATCTATTCTCAGTATAGCCGCACCAGCTTCCTTTCAATTAGTGTTTACATGGTGGATCTTTTTCCATTCTTTTATTGTCAACCACTCTATGGCATGCTTTTTAAGAATGTATCTATTCGGGCCTCCCCGGTGGTGCAGCGGTTGAGCGCTGGGTTGCGAAGCTCCCTGCAGCCTCTGCAGCGCCGGTTCGATCCCTGGCTGCTCTCCAGCCACCGGAGGAGGGTCCCACATGGCGCGCAGACCTCTCCTGCCGCCCACTGCTCCCCTCAGCAGTGTACTTCCGTCCTTCTGCCTGCTCCGCTCCCCGCTCTGGCTCTGGTGAATTCTCTCACCCTCCCGCTTCTGACTGTACCCAGTGCTTGTATAAATAAATAAATAAATAAATATTTAAAAAAAAAAAAAAAAAGAATGTATCTATTCATGTAGCCTAAAATCATTGCTACATAGTTAAGCCTAAAATAAATATATATAGTTGTGATTTTTCATCAGTGAGACTATTTAAACCATTTACATTTAATATAATTATAAATATACTTTAATTTAAAACTACCACTTCTTATTTCCCACTTCCATTTGTTGACTTTGTTTTTAATTGAGATAACACTGATTTACTACACTGCATATGATTTAGAATAAATTATACCTTCTGAGATATATACCATGCCACGCCCACCAAATTCTTTACTATTTTTTCATTTTTTTATTAACTTAAATTTTTCCATTTCTTCTATATTAGTTTGTTACTTCTATATTCTTTTATTATTTCAGTTATTACCCTATAAATTGCTTATCTTTGACTTAATAAAGTATAATTCAGTGTTTTCACCAATTTCCAAGTACTGCAAGTTATCTTATTATATTATCTTATTATATCTTATTATACTTTACCTTACTCACACTTTTTGACTGTAACATCATGTATTTTAATTTCACTACATGTTATTTTTGTTCTGTACAATGTACATCTATATTTACCTTAATATTAACTTTTTTCTTACTTTCACTCTTTTTTCATATCTGTATTTCTATATAGGATTGTTTTCTTTTGCCTGAAAGTACTCTGATATTTTAATGTTAGTCTGCTATTAACAAATTCTGATATTGTCCACAAATATCTTTATTTCATCTTTATATTGATGGATATTTTCACTTGGTATTGAATTAGATTGGCATCCTAATTATAATTTTCTTTCAGTACTGTGAAAATCCTATTCCATTGACTTCTGTATTCCACTACTTCTGTTGAAAAGGAGCTTCAGTCTTAGCATTGGTATTTTTTAAAAAGATTTATTTATTTATTTACGTATACAAGAACTGGGCTATAGGCCTGAGGTGCTGAGCGGGGGGGGGGGGGGGGGGCGGTGAGAGGAATCACCAGAGGCAGAGTAGGGAGCAGAACAGGTGGACTGACTGAAATATACAACTTAGGGGAGCAGCGGGTAGACAGGAGAGGTCTGCTGCATCATTTGGGTCGCCTCCCTGGCAAGGGTTCGAATTTGTGCTGCAGTAGCTGCAGATAGCTTCATGGTGCTGACGGCTTAACCCCTTGTGCCACCAGAAAGGCCCCAGTATTGTTATTTTAAATGTATTTTTTTCTTGAAAGCTTTTGAGTTTTTTTTCTTTGTCTTAAATTTTTAACAGTTTCCTTCTGATGTATCTAGGTATGATTTTATTTATATGTGAAGCTTAAGACTCAGAGAGTCATGGAGATCTACTTTGAGGTTTTTTTGAAAAATTCTTGGACAACACAGCTTCAGATATTACTTCTGGCACATTTCTCTCTCTCCCTGACTTCTGAGACTCCAGTTAAACATATTATACCACTGTTTCTCCAAATCTTTTTGAAGATTGCTTTTTTCTTTATTTATAAAACATTACAGACTATTTGTCATAAAATGCATTAAAGATTTTACGGCAAATTTCAATTGCTATAAATATTTATACTCTATTTATCTTGTCAGGAACCAGTATTAAACACGGTCTCAAGATCCTACTTTGAGAAGCACCATGTTCTGCTTTTTCCCCCATATATATCTGTTATGTTCTTTGCATAATCTTTCATGTATTTCCTCTCTGTGCTTCAATCTGTTATCTTTTACTAACATCTTCAGCTTTACTAATCTTCTCTTCCACTATGTGTAATGCCTTATTAAATATATCTTTCACTCTTAATTTGTGCGTTTTTAAGGATTTCCATTTGATTCTTACCTATAGATTCCAGTTGTAAAATAGTCAATTTGTAAATCAATTTTAAGCATATTAATCATAGCTACTTTTTAAAATTTTTCTGACAATCTTAATATACCTTTAACTTACAGTCTATTTTTCCTTAACATTCAGTTATTTGCTCCTGTTTCTTGACAAGCCTGATAGTTTTATATTGACAATTGTACATTTTAAGTAAAATAATTAGATTCTGGACAACACCATTTCCTACATTGAAATTTTCATTTTCTTCTAGAGCACAGACACATCTGGATTCAGTAGAAATTAGTCTGTTTCCAGTCTGCTCTATGAGTCTGGTTCTTGTAAATTTCAGTTGAGAATTGCTATTTTTCCCAAAGACCCTTCCACATTTGTAGCTTCTGAGCTATAATTTCTACCTCTTGAATTCTATGGAATTGCTTAAATTCCTACTTAGATTTTTGGCCTCTTCATTGCTGTGTATTTGGCTTCTCAGTGTCTCACTTTGCTTGTACACAACATGGAAGTCCACAGATTCCTCATGGAGAATGCTCATTCCCTTTTCTCTGGTTCCCCTTATCTCCCTTCTCTTGGCCCGTCACATCATGGTGGCCTTAGTATTCCTGATTATAAGTTTTTGCCTCCCAATTCCACTAAAATTCCTTTAAGATGTAGGTTAATACATTCTGTTTGGCCTCTATGCCTCTTTTATGTATTGCAAATACACCATGGGAAAAAAGTCTTAGAGCAGGTCCTTGCTCACCTCAGTGAAATCATTTTTAGCATTTGTCTGGATCTCTCAAATTCTGGTCACTTTGGGTATACCCTAATGCCTTCAAGCAATAATTTATGCAGCTTTTTAGTGAAGAGTTAGTCTAATACCAACTCTCCATTATGTTTGCAAGCAGTGTGCTCTTGTGAGGATTAAATGTATAAAATTAACATTTCTAAATAGTAGCCAATATTCAATAAATATTTGCTAAAAAAGTTCCATTTAATCCAGTACTTGACCTTTTATTCCAAGTGCACAGATACTGCCCCTAAGTTATATGGTCTTATGTCATAGATTTTCTCAACTTCTACTAATCTTTTGTCATCATATAGACAGTCCTCCAAACAAGTGCTTATTTTTTCCTTTTTTTGAGTAGCCCAAAATATTTTTTAAGTCTTGTGTAGAGTCTTTAAAAGCAGGTCCAGAACTTGCCATTCTACTCATTCTTATCTCACTCCTTCTGTGATTGATAGATAATACTCTTGAGTTACAGAGTCTTTGAACTCAAAAACTCTAAACAATCCAGTATAATAATCATCGTAATGAAAATTTTTGGACATTGCAACTTTTAGAAGAAAATAATCCTTAAATATTAATGCTATAATTTGGGAAACATTACCCTTTATGTCCCTCTATAGAAAGACACACATGGCTCAACCAATATTCCTGGTAACTCGGTGATGCCTCCATTTCATTCATCTTTGGTATTACACAGTGTTCCATGATATAAATACACAAGTTGTTTATCCATTCTACTTTTGATAGATATTTTTATTATTCCCAAATGTGACTCTTTTGAATAAAGCTGCTATAAACATTTCTGTACATGATACTCAGTGCTCATATGTTTTAAATTTGCTTGAGTATATGCCTAGAAGTAGAAATGCTAGGTTAGAGAATATGCATATGTTAGATTTTAATAGCTAGTATTGAACAGCTTCTGAAGGGTTTATACTGATTATACTCACACCAACAGTGTAAAAGAGACACACTTCCTGCATATCCTTGTCAACACTTGATTTTGTCAATTATTTTGGTTTAGCCATTCTCCTAATATTTTTATCTCACTGTGGTTTTAATGTGTATTACCATAATTAGTCATGAAGTTGAGCCTGACTAATTATTTACTGTCCGTTTCACCATCATCTTTTGTGAAGTAGCTGTTAAGAATTTCTTTTACAAACATTTTTAAAAGAAACATCTTAATATTTTAAAACATTTCCTGAAAGTCTCCTTTGGTCCTCTTCTTTTCTCAGTAGTCTTAGCCCCAGCTGATGTGACTAATCTGACTAATCCGACACTACTTGCACATGAACCTGCTTTTATTTATTCTTAACATAGAATGAAGTGGTCTGTCTGGTACACTTTCCTCCTTACCTCTTTGCTGCTTCCAGTGTTCAGATTCTCCCCAACAAAGGAGAGTCTGGGAAACAGCCAGCAAAATTCTCCCCTTCTCTCTCCTCTGCTGCTTCTCTGTAGCATCTTCCTGTTTATTGCAACACCCCAATACTGTTAAACTTCTAAAGAGAAATTTCTTATAAGTTCTGCGATTTTGTAAAAAATTCTTTTTTTTTTTTTTTATGACTTAACCATTCCCCTATATCATGTTGGGCACCTGGCAGACACTGAATTATGCAGATGGGCTAGGAAAGACAGGACACTCACAGGAGGCCACTGTAAGGTCTCTCATGTCAAATTTGACCATTTGCCAGGAGAATCTTGTTTTTCTGGGAGATGAGCCACACATTACAAAGAGAATGAGCTGCCTACCAGTTCCCCTAATCTTCCTCTAGGGCAGGTTCATTTCTCAGTAACCTCAAACCAAAAGCCATTATCAGATTCTCTGTCTTTCTCCACCATGGAAAACTACTTGGCCACAGTTTGACAGGCACAGATGGTGCCACCAGCTGCAAGTTTTTTCAGTTCTTGTTGACTCTAAACTGCCCTTAGTCTTAATCTCTTTGCAATTTGCTCAGTAGAATGAGAGATGAGGCCAAACTTCTAATCTGGGAATAAAATTCATGGTGGGAGACTTAGCAGGGTCTGGTGGAGGGTGACATAGGTGGAGGAGATTGGCAAAATGCATGGGAAAAAAGTCCTAGAAAGAAAATATATGGAGAGTCAATTATATGAGAAAATGTTTAAACAAAGCATCAGGGCCCATAAAGAGAAGAGACACAGGAGAGGAAAATATTCTTAGGTCTGACAATAATTTTTCTGCTAAACTGAAAATGGAGTCAACTCCTTGTACCATGATAGTTATGTATTAAGAAAGGAATGAGGGAAATAAAAGGAAAGACCTGCTAAGGAAGTGTTCTCTGCATGGTTATAATAGCCTAAAACTGTCCTGTTTGTGTGACATGCTATCTGACAGACCTGAAAATCTTCTGTACTACAGAAAGCACTAAAAAAACATAACTAAACTAAAAAAACAAAAAACAAAAAACAAAAAAAACCTTTGTCATTTACATATATTCTGGGCTCTGTACAAAATAAGTAAACGTCACACATTCCCTGCAAGAGATTCTATCCAAAGATCTGTCAAAAAAGACACATGGAAAGCTGGAAAAGACTGACCATGTGTTTTATTGCTAGGGACAGTGTGCCACCAGTTCTGACATCTTTTTCTCATCCTGCCAAGGTAAGAACCCATGAATCCATATCCAGCATTCTTTTTCACTCTTTTTCTTATGTGCTACTATCAAATACCAAGACCATAAGTCTAAGGTTGAGAAATGATCCAAGAGTTTCGGAGTAAGCCCTTTTTACTCCAAACATGTTTACATGGGAAAATCTGTTTTGGGCAGGAAAAGTGGAAAGAAGGTGCTATCCATGCAATCAGAGGAGAGAGCAGCACCAGAATTCATGTCTGAGATATCTATCTTACTGTCTTTAGAATAGTGCCATGTCACTGTACTCCTGCAACCCCTGGGACTAGAGAGACACTCAGGAGAAAGTTCTTTTACAGAATAGCAATGATTTCAGTTTTTGCTATGTGCCACACTTGAATTTTACAAATATTTTACATATTTTTACATATTTTTTCTCAGAAAATCCTCATATAAGGCTGGTTCCATTATTAATTTCCTCTTGTGCTCGGGACCTAGAGAATAGACCCAGTGGAAAGTGGCAGGGCAAAATAAAAACCCGAGACCTGCATACTCAGCAATGTGGCTTTCTCTATTCCATGCTTCAGGGATTCTGGGAGAGCCCCCAGTTTTCAATTTCTTAGGCATGCCCTACAAACATAATTCTTTTTTGTTATTCTAGATTTCTTCAAGCTACTTCTCAGGTGCTTTTTCTTTCTTCTTCCTGTCTAAAGTTGGGTTTGTTTAATTTGATTTGGATGAGTATGAGTGGGAAAGGGTATTTTGGCTCGCTAGTTTTTATAAAAAGTTATCTAGTAGGCAATGAAAGTAACCCAAAAGGTAAAAAGGAATAGAATAATAGATTTTGCTAGTTTACATACATATATTGCAATACCCAATACAACCACTAAGAAAACTGTAGAAAGCAGTATACTCAAAACATTATTAATCAATATGGAATCCTAAAAAATATTCAAGTAGCTCATAGGAAGATAAGAAAAAAGAAAAGGCCAAAAAATGAAGGATACAAATAGAAATCTAATAATAAGTGGCAAATTTAAATCATAACATAATTAACTCACATATAAATGTTCTAAAAACACCAATTAAGAGTCAGAAAATTTTGCAGTGTAGACAAAAATCAACAATCCAAAATATCTCAGATGAATCTCAAGAGAAATACAGTGAATTTAAAAAGTCAGTCTCAAAGGTTACACACTATATGATTCCATTTATTCAATATATTTGAAATGACAAAATTATAGATACAGAGAATGGATCAGTGACTTCCAGGGGTAAGTTATGGAGAGAAGAGGGAGGTAGTGTGCCTATAAAAGCAATCTTTGTGATGAAACTGCTCTGCATCTTCACTGTCATCTTGGTCATATAAACCTACATGTGACAAAACTGCACAAAGCTACATATACACACACTGCATTTCTGCAAGATGTTACCTATGGAGGAAACTTGGTAAAGAATATATTCACGGTCTCTATCAATTCTTACAACTGATGTGACTCCAAAAATATGTCAACAATAAAAAGGCTTTCAAAACTGGAGGAAAATATATGTATTAAGGAGGAAGTTTCCTGCTGTTGTGCAACCATCCCAGGCCGGGCAGGTTCTTTGTCGAGTCAGGTGAACGGAAAGCAAATTTTGGAGGCTTTGGTATCTCTGACATGCCTTAATGTTGCACCAGGAGACTGGACTCACAGACCAGCAAGCAGGGAGGCAAGCTGGCAACAACTGAGACCCCTAGGCCCCACGAACCTCCTTTTTAGCCCACCTTGTCGGCCCAGGTGTCTGTATTTATATACATGCACACCTTTGGCTTCTTGACCCACATGTCCATAATCATAGGTGTCCGCGCTCACGCGCCCAAGTGTCTTTTGCAATAACAAATCTGCATGGGTAATGAAACCTGGGAGGAAAACAAGGCTGCAGGTGGCAGCAGAGGCTAGTGGTAGGAAGGTGAGAGAGCCCAAGTAGTACGCCATGTTCCTTACACTTGTCTACTTCTGTCTCCCAATCCCTTCATTCTCTTCCCCAGCAGTAAGCACTGTGGCTATTTTATCAACTATCCGTCCAGATATAACCCATAGTTTCTTTATCAGTCTTTATAAATCAAGACACACATATAGACTTAAAGTTTTTGTATAAAAATTTGAACATCATACACACATGTATTCCACATTGCTTTATCAATCTATCTGAGCTTTCAGTAGTAACAGAGTTCTTTCTTTACTCCATCCTATGGGTAACTCCTGATTTATTTAATCAATCATTTCTTCACAGAAAAATAGGATCCAACAAAAAAACAGAGATTTATTTAAAATAGTTCCCATTGTAAACAATGCTCTGGGGTGAACCAGCAACCACTGAATTGATTTTTTTTTCTAACCATGAGTCCTACCACATCCATATACCCTCAAAATACCACCCTTGGTCTTTGGCATTTGGGAAACAGATCTTGACCCCTCCCCCCCACCAAGTCACTTCACAGAGCACTAAACCCTGAACTTGGCAAACACTGAAATGATTATCTATCTTCATGACCAAGTCTGTGCTTTGCCATCACTCAGCTTCTTTACCATTATTTTACTCTATTTTTAGGCTTATAACTTTTCCTTAGCAAAAGTGAACCTATTCATAATTTCCCGCAGACACTTTTCTCCATTTTATGAAAATGTTCCTCTCCCTTCTCTCCCAATATCTGAACACCCTCTCTTCTTTATTCACCTCCCTGTCATCTCTGCTTTGACTTGTCCTCCTTGAATGAGGAAATAATTTTTCTTACAACCCCATTTTGACAAGCAGCTCAATCAAAAGTATAATTGCCCTTTCTGCTTGAGTATAATGGAAGATGTTCTACTATGCCTGCAGGTGTATAACCAGGTATTAATAGTGTGGTGTTTATGCTAAAATGGAGCAGGCATTTATATTCTGACACCATATGGTCCCATTCCCTTTTCTCTTCATGTACCCCCTCCCCCATCTCTGTGGAATTTTCAATCTCCCAATCAGACACTTTAAACAGAATATTAGGCATAAAATAATTTTGCTATGTAAGACAAGAAGTAGAAGAAAAACTGGCCACTTCTCAATGCCTATTGTAGAAAGCTACACTAGAAAGCATTTTTCTTTCTGCTTATTTTGTTTTCATACCCAAATTCATAACTCAATTCATGCACTAGTATGTTAACTAATTTCTGCCAATGAGTTGACAAAGAAAAATGCTAATAGAATTATAAGAATGTGTGTGTGCATGTGTGTGTCAATACTGTTGTAAAACTAAGGTACAATAGGCAAATGATATACCCCTGACAAATCCACAGTTCTTTTTAAATGGTTCCTACATAAGAAAGATCTAAATATTCAACCAATAAATGACCAGAGATAATAAATGAATACAGTAAAATGGCAGGATACAAAATCAATTTTGCTATGTAAGACAAGAAGTAGAAGAAAAACTGGCCACTTCTCAATGCCTATTGTAGAAAGCTACACTAGAAAGCATTTTTCTTTCTGCTTATTTTGTTTTCATACCCAAATTCATAACTCAATTCATGCACTAGTATGTTAACTAATTTCTGCCAATGAGTTGACAAAGAAAAATGCTAATAGAATTATAAGAATGTGTGTGTGCATGTGTGTGTCAATACTGGTGTAAAACTAAGGTACAATAGGCAAATGATATACCCCTGACAAATCCACAGTTCTTTTTAAATGGTTCCTACATAAGAAAGATCTAAATATTCAACCAATAAATGACCAGAGATAATAAATGAATACAGTAAAATGGCAGGATACAAAATCAATATGCACACACATACAAATCTAGGGCATTTATATATGCAAACAATAAAAGAGAGAAATTAGGAATATAACCCCATTGATTATCAATGAAAGAGGTTAAAACACCTGGGAGTAAATTTAACAAAAGAGGTGAAAGACTTATACCTTAAAAATGATAAGATATTGCTAAAAGAAACAGAAGAAAACACAAAGAAATGGAAGTGAAAAGATAATTCTTGCTGAAGGATTAGAAGAAATTATATGAACTTTTTTTTTCTTATGAGAATTTTTAAATTTTTATATTTTATTATTTTATTTAATTCTTACATCATTTTTCATTTTTGCATAATGTTTGCATTTTCATTTTAGTTATATTCCCTATACAATTCCTTATTTTGACCCTAATCCCTCCTCTCCTCCCCCACAGTAGTGTGTCTCTGGACGACAGTTGCTTGTTGATTTTCATTTTTTCTTTATTATAATTAGTCATTTTCCTGGTCCCTTATTTAGGTTTTCTAAATTCCTGCTATGAGTGAAACCATCTGGTATTTTTCTTTTTCCTTCTGGCTTATTTTGCTGAGCATGATCCCTTCGAGCTCCATCCATGTTGCTGCAAATTGCATGAGTTTATTTTTTTGAATGCTGAGTAATATTCCATAGTGTATATGAACCACATCTTCTTGATGCAGTCATCTATTTTGGGGCATTTGGGTTGTTTCCATAGCTTAGCTATTGTAAATAGTGCTGCTATAAACATAGGGGTGCAGGTGCCCTTTGGAATTACTGTTTCTGTGTCATTTGGGTAAATACCTAGAAGTGGAATTGCTGGGTCATATGGAAGCTCCATCTTTAGCAGGTTGAGGAATCTCCACACAGCTTTCCATAGTGGTTGGACCAGTTTACACTCCCACCAGCAGTGCAGAAGAATTCCTTTTTCTCCACAGCCTCTCCAACATTTGTTGTTGCTAGTTTTTTTTAATATGTGCCATTCTCACTGGTGTAAGATGATATCTCATTGTAGTTTTGATTTGTATTTCCCTGATTACAAGTTGAACATTTTTTCATATGCCTGTTAGCCATTTGCATTTCCTCTTAGGAGAAGTTTCTTTTAAGCTCTTCTGCCCATTTTTTGACTGGATTATTTACTTTATTTTTGTTGAGACTCTTCAGCTCTTTGTAAATTTTTGTGATCAGTCCTTTATCATTATTGTTGTGTGCAAAATCTCCTTGGAAAATGTCATTCAGAGTTTGATAGGAGTTGTTTTGAATCTGTAAATTGTTTTAGGTAGGATAGCCATGTTAACAATGTTTATTCTAAACATTGTTTATTGTTTTAGGTAGGATAGCCATGTTAACAATGTTTATTCTAAACATTAACATGGCTAACCTACCTAAAACAATTTACAGATTCAAAACAACCCCTATCAAACTCTGAACAACATTTTCCAAGGAAACAGAACAGACCATTCAAAATTGTAATAGGAAAAAGGCATCAACCAACAAGAACTCTGCCGATGGCAGGCTGAAGTTTATATATACATACAGGGAAAGCTGTACCTCTGAAATTTATAGTTTTGTAAATAACAGTAAATCAATTTTAAAATAACCCATCCCCATGTAATTTGTAAATGCATATCTCCAATGTCTACTAAGTGGTGGATGCACATTTGTTGAGTAAATCTGAATGAATAAATGAGAACACCTGTTCTTGTCAGTGATTTTTCTTAGATAACTTGTCTCCATGCCTGATGTCTGTTTCATTAGTGCTGCATGTGCCAGTGATGATGAAAGTTAGGTGATGAAGCTATTCTTTGGCTTTCTCTCTTCAGGCAAATTTTCTGTAGCCCTTGCCATATTCCATTCTATGCAAGCTCTGCCTTATCCCTAACCATTATTACTCTGCGAAGCAGGACTATTCGAACGTCTGATCTATTCCACCAGGTGAAGCAAACAAATTAGACAGAGTACCACAGCTGCTTGATATAGAATGTCCTCATGTTTTTGCTCCCTTTTTTTAGTACACCCAAGCATCACATTTATTTTTTCAACAGCTGCTGCACATTGAGCAGACTTCTTAATTAGCTAATGTTTGGAAGGCCTTTTGAAGATAAAAAGCCCTATATAAGTGCTAAGTGTTATTATTACCTTGACAAAAGAGTTCTCTTTTACCTTGGCTCACTGCAAAATGTGTGAGCTTTCCTTCTCTCTAACTAGCAGTAGTCAAACCACAGGCTACATAAATCAGGGGAGAAAAAACTTGGCAATTCAGCAGTGGCCCCTGAATGCAGGCAATTGGGTACCCTGGAGTGTTGGTCTGTGTCTTAATGTAATCTTTGCGAAGCACCAGAAAAAAAAAAAAAAAGCTGGGGATGAGAACTGGGGAGGAGACACATTTTCAAGCCCCCGAATGCTTTTGGGAGAATGAAAACACTTGCAGGCCTCTCTCACTTGAAAAGGATTTCTGGATGTCACTCATATATTTGTTTCGCTCAATTTGATTTTGGAAAACAAAGCAAATATTTAGCCATCAGAGATTACATCCATGAGTAAATAGATACTCATAAACCAGACACAAGAAAGGATTTGTCCCAAATAAATAAATGGCTGAGTCACCTTCTCCCCTTTGCCGTTACCAGGAGGCAGGATACTAGAGGAAATATGTTAAATAGAAGCGAAGGCAAAAGCAGCCTACACATTTCAAGTCTCACACTGTACACCCAACCTCCCCTACACACACACACACACACACACACACACACCACTTGCTTATCGAAAACACTACCTCTTCTAGAGTAGATAAGAGACAATTTCTGTGCTTAAGAATCTTCCATTTTACTTATTAATAAAACAGTATCTTTCATACACAATTTACTAGGCACCATGCTATATGCCTCATATACATTATCTTATTTACTGTGCCCCACACCCCATAAAGGTGGCTGTTACTATTATCTCCATCGTACAGGTGAGGAAATAGGCCCAGTGTATTCAAGTGGCGTGCCCCAAGTTACGGAGACATAATAGAGCCATCATTTGAACCTAGGTCTGCCTAGTCAAAGTCTAATCTCTTTAAACAAATGGTATCATTTCAAGGTATTGTCAATAGGGCTGTAAGCATGGTACAAAATAAGGGTGGTTACAATTCCTGTTACAAATTTGTATTATTATAGAAAGGAGACGGCAATGAGCAGGTCTGACTGGCATAATCAGGAATCATTGTGAAGATGACTTTGACTGCTTTCATTTCAGAATTTATTCAAGAAAAATGTGAAAATAAAGGGAGAAGATAAACTGAATGAACAAATAACCATGCCAGAGATATTAGTTCTGCGCCTGCCTGCTAATTTAAACAAATTAGTATATTTATTTTTAAAAGTGAGTACATTCATTTCAAATAAATTACATTACTAGTTTTTCTTATAGACACTGAAGTTTCATATCTGAGTACCTGGAAAGTTAGGGCTGAGTGGCATTAACTGAGTTGAGAGTGAAGGAAATAGAGCAAAAGGAATTGGGAATGCAGGAAGTAATAAAACATAACAAAAGCAGCAAAATTGAAAATTTTCCATTTAAACTCCCAAACTGTTAGGCAAGGATGATGCAAGGAGCTTTAGTACTGTCTACCCATGATGAGCTTTTAATCAGCCAGCTTCTCCTATACTTTGAAAGCTGCTGTCATCTAGAAGGAGGTGGTTCACGTATCAAGATAAAAACACTTTTTTGGTGGGGCCTCCCCGGTGGTGCGGCGGGTTGAGCGCTGCTCTGAGAAGCTGTCTGCAGCCTCCGCAGCGCCAGTTCAATTCCAGCTGGCCTGGGAGAATCCCACATGGCAAGGCAGACCTTTCCTGTCTCGCCCGCTGCTCCCCTTAGCAGTGCCTTCGGTCAGTCTGCCTGTTCTACTCCCCGCTCTGTCTCTGGTGAATCCTCTCACCCTCGTGCAACTTTGGCCTCTACCCCAGCTCTCGTATAAAAAAACACTTTTTTGGGCCTCCCCTGGTGGCGCAGTGGTTGAGCGCTGGGCTGCGAGGCTGCCCGCAGCCTCTGCAGTGCTGGTTCGTTCTCAGGTGGCCAGGAAGAGTCCCACAAAAAATAAATAAATAAATAAATAAATAAAATAAAAAAACATTTTTTGGGTGTCCTCCCTAAATGATATTAGGAGTAGCAAGTACTGTTACTACACAATTCTACAGCTGAAACACTTACGAAGGTAGGAAACAATACTACAGGCAAAAGTTGAGGAAATCTCCTAGAACTAGGAACAATTCATGAGTCTCTGTTAAAAGGCCAGAGTAGAGGCAGTGAGATACTGAGTGGTGAAAGCTTGTTTGTAGTTAATATAGTAGATAAATTATTCAGGAGCAATATCCTGTTTACCCTGTAACTTTTGCCATGTAGCTAAGCTTGCTGACCTATGAAATGTCAGGTCTGCATTTCATATAAGATTCCTTCGAGGATCCAGAAATGGGGATTGTCAACCAGCTGATTTGAAACCAATACTGGGAAGCACAAAATATTGTCCCTTACAAGTTAGAATGTAGGACAGATGGAGGGATTAAGATACCAAAGAGACTCTTGGGTGGGCTCCCCAATGTCAACAAGTGTTATCAAACTCCTCTATAATTTAACCCAGTTGTTCTTTCCAAACAAATCTTCCATTATTACCTCTCAGGTCTCCAAGCTTTCTTTAGCTTGGACCACTAGCCTTTCCATCTTCTATACAGCTTATATTCCCCACCTCCATGGGTTAATTCCTATTATCATTTTTTCCTAGAATGCCTCTTCAGTACTATTTTCCACTTCCAGTATTTTTTTAAGATTTATTTATGCATATAAGAACTGGGGTGTAAGCCAGAGGTGTGGAGGTGGGAGGATTTACCAGAAAGATTGGGGAGCAGAACAGGCAGATCTACTGAAATACAATGCTGAGGGGAGCAGCAGGGCAAGACAGGAGAGGTTTGCTGCGGCATGTGGGTTGCTCCATGCCTGGCCAGGGATCGAACTGGTGCTGCAGTGGCTGTGGATAGCTTGATAGCGCTGTCATTAACCCCTGAGCCATCAGGGAGGCTCCTCCCACTTCCAAATCGCTCCTCTTGTTGAAAGTCTACCTCATATATCACATCCTTAAGGAAGCCTTTATCCCAGGTAGAAGTATAAATAGCGCTTCTGCTTCATTTCTCATATGGAAACGACTTTCTTTGTATAGTGATGGTTTTTAAATGATATATTTTGATAATGGCTTTATTATCTGGAATCTCCTTGAGAGTAAGATCTATATTTGCTTCATCTTTGACCCTTCTTGGCTCTCAGTTTGGTACTTTGAAAAGCAAGGGATGCAAAATAAATATTTACCTAATAAAAATTCACTCAACATACCTCACATTTATTATCACTTATTTCCAGCCACTGTTCTAAGTGCTGGGGATATGCTAGGAACTAAGTGGACTTGAATTTCCGACCTATTAGAATTTACATTCTAAAGTGTGAGACCGACAATAAATAGAATAAATAAGTTGTGGGGAATAGAAGATAACAGTGCAAGAGGGAAAATAAAGCAGAGAAGGAACTTGATATGGTTCAGAGTGGTTGAAATTTTATATTGGGCAATGAATGGGTGGTTGGGTAAATGGGTGTACAGATGGATACCGAGGTGAATGGATTCATTACACAGTAAAAAAAAAAAAAAATTGGCTTTCAGTGAGAAAATAAACTCTCCAAAACTGTTTTCTATGCTTATAAAAATCAAAAAGTGGCCACCATAAGTTTTAAAAATAGAGGACAGAGAATCTGATTTCTCACTTTATTGCTATATTGGCTTCAGATGTCCCTGAACAAGTGACTTTTAGTAACCTTGTAAAAAATACCTTAATGCTTATGATTTTATAGGGGGAAAAAACAATTTCTTTGGGTTAGAAAGAGCATGTTTTAGTCTAGAGATTTTCTCATAAAAGCAATCATATTTTCAAATGAAAATTAACCATTGAAGGTGGAACTATGAGAAAACAAAAGCCTGGCAAGAAAAATATTTTTACATTGAAAAGTGGAGTAGTTATCTGTTTATATTATTTCAATCAAGTCTGTAATGAAGACAGTTTTCACAAAGCTATTGGGATCTGATATTTGTGGCCAGTTCCTCTGTCACAAGTGAGTTCATTAAGCTTTTTATTACTAACTCACTGCTTTTTTATTTGCAGCATGGAATAGCGAGTGAGAAGCATTTCATGTGTCACCCATTCTATAGATGAGATATCTGTCCCAACGGGATGGCCAAGGTTCTCACGCCTGGTCTCTGTCTGCTGCATTGTCACTGGGAAAAATGGCAACAGGCAATATATTCTTTACATTATTTCACAAATTGATTTCAATTTTAGGAAAAGCATCTATTTGTGGCTAAAACTCTACTTCAGACTCAGTAGAAAAATAGTTAGTGAATAAGAATACCCTGTCAGTGTTCTGAGCCAGCCCTTTGAAAAGAGAAAGCAGCAGAGTCATTCAACGGCATTTTCATTTTCCTCTTAATTTTCTAGCCGCAGAATATATCAAATTTGAAATTTTCTAATTTGACTACAATCTAATGGCTGTCTGAACATTTCCATTCAGTCTCAGCCTCTACTGTCAAGTCATGCATTTTGTTCCCTGTACCTCCTTCTTTCCTGTGACATTTCCTGTCTGAGATTCTAAGACAGCAGTGGATAGAGTGGACATCGTGTGTGTTATGGGGAGGTTGGGCTGAGGAGAAGGGTCAGTGACCATAGAATTAGTGGAATGGTTTAATACACCACTTTGGAATCAAAATGTCCAAGTTCAAGTCTTAGCTCCACAGATACTAGCTTATGTGACTTTGGGTGATGTAGCTAATTTCTCTATGCTACAGTTTTTCTTTGGTAAAATAAAGATTTGCCATGAAGGCTATATAAGTTTCTATCTGCAAATAACTTAGAGATAGTAAATGCCTGGTGCACAGTAAGTTCCAACAACTATTTGTTATTAGTTATTCTTTCTGCAAGTGGAAGAGGAAAGAGATTCTTCTGTGGTCAAGGTCCCAGGGTGCTCTGGCTAGGATTCCAAGTAATGTCTGAGCATGTTGACAAATTGGGGGGCAAGCTCCTTGAACTGTTTTCTTATATAGAGGACTTTTATGGAAAATAATTATTCCCAAGGGTTAATCCCCATGGATTTGGACACAGTACAAACCCAGTACAAAGCCTTGAACTTGGTGGAGGGAAGAGTTATTCTGATAACATGTGATATGACTCCAAGCTAAGTCTTGTCAAATTAAATGATTATTTGGCTCTAGGGAGCTGATGAGCTATATTAAAAAGAAAAGAGATATTGCACTAAAAATCCTGTAAAACAGTGGCATATTAGTAGTGTGGTTCTTGGGCCCCTCTAAAAAGCATGAAAGACACTGAAGGGGACAGAGAGGTGCTCTCTTCCACATCCAGAATAGCAAGCAGGGAGAACTGTGGGAACAGGATGACAAACCTTTTAGGGTCGCAAACTATCCAGATGAAACTTAGGTAAAAAAAGGGCAAAAACAATTGATTTCCACAGTTCTCTGAATGCCACTGGAACCAAGAATAAACACTTGTTTTGTTACAATATGGTGCTAAAAATTATGACAGAGCTCATAAACTACAAAGCCACAAATGAATTTCATCTGCTAGATATACAAGCCTAGAAAAGTCAGAGAAGAGATAAATGCATGCATTAAGCATTAAACAAATGTTTGTTAAGCTCTTCCCATGTTCCAGTTA
This sequence comes from Talpa occidentalis, assembly GCF_014898055.3. Classification (NCBI taxonomy): domain Eukaryota; kingdom Metazoa; phylum Chordata; class Mammalia; order Eulipotyphla; family Talpidae; genus Talpa; species Talpa occidentalis. Next base: position 49,063,018 of record NW_023605305.1, read on the forward strand.
CTGTGTTGGGTGCTAAGGATACAAGTGGGAGAAAATGTAAACAGGTTTCTGCCCTCACAGGCTCTCAGTCTGGTGTGGACTGCAGTGAACAGAAGTCCCCAGGCAGCTAGAATCAGTTGGTGCTCTAGGTGGGAAGATGCACAGTGATGGAGAGCATGCAAGGGACATGCAACCTAAATTTGGGGCACCAGTGAGGGTTTCTTCCTTGCAGGAGGACCTCTATGCTGAGAGCTGAAAAATAAAATCCAGTCAGGTAGAGAGAGGGAGGAGGAACATTTCAAAGCATGTGATTGGCATCCTGCCGGAGTCCAGAAGCTGTGTCTTAAACAAATATTGTAAAAAAGGGTCACCAAACTACAAGCTGGAGGCCATTGCCTGTTTCTACAAATCAGTTTTTATTGAGATGCAGTCAAGTTTAGTCATTGATATGTCGATAGCTGGTATAGTGCTACAAGAACAGAGTTTAGTCCTGACAGAGACTGCATGGTACACACTCCAGAACTTTGCAGAAAAAATTTACTGACCCTTGGACTAGAGCCAAGAGGGAAAGTAGAAAATGGTGAGCGTTCTCCCAGTGGACTTCCTCCAGCATGCTCCTGTTGTTAGATTGGAGAGGAATATAATGCAAAATAGCATGAATGAGACTACAGACCCACTTTTCTGGGCACTTTACAAATCATACTTAGAGCAATCACTCCTGCAGCACAACAAAAGGAAGAGGTGATTTCGTGGCATGTTGTAACACTGGTGCTTCATGCCCCCTTTTTAATAGGACATATTTTTATCCAAGTTACAAACTGGATAATTTGGGAGGCACTAAAAAATTGCCTTTTCCTGAGACCAAAGTCTGTGATTCTAAACTATAGGTCTCAAATTTCTAGCAAAATGCAAAATAAGTACACACTCACAAGTCATGTGACAAACCCCCTTCAGATAAAATGCTAAAGGGATGGCACCCTCGGTCTATACTGGCAGTTCTTGACTGAAATCAAGTTGACAGCCATTTGGTTTAGAAATCTATCTACAATATATTAGCAGAGATCACTGAGTCTTTATTGTGACAAGAGCTTCACCAAACGTTTAAACATTCAAAATTTAGTATACATACTTCTAGAAACTTTTCCCCTACCTAATGCCCCATACCCTCTCCCTCCTCCTACCTTCCTTTGGTCTAGTTACACTTATTTTCTCTGTTCACAAGGATTCAGGTCAACATTCCCACTCCTGATCTCAAAGCATACTATGCTTGCACATACAGCATTGCTTCTCTTGCCATGTGCTCCATTCTATAAGATATTGGAAGACAAGTTCTGTCCTTTTCTGTACATCAGCACCTAAGACACCTGTGGGTCTTCAATTTACTCAATGTATACATGAAAAGGAAAAACTAACAGTGATTTGATTAATACTGTAGAAGAATGAGAATTTGGGTCACTCTGACCGTGCAGGGGTTAAAGTCTCTGCACCATCAAGCTATTGCCAATCACTATGACATGAGTTCCATCCCCACCCAGGGAGCTAACCCACATGGCACAGCAGACCTCTCCCGTCTCGCCCACTGTTCCCCTCAGCAGTATATTTTAGTAGATCTGCCTGTTCTGCCCTCCACTCTGTCTCTGGTGAATCCTCTCATCCCTGCAGCTCTGGCCTACACCCTAGTTCTTATATGCATAAATAAGTAAAAATAAATCTTAAAAAAAGAATGAGAATTTTATATATAGTTATTTGGTTAGCAAGCATAATTATAGGAATAATGAGCCAAATGTTTCTGGATTAACCCCTATTGCCTTTAGACAAAGAAATTAGCTAGGTGCCAGAGAATATTCTCCCTTTTAGTGCAGTTACTTCTTGTTCTGCCTTCCTTTGTCTACATTTTGCAGTTCCATTGATTTTCTGCATTTTCTAACACTGTTCTGCTAGAACAGTCACCTCCTTATGTCAGAATTGTTAATATGTACTCTAAAGACTTCCCAATCTCTCTTATATAATAGAAATTTAATTAACTGTATTTCTATGGAGTTTTGTTTTTTCCAATTTTCCCTGCAATATGATGACTTCCAAAACATATGCCTAGTAATGGTACTATTTATCTGCTGTAGTTCTGTTATAAGCACTTTTGTTTATTGCCAGACAAGGGAGGTGGGAGATAGCTTTTATATAGAAGAGTAAGTGATTTCTAAACTGACTTCCATTATGACATCAGAAGTATCTTGATACTTGTTGGTTGGCAACTTCCTGTTTAATCATTTCATATCCATGAACACATATAAGAAATCAAATCAAACAGGGAAGGGCCTGGAACTTGTCAGTGAAGTAAAGTGTTCAAATTGTAAGCCAGATCCTTATATTTATTCTTATCATTTAATCCTTTTGATAAATAGATAAGCCATGGGGAAAAGACACCTCACAGGTGATTTTTCTCAACAAATTCAGGAATCAACTATAATTGACAATGTACATTTCTTGCACTAAAAATACACTTTCAAATGTCTAACAATAGAAACAGTAGGTACTTCATTTTAGGAGCTAAATTAAAATCAGGGAAAAGAATTTTGAAGGGGTCAACCAGATTAGGTATCTAAAAGGAGATCAATTTGAAATCATAAAGTTCTTTCTTGCTTTGAAAGCAAAACAAAGAACACTGGAGAAAATTAAGCTGAGTTAAAAATTAATATTTCATACACATTGATGTATAAGAGAAACAGGGCATAGGGTAAGAAATTCTGAAATAGATTATTAATCAGCTTAGAGAAATTGAATTTAACAATTAAATTCTTATAGATATCATCCAATGTGAATAGAAAAAAAGGGGATAATTCAGTCTGAAGCAGTAAAGAAATAACTTATTGTGTTGCTGGTAATTTTCTGTAATTTCACAACTAACACATATGTTTTACCAGAGACTGAGGATATAAAAGGACTTGAGGGAGTGAGTAGAGAAGAAAAGGTAATTAATTGAAAGATTATATAATCTTTATATAAGATTATATTCATAGATGCATACATCTATGCAATTGATGTAAGAATTATAACCATGAATTAAACTAACAACCCTGATCTTTAGAAAATTAGAGACAGGTTAAATAACTCTATAAGTTTAAACCTTTGCAAAATGTGAAAAAATGGACACTATGCTTGTCATTACCTTAAAAGAATTCTAGGATCTATTTTTATACAAATACCGAAAGCTCCTGTGATTCCTTCCTTGAAAAGATCTTAATTATATGGATGACACATTGATTTTTACTAGCATAGACCTCTGAGTCACAGACTCTTTGGTCTTGGAATGATTTACGATGTCAGAAAATTCTATTCACTATAATATAAAAACAAAAAAAATAGCTTTACCTTCAGTAGGTGTGGGAAGGAATTTAATTCTAAAAAAGTTTGTTGTTGTTGTTTTTTTTAAGGGATGAGCTTGTCTTAATAATTCTGTCCCAAATCTCCTTGATCCTTCAGGTCAAGAGTCATTCATTTCCATAGTCTATTTACCAGTCTGCCAAAACATGCAATATCCATTTTAAGAGTTTAAACATTCCTCATACTGAGCTTCACAATATTATTCTGCCTAAAGAAATATGGTGACTATGTTACCAAAGATTAATAATCCAGAAAAAGGAGACTAAAGGGGCAAAGATTTTTTGAAAAATTTCCAAGTTTATTAAAGTATTCTTTTTTTATCTTTTAAAGAGTAAATTAAAAATAGATCTGATTTAAGAAAATTATATTTTCAAATACACTTAAGTTTTTTTAAAATTTCACAATAACCAAGAGGTAGAAGCAACCCAAATTTTCATGGAAAGATGAATGCTAAACGTAATGTTGTCTGTGCATACAGTGGACTACTACACAGTTGGAAAAAGGAAGGAAAGCCGGGCACATGATACCGGACAGATCAACATTGATGACATGTTGAATTAAATAAGCTAATAATCAAAGGCACAAACTGTATGAGTCTGCTTATATGAGGTACCTAAAGTCACCAAAATCAGAGAAACAGAAAGTAGAACAGTAGTTACCAGAGGCTGAATAAGAAGAGAAAAGGGAGTTACTGTTTAAAAGGCAGAGCATTTCAGCTTTATAAGATAAGTTCTGGAGATCTGTTGCACAATAAGATAAATGTATTTAACATTACTAAACTGTACACTTAAAAATGGTAAAATGGTCAATGTGATATTATGTATATTTTTCACAAGTGAAAAAATAAGTTGTTTCTGACTCATTTACATTTAATTCAATGCTCATATACAGAGAAATCATAGGGCCATGAAACCCTTGCCATCAATCCTTTAATTAGCCTCTAGCTCTTTTTTCTTAGACTCAAAATCCCCTATTTTGACAGGATTAAATGAACAGAAGTACATGAAAGGAAAGGTTTAAATTTTCCTTGAAATTCAGATGCTGACTCCCACAAGGCCAATGAGGTTCTAAACTTGAAATGTATACTTGACGATCACTATTAATAACTAAGATATACCATCAGACAAATTCCCCAACCTACTTATTATGTATGAATACAAGCAATTATGCCTTTGCACAACACACATACCATATACCACGGAGCATAGAATCAAATTAATGCATAATATAATCTATCATGGATAATTGATAACAGGAATATTGATTAGCTACCAGAAATACTTCATCTCAATGCTTTGGATTTTCATTACTAAGCAGAGTATAGACAGATATATTTATGACCAAATGGTTGAAGGAAATAGCTGGCATTGAGAATATTTGAAATTGGGGTTCAAACATGTTCATTCTCAGTAGTGCAGTAGTTATTAAGTTATATGTCTTGGTGATAGGCGCCTGGTCAGGCAAATTGAACAGTGCTGCATTTGCTCTAGAGAGCTTACTATCAAATGAGGAAGACAATCCTCTACATCATTAGAATGTAAAAAGAATAATGTGAGTGCTGTTAAAACAAACAAAAGGACTGTAGGAATGCAAAAAGACAGGACAACAGACTAATGTCATAGAATTATAGTCATTTAAACTCTGTTTAAAGACATCACAGGTAAAAATCTACCTCCCAAAGGCACACAATCCATTCTGGGGACTTCTAGTTGATTAAACAATCTTTCCTAGAATGAAAGTACATTTCCCTTTAGCATACAATTACTTGGAGGAATAGCATTTTAAGTCTCTCCTCTTTCATCTACATCATAACCCTTATTAGTTATTAGTCATTCATTCATTCATTTATTTAAACATTCATCAAAGTGACTGGGAAAATCCAAGTGGAGTTGACTTGGCACTTGGATACGAGAATCTGGAGGGCTGCTGAGAGGCCTTAGCTAAAGATGTACATTTGGGAGTCATCAACCAATAAATGGGACTTGAAATCTTCCATCATTTCTCAAGCCTTTCCTCTTCTGTTTCAACTCTACATAAATCCCATTATTTACCATTCTTGTTGGCTGTATTTTCAAATTAACTGTATAATCTCACACAGTCACTATCATCTCTTAATGCCCCACATTTTCTTCCAATGTCCAGTTTTGTATGTTTCCAGACCATTCTTCATGAAACTGCAGCCGGAATTATCCTCAATACATTAGTTTGCTAGGGCTGCTGTAACAAAGTACTGCAAAATGTAACCAGATTCTATTGTTTTACAGCTCTAAAGACCAGAAGTCTGAGATCAGGATGTTGATCTTAAGGTGTGATCAAGCCTTGCTCCCTCTGAAGGCATCAGGGAAGGGCCTGTTGTAGGCCCCTCTCCTAGCCTTGGAAGTTCCTTGGCTTGTGACAGTATAATGCAGCCTTCACATGATCTTTTCCCCATGTGCATGTCTGCATGTGGTTTGGCCCATCTTACTACGCATCATATCATCCTATTATTTTTGTACATGATTCTCCTTCAAGTTTTAATTTAATGTTCAATTATCATCTGCTTTATACCTTTACCTGCTTTTATACTTTCCCTGTCCATTCCACTCTCCCTAAATTCTTTCATTATTTTATTTTTCTTCCCAATATTCAACATACTATACTTGATGTACATTTTTTTTAGTCTCTCTCCCTTCACTACTCCATTCCACACTAGAAGGTAGGCTCTACAAGGAAAACAAAATGTGTATTTTTGTTTTGTTTTGTTTTGTTTTACTCTGTAATCCACTGCTTTATCTCCAGAGTTTAAAAGAAGGTTTGGTACACATAAAGCACTAAAAATTACTAAATGAATTACTCATTGGTTTTGGGCTTTATGACAATGCTATCAAAATCATTCTAAACAGACTGCCTTGCTTCTTAGAAGACAAAGACAGCATCAAGGGTCCAGTAAACAAAAGGTGCTGAAGGGTGAATCCAAGAAATATCCAGGAGATAGAATGCAAAGGATTCAGCAGTTCAATAAATAAATGGAAAAGGGAAGAGAAGGAAATCAAAGATAATGCAGGTTTTTACACTGAGTAAGTAGGAAAAGTAGGAGCTATTGGCAAGACAGAACCAGGAATATTAGTGAAGGAGCAGGTTTGGAAATTAATCTAGTGTTCCAGAAACTGATTAACAGTATAATTATCATTCCTTATAAATTATCACTTTGCTCTATGTTATTTTGAAAAAGCAATGAAACATGATGAATTCTTGCATTCCAAACAACCTTTTTCAAACCAACAGTATACACATACGAGAAAATACCATATGGGAGGGCGAGACAGAAAGAGACAGAACAAAGAAATTCTGACTTTGATAGATTAAACCCTTGACTCGATAAATGGTTCATGCAGATCAGTAACGGGAAGTCCTACGTGCCAACACAAAGAGCCAAAAATAATCTTGTAGTTTAAAAGAGTGAATGAATGGTATGGCACTCTGAGTTTGGAAAAGCCTCAGCTGGGATCATGAAATATGTATCTAAAGCATTGGCTCTCTGGGTGAAACGTGAAGTTTCCTCTCTGGCTGTGGTGGAAGCTATTTTTCTTTGATACACAGTGAGCCAAACTCAAATTACAGATTCCTGATTTTATAATTCTTCTAGCATAAATTACTGCAAAGCTAGCGAAATCCAGAATACACTTTTCCATGGTTGGTGGAGAAGGTGGCAGTCTATAAAAGGAAATGAGCCAGCAGATTTATCCTCTTTATCACAACGGAAGATCACAATGCATATCCAAAGTGGAAGAGAAAAGGATCCTATCTCAGAAAAAGGACTAAAAGGAAATACACTAAAACAGATATTTTCTTTGGTGGGAATGCGCAATTTCTACTTTATTCCTGTATATTGTATATTGTTCTCCAACTAGAGAAAGATAAATAAAAGATTTCTCTAATAGAGTGATGATGGCGGGGGTGGGGGGGTAGGGGGGAGGGAGGTGTATTGAAAACTGGCCCAAAACTGCAACAAGTTCATGGGTTATTTTTTAAAAATTCCAACAATATGGCATCTCTACTGAAAGGAGGAAGTAATAGAGGAGGGGGAGATTTTTTTTTTTTAATATCTATCCAAATCATTTTGCGTTTAAGCAAAATAGAATCCAGGTAACTGTTCTGTAAACAACCAAAGTGTTGGCAATTCTAATCACCCTGATGAGATTCTAAGTACATTACATAAAATTGAATTCATAAATTCTTAAATTCTATTTAATCAATACAGTCAGTCTCCGCATTCAAAAAATAGTCAAATAACTTAGTAATTTTTACTTCATAAATTCCCCCTTCTTATTTCAGTAAGAGTCCACAAAGCTAGTTTTGCTTTGCTTAAAAATAAAAGGCAGCACAACGCAAGGGGTAAAAAATCAGCCTGACAGATACATGTAGAATTATCAATACTGACTACATTCCCCAAACCAATATTCATAGATCTGGTGCAATACTGGAAAAAGATAACTCATCATTTGAGAGGAAATGGGGGAAGAAAAAAAAAACCTCTATTCTATATAACCAACCACACAAACACACACCTCAACAAATTCCATAAAATTCCATATATATAAAAGCTAATTTGTTTTTAAAACCAATCAACAAAAAAAACTTTCAAATACAGCATGTCTTTATATTTAATGATTTAAGACTTATCATTTGGATATATGAGAATTAAGTGGAGTCCATTACATAAAATATACAAGCAAATACCTACTGTGGGACAGTTACTGTTCTAGCTAATAGGATGCATTATAAACAAAGCAATAAGATCTCTCCATTTGTGGAACTGATAAGTGGAAGGTCAGCAAGAAAGGAGGAGTCATTGGTTTATAGTTGCTTGTTGATTCTGATTTTTACTTTATTATAATTAGCCTTTTTCCTGGTCCCTTATTTAGGTTTTCTAAAGACACACTATGGGGGGCAGGGGGTAGTAGGATTTAAACAAGAGGAGGGGTGGGAATTGTATGGGGACTATAACCAAGATGAAAATGCATACATTGTACAAAAATGAAAAATGATGTAAAAAACATACAAAATTTAAAAAATAATAAAATAAAATAAATTAAAAAAAGGAAGAAGGGGTCATCTCCAAACAGATGAATTCTAAGGTCACTTTACAGGAAGATGGCAGCTGGGTGGGAAGGCAGAGTGGTTGTGGCTTCAAGGCCTGGTCTGGGGCTACTGGGACAGGCCTGTTACTTGGAGAGACCTCAGATTCAGCAGCATCTCTTTAGCCATAGTCCCTATCAAGGTAAGAGATGCCATGTTGGTGTTAGTGCTATTTGAATGGAGCCTGGGAACAAGGTAATTTGATAAGAGCAAGGGTAAGAAGGGTGTCTCCATAAGACCCACACGCTGGGGTTTGTGGAGCAAGCTCGTATTCTGAAGGCAAAAGGAATTCAAGTCCATGTCTGCGTGTTAATGTTTCTGTGACTGGCAAATGGGGTGGAGCCCACAAAATGGAAGGCAAAGTTCAGGTCCTGGTTGACTCCACAGGGGCCTCTGGGTAGGAGACAGACTTATTACTAGATGATTCCTTGAGGTAACTCTTTGAGGATGCCTAGCTTAGGAGATTCTCCATAGTGATCTATGATGGCATAGTGGAGGTGCTGAATGTGGAATAAGGTTACAGGTCTTACCTGCAGCTTGGCTTCCAACATCATCTTGCAGCTCTGAGCCACATCCAGATGCCCTCCTTCTATCCTTCTGGCATCACCCAGATAGAAAAATCCAGCCCCAAATCAGGTGGGACCACCCAATTGGGACATTGTCCAAATTTCTACAACAATCACTCTGGTTCAAAACAAACTAACTGGACAAAATAATGTAATAGTCACTGGAGAAGTGGAATCAATGTGAATTGTAGTTTCAAAAGGGAAGCCCTCCCTGAAAAAATGACAACTGAGTTGAAACTTTTCAGTCAAAAAAGGTCAGTTTCATGACGATCATGGCCTGAAAAGTATATAGACAGAGGAAACATCAAGCAACCTCAAGCATGCCAAAAATGCATGCAGCATGTACTAGGAATAGGAGGCCAGTGTGGCTGGAGGGAAGAGGTGGATAGGGTTCCTTACTGGCCATGATAAGGAGCTTGGCATTTATTTTGACTGCAATGAACGGTCAGAGTAGATTTTGAGAAGAGGAGTCAAGAAATCTGATTTTTATTTTCAAATATCACTTTAGTAGAACCATAGAGAAGGAATGATGGAGCTGGGGGTTGGGGTGGAAGGATGGGGAGGAGACTACTATGGAATGACAGTAGAAGCAGGAGACCAATTCAGATGAAAGTTGGTAGCGTCTTGGATTAGAAAGTAACAAGGAAAGTCAAGAGACATGGGCAGGTTTGCAGATATAACTGGCTGGCTTGTGAACAGATGTGATGTGGAGGAAGGCACACAGTTAAATTTCCAGATGCCTCTTAGGTTTATGATTTAAGAAACTGGGTAGATGACTCTGCCACTTACTGAGATGAGGAAGAATGGAGAAAACAGGTGTGAAGAAAAAAACTTTCTATCTTGAACATGTACCTAATTGAGATAACTATGATACATCACATAGAACTGTCAATCAGGTAATGGGATATACACATTAGAAACTCATGGAAGATGTCAGAGCTGTAGGTTCTGAGTTATACAAGAGGATTTCAAGCAATAGCATTTGATCACATTTATGCTGTAAGGAAGAAGTAGTCAACTGGGTCAGATGTTGTGAGAGTGAAGTCAGCCCAGCACAAGAACAGGACAACTGTACTGCCAACAATGATGTCACAAATGATACAAGAGTATTTCATTGTTGAAATCATCACCTAATATTGAAACAGGAACTACAACCTCTGTCAAATTATAAAACATGAGTAACTATTACACTGAAATAGCAGTATTCAAACTGTATTACAACAGTGTTTCTTAACCCTTTCCCACAATTTTCTCCTCCAAGAAGCCTCCCACACATAATGAAATTTTAACACCACAGATAAACTGTATTTTTCATATGTTACAGTCCTCTGAATGGCCACTAACTATTATAATATCAAAGAATTTTTGCCCACTAAAATCCTCATAAGAATCAACACCCCCACTCCCAGTATATATCATTCTGATTGAAAATGCACATATGTAATTATACGCTTCTGTTAAAATTGTATTTAGGGGAAATAGAATAACTCATTCATCATTAGGGTGATCACACACCTTATTCTCCAACTGACATAATTTTGAGGAGGATGAGGATGTACTGCTAATTGTGTTGGGAAAATAGGCACACACCAAAATGTCCCAGGGAAACTGAAATGTGTGAGCCTAATCATGAACTCCGAAAAAACAAAGGAAACTAGCAATCAATTATTTCTAAAATGGACAAAAAATAAAATCTAAAAGTTGGTTTGTCAGAAAAATAAAATGGGAAATCGAAGATTAAAAAAACATGAAGTAAGGGCCTCCCCGGTGGCACAGCGGGTTGAGCGCCGTGCTGTGAAGCTGTCCGCAGCCTCTGCAGTACGGGTGTGATTCCTGGCCGGCCAGGGAGTGACCCACATGGTGAAGCAGACCTCTCCTGCCTCGCCAGCTGCTCCCCTCAGCAATGTCTTCAATCCGACTGCTTGTTCTTCTCCCCACTCTGTCTCTGGTGAATTCTCTCACCCTCCCGAACCTCTGACTGTACCCAGTTCTTGTATAAATAAATCAATCTTAAAAAAAATGAAGTAAATTAGAAGTCATAAAATAAGAAATAGATATAATGGATTTAAAATATACCAAAAGTGCTATATAGATTTTGTAAGTGTTTGAAAATCCAGAGGAAAAGAAAAATTTCTGGAAATGCATACATTTTAAAATGAACTCAAGAACTTAAAAACAGGATAGGTAATCATGAAAGAAAAGAAAAATGTTATTGATGAAATAGTGACAAAAAGAAATTTAGACCAAACATTTAATGGGAAAAAACTATTTGAAATTTTCAAAAAACACAATGATATGCTAAATAATCTGTTCCCAAACTGAACAAAAATTAGTTATTCAAATAATTTTATTTCAAAATAATTGCATAAGCTTAATGCAAAACTTAATTACGTTAACATACATAAAAGAAAACTATAGCCCCACCCGGCAGATGAATACAGACATCAAAAAAGAAATCTTAGCAAATTAATCTATCATTACAAGCTGATTAGTATGCATGGTCCAGGACCAAATCTGTTTTAATTCTCAACATAAGTTACACTCTGAACTTTCGTACTAAGTTTAACACTTTTCTTAGTCACACGAAGCAAAGAATTGGGGAGGAATGCAATGTTGCAAATCCTTAGAACTATAAAAGTGAAAAATGTGTCAGAAAATTGAGATGTGGTGTTTAAAATAGTATGACCATATATCAGAATAATACTACTTAGGAGAGCACCAGCAACTTAGTATTTGCTTCACAATTGTCAGTACTTATATAGTGTAAGTACTAAAAGACTTTATGACACTAATAATTCATGTTTTAGATGAGATAAAAGTACTTTTAATCCATTACCATAATTTTAATCCATATCACAGAGTTGGTATAATAAAAAGCTTATCTAAGAAGCTGGAAAACGTGTTTATTTTCAACCTGTCGTGGTTTAAAAAATCTAAGACATTATTCACACATTTACCCATTTATTGATGATTTTTTAATTATACTATTAATTGCACTTGAAATAAGAAATCTTGTTCAAACTAAAGCTTTTAAAATGTCACTCAGAGGACATTTTCTTGTTTTAAAATCTTATTAACTCTCGTTAGTTATATCTTTAAAAATTGAACTTTAAGTATCTCTTTTTTGAATTCAGTACTTGGTAAATCCTGTGAGAGAGATATAAGCATGGTTATATTATCATGCATTTGAAACTTGTTCAAAGTCCTGGACTTTAAGAGCCTCCCCTGATGGCGCAGCGGTTGAGCGGTGGGCTGCGGAAGCTGCCCGCAGCCTCCGCAGGGCCGGTTCGATCCCTGGCCAACCGGTGAGGGTCCCACATGGGGCAATAGACCTCTCCTGCCGCGCCCGCTGCTCCCCTCAGCAGTGTATTTCTTTGTCAGTCTGCCTGTTCTGTTCCCCACTCTGGCTCTGGTGAATTCTCTCATCCTCCTGCCCTTCTGACTGTACCCAGTGCTTGTATAAATAAATAAATAAATCTTTTTAAAAAAAAGTGAAAAAAAAAAATCCTGGACTTTGAAAACTATTGTTTTTTATTTCTAATTTTGAAAAAAATATAAACTAACAGAAAAGTACAAAAGAGTGAACATGTGTATCTCCAGCACCTATATTCACCAGTTGTTAACATTTTGCCACATTTACTAATATCCTTATTCATTTGTCTATTTATACACCTGTTTATCTTTCCATATTTTATCTCTGCATATTTTGGCTAAATTATTTGAAAATACATTGCAGAAGTCATGGTCCTTTGGTATGTTATAAGTGAGTACCTTATGTGAGCACAATAGAAACACCAATTTGAGGCAATTCAATAATGAAAAAAAATTTCTAATATACAGTCCATTTTCAAATTTAGCTAATCAATATTATAATCTAAAGCCTGTTTGTTGGCATTTGACATTTATAATTAAGTTTTTTTAAAGCTTAAATATGGCTTTAGAACAGAACATTACCAACCTTGACAATAACAAGAGGGGAGAGAGTGGGATAGGGACACTAACATCTTGGTGGACTGACAAGAGGCTGCCTAAAGGTGATGAAGAAAAGAAGCATAAGTTTATTATTTAAAATCAGGAGAAAATCTGCTAGAAATACTACCTAACCATCAGACTTTGGGAAGGGAATGAGAAATAAGGTAGAAAGAATGGATAAACTATGTCTCCTTTCACAGAGGGGACTCACTAAATAACGATTAAAGTTGATCACCCAATGAAGAATAAAATTAAAAAAAAAATAGGCAGGATGATTTTATCTTAAAATACTAATTTAGTGCTTTTCTATACATTTCTTCTCCACATCTTATATCACATCTACCCCAAGAGCTGTTTTCTACCCTCTACACTTGTTGCCAGTCCATGCCATAGTGGAAAACAAAGATATAAAGAATCAGACTAAGTGGTTTGCAAAATTTTTTTTGTGGAGAAGCTAAAAAAGACCATATGTGAAAAAAAATGGGTGCAAAAAAAGAAGGCAAGAGGTGAATCAGTGAAAGAATAGGGAAGACATTCTACAGAAACCAGCTCCTACAGAGATCTGGAAAGTAGTGCAGCAGGAATTTGGAAGATAAGGCTGTCCTCGACTGTGGATTACCCCAAACCAGTTAATACCCCGGGAGAGTCATCTAGTCTGGCATTTGATAATCATAGACACCTGTAAGACCCTCACTGGAAGAAGGTGCTGGACCAAATTGAATACAGACTGTCCCAGCAGGAAATTTCCCTGAGAGTACAGCAACAGGTGCATCAACACTGGTACCTAAATTATTTAATGAAATATAGTATACTGTCAAAAGAACTGAATTTTTTTTTCAACTAAAGCTCAGGAGAATATGACTGGGAGAGGAAGCAGCATGAGGAACTGTTGTTTTGCAACATTTTTGCACTATTAAATTCATTTGTACATATATTTATAACTTTTGTAAAGTTGTTGAAGATTAAAACTAATGACTTTCATTACTGAATACCTACTATGAGCTAGGAAGCATGTTTGATGCTACCTAATTCTCTTCCTTATAATTCAAAAAATGTAAGTATTATATATGTAAAGTTAGGAGTTCAATATTGATATTTAATAAATGAATTGCAAAGTGAATGCACAGTGCATTTTATAGTTGTGTCTGCATAAATGAACAAATACCACATGAAAAGCTTAAAAATTTCAGAACTCCAGTTTTGTCCACCAACCATTTCATCACATACATGACCATTCTGCTTGGATTGCATCAAATTGCCATCATTGTTTTCAAAGTTCTTGTTTGTTTGCAAAGAAAAAAAAAATGGAAGATCATACAATGAGCATTTCAATTTCTATAGCCTCATTCTCTCTTGAAAGTTCTCCGTCTCCAGTGGTTTGGAGGAGAGGAAGTTCTTCCTGGCATGGAAAACCTTAAATTAGAGTGAATAAATAGAGACTTGGCATAGCACTTCTGAAAGGTTGCCAACCTCTGCTCAGCTGCCTTTTCCACATCAACTCTCATGTGCAAAGGAAATCAGAATGTACAAGTTGCTGGGAAAGATAGTTCCACATTTTGAAATGTATAAAATCACAGGTGGTCTCTCACACTAAATTAGACTTTCAGGGTAAATCAATAGGGTCAGAAAGTGTACAAGACAATAAAACTACAGAATAGACAGTGCTAAATAATAAGCTATCTCTGTAACAGTCTAGAAAGTTAGAAAATAAATAACAGAAGCCATTTTTCAAATGCATTCAGCATTGGCTATTTTAATTTGTAGGACTCTCAGAATAAAATATCCTTCGTGGTAAACACATTCAGAGATCTAGATGATAGGCTTCTAGGAAAAACAGGAAGAAAATATCATTATACAATGGCTACACATTGTAAAGAAAGTATGAAATTCAACATTGTCAATAAATTATAAAGTTTCATTTTCTTCAAGTTCCTAAAATGAAAATCAAGCACATGTCATCATAACTAATACTTACTAAATAACAACTTCCAGACACTATGCTAAACATTGTATATACATTGCTTACTTTTCAAACTACTTTGTAAGAAAAGATGTATTAATAAGTCCCATGTTGTTGGCCTGGTTAAGCAACTTGTCCAAAATCACTGGATTAGTCTGAAAAACAGACTAATTTTGCAGAGAAACAGAAGGAATACGATGAATAGACAGATGGATGATAAGATAGATAGACCCAGATAGATAAATCTATTTCCACAAGTATATCTATATCCACATCCATATCTATATCTATCAATAAATAGAGACAGAGACAGATTACTTATGAGGAACTAGCCCATACATTATGGATGCTGAGAAGTCTAAGATCGACAGTTAGCAAGCTGTAGATGAGGGAGAGCCCATAGATTAACTCAAGTGTGAGTCTGAGGATCTGAGAACCAGAATAGCTAATAGTATTAGTTCTACTTCCAGTCTTTTTTTTTTTAAGATTTATTTATTTATGCATACAAGATTTGGGGTAGAGGTCAGAGGTGTGGGGGGCTGAGAGGATTTACCAGAGACAGAGTGGGGAGCAGAACAGGCACAGGTACTGAAATACACTGCTCAGCAGACAAGTCAGGAGAGGTTTGCTGAGCTTTGTGGGTCGGCTCCCTGGCCTGGGATCAAATGTATGTTGCAGTGGCTGGGGTATAGCTTGAAAGCGCTGTATCTTTAACCCCTGCACCACCCAGGAGGCCCTCTAGTTCCAGTCTAAGTCCAAAAGCAAGAGAAGACCAATGTCCCTCTTGAAGACAATCAGACAGAAAAAATAATTGTTTCTTAATAGCCTGATTCTTTTTTTTTTATAATAAATTTTATTTTTATATTCCCCATACAATTGCAACCCCCTTATTTTGACCCCAGTCCCTCCCCTCCCGCACCCCACCCCCCCATAGAGTGTCTCTGGTTCACAGTTTTTTGTTGATTTTGAGTTTCATTTTCTTATAGTTATTCATTTTCCTGGTCCCTTATTTAAGTTTTCTAGATTCCTGCTATGAGTGAGACCATCCAGTATTTTTCTTTTTCTTTCTGGCTTATTTCGCTGAGCATGATCCCTTCCAGCGCCATCCATGTTGCTGCAAATTGCATGTGTTTATCTTTTTTGAATGCTGAGTAATATTCCATGGTATATATGTACCACATCTTCTTAAATCCAGTCATCTATTTTTGGGCATTTGGGTTGTTTCCAAAGCTTAGTTATTGTAAATAGTGCTGCTATAAACATAGGGGTGCAGGTGCTCTTTGGAATTGATGTTTCTGTGTCCTTTGGGTAAATACCTAGGAGTGGAATTGCTGGATCATATGGAAGCTCTATGTTTAGTAGGTCCAGAAATCTCCACACAGCTCTCCATAGTGGTTGGACCAGTTTGCACTCCACCAACAGTGCAGGAGAGTTCATTTTTCTCCACACCCTCGCCAACATTTGTTGTTGCTAGTTTTTTTAATATGTGCCATTCTCACTGGTGTAAGATGGTATCTCATGGTACTTTTGATTTGCATTTCCCTGATTACAAATGATGTTTAACATTTTTTCATATGCCTGTTGGCCATTTGCATTTCCTCTTCAGAGAAGTTTCTTTTTAGCTCTTCTGCTCATTTTTTGACAGGATTATTTTCTTTGTTGTTGTTGAGTCTCATCAGCTCTTTGCAGATTTTTGTGATCAGTCCTTTATCATTAGTGTTGTGTGCAAAAATGTTCTCCCAGTTGGTGGGGTTTCTCTTTGTTTTTGTTATTGTCTCTTTTGCTGTGCAGAAGCTCTTCAATAAATGGTGCTGGGAAAACTGGGCCGCTCCATGCAAAAGAATGAAGCTTGACCACTACCTCACACCATACACAAAAATCAACTCAAAATGGATTAAAGAACTAGACATAAGACCTGAAACCATAAAATACATAGAAGGAAATATAGGTGAAACACTACGTGATTTGCACATCAAAGACATCTTTACAGACACATCACCCAAAGCAGTGATAGTGAAGGCAAAGATAAACAGCTGGGACTTATCAGCCTGATTCTTAAAGCCAAATTCCATTTGGGCTTTCAATCCATTGGCTGTGGCCTACCAACTTTGGGGAAGGCAATCTACTCAATTGACTCTAATGATTTAAATGTCAATCTCATCCAGAAACACCCTAATGACACAGTAAGAAATAATATTTAACTAATTATGTGGGTATCCTATGGCCCAGTAAGGTTGACGCATAAAATTAACCATCACAATCACAGAGCAAATAAGTAGCAGAGTAAGGCCTAAACCCAGACAGTCTGACTTCAGATCCCTGATTCCTGACCATTATGTTATACCCTTCTCACACTAGAGAGCAAAGGCATAGTAAGTCTTATTATAAGTAGTCTATTTCATCAGAAGTAGCAGCATGGGAACCAGATAGATGTTAGGATTCACCAGGATTTAATGATTTAGATACTACCAATTCCTAGCTAGGAGACCATTTTACATCAATATTCTATTCTGATCTGTTTTCTGTTCTATTCTATTCTATTACTATATATCATGTGTGTTAATCTATATTAATAATATATTGTAATAATTATAATTAATAATGCAATAATTTTAGAATATCATATATAATACATATGACAGCTAAAAACCTAATTATCCTCATACAAATACAGATGGGGCTTGTGTCAAGCACATATTAAAATCTTTAATGTAGGAACTAATAAGATAATAAAGCTAATTCAACAGAGAATACAAGAAACTGACACATAAGAAAGTAGGTAGGTAGGCAGGTAGATGAGTAGATGGATGGGGGAAGAATTCTTGAAAAACATTACAAAGATATGTGTCTAAAACTGTCTAATTGTCTAAAGAACAATAAAACCCTAATATTAAGGTTACTTCTCCACCATTAGAATTTTTTTATCTCCCTATTAGATATTAGTTCTTACTAGAAAGCTTGCATTTTACCAATTTTCTACATGTATATGTATATTTTCTCATTAAATCTTATAATAATGCTCTATATTGTACAGCTCTGTATAAGTATAGCACATTATTCCAAATCTGGATGTTTTCAAAATTCTTGATCTGTCTTCTACACCATATTCCTCTATATGGCCTAAAATAAAGTATGCCACAGAAATGGTATTCATTGAACACCTAGTCCCTTCTAGGTTTAGAGGCACAGACATCCTGAGTAAAAGGAACAGGATGTGGGTCTTAAAGAGCCCACACCCTAGTGAGGGGACAGGCAATAAACCAAACAAGCTAGTAAATTAGAAAGTGTGTGTGATATTAGCAATAGCTAAGGAGAAAAAATAATTCAGGAAAAAGAAATATGAAGGGCAGAGGGACGAGTGGGTAGGAAGCGGAGACCGGGGCAAGTCTCCTTAGAAGCACAGGTGTCACTTTACTCCTCTTTCAATCATGTGGCTCTGTAAATCAAAATCTCCCTTTGTAAATCAGGTTTTCCCAAATTGTAACATTTTGGCTAGAGTGAAAATGAATTCCATTCCTGGCCAATAACAATATTCCTGGAGCAGCCTTCTCATGCTCAAATGAAATCTCAAAAAGGCCATTTCTGGCTACTCAAAGTTAGCGCCCTCCTCCTTTACCTATCAGTCAGAAGTCCTAGTATATCATCTAGTCTGACTCTTTCATAACACTTTTGACAATGTTTATCTTAATTGCATATTTTTATTTGCCTCCCCCACTATCTACATTATGATATCTAGGAGGCCCAGGATAACAAAGTCTTGTCCATGCCAGCCCGATGTCCAATATGTAGCTCAGAGTCTGACATCCAGTAGGCATCACATCTCTTTGATGAATAAATGAATGAGCATGTACTAGAAGCAATTCTCAGAGATTGCCATAATTCCTTTGTAAAGACTTGCTTTACAAGGACTGTTCACTCACACACTTATCATATAAGGTGAGGGGATCCTGCTATTCCATGGCATTAATATGCCATCAAGGCTTTAAGAAAATAAAAGGCAAAGAATATCAAAGCACTTCAAAGCTAGAAGGATGTGTTTGGTCCTCACTCTTCCTCTGTACTCTGTAGGGTTTTGCTTTAGATAGTGAGGTGAAGAAAGCAGAAGTAAGATAAGAATTTGTTCTGACCTTGAGGACAGGGGAAGCTGCCTGCATACCAGTATTTGACAGGCCACAGTTTCTCGGTGTTTTTCTAGCTGTTCATCCTGGCTGCTAGCCTGGTTTCTGTCTAGTTTGGACTACTTTCCCAAGCTTTCTAGGATACAGTCGGCTCCCGCAGAACACAGCACACACACTGATCTCACCCTCTTTTTATTTTCGTTTTTCCTGATTTACTCATCTTCCTCAGCCTTCTTTACTTTTTCTCTTATTGTCCCCACCAACTGCAGAACTGATATCCAAGCACAGATTTTATAAAAGAGATTCTTTCCCTGAAAGAATGGGAGGGTTGAAGATTTCCATTTTACTTTTGCTGCTTTTTTTTTTTTTTACTTTTTTTTGTGTCTAAAAAGAGAAAGCTTCCCCACTCAGATGATAAAGCACGCACATTAATCTTTCAGTTCTGAAGAAATTTCATTTATCTATCAAAAAGTAGGGAAGGACAGCTTAGAGAAACTCATTTAAAAAAATATAACATGATATTCAAATTAATGACTAAATGCCTTTCAGCTAGAGGTGTATTATTCAACATAAAAGAAGATGAAACACACACACATATCATCATCACCATCATCATCACCGTCTTCATCACCATCATCATCACCACCATCATGCATATGTCATTACGAGATTAAGGATACAGAAAGCTTCTTAAACCTACAATGTTAATGGGACATGCACAGATCAGCTCCAGGCTCTGAGAACCTTCTGGGAGCCTCATGCCCTGAGCTTCCTCCAGTCCTCACTCAGTTGCCAAGGAAAGTCTTACTTCCAAACACAAAGCCATAGGCAGCATTTCAGCATTTTAATTTTCTCAGCCTCTTATAAAAACTAGACCATTTTACCTCCTGCCTTGGGGGGAAAAAGTACATAGATTATATTTCAAATATTTCAATTTCATCCTTTGACAGAACTTTATTCCTTCTGGGGGATTAGTGGCCACCAGGCTGGGCTCAGAGGTTATCCCAATTGCTTCTTGCTGGTCCCTGACCAGGCAGGGGCAAAGACCTTTCACTTCCTCCATGAATTGTATACTGGCTGTGTACTCTTGCAAGAGACAAGCTGACTGCTCTAAGCCCCATCTGGCTTGTGGGGAGCATCCTCCTAGACCACAGAGGCATTAGAGGTGAGGCTGGCCAGAGTGGATATGACCTCCCATCCATACTACTCTGTCCTCAGCATCCTCTGCAGGCTTGCCAATCTGAAGGCACACAAAGAACCACCATCAGCATGATGTGGGGTAAATACGCATATTTTTGTGCCAATGTGCATAATTTCCAGCTCCTTAGGCCAGTAACTGTTCCTTCTTCACTTTCGTACAGACAAAAATTGAAGGTTACCCTCTGGGTCACTTGGCAGTCTGACTCGTGCTCTGAGGACCACATCAATGATAATAACTAATATTTGCAAAGTTCTTTGAAGTTCACCAAGGGGTTTTACATGTGTTGCCCAGAATTTTCACAATAGTCTTGTGAGGTAATTATCATCATTACCCGCACTGGACTTTGAATCCCAGCAGCAATCTCCTACTTCAGGGCATGTGCTCTTGCCATTTCCTCTGTTGAGAACACTCATCCTTTGGGGATCTGCCTGTTTTTATCCCTCAACTCTTTGAGATTCCTGCTGTGTGTCACCTGATCACAGAATCATTCCCTAAAAGCCTCCTAAGAAATAGTCCTGGAGGGCCTCCCCTGGTGGCGCAGGCAGTTGAGCGCAGTGCTGTGAAGCTGTTGCAGTCTCTGCAGTGCCAGTTTGATCCCGGTCAGTTGGGCAAGGGTCCCACATGGCATGACAGACCTCTCCTGTCATGCCCACTGCTCCCCTCAGCGGTATATTTTGTCAGTCTGCCTATTCTGTTCCCTGCTCTGTCTCTGTTGAATCCTCTCACCCTCCCGCGAATCTGGCCTGTACCCTGGTTCTTGTATAAATAAATAACTAAATCTTAAAAAAAAAAAAAAAAAGAAATAGCCCTGGACTCCAGCTTCTTTTCCTGCTTTGGTTTTCCTACACAGTACTCACATATCACTTACACTTTCACCCACATTTTGCTGTTTAGTGGTCTTCTGTCACTAGGTTAGAATAAAGGTAAGGTCTCTGTTCCCTGTTCTACCCCAAGTGCTTAGAATAGTGCCTGATGACAAACAGAAAATCAATAAATCACTGTCAAATGGACAAAAGAATAAATGAATCATGGAAGCCCATTTTACAGCTGGGCATCAAGAGGAAAAATGCCACTCAATATATTCATTTCTTGTTGCTGCTACAACAGATTGTTACAATAACAATAGTGGCTGAAAAAAGTACAAATTCAAATTGTGATTATGGTGCTCAGAAGTTCAAAATGGGCGTGACCAGGCTAAAATCCATGATGGGCAGGGCTGTGTCCCTTCAAGAGGCTTTCTTGCCTTTCCCAGCTTCTAGAAGTGGCTCTGATTCTTTTGACTCGTGGTCCTTCCACCTTCACCATGTCCAAAACCAGCAGCAATCTAAATTGCTGACTGTGACTTTACTTCGAAGGACCCAGTGATGGCACTGGGCCCACTCAGGTGGCCCAGGATAATCTTCTCATCTCAAAATCCTTGACTGAATCACATCTACAGGCCCCCTTTGTCTTGGGAGGTAACATATTCACAGGTTCTGTGAATCAGTAAATGGACCTCTTTGGGGTCCATTATTCTGCTTACAACACTCAAGTTCACTCAGTAAGCAGCAGATCTATTTAGATGCTCCAAACCAGTGACTGATTCATCAGGAAGAAGGTAAAAGAAAGCAGAGATGGATCCTCATAACAGGATCACTAACAATGCCACACAGAGAACTCTCCTAGCCTCTCCTACTGTATGCTCATCCTGATTCATCCTGGGTGGGTGTCCTGGTGTATAATCCTAGCTGTCGTGGTCCCCATAGGACAATTATTTTGTTGATAACTAGAATATGGGCCTGAGCCCAATTCTTTGGGTCAGAATCACAGGCAGGAATACTCTAGATTAGAGCTCTTAGCCTCAACACTACTGATACTTTGGGACAGATAACTCTGTTGAAAGTGAGAATGAGGACCGTCTTATGCATTATAGGATATTTAACATCAACATCATTCATAGACTCTACCTCATACCACTGCCCTCTGAGTTGTGACAGCCAGATATTCCTAAATGTCCCAGGGGTAGAGGCAGGCACAAAAATCACCCCAGTTAAGAAACCACTGCCCTAAAGAAACACAGCCTAGGTGCAGGGCACAGGGAAATCAAGTCTCTGAAAGAATCTGGAATGATAGGTGACTCTATCTTCAGCTACATTTAAGCATGTCACTTACAATACAGGGTTCTGACTGGAAGATATTTGGCTGCACTGAGCATAAAGTGCTGCCCCATACTGCTGGCAAAACACAATTAACCAAATGACAATGGCTTTCACATACACATTGATTCTTGTAATTTTAAGTCTCCATTACTAGATAAATCAACAGCAGAACTATATTTATCAGCAAAAGACTCCTCTCCTGGTAGACTTTTGTTAAATATATTAATCCTAGAAGACTAATACTTTCCCTTAGCTTTGCAAAGCAGTCCACCCATAAAAATGTTAATAGCCACAGCATCATTTTCAGTATGCTGCTCCTCTGTTAGTTGTGTGGCTCCCCATGCTGGGAATCAGGGGGTTTCCCTGACTGTAAGGTATAATGTAGTAGTACCAAGTGGATTCTCCATGGAAGGTCACATGGTCCAGGATTGCCAGGAGAATGTCTTTTGGCACTTGCACAAGTGCTAATTGCCTATCTGGACATGTATCACTTTATACAACCCTTCGGAAATATCATGGGGCCAGAAAAAACAAGAGGGCTAATATCACCCCATTCCCAGCACTAGAGTCAGAACCCCATTTGATGTGAACAAATTACACTATGAAAATACGGTCCCCAATTACCTCACCAGTGCCTAAGATTCTCTGCAGGCTCATAAGTGTTATTTAGGTCAGTGCCACCCAATGCAAGTAAACTTGGAGACATTGTTAAAATGCAGATCTTGATTTAGTAAGTCTGGGCTGGGTCCTAGCAGTTCATATTTCTAACCAGCACCCAAGTGATAGTGGCCGACAGGTCACAATTTAGATAACAAGTACTAGACAACATGCTTTTAAGCACTTACCCTTTGGACAACCCTAAAATACCTTGTTCTAAGAGGAGGACATTCCTGAATGGAAGCCACTGGCACACTAATCCCACCACACAAACACAAGTGGGCATGCTGCTTCAGTTACTTTGGATTCCAAACCCAGTGGGAGAGATCATTTTTCCCAACTTATTTCTGTACCACTATAATTGCACAGTAACTCCTACCATTTGTTAGCATGCACATCTGGCAGCCCTCTTGCCTCCGGGCCAGCAGACTCCAGGCTTCAGAGTCCTGCAGAGCCTGGGCGAGCATCCAGTTGCTGACACAGCAGCCAGAGGGTGCTTAGGGACTGTGGGAATGACAGCATTCTGTATCCAAGGGAGTTCAGCCGGCCTCTGCTTAAGCAACAGGAGGGGACAGATCTGGGTGAGAGGTTGGGAGATCAAAAGCTGGGCTCCACATAGGACCAGTCACTTCTCCAGCTGCAAGCAGAATTGAATAATTGGGGCGGAGAGGCAAATACAGATGTCCTCATTGACTTGTGAAATGAGTGCTGCTGTCTCTATTCTGGTGGCGCATTAGCTCATCTGGAGGAAGCCCTGAACACTGGCTAATGCATCTGCTGATCACAAACACAGAGTAGACGGGGCAGTTTAGGGGTACAAATCAGGCATTAAGCAAAGGGTGAGAAAGTCTGAATTATAATCACATTCCTCACCACTCATTACTGTTTTAATTTGGACAAATCACTTGTACCTATAGTGACTTAGTTTCCACACCTATATTATGAGGTTAAGATTCCAATGATTTTCTCACAGATTTCTAATAGAGATCAAATAAAAAGCCCAATGTGCAGAGATTCCTTTATTGATGCCGAATGGAATACTAAGAGCCTTCAGCCTTGTTTATACCACAAAGACACACTCCTATTTGGAACTGGAGATCTCTATACTATTATTGGGGGATTCACCTGCATAATGAATTTAAGAGAATTCCATGATAATCATTAGGAAAAAATAAGAAATGTTTTGTGCTTCACAATATTAAGAAACACAATATTAAGAATCATGCTTTGGATCAAAGTTCTACTATTCCAACAAATAATTGAAAAGATGCCCAGATAAAAGGAAGATAAGAAAGCTCTACCTTGCTTCCCTCATGTAAATGCAATCTACCTTGTGTTCTCTTTGGCAAGCTAACAGAATTCTGAGGAAATCCACAGTGAGAAACTGCGACTTTGTTCCAAGCCTCTCACCCAACCCTAGCATTTTAATCATTATCCTCTGTCAGGTAGGCTTTTAGAATGTGACCCTACTCTCCATACTTGTTTATTATCCTTCCCAGAAACAGGAGTCCTTATTAAAATCCATGCAATCCATTCAGTTGCAGCACTGCTGGCTGAGCCCAAATTGGAAAAATTGAAAAAGGCAAGTAAGAAAAGAGAAACAATTTCACATGGCTCTCTTGGATCAATAAAATTAATATTTTTTATCAGAAATAAGTTGTTCTTATTCCAGCTTGGTTAGATATACCTAATCAGTAAATCCAGCCTAGTAGAATAAAGCTTATATTCTAAGAGATATTCTTTCATTTAACAAATATTCATTGAGCACCTACTATGTGCTGGACCTTGAACAGTAACTGGAAAACAATTAGAATAGGAGGTTTTAAAAGCCTCAACTAATAATTTGCATGTTCTTGATTGAGGAAGGCACCGGGCACAGTTTTAGTCCCAAATTATCTTTTGAAGCAAATAGGTTGCAGACACTGTCAAATAGTGAAAAATGTCTAGTGTTCCTGGCCAAAGTAACAAAGTTAGTAGAGAACTAAATGGTATCAACTCAAGTGCTTTGAAGGAGTTGACATAATTCTATGAATACATGTAACTCCTAGGTGTGTACTTGGATAACCTGGGGAGATTTTTAAAATTACCCTTGATATGTGTGACCAAGCCTGAAATCTAGAACACTTAGCCATCCTAAGTATGGTCCCAGGACCAGAAGCATCAGCATTACCTGGGAGCAAGTTACAATGGCAGACTCTTGTACAAACTTCAGATTTATTGACTCTAAAACCCTTTGGCAAACCAGGCAACCGGTGATTTACCTAATTCTTCAGGTGAATCTTATGCATGTTAAAATTTGAAAATCACTTTTCTAAATAACTTTACAGAGACTCAGCTGTGCTATAGACAAAGTCAATTTGTTATTGGATTATTGCACACTGTTGTGGTTACCACAAAAGCAAAATATGAATAGAGACATCTCAGGGGAGAAAAATTAACAATCATGGAGATAGAAACACACACCCATGAGTTCAAATGGAAGATATAATTTAGACAGTAAATTTAGTAAAATCATACATAAAATAGATTAGATTAGTAATAATTTGGTTGACCAATGGCAGATACTACAAAACTAAACAACAAGGAAGCTTGAAAGAAGAAATCTTGTAGAATAAGTAAAAGCAAGGACTACCTTGTCCAATGTATAATAAATAAAATACCTGTAATAAATAAATTCAACTAGGTAAAGTCACATTTGAAGGTAAGAAATAGGTGTTTTTTTAATGATTACCACCATAGAGATAGCTAACATTTCCACTTTTTTTCTTTTCCTACCACCATGCCTTATTCCCCTTTGACCTCTCTCTCCCCATTTGCTCTTAATCTAAGAAACTTCACTTTCTTTATTGGCATCCACTAGTTTTACATTTGTATCTTGCTTTCTTGACTTGTCTCTTATGTAAATGACAGATGCCTCTGTCCTATTTATTTGTTGACATATATTAAAAGATATTTCTAAAACTCCTAGGAATTTTATTTATTCATATTTACACTGTATATTACACACACAGAGGGAATGAAAGGAGATACGGAAAACCAAGAACAGCTAGATTCATTGGGAATAAGGAAGAGACTAATTTTTTCATTGGCTTTGATTAATAAAAATTTTTAAATAAACACTATGATAAATTGATGGACATCAAAGCATAATTGGCCATTATGAGAATTTAATGATATTTAAACTGAGTTAGAAGTAAAAATAGAATCTTGGAATTAGGAAAGATCTTGGCAAGCACTTAGGAGTCCTGGTACAAAAACTCTCAGTCATTGAGGTTTTATTATTTGACAAGTTGGCATATTCCAATTTTGAAGTTTTAATGGACAGAAAGTTAATACAAATCTGCCTTCATACTTTACAATCACTGGTCCTCCTTCCTGTAAATATTTTGAAATACAATTCTTCTGAGTGTTTTTACCTCTTGAATATACTATAACTGACAGGAGCCACGTCTCTAGGCAAAACA
Organism: Talpa occidentalis; assembly: GCF_014898055.3. Classification (NCBI taxonomy): domain Eukaryota; kingdom Metazoa; phylum Chordata; class Mammalia; order Eulipotyphla; family Talpidae; genus Talpa; species Talpa occidentalis. Next base: position 49,089,572 of record NW_023605305.1, read on the forward strand.
GCTCAGATTCTCTGTTGAAATAAATACTACACCAAAATTCACACATTAAAATAGTTTTGGATGTATTTCCTTTGAGGGGAGGCACCACTCCTCATATCAAGAAAATGAAATAGACTTGAGAGGTAAAGAGGTCCACTTTTAAGGAACGTGTGGTTATAGGAGGAAGTTAGTTCTGAACACAAGCAATGACTACACACAGAGAAGCTATTAGCCTGAAATTGTTAGAGGCTACACTACAAACACAAGCATGCTAAGAGGAAGGTAATGAGGTGAGTGATTCACCACATAAATGAGAAGAGGGTCAGGCATTTGAAAATTGAGAAAGATATAAACTGTATATTTGGAAATTCAGAGTTATTCAGAATGTCCACATCATTGAGCACCACGGAGAGGGTTGCAATGAGAAATGAATGCAGAGAAGTGTGCAGAGGTCAGAGACTATACACAGAATAGTTTTAAGGACTATACCTGGGTTGATTCACAGCACAGACTCTAACATTGCAGTCAACATTCCCCCAAGGAATGTTGTTATCTCTGAAACAATATAGCCTACAATATGGTAAAAACCTGACTTAACAGTGGATTATTTTTTTCCCCAAGATAATAGTATTGTCTCTGTTCTGTTGAAGTCACCTTACATGTCAATGGAGATACGCACCTTATCTGAATCTGAACACTATGTACACCAACATAGGAAAATCAGTCTTACAGTTTGCCAACTATCAACTTTTCCAAATGTTTCTGTGCCCCTTTCATGAATTACAAAACAAAAAAAAAGAAATGACTGGGAGAAGAAAGTGTACCACATGTCACAGTTTCAGTGAAGAGGAATTGATGGGAGGCTGACCCCAGTTGCTGGCAGATTAGTGATGAGAGCCCCAGAAGAGCATTCTAGCAAGTTCAGCTCCTGGAAGACATCTGAACAAAATGCCTTGTTTTCCCTTTAGGGATTCCCACTGCCATTAACCTGGGTGAGTGCCATTAAAAATACTGAGTTAGCAGGAGACACCCTACCCACACTAATACATTGACACAGCATTAACACTGGGTCAGGACATTGTGAGCACCAGTAAATGCATAATGTTACTGACTTTAACAAATCTAAGCTGATTAACAGGATACCATGAACTGACATCTTTGTGTTGCAATCAATCTTTTAGGGAACTTTAAGAAAGTACACTTGAGGAAGGAAAAATCCATGAGGTATTTTAGGCATGACTCTTTACTAAAAAAAAAAAAAAAATAATTGGAAAAGACAATATGCTGACAAGTTGGGTGATTATTATCAAGAATTAAGTTACCACTCTATTTGGTAAATAAATGTCTACATTTACATTGACATTTATTTCCCACAAAAGGAGTCGTGATGCTTCTTCAAACGAAGGCCCACAGGAGACACACACTCATCAGAACAAACTGTCCTAGTCAGCTGGAGGTGGCAGGAAAACAGAGGGACTGGATCTGTTCATGCTAGGATCATTACTAGAAGGGAAACCTGCAAATGATTGCTACAATGAGTGATAGGTCACATGAGATAATGATAGCAATCTATCTAGCATTAAGTAGATGAGTTGTAGAACATTTAGGAAATGCTGGACATGGACATGAAATAGTGCTAATAAAGTAGCATTTGAGCAGGAAAGGGGAAGCAAAGACTATTCAATCATTACTTAGAGAGGTAAAGGATTAAGTAAGTATTTGGATGGCTGCACATCCACTGAGTGACTGAAAATAGGAATACATAGAGCTATAGCCCTCTGGGCATTTATTTGCCTGATTAATCTTCCATTAAGGATAGAATAAGCTTTTCCTTAGAAGCTATTGAAAACATCCACTTATTTCTCAGTTCTGTATTCCAGAACTCATTTACATGCTACCTTTCTTTATGACATTCAATATGCAATTGTTCATTAATCCCCACTGCAAATCTGAGTGACTAAACATTCAATGACCATGTTAACAAGGCCTTATTCAAAAGAAATGACTGATAGTCTCAGATAATTATCAAATCTGTGCTAGATATCATTTATAAGTGCTTGATAAGCTTTTTTACCTTCTGTGCTCTTCCCCTATCCTGCAAAGCTGGATGCAATGGGCCAAAAATCTAACAACTACAATTCTGTCCTACTTGCCACTAGAGTCTTGGCTATCACTTATATTATGCCAATGGAATTCACTTCTAACAAGATGTAATATGCAAAAGGAGATAAGACAATCTTCCTACAGCAATGGAGATTGAAGGATGGCCTCTGGCAATTGTGAGTTTCATCGACATTTTCACCGACTGGACACCCTATTTGGGATGTGGAAAACTGTGAGACTCCCAACAGCTCACTGCAGTTATGTGACCTTGAATTACTCATTTGTAAGTAGTGGGATAACATTATCCCACTAGTTAGTACCTATTGCACAGAATTGCTTTCAAGACTAAGTGAGTATATGGAAAGGAGGCATTAGCAATTACTGCAGCTGTATATAAGCCACTTAGAAGAATGCCTGCCAAAAAAAAAAAAAAAAAAGAGTGCTCAACAAAGGCTAGCTAAAATGATGATGATTTGACATCAACGGGATATAGCTGGCAAGGGGGAGGTTTGATGGCAGAGGACAGCTGTGTGACATGTAAAAATAACTTCTCTGTGCTTCATTTGTTTAATGTTCTCAATTCAAAATGGAGAATATTCCAAGTTCATAAGACTATTTATTAAATGGAACAAATTGTCTACAAATTTTGTAAAGTATAACTAATTACACAAATTTTTTATCAGTATTAGTTACAATAAAAGGTGCCAGAAGGGTTCATAGGAGAGCTGTGACTAGTGAGGAGAATCAGGGATGCCACCACCAAGGAAATGTTCTTCAGACTGGGCTTCGAGCAATGGGTAGAGATGGGTAGAGATGACAGAATTAAGCTTGGCAGTTGGAACTAAAGCATGAGATAGAATATATTATTCTTCTTCTAACATTTTCTAGCAGTTCTACAGCATAAGCTTTGAGAAAGTTAAGAGGAGGAATCCTAAGTGGAATCTCCTAATTGGCTTTCTGCATACTTAACATCACTTACAGAGAAAACTAGTTATGGGGGCAGAATGCATTGAAAGGAGAAAGCTCATGGGCATGATTATGTAGCCTACAGAATTTAAGATGAATTCCTCTACATTAAAAGCAACAAAGAAAAAAGAAAGCTTCCTACTAGCAGGAAAATGTCAAGGTAGTTCAGATGCTGAATATTATTTTGTTGCCATGATTCCTGTATTTTTGTCAGCACAAGAATTTTTAACACAGACACACCACTTACTGAAGAGATGAATGACCTCATGTTAGGTGACTCCATTCCCAACCTCTAAGTGGGGATAATAACAGGCTGAAAGTGGGTTATTTAATGAAAAGGAGAATTATAATGATCATGCTGGTTTTCAGAAGCAAATAAGCAAATTGACCACAGATCCATACACTAAAAAAACAAATAAATAAATTCTGAAGATGATGAGGGTAATTGGAGTCAGTTCATATTCATGTGGCTCCCACAGATATCAAAGATAAATCTCCTTCTTTGAAGTAGGTGTTTGGGAAAGAGACACAAGGGCTACTTGGCATATAACTCAGCACCTAAAACTCTGCCTCATTTACATCCTCAGTGGATTTCTGACAAATGATGTCAATTTCCACCTAATTTAAAATCAAGAGAATACATTATCATATTCCACTAGTTCTTTAATTTGGGAAAGTCAACATTTTCACTCTAAAAGGCTGTCCTGAACAGACCCTGTCAGAAAGCTCATATTATTTCATGAAGACAGGATGACAAGGCTCAGGGAAGCCAGGGATAAAGCACAATTATCAACCATACTATTTGAAACAGGGCTTAAGTAACTTATTAAATAGCAGTGTTTCTTTTGAAAAATATAAAGAGTAATATGAGGTCAATTCATCAAGATAGCAAGAATACTGGTGGTGTAGCAGTTATGACTAATGGTATAACAGAGTAAGAATTCAGAAAGAGAGCTTCACTGCACAGCTGTGGACAGCAACAAGATAATCAACTCATAGCAGCACATACTAGAAGGAAAAATCTTAACTATTACCCTATAACTATTATACTAGTATATTATATCTACTATAAATATTAAGAAAAATCTTAACTAGTGTATTAACTAGTGTATTGACTATATAATTGACTAGCATGAAACTCACCAAGTTAATAAAAGCAGTCAAGATTAAATCACATACAAGAGTTATAGATGGTTAAATTCAAAGTAAAGGAATTAGGACCCATAGGAGACTAATGTGCCAGCATGTTGAAGGCACTTTTTTCTGCCCTTACGTGGTTGAAACATGGGGTTCTGAAGTCTGGATTCAATACTCAGTCATGAAACTTTGAGTTCTGTAACCTGTCCTAGCCTCAAATTTCTTATCTGTAAGAGAATAATTTCATACAAACCATAGTTATGTTTGAGAAATTATCAAATTCAATGATTCATTGATGAATTACACACTGTTGTCTCCTGCCCATCTGTGACTATGCAGGTGCCTCTCTTTTCCTTTCTTCTTTTTCTAATAGACCTATCTTTTTAAAATGTAAAGTAAAAAAAAAAAAAGAATTATACACTCTTAAGGTTAACTTTATGTATGTCAACTAGGCTGGGCCATGTTAGCCACATCAAACATTATTCTGAAGTTCTGTGAAGTTGTTTTTCAGATGTGATGAATGTTTAAATCGGGCTTTGAGTAAAACAGATTACCCTCCATAATGTGAGTGGGTGGGCCTCATTCAATCCATTGAAGGTCTAATTGAACAAAGACTGACCTCCAAGAGCAACCAGGAATACTGTGAGAAGACTACCTTTGGACTCAAACCGCAACTGTTCCTTGAACCTCAAGCATGCTGGCTCACTCATATGCTGGACTCAGTAAACCTCCATGATTATAGGAGTCAATTCCTTAAAGGAATTGCACACATGCCTGCTGGCTCACATGCTCTCTCTCTCCCCCCCTCCACACACACACACACACACACACACACACACACACATTCTGTTGGCTGTGTTTCTCTGAAGAATCTTGACTAATGACTAATACCTAGACTATGGGGGGAAAAATGAAAATAGGCAAAGGTGGGGGCATCTTGATAAGCTTCAAAAGAAAAATCATATTCATTTTAACACATGCCCAAAACATCATTGATAAAATTCAATGCATATAAATATGAATTTAGAAAAGTAGTTTTAAAAGCAATTGAATGCATCATTAATATGGCAAAGAAAATCAAGTCAGATCAACTTTTTACTTTGTGAGCCATAATTGAAAACACTCTTAAAATATCTTTTTAGAAGTTGTTGTGTATAATAGTTTGATAAACTCTAGTCAACACAATAAATATTTATAAAGTGAGAAAGGTCATTTAAAAATATTAATATTGTACATCAAAACAAGCCACAGGAAACTTCTGAAACTTAACTAGTACTCATAAAAGGGTTCAGCATAGCACCAAATGCAAAACAAAAATGTAAAATTAATAACATACCAAAAATAGCTTGCACTCAAGAAAAGAAAAATAAAAAATATTCATGAGTAACAGCTCAGCAAACACTTCTTGAGCTCCTATTAAATGCCACAAGAACTTTGCTTAAAATGTATAGACATGTTCATCTTCAGAAAATCACTTAAAATTACTTGTATATATAATTCTTAATAGATTAAGCAATTAGTAGAAAGGTGTTTTCACTAAGTTAACATATAATGCAACTCCAATAACTATTTCAATAGTGTGGTAGATGAATCTATTTTTGCCAAATATTCACTCCACACTCACATTCCCTGGAAGAGTACACTTCTCACCCTTCCTTTCTGTGACTTCTCTTTAGCCTCATGGTAGGTGAAATTAAGACTTTCTTGTCTTTCTTTTTTGACTTGGCGCGTGGCTTGCTATTGGTCAATGGATAGTAGGAGCAGAAGCTTGCAATGTACTTTCAAAGTTAAGTTTAACCTTTGTCTTTTGTCTTCACCATGAAAAAAAAAACATGTTCCAGATAGTTCAGAGGTCATCACTGAAGAGAGACACTAAAAGCAGACCTGGATCCAAGGTGCAGCTTTGGAATAGAGCCTAGCTGAGCTCACGCTGAATGGGCTGTACCCAAACTATCCACAAAAGAGTAAATAAGAGTTTTGGGGTGAGTTGTTACACAGCACTGTTATGCAAATAGTTGTCTGATGCAACCAAGATTTTTCCATTTTGTTCAACAAACATTTAATATATTCACCTCTATATCAACTATTTCTTTTAAAAAATGAGCAATGAGAAGGCAAGTCTAATCCAGAAGGAATAACAATTTAAGAAATAGTATTTACAAAAATATATCTTGATCAGTTAAAATAAAGAGCATAAAAATAGAGCTAATAATATACATACATGCATAAAGCCACATATAATATATGCGTACACATGTGATATATATGTTTACCACAACAAAGAGAAAAAAGGATCATAAATCATGTAATGATAATTAGCAGTAAAAAAATACACAAACTTTCATATACACCATAATTACAGCTTCAAAAATATGTTTGCATGCAAAGACTAAATAAAAATGAATGCAGGATAGGATATTTAAATGAAACTACTTATTTCTTGAGGATTGTGGGATAAACAACAAGGACCAGAAAATATAAACGTACAATACTTCCATATAGTAAAAGCAGAGGCAAAATTACCTACACAAACCCCTCTAATTTATCAGAATTCTTCAGTTAGAATTTGCCCAGCTCTAACATACATGAAAAATGCAAAAGATGCATTTGGGAGACATGACAGTAGTCACTTAAATGAATATATAGAAAACAAAGGGACAGATAAAGCCGAAATAAAAAACTAACCTCTGAAAGCTGACTATAGAATTGACTCAATCAGAGAGAAAGGGAGAGCAGGAAGAGTGAGAACAAAGTGGGGAGGGGGTACAATGGACTATCCTTGTTGACTATGGGTACTTTGGTGCTGGGTATACTATAATAACAACATCTGAATAAAGGATCCTACACTTCTAAAATATGAACAAGAATGTAAACTAATGTACCTCAATAAAAAAATATTTTTAAAAACCATAATGTTCTTTTAGACCCAAAAAATTCTTTTTTACAACTTCAGAACCTAACACAGTACATGGCATGTAGTAGACTCAGAAATGTGATCCAACCAATTTTCTGACTTGATGAACTGAAGAACCCTCTATAAGAGCATTTAATGGAATTTGCTGACCAAAGTAATCTCAGACTCTTCCTTTGTCTGCACACGATAAGTAAAGTCACAGACATAGAATCATCAGTTTGAGACCTTGAAAAGTTAGTTAAATCAGTTCAACACTACACATTTTGTGGACTGAAAGAGATAATGGCACATGAAGTGTTAAGGTTACTTCATGTGTCCATAGTCCCTTTGTAACATACTTCAGTCCAGGTCTAATTTGCAATTCAGAATTCATTTGAAGATGACAATAGAGCAAATGTGCAATGTTTTTTGAAACACCACAACTGGGATAGGGGAACATGTTGTAATCAAATAGTAATATTCCTTTATAGCAAAGAATATGAATAATCGAGATATATGGGTCATTTCCTTGTATGTACATTGTAATGGCGCTCTTTAAGAATCCCTCATGCCTGGGTTGTGGGAACACTCCCTAGAGGACTTCCAGTCTCTCAGGCCCTAGTTTACCACTCTCGAGGGACCAAATTTTTATTTGATTTCTTGGCTTGCAGGGTTCTTAGAATATGTGAGCAATAAAATTCAAACTGTAAGATCATGAGGTAAAGGTCTAGCATTTTGAATTTCCTAGAAAATTTCTTTGTTATCTAAATACTACAGATATAAATAAGCTTCCTTAGATATTCACTTTGCCAGTTATCATGGTCTTTTGTCTAGCCTACCCTACCTATCAGGGTAGAGCTTGTAAAAGTTCAATTTCAGGGGTGTGTGTTGGGAACAATGGTAGGGAGGAAAATACATCTCACTCTATCTTTGTTGGACTCAAGCCTCACCTTCATTCCTGTAGGGTAATTATTACTCAATACCCACGTTTCAGATACAGAAAAACCACTGGAAAACCAAACCAGGCTTTCATGCTTACCTGTCTTTCCATTACTTTTCAATTTCTGGTGCCTAAAGATTTCCCTTCTTTCTGGCAAGGTCAGCTGGGCAATAAATTATGTATCCTATTTTATCTAGCTTGCCCTAGTATTATAGTAGAGACTTGTCAGGATATCTTATACCACCATATTACCAGACTAGGAGTTTTAATTTCATGTTCCTCTTAAATCAATAATCTATTTATTATATACTTAGAAAATTTCTATTAGCCAGATCATTCAATTAACCACATGGACCATTACTCAAGCCTTGCAGGATAACATTTGATATAGGAGCCTTATATTTATTTTTGAAATAAAAAAATATTTAATGAATATTTTTCTTTTGTGTTTTTAAACTTATGCCGGAAAATGAGAAATCACAGGTTGATGCCAAATTGTTTCAAATTATCTTCCAAACATTGAGAACAGTTGTTTAACTGAAATTACTTGGAAGCTCATTCTTCTTAAGAGCAAATGAATGGATCTTTATGCTGAAATATCAGTGTCCTCCAGGACTTAGTTCTAGGATACTTATAGCTGAGTTGATCTCATTCTCTTTCTTGATAAACCCCAATTTTAACTTTTACTTAAAGTGGGGTTCACTGATTATCCTTAGCACAATGTCTGGAACAGAGCAAGTATTTATTACATATTTTATAATCATCCATATTCATGGATGATACTAACCACCACTAGCCACTCTGCCAGGCTATTAGCTGAAACTTGAGAAAAGTTGTACAAAGTTCTTACCATTTGGGGCCTTAGTTCTATCTATTCAATATTTTTAACTTTCAAATCAGGGTAACTCTTTGGTGAGCACTTCCATTTTGTTTTTCTTTGCTTATTATAAATGAGGTAATTTGATATTTGAATTTCTAATAGTTTCCTTTCAAATGTGTTAATATAACAGTTGGCATATGGGAAATTTTCTATATAAAGGCTTTGCAATGAATAAAATTTCCTTATATCTTCCTGGGGAATCAATTACTACATTGAGGGTCATGATAATAATGGATCTTTCATCAATAACAGATGTAATTTGTAAAGTTAAAATCAATCTATTTAGATTGATGATGATGGCAATAGGGGATATTTCATCTGAACAATTGTAATAAAACTATATGATTTATCATGAGTAAGACTAGAAATTCATTAAGTAATTAGTCTTGTCTAGCCATTTTCAGACTTTGTGATCCTGAGAACCTTCACTTTCCTCTCTCAAAAGGATAAGCTGGTTTCCTAAGCATCATATGTCCCTAAGCAGGGAGATATACAGAATGCATCTCTTCGGCTTGCTAAACCAACTGATGGACTAATGGGTGTGGCTTCCATGTTAAGCCTCACAGAAGGTATGAGGTATAGATATGGAAATACAGCTCCTCTCATTCCAGGTGTCAGTTCATTTAAAGATGAGTTTTAGCATGTTTGGTGATAGATGTTACAAAATAACTAAAATGTATCATATATGGATTAGCTAGGATTCTATTGGTGCCAGTGACTTAAACTTAGTTTAAACCAATAAACATTAAAAAGGGATTTATTTGTTTATACACCCAAACCAAAGAGGTTTGGATACTGGCTTCAAGGATGGCTGGGCCAGGACTGAAATATTACCCCGACCCTCACTTTAGCTCTGGAACTAGTTTCTACTTCTCTCCTCAGTGTCCTGGTCTTGTTCTCTCCCAAGAACACAGTCACCTGGCATTCAAAGAGTCATATCTCAGCAACTCTACTATTAAAGAGGGTCTTTCACACAGCATTATTCAGAAAAATAATAAAATCTGGGAAGTATTCAGAATGACTCATCACCCCCTTGACCAATCACTCCACTAGACAATCACTAGCCTGAATTTTCTAATCACTCCTGTGATTAGGAAGGGTTTCTTTCTATGGTAAAGAGACAATGAAGAGAACATAAACAAAAGCAGCTCTATATAGAGGCACTAAATGGCTAATTATTAAATTAGCCATTTCGTAATGGAATAGAGTAGATATGTAGTCAGTCTATATATGTTCGTATTTTAAGGATGTACAAATTGCTCTGAGCAAGTGTGTCTGTATATATTGCATCATGAATGTGTATATATGCATGCATTTCATGTATATTTGTATATATCGGCTCATGAATATTGAGAGATGTATATATTATATGTATATATTACCGTTTTGCAAGGATAAGCTTGGTTTTTCATTCACAAGAATACCATTCATATTACTAGATCGTAAGTACCCATGTATGTATTTTCTATATTTTTTGTACCCCAGAGTAAGTTACATATCAGTCAGATTGACTCACATGTGTCTGATTTCCTTCTCTGGAAAGCTAGAGGATCATACAGTCTTATGGCAATGCCTCAGGGACCCTCTGGTTTTGGGTTACAAGATCATGTCGGGGTATACAGAGAGAAGCATTATTAGAGGCCACCTCCTATGTAGCTTTTAGGGCAACAGGACCAAGGTAGAACACCCAACACTGAGTAGCCAACCAAAAAGAATTAGAAGCTGAGAAATGAGCACAAAGGGTAATGGAACCAGATTGGTTAGGAATGAATGGAAGAAGCACAGACAGTGGTGATCACCAGCACGGACGCTGGAAGTTTAACTGTGACATTTGGGGTAGTGACCTTGGCGTAAGACAAGTTGCAGGAGCTGAAGGAAAACGGACCATATTTATTCTGAACTTTTGTTTTTGCTCTTTTCCCCAACTCTACTTTCTATTCTCTGTTTATTTTACCCAATTTTTTCTATCCACATGTCACCTCTTCCTCAGAGGTAGAATTATTTCTGGAATTATTCCTCCCACAGTGCTATCTATTCCTCTTATTTGGTACTTGAAAATAGAGTGTCCTGAGATATGGTCATTTTTTGGAAGTTGCCATTTCATACCAGACTAAGAAGCATAATTTTTTCTCCACTCAGTAGATATATGCCTTCATACTTAGAAAAAGATGGATTATCTTTAAATAATGAACCCAATATGCACATGCCAAATTAGTAATCTTTATTATATGTTTAGTTGTACCCTTTTCTATAACAATTTAATAGTTGAAATTTCTTTTGGTTTATGATTACACAAATGTGAATATTCAGATTTTAATTAGCAATTAAATTGATCAGTTTTAAACCAGTGGAACATAGATTTGCATATAATTGCTCAGTATAGTTACATAAAATCCGAAGTCTATATTCCCAAATATAGAAAGCCTATTCATGTCAGCTTTAGTTACATGTGTACATTTATTTGAATGTATGGAGTGTGCTTTTATTGCCAAGAAAGTCAGTTATGCTCCTTAATTGTTGCTATAACCACAATTCTGGAAATTCTATGGCAACATCAATATGTTATGCACATCTTTAATTAGACTAGTGCGGCCTGTCTGTCACAGCAACTGATCCTAAGTAGTCTTATTTAGTCAACTTGAGGCTTTAAACTGTTCTCATTTTTAAAAGAGGCATATTTGGCCTCATTAAATTGTTAAGCAAATCAATATGCAGCCATACAAGTTGATTGCTATGTTCTAGAAATCCTGTGCTACTTCATTTGGCACAGCTTTAGGCACCATCTGAAAGGGCACTACTTCCTAAATACCAGACACTGTCTGCAGCCCAAGCACATTAGGATTCTCTTATCAGGTCTGAGGAAGACATCTGTCAGCCCACTATCACCAGAAAGATTTGGTTGTGACATTGTATTGATCTCTAGGGCTTTACTCTCTTATCTAGTAGTTAATGCAAATAAGCTTCAGGTTGTTTGCTCTGAGAGACTTCTTCACACCAGGTCACCCAACAAAAAAGACAACACAATGACTACTTCCATGGTCAGCAAACTACAAATAAAATCTGGCCTGAAGTTCATTTCCTTCCCTTTCACCCAAATGCTTCATGATGTCAACAGGGAGAAACAATGATTACCTTGAACCAAGTCCAAAGGTACTTTAGTCTTTTATACCTTCTCTAGCTGTTACAATTAATTTTAAATGAAACATTAAAATTCGTATTAAGAAGAAAGCAGACAATGCAGAGTTTACAGGCGATTGCCAAGCATAAATATGTATTTTTTAAAAACACAAATGGGCATCATATACTTTTTACTATGTCCAGCTGATTATACAGTAGCTGTCATAATAGGTAGAGTGTCCCCAATTTGGCCCTTTATATGAAGGGTTATGTTATTAACAGGGCAGGGCAAGTCTGAGTAGCCAGTAGGTAAGGTATTAAAGAGGGTGGGACACGGGGTAGTGAAGAGCCTATTACAAAATTAAATCACTTCTGGTCCAAGCTTGGTTTGGTGCTATCTTATGGTTACTCTCAACTCAAATACAAGTTAATGATGAGGAATTCTGGATTATGTGGCTAGTTTCAGCACCCACCCAGTTAACTAGTAGTCATTTTGTTTTCCTGCTTCTCAAGACTCCTCCTTCCCCAAACATAAAAATCATCAATCTGTACCAGTTAAAAAAGTAAAGAGGGACAGCACAAAGGATGGAAGCCACTCACCCAACCACATTACATTTAGAATCTGATTATTATTATGGAAAGGGTATTTTAATTATTTCTATTTAACTTCTCCTCATTACCTATACTTGTTTTATAACATGAGGTTTATTAAGCATAGACTAGAGGAATAAGTTATCCATATATCTCCTGGTCTTTATATAAAATGAAACTGCCTTATTTCAAATATCTCCTTTACAATAGCTTAATATTGCACCACTTTTTAAAAATGACTTATTACTATTAAGTGAAATGCTTTCTGTGGCTTCTGGCCAATAAATAACCTATATTTTGGGGGCTCAGAATATTTTTAAAAATTTTTATTACAAAATAGGCATGCAGAAAAGTGCATACAACGTGAGTGCACACTTCATACACATTTAGACAGTGACTTCCAAGTGGATAAACAGACAATATTTTTGATATACCAGAAACCCATGTTTATCACTAATGGCATACTTCTCTCAGAAGTAACTGTTCTGCTCAATAATGATAATTTCCTTGTCATTTTTTTCCGTTTAAGTTTTACACCTTACTATGTTCCCCCTGGGCAACATTATTTGGTTTTGCCTCTTCTTATGTTTCATAAATGGAATTACACACCATGTGTTCTTTTATTCTTGCATCTTTGGCTCAAAAGCATGCTTGTGCAAGATTCATTCATGTTTTCACACATAGTTGCAGCTTTTTAGTTTTCACTGCTGTATAGTATTCCAGTGCATACAGAACATCTTTAATCTATTCTACTGGTAGATGTAGGGTTGCTTCCAGGTTTTAAGTGTTATGAACAAGCTGTCTGTGCATGTATTTGTGAGTGACTAATGAATATGTCAGTGACTGGCAATGCTACAAAGGGTATGCAAATCTCAACTTGACTCAAGATCCTGTTGTTCTACATTCTCACCAACAATAGGTATTATCAGATTCTTTTTATTTTTGCCAATCTGGTATTTAGTGTCCCAGTGACACCAGCTGGGATTTTCTATTTCTCACTGTGGTTTCAATATGCAAAATCCTCATTGCTATTGAGATTCAGAATTCTGACTCTTTACAATTTAAATATAAATTCTAGTACTCTGACATTTGTGTTATTCATACTGAGCACTTCATATCACAAGTGATGAATGTAGAAGTAAAAGAAAGTTATCATTGAAAATTTATTTGGAACTGGGCACTTAATGCATGTTGTCCTTTTGAATCATCATAATAACTTTACTAGTTGATGTTGTTAATCCTATTTTATGTCAGTAAGTGTCTGAGCTGGGATTCAACCCATACCTGTTCACCTCCAAAGCCTAAAAACTCTTTCCAATAATCACACTTCCTCCCAAGTAATAACCTCTAGAGAAGAAAAATAATGATCAGTAATTTATGATAAAGTCATTGTTTTAAAAAAAAAAAAATAACTATACCAATAAAGACAGAAAACAGATTGGTAGGTTACCAGAGTGGTGGAGGGTAGGGAGTGAAATGGATAAAGAGGATCAAGAAGTACAAACTTGTAGTTATAAAATAAAAATATCAAAGAGATGGGATGTACAACAAGGGGACTATATTCAATAATATGATATTGTAAATCTGAAAGTATCTAAGAAAATACAGAAATGGACTTACTGTAACCATCATTTCACAATGTACACAAATGTTAAACCACAATGTTGTACACCTGAAACTAGCATATGTCAATTTTACGTCAATAAAGAAAAATCTATACCAAAAGAATTTCAATAGGGGCCTGGTTATTATGACTAATTAAATAACTACATCCCTAGGTCAGTTTTTCCCTTAACACTCCAAAATTCAATCCATTAGTATTTAAACAAATTAAGGGCTCTTTGATATTTGGTGGGATCTCACTTAAGAGAGAAATTCATGAGACTCTTCAGGCACAGGTTTCATTTACTGCCTGTGATAGGCACTTTTGAAATGATTCACACGATCCAATAGTTCTAGAATATTAAATAACAGTCAGAAATAAAAGTAAAAGAAGACAAGAGTGAGACAAACTATTCTCTAAGAACTACATTTTATGTAGATAATCAATTTATTAGGACACTCAACAAATTTGAGCAACTGACACTTTTTAAAAAATTAATTTAAAACCAATTAAAGGATAAACATCAAGCAAAGTTCTTAAGAATTTATATGTTATTAATGGTGCTTTTTTTTCCTTTTAGCCATAAAAGTCTAATAAAAAACTGGTAAATCCTGAAGATACAGAAACAATTTTCAAAGAATCAAATTAACAGAAGCAATGACTCAGGTATGATAATGCCCACAAAAGAGGATGGGCCAAGTCAGCTTACAACATCCCTCCAGGATGCTAAGAATAACTCTTAGGACAGAGGAGAATTCTGTGCATAATTCTCCTCTCTAGTATCTTTACAAAATGACCTTGCAATGGGATCTTATCCAAAACTCTCCCCAGTGACATGGTGACCCTGTATATTTGTCATCAACAACTTCAAATAGGTTTGGACTTTACATCTATGAATATTAAACTCACATTCATCCAACTCCATGGAAATGAGCAGTGAAAACAATTTTATTAACCACTTCTATACATTTCACACATCATTATTTCTTACTTCACTTCACGATACAAATCCTAGCTTGCAAAAGTGCTAGCAGCACGTGTACTTCCTACTTGTCAATATACCTCCATCCTTTCCTATACCACCAATCGGCTAAAAATACTTAAGAGGTTCAGTGATTAATAGGATTTAAATGATTTTAACCCCTTTAAATTTGGAAATTCTTTAAATCCCATTATCTCTGCAGTCACTGAGAATTTTAAAATTAACTTGCCCTTTCCTAGCTCCAGGTCTAAGGATTACAGAGTTTTAAAGAGTATAAATGTTTCTCTGCAGTTCTACAAAGGGCTGTCCCCAACCGGTTGCCCTCCAGGAAATAAAGCCAGCCAGTTCTCCTGCTGGTAACTGCTGATCAGACTTTCTAAATGGAAAGATATGCATGTTATGCTATAAACCACCAGGAAAATAGGTAACTGCTTCCTCAACTCCACATAAAACCAGTCAATCAGATTTGATGTGGGAGGAGCACCAGGCTTTAGACATGTGTCAGTAAATGTCTAAGAATAAGAAAGCAGAAAATGCCAGGGACCCAAAGAAGCTCACTGGGGCAGAGAGAGCAAGTTCAGTGATTGGAAGCCAACTTGCTCCTAAAGAAAAGCTGTTACCATGGTTACACTGGAATCCTAGGTAACTCTCTGAGGGCTTACCTCTTGTGTCCTCACATTTATGTATCCATAGTGAGTTCGAAGGGGCCGCCTGATTGTGTAGGAGAATGGTATCCATTTTGTACCAGGTTGTCCAAAGCAGTTTAGTAGCAATGGGAAATTCACTTCATTTACAAGACGCACAACCAGCAGGAAGAGGAACGCTGCTATGAAGCTCACTGCAATCACAGACTTTCTCTATAAAACATTAAAAAAAAAAAAAAAGAATGAATGGAAGACTTTCAACCAAAAGAAAGCAGTCACAGAGGGAGGGTTCCTTTTCCTTTCTTTTTCTTTCAAGGGGATCAAAGGACTCTGTCATTTAGTCTATTTCACGTGGAGGTGGAAAAATAATCATTTGGCCTTTGTCTGCTGGGCCTCGGCAAGCAAGCAGAGTGGTTCTCTTGGATTGTCCTTCCATTCTACCTCTACCTTTTTCTACCTCTCTACCTTTCTTAAAAAATCCTAAGCACTTTCAAAATCCAAATCAGACATTCTATACTAAGGAAAGTCCTGTCCAATCCCCTGCCCAGTCACCCCATATACCTTAATAGAGGCACTTCAGTTGTATTTTTTTCATTACATCATGATTTATATGACGTTCCCTCTGTGTAAGCATGAGTTCCTGGAGAATTAGGATTTACTGTGTCATGTTGATCTCTATACCCCCTGGTCCTTAACACAGTACCTCACATGCTGTGAGCACCCCACAAAATAAAAGTGAATGAATGAATGAGTGAATCGTTTTTCAGTCTTGTAGATCTTCATAGCAATAATTCTTCCATTTCTTTATCTAGCACTTTCTGCAGGTCCAAAACTTTGCCTGTGGTATAGGATATATAAAACTAAGATTGAAAAAACTGAAAGTAAGAGTAAGGAAAAATCCATGCCAAGCAGTATGGCATGCCAACCAACATTACCCTCAGTGTTGCCAAGGAGCAACTGCATCTTACTGAGGTGGAAGAAAGCAAAAATGGTGTCGAGTGTGAGCTTGACAAATGCACAGGTTTTAGTAAGTAGAGATCTGTGAGAATTGTCTAGGTAGAGTGAAAAGTGAACACAGCAAGAAAAGATGAGGCTATTCATAGCCACAGAGAACTTTGTCTACAAGGCACACAAAGGTTAGTTTCATGGTGACTTGTATGAGAAACTAAATTGAGAAATTTACTGAGTTTGCTAGATAATGGAAAACTAAGGGAGGTCTCCGCTTGTTTGCTTTATTTGTATAAAGGTGAAAAAGTTAGGGACTCCCTGGAGGTGCAAGGGGTTGAGACGCAGCCTATAAAGCTATCCACAGCTGCTGCAGCACGAGTTCAATCCCCAGCTAGGGAGCTGTCCACATGGAGAGGCAGAATTCTCCTGACTCACCCGCTGCTCCCCTTAGCAGTGTATTTCAGTCAGTCTGCCTATTCTGTTCCCCACTCTGTCTCTGGGGAATCCTCTCAACCCCCTGCACCTCTGGCCTGAACCCCAGCTCTTGTATGCATAAATAAATCTTTTTTAAAAAAAGATTTATTTTCTTTATGTATAAATAAATCTTTTTCTAAAAAGATTTATTTTCTTTATACAAGAGCTGGGGTACAGGCCAGAGGTGCAGGAGGGTGAGAGGATACACCAGAGACAGAGTGAGCAGCAGAACAGGCAGACAGACCGAAGACACTGCTGAGGGGAGCAGCAGGCGAGGCAGGAGAGGTCTGCTGTGAAATGTGAGTCACTCCCTAGCCGGCCAGGAATCGAACCCGCGCTGCAGAGGCTGCAGACAGCTTCACAGTGCTGCACTCAACCGCTGTACCACCAGGGAGGTCCAATAAATAAATCTTTAAAAAAAAAAAAGGGTGAGTAAGTTAGAAGGTTGTAAGTTATAATTAACGTCAGTATTTAAGATGCTTTAGAGAAAAAAGAAAGTAAAAGCCGGCAACACTGGATAGGAGACTATTCCAATTAACTAGGACAGAGGTAATGAGCAATGGCAGTGGCAGGGGGAAGGAAAAGGTGGAAAAAGACCTAGGACATCCAATTTAGGTAGAAGGATGATGGGAGGAAGCTACTGATTGATTAAAAATGACAACCTCAAAACTCAGAGACACCCAAGAATTTGGATCTAGATTGCAATAATACTAGTCATGTCAGAAGAAACCACAGTGCTGGAGCAGGTATTGATTAAGAGAGTAAGAAGAGAAAGTCAAAGGATAGTTTTTTAGGGACTGGTGGGCCATATAGATGGAGCCAAAGGAGTTAGGTAGAAGGTCAAGTCCAGAGCAAAAAAAAAAAAAAAAGATTAGAGCTAAGGGCCAATGACCGGTCCAACTCTGACTTAATGTCCAGGTGGAGACACAGTGAAACATTCCTCCATGAAGCTAAATAACTTGATGGAAATGGTTGAATATTTGTTGTTGTGTTTCAGCTTGCCACTTCTTGGTGGAATTTATTCTTCATGCAGTATTGCAAAGGATGAAAGAAACCCAAAGCCAGCTTCTACATGCTTCCTGTGCCCACAATGTGTTTATAATGGCAGTAGAGCAAGCCCCCACAAATCAGAGTAAGTCAGTCACAGCTCTTGCTCAACTTTCTGACTTTGTCAAAGCCCCTCCCTCTGCCTAGCCAGCCTAATTTTCCAGTCACCCGGAAATCCTTTGAGTTCTGCTTCCTCAAAACCCCTTATCTCACCACTAACTACCACAGCTTACCTTACTTAACCTTCTAATCATGAAAAACCATTTTAATTTGCTTCTCTGTAAAATCCTTATGTCAACAACATTGCAATGTGTCAAGGTAACAGCTTAAATGAGTTGATGGATCTTAGAAGTTTAAAGGGACACAGACCAGAACAGATGGCTAAATAAAAGCAAAGGGGCCAGTACCCATTACGTAAACAGGTGAGAACTTTTTTTTTTTTTTTTATCACCATCCAGTAGCTTGTTACAAAACAGCAGCTTGCTTTGAAGGAGACCCATATGGGATTTCAGCCTTTGTCTAATCCAGAGCCCAGCATGGTTCTCTGGTTCTCTTGGTTGCTACACTGCATTTTATGACTGGGGCTTTGGAGACAAAGGCATGAAGGGGCTTTCTGAATTCTAGCAGCACGTACATAACACACACATGAGAGGAAAATAAATCAACCATTTTGAGAGAAACTTCAAAATTGAATGAAATCAGTTGTATAAGCTGCTCCCTAGTAATTCATGTCTGTCTCTTGTGTTCTATCAAAGGGAACCAAGTAATGAGCACAGAGAGGACAAGAGGAGCAAATGGAGAGTGGGGACCCAGTGCTTCACCTTGAATCCAATTCTGCTGTGGGCAGACAGGTTCTTTTCATAGCTCAGCTTTCCAGCCTAATTTCTGTTGTACTTCCTGGACCTCATTCTTTGCCTTTCTCCATGTCTCCATATTCTTGCTCACATGAAAGCATTTTTTAGTGCTGATAAAAACTCCCTCCCACCCGACCCCCACTATATGTTTCACTAGAAAAGGCAGAGCTTCTAGTACATTCTGTGCATCTGGCAGGAAGGACAACAGAACTCAACAAAAATGTGCATTCTTCTAGTAGTCACTTCTGCCAGACTATGACCTTGAGCTTCAGCAATTACAATGAAAACTAGAGATGAGGCTTTTCAAAGTCTACACACACTGGAATGAAGGGAGGGAGGTGGGGAGAAGGGAAGGGGGAAAGAGAGGAGGGTGGAAAGAAAAGGAAGGGGGAGGAAAGAGAGAGGGAGAGAAAATGAGTGGGTTAGGGATGAAAGTGGGAAAATGGATGTGGGAGTTAGGAAAGTAACAAAATACAGATATGCATAGTATATCAATAATGTGATATATCAATAATTCACTTCCAATTGTAAACACGATTGAGTCTATGCTGTGTATATATTGACTTGGGGAGGTGTTAAAAAATAAATAAAACCATAAAAGACGACCCATGGTTTTGAAAAGTCACAACTTACTGCTGCTAGCAAGAAAACAATGTGGCTCCTTGTGTCAACTGAGGTCACGGAAGTGTGCGCAGGGTGCCCTGGCCCCCCAGTGAAAGGGGTGGAAGAGGACTGTGTGAGAGACAATTCAGGGGATACTTGGTATTCAAATGGGGTCCTGAAGAATGAGGAGGGGGCCTCCTTAGTGGCTCAGGCGGTTGAGCGCCACACTGTGAAGTTGTCCGCAGCCTCCATGTTGCCTGTTCGATCCCTGCTGGCTGTCAAGAATCCCACATGGCGAGCAGACCTCTCCTGCCTCGCCCGCTGCTCCCCTCAGCAGTGTATTTCATCAGTCTGCCTGTTCTGTTCCCCGCTCTGTCTCTGATGAATCCTCTCACCCTCCTGCGCCTCAGGCCTGTACCCCGGTTCTTGTATAAATAAATAAATCTTAAAAAAAAAAAGAATGAGGAGGAATGAGGCAAGTGGAGATGGGAAAGGCATTCCAGGCAGAGGGAACTGTACAGATTAAGACACAGATACTTGAAAAGTCTTAATTTGGTCAAAAACCTTTAAGTCATCAGGTAAGAAAAGTTCATTGCCTATATGCGGTGGGAGATGATACCAGGAAAATAGAGTTCAACATAAAAAAAATAAGCCAATGCAATGTCAGATGCAATTATCTATCCCATCAACCTTACATTAGGATAATAAAAGGACAAATGCATATAATGTTTTATAATTCTAAAATATCTTTACTTTCCAAACCAGGGAAGAGGTGTCATTTACTTCATTTCCTTTGGAATTGCCAGTTAACACATCACACTGCCTTGTCAGTGACTTGCTATAGTAACTGTTTTGAGTCTATTAACACTCAGCAAATTAGAAGACTCCACCTATTTATATGTGTTCTATGTCTAACAATTTCCTTACGAAGTGATCACTGAGGCCTTTATTGAAGTAATCAGCGCATCCCCTAGATTCAGCAACCCAACAATTAGTAAGAGAAAACAACAGTAAATATTTGTCAAGTTTATAATGTATGGCTCAGATCTACAAACTTTTCATACTACATACACAGACAGAAATTTAATAAGTCATTTCCCTAAGATCAGGAGCATGAACATGACATGGTACTCTGAAAGGGAAAGGCGGAGCATAGTTTCCGACATGGGTGAGCGCTCAAAAAACAGAAGACAGTAATTATTAGTAATATAACTACAAATTGTGAGTGCCTGATGGACCTTCACCAGTTGGTGAACATTAGCCAGCCCATGAGAAAGCATGGTAAGAACTTAAAGATATATTTTTCTCAAATATACCAAGCAGCTGCAGACTCTTACACTATTCACTGCAACTTATCCACACAAGCACTGAGAGAATGTCTCTGTGCCCAAATAGATCTGATGAATTGCTTTAGGGAAAGCTTTCTCCTTCTTTGTTCTTCATTTTGGGCAAGTCTGAAGAGGACTTTAACAGCTGAGACATTTAGAATTTAATCCCCTCTGTGCTGCAAAAAATATGCATCAAAGAATGTGGCATTCCAGTTGCTCGCTCTTTAGAGTTGGAATATCATTTATCAGACTTCATAGCAGAAATACCTATTTTAAAATAAAGCCCACAGAGAATTCAAATTTGGGAAGAAAACAATTGAGATTTTGGACCTAACATGTTTGTGAGTTATAGTAATATTTGTATGTTTTTACTCTCTCTACCACACAATTACTTTTTAATCTTAGAATAAAAATCTTGTTTATTTTCAAGAATGATAAGCAATATATATGCTGCTTATATATGTATAATGATGTATAATGGTATAATTTTTCTATTTAAGTAGGATTATTTAATGAGTGAAGCAGCTGCTTGTCAAGGTAAAATGGAGTATACACTTGTCCATATACTGTCATTTATCAATAAATATGAAATACAATTTCACCTGTATTATTTATAAGTGCTCAGTTAACTTGCATATTGATGAATCCCTAGTCGCAACCCATTGTTTATTTATGACCTCATAAAATAAAAATTCTTCTCCCACATAAAAAATTTTGTCATCAGTGTAATTCTACCTTATGCCAATGGCTGAGCTCTAAATCTGGTTCTCCCTGATTGCAATGAAGCTTCTTTCCATTTGCACAAGGATGAATTAACAAACTGCAGAATATATAAATAAAATATTTGCCTTATCTATTAAATCGATACATTGCCTGGAAATAGCTTATTAAATTATAGAGAACTCTGGAGAAAATCATATTCAGTGGGGAGGAGGATTATATTATATAACACGAGTAACAAAATGGTGGACAGTCCTAGATTGTTGGAGTCCATATGGGAATTTACCAAGGGCAGCCTTTGCCAGCAAAATGGATGATAGAATCACCAGGATCACCAAAAAGAGAGTGGTAAATGTCAAATAATGTCAACATGGGAAAATGACTGCCATTTTGGAACCCAGGAGGCTGAGGAAGAAAGTGCAATAAGGTAAAAGAAATGCATTTTAAGAGGAGAGTCTGAAGAGGGCAAGAGAGGGTAAAAGATGAAGTAAGAAAGGATCTGATTATGGAAGGTCTTTCATATCATGCCAGAGAGCCGGGACATATACTGCAAAATCCAAGCATGGTAAGAAATCTAAGCATGGGATAGATAGGATAAAATGTGATTTTGGAAAGCTTGTTCAGGAAGTGGCATGGTCAATGGATGGAGACGTAGGAAAGATGCTTTCAGGAAAGAATGATAAGAGCAACAATGAGCAGCTTCATCAGACAGCAGTAATGGGCATTAAAATATCAGTGTAAAAATTGTAATTGTTATCTTCAGACATGGGCTTTCCTTCTCCTAGTAGGGGCTCTGAGAATGAAGTTCAGATAAAGTGTAAATGTGTGATGGATCATCATAATCTGAGTAGCCAATATTTAATGTTATTTTTTGTAGAAATACTTTTATAATCTCTACTTACCAGATTAAGACATCAGGATGTGTAGAGACTGAGTGATTTGTCCAAGATCACAGAGCAAGGAAAGAGCAAAGAGAGAAACTGATCAGATATTCTATGGGCTGTGTTTTAGCCAATTAAAAACTAAGTTGTTGTTACTCATATCAATGGAACAAGCATATAAAACTTGTTCAGAAATTTTAAAAACTGGTGGTAGCCCTAAGTAAATGTATTTTATAATACATTTTGTCAATGAACAAAATATTTAATTCTTAAGGAAAATTAAGAGATTGATCTGAAGCATGATAATTATATTTACTTCAAAATCAGTAATTTGTGAGTAACTAATTCATGTTGCCTTAATCTGGCTTTATGCCCAATATTAAAAAAAGACAACTACAGGGTACCATTGGTTAGCACTCAGAGAAAATAATGCAATATTCTTCCACTTCTGCTGGAGAACATTAGATGCCCTTTGTCTATCAATAGTATGGGATCTTACTGATGGCAGTTTGTAGGAGACAATATGATAGAATGGCTTTGTCTTCCTTTCTTGGGTCCCTAATTCCAGGATCATTTTATCCAATGAAGATGCAGCTAAATAGAAAGATATTGGCAGTTTTATATATAAGGAAATATATATATATATATATATAGTAAAACACCTTCAATATTGTGACCTACTTTAAAAATTTGGAGGCCACATCAACATTTCATCTTCACATGAGTATAATCCAGTAAGAATTCCAAGTGCAATAAGCAAAAACCAAGGCAATAATGTTCTCATGGGCACCAATATGGTAATTTATTCAGTGAAAACAGCTAGTCTTGGAGAAAAATACAGGTAGCCAATATTTCCTCAGTGTTATTTTTCTAGTGGAGATTTCCTATGACTGCAAGAGAAGTTAACATGGGCCTTCTGAGTTTGTAAGATGATATGACAAGAGGTCACACTGAACTTTCTAACATCTATTTTAAAAACATAATAGAAAACATCAGCAAGATTTAACATGCCAGCACATTTTTCTTACTTTTGGAGGATGGGATTTAGGTTTTCCTGGCCTGATGTGGTTTTCAAACTGCTACAATATCAAATGAAAACAATCATGACCATATTCATAGAGTTTGTTTCATTTTGTAAAATTATATAAAACCAGTTTTATTTCATTTTGCCTCTTCATCTTTATCATATTGCTTCAGCATATGTGCTTTCATGTAGCAGAAAGAAATCAAAGCATTTTAGAAACACAAGACAGAGCCGAAGATTGATATTGGGTATGGAACATGAAAAGCCCAGGAAATAAAGCCTCTCCGGCTGGCTAAAGAGTTAGACAGCATTCAATCCAAAGGACTGCTACTTGTGGTGAGAACATCAGATGGCACTGACATTATCTTTTTTTTCTAGAAATTCATGTACTTATGGAAAGAAATATGTTCCAGAGCACCTGTTGTCCTCTCCCTATGCCTGTGGCATTCTGCTGAGGGAAGAGAGCCAGCTAACCAGGGACAGAGAAGAAATGAGGTAGTCAGATCAGGAGCTTTTGCTTTATTTTCAGGCACCTTACAGTTTCCTTTGACCCTGTTTGATTTCTGCCAATATCTGCTTGACATCTTTCACTCTTAAAGAGCTGAACTTGTCTCCTAGAATCCAGTTCTTTCAAGGGGTTCGTCACACAGAAGTGGAGTATAAAGATAATTTCTGGTTGTCTAATGCCATCAGGGAGGGAGACCCGCCCAGAGGCATTAAGACAATGATGAGAACTTCAACCATTAGCATTATGATGATGACACCAACTCTGGATGGGATCTTGTTTTGTTTTGTTTTGTTTTTTCTTCCTGTGACTCTACATGACTTTACATTGAAGAACATTTATCTTTTCAAGTATATTCAGACCTATCACCTTACAGGATTCTCCCACAACCAGTAAAGGAAAGACCAGTAGGTTGGATGCTTAAAAGTCTCTTCTCCCAACTTTCTCTCATACCCGCCATGCTTCAGGCTGGCCTTCTCACTGTTCGCCAAACCCCTTTGCTATCCAGTGCTTATGACTTTGTCCAGGCTGCTCCTACTGGCCTCCTCCTCTTTTCTACCATCCATGTCTCCACAACTTGAAATAAAACTCAGCTCAAATGGTATTTTCTCCCAAAAGTCCTCTTTATTCCTGCTTGGTTTCTAATCCATGGATGAGGATGAGGTGATATGGGCTGGGTGGAGAAGACAAATCAAGGGAAGGACTAAGGAGGAGGGAAAGAGAAGGAGAAAAGATTCCCCTATATTTTTGTCTTTTTTTTTAACCATGGCTAGCCAAACACTTCCAGCCTTTTTTTTTAATTTTATTTTTATATTTCCCATACAATTGCAACCCCCTTATTTTGACCCCAATCCCTCCTTTCCCCGCGCCCCACCCCCCATAGTGTGTCTCTGGTTCATAGTTGTTTGTTGATATTGATTTTTTCTTTCTTATAGCTATTCTTTTTCCTGGTCCCTTATTTAGGTTTTCTAGATTCTATATTTTTGTCTTTAAAATTTCCTTGAAGGGCCGCCCCGGTAGAGTAGTGGTTGAGCGCTGGGCTGTGAAGCTGCCCGCAGCCTCTGCAGTACCCGTTTAATCCCCAGCCACCAGCAAGGGTCCCACATGGCACAGCAGACCTCTCCTGCTGCGCCCGCTGCTCCCCTCAGCAGTGTATTTCGTCAGTCTGCCTGTTCTGTTCCCCGCTTTGGCTCTGGTGAATTCTCTCACCCTCCCACACTTCTGACTGTACCCAATGCTTGTATAAATAAATAAATCTTTAAAAAAAAAGTTCCTTGAAAATGTGAACAAAGTTTGGCCAACATTTTTCACACAGGCAGTATGAGTCAGTGCTTCAAATTTAGAAGATATTTAGTAAATATTTGTGGGAAGAATGAAGGAGAGAAAGGAGGCTACAGAGATTAAAACTTATTCACTTCTAAATATAAGCAATAAATTAACCAAAAAATTTCAGAATAGGATCATTAGGAAAATTATATTTCTCTACAAGAAGAAAACCCCCAAAATAATTCTTTACTTTTTTTCTCTTTACCTCACTTGGAGATTTCTGCATAGATTTGAAGTGGGTGTTGTGGGGAGGACAGGATTAGGATTGGGAATATAAAATGAACAGAATTTGAGTATTTGTGGAACTTGAGTTTTCATTTAAAATAGCTTTGAAGTTCCTGACAGAATTTGCCAGTCTGAGTGGTGGTAAACTTGCTTAGAGCAATGTCTTTTATAAAATACATAGTGTAAAGAATTACAAGAATTGATGTTTCAGGAAGTCAACTGTTTTCTGAGGATAATAGGAAAGAATTCCACACCATGGAATGAGACGTAGATAACAAAATGATACCCTGTCCTTCCATTAAGGACAACAGTTCATTTTCTTAGAGGAGGAGCTTTGCTGTGTGCTCAGCAATTGTCAAATATGTCACAGAGATGAAAATGGATTATCACTAACAGCCAATCTGAACACTCCTAGTCAAGTCAAACTAAATGAGTCAATACATGACTCTCAGGGACATTGCGTAACCTTTTTGTGCCCGTTTTCTTGCTTGAAATCAGGGGGAAACTATACCTACCTAATATGACTGTTGAAAGTTTGAATGAGTGCCTATAAAGTAAAAGTGCTTAGCAAATGTTAGCTTTAATTGTTACAGTGTTTCATCAAATCTAAGATAGCAACACTGTTACTCTAATTATAACAAAGAGGAACAAATTAGGAGTCTACTAAAAGATTTCTGCAGAAAGGCGAGATAACAAACATTATTTCCTTTAAGTTAGCATGTTCCAGAGATAAAGAAGCCATTCAGAAAGGCACAGCAAGAAGAGGAGGAAAAATAATCTCCCCTGAGAATTTGAAACACAAGCAGGTACACATGAAGATTTTGATACAAGTTCACATTATCAGTGTGGTTAAAAAAACAACTCAGTAAATATTGTGATTCAATTAAAATGGTCTCAGGTTGGTGGCAGTATCCCTCGGTGCCTATCTGAAACTTCACAAATTCTTTCTAGAAGAATTTAACTTTGTTTCATGCTGACAACAACTGCAAGGTGGTGCTAAGTATAAAACACACTTCACTTTCAGGTGAAAAAAAATGAGAAAATATTTTAAAGGTCAATGGTATTGTGATCTTAGTCATCACCAGAATCATCATCTTCATCATCATCCTTAGGAACAAAGAGAATGAGGGATGGTTCCTGGACTATTTTAAACACCTACCCTCACACTATACACTGAAGAGGCATAACTAAAGTCCACAAAGAAAGTTGCCCAGGATATAGGAACTCACCAATGTAAAAACAATTTATTCTTTTTCTTCTTGGGGAGACTGTAAAAGTGAAAAAAAAAATGTGTAGATGTTTTAACTGTTCTGCATATCGATGCATGTTATACCCTGTCTTCAGGCAGTGACAACTGTGGCACCTCCCAGGATCATTCCAAGGAACAGACTCTGTTACCTTGTAAGTCAAAGGTGAACCTTTGGCTTGGTGAGAAATGCACACATATCAAACAGTCTTTGCTAAATTCAAGTACAGTTTTTGTCAGAGGTGGTCTCATGGCAATGATAGTCTTGTGCCATGTACAACTGAATTTCTAAGACAGTTTACCTATCAATTTTGCATTTAATATTGCACTGGCAATAATCTGAATTGCTCACACAACTTAAAACATCTTAGTTTATTACTTAGTCTCCTGTGCTAGAAGAGCAAAGGCAGAAAGATGTCTACTGCTAAGCAGAAGCCCAGAAGTAGATGCACAAGGTGTGTTACCAATGAGTCTTTGCTTTTTTTAATCATAAATAGATCAGCCAGTGCCATATCTCCAACAGCTACTAACCATCACTATCTGTATGTCCCAGTGGCAATAGTCCAACCCCTAACCAATGATATCTTCCCTCCCTAATAAACTATCCTGTCCTGCTAAGGAGGTCCCACTAAAGTTACTTGGGAGCTCAGATAATTAAATCTCAGGTCTACTTAGTAGCAATTTGACATTCAGCATCTTATTTTTCTTTGTCCCTGTCCTTCATCTTTAAGGCATATCTTCATGAAAAGCAAATAATGAAACAATACATATAGAGGACCTAACTTAATGTTGAGCAAACAGCAGGCAGGCAATCAATGATCTATTAATTTCCTTATTTGCTCTAAATATCAAGTACTATGCATAAGTTATTTTCCCTTCATAGAACATCTTCTTTCCTTTCTCTCTCAGGAAAACTGCAACTCATTCCTCAAACCAAATCCTTATATCACCTCTGTGAAATGATCCTCCCCTTTGGGAAGATTTTAGAGCACTTTGTTACGAGCCACACCTCATATCATGCAGTAAAATTTTGATTATGAGTCAGCTTTCATCATTTAACCAATTTCATAAGTACAGAACACACCATTCCACCTTCTCCTTAGACAGTCACTGCTAATCAATCACAGCACCATTCCCCCTGAGTTAAGACACAACTTCAGATTCCTTTCAATACAATGTTCCAGGGAGTAATGGTGCAATGGAATTTGACCTGGTATATGTTCCACTTTAGCACTCACAGCAGCTTGAAGTCACAGACTATCCCTGATCAGTCTGTACTCATGTGGCCACAGATAAGACGGTCACCCTTCCTGGCCTCAATTTCCTCATTCACACAATGGAACATTCTAGGATCCTAGCTGGTTCTCAATTCTAAAAACTCTATAATGATGACCCCAGGACCCAACTGGCCAGACAGGGTGTCACTACAAGGTTTGCAGCACACAGTTCTCCATGCAGTTCCCACTCTGGGACCAAGCCCATTTCTTATCACAGACTTAGGCATGCCTTCCTTCAGACACTTGCAAATTGTGCCTGGTGTCTATGTAATTGAAATAGAAATGGGGTGAGAATTTGTGATCTTTCAACTTGGCAGATAGCAGCTGCCACTTACCAAACCCTACCTGATTGCAGCTATTTTGCACCTGCTGAGAAAAAGTTTACAGCAAAGGAGATTATTTCCTTTTTAACCCTTATCTGAAAAGAAGCTTCCATATTTGTTCACCCAGGAGTAGAGAATAGATGAGGGTCAGTCTCCCATCGGCATATGGATACTGACAGGTTAACACACGTGGTCAAACATCCACTAAGCCCTGGCATTCACAATTGGGATGTAAAATGTCCATTGAGTTTATTGAAAATCTGAAATCAAAGCAAAGAGTCTGAGAATTTTCATTTCTATGCATATTTCTTAAAATAAGAAAAAACTCTTTTTGTATCTTATATGTGACTGCATAAAGATGAACATTTCTCTGGAGATTATTCAGATTTATTCAGCAAACATTATCATAAAAATATATATACAAAGGTAGTTCTAGAAAGAAAGATTACCAATAAGTAGTTGTGAAGAAACAAAAAACATTTCCCAAGATTTAGAAATAGCTGATGGGCTCAACTCATAAGAAGTGAGGTTAGGTTAGATCTTTTTTAAAAAAAAGATTGATTGATTGATTGATGCATACAAGAGCTGGGGTGCAGGCCAGAGTTATGGGGGTGGGGGAGGTGAGAGGATTCACCAGAGACAGAGTGGGGAGCAGAACAGACAGATGTACTGAAATATAGTGCTGAGGGAAGCAGCTGGCGAAACAGGTCTGCTGTGGGTTAGCTGCAGTGGCTGCCAATACTTTCACAGGGCTGAGACTTAACCCCTTGCACCACCAGGGAGGCCCCTAGATCTTAATACTTTAACTAAAATTTCAGTCCTGGTGCCCCAACTCCAGTCCAGGACAGAGTATTCTTTTGTAGAATTAGGTACTAGTGACTGAACTTCCACAAGCCCTTGAAGGGCTTACCCCATAGCACACTAAACTTCCCCGGCACGTCTTTGTTCACTGTTGCAATGACTGACTTAATATCTTTCCCTGCTAGATTGTGGGCTCTTGAAAAGCAGAAGCTCAATCTGTCTTGTTCACCGCTGCTTTCCCACTGGCAAAAGCAGCCAAGCCAGAGGCTTCGTTTACACAAAGCCTGAAAACACATGAGTAATTTGGGAACAGTTTTACAGGCCTGAGCAAAACTGGCATGGTTCATCTTTAAAGGCAAAGCCAGAGCATCAGCTCAGCAAGAATGGCAAGGCCACCTCCACACCCACACTTACTTTCCAGCACCCAACCACCAATTCATAAGGTGATACTGAGGAAACACATAATTCATGTTCACTTAAAAACAATATTTGCCAAATTGCTTAGGTAATTTTCCAAAGTATGAAGATGGCCCACAGACTTAGCATCTTTTGACATTTTTCTGTGTTTTGTTATTTTTAGGCAATATTTTGCAAATGAGGTTTTGCTCCTGATTTTAACAAAGCCTTTTCTTCCTGAGCAAAATAGATGAGCAGTTCAGCAAGAAAGGGCAGCTTTTATCTGCAAAAAAAATCTGCCTTTCAGCAAAGCAGACAATATGAGCAAAATGGAGGCAAACACATGCAATATTTCCTATATGTGAATTGTGATTCTTTACTCCCGTGGGATGTGCAAGTGGCAAGATAGTTTATTCCCGTGTGGTGCTGATAGCAGGTCCTGAATACTTCTGAATATATCACGTTTATTGCCTTTTATATTGAGTTACTATGAAAGAAAAAATACATTTGTGAGAATTCAAAATCAAAATACTTTAGGAGCTTTTTAGAATCCACCTTCAGGACATAAAGAAAAGCTTAAGAAAACAAATAATTCTGTTCTGCTAAGGGATACCATGCCACTCCCACACAGAGAGGGGCCGTTTGCAGAAAAGGAGACAAATCAAATATTTATGCTGACTTTCAGGGGGAAAGTCTAAGTGTTCTATTTGGGGTTCAGGCTCTCTGAGCCCTGTCCCTACTGCTTTAGAACTTGCCATGTAATGGACAAAGTTTGCCCCAGGGTGCTTTGGTCTGCGACATTTCAGCATGGCATGCTCTGTCCAGTATTGGTCTAAGATGCTTCCTAATGGTATATTTCACTAGAAATCTCACCTGTCCATTTTACATTAATCACAAGAATTCTTGTTCAATATATATCATGTCTTGTTTTTTTCAGACAAATTTTAAGAGATTTCCTCTTTTCCCCCATTTAATCAAGAACTCCACAAGCCAAGAGATGTTTTAACTACTTTAGTTCCCAGCTTGTCATTTCTTTTCAGATGAGATGAAGTAGTCAGTATGGTAAGATAAATTCTAAGTGGCTTAGGATGATATAAAATACCTTTATGTTTTGACCTCTGCTATTTGTACAGTATTTCTCAGCCTCCCCAACTCATAATTCAGCCATAGTAAGTATCTAATGGTTCTTGGAAAATGCCGTGCTTTTTGATGTCTTCATATATTGGTACATTTCTTTCTATCCAAAATTTCAGTTCAGGGCAAAAGATCTGTTTTCAGAATCTAAAAATATTTTATTTCCCCTCAATAGTTCTCATAACATTCCTGCATCATCAGAAAATTAGTCCTGAGATTCTTGAACAGTCTATAACTAGGTAACTGGATAAAGAGATAAAAGATGGATGGATGGATGGATGGATGAACATACAGCAGATAATACAAATTATGTATGTGTAAATAATTTGTACTCATTCTATCATATAATGTTAGTACCATTAATTGAGCACCTAGCATGGTATGGAATTGCACTGTACTTTTCACACATATTGTGTCTGATATTTGCAAGTGTAATGTATGCAAATACACTTATCCCCCATTTTTCAATTAATGAAACTTTTGGTCAAAAAGGATAAAATATTTTCCCAGGATAACAGTTAATAAATAGTGGCATCAAGAGCCAAACAAGAATTGTCTAAAAAGTCAGGGATCTTTCCATTATACTTTGAGGAAATCTTTTTTCAGGCTCTGTATTTATTTAGTGATATGTCTGCTACTGCCATAAATTACAGCACCTTGAAGAAAGACCCTATAATGTACTCCTTGTCCTAAAAAATCATTCTTTGGCACATAATAGGTGCTCAAAAAATGTTGGTGAATTAATATGTTAAATGACTATTATAATTTTTCCCTGTGCTTCTCTGGTGAGAAATTGGTTATTGTAAGGGGCAATAAACATTCTTGTATATCTGGATGTTTTCTCTTAATCATTTTCAAGAGTCAATGTAGTCAAAATAAAAGATGGCATGGACATACTGAGACTATATTCAAATTTCAGCTCCTCACAGGAGAAATTAATTCCTATCTACAGATTTCTGAACTAAGAGCCCTCTCCTCACAGTTTTATGAGGTTTAACTTGAAAGCCTATAAAAAGTCCTTCCTTCATAAACATTGAAGATCCAAATAAATGCTGGCTGATGCTGATGGTCAACTATACCAGATGGTATTCCTCAGAGACCATTTATTTTAAAATACTACTTTAGTAACAAGAAAAATGAGGGCAAAAGATAGCTGATGTTTTTGACAAATCAACACACTTATGGCATGCCTACCCCATGCTGATACAGGGTCTAAGCTCAGTCTGTTCTCCTGAAATCAAAAAGTTGATGGTGGTAGAAAAGAGGAAGGAGAAAAGCTAACATGTGTTCATTATAAAATAAACTAATATCTTTCTTACTAGGGTTGAAATTCTACAAGGACAGGGAATATGTCTGCTTTGTTGCTACTTTATTATTCTACTATAGTAACTGGTATACAGGTATTGCTCCACAAATATTTCCTGACTGCACGTTCATGGCTCATTGTTTAACAAAAAGCTGTCATGGATGCATTGAGAGTCTAAGATACGGCATGGTCTGAAAATAGGAGTGTCAAAGCAAAGAGAAAACTGTATTTCTACACATGACAAGCAATGGAATTTTTAGAATGAAAACTGACAACAAAAGTGGAAAAGAGGGATAATAAAAGCAGCCCAGAAAAGTAGAAGTCAGGACTTATGTGACCAAAAAAGAAATGTCTTTTTGGTCACATAAGTCCTGACTTCTACTTAGGAAGACAAGAGAAACCTGAAGGGGGGTTCCTATAAGCTGGTCATTCATGGGTAGCTGTGACCTATTTGCTATCTACAGATCACAGCATAGCATTCCTTGACTACCTACAGAATATAGCCCATATACGGAGGCAGGCCCGGGGAAGCCCAGGCCGCTGTTGACTTGATTACGTGACTATCTCCATGGCAGTCTCGGGTTAACTCTCTCTTTCTCTCTCTCTGTTATTTGTATTTCATAACAAATACATTGAATACCTCAAATACTTGGCTGGTATAAATGTCTCTTGACATCTGGTCATGATGCCCCCTTCCCTGTTCCTTATAAAACTATGTCCCCCATTCCTATCCCACCCTCCGGTCCTTATTCCTCATGCCATTGTCACATCATCAGCTTTCATAGCCTGTGTGATTTCAATAAATGGCACAAAAACTTCTGCTAAAGTAGCAGAGTCTTGCCTTGCAAACCTGCTCCACGACTGTTGTGTCCCTCATCACATACCAAGCAACACAGAGACAAAGCTCCTATCATGATGCCTGAACTTTTACCATCTAGTGATATTACAGTTCTAATTCTCAAAGCTCTTTACTTCCAATAAATGTATTTTCTTCCTCCCATCTACCACACATGCACACACACTTTTCCCATTGGTTGTGTCACTGGGCTTTTATTTTCTTTCTTCTCATTTCTCCTCCCTGAAGTCTACTCTAGTGGATTATGGAATTAAAGAAACCTGGGTTTGCCCCCAGATAAGTAAACATTACCTCTCCAAACCCCTGCTCTGGAAAATGAGGATAGTAACCTCCTATTTCTTAGAGTAACTGTGAGGATTTTAAAAAGTAATACATAGCACAAAATAGTGGTTACCAGATGGGAAAGAAGAAGGGTTGGCCAATCACTTAAAAAGGGTCAATTGTATAGTGACAGATGAAAGCTTGACCTTTGGTGGTAAACGTAATGTAGTGTATGTAATGTTGATTTATAAGGCCTTACACCTGAAATCTATATAAATATTATTGTTTCGTCAATGAAAAAAATTCTAAAAAAAAAAAGTTACATACATTATGTATCTGACCTGTCTTCTCTCTATGCATCCTGCCTGCATCATGAAGAAAACAATTTATAACTATTGAGATTCAGTGCAGCAGCAGTGGGACACATACAGAAACACCCAAACTCAAATACCCCACCTTTTACCAAATGCGACAATACCACAGCACCAGATCTCCGAAGAATACTTGGTAGAACATTCTGAGAGTTTTTAACTACAAAGGCCCGTGGTAGTAGCACCCTGAAATACAACCTTTGGGTCTCTTTAGTTTGAAATATCTTCAAGAAGCTCTTTGATATCAAAGAATATACCTATTTTCAGTAGCTTTAAACTATAATTGCTCAGGCTCCCTGGTGGGGAAAAAATAAAGTCTCGTAAAGAAAGAGAAAAAGAAAACATCTCAATAAAGGCTTCCAGAGTGAAAAATCTCATCTCACACTGGTTTGCAAAAAATCTTAACAGAGTGCTTCCTCTTCATAGCATGGATTGGGCAGCTGCCAGAAAGCACCTTTGTAACAGGAGGTACAAGGAAAAAAAATCACAGTACTCCATAAACAGTTCAGGTTTTAACAAGGTGAACATCTCTTCTTGTCACGAAGTATGGGAATTTGACTTATTTTACCTTCTAATGTGAACAAAATGTATAAAATAAATAGAATCCTCCCAGAATATTTTACTTTCTTGAGTAATGAGGTATATTAACGTCACATAAATTATATGCCTAAAACAGATTAACTAACATGCTACCACATACCCACAACTCTGCTTCCCTTAAGTGGGTTGAATTTGACCTTCAAAGCCCTTGAAATGCAAAAAAAAAAAAAAAAAAACTTACTCTTTTCTGACATTTATGAGTGTCTTTTCTGCTTGACTGCATTTTACCGCCTGGAAATAATAGTGAAAACATTGTAGACAAAACCTGCTATAAACACTGACAAATAACAGGAAAGGCAGACAGTTTTATTCTGGGCAGGTTAAAGCTAATCTAATCAAATCTAATTCTCTCTTTCCGTAAGCCTACCACTATGTTCAATTTATTTTTTGATTAGAAGTGCAATATGATAGTCCTCTGTTGGACTGCAGTTAAACAATATTGAGGTTTACATTTTCCCTACAAACAATTTTGATGAAACAACAGATTTTAAAGGTTTTTTTTTTTTTTCCAGTCTCATACTAAAGTTAAATATTAAGAAGATTCTAAGGGAAATAATATCCAGTGATTTTTAACTCTAAAAATTTATGGGCTGGTTCTGTTCTAACCAATAATAGCAAACACCTACCAGAAAAATATTCTTTGATCCTGGGTTTCAGAAATTTTAGAAAAAAAGGTTCTTGAAAAAATGATGAATGCCAATAAAGACATTGTATTACATGCCTTTATGGGAATAATGAATAATGGGAATGAGACCGTGGCTGAGGACTAGTTATTGAATCGGCAAGATACAAAGGCCTATTATTTTCATTAAACAAATATATAGTGCCTTATCAAGAACAGAGTGAACACAAAGTGTTCTTCAAAAGATTGTGTGTAAATGTGCAATGATTGTGCAAAAGCTTGCCTTCGTAAGAAAAGTTTTCATTACCAGCAAACCATGCTGTTTTTCCTACTTTACT
Organism: Talpa occidentalis; assembly: GCF_014898055.3. Classification (NCBI taxonomy): domain Eukaryota; kingdom Metazoa; phylum Chordata; class Mammalia; order Eulipotyphla; family Talpidae; genus Talpa; species Talpa occidentalis. Next base: position 49,124,873 of record NW_023605305.1, read on the forward strand.
TATAGTAAAACACACACATACTTCTACCTATCACATATCAATTACTGGGCAATATCATATGTTTTAAATTTATTTATTTTTTATTTTATTTTTAATAGAGGCATGTTTTTTATTTATTTATTTGTTTGTTTGTTTGTTTGTTTGTTTTTGTTTATACATGCACTGGGTACAGTCAGAAGTGCAGGAGGGTGAGAGAATTCACCAGATTCAGAGCGGGGAGCAGAGCAGGCAGAAGGATCGAAGTGCACTGCTGAGGGGAGCAGCGGGCGGCAGGAGAGGTCTGCACGCCATGTGGGACCCTCCTCCGGTGGCCGGGGAGCAGCCGGGGATCGAACCGGCACCGTGGAGGCCATGGGCAGCTTCGCAACCCAGCGCTCAACCGCTGTGCCACCGGGGAGGCCCCATATGTTTTAAATTTATATGTGTGCAAATAGAATTTACCTTAGATTGTCTTACCTCTCAGAAGAGGAAAAGCTCACCACTTTGCTTCATCTTTTTTTTTTTTTTTAAAGATTTATTTATTTATTTATTTATACAAGCACTGGGTACAGTCCGAAGCACGGGAGGGTGAGAGAATTCACCAGAGCCAGAGTGGGGAACAGAACAGGCTGACAAAGAAATACACTGCTGAGGGGAGCAGCGGGCACGGCAGGTGAGATCTGTCACTCCATGTGGGACCCTTGCCGGGGATCAAACCGGTACTGCAGAGGCTGCGGGCAGCTTCGCAGCCCAGCGCTCAACCACTGCGCCACCAGGGGAGGACCACTTTGCTTCATCTTTAAATGAACGTTAGTGTATGACCTTCACATAAAAGAGTAGGAAACCTTCCACAGTATGTTGGGATTTCAAAAAGAGGTTTCATGTTTCTTGTAATGAACTTGAGATTAAGAAGAGTGGCAGCTGCAGAAGTTGGTTTAGCAGTTTGGTAGAAAACTAAACATACTCTCGCCATGATCCAGCAATCATACTCCTTGTATTAACCCAACAAATTTGAAAACTTATGTCCTCATAAAACTTGCATATGGATGCATATAGCAATTTTGGTCAAAATTGCCCAAGCTTGGAAGAACCAAGATATCCTTCAGCAGGTGAATGAGTAAATAAACTGCAGTACATCCAAACAATGGAAATACTCAGCACTTACAAGAAATGAACTATAAAGACATGAAAAGACAGAGGACCTTAAATGCATATTACTAAGTGAAAGAAGCCAGTCTGAATAGGCCACTTACTACATGATTTCAACTATGTGGCCTTTTGTAAAAGGCAAAACTATGAAGATAAGAAAACAATCAGTGGCTGCTAAAGTTATGTAAGAGGGAGGGATGAATGGATGAAGAACAGAGGATTTTCAGCATGGTGAAACTATTCCATATGACACACTAAAGGTGGAAACATGTCATTTTACATTTGTCCAAGTCCACAGAATGCACAACAGAGAGTGGACCCTACATGATAATGACGTGTCAATGCAGGTTCCTTAGTGGTAACAGTGCACAATTCTGGTAAGGGCTGATGAAAGCTGGGGAAGTTGTGCATCTGTGTGGCCAGAGGAATATGGGAAACCTCTGTACCTTCAGCTCAGTTTTGCTGTGTATCTAAATGTACTCTTAAATTTTATCTGTTAAAAAAAATATAGTGGCAGCTGTGAAAAAGAAAGCATACCTGCCTTGGGTCTCATTTGATGTTAGTTCTACTAACGAGCCATGTGACCACGGGTTCTTTTGAATTCCGTTTCCTTATATGTGAAGTCAGCAGAGAATAAATAGATTAAATACTAAGGTTTCTCTTCTAACAGTTTCCTCTGTAGAACCATGTGGAAATTTGTGTAGGCCTAATGATCACACAAGAGAGCTAAAAGATAAGTTAATGCTATCCTCGGAAGAAAAGAAGACCTTGCAGCATATTCCCAAGTACCAACAGTTTTCTAGTACCAATTTTGTTGATTAAATCTGCAAAGATATAACAATGTGATAACAAACAACCTTTTGACAAAAATCAACATTTAAAAAACTGTCAATAAGGGAGAAGATGGGTAAAAAACAGGATGATTTAATTTCACAATGATAAATGGGATAGGTCACAAATTCAATTTTTAAAATCATCATTGCTTCCTCTATATTACTTCAAAGAAAAAGACCTGAGTTTTGGTTGACCAGGAAGTTTAAAATGATTGAAATAGATGCTAGAAGGGAATAATCTGGAACAGAGAAACTTGAGGAGTGATTAAGCATCAAAATACTTAAATGGAAGATTGCTCTTTTTTTTTTTTTAAGCAGACGATAGAGCTATGTCCAACAAGTGGAAGTTCTGGGAGGTGGACTTTGACTTCATACAAATAATAAACTTTCATTGCACATATCAGAAAGTGTTTAAAGAACATTTAACATGCCCCGGGCATAAGTAAGATGTGGGGCTACAGAGGCAGGCACTAACTCAAGTTCAAGAAGCTCTTGGTCAGTGATAAACAGGCTACTTTGGGGAAAAAAAGAACACTCAGAAGAAGTCACAAAAGGATTTCTGAAGATTTTTAAAGGGAAATCTTGAATTGGATGATTTGTGAAGTTAGAACTTTTTTTCAAGTTTTATCAATTGATGAGTGGATAATATGAAATATATTCAGTGGAATATTACTCATTTACAAGATAGGATATATTGCCGTTTGCAACACCATCGATGTACCTGGAGAACACCGTTAAGTGAACTAAGTCAGAGAAAGAAACACTGTATGACCTCACTTACATGAGGAATCTAAAAAAAAAAATGAAAGTGGAACTCATAGAAACAGAGTGAAATGTTGGTCACCAGGGGCTGTAGGGTGGGTGAAATGTGGAGATGCTGGTCAAAAGGTACAAGTCGTCAGTTATGAGTAAGTTCTAGGAATCTAATACACAGCAAGGTGACTCAAGTTACTAATACTGTACTAATAGTATACTTGAAATTTGCTAAGAAAATGAAACTTAAATGTTATCACAACAACAAAAACTATGTGAAGTGATTGATGAATATGTTAATACCCTATCATTTCATGATATACAGAGCTCATGACTTTATACACTTTATATCTGCATATATACACAATTTTATTTATCAACTATATCTCAATATAAGTTAGAAGGGGAAAAAAAGCCTTTTTTCAACTTTAATTCCAGGTATGCCAGGGCAATTCCCTTTAAAATTGCATCAAATGATCTGAACTTGCTTAATGTTATTTGTGATACCCAGTATCAGAACTGCAGGAAGTGTGTAAATTCAAAGAGACGTTCTTGTTATCAGTCCATTCATTTTTTCAAGTGAAATTTCATAAAGGTCTTCTCATACCCACACTATATAGATCTGTCCCTGAGATGCTGAAACCTCAAAGTTTTTCATGGGCATTCCTCAGTACCCTGGTTTAACAGAACTTGCTCTCCTATAATATTAAATTTGCCATTTCTAACAAAATAATTTTAAAATGAGACCAAGAATGCTATAACTTCCCATGAGATGGGGCACGAATAACTGCCCATTTTCAATGCTGCTGTCAGAATATGAAGTTTCTGAGAAGGTTCACTACTCATTCCAGGTTCGGGCAATATTTTATGACAGGCTACAATGAATACAAATCCCAAGAATTATCTTGGAGGTTTCTCAAAATAGTACTATGAGATTTCCTCAGTGAAGCTGCTAAGTCTCCTGGCTATAAATCTCCCCCAATAACACTGCTTATTCAATTTAAGGCTGTGAGCCCAGAGAGATTAATGAGATGAGTTGTCCACTAGTCAAGGGAAGAACACAAGATCTATCCTATCTTATTTCATCTTCTGGTTTAATCATTATAAGTGTTATGTAATGTGACATTCACACATTATTGAAGACGTTCAAGGAACAAATTGCCTATCACTAATCAGCAGATCATTTTTCATTTTCATTTCTTGCAGACTCTAAAATTAATGATGCCCTCCCTTTTCTCTTATTTTTTAAGTTATATTAAATAAGAAATTGAACATGCAGACAATAAGTCTTTCTTTTTTTTTTTTTTGCAATCTTGGAGCTTTCCCCCAAGCTAATGAACCCCAGCGGTGTTAGAAAAAAGGTTTAAGGAACAGCTACTTATTTTGTTTCAGTTCGTTACATCTGTGACAAGCAACTTGCTCCTTCAGGATCCAAATGTTCTTTTCCAGTTTGATTTTTTTCATCTCTATTATTCCTTTTTAACTGAGTGGTTGCAACATACTTGGATGCTATTTCTAATCTGTTAATTGGCTCAGGGGAATGTCTGGATGTACTGAGGGAGCCAGTCCCTGGTGACCTCACCTGGTTCCATGCTCTCTGCCAGGATCTGCTTCAGCTGGATTCCTCTCTGGCAGGCCTACTGGGGAACCCCTTTGGTTGCTGTAACTGATGGGGAGGGGGGGTACTCTGGCCCCAGACAGTGCAGACTCACTACCAGCTGGGAGATGAAGGGCTGGTCCAACCATCCCAACCTGCAGCCTCTCTGATGAAATATTGAGGGATTATAATTGAGAAACTCTCAAAATCGTCTGTAGAATTACTGAAGAAGACTAATCAAAAAGAATCTCAGGGTTCTCTGAAATATTAGCTTTTAAAAGACCCCAGGAACCCTTTTTATTATAAAGTGACAGTCAATTAGAATCTCTTCCTTTTCTGCTCCAAACAAACTAGTCTTCACAGGTTATTATTCTCGAGCCTCTTTTGTATCTTCTTCTTTAATAATTTAAGCATACTTCATCCTGACATTTCTCACAGCTTTCAAATTTCAACCATGGATGGATAAAACTGCCAGCTTTGGCATAATGGCTTGGCAAATAGTTCAGGCCAGGCATTCTGTGCAATCTCCACCACCCTTGTTTTATTTACACACAGCTGTCCACCTCCCAAATGTTGCCTGCCTTCAGGGAACACACAGTAATTTATCTATCATCAAAAAGTGAGAAAAGAAGTGGCAATATTTAAGGCCGCCCCTAGGATGTTACTATGAGGAAACAGGCCACCAAATGCAAAGGTTCCAGTTGTGGGAGAATGAGTGGTAGCTGTGGAATGGGAAAGAACAAAATTCCAGCAAAATGATTTTGGAAGAAAAAGACCTCAGTACCCACCCTGGACCCAACCCACTACTCACTGCCTGTGGCACTTCTCTGGATCTCAGTCTCCTTTGCTGTCAAACAAGATCCGCTCTAAAGAACAACAATAAAACTATATACCCACAGACCAAAAGAGGCAGCATTCTTATCCATGGTAAAAGAAAAAAAAATGGAAATGATGTAAATATTTACTGGAGTAGAAATGACAAAATAGTGGAATATTAATTCCATGGGCATACAGTCATTAAGAACGGGCTATATCAGCAGGTTTCATTATGGAATGATCTCACAACATAGTGAGTTAAAAAAAAATAGTAGAAATTATATTGACTATCAATATATTATTGTTAGGATAAAAACTGTTAATATTGCAATGTTGGCTAGGCACACACTCTTAAGGGAGGTTAACCCAGTGGAGGGCAGCAGGAAACTGGGACTGGTGAAGCTGCTCACAGGGAATATTTACTCTTAACTATAATGCTAATTTTCTTATTAAAGAATGTATTTCTTGGGCCTCCCCGGTGGCGCAGCGGTTGAGCGCTGGGTTGCGAAGCTGCCCGTGGCCTCTGCAGAGCCGGTTCAATCCCCGGCTGCTCCCGGCCACCGATGGAGGTGGCCACATGGCCAGATGGCGCGCAGACCTCTCCTGCCCCCGCTGCTCCCCTCAGCAGTGTACCTCGGTCCTTCTGCCTGCTCTGCTCCCTGCTCTGGCTCTGGTGAATTCTCTCACCCTCCCGTGCTTCTGACTGTACCCAGTGCTTGTATAAATAAATAAATAAATCTTAAAAAAAAAAAAAGAATGTATTTCTTCATTAAATGTGTAACTAAAAGCTATTTCTAAAGGAAAAGAGAATGAGGGAGAGCATGTAAAACTATTCGGTAGATGTGATCATGTCACTATTTACTGTCCAGGCCAAACCACACTTCCCACTGGACAAAGCAACTCATTCCCTCCTCAACTCCACTCTCCCACCACCATTAGCTTCCAGAAAGCACCCAGATGAAAGGGAAGCTTCCTTCTACTGGCTACATCACAGTAAATACACAAAAAGATGTTTAAAAAAATTCAACTGAGTACTGATTGGCTTTATTCAATAATTCATGAATTGGGCAACATCCAATCTAGCAGGAAGAAAGGAGCTCCAAGGGGCTGCATAAAACAAAAGACTTTTATAGGCAGGCAGAGCAGGAACAAGAAAATTATACTAGACAAAAAAGCAGATTGGTCATGGCAAGGTTGCTTTCCTCCAGGGGATGGCAGGGGTCTCTCTGGCAGGCTACCTACTAGTGCTGAGCAGGAGATTCCCGATTGACTGGTTTGTTTAAGATTCTATCTTGGGAGAGCTGAAGCTATAATTAAGTCTCGCTTTGGTGACCTGAGGCTTAGCATAAGTGACTCCATTCAGGGCCTGTTGTCTTGTTTTTAAACAAAGTAGATGCAATGAACACAATACTGAGCCTAGAACAGGCCCTCAGTAAGACCTGTTTGATTAAATATCTGTTGATTATTAGGCCTCCAATTACCTCTACATGTCTTTTTTGGAGTCTATCAATGATTCATCATGGCTAATTTAAAGTCAGTGTTTTCCTGTCATTTTTTTGCACATACACCCGGCAAAAGGCATTATTTTTCCTAATCGCACCATTCAAACTTTCACTGTGTTGAGGGGCTGTCACCCCATCAAGAAGGTATTATTTACTGAATCACTGTTTACTATGTCCCAGTAATGACTTAAAGCATTAGAGCAAATTAGCATCACACAACTGAGAAATCTGAGGCACAGAGAAGTGTGTACCAGGTCGTCAGTGTCAGAGCACTGAAGTCTGACTTCCATCTATACTCAAGCTAACACTCAGAGAAAAGGTGCCCCAAAACGCTCAAGAAAAATAACTTGCCTCACGGAGAGAGATCAATGGAATTTATCCCAAGTGAAACTGTCACCTTTCCATTGTGTTCGTCACAAATAGAGGTTGAGATTAAAGACAACACAAAGAGTGTTTAAGTAACATAAGGTCCTGTAAACACACGTTTCAGGAACACAAATGGGAGGAAAAACAAACCTGTTCTTATTGGAGTTCAGATCACTTAAAAATAGAGCTTCTTGGATGAGACGAGAACACACAGTAGTAGTAGGAGACATAACCTCGAGGGTGAGGACAGATTTTACACATCACACTTGAAATCGGATTTTGACCCCACACCTTCACACCCAAGTGAGTGACATACATCAAGTTTGTTTTCCTGCTCCCTGCAGGGCAGCCCGGGTCAGCTGGTATTTTTCCAACATCATCACCTGGGCCTCCCAAAACATTACACTTCTTGTTGGTTCTGGTTATTGCCTCTGTTGTATTCTCAGTGACTTTTTCACGCACCTCTGCTTGTGGAATAGCCTTCTCTCTAGTCATCCAAGCCCTTGCTACTTTTTTTGTTTGTTTGTTTGTTTTTAAAGATTTATTTATTTATACAAGAACTGGGGTACAGAGATGTGGGAGGGCGAGAGAATTCAGAGTGGGGAGCAGAGCAGGCAGACCACTGAGAACACTGCTGAGGGGAGCAGCAGACGAGACAGGAGAGGTCTGCCCCGCCATGTGGGAATCTCCTTGGCTGGCCGGGAATCAAACCCATGCTGCAGAGGCTGTGTGGACAGCTTCACAGCGCTGCGCTCAATCAGCTGCGCCACTGGGGAGCCCCCTTTGCTACTTTTGAAGATCTACCTCAAATCCATTCTTTTCCCTAACTTCCCCTCCTTGGAGACTAACTCAGCCACCCAGTTTTTAGCAAGTTTCTTTGTGTTCCTCTAACACAGCCAGATCTGATTTCTCCTGCAGCTGAGCTTCCGTAGCACTAACCTAGAGTACCCCTCATCTGAAGCTCTTTGTAGGAAGAGTTGGACTGAGGTTCTGGAGGCCAGTCACTCTGTTAGGGCTCTTTTCCCTGGTGAAAAAACTGGTGAGGAATTACACTGCTAGGTACTTTCACCAGGGGCAGCAAACAGTGACAGATGGGTTGGCATGACAAGGAGACCAATGTCTCATGTGGTTTGGTATTTAGAATGTGCATAGTAAAGCATCTACACAGAGATAGAGGCATTGCTTTGGTCACTATGAAAGCAGAAACTGAATCATGCTACTTAAAAAAATATCACCACTGCATATAAAGTTGGAGAGGATAAATTAATCAACATTTCAGTTCCAAGCTTCCACTGTGATTTTACATCATGCTTTCCCCCAAAGCTTCCACACAACAGTCATAGCTGAGGCTAAAATGGCAGCAGATAAGCTCATAAGCAGAATAGCCTGCCCATCCATCAGTCAAATAATGAATCAATATCCTTCCAACAGTAAGCTGGAGATGTAATTTCATGAGCTACTTCTGAGGAGGGTCATAGAGTATAGGCAGTAAGGTCACCGGCCCTCAAGACAGGCTCTGCCTGCTCACAAGCTGTGTGACTTTGGACAAGTTACTTAACAATTCTGTGCTTCAGGTTCTTCATCTCTAAGATGGGGTTAATTACAGTATTTCAACCTCAAAGGTTGTGGTAACAATTAAATGTGACACACTTAGAAATACGTCATTAGCTTTGCTATTGTTTGCAGAAGTGAAATCACTGTTTTATTCTAAAAAGTGCAGATAATCAGGAAAGAGGAAACTAACTGGTGCTCTGTGCAAGAGGGAAGAAAAACAAGCTCACCCAATGGGTTTTCAACGACGCTAAAACTATGGGCATCAGTGCACACATTTCCCACATCCCAGTCATAAAGATAAGCAGGATGCTTGCATGATGCCTGTGATTCAGGCTAGAGATGACAGAGTCACTCTTTAATTAACCTGCTGCTACCAGTGATCCCAAATAAACTATTCATCTTCAAACCAGATGAGCTTCTCACACTTACTAAAATGAATCTAAAGTAATTGCAGCTAGTTTGGGGGGGTTGAGAGAGGTTTCAGTTTAATGTGATCATATAACTCCATTTCTGATAGGATTTATGCACCATCCCACACTTCACTGATGTCAACAAACAGCAGAAAAATAACCTACAACTGAAAAAAAGCAAAGTTATAAATAACTTCAATTGCCCTTATTCTCTTAACTGAGCAAATTATCTCCATAATGATGTTGGACAATGGCTATGTCTGAATTTACAAACAGATACCTGCTGTGATCATTTGTGCAAAATAAGAAACTGTCTCACCTAAAACACCTTCTGCAACCAAGACCATGCTAGCAGTTTCTCTTTAATGCTGGCACGGCTTTCCAAAATACCCACTGTCTATTGTCTCCTCCCTGGCCCTGAGACTTGGGAAGGTCAAACTTGTTCTGGTTTAATCAACCTCTCCTCTTTTTGTTATTACTGATTTCTTTCTACAACTGTATCTGGCAAGATTAGAATAGAACTCAAAGCAGATTGAAGTATATACACATCTTAGCGTAAATTATTTCATTTCACAGGGGTTTCTTGTAGGGCACTTTAAATGGTATGTATCTTACTAGGTCTATTTCCAGAGACAAGTAAAAAGAACTGTGTGACTTTCAATTAAGTGACAAGGTCTCCATATTCCCATTGTCTCACTTTCCTTGTATATTCACAATCAAGGCAGCATTCCAAGGGCTCAGGTTGGGTACTTTCTGCCCCAACACAATCTTGATTTTGCAATTTCGAGCTGGTTTAGCTGAAACATGGCCCTGAGGTCAGTGGGTTTATAGCAATGACCAAGTCACTTTGTGAAGCAGGGACTGATCTCGGCATCATAGTGCACACAAGAGGAGTGCAGCCCAATTAAGGGACACAAACCTCCCTCTCAGGACTTGCATGTACCTAGTAGCATGGTTTCTCTACGGCTACAATAAGGGGGCAGTTATAGAGTCCTCAGACACATTCACTACTGACAAGCTGAAAAAATTCACACTAAGCTGATGGCTTCCCCCTCTAGTAGAAAGTTCCCTCTGATATCTTCATGTCTGTCTGTCTGCCTTGGTCTCTAGCTATCTTCCACTCCTGCCTTCTTCCCTCCAGGTATGTCCTTCTTTATCGCTTCTCTGTCTCTCTGTCTCTTTCACTCTGTTTATTTTTCCTGTGTCTTTTTCTCTCTATTCTGTCTGTGAGTCTCTGCTTCTCTCATGGTTATTCAGTTACTGAATAATGTACTGTACTTTCATGGACCTGAGCTACACTCTTGATTTCATGTTTTTTTTTTCCTCTATAAAAAAAAATGTATGCAGGGAGCCTCCCCGGTGGCGCAGCGGTTGAGCACTGGGTTGCGAAGCTGCCCACAGCCTCTGCAGTGCCGGTTTGATCCCTGGCCACCGGGTGAGTGTCCCACATGTTGCGCAGACCTCTCCTGCCACCCACTGCTCCCCTCAGCAGTGTATTTCGTCACTCTGCCTGCTCTGCTCTCCCCTCTGGCTCTGGTCAATTCTCTCACCCTCCCGCACTTCTGACTGTACCCAGTGCTTGTATAAATAAACAAATCTTTAAAAAAAAACTTTATAAAAAAATGTATGCATATACACACAAATATACACATGCATATAAACACATAGACATATATAACACATTTCATAATTGCATTGGTAAAGAGGCAAATATTCAGGGTGAATTCACTATTATATAGCTATTATATTCCATTTTTTATCCTGATTTTAAAAAAGTTTCCATTAAAATACCTTCATGGACCCCTAAATTTATTGTGGGGTTGAGCCATTATGCCCTATGGTGGATCAGAATCCTTCTCTCCCTCTTTTACACACACATGCACACACACACACACACACCCCTTCCCAGCCAGGACACTGGTCCTGTCATCCCAGCTAGAAAAGTACAGATGAGGTTGTCTAATATTATTGTGTGTGTGTATTTGTGCACATTCTATTATTCCTCACAGGTTTAGTTTTGATGTTATGCTGGAGACCGAAGTTAAGATCTTAGTTAAGATCTAAACCTCTGGTTAGAGTTTCAGTGTGTTCCCAGCCCCTTTAGGTCTGGACTCCCACACCACTAGGTCTCATCCACAAAACCTCTTTGAGATGAAGCTGAGGCCCTGAGAAGGAAAAGGGGCTCCTCCCCTTGCCTTGTTTTGTTTTGTTTCCTGCCTCTTTCACCAGAAGGTTGGCTGGGTGAAGACAGTGGGAGGTGTGACCATCAAGTCCCTACCCACAAACACATACTGACCCCATGTGCAACACAACTTCCCCTCATCATCATCTCTCTGAGATGATGCATCTCACACATAAAGCTTAACTTGCCTGCTCGATGACTAGCAGGAAAATGGTACATGGTGTGAATTTGGATTTGGTCAGACACTTTGCCTTTGAAGACTAGAAAAACCTTACAGGGAAATTCTTAATAATTATCTGCCTCCAATCCCAACCACCATCCCCACTTTATACCCAAGAGATAGTCTTCAGGTGTGATATTTGGTTCTTTAGCTTGTTTCTATAATAGTCCTAATTAAAAAGATCACCTCCCCACTATCCCTAAGCTTTTTGTTAACTCCCTGGGAAATAGAATAAAATGAAATTGATTTTCTTCTTTATCAGCAAAGCTTATAAATTGAAAGCACAAATCCCAGGAAGCTCACACATTAAATTTATTTTAATGCTACTAATTGAACCAAAAATACCCCCTTTTGATTAAGTTTTGACAAACAAGCAAATTTCAATCATTTTATATTCTGTTTTTACATTAGAATGGAAAATACATCCCACATGTTCTTTAAAACAGATTTCTCATGTTTGAAAGGATTTATTCACCATTTCTGGTACCAAACCCTTCCTTTTTGCTATGTTTTGCTTACAGTGATGTACTCTTTATATGCTTTTGGTTGCTAGTAGGTTTTCCTCTGATCCTCTGTGCTACATACACAAATTTCCCTTCCAATTTTTTTTCTGATCTCATGTAAGATCAGAAAATTCTTATCAGGGGCCTCCCGGTGGTGCAGCAGTTGAGCGCTGGGCTGCGAAGCTGCCCGCAGCCTCTGCAGCGCCAGTTCGATCCCTGGCCACCGGGCGAGGGTCCCACATGGCATGCAGACCTCTCCTGCCACACCCACTGCTCCCCTCAGCAGTGTACATCATTCTGCCTGTTCTGCTCCCCACTCTGGCTCTGGTGAATTCTCTCACCCTCCCACACTTCTGACTGTACCCAGTGCTTGTATAAATAAATAAATAAATCTTAAAAAATAAGAAAAATAAAATTCCTTAAAAAAAAAAAAAGAAAATTCTTATCAGATCAGATCATTCTTATCTATGACTATAAGAAAAAATTAAAATAATAAATCTAATACTGGTAATACCTTACAGTATAAGTTTCTGTCCTTCCACTATCCTATGCCTATCCAACTCAGTTCTCTGGCATTTCTATTGGTTTGAACCAATCACAAAATTCTCATTGTCCACAAGCAAGGACAGAGAAAGGATAAATGACAGATCAGGTTTCTAATCACATCTATGAAGGTTCCCATATGTGTGGTCATAAGAAGTTCTTAAGGTACACTCAACATGTGAAATTTCCAAACAATTTGAATCCCAACTTGAAGAAAAGATTCCACCTATTTATTAGGTCAGTAGCAACACACTCATTCAGAGAGGATTGCCTTGGGTGGCACAAACAAAAGAAATTGCAATAGAAACATGAAGACTGATGTCTGTATTTCTATTTCCCTCCTTCCCCTCACCTTAATAAAGAAAGTTGAGAAACATAAGTGGAGCTTTGTTGCCCAGGAAAAGAACCTGATCATTTAAAATCATAACCCAACTTAAGGCAGAAGATCAAAAAGGATGCAACATGGAGAAGGGACAAGGGACAATTAGCCAGCCAGGGCAGATTTTTGTTTGATTCTTGATTCCTAGGAGATACATTTGTTCTTGAAGTCTCACGCCTTCCCCTAAGTTGATGGGACACTGAATGGACCTCATGTCCCTGCTCAGGCACACCCAACACTTTCAGGGAGCTCTAGATCAGACTGCCTGAATCTTTGTGTTTGTTTCAGTAACAAGGCTCCTTTATCATATGTAAAGACAGAAAAATAGAAATAATTATGAATTCAGTAATGGAGTAGTACATCAAAATGCAATGTAGTTTCCCCTTCTAGAGGAAAAACAAATGTTCTGTGCTCTGTAACATTAGCAAATAATAATATCATAGGAAAAAACAAAGCCATAGCTCAGTGGTCTTGCCTTGTGTCCCAGGGTGTTCTGTGGGACCATGTCCTAGGGTGTTCTGAGGCACTGGGGAGGTTCAGGGGTCACTGGGGAGACTCAGGGAGGGAAGTGATACTTCTATGAGCTCCCTCCAGGAAACTATTACAAAAATAATTCTAATGCTTTAAAACATTTAGTTTCAGTATACAGACAATTCCTCTGGTTCAAGAAAAATAAATCTTTTCCCTGAGAAATAGGAATCTGTGCCATTTTAAAAGAATTTTTCAGATGATATTGCAGCACTGTTGAGAGTGTTAAAAACCAGAACTAAATACACCATTATCAAGTATTGGCATATATTTAGTATAGAGTTTTGGTTAATATTAAAAATGATATTATAGTTTCAAGTGTTTTGACATGGGAAAAATGTTCATAAGAAACTTGAAGGATTTAAAATAGATAACAAAAGATGAAATATGGTATAAACTCATTTTATTAGTTTAACTCATTTCCCATGTATTTATATCATGTATGAAATTTTATACATAATACAAATACATAAATACATGGTCACATATACATATTCATATGTGACTATGTATTTGTATTATATGTATCATATAGTATATGTCAATATGTATATGTGTCCATAAGCCTCTCTCATCCCTTCCATTCCTCCCTCCCTCCTGAAATTCATCAGGAAAGTCTAAAACAACCAGTCTGTCAAGGCAGGACAAAAGGATGGAAAGGAATTAAACAAAGGAAGGAAAATCCTTCAGCAGGTGGAGAAAAACACGTATGATATAATTCGTGTCTCCCTTCACAAGGTGATTATATTTCTAATCACTCCAGGGCATGGATTTTGGAATCAAAAAGACTTAGATGCATCCTGCCTTCTCCATTAATCTCTTCCTACCTTTTCCATTTTTGTCTGAAGATATTTCTGTTGCTCTGCTCTCATCTCAACAAGTGAGCTAACACAGGTACAAATTCATACCACAGCACCTGACACCTAGTAGGTCCCTTCCTCCCTTTCATTACTGTCAATAGTGCCTACAACCATGTTAATGGCCTTAAGCAATGCATCTCAGCCTCCTGAATTAACATTTTCCTTGAAAACTCCTAAATAGGCAGTAGAACTGTGTAACAAAGTGAGGTTTGGGACCTTCCCAAGGACCAAACATTTGAAAATGCGAACAAGATGCTGAATAAATCCAAACCACAGCCAGTTTGTAGTCATTATTCTCTGGACCTAGTTCCAGAGTTCTCGTTAAACAGAGGGCGCTGCCTGTTGGCCAGGCTTCCCTCTCCAACACTTATTCCAGTGATGTTGGCCCTATTTGAATTCCCATCTGTGTCGTCTGTGCGAGGAGCACAGGCAACTGCCGGCAGAGCCTGCAAGCACCCCCACAGGCTGCAGTCTTCTGGCCGCCTGACGACTGGAAAGCAGCCGCCCTCACACTGGAGCCAAATGAGAATGTGTTTCACGGCATTCATTCACCCCTTCACTACATTAACACAGAAAATAAACTCATAATTAAGAGTGCTTTTGCATCATGTTGTTTTTTCCTAAGGTCTCTAAGGAAGAAAAACTGCAAACTCAAGAAAAAAATCTATATTAATTTCTAGGCACTATCTCAAGGTAATATCTTCAACTAAAAGGAAGAAAAAAGCTCATATTAAGGTGTCTTCACAGGGCCTCCCCTGGTGGCACAGGCAGTTGAGTGCTGTGCTGTGAAGCTGTCCACAGCCTCTGCAGCACCAGTTCGATCCCAGTCGGCCCGCGAGAATCCCACATGGCACAGCAGACCTCTCCTGTCTCGCCTGCTGCTCCCCTCAGCAGTTTATTTCATCAGTCTACCTGTTCTGTTCCCTGCTCTGTCTCTGGTGAATTCTCTCACCCTCCTGCGCATCCAGCCTGTACCCCGGTTCTTGAATGAACGAATGAATGAATGAATAAATAAATAAATAAATAAGGTGCCTTCACACAAATATCAGTTATCCAGGAGACTTTAAGTTGTTAATCTTTCTGTGCTCTAGCTTCTCTATCTATAAAACGGGGTTATAACAGTAAGCATTCAAGATTATTAGACTGTTAAATGATCTTTGTGCATGGCACAAAGAAAGCATTAGATAAGTATATATGTATTTATCAAAAAGTTATCACTGGATCCAAGGAACAGACTAGGGTGGGGAGAAGAAAGGCAATATTTAGTGAGCACCTACTTTGCTAAGTGATTTCAGGTATTATCACATTTGTTTCTCTGGCCAACTTGGAAGTAGGGATTACTGATCTCTTTCTACAGAATAGAAACACTCAAATAGAATAAAATGACTTGCCCAAATATACACAGCTAGCAAGTGACTGAGCTGAGATTTGAACAGAAGTCAATCTAAATCTATTTTTTTGTAGCACACCATGCATATCAAATTCATAATGAGAAAGCAGCTACCACTTATTTCATTCTCAAGTCCATGCCCATTATATCACTTAATTCTTACAAGAATTCTCCCTTTGTAAGAATTAGCACAGAGGTACAGCCCCTTTCACTGCCCTCCAGGCATCAAATTCACTTTTGTCTCTACAGATATCAATAGTGAAAGTGAGTGCAGTAGTGGGAAATATGGTCTGTGGGTTCTCACCCATGTGCTCACACTTGACTCAAGCTCAGGGCATAACAATAGCAGGTTTTGTTTACAAAGGGGTGATTGAGAAAGAGAAGAATGTTTCAAAGGCCACAAAGGCTGACTGGCCTACCCCATAGCATCCAGGGTCCAGTAGTCCAAACCAGAATCTGTTCTTGCAAGATGGTGTCCCTGTGCCGAGAGCCCGGAACTGGTGGAGAGCGAGGCTCCTGCTAACCTGTGGCAGGTGGAGATGGTCACTGGCGATGCTGCTGCAATCTGAAGCTGGGCTGGTCAGTGTCAGGCGCCCAACCTGACAGCTCTCACATCCAGTGCCAGGGGACATGGTACCGGTATGTACAGCTCTTTAGAGATGCTGCACATAGGCCGGTGGCACTCCCGAAGAATGCAGCGTAAGCGAGAGTCTCATAGGTTGGGTGCGGTGGGGGGGGGGGGTGTCAGTGTAGAATGTCTTCCTTGGGCAATCCTCTGCATGGGCCCCTCCCTGGTGCTGCTCTCAAGTGGAGGCAAGCCTCTTGCTTATATCCGCCTTCAGGTCCCCCGCCTCGCCTCTCAAATATGATTGGTCCATTTTCCAAACCAACTTTTTCCAATACTTAATTGGTGCAAGTGCAATTGAGCCTCATTGGAGCCCATAGAAGCTCAAGCTTGAGTGGTTTTTAAAACCAGCTTGGGATTCAAAACCCAATCCCCAGTAGTGAGTCAGACCTGCCCTGTGTTGTCTGTCTCCAGAGCTAGACAAGTAAGCTTTGCTGTATCTGAATGACCCTGGCTAGATTTAAGACCCTCGTGTCTTCAAAACTGCTGTGGTTTTTTGTTTGTTTTTGATTGCTTTTCTTTTCCTTCTAAACTCCAAACCCGGATATGCGGGGTCGACATTTAACCCAGCTGCTCTGGGGTAGCCCAGGCTGATGTAGCTCAGCTGGGTCCCCAGTGCCTTGGGAGAAACAAGGGCTGCTCTTACACAAGCAAGGCAAGGTCCTCACCCCAGACCAAAAGAGTTACAAATTTAGGTTTGAAAATGGCATGCTGGGCCTCCCTAGTGGCGCAGGGGTTAAGACGCAACGTACGACACCATTGCAGCCACTGCAGCAGGAGTTCCATCCCGCCCTGCCAGGAAGCAACCCACATGGCGCAGCAGACATCTCCTGTCTCGCCCGCTGCTCCCCTCAGCAGTGTTTCATTAGATCTGCCTGTTCTGCTCCCCACTCTGTCTCTGGTGAGTCCTCTCACCCCCCACACCTCTGGTCTGTACCCCGGTTCTTGTATGCATAAATAAATAAATCTTTAAAAAAAGAAAGAAAGAAAATGGCATGTTATGTGTTCACTTGCCACAAATAATAAATGCTGAAAGGAACATTATGAGAAATATAACCTGTGTTCCCAAAATGGAAAGAATGTAGTCGTTCTAGGATGAAAACGTACATTTAAAAGTAGTAGTCTCGGGCCTCCCCGGTGGCACAGAGGTTGAACGCGGGGTTGCGAAGCTGCCAGCAGCCTCTGCGGTGCCGGTTCGATCCCCGGCTGCTCCCCGGCCACCAGAGGAGGGTCCCACATGGCGCGCAGACCTCTCCTGCCGCCCGCTGCTCCCCTCAGCAGTGTGCTTCGTCAGTCTGCCTGCTCTGCTCCCTGCTCTGGCTCTGGTGAATTCTCTCACCCTCCCGCGCTTCTGACTGTACCCAGTGCTTGTGTAAATAATAAATAAATCTTTAGAAAAAAAAAAAGTAGCAGTTTCCAGTGTTTCTCTACTCCATCAGCAAAATTATTTTAGTAATATATCTCCAATTTACTCACACAAAAAGTAGACATATACAACTGATGAAATAAGTATAAGCAGGAGTTCTGAAAATAGTTCCTACGTTCTACTTAGACATCACTGACTCAAAAGGATGAGATAAAAGAAAGGAAAGAAGGAGAAACAGAGGACAGGAGATAGATGAGGGAGAGGAAGGGGAGTGGAGGGGGCGGGAGAGAAAGAAAAGGACTAAAGACAGATGGAAAGGAGCAAAGGAGAAGGGAAAGGACAAAGCAAGAAAGAAAAAAGAAGACAGAAAAAATTGTACTCATTTTCTTAAAAGATTTATGGTTCAGAAAACATTTAGAACATCTTCAGTTGAATAAACTGAACCTCCACTTTGTTTCTGAAATCACATTTATAGATAGGATCTCTATTTAAAATTTTGGAAGCTTTCTTCTTTGTTCTTCATATTTCCTTTTTGTGGGCCTCCCCTGGTGGCGCAGCGGTTGATCGCTGGGTTGCGAGGCTGCCCGCAGCCTCTGCAGCACCAGTTCGGTCCCCGGCCACCAGCGAGAGTCCCACAAAAAAAAAAAAAAAAAAATCCTTTTTGGATTCTGAGGAGACCCAAATGAGGTTCCTGAGGTCAATGTCCCTGGTGCAGGAGTTACAGTTGTGCCCTGACTCTGAAAGTGGGGGGTCTCATGAGGCAATGGCTGCCGTGGATTCCACTTATTGGAAGGCACTGGCAACATTTCCCCAGCACTGCCGCGGAACGCAGACTCTCAGGGCCGTCCTCACATCATTACGACCACTGACAAGCCATCAACAACACTAGTACCTCTTCCCCATAAAAGGTTCCTCCTTTTCATTCCCTCTGTAACAACATCCCCCCAAAGCTCCACAGGCTGGCTGGAGAGTGGAGGATGATTGATAACCACTGTGTCTGCCAGCAGAGGCTCTACCCATGAGGATCACAGATGGCGAAATGACTTGTGGTACTTTCCTCACCAAAGACTGGACACAGGCAGCCAGGCCAGATCCAGCACAGAATACTTTCAGTCGAACCCACAGAGGAGACTTTTCAGTCATAAGCTTTTACTTGAGTTGTTATCAGAGTTTTCCATCACTGACTGCTAAAGAAAATATTAAAAGGTTCCACACAGACTTCTGCTTTACAATTTTAGTTTTCCAGCAGGGCTACGTGCATCAAAATGCAGTCTAGGGAAGCATGCTGGTGATGTCTGCTATCTGCTTGCTCAGGTGTGCAAAACCTCTTCCCTAGGGGCCAGCTGGCCTCCTCAGCCAGCAACAGTGACAAGAAGAATAGGATAAAGTGCTATCAAACCTCAGGTGACTTGGGGGAGGTGGCGTGCCACATAATTGGGCTGTAGAATGAATTATCTATTCTGGTCACTGTATTCAATGCTTAGAAATTCTGAATGTTTGTTTATTTGTTTTTTGTTTGTTTGCCTAAGGGAAAGCACAGTGTGATGAATAAAACCATTTTCAAGTGAAATCCACCTAATTTTAAATGCTAGCTCTGCCAAAAACATATTAGCTGTGTGACTTTGAGCAAGTAACTTGGCCTCTTTAAACCTTGATTTCCTTGTCATAGAAATAGAAGAAATAACTTCTACCTCGAAAAATGGTATAGAAAGACTATATAGGAGTGATGGGCAAATTTACTAAAATTCCTAGTAAATTCTATTGTCCTTGCTTTATTTTTCCTTCCTGTTCCTTTCAAACAGGTAGGCAAAACTCTCATTCTTAGTCTCATGGATTTGAGTTAGTTACATGTAAATACAAAAGTCCATTGAAAAAAGAATGCCCAACAATAGTTAGAAAATGTGATATTGAAAGATACCACTTATAATAGCAAGTAAAGCCAAGATCTAAATTAAGAGAGATCTGGTTATATAAAACTGTAAATGAATTCAATGTTATAAAATTACAAAAATGTTCACTGTCCCCTAAATTTGTACCTTAAATATAATTCAATAAAAATACTGGAAATTTCTAAGCCAATTATAAACTTTATGCAGCAGAGAAAATGACTAAGAATAACCAAGACATTCCTAAAGAATGAGGTACAGCAGGTGGGGAGGTGCGATGAGACTTGCCTAATCAGATTTAAAGCTGATTATAAATGTATAAAAGTTAGTGACAGTGCAGTAGTGACCCAAAGACAGACCAACAGCACATATCAGAGAGCCCAGAAATACATCGACACAATATGGAAACATGATAGATAACATATGACATTGCAGATCATTGAGAAAAGATAAATGGTGCTGAGACAATTAATAGTTGTATGCAAAAATAAACGGAATAGGACTCCTCCTTCATGTCATGTCAATTAAAGATAATTAAAGACAGATATATATATATATATACACCTATATATGTCTATGTGTATGTGTGTGTGCATGCATTTATAATGAAGTTGGAGAAAGAAAAATTTGTATAAAATACCAAATGACAAATCATAAGGAATAGTTTGATAGATTTAACCATTCTAATTTAAAATATATATGTGTGTATATATATATATATATTTTTAAAGATTTATTTATTTATTTATACAAGCACTAGGTACAGTCAGAAGCATGGGAGGATGAGAGAATTCACCAGAGCCCGAGTGGGGTACAGAACAGGCAGAGTGACGAAACACACTGCTGAGGGGAGCAGCAGGCGCAGCAGGAGAGGTCTGCACACCATGTGGGACCCTTGCTGGCGGCCGGGGATTGAACCACTGCCACAGAGGCTGCTGGCAGCTCCACAGCCCAGCACTCCACCGCTGCGCCACCAGGGAGGCCCTATATATATTTTTTTAAAGTAAATACACAAGTTACAAATTGGGGAAGATGTTGCAATTTAAAAAAACTGACACTGGATTAATAAGAATGTCTACAATTAGAAGAGAAAAACAATGCAAAAGTAAAATGGTAAAGGACATGAACAGATATTTTATTTTTAAAAAGTAAATAAAAATGCCAATAAACAAATATATTCTCAAACTAATTTGTCAAAAAATTTGAAACACAAAATACAATTTTCTTAGACCTATTTAGCCACTATTTAAAATTCTCACAAGACCAAGTGTTAGAAAAGATATGGATCAATAGTTTATACTCTACTTATTGAAAAAGTTTATGCTATTTTAGAAAATAATTTTCCTTATCCAGTAATATTAAAAAGTATGCATGATCTTATTTAGCAATGCCATTCTAAAATATACATGTGCATTTGGGAACCCTTTCCACCCAGGCACCAGAACACACAAGAGATGTTGAATATCATTCATGATAGTCCCAAACTGAAACCAAACTGATTTTTTATCAGCAGCAGACAGATGAATGAACAATGGTTTAATTACATGATGGAATGCTCTAGCATAGTGAAAACAAATAAATGGATTCATCTATCAACATGGGCAAATCTCATGAGTCATGTGAAATGAAAAAAGCAAGTTGCAGAGGAACATACAAAGATGACATATTCATATAAAAATCAAAATCATACAACATGAGACAATATATTGTTTAGGAATATACAGATGGGGGTAAAGCCATATAAAATAGCAAGATAGTAATAAACGCAAAGAAACCTTCCCTCTACAGTGAATGTGGGAGGCATAGCTAGAGAAGACTACATGAGAGTGCCAACAGAAGTTGTTACTCTCTTTTTTAAGGTTCATAAAAGCTGCAAGGGTTTGCATTATATTAAACTTCACATAAATTACATGTTGCCTATATTCCATCTATATTTAAAACTTTTCAAAATCATTTTAATGGACTTGTGGATGACAATGAAGTCCAATAAAATGTTAAGAGAGGGTTAATAGGAGTTATGAGAAAGATTCTTCATATTTTGAGGAGTTACCAAAAGCCAGCTACTTGGCTCTCCTTCTGGAAGATATGATAATGCAAACATAAAGACTAGAATCATGATAGTCATTTTACTTCCACAAAGGGATAGATCTTGGAATCAATCTCTTATCTGTATCAAATATTTTTAAAGATTTATTTATGCATACAAGAACTGGGGTTTAGTCCAGCAGTGTTGGGGGGCCGGTGAGAGGATTCAGAGACAGAGTAGGGAACAGAAAAGGCACATCTACTGAAATACACTGCTGAGGGGAGCAGAAGACAAAACAGGAGAGGTCTGCTGCACCATGTGGGTTAGCTCCCTGGCCGGGGATCAAACTCATGCCACAGTGGCTGATGATAGCTTGATAGCACTGAGACTTTAACCCCTGTGCCACCAGAGAGGCCCAACTCTATAACAAACAGAGTTGATCATAACATTCACCTCAAGCCAGCACCACGGATGACTCTGTTATACTGCTGAATCCTGTAGCATATACTTACTTACTTAGGCCATCCAGATACATCAGTTAGTCAGTTATCCCCTTGTTGTTTAAAATAAATAAGTATTGGAGGGAAATTTTTTCTAAAATACTAGGAAACTGTCAAATGAGAAGAAAATAAAGTAGGAGCACCTAATGCTAGACAGATACAAGAAGGGGAAGGAAAAAGACTTTTGGGATAGAGGGAAAGAGCAAGAGGAAGGGAAAAAAAGCTCTATCACCTCCCACTCTACCATCCCCAGCAATGGAGACATGAGCATTGTCCTGGAAAGACCTCAGGGTGGTGCCTCAGCACTCTTAGAGACAAAGCGGTAAGCAAGCAAATGTAGACAAATGAGCAATGACCAGAATTTGGGCACAGCACTAACAGGTGGGGACAGAGGTCCAAGAAAGGTCACCCACACATGACAGGAGCATTAAAATCAGAAGAAAATGTACTGTATATTTATAATAGCCAAGATATAGAAACAACCTAAATGCCCCAAAACAGATGAATGGATCAAGAAGATGTGGTATATATACACAATGGAATACTACTCAGGGATCAAAAAAGATAAACTCAGGCCATTTGCAGCAACCTGGATGGAGTAGAAAGGATTATGCTACATGAAATAAAGTCAGAAAGAAAAAGATAAATATCAGATGGTTTTACTTATATGAGAAATATAGAGAAACCAAATAAAGTCAGGAAAAAAGACAAAACCTGCAAGCTGACCATAGATCTGAGGCCTCCAGCAGGGGAGGGGGAAAAAGAGGGGTTAAAACAGGGGAGGGAAGAGCACAAGGGACTATGGTGATGGGTCATGGGTGCTGTGCTAGTAGGAGAACTACAGGGACTACAACAGAGGGGAGAAATCAAATATCCCCAAATTAACAAAGATATAAGAAAATGCATTAATTAATCACAAAAGTAAAAATAACATACATTGTTTCTTGCACATCTAAGTTTATAGACCAAGATTCAATTCTGCTACTCTGGCAAAGCCCCAATAGAAGTAGGCTTCCCAAAGTAGGCTTTAGTAACACTAATGTCCTGTGAACAAATGTTTCATGTTGATTTAGGTTCAGAAAATGGTATACGTCACAACCTGCACCTTAGGATATTAAAGTCCCACAAGTCTTTCCCTAAATGCCTCTGAGCAATGAATTCTTCCAGGGAACTATCAACCAAAAGCTGACAAACTGGAACTGTACTCAATTTTGGAAATGATCTCCATATGGCAGAGGTGAGCCTCTCCGCCCGCAGGGATACCATACCACCACCTTCTCCCTATACAAAGCAGAACTCAAGGCTTTATCTACTACAATCTTGGAGAGTGACATTTTTCCATCTCCCAGGGAAGCAATGGCCTTCTGCCAGGTTTGAATTCACCACAAGATAAAGTTTGACATTCACTGAATTTGAGTGCTTCTGCTGTCACAGTAACAAACTGTTGGTGCAAGTTTCTACTAGTAACTGTTAAATCACACCAGTTTGTCAAGAAAATAGTAAGAGAGCATTC
This sequence comes from Talpa occidentalis, assembly GCF_014898055.3. Lineage (NCBI taxonomy): Eukaryota > Metazoa > Chordata > Mammalia > Eulipotyphla > Talpidae > Talpa > Talpa occidentalis. The sequence continues at coordinate 49,148,353 of NW_023605305.1, forward strand.
TGGAAAAGCATGCCCCTTCCACTCCCATCCCCTAAAAATGCCTGTGTTTGCATTTACTGTATCCCTCGAAGATTAGAAATCAGACAGAGAGGACATTTTTAAAATAGTATCAGAATAATATCAGAATTTAATAAGTTCAGACTATAGAACTGCTGACATTTTTTATTGATTGGAGAAGTTTGGGCCACAGAAATAGCTTTAACTCATGTTGCACTCAAGGTTCTTGAATTGCTTACTTGTGGATTCCTGATGTGGAGGGATGAGTAATGGAAGAAATGCTGATCAGAGATAAGGTGGAGCAGAGTGAAATGCCTGAATTACTGGAGGTTCAGAGAGGTTGGGGGTAAACTCATGGAAGACTGCCCCATGCTTGCTCCAGGGCACTGTGTTGCTAAAATAGTTAGAGACATATTTCACAGCCAGGTTTTCCAAATTCACTTTGCACAAGAGGTATGTTTTTTGAAGACTGTATGTAATTCTTTCTGACCTTTTTTATGGTATATATGTGATCAATTATTTGCCCTATTGTGTACTATAAAATCTACAATTTATTCAAAATAAAGGCGGTGGATAAATTAGAATCTTTATAAAAACTTAAAAAATTGTGTATGAGTTGGAATAAGCTGAGTCTACTATTAAGTTGGCGAATAGGGTGGAAACTTGCTTATGCACTCACAGACATACATACACACACACACATACACATACATAATATATGCGTAGCTTAAATGAGTTTTTCATCATCGAGGGGTGACAAATGAAATAAAACTTTTTCAAACTATGAATACACTGCACAAAGATGAAAAAGGAAAACACTGGCATATTGACTATGACTGACTTTGGATGTTGTGATTATGACTTTTAGTTTTATGTAAGCTCCAAAGTTGATAAATGGGACTCTTAACTCCACACCATATAACATGTTCCCACTGAATGAAGCAGCGAAGTGTGACTGGCTTTGGAAATGGCTGGGGATTTTTAACACCAGATCTCCATAGTACATAAAGCACAAGAGTGGTTTCAGGACTATGTAGGTAGGGAGGTAAACTTCTAGAAAACTTTCTCCACTGCTGAGTGTATCAATATTTAATGATACAGCTTAAGAGTGGATTTTTAGATTGTTTCATTTATTCCCTATAATAAATATCATTTTTCCCTTCTATAAATAAAGTTCTGCTCAAATTCTATCTTTTTCTTTCTTAGGATGCAGTCCCAAAAGTAAAATTAACTCATCTATGAATATTAATATCTTAAGGCTCTTAAAGCAATGTACATTACCTTCCAGACTGATATACCAGGAAATATTTATACCAGGCATGCACAAATAGGTCTGCCTTCATTTGTTAGCTTAAGCATCACACATTTTATTTAACTTTCACTCATCTGACAAACAGATATTGGTGTCTTAGTTTAGCTTTCATCTTCTTTGATGACTATGAAGGTTATACCTTTCTCTGTACATTTCATTGCCATTTCTATTTCTTCTGTGAACTGAGTTTTTTCTCACAACTCTATTATCTAGAGGGTTTTCCTTCAAAACATATAAACATTCAATATTAAGACTATTATCCATGTCAAATAATTATTGTGAATATTTTTCTATTTAATTTTATATGTGATAAATGTTATCTGCTTTGTCCTTTTTCCCCTTTGCACTTTAACCTTCAAAATGCTCTCTATACAAAAATCAAATAAATATTTACAAAATTGCCTTAGAATTTTTATGAATTTTTTCAACCATGGAGATTTTTATTTCTATGGTATGAGGTAAAAATACAATTTGATGATGATTCCCCAGATATCTAATTTTCTCAGCATTCTTTCCTTGGCAATACTTCTATATCAGATATATTAAATGATTTGATGTAACAGGATGTATTTCTTTTATAATAGAAAAATGCTTTAATTTTTAAATTTATAAATGCAGTAAACACCTTGTCACAGGATGAACTTCCAGTGAAGTTTTATACACGTTTTTCTTTCTTTCTTTCTTTCTTTCTTTCTTTCTTTATTTATAGAGGCATGTTTTATTTATTTATTTGTTTGTTTGTTTTGTTTATACAAGCACTGGGTACAGTCAGAAGCGCGGGAGGGTGAGAGAATTCACCAGAGCCAGAGCGGGGAGCAGAGCAGGCAGAAGGACCGAAGTACACTGCTGAGGGGAGCAGCGGGCGGCAGGAGAGGCCTGCCCGCCATGTGGGACCCTCCTCTGGTGGCCGGGGAGCAGCCGGGGATCGAACCGGCGCTGCGGAGGCCACGGGCAGCTTCGCAACCCAGCGCTCAACTGCTGCGCCACCGGGGAGGCCCTATACACGTTTTCAAAAGGTCACTCCTCCACTACCACCACCACCACAACCCCTTTTGTCTGTTATGTAAATACTGATCCACCAATCAAATTGTCCAAAGTAAAATAAAACTCTCTGTTCCCAATTTATACAAGTCTTCTCTGTAATTCCCCTCACTCTAGTGACCACAAAAATTAGTGAGGATGGCTGAGTTACTCTTCTGTCCTCAATGCTAACAGTCCCTGGGGCACAAACATGGCCTGGTCAGTGCTAAGGGCATCAGGGATACTTGGCAAGTTTAAGATGACACAATGATAGAGATAAAGGGAACAGTAAAACAGATGCATCATGTTGTTCCAGTAGGGAAAGGAAGAACATTCTATAGTGCTGTCACTCACTCAAAGAGTGGCAATAGGACGAAAAGCTATTTATGTTCAAGTGTGAATATGCAAGAACACTGGACTACAGTCAAGGAAGCCTGAGGCTTGGATCCTGGTTCTGCTTCTAATGACCTTGAACAACTCAATGAACTTCCTAAGACCTTGGATTTCTTATCTGTAAAATCTAGGGGCTTGTCTAATAGAAAACAGTTTGGAAGGTCACAGGTCAATTGTGCAGGTACATTTAGTTTGGCTTACACTGGTTTTTAATTTGTGTGTTTGTAAGTGTACACATTTAGTTTTGCTGTGATAAAGCAACACATAAATTTTTAATATTTAAAATTGAGTATCATCTTTCTCTTCCAGTTAACCAAAAAAACTTTTCTTAAACAAACAGGAACAAATTTATAATAGAGAATGTCAATTTCAAATGAGATCCTACAAATTCTGCTGATTCTTCAGGGAATAGAAAGGCTCAACATGTCACTAGGACAGAATTTTATTTTGAAGTATCCTCTCAAACTCCAACGATGTCCATTCAACATCACAAATAAACAGGCCAAAGGATAATCCAGTGATTAAAATGCCCACTTAACCCCTTAAACTCTCAAACTCATCCTTTTCTGACTTCTATGATCCCATTTTTTACAGATTTTTTTTTTCTTTTAAATAAACAAGAAAAAATAGAGGCATCTTAGTTAATGCTAACTGTCCAATTCTCAGCAGGATCTAGCAAGCTAAGATTTTTCTTTTTTCCCACAGAGCATTGTGGTGCTGATTCCATAAAGTTTTTGTGGAAATGGGAAGGGATAAAAATGAATTTGGGATACAAAGGGGTAGAGATTCTTTTCCCATTGTATTCTGTCCAAGGTATATCTCCAAAAAAATAAATTAAAAGCTACGGTACAAAGGAGAGAAAAGAGTTCTCAAAAACAAGGAGATTGAGCACAGATGAGGGAAAAAAAAAAAAAAAAAAAGAGTGCAACTTGCTCTTGGGAACCAGAAAAAAATGATCAGTGTTCCATTAGTCACCGTCTCCTTCCTTTCCCTCATCCCTCACACTCATAAACCTCATCTTCTTTACCTGCATCATCATCCTCTCCTTTATCAATCTCTTCCAATCTTTCATCACTATCATCTTCTCTTCATCATTCATGCCAGGAACCACAAAATAAGGCACAACATCTGTTTCTAAAATCTCCTTTTGCTGTGCAGCTACTTTATCTCACTCAAGTTCCCAACCTCAAAAGAGGTATAAATGGTCCCAAAATCCTCTCCCAACTTTATAAATTGATCCAATCCAATTTGAAAAATCCATGCTAATTCTACTTTCAAAATACGCAAGAATCTGACCATTTCTCACCACTTCCACTGCAACCACTGGGCTCCAGGCCTAGGGCATCTCTCATCGGGATGATTGCAATGGCTTCCAAATGCCCCTCCACCCAAGCTTTTCTGCAGTCTTTTCCCAGCAGGAGTAGCCTTTTTAAAGCATAACTTCACAACTCAAATGTCATCCAACTAGGGACACATACTCTGACCATCCATCCAGTTTTAAATAACAATCCTTTTTCCCATGTTTTTGATCACCCACCTCCATTTTCCTTGTAGAACTGTCCCCGTGTCACCTACTACGGAGTGGACTTCTATGTGTGGGTTTGTTCTATTTTTGTCTATTTTGCTCCACTAGAGAAGGTCACTGAGATATCTTTGCTCTCTTAGTGGGTGCTAGTGGTTTAGTGGGTGCTAGTTCTACAGTGCCTAGAATACAGGCAGGCACAGGGGGACTACTCAATAAAAATTGTGAAAAACTGAATTTATGAATAATCTCTGTCTTTCTCTCCCAACCCCTTTCCCACAAACGCAAATTCTTCTAGTTCCAACGAGTAACATTGACTTACATTATTTCAAAATAGACAGGAGCCCTCTTCTAACCTCTCCTGTCACAGCAAACTGCTTTACACCCACTCTGCAGCCTACAAAATTCTCAGCAAGGAAGTCACTTGCCAAATCAACGAGGGTTGGGGAGACTTCTATGTTTGATAAGCAGGTTAGTGCTTTATTAAAGTCAGCCCACAAAGACATGAGTTCAAATATGTGGGAGACTTCTTTTCCACAGCCATCAAGTAAGGAATCAATATGAGGATCAATTTATAAAACAAACAAGGCAGCCAGGCCCAAAAAGCAGCCTCCGTCGCGCTCATATGAGATAGGTCAAGGGTACATGGTATCATCCATGTTCTGTGAGCCCATCATCCCTCGGGGCACCTCCAGGTTTGTTTGCTGAATTCAAACACGCTGACAATAAGATCTTATGTTTCTCAAGAGTAATACATTCTATTTCATAGACTAGAAAAGGTCAACCCCCCAAAAAACTGAGCTGCCTGCAACAGCTTTAGGATAAATCTCTTTCAAGTGTGGACTGAATGAGGACACGAGTTTCCGACTAAGGTGACCACATTCTTTGAAACAGACCAGCGTCTCTGTACCAGGAGCTCTTGCCTTCCCATCTCACCTTCCCCTCCCCACCTTTCATTTCCTCAGGGTGTAGCTAAGTCTTCTCAGACACTTTTTGATTTAGCAAACCAACATAATTCGAAATAAGAATTAAAGATGGGAGGAATCATTCTAAGGTAGACAACCTATTATGTCCAGCAAATGCACTCCCTCGGTAAAGACCTCCTCAGCAAGATATCTCGACACACTCACAGGAAATAATGGGTGTATAATCTCAAAGTGAGTTGAATCATTTTAATTTTAAGAAATACTTGTTTTTTTTTCCCCTTGCAGTCTGAGTTGAAGGTCAGAGAAATTTCTCAGAAATCAGGGGAGGGCAGATAATAAATGTCCCCAAATTCCTTATCTGAAAGAATAAAACCTCAGAGTGATTCTAACGTTAGGGAGCATGGCTGTGACTCTGAAGGGATGCTAAAGAACTCAGTCCCCTGGGTTTCAGGCACATACACTGTACATTTGGGGTCACTTCTAAGTCACAGCACTCTTAGGCAACTAGAGTCTGGGAGAGAGGTCAGGTTCGTTAGGAAGGTTCTGGGTTGTAGAAATGTATTCATAGTAGGTGCCATAATTCAGTTTATTTGCAGATCTAAGCAACTAGATTTCCTATTTTCTGTTCTTTTCAGAATCTTTCAAGATCTTTTGCTGATCAGCAAACAGCACTTGGCAAGTGACCAAATATGCATGGCCTTACTAAGAGAGCCATGGCAGGATGGTCAATCCCATTACAATTGGTTAGACTGTGACATGAAACTGTAAAGCTGTCAGTACAAACCAGTGGTGCACTGGTTCACCATGGCAGCCAAAAATTTAGGGGTAGGGGTGGGCTGAGGGGGCAACATGGAATATATACAGTATTGTGTGCACACACACATTAATTGCCTATGTTCAAAAACCATGGTCATTTACTTAACACTGGTTTTCTGATTTCTCGTAGAAGTTTTTTCAAATAATTGGCAGCAATGGGCACTCATTCCAGTGTGGCCAGCAGTGCCTGGAGGTGTGCCGAAGCAGCTCATGCCCTCTTCCCTAGGCTGCATCATTCCATCACCTAACTGAAGGTTGCAAACACCTATGCTCTTGTTACAGGGCAGGGAGAGGGGTGCCCCAGACCCCACAAACCTGCCTGCTCTAAATAGGTTCTGCCATCTGCCTCATCAACACAAAACGAATGAAACTTTAGCAGGAAGGAACTTTAATACAATTAGTAAACAATACAGGAAAGGCAAAGAATATAGTTTCTAAATCAAGCACCCAAAGTTACCCGTCCCCTCGTGGGTAAAAGTCCACGCAAGCAGGATTGGCCCAGAGCAAGGCCCAAAAGCCTGCCATAAGTCTAAAGCACATTTCAGTGGGGACCCACAGAAAAGGATCAGAAACAACCAGACAAGTCTGGGAGGAAAAGAGCAAAATCAAAATCAAGATAAAAGCTGCCATTGTTATCCTCTCCATGAGTCTCACCCACATCTGTGTCAACCAGTCAGTCCACGACCAAAAGGCAAGCACGGTTTCTTCATATGTCTCTTGGCTCCAAGTGCCTCCTCCAAGTCCCCTTCTGGCTCTTCATCCTGCTTCCATTCTTCTCAGTCTCTTCTGCAGTCTCCTCTCCTCAGCTCCACCCTCCTCTGGGTGGGGCAGGGAACCCGGAACCTCCCCCTTTCCTAGGGACCACCCTGTGACAAGAGGATTCACCAGAGACCGAGTGGGGAGCAGAATAGGCAGATTCACTGAAATACACTGCAGAAGAGAGCAGTGGGCAAGATAGCAGAGGTCTGCTGTGCCACGTGGGCAGCTCCCTGGCTGGTCTGGGGTCAAACTCCTGCTGCAGAGGCTACAGATAGCTTCACAGTGCCGTGCTTAACCCCTTGGGCCACCAGGGAGCCCCGAGAGATAACACTGTTTATAAGCTAATGGGTATGGAGAAGGCACCTTGGGTGGGACAGGAAAAACCTGGAACCTCCCCCTTTCCTGGGGACTACCCTGTTACACTTTGACCTCTGATTTAGCCCACAAAGGGTTATTTATACTCCTAATCCCTGAAAGGACTGAGGCTTAGAAAAGAGAGACAGCAAGGCAAAAGTGGGAGGGAGGAGGAAAAACAATGTAATGAAGGCAGGAATGGAGTCACGACCTACAGTGTCCACCACACAGTTCTACACACCTAGCCAGGGATGGGTTGCTTATCACAGCTGTCCTAGCTTAGAGCCTGACACCAAACTAAGTCAAATTCTCCCTTTGGTGAAATTCAATCTTTCTATAGGAGTAGCATGAAATCCCAGGAGGCAATTAAACATGAGAGAGAAATACAGGCCACATAAAGAGCCAAAATGTGTGGTCTTAGTGATGAAGAGATTGGGGTGGTCCCTGGTGGGAGAGGGGTCTGACAAAGCAGCCCTGGGTTGGTTCTCAGGAGATGACTGTATCATGCTTTTGGCAGAGGGAGCGTTGGTTGGACTAATGGAAAACACAGTGAGGAAAAACAACAGGAGCCGAGGGAGTCACATTCATTCAGCTGTAAGGCACTGTCCAGCAGCTCTACTTTACTTCCTGAAGTATTTTCCATTTTAGGTTGTTGTCAACTATGGGAAACACAAAATCTAGTTAAAAATGAAATGCCTTTAAGAGTTTAGTACATAAGTACCTCAGCTTTGAGACTCGGGGACCCAATTCTCTCTCTTCAAATCAAGATCGCTCGTGAATAAAAAAAAAAAAAAAAAAAAAAGATCGCTCGTGAATGACTGCACTGACTTATTTGGTGTGGGGGTGAAGGCAAAGCTGACTCAGAAAGAAAGGGTCCTGCTCTCGGGGAGGAGATCATTGCCCCCTAGTCGCACCCCATCCCCCCGTGTAATGCACTGCCTTTGCTTTCTCTCTGTCTCAAATCTGCATCAAGCATCATCAAGACAAATTCTGTCCACAATTGACAATCCCGCCTCTATTTCTGCATGTCGCTGATGTAGAGTTTTGTGTGGCCTGAGTGAAATTAATGGCAAATCCATTTGGAAAAGCAAAACAAATCTTGAATTAACAAACAGCACCACTACCACTTCTTGGTTTATTAGTGGAGAAAGATATATTTCGTGCATTTTCTTCAGTTCAATATCTTATCTGTATCAAAATGAGGAACAAAGAGCTCATCACATCAATAATGGAATTTCAAGCAGCTGTGGGGATAGGACTACAATTTTCTTCCCTACATAAATGGAGATCAGTGAGTTCTTCAGGGAATGGACTCTTTCCAGACAAATCAATTAAAAAATTATAAAGCATTTTGGTCATTGAGTCAGATGGACATGAGAACACGGCGTACTTCCTTCCCTCCTCTATCGGCAGAAGATAGAAAATTGAAATCTTTTTTTGTGAGATATTGACAACATCCTTATATCAAAGCAGCCACAGTCATTACTGAGTCAGGCAGTACTTCTGTAAGAAACCTTGTCTGGGGAGGATTTACAGAATATTGGCTGCTTTCGATTCACAAAGAGCTGATTTTAAAGACAGGGTCTCAGTTGCTGTGAATTCATTTTATTTGCATATCACACACAGAGCAAAGCTATTTCTGGGCTCCTGACCATTTGTTATTTTACAGACGTGATAATTAAGATAATAGTCTATTTTCTCCAGAAAATATGTATTTTTTTTCAAATTTGAGTATTGTAAAGATCAGATTCAGTACAGCTTCAGTACTGATTTATTTTCTTTCAGAATCCTTATGTCATTTTCAAGAAAAGGGGACAAAAGTGCAATGAGAGGAATGCTCTTCTTTGGTTCAGAGAAGGAAAGAGGGAGAAAATAGAGTGAGGAATGTGGTCCTGCTCCATCTGACACTGGACAGCAGCAGGACAGATCTTGGGCAGAACGAGAAAGAAAAGAGCAGGTGACTTTGAGAGATACTAAGAGAAACACACCAGCGACATGATCAAGTTGTCGGTCCTGAAAACCCATAATTTGGAGAAAGTAACTGGGGAACAGGGATTAGGGACCTGAGTCAGAGGTCAAGTTGTAGCAATGCCATCTTGACTTGAAACTGAGCCTAATGGGTTAAGTTGCTTTCAGACACTAAGAGCACAGAAGGAAAAAAAAAAAAAATAAAAAAACTTCAACTTTTCTCTTTGAGGCTTGTACTTACCCATGCAGTTTATCTGACATCCAGAGAAAGTAAAAGAAAACAACCTTGAGCTGAGCTCCAAGGCCAGCTGGAGACTTAGATCACAGAAGAGGAGAAGGCTCCCCAAAGGGGGGTATATCAACAGAAATTCAAAACTCCAGTTATCTCAAGAAAAGTCTCTTCATATTTCACATACAAAAGTGTCCTGTGACAAGCCAGTGAACTTCAACAAAATCCACATTTCTTTGTCCTTAACTGGATTTTCAGGCAATGAAAGTTAGCTCCTTTGTTCTCAACCCTGATCCCTAAAACCTCTATAACCAGATTTCCTTTCTTAAATCAGGGTGGCAGATTTGAATGTTTTTGTTTTTGTTTTTGCCTCCTGTCTCCTTCCATGTTAACACACAATAAGCTTCTTTCTACTTCAAACATGAATGTTTTAGTGGTTTTTAATCTTAAGTTGGTGTCAGGAAAAAAAAAACCCGATTTATGGAGGTTTATTGCAAATACAGGCACTGTCTGCTGCTACACCATTGCAGCCCAGGGCAGGAAGAAGAGCTGGAATTTTCTAAAGAGATTAGTGACATGGCCAAGTCTTGTGAAGCTAGCTGGTGAGAGGCGCTTCTGTGGGCATTGTCACGTTCCCACACAGGCCTCTCACTATTCACTATAATGTTTCTCAATGGGACATAAACATGGCCTTTATACTGGCATAGCCCAAAGAAAATACTTCCCTGAACCATCTGTAACTCGTCCTAGAGAGCAGCCGAGCCTCAGATTGGATAACCACAGAACCAAATATGAGGCTGGAGAACCAAAGGAGATGCAAGGTCAGATAGTTCAAAACATTCCAGATTGTTTCTGCCTCAAGAGGGACATTAGGGAGTTCAGTTTGCAGATGGTAGACTCACAGGGAGGGTGGCAACAGGAAGCTCAGATGGGTGACTAGAATCAATTCAAAACAGGGAGATGAAAACTAGAGATGACACCTCTTGAGCTGGTTATCAGATGAGGCCCTATGGGCAGCCATTGCCCTTTTACCCCTCCCTCCAAGGTCCTCCTTTAGGCTTTAGAGGTCCTAGCCTTCCTAGGCAGGAGATTACATCTGTTGCCTCAGGAGCCTGAAAACCACATCTAATGATAAGAACAAGTCAAGCTGGTCTTAGCCAGGAATTCAGGGTCTGCCCCCAACAAGACAGTGTCTCCAGCTCTACTTCCTGCAAGACAACTTCCTTTGAGACCCAACATTTTCCAGAGCCAGGACAGAAGTCCTGGCAATGGGTCTGAAAGGCTTTACAGACCTACTTGACAGAATCACCTTGAAGCTGCTGAAGGAAGAGCAGTCTTGGGAAATAGAGCGGTGGACTCCCGGAAAAGAGAAATGCTCATTTCGGCTCTGGCTCCACAGCGGTCATTGTGTCCCTGAAGCTAGGAAAGGGTTTGCTGGAGGGAAGGTGCCTGATAACATATGGTGAATGAATAAATGAATTCCACAACATCCAATTTCCTATTACGAGCTATTTGCCGTTGGTGAAGTGACCCTTGAAAGTTACAATTTCTTTCTCTGCAAAATTTGAAGGAATTTGACCATAACCCAGAAAAGTTTGAAGAGCTCGTTATACAGCTCATTTGCTTAGATTCTCAAGCATGGTTTTTCTAACTATGATCCTCAGACCATCCACCTGAGAAACTGAAGATTCCTAGCCCTAACCAGAACTACTGGACCTAAATCCTTAGGGGAAGGGGCTTGGGGGCTGGAGGTAAGCAAAAGAATTAGCAGCTGCCATAAGTAAGTACTACCGGTGATACTTAAGCAAACAATAATTTGAGAATCACTGAGACTTACATTCACAGAAAGATATTCAGAAGCCCTAAACTTGAGACTGCATACACATTTTCAATCCATCCTTGCAATTACCCTAAAAGAATGCATTATCCTCTTCATTTTATAGACAAGGAAACTGACTCGAACAAGGTCACCCAGCCAGTAAGTAGCTGAGTCAGGAGCTATGTCAGGTCGTCTAAATCCAGAAATCTTGCTGTTACACACTGAAATAAATTCAATGAACATAAGCCATAGACCTGTAATAAATGAAATGTTCTGTGCTTCATTTTTAGTTTTCTTTCACATTAGTTTTTGTGAAACTATATGCTTATGATGAAGAGCTGAGAGGAAATATAGTTGCATTTGTGGGAACTTATGTTTTTAGAGCCTATCAACTCAAGGAGCAGTAGGGATAAGAAAAACATAGGGAGGAAGAAAAATAGTAACATGGATGAGCAATGCAATGTGTGTGCACTGAAGTGAAATGTTACAATTGAATTTTGTACTCTTGATTTAAAATGATTGGCAATGCTGGGTTATTACCCTACAACATGCTTACAGCATGACATGGTACCAGTACTATTGTAACAGGGTGGCCCCTCTCCCTGCTCTGTAACACTATCACCCACATTACCATCAGGTCCTCCCTACAGGTCATCTTGATACCCAGTGCAACCACAATTGGTCTCAAAATATTGAGTTGTGCCCCAAAAACATGATTCACTAAAAGCTGTCAATTTTTAATCAATGTTACTCTAGACAATTTTTTTTTTTTGCTTGCTTCAAAACAATTGTCAAAATCAAATATCATCTGTATTTTAAGTATTTCTGGGGAAAAAATGGTATGAGCTTTATCTTTTTGCATGTTGTAATTTCTTGATGCTCCTGAATGAGTTAACTGGCTTCAGATAATAAGGACTAGGTAATTTATTTTTTGGAATCCAGGGATGTAAAAGCCACTCCTTAAAAGCACCATTATGCTGGGCCTCCCCTGGTGGCGCAGCAGTTGAGCGCTGGGCTGCGAGGCTGCCCACAGCCTCTGCAGCTCCAGTTTGATCCCCAGCTGCCGGAGAGGGTTCCACATGGCGCGACAGACCTCTCCCGCTGCTCCCCTCAGAAGTGTATTTCGTCAGTCTGCCTGTTCTGTTCCCTGCTCTGGCTCTGGTGAATTCTCTCACCCTCCCACGTTTCTGACTGTACCCAGTGCTTGTTTTAATAAATAAATAAATCTTTAAAAAAAAAAAGCACCATTATGCTAGCAAGAAAAAACATCTCTCTAATTAATAAAATTTATTAGAAAAAACAGGACTTACAGTCAGGTGTCATGGTGTAAAGTTTCATCAATAATCAGTATGGTGTTATGGGGTGAGCACAAAAAAAAAAGGACTTCTCCATCTTGTTCAATCACCTGTCCATCTACCGTTACTATTTCAGAGCAATTTTAATGAAGATCTCTTTGTTCAATAAATGCAGGAGAGTTTTCAACACCTAAATTACTATACTAATGTGATGAATGAGAACCGTATATGAACAACAGGTTTAGGTTTGGAGCCTGGGAGCCCGGGGCACTCCTCGCCACCACCTACTGAGGCACTCCATTATAAGCTATTCCATACACCATCTCAAAGGATGGATTTAAGTAAGTGATTCCTCAAAAGTACTTTGAGCAACTTACAGAAAGAGACATTTGAAGCACAAATTATTATTTTTATAGAAGATATTACAGGAGTAGGGCAGCAGTTACTACAATTACCATTCAGGGAAGAATCTCCTTAAGTGCATATAGCTGACGTGCTTGGTGAACCGAAGTATTTTCATAGGTCTTAAAGGTTTAAACTAATAACACCTATCTAGTTACTGAAGATAATTTGATGGCTATAATATATATAGATAGATAGGTTCATTACAACAAATGAATTCAGAGCAGTACGATGAGAAATTGAAACTACTGCTATTATGCTGGTGCGGTTGCCTAGAGCTCATCCCAATGCTCTCCTGACACAGTCTCTGTTGTTCTAATAGAATTTCATACTATTACTTATGTTAAGTTTCATCATCTGTAAATTGGGGGGGGGGCGGTGCAGAGGTAATCTTTGTGTCTCCTTCTGGCTCTATAAGTATCAATAGTTTCTGTATGTTGTCCAAAATAACAATGGTATTGCAAATGTCTGCCATTGCAAATGCCACTCAGGCACAGAAGTTAATCACAAGAAGGGTGACTCTGACTTTGGCTTAAGGAGCAATGCTCACACTTCAACAGAAAAAATGGCAACTTCCAAGGAAGAACATCAGGGAAACATGGAGATCAGAAGGGCAAAATGTGTTTACCAGGCAGCCTCCAAAATAATGAGATACTGGAACTGCAAACCTAAATCAGTTCATTACCAGAAAGGTATCTGCTTTTCATCTATGAAATAGGAATTTTGTCACTTTTCCAGAACTTCAGAATTGCATGTTTCAATGATTTCCCTTCTTGTCCACTCTACCTTCACTAAGCTTCTTTCTAATTAACAAATCAGTTATCTGTACCCTCATTAAGAGAATGCAGGTAGGGGCCTCCCCGGTGGCGCAGCAGTTGAGCACTGGGCTGCAAAGCTGCCCGCAGCCTCTGCAGTGCCAGTTTGATCCCCGGCCGCCCGGAGGGTCCCACATGGCACACAGATCTCTCCTGCCGCCTGTCGCTCCCCTCAGCAGTGTGCTTCGGTCCTTCTGCCTGTTCTGCTCCCCACTCTGGTTCTGGTGAATTCTTTCGCCCTCCCATGCTTCTGACTGTACCCAGTGCTTGTATAAACAAATAAATAAATAAATCTTTAAAAAAAAAAAAAGAAGAATGCAGGTAAGGAACAGAAAGCAGTAACAAGACATAGAGAGACCCTGATAGGGAGATTTGAGATTGGATAATACTATAAAAAGGATACTGCATAATAAGTTAATTCTGATTTATGGAATAGTCATGATGGTATTTTCATATGATATTTACTGAGCACTTGCTTTGTACCAATCATTAAAAGCTATATACACATAATTAAAACTTATTTAATTAACACAGTATTTTACAAGGGAGATCCCGTGGTAACAGGAGGAAAATGAAGGTGAGAGAGATTAACTTGCCCAAGGTACATCATTAAGAATAGCAATTCTCAGGCCTCCTCTGGTGGCACAGGCAGTTGAGTGCTGCTCTGTGAAGCTTCTGCAGCCTATGCAGCACAGGTTCTATCCAGACTGGCCAGCGAGGGTCCCACATGGCGCTGCAGACCTCTCCTGACTCGCCCACTGCTCCCCTCAGCAGTGTATTTCGTCAGTCTGTCTATTCTGTACCCTGCTGTGTCTCTGGTGAATCCACTCACCCTCCTGCGCATCTGGCCTGTACCCCGGTTCTTGTATAAATAAATAAATAAATAAATAAATAAATAAATAAATAAATAAATAAATAAATCTTAAAAAAAAAGAATAGCAATACTCTCCTCTTTTAACCCCCTGTATGTCCCACTTATACTCCAATAAATATACATAGTGGATATTCCCATGTCTTTACAAATGCAAATTTGCATAAAAATTGAACCAATAAATACACAGTTCCAGCAGCAGGACATAGTGCTCTGATGTCACACAGAGTAAGGTTACAACTCAGTGAGTCTCAGTATCCCCACTATCAGATGGGGATAAAGAGGTTATATGCCTCACAGAATGACTGTGATGATTAGGGGTAGTTTGTAGAGGGTGCTAGGTACATTTTTCTGGTATATTTAGTAAATGCTCCATAAAAATTAGCTATCTTATAATTATTACTGCTATATGGCTCAGTAGCTACTTCCTCAGATATTGGCATAATTAGAGCAAACGAAAATTGTGAGGCAAGTCTCTAAATTTCAACTTGTCTTCTCTTTAATGAAAAACATTTCCTCAGGTAAACGTTCCACCACTGAAGGTTCTCCATCCCAGACACTCTTGAAATGTGTTTCAGCAACTGTTAGAATAAGGATGTAAGAAAGAAGAAACGGATACTGGCCAGAAAAAGAGTAGGTTTTCAAAACTCTGATCAACAAATATTTATTGAGCAACTATTATGTGTCAGGGCTAAAGATGAGTGGCACATCTCTGCCCTTGGAGAACGCACAATGCAGTTCTAAGTAGAGGACGGTTTCCTGAGTCTCAGAGATACAGGTGCTTTTTTGTGTAGCACCATCTCATGCCTGATTCTATTAAAACCCTCTGTATTCCATTGGCTCTCAGTACTGTTACTTGACAGCAGCATTATTTCTCCTCTTTTTTATATTAAGAAACTGAGACTTAGATAAGTTATATGTCTTGTCCAAAGTCATGTACCATGTGGTTTGTAAGGATAGGACTTGAACCAAGATCTCCTGACTCTACCACTGGACTCGAAACTCCTGTTGTCCAAGCATCACCAACACTCAATGTTTACCACATAGCAGCTGAAGTGTAAGCAACAGCGGTGTTCAAATGAAAAATTTGCCTAATTAAAAAAAAAATACAGTAATATGAACACCCATCAATAAAAGATTAATTGACTAATTATGGTGTATCCAAATCATATTATACAGCATTAAAAGACAGAAGTGTATTAACCTGGATAGATGTTGGTGGTCTATTGTTAGGTTAAAAAATCCCTTTGGGAGGGCCTCCCCCGTGGCGCAGCAGTTGAGCACTGGGTTGCGAAGCTGCCTGCAGCCTCCGCGGCGCCGGTTCAATCCCCGGCTGATCCCCGGCCACCGGAAGAGGGTCCCACATGGCGCGCAGACCTCTCCTGCCACCCGCTGCTCCCCTCAGCAGTGTACTTCAGTCCTTCTGCCTGCTCTGCTCCCCACTCTGGCTCTGGTGAATTCCTCCCGCGCTTCTGACTGTACCACAGTGTTTGTATGAATAAATAAGTAAATAAATCTTAAAAAAAAAAAAGATCGAAATACTTTGTGTGTATTTGAAGAAGTGGCCCCTTTAATTAAAAAAAAAAAAATCCCTTTGGGCCTCCCTTGGTGGTGCAGGCAGTTGAGCACAGCACTGCGAAGCTGTCTGCAGTCTCAGCAGCACGGGTTCAATCCCAGCCAGCCGGCGAGAATCCCACATGGCGCAGTAGACTGCTCCTGTCTCGCCCACTGCTCCCCTCAGCAGTTTATTTCAGTCAGTCTGCCTGTTCTGTTTTCCACTCTGTCTCTGGTGAATCCTCTCACCCTCCCGTGAATCTGGCCTGTACCCTGGTTCTTGCACACATGAAAGGGATCCCTTTAGGGAAAATTGTTAAATGAAAAATGAGCCCACGGGGAATAAGGGAAAGACAAATATACACTAAGTTTAATCTGAGTCTGTACCTAATTTTCCCTAGGACTGTTCTTATTTCACAGTAAGCTAAAATGTCCTTTCAGAGTGTGTGTGTGTGTGTGTGTATATATATATATATATATATATATATATATAAACCCCATGAAATACACATGAAGTAGTATAGAAAAGTAGTTCATAGTATAAACCTTACAGCAAGACAATTCTAGGTTCATATCCCATTTCTGTGACTTACTATCTGTGACCTTGGGCAAGTTACTTATATCTAAACCTGTTTCCTCAACTACCAAATGATGGGGACTCAAGGGATTTTTGTCTTGGTTAAATGAGATAATGTAAAGAAAATGCTGAGGAGAATACCCTGGAACATAGCAAATACCCAGTAAATTGTGGCTATTGGAAGAACATAAAAACACTAATTCAAAGGGATCTATGGTAGTCCAGAAAGAATAGGCAGCAGATATGAGTAGAAAATTCATTAAAGAAGGAATCCAGAAGGCCAAAGACATATGAAAAAAATGTTCACTGCCACTCCTAATAAGATCAAAAGTACAATGAGATGCCATCTCACACCCCTGAGACTGGCTTATGTCACAAAGAGAGACAAAAAGCACTAGAGAGGATGTGGAGAAAAAGGAACCCTCTTACACTGTTGGTGGGAACATGAGCTGGTGAAACCATTATAGAAAGCAATCTAAATTTACCTTAAAAAAATTAAAAATAGGACCTCACCGGTGGCGCAGCGGTTGAGCGCTGGGTTGCGAAGCTGCCCACAGCCTCTGCAGTGCTGGTTCGATCCCCGGCTGCTCCCCGGCCAACGGAGGAGGGTCCCACATGGCGCGCAGACCTCTCCTGCTGCCCACTGCTCCCCTCAGCAGTGTACTTCGCTCCTTCTGCCTGCTCTGCTCTGGCTCTGGTGAATTCTCTCACCCTCCCATGCTTCTGACTGTACCCAGTGCTTGTATAAATAATAAATAAGTAAATCTTTTTAAAAAAATTAAAAATAGAAATACTATACAACCCAACAATCCCACTCTTAAGCATATATTTAAGAATATGAAATCATTGAGAAAACCCCTATGTTCTACAATATTCACAGCAGAACATTTATAATAGCTAGAACTTGCAAGCAGTCTAAATCTCCTCCAATGGCTCAATGGATCAAAGAGATGTTATTCACACATAGCATGGACTCTTACATAGTCACAAGAAAGGATGAAATGTGTGAAATGCTGCCATTTTTGAGAAAACAGAGGCAATTTGAAAAAAAAAAACTATATACAGCAGAGTGAGTCATAACCAAAAAATTAATATTGGACATTCCTATAAGAGACAACTCCACAATGCAAAATAATTTTAAAAACTACTGGACATCAACAAGCATCCTGAGGGTTCCTTAGGTTAAGAGGGAGGGAGGCAAGAAAGGGACAAGAGAACACAAGGGATGGTAGGTGGAAGGGAGAAGATAAATGCCTTCCCATGTTCATCACAGCATTACCTACAATAGGCAAAGGTTGGAAACAACTTAAGTACACATACACAGATGACTGGATAAAGACGATGTGGTGTATATATACACAATGGAATATTACTCAGCTATTAAAAAAATTATGAAATCTTGCCACCTGAAACGACAGGAATGGACCTAACGAGTATTATGTTCAGTGAAATAAGTGAGACGGAGAAAGACAAACACTGGATGATTTCACTCATATATGGTACATTAAAAAACAAATGAGGCTAGAATGGTGACACAAGGGGTTAAGACGCAACCTATGAAACTATCCGCAGCCACTGCAGCATGAGTTCGATCCCCAGCCAGGGAGCTAGCCACATGGCGCAGCAGACCTCTCCTGACTCTCCCGCTGCTCCCCTCAGCAGTGTATTTCAATCAATCTGCCTGTTCTGTTCCCTACTCTGTCTCTGGTGAATTCTCTCAGCCCTACACCTCTGGTCTGTCCCCAGTTCTTGTATGCATAAATAAATCTTTAAAACAATAAAATTAAATTAAATAAAAAACAAATGAACTAAATGAGACAAAAATAAACTTTTAGACTATAAAACCATAGCAGTGATTACCAGAAAAAGAGAGGGAAGGATGTTGTGTTGGCAACACCACACTGAAAAATGGGAGTCATGGAGCAGGCAGCACAAAGCAGGGTGCTGCTGAACAAACAAGATCCTGGCTTTTTTATTGACAGAATAATCATTCATACAGCATCAGTTAGATGGGGTAGGAGGCCAAAGAGAAAAAGATGGGTGAAACTAAAGAATTTGCTTTTGTCATCTAGGGCTTCAGGAAGACATGAGTCTGATAACCAGATATTTCTAATCTGCTTATGGACCAAGTTTTGTAATTGAAAGCATACCCCAGGACCCCGGGCATGGTTCCAAACTTATCAGCAAGGTGTTCCACTGATCAGTTTCTGGGGTCCCTTGTTATACATAAGTCAACAACCCCTGGGGCATTACTAGTCTTACCTTGTGATGTGTAAGTCTGGAGTATGTTTATGCATGGTCAACAGCCCCCTGAGTGTTCCCCCGGTTATACCTGCCCTGGGTGATCAAGCTTACTGCTCTTGATTGATTTTCAAGGTTCCTATAACTTGCAGGCTTGGGCTCCTATAACTGATTTACTGGGCAGTTATAACCTCGTATAGGAATGCAGAACTGCAGGTAACAAAAATGGTGGCCAAACGGGCCACTTAGGATTAGCAGACCCAGAGAAGGAGATGGGTGAATTGGATAAAAAGGTTCAATTGTATGATAAAGAATAAAATTAAGAGATTCAGAGGTTAACCATAGCATACGTATACAGATGTTGATTTATAATAATGCACACCCTAAACCTACATAATGTTATAGTACCATGTTACTTCAATAAAATAATCAAAAATAAAAGGCAGATAACGTTTAAAAGTTATTAAGTAACAAAACAAAAAAAGTTGTGACTATTACTTTAACTATTACCTAATTGCCTTAGAGATTAGGCTTTTCTAAAAACAGAAATCCTTCTGCAAATTGACATTTATAAGGCCACCACCACAAAGAATATGCTTCGGCTTCCAAGAAGGTATGTGTGAAAGCGTGGGCTGATGAATAAATGACATTTGATTTTCTCTTCCAACATCTTTCCATTTCAACATTTTCTGATTAGGCAGCCACATGGTACTTTCTAGCTGCTCGGTTTCCCTCCCACATTTTCAAATCAGTACTATTTCAAATGTGAAGCATGGTCCCAGAGGCTTACTTCAGGCTTACTGTGAACGATCACAGATCACCCACAGGTCTCTGGATTCTAAGGTCCTGATGCAGGTGAGGTCATTAGCTTAATGAATACAGCACAGTTATTCCACCTTTCTATGAAGAAAAAGAAAGAAAAATGAGAAGCAATGAGAATCAAGAACAGACAAACCAGTCCCCTTATACCCTCTGGAGTGGCACTACAGATTCTTAAGCAACTGTATAAATGAAGGAGAAAATTTGTCCAGATTCCTAGATTTTTGGACAACCCTAAGTACTTTGCAAATCAGAACAAATAAATACACGCTTATCAACAATGAAAACGTTACTGACCCAATTAATTACATTCAGTTTTCTAGTGTGCACTCTCAATTAGAATTTATACATTAACACAGAGAAGTTTTACTGTCAGTATTATATATGTCACAGTATCTGTTTCCCTTACAATTTCCTCATTGCAATCTATAAAGTCTCTTCATTGCTTTTAGGCTATTTAAAAGGAGTCACTGTCATTAAATTTAGAGACTTATGCAAGAAAGATGAGTTTAATTTTCATTAGAGAAAGATGGGGCAATGGTGGTGGTAATGATAACAAGTAACATGAATGCTGACTTATTTACCCAATAGTACATATGATAGACAGTGCCACCTGAAGCAGACTAGAAGAGGCTAAGTAACTAATCCCAGGCAGTGATGAAGTAGGATTTAGACCCAGCAGACTCTCCTTCAAACCCATGCTCTTACCACTACGTTACATCCATTTAGGGCTCTAAAGTCTTTATTCCCTACTGTAGCTGGCATTCGATTTCTTCTGCCATTAGAAATTTCCAGTGTTGCAGCTGCTTTTGATTTTTTTTTTATAAACAAATGGTAACCTAAAATATTTCATTCTATTGCATCTCACCTACAGATTTAATTTTTTCATCTCCTAAAAGAAATTGTGGCCATTTCAGCTGAGCCTCATAAATCCATATTCCTTCAGAACATGCATTCATCTTTTATTTTCCTGAATGGGGTTTTGTTTATGACATATCAGATAGGAAAACAGGATTGAAATGGCAGGGAGAATATAAATCTTCTCACAGACATAAGATACTTGCATCACATTTGAAAGAGTTTAGAGTTCTTTGATGCCCTCATTTCACTAGAAAATTCTGAGAGAACTAAATGTGGAGGATCAAAAATATCCAAAATTTTATGATCTCTTTGTAGATCATTGATATCAGTCGCTTGTCAGATGTATAATAGGCAAACATTTCCCATTCAGTAACATTTGCCAGTTTTACTTGGTATGCTGTGTAACCTGGTGATTTGGGTTTCTTTCTTTAATCACTTTATGCAACCCACAATATGTAGCATTTGAGCCATTTATATGGACTTATTCTTATCACCAAATCCTTATTCCCAGCTAGACTGCAAGCCTCTAGTGGACCGAAGCCACATCTTACAATGCCATGGTAACCTAGTCCTCCCACAGAACATTATTTATAGCAGGCACTTCAAAGAAGTTTAATTAAGTCAGAGATCATTTATTTTTAAGCAAACTCTAAACCTCTGAAAAGTCAGCACTTGAGACTGTGCTGCTTCCTCCAATATTGCTTCATCCCAAAGGACCAGTCAAGTGACAATAAAATTGATTTTCTTCCCCAGGAACCTGAAACCCCAGTGGCTCTGGACTATCATCTGGATATAAAACCCATCCCTGCTAAAGGCAACCATTTCTTTAAAGAGCCAAGGAAACAAGAATCTAAAGAAATAATATTTGATGAGACTAGCTGGCCATATACTTCAAAGATTATGCAAAGTGTGCACCATACTTAATAAACTGACTCATGGCATAGCTAGAAAGTGCTTAATAAATATTTATTGAATGGATGTCTTCTTCCAAAAAAAAGTATTAAACCTAATACCTCATCTTATTTAACAATTGAACTTCCCTGTAAAACTTGGAAATAGGTTTATGACAAAAAACACTTTTGATTCCACGCAAATCATTTTAATTAAGGACCAATGCTACTTTGAGAATGACTTAGTTGTACCAAACAATTTAAAACTGAAAAAGCCACTGCAATATGCTTATGGCCTTAAGATGGACACAAAAACTTAAAGGTCACATTTTTTAGGATGATGAGAATGGTCTGAACACAGAGTCTGAGTCAGAGGTCAGGCAGCCAGGGCAACTCCACGTTCATCTGCTTACAGTGGGATTCTGCATGACGTTCAACTTAATGAAAGAAGAAGCAAACACACAAAGTGCAGAGATACTGGATAAAAAAACATAAAATAACATCATTAAGCTTCCATCACACTCTTTTCCCCCAATATCATGCAACAGAAAAACCTGTCATTCTTTCTCAGCTTTTATCAACTGTGAATCTTGACCCATTTTAGAAGTTACAAGCTTTCATTTAGTGAACAGCAGGTAGAGGCCAAAAAGACAGGGACAGAGAATAAGCAGAGACTCAAAGTGGGGCAATGAAAGAGTAAATGGGGGTATATTAGAACATATGGCAGCAAGAAGAGCAACCATTGCTGAAGATCACAGATAAAGAAACTCAAAAATTCTTTGAACTAAACGAGGGGAAAACCAAACCAGAGTTTCTCAAATCCAACTATTGTTCATAATTGCCCATGGGGTTCACCGAAGATAAAGATGCCTGGATTCCACCCCAGACTTAGGAAGTCAAAACTCTAGAAGTTGGGAGGGACAACGGTATCTAACAAGTTCCTCCAATCATAGTAAAGCATACGCAGGCGCTGGAGTCACTGACATAAGCCACATCAGTGTCATGGTGTGAACTCCTGGCACTATAATTCTTATAAAATGATTTTTCTTAAAGAAGTATCAAGACATTTTGATTGGTGATAAAATCACATTCATGGAGTACAGGTTTTAAAGTATCTTCCAGCATCAAAGAATATTAACTGTCATTTTCTTTAAATTTAGGGTTTATACCATGTGCTCTGAAACCATCTTGACAAGCAGGGTACATTATGCTGCAGTGCCTCCCTGTAATAGTTCTATACTTGCAACAGATAAGAAAATTCCCCATCTCACTCATAATGACGAGCTGCTTTTGACAACTGCCAAATTTTCTCATTGCTAAGATCTGGAGATTCATCAAAACCAATTGCCAGCCAGACATCTGGTTTTGTAAGTTTCTGTAGAAATATAATCAGTAGCCCCGAATATGGACAGGATATTCAAAGTATTGTGAATGCCTCAGATTACTCTGATTTTAACTTTTGTACAAGGGTATTTTCCCCACTCCCATGAAATTGCTATTCAGTGTGTCCTGTTTATAACTTACACAGCATTTGTTTCCTCAAGTCTCCTGGAGCTTAAACAATTTTTTTCAAGTAATTTTATGTTCTCAGAACTTTATGATACACTATAAGCCATTTCATTGGAGATATCTGCTGCCATCCTGTGAGTACAAGATGAAAGAATACAGAATTACGACACCATATCTGAAGTCATAATAAATACCAGGAGATATTTTCTATTCTTATTTTATTGGAAAAAAAAAAAAGATAAAACCTTAACCTACCAATATGTATTCTCCAAATGCTAATATTTTTGAATGGCTTACACTTTACTTTTTTTTTAATTGAAACTCATGGAAGCAATAGGATGGCACTATGACACCACTTTACATATACCTACCACGTTGGAAAGCTGTTCATTAAGGAAATTGCCATCACTACCCTTTGTACCTATAATGAGGGTCTCTGCTGCCTGGGATTGGGTGTCTTTTTGTTTTCATTAAGGAATATTCCAAGTAGCATGCTGCCCCTTACATAAAGTCTGTCTTTAAAATTATTACAATTTTAAAAAGTGAATGGATTTGCAATTGACTCAACAATGGTTGCTCCAAGGAAATATAATTGGAGAGGGGAAAAGAAAACCACTACCTTTTCCTTTCTTTATTTAAGTAACTAAAGAATTTAACACTTGTTATAACAAGTCAAATGTACATGAAAAATAAATATATTGTTTAATTCTTAAGCTATCTTAATTTTTACTTTTAAAATATTAAAGAAAGAGAAGGCATAATGGCGTATGGTGGGGGATCATTGGGGCTTTGATGGTGGCCATGGTATTATAATAATATACACTTGGAAAGGTGTGAACCTATACCCATAAAATACATACAGAGTTGTAAATCAACACTACCTCAATAAGCATAATAAAAATTAACTAAAATATTAGGAAATTTTAATTTGGTAAGTTATACGTGTGGGACCACTTTATAGCTTTTTCTAATTGTGTGTGCACACGTGCATGCATGTGTGTGTGTGTGTGTGTGTGTGGCCATACCACTTTGAATGAGCCCAGTCTCCTCTAATTGTGTTTGTGTGTATCACTGACAGTTTTTCTTTAAATTATTTAATTCTAATCTGGCCCTGTATCATTTTGCTTTCTCCTTTTCCTTTATCAGGATGCACATAGAAATAAGTGTTTTGATCTCTATTTTATTTTTATGTCATTATTTTCTTGACTTTCATTAATAGTCTCTTGACTTTTTTAACTTCTAGTGTTAACAACACTTAACATGAGATTTACCCTTTCAGTTTTTAATTGTACAGTGCAGTATTGTCATCTATTGGTGCACTGTTGTACAACACATCTCTTGCATTTAATCTCTGTGTAAGTGAAATATAAATAGCAACTTTCCATTCCTTTTTCCACCTAATTTCCTTTTGTCTTTGTCCTTTGCTTTCTACCCTTTTAATTTCCAAAGATTGTTCTGGTATAGATATTCTTTCTTGCCACACATAAGATGAAGCTCTTAGCATAAAGAGCTTTTAGTAGGAACAAGGCTTTCAACCAGGGGTTGCAAACTCAAATTCATTCAGGGAGCAAGCAGGCAATAAAGCAGTGAAAGAGGCAGGATATAAGACATTAAGGAGCAATGGGGACTGCAGCAAACTGCACTGCAAAGTCACTTAAATACATTTGAATTTAAATTTGTACCAAACAAAAGGAATAATACAGGAACTGAAATCAGCCTTACAGGGCCAGTTTGCAACCTCTGCAAGATTTCATTTCCTAATCTATTTTATCCCTCTCTAGACAGGAAGTTCAATTGACTCTTGCTTATTTGCACCAATGGAAAAGTACCGGAGCATGGATAAAACAAAAGAGCAGATAGTCCAGAATCTGCATACAGATGGCCTCAGTGCATACTGCTTTCCCTATAAAAATTACCATTAAACTATAATTTGTTCAAGCTAACCCTGTATTAAAAATAGTTTGTATTCCTCCCAAGCATAAACAACTTAGTGGATACAAAGGGGCAGTACGTATATGTGTGTGTGTTGTTATGCATGTGTTATGTATTGGTGTGTTTGTGTGTGTCAGGGGTTGGGGGGTTGATGAAAATTGACACAGGTGAAAAATTGACACAAGGACATAAGACACATCATGGGGGAAAAAAAAACAGCTTAATATAAAACTCAGGAAAGATTTAAGGCTAGCAATTCACAGGTAGATAGTGGCAATAACTGCACTCCCAATGTCTAAGGGACTGTCTTTGAATTCAGCCTTTGTGGATAGTCGACCTCATGAAATAAAAGCCAACTACAGTTGTCCCCCGACCATTGTGCCATTGTCAGGAAGGAATGATTTTTCATAAAAAAAAAAAAAAAAAAAAACAACCTTTGAAATTTTATTCAATGTAAACTCTTCCCACTGCTTACCCAAAATGGAAACAACGCAAGTGGAAGATAATTGTCATTTTCTCCTATCACAAAAGAGTCTTCTAACAAATAGAACAGGAGAAAAATCAAAAGCTCAGGATGAGATAGCTTCATCACCCTGATGAAGGGTGAGTCACTAATTCCACAGCAACTTCCTTAATTGCAGCTAAGCACACCAATATCCAGCTTCTACTTGTTTTCTTCTTAGAGCATTAGAGTACTATTCTCCTCTGATCCACTTATGCCTAGAAATAGTAACTATCCTAAGAACAGAGAAAAATTGCATCCTTGATGGGGTATATTTAGCATCTGTGTAGTGATTTATGATTTCAAGGTTTCATATGACCATCTGCATGATTCCTTCCATGTTCAAAAGCAGAGGAGTAAAGTCATTTGCCAAGGTCACAGAGAAAATTAACAGAATGAAACGGCATGCTTATAGCCCCTTCCAGGCCATTACTTCATTCACAGAAGGCTTCTACCTCATTTACCACCATTTCCCTCTCAACAGCTAATTGGCCATGGAGGGGCTTTCAGAATCTGCTGAAGGATCCCAAGATCTGTGTTGCACATACCATCCTTCTAGAGAATCCCACTGGAAGATGTGAGTCAGTGCACAGGGAACTGGTTGTACCCCAATAACCCATACCATCTACCAGAATACTGGAGACTGAGAAAGTCAGAATGTTTCAAAGAGGACTGTGCTAAAAGAATAAACTACACCAGGTCTATCTGTCTCAGTGTTTTCCAACAAGCTTATAGCTATATGTCACCATGGTGATCAGGGTTAATCTAATTACATCAATAATTTCCCATGGAGGGCATGTTTTAATTAAGCCCATCTTAAATAAGCAGTAAAAAAATTGTGTGATTTGACCAAATATGAGCTACTTTCTAGCAGTGCCATGCAATATACTAAGAAATCTGATTCTTCACAACATTTTCAGGGCCTGGTATGTTGACATAATCAATCTCTTTCTGTCATGTTCTCAAAAAAGCTTTGATTCTATGTCAGTTCGGGTTCATGCAAAGCTGTAATAGTGAGAGGCTTCACATTTTAAATGAGCTCCTCCATCTTCGTGTAAGCCAAAAGACATTAATGCCAGTATTTTTCATCTAGGACCTCAGGAAACTCAGCAAATACTCATTTCTACTTCCTTCTTCAGAAAAGGAATAGGGCAATATTCTTTGTTACCAAGTTACTAATGGAAGAATGACCCAGAAGAAAATATAAGTTGGGAAATAATTCTAAACAGAGGAACCCAGGTTCCTAGGATTTTTTTTAAAAACAAAATTATAACATTTCGCTCAAATTCCCACTCTTTGGTGTGTGTGTGTGTGTGTGTGTATTTTTCTTATATGAAAATACTGACAGATAATATTCCAGTATAGAGAGCCAGAGTACTTTTAAAGCCATAAAGTAAGCAGCAAAACACAAAAGTGGTAAAATTCTATTTTATATACTCACTTTCTCTACTTACCCCCACTAGCACTCTACCATCAAAAAGAGAATCTGATCGATTGGTTCATGACAGTAGACAGTGATTTGATTTCTGACACGTGGCATAGGTAGACTTCCTCAGCAATCTTTGATCCAAGAGAAATTGCCTTATGATCCCCCACTTCACAAACCTCATTTAAATTGAATGCTATTCACAGAGATAGCAGCTTACCAATTAAATCGAGATGTCTTAATATTACAGAAAAGAGATTCTTAAATGCAATAACAGCATTTCTCAGCTGTGTTTACAGCCTTGGACATTGCTATTTAAATACCCCCAAGGATATAAATTCTAGGAAGAATTTCACTTTGCACAACTTCAGTTCACTGGCTTTAATTGCACATTTCTCTCAGCACAGTAGCATTCAGGAATAAAAGCCTGGTCCCTGGCCCAAGAAATTAAAAAAAGGAACCATGCTCAAGGGAACTGGGTCAAATGTATTAGAAATATTGCCTCTATCTTTTCTAGACTAGCTAAATCACACTTGCATATCTTTTCAAATCTACACAAAAAATAGCTCCCATTTGACAACCATATGCAAGGACTGGCTAAGCACAGCGCACATATCAGAGTTATTCTTACAAAGCCCTTGAGGGATATTTGTTTCATTTCATAGTGACAAAGACTGAGGTTCAGAGAAGTTAGGCAGATGCCTCTAATGAGCCATAAAGCCTGAATTCAAAGCCTTTCTGACCCTGAAGCCAGTGTCCATGTGGGCACTTATGCTACATGCCACCCACAACACAAGACCGTGAGCAACAGTTACAAATGCAGCTGCACCACATACAGGACCAGATGAGCCAGTGCAGGCTTAACCCCCACCCTCTCTTCATAGCCAATTTAGAGTTACTCAATTCCTCCCATTTGGTTTTTCTGGGTGTCAGTGACCCCACATAATAACCTTATCACTCAAAAATTAACACATGAAAAGCACATTTGGACAAGTTTTCCTCTAAGTGGGTAAGGAGAGTAGTTTTAATCACATTTGGTTCAATAAATTCATCCCACAGGACCTCCATCTAGTGTCTCCTGTGAGTGAAGTCCTTTGCAAAGTGCTTAGGGAAAGCAATCTCTGCTTTTCTAAGAGCTCTCAGGTTTTACAGCTGGAGTTTGGGGATAGAGAAAGGTTGCAAAAGAGATGAGTGAGAACACAGATTGAAGAATGCATTAGAGGGCATGACTAAGGGATTGTGACAAGAGAAAAACTCACGAACAATCACAGAAGTATGACAAGAAGCCTCCCAGAAGTCTATGCAAGTTCCCATGGGTCTCCAGGAAGACTTTGTAGGTTTATTTGGGTCTGGGGATATCAAGAGTAATAAAAGTAAACCAAGCAGATTAAGAAAGGGAACAGACACTCGAGGCAGAAGAGTGGACAAAGGTTTATCTGTGCAGAGAACCATCATGTGATGAGTGAACAGAGAGGAATTTCAAGCTATGCGAGATAAGGCTTGAAAAGGAAGTTGAGGCAAGAATGAACAGGGTTTTTTTTTTTTTTTTTTTTTTAAAGATTTATTTATTTATTTACACAAGCACTAGGTACAGTCAGAAGTGCAGGAGGGTGAGAGAATTCAGCAGAGCCAGAGTGGGGAGCAGAACAGGCAGAATGACAAAGTACACTGCTGAGTGGAGCAGTGGGCGCGGCAGGAGAGGTCTGCATGCCATGTGGGACCCTCTCTGGCAGCCGGGGATCCAATGGCCCTGCGGAGGCAGCGGGCAGCTTCGCAGCCCAGTGCTCAACCACTGCGCCACCAGTGAGGCCCAAGAATGAACAGTTTACCTTAGCTGCACACACAGCTTAGACTATTCTGCAGGCCTTGGTGAATCACTCAAGATGTGTGAAGAAAGGACTGGAAAGATAAGGTTTATGGTTTTGAAAAATTTGGGGAGAAATGTAAAGCATTAGAGGAGAAATTAGGTGGGGAGTGGCTTCATATTGTAACATTTAAGAAAGAGTCAAAAATCTGAACTAAGACAGTGGGGTTGGGAAAGAAGGAACATAAATAGACACAAACTAGTGGTGCGGGGATGAAAATACAAGAATTTGGTAACTGGGATAGGTGGTTTTGCCATGACCGAAGGAGTAGAATGGATTGGTGGGGGTAGAAAAGGTCAAAAAGAAGGGAGTAAAGAAGTCCAATTTTAGATGTGTAAACCTTGAATGGCCAAGACTTGCAGGGAAAGATTTATGAGAAGCAGGTAGAAATTCAATGGGCGACCCAGAGAAACATGGAGGCTGTAAACATAGATTTAGAAATTCATTCAACTTGGGAACTAGTAGGTTATTAATGACTGACATTGTTCTCCGAGAGAACAATTTCAGTAGAGTCGTTGACAGGAGTTGGAATACAAGTTTAGGAGTTGATGGAAAGTATTTACATTAGTGAATTATTTCTAACCATTCCATATGTGTTCTATATCCACAGAAGCTTCTTAGGTGGCATGATGATACGCTCCCTTGTAGGGGTCTCAGCCATATCTCAAGCACCTATAAACATCTGCTGAATTGAACAGTGTGGTTGAGTCAGAGCCGTTAGAAATGACAGCCCTTGGACGTGTACTTGGAAGTGTACTTGGAGGCTCCTGAGAGTGCAGACAACAGCTCCTTCTCTTTCACCTCTGCAAATGAAATTCAGGTCTCCTGGCTGAAGGCCTCTGCTTGTTTTCCCTAGGTTAACACTTCCAAGTGAGCAGGAATTGACTTGCCAAGTACTCTAATTCACTTGGCTGGTGTGTCTCACTTAAAAAGCCATTAACAAGTCAGACTAGAGAGGTGAAGAATGTCCAATTAAGGCAATTGCTGCAGTGCCCAAATGCTTAGCAGCTGTGCCCTCCTTACACCACCAGCGTGGTATGAAAATAAGATCTTAACAGTTCTTTGATACCACCGCCAAAACCTTGTCTGGAAGCCATTGAGCCTTGACAAGGGCAGGTTAGAATTTGTAAGCCATCCTCTTCTATATATCTCTGTTTTTAATGTGGTAAAATAAATTTCTGTAAATTAGGCTATGATTCCTCAGATGTGTCACCCCAAGTACAAGCAACTGAAGAAAAAGTGCACTTCATCAAAATTAAAAATGTGCTTCAAAAGATACTATCAATAAAGCAAAAAGACATTACATAGAATGGGAGAAAGTATTTGCAAATCATATAGCTGATAAGAGACTCATATACAAAATACATAAAACAGTCTTACAACTCAGCATTAAAAAGACAACTCAATTTTAAAAATGGGCAAAGGATTCAAATAGGTCTTCATCCAAAGAAGACATACAAATAGCTCATAAACACATGAAGAAGAACCCATCATTATTAACCACTAGAGAAAAATAAATGGAAACTATGACATATCACTTCATAATCATTAAATGTGAAATGATGCAGCTACTTCTGGAAAGAGTTTGGTGGTTAAACAGTTACCATTCAAGCAACATGCCCACACCCAGGCATATATACAAGAGAATTAATCATATTCATGTGATCAGATTTGATTATATGTTCATATGTGAACATTTCAGATATGAACAAGTAAACTTGTTCACACTAGCTAAAAAGTGAATACAACTGATGAACAGATAAACATTCCATTCATAAAATGGAATCTATTTGGCAATGAAAAGGATGAGGAAGTATATGATAGAAGCTACAATATGGGTGAACCTCAAAAACACTATGCTAAGGGCCTCCCCTGGTAGCGCAGGAGTTTGAGCTCTGTGAAGCTGTCCGCAGCCTCTGCAGCGCTGGTTCGATCCCGGCTGGCCGGGGAGCAACCCACATGGCGCAACAGACCTCTCCTGTCTCGCCCACTGCTCCTCTGAGCAGTGTATTTTGTCAGTCTGCCTGTTCTGTTCCCGGCTCTGTTTCTGGTGAATCCTCTCACTCTCCCGCACATCTGACCTGTACCCAGGTTCTTGTATGCATAAATAAAAAAATCTTAAAAAAAAAAAAACACTACGCTAAGTGAAAGAGGCCAGTCACAAAAGGCCCATATTGTATGATTCTGCTTGTAGAAACTGCCCAGAATAGGCAAACTGTAGAGACAAAAACTATATTAGTAGTTCCCAGGGGCTGAGAGAAGAGGAGCTGGGAAATAAAGTGAAAAAATTAGATAATGGAAATGATTGCACAATTCTTTGAATATTCTAACAACCATTGAATCATACACTTTAAGCAGATAAAAGAGGGCCCTTGTATGGTGATGGATGGAAAGTTTGGGTGGTATGCATAAGGTAGTATGTACATATACCTGAAACAAACACACTACTATAAAACAATGCTATTTCTCAATTTTAATTATAAGATGATTTTATAGTAAGTAAATTACATCTCAAGAAAGCTATTAATTAAAAAGAAAAAAAAATCTATGAACACATGCATCTCCCAGAGCCACTCCCTCAAGTGAGAACATAAACAGTTTCTATCCAGAAAGAAAGAAGTTTACACAGTCTTGAGAGGCATGTTAATACAAAGTAAATTAGTGCTTGAGCAAGAAACAGATTAATGTTGGATCTTAGTGACTTCTGGTTTCTAGGTGACCACAAATGTTTCACAGTTTTCCCAATGCATCAGCCTCTTTCCACCTGTCTTTTTTTGAACAAAGGAGAAGGAAGGGAAGAAAGAAGATGAAAAGAAGGGGACAAGGCAGAGAAAGGGAAAAGGAATAAAAGGAAAAAATGGGGGAAAAAGAAGTAAACAGGGGAGACCAGAAGGGAAGAAACAAGCATTAGGCCCTAGGAGAGCATTCTTTATGTAGACAATCCAAATGTGAATATCTTCAACCAAAAACAAAGAAAAATGAAACATTTCTGGGTCTAGAATAATAGCCATTTAGTTCCACCCCCTTACTTTAACAATTAAGGGACAGTGATTTGATTAAAGAAAAGCATTAGCTAAGCAAAGGGCTTTAAATAGGGATTGCTAGACTTGAAACCCATTTGCCTAATTCCATGGCAGCTAATTGTCCTGTTTCCTTAGATTAGATCCAGTGATGGGTTAGCTGTTATAACTGCGTGCTTAGGGAGATGGTGACATTAAAAAGGCCATAAGGAGAATAAAAGCAGCCTCATCTTCAGAGTTCTTCATCTATAAATGAAGAAACAAAAGAGTGGTTTCCTTCATGAGAAAATTCAAAGCCAAGAGCCAGAGATATCATTTGCTGAACTACCTCTGTATACCAGACTGTATGTATAAGATCTTTAATTGCAGTGAAAGTCCTGCAAGAGCTGTCATCTATAACTAAAGTAAGTTTGTCTCCCAATTTCCATTACCCAGGTCCCACCTTCCGAGGAAATAGAGGAGGTCTGCTTATACTAAATAATAATACTTTAATGTCTAAATCAGTGCTATCCAACAGAAATGTAACATGAGCCTCTGGCATCAGTTTTCACAAAAGGGTAGGCTAGGCCTTTCCCCAGATATCCAGAGCAGACCATTTCCGGTACATGGAACTAAGAGCAATGAAGGCCCTAGAGGTTGAGGTGCAATTCTTGTCTTTTCTTAATCTTTTTGTCTTTTCCCTAATCAAAAAAGAGACTGTTACTCCCTAAGCTTCTGCCTTTTCCCAACTCAAAGAAGCAATTGCTGCTCTCCTTTTTATAACCTAGAACAATGCAGAGCATGTGCGGTGATCATCCAGGTGTACATTAATTAGTAGCATGTCTACTCTACCTGAGAAATTAATCTCTTAACTTGCAAAAACCAAGATGAAGCCATCCTGTCTTTCTCACACCAAGTCTCCCCCTCTGCTCTCCTTGATGACCAGTCTCTATACATAGGATATATATCCCAGGTTTGCCCCATTTTAGGTATGTTATTAAATGTTGGATTTTTTCCCTATTAATCTATCTGTTACCAATTTTCTGGAGCCTCAGAAGAACCCAGATGGGGCGGGGGAAATTTCTCCTGTGCTCAACAAGCCATATGTGCAATCTTAAGTATTAAGCAGCCGCATTAAAAATGAAAAGAGTTAATTTCAATAATATATTTTATTCAACCCAATAAATCCAAAATATTATCATTTCAACAGGTAATCAACATTAAAATTTTTGAGTCGCTTGACATACTTTTTTTGAAATTTTTAAACAATTATGATATGTATTATTCTAGTTCGTCAAAATAGCTAGCATATTTTATAGGTAAATAATCCAGGATCATCACAATTAATCTAATCAATTTGACTTATATGTATATATAAAGAGAGTGGGGGAGAGAAGGAGAGTGAGATAGAAAGGAGAGAGAGAACAGAACATCGCAAAATGTTAAGAATCTGGTGAATCTTGGGTGAAAGCTGAAAGGGGAATTCATTGTACTATCCTGATAACTTTATAGCATATTTAGAACTTTTGTTCAAAAGGAAAAAGAACTGCAACAGAAGAAGTTAAATAGTCCAACAAAATCATATTACTTATACCTTTTTTCAATAAGAAGAGTTATTACATAAATAAAAAGTTCACAGAGCTGTTATATGCAAAGCCAAGTCTAAAACACAGTTTGATGCTAGGTTCAGTGCCCTTCCAAAAGTGCTTTCTAGTTATCTCAGTCAAACATGGAGATAGGAGGAGAAAAAAATGAGTACCAAGGTAAGTTAATCTACCTGAACAAGAAGCCCCAAATTAAGTGCTCAAAAACAATAGTTTATTTATAAATGTCCTACTTCGTGTGTGTGTGTGTGTGTGTGTGTGTGTGTGTGTGAATAGTGATGGTAGAGGGTTTACTCTTCTCACACTTATTCAGAAACTCAGAATGAGGGCAACTCCTCCCACTGGCTTCCAAGGTCACTGTGGACAGCCCCATTCCAGTTGTCTGAAAGAGAGAGAGGAGCACAGAGGAGGTTGTGGTAAGTAAATGGCCACGTTCAGTAGCACATCACTTCACCCACATTCCATTGGTGAACACTCAGGTGGCCACACTTAGCTATAAAAAAGGTTGGATAGATGAATGTTCTTTTATGTTCTTCAGAATGTTTGTTCATGGATTGAAGATGATCAAATAGAAAAACAGGGGAATGGATCTGTGGACAACCAGCAGCAGTGCCTCACACAGCTAACTGGGTATCATTCCTCAGGGAACTGAGACAGAACAGTAGCACAGAACAAAACTAGTTGGAAACTGTGCAGGCCTAAAAGAAAAAGAGGAGTTGACACTCTTAAGCACTCTTCATGTAAACATCATGCAAAGTTTTTATTATAAATTGTCCCAATTTATCTGCACAAAATTCCAACAAGATGGCATCATTGTTCCAATCTTCCAAGGAAAAACTAAAAATAGTCAAGGTTCAATAAGTTACCCTAAGACAACCAATTAATTATTGTTGGAGATAGAAGTCCTTGCCAGGACCTCCCTGGTAGCCTAGGAGTTAAGTCTCAGTGCTATCACTGCCACTGCCTGAGTTCGATCCCCGGTCAGGGAGCTAACCCATATGTGGTACAACAGACCTCATCTGTCTCGCCCACTGCAGCCTGAGCAGTGTATTTCAGCATTCTGCGTGTTCTGCTCCTCACTCTGTCTCTGGTGAATCCTCTCACCCCCAATTCTGGCCTACACCCAGTTCTACGCAAAGGAAAAAGTTATTTCCAATATATCACACCATTATGAAGAACTAAGAGTGTAAAGAATATATATCTACATTTTATGGAAAGCCTAGACTACAGGCATTACTCAATGAAATATGCATGTTTACCTTATTCAATCTCCCCAGAAAATCTAAAGAAGTAAATTTATTTCCAATTTAAATTTAAGAAAATAAGCCCCAGATGAATTAAACATCTTTCCCAAGGTCATACAGCGAAGCTAGAAATAGTCCCTGGATTTGAACCCACCTCTCATTTCAAAGTATAAACTCTTCCCCAGAATGAATCAACAGTCATCATAATAGCAGCAGGTAGAAATTACGCAGAGGATAAAATGTTGTGCTTGGCAACTGGAAACAAAGAGTAGGTAGACTGGGAGGGGAGGAAGGCGAATCCAAAAGAAAAAGATTAAGTTACTGATAGAACCTTTTTATTAGCACAGGGCTACCAGTACTGTATCAAATTTTACAACAAAGTAGTTGGAAGTTGATGTTTCCTTCTAGAATTCAAGATTCCTATCTCCATGTCCTCCCCTCCTCTCCCATGTCAGTATTGTTATTGACAGGTCAAGTTTAAGGATGTTGATTTAGGTCACATTCTGAAACCGGGAAAAGTCAGAAGGAAGAGCATTACTGAGGCAAAATGCCTCTTCTATTTTGTGATATGAACCCCAGGGTGATATTAAATCTGCACCATCCCCTTCAGATTCTTCTTTCTATAGAGTCCCCCTGAGAACTCCAGGAGACAGCTGGTAGCCCGATCAAGCTGTGCTTCTTCTGGGCCAACACTTTCTGGGCCAACGCTGCTTGTTCTTGTGCCTACTTATTAGGCAGACCTTAGATTTTCTTTAACGATGAAAACATGGAGCAAGCTGACTGGGAAGGTAAGGCTGGCATCAAGAACTTCCCCATATCGAGAAAGACTCTTAGAGGCTTGATAAGAAATCTGGACCAAAAAATTGCTTTGTACATTGGTATGTACTCCACACCTGTTATTTATTACCTTTGGAAAATGCTCTACCTCATGCCTGTTTCAACTCTTCACCTGAAAAAATTCCTATCCATCCTTCACAGTTGCAGACTGGTGTCATCTCTTTAATAAAAGCCTCACTCCCCTCCTCTCTGTATTTGGTTCTTTCACCTCTGAGCTCTCTGTTTATTGTCTCTAGAGGCAATGACATTGCATCACAATTAGCTATGGCTGCATGACCCATCTACTCAGCTAAACTGCTAAGCTCCTGGATCCAGGTTATCTCTACATGTCCAGCACCAGCACCAGGTCTGGCAGGGGACAGACTTTCAACAAACATCTATGAGTGAACCAAAAAAAAGAAGGTTTCAAATGTCACAAGTTGGACTGCTTGGTCTTTGGTGTTTCAGGAGGCTCAGCATCTTTTGGCTGGA
Source organism: Talpa occidentalis (assembly GCF_014898055.3). Classification (NCBI taxonomy): domain Eukaryota; kingdom Metazoa; phylum Chordata; class Mammalia; order Eulipotyphla; family Talpidae; genus Talpa; species Talpa occidentalis. The sequence continues at coordinate 49,184,182 of NW_023605305.1, forward strand.
TGTGGGCTCATGCTGTGGCCATCCTCTTGTGCATTTTTCATTCACCATAATGGCCTCTTCTTATTATGCATTTTATTGATCTGTCTCAGTAATGAAATTTATTATTTATTAGATTTCTGCAATAGCTTTGCTCCAAAGAGCACACAGCGTGATATGTAGAGAGCTCCAAAGCAATACTGAGGAAGACCAGAATGCTGGGAACATAGTATGTTACAGAGAGGAAGGGTGAAAGCCACAGGCAAAAAGGGAATGGCTTGGGAAAGCCATGAGCCTCAGAAAAGTGGCAGCCAGGCCAGGCTTCTGGGGACCTATGCCAGTCCTAGTCTCAACCCAGCCCCCATCCATGCTCATTCTTGTTTGACAGTCTGGCAGGAAAAATTATATAGAAAAGCACTTTGAAAAGTTAAAAGCAACATACAAATGCAAAATAGTATTATTCCATTATCATTAATCAAAATCAACATAATTCATTCAAGAGCAGGAAGTATTTCATATTCAGGCAAGTGAGGAGGAATGTTTGGAGCACCTATCTCCCCTACTGGACTATGTGCTCTTCTAAAGCAAGAACTGCATTCTACTCACTGCTGCACATGGTGTCAAGCCCAGCATTCCTATCTCCAGGAACATACTCATTTCCTGAGGGTCTTGGAGGATACGGGGTGTGTAATTACCTCTAAATAACTTTCTTCTGTTCTATCCTGAATTATCATGGGACATGGTCCTATGAGACAAACAACTGGTTTTTCTTTCTTCCATTTACAATGGTTACCTTATAAATTCTAAGTCTATGACAGTCATTTACCTTTCACCATCTTTATGGAAAATCAGACATGGGTGATACAGCTAAGTATGTCTCAAATCTCTCAGTTTCATTGACTGGCTCCTTCAATGAGCCTAAAAGGCACCGCTGGAATGGACCCCCGACTGTCCCCCACATTCACTGAAGGTAAGAATATCCTCAGAATAAGAATGCCTGAGTGATTCACTGACCCTGCCCCGGATACCATCAATCTGACTTCCTCACCTGCTCCAGTCCCACTGTACCCAGCCCAGCCTATGCCAAGTCTGTCCACTTGCCAACCTCTTGGCACACATCTGAATTCAACTGCAAGTTTTCTGAAGGCAGGAGCCAGGTTTTATTAATCCAGGGCTTCTTAATACAGTATTGGGGACTGTGTTTGATGAAGATGAACTGAATTAGGAACCTTCCATTGTTTTAAAGAAAGTACTGGCAAGATCAAAATGATTATTGTATTGTCTGTTTAATTAATGATTTTTATGCATGAGCTGAGCTTCCTATCTAAAAAAATTATAGTGGAATCTTGATTATGCCAACTTAATATATGATACAGAAAACTGTATTTATATACAAAAGCAACTAAGGAGTCATGTTTTGGGGATAGTCTTTCATTATTCAAAGCACCTCACAATCAGTTGAGATTAGTCTTGTTCATAGTCAATAAATAAGTTGTGAGGCTTTTGCAACATCAGAATCATGTCTCCTTTCTAAGTTTCAGTTTACCCATTTGTAAGTGGGGAATAATGGAGATGAAAAATAAACTTTGAAGGTTCCTTTGAGGATTCAAAGGAAATATAACAATATAATCCTTGACACATAGTTGATCCTCAAATACCAATGGTAATATCATTGTTCTTTAAGATGTCTACTCACTAATAATAATTAGCACAAACCTTCACACAGCACTTTATACACTCATTTAATAATCCACACAATTTACTATGAGATGTTGTTATGGGTTAAATTTTGTCCCTCAAAATTCGTATGTTGAAATTCTAAATCTTACTACATAAATGCTTGAGCTTATTTGGAAATAGAGTTATTGCAGATATTATTAGTGACATTAAAATGAGGTCACATGGAAGTAAGATGCACCCCCAATCCCATATGACTGGTACCCTTACAAAAAGGGAAAATTTGGATACAGATACACACACGGTGATAATACCATATGAAGATGAAAGCAGAAAATAAGAGTACCACAGATTACCATCAAAGCCCCAAAAGACCTCAGAAAATCAACCCTCCCAACCAACACCTTGATGGAGGACTTCTGGTCTCCAGAACTACGTACGGCACAATATTTTTACGTTGTTAAAGTCACCTGCTTTGTGGCATTTCTTACAGCAGACCCAGCAAATAAATACAAGCAAGTATTCTTATGATCCTCATTTCTAAGATTAGAAAACTGAGGCAGGGGAACTTATTATATTAAGTGAGAGACACCTATTTATTTAATGTTCTAAGAAAATAACCCTGGCTTTCAGAGGCATTGATGGTAAGTAAGTTTTAGCACTTGATATTCACCTGTGTGAGTTTGGACACTGAAAATTTGGGGATTGACCTCTTTCTTCCTTTTGAATGGCTATAAGTTGTTCTTGCTTTTCTCTTGACAGAAACCATCAACTGACTGATCTTGGAACCCCTCTCAGTGTCCAGCTGCCACATCCTGCTAGCTGGGGTTTAACTTCTAACATCTCTGTGGAGAAGGGGGAGCCCGCTCTTCTTACTTCTCATCAGAAGAGATAGTATCTGACTATCTACATAGGGGCTTCCAGGGTGCTCTTGTGAATGAAGCTTCTAAATATAAATTTGATTGATTTGCTGCTATTATGCATATTCCTCATCTTCCATGGGTCCTCTGGGAAGAAGAAAAAGGAATCCACTTATTCCTGATAAATCGATCCTAGAAACTGGTTAAAAGCCTGTCTATTTCAATTCTTTCAAAGCAGCAACCTTCAAAGCAACAACAGTTCCTCATGACTGCCTCTGTTTACTATAAAATGTGTTTTGAAGATTGAATGTTCTTAGAATTGCCACACAGACACTCAGGTGTAGAGCCCAGTTTATAGAATAACAGCAGGAGCTTCTAGTCAAGAGGGTCAAATGAAGATAGTTAGCATGCAGGGCTTCAGTCAGTAAGCAGCATCTGCCTCCCTGCTATAATTTGTGTGAGGTTGGAAGCACAAGCTTCCAAATTGCTTTCCAATGGCTAGGGAGAGACCTTGAAACCCCACTGGGAAAGACTCAGTCCAGTGGGTAATTCCTTTGCATGGGCATTAATATGCAAATCCGACTCCTCTAACTCAGGAGCAGAAACTTCTTCCTGAGCCCTCCCTGGCTGACAATGAAGCCAGGAAGCAGGTTCTCAGGTTCTAGAGGGGAAACAGAGCAGCTTAGGAGGGATCAGGCCACCATAATGGGAAGACACAGAGCGGCTGGGAAAAGGGAGGTGAAAGGTCAGAAAACTGCTTCTGTGCCCTCAGAACAGGAGCAAGGGGGAAATGCAGTGTCTGATTAAAAGCACATGCTCCAGCCTCACACAGACCTAATGGAGTCTGAGCTCTCCACCTAGTCATTTTGTGTTCTTGGGCAATTTATTTAACTTCTCAACCTACATATTTACATCTATTTAATAAAAATAATAACATCAGATGGCAATATTTCTTAGACTTAAAAAAAAATTATTGCCCCAATGGGCAGTTTCTTTAAACATGTTTTTCCCAATTGTTACCTCACGCATTAAATTTTAAGTCACAGATGTATTTGTTTATGCGTTGTGTGTTTATCTTGCTTTACACATAAACAGAGTATGATTGTTTGTTCTCAAAAACCATTTCTGCCCTTAATGGAGATATTGCCCTAGTATGGAAAGTTTGGATCCCCTCTATAAATTAGATTTATCAATTTAAGTCCTACTATATGGCCTCCCCTGGTGGCTCAGCGGTTGAGCGCTGGCCTGCAAAGCTGCACGCAGCCTCTGCAGTGCTGGTTTGATCCTGGCTGCCGGCGAGGGTCCCACAATGCACTATAAACCTTTGCCCACTGCAGTGTGTTTCGTCAGTCTGCCTGTTCTGTTCCCTGCTCTGGCTCTGGTGAATTCTCTCACCTTCCTGCGCTTCTGATTGTACCCAGTGCTTGTATAAATAAATAAATAAATAAATCTTTAATAAATAAATAAAATAAGTCCTACTATAATAGTATTTGGAGGTGGTGCCTTTGGGAGGTAATTAGGTCATGGGAGTGGAGCCTTAATGCTGGAGTTAGTATCCTTATGAGAAAAGAGTCAGTCTTTTCTCTCTGTGTTCTCTGCCATGAAGATACATAAATAGGAACCTCATCTGACACCAGATCTTGCACTTGGATGCCAGTATCTTTCTCTTGACCTTGGACTTGCCAGCTTTCAAAACTATGAGGAATAAATGCTCTTTAAGCAACCCAGTTTATGCTAATGCATTATAGCCACCCAAGCAGATTCAGATACACCCTCATTGATATTGCATGCCATATGTATTATTGTTAAAGAGTGAGTGATATATTGTAGATGAAGTTCTTACAAAATTCTAGGGAGCAAGGGTGATTGTCAAAATATTTAACAACAGTCTCCATTCCGGCACTAACGCATCATACAGAGGCAGTGCCCACTGGTGCTCTAAACAACTGGTCACCCATTCTAGTGCATACTCCTTGAGAATCATAACTCTTCATGCCCCTATAGAGGCATTTTATACCCTCACCTTGCCCTGGCCTCATGGCAAGGGCGGATGTCTTTCCCCAATACTCACTTCTAAGCTTTCTTGGGTGCTTGCTTTGACCAATAGATATCAGATTACTCTCAACTAAAACTTAAACATCTTTTTATAATGTTCCTGCTAGTCCATCTATGCATCCTGTAACCATGCAGGTGAGTTTTGGAATAAAAGCAAGCCTTCATTTATAACTCTCCTAATTTTATTTATATTAGATACTACCAATTCTAACTAAACTGGACTTTTCCAGGGCTCCTGGTGCATGAATTAGTAGTGTAAGTTAGTAGTGGTTTTAATTATTGTAGTCCCAATATTGACATAACTACTGGAAAATAATTTTGGAGGAAGTAAAGGAAGGAAGGAACCCAGAGGGACAGCTGCCGTGTGGCAGCAAGCATGCCCTGACCATTTACTATAGCAAGGCTGTTCCAGTTCCTTCAGAGACTTTATTTTTGATTCTATAACAATCCTTCAAGGCAGGTACTTCTCATGTGCCAGTGTCTCTGATGTTTGTCAGGATTAAGTATGGTGGTTATGGTTCCTAAGTGGTAAAATTGGGAATTATTCTAGTTCCAAAGCCAGACTTATAAGTTCCTGTGCAGAAATATGCTCCCAAATTTTACAGACAGGTGGCTCAACTGGGTATACCTCTATTTGACTAGTTCCTGTAAACCACTCAGGCCATGCATTAATACTCAAGCTCCATCATTTCCCAATGACAAGTCTTATCTTATTGTAAGACACAGATAGTGCCAGTGAAGGAGGGACAATAGTCACCAGCACTGGGAAGCAGGGACTTTAAAGAGAGAGCTGTGGAGCAATTTATTCACAGTTCAGCTATTCTGTCCTGAGCAAGAGGGAGCTGAAATAGGACACCTGAAGAGCCTTAGAGAAAGGAGATTGGTTACGTGGAAATCTGAATATTATTAACACTACTGAATTTAAAAATGGTTAAGATAATACAATTTTATGTTTTGTTTATTTTACCAGAATTTTTAAAAATACAAAAAAATATTAAAATACAAAAATTAAAAAAACAACCATTTGACTCATGGTTCTGGGGAATAAGGATTTGGCCAGCAGCCCTCTCTCTAGTGTTCAGTAAGGCTGGGTTGTTCAAGATGTCCACTGTGATGGTTTACTTTTATATGTCAATTATGTCAAATTTGCATAGGTCATGGGATACCTAGAAATTTGGTTAAACATTATTCTGATTGTGTCTGTGACAGAATTTCTGGATGAGATTAACATTTGAATCACTGGACTCCGTAAAGAAAATTACCCTCCCCAACGTGAGGAGGAAAGTTGGGCAAGTTAGAGGAGCCTCCTCCAACCCTTTGAAGGTCTAAGTAGAACAAAAAGGTGGAATAAGGAAGAATTCCTTCTCTTTGCCTGTTTTCAGCTTGGGACTTCTCCTGTCTTTCATCTTGGCGTCTGGACAATAACTTACACCATTGTCTCTCCTAGGTCTCCAGCTTGCCAGCTGTAGATCTTGGAATTTCTTTGACTCTGCAACTGCAGAAGCCAATTCCTAATAACTATCTTTACTATAATTTATCTAAATCTAGAAATATCCTATTATGTCTTTCTGGAACACCCAGGTTATGACAGCATCATCCACATATCAAAGGGCACATGCTAGCTGCTGGATGAATCTCCCTTTATAGGAAGAATTTCTTTCTTTCTTCTACATTTCTTTCATCCTACATAGTCTTTCATCCTAACCCTACATTCCAAGAGGTAAGAGAAGAGGCACTGTGGCCTCCGAAGGGGCTGGCTTGCAATTTGCAAATTGTCAATACCACTATAGTCAACTGGCAAAAGTAAGTCACAAAGTCATCCTAGATTCAAAGAACAGGAAAAAAGACCTCCTTCAGGAGGGGGAAAGGGTAGGTATCAAGTTTAGACTGCAAACATGCATGCAATAAGCAATGGAGGAATTATAAAAAGATCTTCACAAGTAAACTTGGTAACTGGAGTAAAGTACTAAGATCAGTGCCTAAGTAGCATATAGCAAGCACTCAATAAAAGGCAATCATTGTTTTTATTGCTGCTGCTGCTGCTGCTGCTGCTGCTGCTGCTGCTGCTGCTGTACAATTCTTTGAATTCAAGAAATGTTTGTCAATCGGCAAACATGAATTGATTCTGATACCTTTCAAATGTGTTTCTCATGATGATAGAAATGAGGAAAAATCGTCTATTAAAAAAAGGCAAGCCAAAAATTAATATAGGAAATTCAATAAAGCTAATCTTACACTTTTCCTATAAGCTGATATAATTCTGTAGGTTTATGTAATCAAAATTTCATAAAATTAAGTTATGCTGAAGAAAATACATTGACTCTTGCAAATTGCCATAGGATCCTAAAAGCTTAAGTGATAAAAAATCACTTGAAAATAGAACAAATTTTAAGTGTTTTTGCCTCTTTTTCTTTCATCTTGTTAAAGCTCCATAATCACAATTTTTAAATATAGCAATAACAGAGTGAACACAGATAATGAACTCATGTGGAAGACACCAATATAATAACAAAATAAGGTGTTATATGATCTGAAATTGCTCTTAGGCAATTCCAACTTCTCATCTTAATACTCAAAAGGATCCCTTGAAGTTTGAGGAGAGGTCATTCCTAAAAATGTCACTGAATTTTCATTAAAAAAAGAAAAAGAAATAACTTGGGTTTTGTTTCTTGGTCTTGTTGTGTTGGGTTCTATTACTGGTACAAACAAGATGAGAATGTTGGAGTTTCTAAGCCGACTCATCCATAAGCAAGTACTAGTCCTTTGGTGATCCACTAAGCTCAGATCTCACATTTCCAAATCTTTTCAGGGTAATATTTGAAAAGGTTTTCCTTTATACTTTAACATTAAAATAAAAAAAGTTGCCAGTGATCTTTGTCACAAAGTGGACTCTGACTTCTCTCTGCTTGGAGACATCTGAATGGGTTGCGCCATCGGATGAAAATGCCTAACACCTGCACTGACATTTAGTAATGTGCTTTACTGCTCTGCCCTTTCCACACACGAATGGCAAGTTGGGGGCCACTGTGCCGCTCTCTCAGGTCGGCCACAGCCCCTCCACAGGAAGCAAAGGAAATGCTGATGCACCTGAAGGAGCCCCAGCCACATGTAATCGTTTACCTACAAAGATTAAAAAGTGTTCATAGGCAGTATCATTCCCTGCTGACCAGGTCCTAGGAACAAAGGGAGACAAAACAAATAAAAACAAACAAAGGTTATTCAGTCAGAAGTTTGCTATAGCAAGGGAGCCAGACACTATCATTCACATATTGGCAGTGGAAAGCTTTGTAGTAGAAAAGGGGAAATTTCAGGTGTTCCATGAATGGAAGTTGATGGCATGGGGAAGCTGGAAGTGGGCTGGCTAACTAGAAGCAGGACATCCAGTGTGGTTGGTTAGGGGAGCATATCTGGCTTTTTCTGGTTAGTCCTACATGGATGTAGAAAAATAATTAGGAAAGCTTGGTCCTTCCTGGTGGTACAAGGGGTTACGTCTCAGTACTATTAAACTATCGCCAGCCACTGAAGCATGAGTTCGATCCCCAGCCAGGGAGCAACCCACATGGTGCAGCAGACCTTTCCTGTCTTGCCCACTGCTCCCCTCAGCAGTGTATTTCAGTAGATCCACCTGTTCTGCTCCCTACTCTGTCTCTGGTGAATCTTCTCACTCCCACACCTCTAACTTACACTCCAGTTCTTGTATGCATAAATAAATCTTTAAAAAAAAGAATTAGGGATGGTCGTAGTTATTAAAGAAGTTCTGGCCATTTGAGGCTGATTGTTATAGTTTAGTTTTTCCTGGTTTGTCACTAGAGATAGCAGTCTGATTTCCAAAAATCTAACTTAGAGCAGGCTGGTGCCTGGGCTATTTATTTTAGGTAAGAGGTTAGTTTCTGAGCAGGTTGCTTCAGGTAATGGGTCAGAGTTCTATTTTTATATATGGTCTGGCACATTGTCTTTGGATTTTCTGTCTCGGCCCCAAATGAAAGAGAGCAGGTGCAGTGAACATTAGCTGATGAGTCTAATTTGAATCTGATCAGCCTGCCTAAAGGAGGTTCCCTTTCCCAAGCTGTCTGATCCTCTGTTTAGATATCTCTCAACATTTCTCATCCAAGGATGATCATCAAAGCACAGGCCTTTCTCCAGCACTGTTGTGAACTTGTCCAGGCAGAAACTTTTGTCTATCTTGCTTCACTTTAAATATACAAACGAATATACAGCAAACAATTGGAATCTAAATTTACCCTCAGCTAAAATAAAAAAAGTTTACACATTTTATGTTTTCTTATAATAGAAAGTACATCTCATTTACAGAGATAACATTTTCCCTGGAAGTAAACCAAGTGGGATATCTGAGGAATGGATAATTAAAAAATAATTTGTAGGATTAACACAATCATTCCTCTAGAGCTGAGACCAGTTTCTTCCAGGATTTTAAAATGTGCAGCTATAGTTTGACCCAGAGCACAGAGCAGATGAGGAAATGGGATGGTGTAAGTGAGACATAAAATAGAGCAGAAAGAAATTTACTTGAAAAGGAGCTTGACATGCCTTTGTTCCAAACTGTCCTCTCTAGCTGCCAGACCACCTATGAATTAACCTGGTAATACAAGTGTTCAAGGAAAAGGATCAGATTTGTGAATCTCAGGATAACGTAAGACAGAGAAGAGCAAGAATGTAAGGCTGTGTGTGTGACAACTCTCCACTTTGGCTGGTGCTTGGAGAGCTGGTTCTTATTACAGAAGTCATTATTTGAGTCAAAGTGTTACTGAAACCACCAAGATTTGCTTAAATTTTGGCACTGTTGAACCATAAAATTCTTAAAAACTGCTAGATGGTAGACAAGCCTCTGTACCATGTGTATTTCCAACATTTCAATGGGAAAATCCATCTTTATCCAGAGCAAATGCATTTTGCTATAATAGGCATCTTCTGCCTTGACATCACAACCTCAATTCTCTTGGGCCTGAAGCATAATTGTAGCTGATTGGTGTTTACCTCCAGATACACACTTTGTTAACAAAGTAATGAAATTAAATGCTCCACAAATGAGCACTTACAAGTTTTAGACATTTTCACCCTGAACAGATTCTAGAAACTACATCCCTTATAAAGGAGCTTAGCACTGTATCTCCCAAGTTTTCCATGTAGTAACAGCTGCAAATTTCTGCAACATTCTGAATGGATACTATATGGTCAACTGAGAGTTAATAATACCAGAAACATCATAACTATTTTGCAGATGCTGATTATTATTGTAATTGAATTTTTACAAAAAACAAGGAAGTTTGGAAATTTTCTTCCCCAGAGATTTCTAAAATATAAGTCAGAAGCTCATGCAGTCCATATCGAGGTCATAAAACTATTGATCCATTGCTGTTAAAATACTTCATAGTAAGTGGAGTTCAAATATTTATATGTGCATGACACAATAACACATTTGCATTTATTTAAACTAAAAATTCTAAATATCCTCTCCATATTTTCACTCATTTTGCAAATATTTGCTAAGTGTTCTTTCACTCTGCTAGGTACCAAATTGATGATGAAGATACAAAGATGGTTAAATATAGTCCCAGCCGTCAAGGTTTTCAGTGTCTAGGTAGAAATCAAACTGCATAAACAGCTTTAATACTAATGATAAATGCCACAAGTGAGATTGATCTTTGAAGTTTTCAGGCATCCCGAGTGGGAAGGGAATTAATTCTTCTGTGATGGACCAGGGAAGGCTGATGGCAGGCCTGGCATTATCACCATATCGGATGTTTTGATTGAGCAGGACCACAGCATTCTTGAATGTAGAGGAGGAGGGCAAAGTTAAGAAGAACATCATTGCTGGGTATAGAATGAAAAGAAAACAAGGATACACTTCCTAAATTCACCTGTCAGTTTGCACCACCCACCCACTGAGATTTCCAGTTGCATTTGTTTTTGACTTCTACTGAAACACAGATCACTTTAAAAACAATACAAAAACCAAAGCAAAAAACTCTATTTCTGTGGGATAAAAATATATTTTCTTTGGTATCACAAAAGACAGTTAAACCCAACCCAGGAACTGTAGTCATTCTCTGGTATTTCCAATTGTTGAGATTCCGGTAAAATTCTGTTTGCCGTCTCGAACCATCTCAATAACTTTGCAATTACTTTTAATCACATGTGACCCTCTAGAAGGAAAAATAAGTCATTCCAACTGGACCAAGGGAAGCTACCTAGGCTCTCTAGGAGAGCAAACAGATCCTTGCACTAGAGACCTCTGTCCCTGGGCTGGCACTAAATTGCCAGGCCAGACAGTAAACATGCACTTTAGGGGACTAAACAAAGCTAACTCTCTTTTTTCAGAAGAAACACATAATATTAAGTCAAATTTCAGTATTTCTCACCCTGTACTCTCTGCCAGACAACAAGAAAATCCAGAGCATGGTGTTTTATACCCACCGTCTGGGTGCAATTGATTTACTTTCATTGGAATCATTCATCTATCAGAGCTGAAAACATAAATGTCAAAGCAGCCATAATATATTTGCACCAATAAAGTCATCAGTTATGCTTTCATACCACATAGAGAGAAAGAGGACTTTATTAACCTTCATGAGGATTAAATACAAAGATAACATTAAAAGAAAACATTTGGTAGTATTTGGGGTAACTAGTGTGTGGGTGGGTGAAATGGGATAGAATTAAGAAAATCAGTAATAATTGGGGTCCTAAAATGAAAAGAGAAAGTAGCTCAAAAAATGGCTCCTTCCGAGGCTTGAATCTTTGGTTCCCATACAGCACTCATTGCCCTCTCATCGCAATTTGTCATCATTGTGCAATCCATAGATGCATGCAACTTATTAGCAAACTATTTCCCTGACTTTTCCACAAGCTATTATCTAAGTAATATTATTTCCTTACAAAATGAGAGAACATTAACTAGGCTCTCTAAAGCCAGTGAAGCATATGGCAGGTCAGAAACTGCCTCCAGAATAAAAGAGTGACACAGGCAAAGCTGCCTTCGGTGGCCTCAAATGTTACTGGGGTATGTATGTGTCCCCAGGGGAGGGGTCTTTCTTTCCTCAACAGGTCTGTTCTTCCCCTTATATCTGTAACATCTCTCTTTTTGGACTCCATTAGGACTCATCTCAGGAAAAGAATGTCTAATCATTCAGATAAACACATACATCACTTAAAAGCACAGGGGACCAAGAATTACACTAGAGCAACGAGTTTCTAATGATGAAATTTCTGGCATCCACATATAAGAATGGGGACTGGCAACAGGGTGCTTTTCAGATAGAAGACATAAGAAGCAAAATATCAGATTAAATATCATTTCAGGCAATTTAGAGGCCCTTTAATGTGCTCAGGAATCGTGAAATTTGATTGTCTCAAATATACATTGATAGAAGGAAGGTTCTGCATTATAGATTAGGAGGTAGGGTCTCGGTTTCTCAGTAGACAAAAAATAAAAGAGGGCTTTCGAAGAGCATCACACGTATCACTGCATCGATGCAGCTCAATTCATGTTTCTGATGCACAAATCAGGAGTCAGCCTGCTGCTATACTGCAGTAGCAGAGATAGCACCCTATCCAAATGGCAGGAGGACAAGACAGGTCTGAAATAAACCAGGTTGACCCTCCTGGGTTTTCTGCTGTCACTGATGCCCACACTTTCAATGAAATCTCTAGGGAACTACAACTCCAGACCAGATCCCTCTTTTCATAAGGATTTCACATACTTTCTACATCACTTGGTAAGAAAATAGTGCATTTTAATATGAGACAAACGCTATCTTGTTAAGCACAACTTTTATCAGGCTGATTTAGGGGAAATCTTTCCATTGCCTAGGCCCTTAGTCCCCTTGGAGATTTACCGAGAAGCTTATAAATACCAAAATCAATGCCCAGCACCAGAAATCTTTTGTTTCATAAAACTTAGAAGAATCCTTTATAACCTGTTTGTGTTGAACAGAGAATCAATGCACCGTGATTTAATATAGGTTAGCTAAAATAGCTTAGCCAGGGATAGGTAACTTGAGGTTCCGATTATGTAAACCATTCACCTGTAGGAAGACAATATTGATTCTTATTTATTTATGTATACAAGAACTGGGGTGTAGGCCAGAAGTGCAGGGGTTGAGAGGATTCACCAGAGCCAGAGTGGGGAGCAGAACAGGTGGATCTACTGAAATACACTGCTGAGGGGAGCAGCAGGTGAGACAGGAGAGGTCTGCTGTGCCATGTGGGTTAGCAACTTGGCCAGGTGGCTGGAGATACCTTGATAGCACTGAGACTTTAACCCCTGCACCACCAGAGAGGCCCCCTGTAAGTATATCTTAACGTCAAGTAAGAATATGTTTTCTACCCTTTTGCTTATTTGTTCAACAAATATTTATCTAGCATGGGAGTGGGGGGCAGCACTATCCTTTAGACTGGGCATACACGGATGAACAGAATACATTTCCTCTTCTCAAACTACATTGGGAAATGTGCTAAGTGTAATCAAGGAGATAAAAAATGAGAGCAGCATTTTGTTCTGACAATGAAATTAAAATCTCTCCAGGGAAAGTGTCCCTGGAATAAAATCTTTTAAGGTGAAATAAAAGTTCATCTGACAAAACTGAGGATGAAGAAATGGCATTATATCATCAGGCTCAAAGGCAGGAAAGTATGAAAGAATAGAAAAGACAGGAAATATTGATGAGGTCAGTAAGAAGGGAACATCATATGACAGTTGCACATTGTATGTAAAGCTGGACAGGTGTGTTTTTTAATAAAAGGGATATTCTAGGGAGAGTCAAGGATGACTTGGATCCAAAACTCTCTAGATTCAAAATTTTACATGCAAATTCAATGAGTTCACCAATGCCCTGACTGCAATTTGTAGACTCAATTTGTAGTTTAAGAACTCTTAAAGCTAGAGAGGCTTTAGCCAGAAAGTTTACATAACTGGAGTCTTTTGAAAAAAAAAAATCACGCTGGCATCAATAAGCATGACAGTCTAGAAAGGTCAATCAGGAGAGTCAGGATGACTGAAAACTGTTGCAATAGTCCAGAAAAGAGGCATAGTTTCTTAACTGTATTGACCAACTGCAAGATAGTAACAAGGATATATATAAGCCCTGACCTAGTCTGTATACTTTCAAAAGCACATTTCAAATGTCTAATGTTACTCACTTAGAAATAGAGCTATCACTGGAGTCAAAAATGGAAGAAAAAAAAAACCACACATGAATGAAGAGTAAATTTCAGTATCCTCCTCTTCAAGAGAGTGGCAACCCAGCAAGAGTACTCACTCCCCTATTCATCATTCATCCAAAGAGTCAAAAATGCAAGTTCTTTCTTTCAACACAAAGTTCACTCCAGGAGCTAGATAGATAATAAAATTTTGCAGAGATCATGTAATAACAAAGATAGTTCTTCAAAGTATTTTTTTCTTAATAACTCTTACATCAATAATCTGTACATTGCAGCTAAATTGAGAAATCTATCATTCATTACATAAAACAAACAGAAAGTCTATCTTACCAATGTTTACAGCCAAGTCTGATGTGAAAAACACATCAAAGTTTTTTTCCTCTTATGTTTTGAATAGCTGAGTGCATGGAATGAAAGGGAAGAAGGAGGGCAGGAAAACAGTGTGCAAATCCTTGTTGCTTAATCACTTAGTCAAGCTACTATGACTTGGAATGATGGGTAAGAGATAACCTGAATGACATAAGACAAAACATTCCCATGGAACAATGGGAGGAAGGGAAGCTACAAAGTCCAGGAAGGTGCTAGAGCCAAGTGAGACCCACAGTTGGTTGCAGAGTATTTTAAGCTGCCTAATTTCAAATGGCTGCATCAGCACAGCCAAATCCACCTCGTGGTGGTAGCACATGTCAATAAAAGCTTCTTTATAGGTTATTAGATAATGGGCCCCAGGGTACATGGTAAACCTGGAACCCAGACCCTTTGGATTTCTCCAAAGCCCAGAGTTCTTTTCACCACAAAATATGATTTTTATGATGTAATATGATTTAGTAGGTTTAAGGCTTCTTGGGCAATTAATCAAACTATAGTACATAGTCATGGCCCATATGCCTCTAAAGTTTGTTTTCATTAGGAGTTCAAAAACTAAAAAAGGTAACTTTTAAATTTACTCTTCGATCCCCACCCACCATATCTACCTGCCCACTGGAATATGTCCTGAAACCTTCCATTTACAAAGCCTTCACCCTAGGAGGATCCTTACACCAGGTTGCACTAATTTGCAACAATCACTCCAGCACATTAAGTGAGCTCAGAGGAAATTTAAACTGAAGCATCCTCTGAAAATTATGAGAAAAAAGAATTGGGGAAAAAATGTTTCTACTTTAGCAGAGTTTGCCACTGTAGATTTTCAAGCAAAAATAATGCTCACAAACAACAAAATTAAGCCTCCTCCTTACTCACTAACAGGTATTTTCTCTATAGTGACCGCCATATGTCTGAATGACTCCAACCTGGGATGTCCAGTCACTTAGGAATCCAGACAAGATCCAGAACCATCCTTCAGGTCTCAAGAAATCCATTGCTCCAGCTCCAACTTGTTTACGACAGTACTGTGACTGGGTTAGAGGAGGTAAGACTATGTGTCAAACAGATCCTTTTCAACCATGGAATTTTATTCAATTACAGTCACTATCAAATAATTGTACACTATCAAATAATGCCATTTCACATGTCACATGACACATGTGCCATATCCAGTCCCATAGTAGTGCTTCTGAAAAGAGCCTATTTCCGTGCACAAGGAAGGCTGCCTAGATGAACACTCAGCCCCCAGCACCTGCCTCACTACAAAGGTAGCTCAGGAGGAAGCACAGGCAGGCGTATCTCATCTGTAAGCCACAGGATCACATGGAACCTCAGAGACACCTCACAAGTTCTCAACATTTCATGCTGCACCAGGTTTTCCAGGGTGATGAGAAGAACAAATTCACAAATTTCAGTGAGGGGTTAGAAAATAACTAGGAAGATAGAAGAAAGGAAGCAGACTGTTTATCGTAACAGGTAGCTGAAGGCAGAACATATGCCATGTGAGGAGTGGGCATGTTTATCAGGTGACAGGACCCAATTGCAAGGGTAACAGGTCATCTCATTGAATCATTCAGAGCAATGTCCACAGCAGGAATTTGTGTCTCCATTTTATAAAGGAGGAGCCAAATCTCAGAAAAGTTCAAATGGCAAAGCTTCTCAGTTCTTTTATTTACTTATAGCATGACCTTGGGCAACATATTACATAAAAGTAATATGTTTTTCCTTAGCCATAAAGTGGGAGCAATAATAATAACTCACATCATAATACTGTTGTTAGGATTAAGTGCAAAATGCAAGTTCTTAGAACCTGATATGGTAAGTGCATGTATTGGAAGTAATTGCAATCTGTGCAAAAAATAATAATGATAGGGCCTCCCCTGGTGGCACAGGCGGTTGAGCACTGGGCTGCGAAGCTGCCGCAGCCTCTGCAGTGCCGGGTCAATCCCTGGCCACCGGAGAGGGTCCCACATGGCACAACAGACCTCTCCTGCCACTCCCGCTGCTCCCCTCAGCAGTGTGTTTCGTCAGTCTGCCTGCTCTGACTCTGGTGAATCCTCTCACCCTCCCGCACTTCTGGCTGTACCCAGTGCGTGTATAAATAAATAAATAAATAAATAAATAAATAAATAAATAAATAAATAGAAAAATAATAATAATGATAATGATAGTAATGACAAACACAACAGTATTATTATGAAGAAGCAGAGTTAAGATTCAAACATAGGTGTTTTTGATTCTAAAACCTTTGCTCTTGACTCATACTTACAACTTACTTTACTCTTAACTCATACTTAGCTAGTAAGAATCAAAATAAAAGAATCAAAAGCTAATAAGAATCAAAAGGGGAGGAAGGAAGAAGAGAGAAGGGGGGCCGAAGAGGCAAGGAAAGAAAAAGTAAATAAACATTTGATAAATACTGATATATATGAATATACACATAATATCTATATATATATAATTTTGTGCAGAAAATGGTGGACAGTTTTTCTTTACTTCAAAGACATAATATGCATATATTGTATTATTTCTTTAGGTTGTCCTTTAGTGTACTTTATAAAAACATATTTTATAGGACATTTCATAAGCCAAAATGGCATAAAAGAAGAATTACCGTTAATTTATATGAGAAAAATTTTTTAAATCCCCAAACACCAAAAATAACCTAACAATTCATACCAAAAACACTTAACATCTCAAACAGCACTGCCATCAGGTAAAGCAGGAGTGATGTGATACATACACAGCCTACACAAAGTAGCTCCCAGGGAAGAGCTTGACCTGCCGCTCTCACTACACAGGGTTCTCACTGCCTTGATAGTGGCTCTTGCAAAAAAAGTGAAATTCCCTTGGGCTGTTTTTTCATTAGTGAAAAACAGCTACTAATGTGGGTTGTTCATAAAAGCGAAGTGGTATGATGTGAACTTCAAAAAGCAAGGGTACACTTACATTGCTATTCAAGCCTCCAAGTTCTCCAAATTAGACAGGAGGTTGCCTCCTTCTTGAAAGGCTGCAATGTTCCTCCGTAAAGATGCCTTGTGGGTCAGATGAGGCAATCTGAAGGATATCCTGATTTATAATTGTCTGTTTGTTTTTGTTTTGTTGTGTTTCGTATTATTATTTTTTCCCCTGATGTCTTATTTGGTTCCCCTACACTCCTCCTATAAGTGAAACCATCTGATATTTTTCTTTTTCCTTCAGACTTATTTCACTGAGCATAATTCCTTCTAGCTCCATCCATGTTGCTGTGAATGGCATTAGTTTATCTTTTTTGATTGCTGAATAGTACTCCATTGTGTATATATACCACATCTTCTTGATCCAGTTGTCTATTTTTGGGCATTTGGGTTGTTTCCAGGACTACATCTAGGGGTGGGGGAAAGCAAACATTGTTTAAAAATGAACAATGGTGTAAAAATATAGAGAAAAATAAATAAAAATAATAAAATTTTGAAAAGAAGGATATCCTTAGAAGATTTCTTCAAATTCATGTTTACAAAGTGAGTCCAACAAGTTACAATGGATCTGAGACTCAGTCACTCTTGATTGGAGTGAGGAGGTACTACTGATGCCAAGACTAAAAAAATCTGAAGTTCTACTAAATGTAGCAGTAAAGACTTCTCTGGCTATTGAACAATAACTTAGACTATCTCACCATGATAGAGATAAATTATTGGATTCACAAAGGTTTTTCAACCTCTTTCTGGACTATGATTAAAAGAAAACACTACTTCTAAAAATGAAAGGGATTTAGGATCACAATTTAATTTCCTTTTCTCCTTGAGAAAAACACACAAGAACACCAAACTAAGTGAGGATTTCTTAAAACTTTCTATCAATAAATGAAAGTTATTAAAGAAGCTGAGAAAGGTTTAAGTTTTTTCACAGGGAGTTAAAGAATACTATTATGATTTCAAAACTTAAATGTTAAAAGACCTTTGAATTGATAGATTTAATCATGTATGAAATTAAAATGAGGTGTTATCTTAAAAGGAGGAATTTATTTTAGTACAATTCAAGCATTTTAATATATGCCCACGGCTGACTGTTTATCAGAGTTGGCATTTTTAAAATAACAAGGGATGATGCTAATACTTTTTTCCTAACAAGATTTGTAATTTATGTAGCAGGAACAACTTAATGTGCTGGTGATTTGTCCTCCTGCATCTGTAATTGATGACAAAGCACTAATTTTTACACATCAAAGAAATTAAATCTAGCTTTCCTGTGCATTATTGACCTTTACTGTACCCAAAGTGCTTAAGAAGAAACAAATTATACTGCAGTAAAGTTTCTTATTTCTTTTCCACATTGGATTTCATTCAGTGGTGGCCCAAAACCGGCTAATCAGTGAATAAACTTTTGTCTTTAGAAGATGCTATTCCAATTCGGATGTGGGGGAGCGGGGAGAGAGCAAAAAGAAAAAGAAAAACAGCTTGGAATGGCAATTCTATCTCCTTCTCCCCATATACTATTCAATTTATCCTTAAGGATGCAAATTAGGTGGCCTCCTTCACAAGAACTGCATTCAGAACAGAACAGAAAATTTAAGACACAATTGGTCAGATTCCTTAGATTAGATATTCCTGGAGATTTATTCAACAACAAATATCTCTCAAAGACATTTGAAAGTCCAGCACTATTTTGGCACCGGGGGATACATCAGTGAACACTTCAGGCAAAGGTCTTGGCCCATGCGAAGTTTACGTTCTACTAGAGAAAGACATAGATAGATAGATAGATAGATAGATAGATAGATAGATAGATAGATAGATAGATAGATAGATAGATAGACAGATAGACAGATACACACAAGTGTGTAGTGTGTGTGTGTGTAATTTCAGATGATGACAGAGGAAACCAAAAAAAGAAAGAAGAATATACATTGTTGAGGGAATGAATGTAATTTGAACAAAAGCCCAAGAGCGGTGAGAGTTATGCAGGTATCTGGAGGGAAAGTGTTTCAACAGAAGGAACAGCAATTGCAAAGACTCTGAGATGGAGAACATACTTGGGTGGGCGGGGGGGGGGGGGGGGGGCTCAAAGAATTGCAGTGAGACCAGTAGAGCTGAAGCTGGGGATAAAAGTGAGAAAGTAAGAGGTGAGTTCAGTGACGAAAGGATATCTGCTGGGAGTCGAACCCACCAACTAGCCTGTTTAAAATGCTTTTAAATCCACAATAAAATCTGTGAGGATTCTGCAAATCTCCAGAGCCTGGCAATCCTGCCCTCTCCAGAAAGCACTATTGTCAGCAAGCACTTGCCTACATCCATCTCCTGAAACTTCCATTCACCGCATCCCTTTCTGCCATTGGGAATGCCAGAGAGAGGAGCTGGATCTAGTTTCCCCCAGTATGAGACTGCCACCTCTTCCTACTGTTCTCCAAGACAAATGTCTTGGTTTCTTCCAACCTTCCACTCAGAAGGTTACAGTTGCCAGCCACTCACTGTCCTGGCACTTTTCCCTGAACACACTCCAAGATTGAGAGAGGCGTTCAGAACTTGCAGCATAAACTCTTCCATGCAAGTAAATATGGAGTGAACAGAAGTAGGGAGGATCTCCCTCAGCCTGGACCTGTGGTTCTCAAATTTGGCTGCACGTTGGGATCATCTGGGGGTGGAAGAAGGGAAGTTACAAATTCCAATGCCAAAGCTGCATCCCACACTAATTAAGTTTGAATGTCTGGCAGTGGCCCAGTTATCAGCATTTTTAACTCCCCAAGAGTTCTACTATGCAACTCTGACTGTCTTGCTCCTGTGGGAAACTTAACTCTGCCAACCACATCACAAGGTGAAAAACACTATTTTTTTAAGTTCCCAATTTATTTGTACACTGTGTGTTCTCTGCCCACTACTGTTGCAATTTTTAATCAAATATAAACCATAATTTTCCTTATTAAACTTTAATAAGGGTTTAAAGGGTTCGATTTAGCATCTCTTTTTGATCTACTGAGATCTGTCTGAATTTTGCCTTTTATCCAGATTAAGTCATCCACAAATTCAATCACTATATCCAGGTGTGGGGTATAAATACTGGTGAGGGCAGAGTGAAGAATTACCCCATAAAATACTACTAGAGGGCCTCCCCGGTGGCGCAGCGGGTTGAGCGCAGCGCTATGAAGCTGTCCACAGCCTCTGCATGCAGGTTCGATTCCTGGCTGGCTGGCGAGAATCCCACATGGCAAGCAGACCTCTCCTGTCTCGCCTGCTGCTCCCCTCAGCAGTATCCTTGGTCCGTCTGCCTGTTCTGCTCCCCGCTCTATCTCTGGTAAATCCTCTCACCCTCCCATGCCTCTAACTGTACCCCAGTTCATGTATAAATAAATAAAAAATCTTTAACAGAAAATACTACTAGAGGCCCTCTTCGAAGTTATGTTCATGTTACCTTTTAATATCACCATAGTTGATATACACAAAACCATATGATATAGATATTAATGTTCCCAATTTGAAGATCAAGACATAGTGATTCAGGCAGTGAAATGATTACCTTGGATCACCTAGAATAAGGAAAAAAGAAAAGAATTGAAGGTCTATATTTGATTCCAAGTCTCATGCTTTCTTCATTATTGCCTTCTCTTGGCTATTTAATCAGCAAATCAACTGTCTTATTACCCAGCAACCAATCCTTCAAAGACAGCATGAGAACTTTTCTATTTTGTCTTGATAAAACTGAAACTAAAAGCATCAACCTTATTTCTCTAATAGTCATTCAACAGATATTTATTGAATATCATCTATGTTGCAAGCAATAAAAATATTGAGAACTCAGCAATGAAGAAAATAGATCAAAAATTCAATCTTTCATGAAACTTAGATTGTTATGCCAGTCACAGAAGGAAATGAAATGAATCTGTCATAACGTAACTTAGTGAACCCTGATGGCTCCTAATTATCACAACTTCCTTTTATGAGTTCTCAGAAATCATTCTTTTGTGATTTGTTCCAGACCCTTTTCCAGAATTTATTTTGCAACAATCTTAAAAACATCTCATGCGCTTTAAATAAATGGCATATTGCTTTTAAATATATGAGAAGTGAGAAAATCTGGAAATTTGGTTGCATCGTAAAAAGATAAAAATATCAAAGCTAGCTCTATGCCAGTGCTGTCTCACAATACTCTCAGCCATGATGGAAAGATTCTATATCTGTGTTTTCCACTAGCCACATGTGGCTTTGAAATGTGGCTAATGTGACTCAGGAAATAAATTGTTAATTTTATTTAAATTTAAATATTCACATATGACTGGTGGCTGCTTTATTGTGCCAACCAACTCTACAGGAATCTGAAATGTGGAATGACTACCTCTCAAAGGTGGACGAGAGGGAGAAAAAAACCTTCAAACTCACTTTTTATGGTATCTGCTCATTGCTTTTTCTTGGATTTCTTTCAGTTACATTTAATCCTTTTACCTCAAAACAATCCTCAAAGACAGTCAATTAAAACATAAATAAAAAAATTGTAAGCAATTCACTTAAGACTTAAAATAAATTAGGGAGTGGTCATGCATAAAACTCACGTGCTTTGCCTCTGAAAATACATTCTCTTTCATGGAATTTTTATAATCTAAGGACGTGTACTTGAATAGATACCTGCCTTCCCTTAATTGAAGTAGTGTGATCCTAGAATATATGACCTCATCTGCTGGGTTATGCCCAGGGAAGGCAGACTTTTAAACAGACTTCAGATTTAGAACGAACACCTGGCACTATTCTCCTCTCTAACAGATTGTGTGCTTATTTGTTGTTTTAATGTTATGAGACTTCACAAGATCTTCAACAAATGCTCAATTGGTCTATAAGTTAGCATACCCCTGTGATTCTACTAGAAATAAGTAGAATAAAAGGAATAAGTTCTTCACAGAGCAGAAACCAGCATAGGTATTATTTATTTGTAGCATCCATACTTTCAGGTCAAATATTTTTCAGCACTGTGAAAAACCATGGTGAAACATTATTGTATTCAGTACAAGCTACTGTAACAAATGACCTCCAAATCAAATTTTGCTAGCTTAAATTATTTCATATGGGTTGATGGAGGAGGGGGACAGGGAGTCTCTCTGCTCCATGCAGTGTTTCAGAGAACTAACATGCTTCCATCTTATAGTTCCATCATCCTCTAGCTTTCCAATCACTGGGTAAAGAAAAAGAGAAAATGTAAAGAATCATGCAGGATGACTTTTAAAGGCCAGATTTTAAAGTATCATATGAAGGATAGACCCTCCCAGATGTTCAAAACAAGCCTCCAGACTGGTGTCATTTTAGCAGACAGAGAGATTATTTTGAACTAAGGTCAGTCAAGACTCTGCAAGACTTACTTTTACCACTTCAAAAAGAATGAAAATTGGGGCTATTGCTCAGAATTAGAATTTTTAGCAGAAATAACTTTTCTATTGGGAAAACCTATTTATGTGGTAGGGTCATCATCTAATTACAGAGCATCTGTATGTTCATCATTCGATTCAACTATTCACCATGTAAGTGAGTCCCCTTCCTCTCTCCTGGAATTCTCAGGCCCCTATCTCATTCCCCATCTCAATATGAAGATACCTTCCATTTTGCCTCACTCAATTTAAAATCCTCATCTATGTAGATTCCCCATGTGTACAAAAGTAAATTTAGGTGGATTTTTTTGTCCTACCAATCTGTCTGATGTTAATTTGATTACTTGATCAGTCCAAGAAGAACCCACAGAGGTAGTGAGAAATCTCTTCTCCTCCCAACACATATGTCATTCATACCAAATCCCATCAGCGGAATTCAAACCCATGGCCTAACACAACAACATGGGAGAATGAGATAAGCAATCTTAGCTATGTACACAGGAGGACAAGGAACAGGGGTTCAATGAATACAGGGCAATATTTTTTTTTATCATTATCACTAATTTGGATTCTTTGAAAAGTGGTCCAACAGGACTAAGTCATTCATTTATCCATTCATTTATTTGTTTCACACATAAGCAATAGGTTGAACTATTTACCAAGTATCTGGCATAGAACAGATCAGACTTCACTGTACAAGTCTCAGCTGTTTTCCTTCTTCCTTCTTATAGTTCATATTCACAAGTGTTGCCCACAAACACTATCGAGACCAGCAAGTAACTAATCAAATAGTGCAGATAGAAAATTTATGACCAAGAAAGTAGCCCTTATTTTACTAGGCTCATGAGCTTCCTTATAACAGCCCTGAAACATTTCATGATTAATCTCCAAAGAATCTACATTTTTTATAATGCACCTGTATTTCAAAGTGATATGAAAAATACCCTTTCCTCATGGAAATTACTTTTCCCCCAGAAAAAAATGCAATTGTTGAATGTCTTCAATATTGCATGGTGGGACTGGAAATAAGTCCTGATGTTCCCTAAGTAGTTAGAGGTTCAGGGTGGCTAATCAAATTCTCCTCCAGGTTATCAACATTACCAACATTGCCCATTAATATTATAATAAGATGATTACCATTTCCCAAAAAACGAAGGCCTCAATCCCCTCTTCATGATCCAACACCCAGAATCCAAACCATCAGGAAGCATGTTTCAAATGATCAAAAAAAAGCAGTCAAAATAAGGCTCTTGATTAAAAAGCAACATGATTACTGCAAGCACAGGCTGGGGACCCCTGACTGTTGAGCCCTTCGAGAATGCTGCTTATGGAACAAATATGGTCCAGAAAACACCAATTCAATTTTACAAAATGAGATTGTCTGGAAGCATTTCACTATATTTAACATAGGGGAGCAGTTTCCAAAAATGAAGCTTAGATTTTTGGATATAACAATTAGGATGCTGTCTAAGGGGCAAGATCCAACGTGTAATTATTGCTAAATAGAGTGTTTTTCTGAGGGGTGGAAATGAAGTCTTTAACATGGCTGCATGAGCCCAAATGGACACAAAAGGAATCACTGAAATGTAGATGTTTTAATAACTCCTGGATATGCTTAAATAACAAAGTCTAGCAAGTATGGGTAGTTATGGAATAAACGTCCTCCTAAAATTCATATGTTGAAGCTCTAATCCCCAATGTGACTCTGTTAGAGATGGGGTCTTTAATGAAAGCTAAATGAGGTCATAAGTTTGGGGCCCTAATCTAATAGTCCTTATAAGAAAAGGAAGAGAAATATCAGATGGTATCACTTATAGGAAGAATTATAGGGAAATCAAACAAAGTGTAAAAAAAAAAGCAAAACTTGTAGGCAACAATAGACCTAAGGCATACAGCAGGGGAGGGGAGGGAGATGGGTCAAAACAGGGTACTAAAGAGTACAAAGGACTGTGGTAATGGTTCACGGGTGCTGTGGTGGTGAGAGATTTACGGGGACTACACCTGAGGGGAGAAATCAAATACTGGACAAAAATGAACAACAATGTAAGAAAATTAATAAGGTAATACTGAAAAAAAAGGAAGAAATGGTAAGAACGCACCTAGCAAAGGCCTTGTGAAGACAAGGGGGAGGCAGCCATCTACAGCCAAGGAGAAGGCCTCACCAGAAACCAACTGTGCTGGCACCCTGATCTAAGAATTTCAGTCTTCAGAATGGTGGCAAATAAACTTCTGTTGTTAAAGTCACCCTGACTGTGGTCATTTTTATGCTGAGTCCTATGAACTAACACAAAAATGAACACAGACAGCCTCAAGTCATGTTAGATCAGGCAACTAGAGAACAAATTCGGTTCCATACAGATAAGATCCAGGTCATAGATCTCCAAAGGGCACCATCAGGAAATGTAAGCTACCTGGATGTGTACTGTCCCTTCAGCACACTCATCAAACAAAGGATATTTCTGGTTCGCAGGAGGAAAAAGAAAAACCTATCTGTATCCCTGTAGCTCTGAGAGACAACCACAGTGTGTCAGAGAAAAGAGCGAAGTCACTACATTCCTGACTTCTAGAAAATAGTCCTGATAGCAAGTCAGGCTTTTCTGGGCATTGACCAAAGTGAGCTGGAAAATGACGGCCAGCTGGTTGCAGTCCCCAGGGTCAAGATTATCTTAACAGATCTAGGTTGCTTGACTGCAACTTAGGGGCAGCAATTCCGTAGGGAGAGTTGACACACAAGCCACACATTATGAAATCAGATCTGTAGTGCCGACTACAAGTCCCCTTTTGAGTAAAGAATGACAGATGGAACACAATAAGTCACCCTGGGCATGTAAAATGTTAGCAAATGTTAAGTGGTTCTTTCAAAATTTTCCAAACAATTTCCCTTGCCTTCTAATGGTTTCCTTCATCTTATGTCAAGGTTACAGGTAAATAAGCAGATCTTAGTTTGCCACGAGAAATACCTCCACCTTTACTTCTACCTGCTCCACTAAAAATACCTAGCTAAGTTAAAGCAGACTGGCTGTTGCTAGCACAACCGGCATCTCGGTGTGTATGAGGAAAAGGTTCCTCCTGGAAGGACACACACTATACCATGTGCAAGGCTTGGCAAGGGAAGCAGAGACTGACAGTCAGCGCCCTTGGCTCCTGAACCCGTACGCTTCAGCCAGGGACAATCTGTACAACCACATGAGATGCTCTGATGTAAAAGAGTTTGTGGGGTCTTGTGAGCTGCTGTGCTCATGGCAGTGATAAGTCCATGCTTGGATCACAGCACAAGCCCAGTGGCTACAAGATGCACTCCAAGTGCCAGGGCCACAGGGAAAAAAAAAAAAAAAAAGGCAGCCACCACCAGGGCACATCAGGAGCTGACTTTCAAGACCAAGCAACTGTGCAATGAACCCAGGGACCACTAGAGGATTAGACCAGGAACTCTAAGAAATCTTTACAAATGGCAAATAATAAAAGCTCCAGCTTTTATCTGCTGAGAAAGCTCCAGCACACAAAAACAAAATGAGCTACTAAGCACAAACACTTTGAAAAATACAAAAGATAAGTTCATCACTAAGGATGAAGCACAGGTTTCTGGAAACCAAAGAAACTCAAAACTGGGGCAAGAAAAACAAAGCGAGAGCAAGCATATACCCATAAAATCTTTATCAGTTTCAACTGTCTCTAGAGAAATGTGGGGAGTGAATGCCTACAGAATACAAGTTAAACTAGTGGAACAGAACATTTAACGTGAAAAATATTTACAATGGATTTTACTTCAAGTATGAGAGGGGTGGAAAATGCTGGAGGTGTGTGTTCAAGAAAAAATAAACCAACAATGACTTTAGAAATTCTCTTGTTATAATGGAAAGAGAATGAATATCTGTTACATGCACCACAGGTACTCAGAACCCCATGAGAACAGGGGTCCAGGGATCAGGGCAATGATTCCCCCTACCTTTCCTAACCCACCAAAGATGGACTCTACATGGGCCCCCTCTCAACGGTCTGGCACTTAAAAAGTGCCGCAAATGCCTCCTTCAGAAAGTTAGACTGTAAAGCCCTCGATTTCATCCAGAGCAGCAATTCCAAGGTCAGAGTCAGGCTCTGGAAGGCAGAGAGAGGTACCTGGTTTGAGTAGTCGTGACCTAAGAGTCTAATCCTTTTCTAGATTAATCCTCCAACCAAATATCTTGTGGTAATCATTAAATAGGCCTAACATTATAGTGGCTAAGTGGTCTGAATGTCTATGACCCCCCCCCATTTCATATGTTGAAACCCTAACACCCAAAGATGATAGTATTAGAAGGGGGGCTTTGGAGGGGTTGCATTACAGTCATGAGAGTGAGGCCCTCATAAAAAAGAAGCCTCCACGTGAGGATATAGTGAGAAGGCTGCCGTCTAGACCAGAGCCCGCACCTGACCAAACTGGCACCCTGATCTCACATGGTCGTCCTCCAGAACCGTGAGTGTTTAATTGTTAAATTTTTGTTGATTATGAGCTCTCCAATCTGTGGCATTCTGTGTAGCAGTCTGAATGAACTAAGATGACATGTTATCATCTGCAAAGCACTTTCATGTAGAAATCATTGTCTGACTGATCGTCATCCTGCAAGTTGCAGACCATCCCCATAGCTGCTCCTACCCGATGAGTCTTCGGTGTTCCCACAGGTGACAGGTAAGCTCATAAAGAGAACAGGCCCAGAGAAAAGGGCCCCTCAGGCTGTGAGGTGAGGTAAGGACTCTGCATATAGTTTTGGGTTTCTGGGTCTCTGTGGTATAAAGGGGTAGCACAGGATTTGGCTCATCAGCACCTCACCTTGTTCCCTGACCTCTCACTCTATGGGTGGAAGCAGCTGGAACTCTGCTCATGGGGGTCCCTCAGAGGCACAGGAGCAGGGCTGAAGGCCTGACTTCTCTTGCCCAAGTCTAAGGATAGTACAGCTCTTTGATGAAGCACATCCCAAGGTTATTTTACATTAGGTTCATTGGGGCATTTAGGTGAAAATTTAACAGTCAGAAAAGAATATGGGCTGTGGGCAATCAACACTTGAGAGGAGATAAATTTGACATCTACTCTTCAGCATAGATTCAAAAGGGTGGGCAGGTCACCATCCTTACTGAGTATTCTCCTGAATGGTGCTATACCTCACACATAGAGGAGCAGAGGGGGCAGACCCTGAGCTGGTGCAGCTTGGGCGCATTGGGTGGGGTGGTGGGGACAGGTGAGCAGGGCACAGCAGAGAGAGGCACAGGTCCGAAAGCAAGACTGCCAGAGTTCAAATCCCACCATATCATGTGCTGGCTGGCTGTGCGATTCAGATTCCCAATTTTAATGTGGAGCTAACACCTTCTGCACAGAGCTATTAGGAGAATTAAAGGATATTAATCACATAAAATACCTAGCAGAGTGATCTAATAATCATGGTGTTGTTACTATTTCCCAAAAATGACAGAAAGAGCACCCCAAAGTTTAAAATATGGAATTGACAACTCCCTCTTAATATGTAGAAAGAAGCCACCTGAGGCTTCCATCTTGTAGCCTTCTTAAAAAATGTCAATGGAATGAAAAATAAAACAACATATAGTTTCAAGGGAAGCAAGCGCTGATCCATGATATATTGTCTAATGCTGCTAATTTAGGGGACTGGAAAGTACTCAATCTGTCATATAAGGAATGACGGGTTAACATGAGCAAGGTGAATGGAGCTGTTCTGCTGGAAGTAGCCATTTAAGTATCAGTTCAGTTGCCCAACAGAAATAGTTTCACTGTTAGATGATTATTGTTAATAACCACCACCACCTTCTGAGTGCCTTCTAAATGCCTATACTTCACTAACTGTAAACACTCCCACTACTCCTCACACATTTCTGAATATACAGATGTATTCTATTCTGCTTGTAAGTATTAAATCACCTGCCTAAAGACCTACAACTGGAAAGTGGCAGGGTCAGTATTCAAATCTGGACACAATTCCAACACCATGAGCTTCTACCACCCCCAACCCCACCATCCACATCCTCCGGGAGAAGCAAAAGCCACTAGCCCTCAGTTGTCTCAGGCTGACAACAGAAGCACCATGATCACACTCATTCTGAAATGAGGTGTGATGTTCTGCACTGCTCCCTCACGTTAAAGAATTCCTTCCATGTGGCTTCCTGGGACATCAGCAAGTAAAATCATATATGATTATTTTATAGTCACATATTTCCGTGTCTTAAAATATAAGCTTCTAAGATTCAAAGACCAAGTCTCACATTTTGTTATAGCCTCTCCATAGCTAGCACCAGGCCCATAACATGAGAGGAGCTCAAGAAACACTATTTGACTAAATGAATGATGCTCCAAAGAGAGAAGTAATGTAAGAACCAAATTGGGAGAATATAATGGCTCTGGCTATGGTGAGAAATATAAAGGCAACTTCAATTCCAGGATGGAAAATAATACTGACATTTGCTGTTTGGGGATCCATGGTCTAATCTCCTTTAAAATCCCTAGTGCTTAATCTGTCAGTCACCACACACAGATTTAGTACTTACTGCCAGGTATTCATTCTCAATTCTTTGAAGCATAAAATCGGCAGCATCGGATAATATAGCTGTGGAAATGCTTTTGGTTTCTTTGGGAGAAAAAAAATATATGCACTTTCATTATTTCTCCATCCCATTGTAGATTCCCTCCTCCTTGACAACAAAAAAAGCAGCATCCAGGGTCCCATTCATAAATGCACACTAACTTCCCTGATGACAGATGGGATGGAATTAGATGCTCTTTTGAAAGGAGTTTCAAGAGTCTGACTGGCACATCACTAGGGTCGCTCCCTTTCCTCATCTCTGCTATGATATCCTCCACTTTTTCGGCCATGAGGCCAGTTTTCTGCAGGCATGATGCAAGAAGTTAGACAGGGAGGTATAGTAGCTTACCTGCCATGAGGAAGGCAAAAGGGAGGCTGAGGACACTGAGCATACAATGCGCCCTTCCTAAGGTAGTCATTCTCGGCAGTCTTGACATGGTGAGGAGAAAACCATGGCAATACTGGTATTACACACTTAAAATAACTGCATGAGTCCTGGGGGTCAATCAGCTCTAAGCTGGCCAACCCTTCACTGAGCATACATGCAAGGGGTGTTGATTCTTCTAGGGGATGCTGATTTTGCTAGGGGCATGGACTATAAAGAAAAGGAAGGGATCTTGTCTGCCCTCAAGGGCCCCACAATACAAAAAACAAAGGATAATGGGAGTAAAAGCAGTAAAAGAGGAGCGTCAGAGAATTGCTGAAATTGACTGAGTACTCAGTCTGTGTCCGGCATTGTCCTAAGTGCATTTACTTATATCAGTTAAGCCAAGTCTGCCTAAGAAGGCTAGGAGGTAAGGGCCTCCCCTGGTGGCACAGCGGTTGAGCACTGGGTTGCGAAGCTGCCCGCAGCCTCTGCAGTACCTGCTAGATCCCCGGTTGCCAGTGAGGGTCCCACACAGCATGCAGACCTCTCCTGCCATGCCCGCTGCTCCCCTCAGCAGTGTATTTCGTCAGTCTGCCTGTTCTGCTCTCCTCTCTGGCTCTGGTGAATTCTCTCACCCTCCCGTGCTTCTGACTGTACCCAGTGCTTGTATAAATAAATAAATAAATAAATAAATAAATAAATCTTTTTAAATAAATAAATAATTTTTTTAAATTAAAAAAAAAAAAGAAGGCTAGTAGGTAATACCATTGTTATGTAAGATTTCAAGGGCACAGGTGCTATGAAGAAATGTTATGGAAATCCAGAGAACTCTCAGTAACTTTTCAATTTTCTTAAGAGACTACCAGTAGCATTTACAAAAACTGAGATTATAGAAATAAAATTTAAACTGAGGAATTTCTATCAAATAAATCCTCCCACAGACCTCCCATAGAAAAAGACTGCTATTGTCGGATTTTAGCATTAAGGCATACATCCAGAGACATGGAAATGTCTGAACCAAGCATGTTTTGAGAAACACCACTCCTGGACATCCTGACCAACCTCTCCTCCCCTACACCCCTCCTTTCGCCTCCACAGCAGAACAGAAAGGATGTCTTCTATCATCATAGCCCTCTAAGAGCACCCAGCTCCACCCTACTCCACTCTACACCAGGTTTACTTAGCGATCAAAGGAGCAGTCTCAATTCCAACTCTTCCACTTAAGAATTCAGAGTGATTCTGGCATGTATGAGGATAATCATCTATAATGTACAATACATGGTGAAAACATATGAGGAGAGAAAGTATTTCCCAGAATTCCCATCCTTTAGAAACACAATTTCCATCTGAATCAACATGCTAAGTGCAAATCATTTTTATTTATCATTAAATATTTACTACTTATATTTTCTTATCATCCCTCATCACTAATTCATTTTTGGCATTCAGACATAATATTTCTTGTACTTTTCCTCAACAGTTGCACACATATGTTACCTTTTTCCTTCATTTGACCGTAATTCTCAGGAGGGCAAGTTCTGCACCACTGATTCTAAATCTTCAGAGTGCACCAGAATCACTTGGAGGTCTGTAAAACTTCCCAGTCCCAGCCCCACCCCCAGAGGTTTTATTTGATTGATATTGGGGAGTTTTTAAAGCCTAAAGCTTTCATCTGTTCTATTCATGGCTGCATGATGGAACTACCTGGGGAGCTTCCCAAAGGTGGGATGCATAGGTCTCTTTCCAGAGACTCCCCTTTTTTTTTTTTTTACTCTTTAGTTTCTTTTTATTATTTTTTTCACATTTTATTTAAATATTATTTTTTATGTTCCCCATACAATTACAACCCCCTTATTTTGACTCCAAGCCCTCCTTTCCCCGCCCCCACCCCCCATAGAGTGTCTCTGGTTCATAGTTGTTTGTTGATTTTGATATTTTCTTTCTTATAATTATTCTTTTTCCTGGTCCCTTATTTAAGTTTTCTAGATTCCTGTTATGAGTGAGACCATCGGTATTTTTCTTTTTCTTTCTGGCTTATTTTGCTGAGCATGATCCCTTCCAGCGCCATCCATGTTGCTGCAAATTGCATGTGTTTATCTTTTTTGAATACTGAGTAATATTCCATGGTATATATGTACCACATCTTGTTGATCCAGTCATCTATTTTGGGGCATTTGGGTTGTTTCCAAAGCTTAGCTATTGTAAACAGTGCTGCTATAAACATAGGGGTGCAGGTGCTCCTCGTAATTGATGTTTCTGTGTCCTTTGGGTAAATACCTAGGAGTGGAATTGCTGGATCATATGGAAGCTCTATGTTTAGTAGGTCAAGAAATCTCCACACAGCTCAGAGACTCCCATTTAATTGACCTGAGCCCAGCTTTCATTGATGGATGTGTACCCTTTATTAATCTGAGCATCCCCTCCATTGTTGTGAGGCCTCCACTGATCTGAGTGAAACTTCTATTGATCTGAGTACTGTGTGGGTCTCATCTCAAAAATGTTCCCGGTGACTGTACTCTGAAGCCAAGACTGAGAACAATGTTCCATTTGGTTGGCATGTACCCGTAGGCCTAACCCAGCACTTACACATGGTAGAGAGTCATTAAGTTTTCTTCAATATATAATAACGTTTCATTTAAAATATTCCAAACTCTCATTCTATGGCTTCCCATGAATTAATCAGAACCAATAAAGTTTAATCCTATGTTAAACTTGGATCCCTATAATCCTGCAGACCTAATTTTCTTAGGAAGTATTTCCTGCCTTACCAGGCAATTACTTCATAATTAAGATGAACTAAAGAAGATTCAACACCAAGGACCCGAAAGGCCCCATCAATACACACCTAATAAATTCCATTGGAAAATGGAACACTCTAAGGCCACAAATACATGGCTCACTTGTATTTTTAAGGACAGAGCTTTTACTGGGAAAAAAAAAATCATTTCAACAGCTAAGACTGACCAGTTTCATTATCCTAAAATAGGCAGTCTCTGATTACAGACACATCATAATTTACTCCCCTCATTTGATGTCATCTAAGAATCACTTCTACTTCCTCTTCTAACAACTCAGCATTCACACTCATCAGCTCCTACAGCAGTTTCATTTGATGCTCAGCTTTTTATTTTTTAAAAGATTTATTTATTTATGCACACAAGAACTGGGGTGTAGGCCAGAGGTGTGGGGGGATGTGGTGAGAGGATTCACCAGGGGAGCAGAACAGGGTGGGGAGCAGAACAGGAGGATCTACTGAAATACACTGCTGAGCGGAGCAGCCGGCAAGACAGGAAAGGTCTGCTGCACCATGTGCGTCAGCTTCCTGGCCAGGGATGTAACTCATGCCACAGTGGCTGGTGATAGGTTTAGATAGCCCTGAGACTTTCACCCCTGCACAACCAGGTGGGCCCTGATGCTCAGCTTTTAAAAAGCAAAGCTTAGAGTTTCACCCATATATACAGCCCCGCCAAGATATCCCCAAGATCTTACAGCGACCTTACACAAAGAGGTCCACAATACATGATGTATTAATTCCTATAAAGCCTTGAAACTCACTGTACATGTGTTTACCCACACATATGGACATACACACACATACACACACACACACAAACACACAGTACACCCACACCTACCTTAGAGGACCCCCAAGAAACATCAATGGTTTTCCCCTACACTCTGGGTAAAGTACATTGCCTTTTAGCTAAACTCAAAGTCAAAGGTATGTGCACAGCTTTGTCTCTCTGTAGGTTATCCTTCTACTGCAGTTAGAAATTTCCCCTGATTTCCTTTCTATGTCCTTCATGGTTATCTTTGACATGTAGTCACTTTACCCAGAAAGAGTGCTGAGTCAGTTCATTACTTTTGCTTTAATGGGGATTCCATTATTTTACCAAGTGGAATAGTTAACTTTCTACTTGGAAAGCTTTGGAATAGTTAAATTTTACTAATGCATTTGCCAATATATTTCACACATGCCAAATGCCATGCACATGGAGGTTATTAGTAATTATAAATTGGAATTACCACCCTGCATCCAAGAACAGATTTTGCCCTTTTACAGTTTCCCTTTTAGAATCCCAAATACTTGTTCAAAGGCTCTTCTTTACTTATTTTCTGCTGCTGCCTGATTCATCACCCATTCTAGCTTGTTTTTCCTCTTATTCTTCTAATTTAGTAACTCCTCAAAAACACTTTATTCTTCTCTTTGTGGTTTTCCTTATGTGAACAATTATTTTCTCTCTACCACCTACACCCAGACTTCCTAAGCAGAGGAGCCAATCTTTTTCCTACACACAAGAGAACCACAAACTGTCGTCTGGTACCAACCAGCCACACAACCACTTATATATTCACTTTCCATCTCAATGAATTCTCATTTGCTTTCAGGTTGCCAGTCTGAACTTAAAGATTTAATAACTTTTTTTTTGTTTTTTGTTTGTTTGTTTTTGCACACTGCCACATTTTCTAGCTGGGCTACAGGAGAAATCTTAAATGTCAAGCACAGATGCCATTTCAATGGCTCTTTCCATTAGCCTGATAACTTCTCAAAATATTTGTTTTTATTAATTAAAATAGCAACTAACATTGTCTGACAAACTGCTAGCAATGAGCACTTCATAGGTATTTTTATTTCTCCATCTTCAAACCTTGTATATTTTTAACCCTATTTTAAATTAAAAGTTGTCATCAATTTTCACATGGAGTACTGACATCATCTCCCTTCTTTTCTTCCCAAATTCGTGCTCTCAGCAACGCAGCCAAATGATGAAATGATTTCTCTGAAAACACTATGGAGATTACATCACTGACTCCCATTCCACTTTACCTCCTTCTCTCTCTTTCTGTCTCCTTAGTAACATCAATGCTTCCCCACTTTGAGTAAAAGACAAAAATCCTTAGCATGGGTCTGCACTGGCCCTGTGTAACCTCCAGCTTCATCTTATGACCCCCATCTCCCTGCTTGTCGGTAATATAGCTGAACTGTTCCCTCCATGCTCCATTTTCCCTCCCTAAACGCTCTACCTGAAAAACCACCTCTCAGTCTCACTCTTTCTTTACCCACTTATTTCCAACTCTTCCCTTAGATCCAGAGTCACCTATTAGGAAAGCCTTGCCTGGCCTGCCAGTGTCATATGTTGTCTTGCAGCACCAGGACGCCGCCTCTGCAGCACTAAGCATGGCTGGAATGTGATGACTCTGATTAATGCCTGCAAGCTCCAGACTGGTGGCTCTCAAAGTGAGGGACCAACAGCATCAGCATCACCTGGGAACCTATTGGAAATGCAAATCTACCCCAGAACTACTAAATCAGAACTCTGGGAGTGAGATCAGTAGTAGGTATTAATAAGCTCTGCAGGTGATTCTGATGCATGCTAAAATTTTAGAAGCAAGGTAGACTGTAAGCTCCAAGAGGAATTTTTTGGATCCTTCTTCTATGCCACTGTATCAGAAGGCTGGAAGGGAGGGAGGGAGGAAAGAGAGGAAGGGGAAAAAACCAAAGACTGTGAAAGGTTAAATAACCTATTCAAAACCAAAGGTCCATCCCACGAGTAATAATCAAGAAGGATAACTCTGTCACTGTATTTGCAAGCATTTTTCATCTTAATAGTTCAAGGAAACACTGAAACAATGTTCATTCATGTTTACAGTTAGTAATACCTGGACCAGTTTCCTGGATTTCCCTTTCCTTGTTACAGTTTTCCATGCCCTCTCAATTATATGCACACTGACTATAGGATGTTACTTTTATATATACAGTAAGGGTACCTAGGAGTTTCTAAGAGCCTTACCTTGGGACACTAAAGGCCATAACAAGTAAAATTGTAAAAGTCACGATAGGAAGGTTTCTTTAAATGAACATAACTGACATTTATAAAATAACAAATATAGTATCAATAAATAGTTTGGAAATTACATAGTAACAGGAGTAAGTATTCACAACTTTTACTGATCTAAACTACTTACATATTAAATATATTCTAATAATAAAAGATATATTACAATTAACATATATTGCCCAACTTATTACACTTACAAATCAATTATCAATTTTTTATACCTTAACACAAACATACAAACACACAGTTCTAACTACCTCATTAGTATAGAATCAAACTTAAGGAAGCCTGACTATTGATCTTTCATCTCTCATTATGATGATTTAAAAATCACAAAAAAAACTTTTAAAAGGTATTTATATACTAATAAAATGCAGCCAAAGTCATAACTCAGTCTTAAAGTCATTACGTTAGAATGTTTTAAAATAAACGATGAAAGTTTCCCCCTCTGCCTGTCAATTCCATTTACCAGAAGTAATAATCACATTTAACCTTTTTGGGCAGCTAGCATCACAGTCTCCCTCTAAACATTTACAGACATATCTCCATCTCTACATGGAAATGCCATGTCTACATACAAATACATATTTATATAAAGACATATAAACAACATTTATTCGCACACAGAGTTTTTTTTAAAGATTTATTTATATTTATGTATGTACACAAGAACTGAGTATAGGCCAGAGGTGCAGGGTGAGAGGATTCACCAGAGACAGAGTAGGGAGCAGAACAGGTGGTTCTACTGAAATACACTGCTGAGGGGAGTAGCGGGCAAGACAGGAGAGGTCTGCTGTACCATATGGGTCAGCTCCCTGCTGGGGATAGAAGTCATACAGCAGTGACTGGCAATAGCTTCATAGCTCTGAGATTTTAAACCTTGCTTTACCACACATCACACTTAAAAGGCTTGGAACCCCAGTTCTTGTATGCATAAATAAATAAAAGGCTTGGATCCCTGGACCTGGAATAATCACTTACACACACACACACACACACACACACACACACTTCCTTTGAAGAATCTGGTTTCAAACTTTGTTGTTATATTTTCTACAATGATTGTTGTACTTAGAAAAAATACCAACAACAAATCCAGTTCCACTTAAAGCTAACAAACTATATTCAACTCAAAAAGAGCTTGTTTTAGGGATATAAACAATGCATGATAACCACCGTCCAATGAGAACATAGAAATCTAGGCAAGGTAGCCCACATCATTGCTTCCTTATACAGGAAACCATGAACTGATTTAAGCAAACAAGGCAATTTATTAGAAGGATACAGGAGTCTGCAAGAGACCCGTTAAGGCATGGGTGGACTGGGTTTGGGGAACTTACTACATCTGGGGGCCCGAGGTTACAAGGAAGTCTGAAAGTCCTTCCCCTGTGTTCCTGGTCTCTGCTTCTCTCCCCTCATTCTTTTATTTCTGTTGACCTATTATCTCAGTTTCCCAATTTACATCTTAGCAAGGGGCCACACACAAAAGACATACTGGGCATCTGAAAGAACCAATCATAAAGGGCTAGGTGCAGGGACTTATTAGCAGCTTGGTACAGACGCCCAATTCTGGTACAATAATTCACTGCTAAAAGTTATATTAAAATGGCTTTTCCCATTCTTACCATGTGGCTAGCTGGGCAGATGGGATTACTAGGGAAAGAGAAACTACACTAAGTTTGGGAGACCAGCCATTACCAATTTAGTATAAATTTCATTTTGTCCGGCCACAGCTTTCCATTTGAATACACAAACCAGCTCTCAATTAATCAAGAGTCTTAACTTTCCCAGTTGGGATGGTTGTAAATCTCAACTTCCCAACCTCTGCACAACAAATGGGACACATAAATTAGAAAAACGGAGATTGCCAGGCCAGAAAATGTAAGGCTTCTAAGGGTTTTAATTCAAATAGGAGCTACTGAGTGCATTCCATATTATGTGGAAAAAGTTATGAAGCATCTTATGTTAATTAATAGAGCGTTGAAACTATTGCTGAAAATTTAAAGCATGAAATTCAAGTACATAGCACAGAAT
This sequence comes from Talpa occidentalis, assembly GCF_014898055.3. Taxonomy (NCBI): domain Eukaryota; kingdom Metazoa; phylum Chordata; class Mammalia; order Eulipotyphla; family Talpidae; genus Talpa; species Talpa occidentalis. The sequence goes on from NW_023605305.1 coordinate 49,221,420, forward strand.
TTCTTTGAGTCCAATTAGCATATGGCCACAGGAACCAATTCTGAAATAGTCATGATAAATCATAGCCATTTAGGATACACTGGATCTCAATTTCATGTAAATAATATATTAGTACCTTCAAAAGTCAGGTGTCTGGAGCACAAACTACTCAGGGGAAAAATATCATACAATATTGTACAATGCTGATCTTGGAGTCTTGGCTGTATGATATCATAACCCTTCAGTGAGAGCTACACAATCACTAAATTAAAGTTACTACTTTTTCATCAAAAGTAGATTTTATAAAACAGAAACACAATCCTACTACTCATTAACTCAAAAAGGAATTTTCTTTCAGGAAGTAGCAAGTGATCTCTGGCTGCAGAGATTTGTATCCATTTATGATGCTACATAATTCAACAGTCTGGGCCAACCTCACTCCGGTAGAGGAACTGCATCTATCTTCAGTTCTAGATTTCCTGAGTCAGAGCCTCTGCTTGGGTTATATCAGGGATCAGTGTGGCAATCTTAATCACTAGTCACACCCTTCTGACTCTTGGAGGCTCCATCACTGAAGAACGACCACAGTGAGCAGCCAGGGCCACATGAAAGGAAAAATATTTCAAGCCATGGACACAAAGTTTGCACCTCTTCACAGAGTTAGCTCTTCTATACTTTTCTGGCATTGCACAGCCTAGCTTTTCCCTTCCACATCCTCCTATCCATCAGATTCTTCTACTCCTGCCAGGAGCTGCCTTTTATCACCAGTCTCTCCACTTGATGGATGCTCCCCAATCTTACCCACAGTGTCCACTTTCATTTAGTTATAACTGGCTCAGATCTGTTCCTGAAGTTGCAGAACCAGACTTCCATCTACTGATGAAAATCTCCACTGTGCAACTCAAATTCCATCTATCTAAAATCCAAGCCATCCTTTTCTGATCCTCCAAAATAAATCTGTTCCTCCTCTGTGCTCCCTTCTTCAGTGAATAACACCACTGTCTTCTCCAGGACCCATGCCAGAAACCTGAGTCAGCCTTGATTTCGCTCTTTCCTTCACTGTTCATGTATAATTAGTTACCAAAGCCTGTCAATTCTATCTCCTAAATATATCTCAAGTCTATATACTTTTCTCCATTCCTACAGCGATCACCTTAGATCAGACAGCTGGTATTTTCCATCCAAACTGCTACAACAAAATCCTAATGTGTTTCTGTGCCTCCAGTCCTGCCAACCCCCAATCATTCTCCACACTATCACAGTGATCATGAAAAGGTATAATAAATCTACTCATGTCGGGCCTCCCTGGTGGCACAAGGGGTTAAGACGCAACCTATGAAGCTGTCCACAGCCTCGGCAGCACTAATTCGATCCCCGGCCAGCCAGGGAGCAACCCACATGGTGCAGCAGACCTCTCCTGACTTGCCCACTGCTCCCCTCAGCAGTTTATTTTGTCAGTCTGCCTGTTCTGTTCCCCACTCTGGCTCTGGTGAATCCTCTCACCTCCCCCCACCCCCACACACACACACCTCTGGCCTATATTCCAGTTCTTGTATGCATAAATAAATAAATCTTTTTTAAAAATCTATTCATGTCACTCACATGAATAAAACTTTACAACTACCCTTCACTGCTCTTAATATAAAGACAAAACTTGGTAGCAGTGGTCTCAACCAAGGACAATTTTATCCCTACGCCCATCGACACTTGGCAATGCCTGGAGACATTTTTGTTTGACACAATGGGGTGTGCGTGTTTTGGGGGATGGGGTAGGTTTGCTGCTGGTATCTAAGACAGAGATCAGAGATGTTGCTAAACATCCCACAATGCACAAGACAGCCCCGATCCCCAACAAAAGAATTTTCTGGTCCAAATGCTGAAATTGAAAACCCCAAAAGGCACAGAGGACTGTGATTAACTTTTCTACCCTTTTGTGATACTCTACCTTTTTTGATCCCCATTGACCTACGTCAGTGGATTGGTCAAAGGAAACCTCATGACATTGTGTTTCCATTCTCCTTTAGGTCTTCCTATACTTGGCCTATAATACTGGTCAAACTCCCTGTCTGCTTTCTTAACCTCACAAATTCACAGTCTCTTTTAAGGTTTCAGCTCATTTATCACTTACCCTGTAAAAACCTCCCTGTCCTCCAAGAATTAGGTGGCCCCTAACCCCAATCAGTCCCTTGTCCTTTCCTGTTTCATAATTGTCTCATGATTTATCAGTGAACCAGACTGGAAATCAGAGTCCATTCCTATCTTGTCCTCTATTTGTTACAGAGCAAACCCCAATATAAAATGGGGTTGCCTGACCCTGGGTCCTCACTGTGCGTTTAAAGAGGACTTATTAATGCTAAACTGCAGGCATATACAAAAGGTTGATGAAGGGTTTATTTACAAGGGAAGGGGAAAAGAGGAAATGAATAACTCAGGGAGAAAAAGAGGGAGATCAGTTTTTAAATGCTTCCTACCTGTTCCGCTGACCTGGAATCCCAATGACCCCCAAGCTGGCGAAAAAACCTAGCACACCTAGTGGCCAAGCCCCCGATCCCCTGGCCACATGGCCAGTTAAATATCCAAACCTAGAGCCTAATTGCTTAACTCTGCCCTCAGGTCCTCACAACCTTCCCTTCTGTGATCATGGGATTTGTAGTTCCCAGTGTCTTGATGGAGTGGGGCTGGAGTCCACAAAGCCTGTATGGAGTTTGCTCAGGACATCCTTTCCCCCTATTTAGTTTCTTTACGTGTCTCTCGGCTCCACATGCCTCCTCCAGGTCTCCTTCTGGCTCTCCATCCTGCTTCCTTCCTTCCTCAGTCTCCTCTGCAGCTTCTCCCCTGCTCAGCAACACCTTCCTTTTGGGTAGGGCAGGAAACCTGGAAACTCCCACTTTCCTGGGGACCACCCTGTTACATATTCAGTTTCCAACATCTAACACAAAGCCTTGCCCACAGTTGGGATTTTCATATTGTTTAATGAATGCAGTTTGAAATCAGCATCACTGATAGCCTGTCATCAAACTATCAATACCCTTCATTTAGCACATCTTCATCAGTAGCCTTACTTAAAAACTTGTTTATACATCTAAGCCACAAAAGAAAGTAATCTAAGCAAGCTGAGAAAAGTGACAAAGATGGCCTGTTGTCAGGGTGCTTAGAAGTGTCAAAAGCTATGCTGGTGACTAAAACAGCTGGCAATGACTTTAATAGCAATTAGGCAGCAAAATAGTGCACTAAAAAAAGGAAATACTAAGTCAGATACTGTCCCAGATTATTATTCACAGAAACACACCCATACACAGAGGCAGGCAGAGTTTTTGTTCTTGAGTAAAGTAAATGAAAGAAACCAAATGAAACAGGAAGAAGTAGATTATCACTTTCCATCCAAAGATATCAAATAATAGGCACTAGCTTGCTGAGCAATTGGGAAAGAAAAGGACACCAGATGAATTCCCGTGATTCAGGGTACTACCCAGAAAGCAGCAGCAGTATTACCCAGAAACTCAATAGAAACACTAATTCATGGGCCCCATCTCAAACTTCCTTAAAAAACTCCAGAGGTGGAGCCTAGCAATTTGGGTTTTAAAAAGCACTGCAGGGCATGCTTGCTCCCTACTGAAATTTGAAATCAGCCCTCTAATTCATCCTACACTAAAACAAAACTCCATTTTCATAATAACAACACTTACATAAGTCTACCATTGTCCAGACTCTGTTGTAAGCTGCTTACATATTAATCAGGCAATAATGATACTGGTACACTCCATTTTACAGATGAGAAACACACAGACGATAACATTCTGGCACAGCAAATTACAGAAACCCTTGATTTTCCTTGAAGAGGAATTACCCCAGAATCTGAGCTTTAGGATCTTGGCAAAAATGTTCTCCCTCTTCCCAACCTCATTAAGGGTTGTCCTGCCTCCCACCCCACACTCAATTCAGGCACAAGTCCTAAATTGCATACTCAAGTCAAGTGTATGGTTATTCCTGGCTTCCTTTTCATCACCATAACATAACAGCCCAACAGTTCTAAAAGTGTTGCCCACAGATCTTGGGGGAGCAGGGGGGGGGCCCCTGAGACCCCATGAGGGGACTATAAAGACAAATCTGTTCTGTAATAATACGAAGGTGCATTTGCCTTTTTTACTTTGCTTTCCTTGGCACCCAAGATACGAAAGAAATAGCAGGTAAATGTACTGTTACACAGCATGATTTGAAATGGCAGCACCAAACTACACGTGCAGTCGTCATGTTCCTCAAGGCCATGCACTCGCAATAAAATAAATAGCGGGTTTCAATTAAGAATGTTCTTAATGGAGCAGTAAGAATTATTAATTTTATTAAACTTTGAGTACATATCCTTTTAATATTCTATGTGATGAAAGGGGGAAAATGCATAAAGCACTTCTGCATATGCAAATACAACCATTGTCTCCAGGAAAAGCACTTGTGCAATTGTTTGAATAGCAAGCTCAACTAGTTGCTTTTTTTTTTTTTTTTTTTCCACTGAGCACAATTTTTACTTGAAGGAAAAGCTAACAAAATAGGATTCTTTAGAACTGGGCATTTGGCAGGCATTTTCTTGAAAATGAATGAAGTGATGACTTAAAGAAAAACAACTAACAGTATGCGAGGCCAATGATAACAATCTAGTTTTCAAGTGAAAATTAGGATTTCATAAAACTTGTAACTGCCACCATGCATATGACAGCTTCCCAGTACTTAAAGACGTTTCTGATGAAATGTTTGAGTGGTGACATTAAGAAATGGAATTTGGGGCTATTGTGTTATAAAATGTGCTAACATTTGAAAGAGCTGCATTAACTCAGTGAACCAACATTTTCGAATGGCCAACACAAGATGTTACAAAATCATGCAAGGCTAAAAAATCCATTTGAAGTGCAAGCTAGACCAACGGATTTTAACTAACCAAGTACGAAAAGTTCATTGATTTGGTTTCCAATTTCACATTGCAACTAACCTTTAAGAAACTCCCACTTGGAGTTTTGCTGTAGTAAAAACTACACAAATATCTGAAAGTACTATTGAAATACGAATGTGATTTATTTCCACTCTAGCAGAAACTCCTCCCTTTTCCAATTACATATCTGTGTAGGACTGAATTTTCTTCATCTTCTTAATCAACACAACATATTGCAACAGACTCCAAACACAGATATGAGATTCCCGCTGTCTTCTATTCAGGGAAGACATTAGGAAGATTTGCAGAAATTGATGTCACCATCCTTATTATTTTTTCACTTTGGAAAATATAATTATTTCTTATAAATATATATTATTTGCTCTTATATATAACCAGTTTATTATGGCTGTTACATGAATTAATATTTTTAAATCTTCCCAGTTTTAACTTCTAGTACTAAATACCAATAGATATAACTCATGTAAACAAAAGCTTTTTGAGGCTCTCAATAGTTTTTATTTTTTTAAGATTTATTTATTCATACAGGACTGGGGTACAGGTCATTGGTGTGTGGGGGGGAGAGGATTCACCAGAGACAAGAGTGGGGAGCAGAACAGGCACATACACTGAAATACACTGCTGAGGGGAGCAGTGGGCAAGTCAGGAGAGGTCTGCTGAGCCATGTGGGTAGCTCTCTGGCCGGGGATGGAACTCATGCTGCAGTGGCTATGGACAGCTTCATAGTGCTGAGACTTAACCCCTTGCACCACCAGGAAGGCCCTCGATAGGTTTTAAAGGGGTCCGAAGTCACATGGTTTAAGAAGCACGAGATTAGCTTATGAAACCCTCTTCCCTGCATACAGTTTCTTAAGATCCCTCTCAGTACCTCAGATTACTTGTCTTCAAAAGACTTCCCCAATTTATACCCTTCCAACTGTAATCACATCTTTATTCTGTAGCCCCTTGCTGTGCATGTAACATAGTTCAGATCATTATATTTTTATAAGCCCAGTTTGACTACACAAGACTTGTCACTGTAACCGGCTAGTTCACTTACTAGTACAAGCTTGGGAAAGCTCCTTAATCTAAACTTCAGTATCTTCATTTGTTAAACAGATAATCATTGTGTTTATTTCATAGGGCTATTGGGAGGTTATCTGTCCCCCTCAAATTCACATGCTGAAGTCCTAAATCCCAGTGTGGCTCCATTTGGAATAAGGAAGCAATTAAAGTTAAATGAAGTAATAAAGGTAAGACACTGATCTGAAGGGACCAGGGTCTGTATAAGAAAAGAACTAGTTCTCTCTCTCTCTCACTCTGTTCACTCTGCCACATAAGGGCACAAAGAAAAAGGTCACAAGCTCAGAAGAGGGCCCTAACTGGAATCCCAATCAGCCAGACCTTATCATGGACTTCTAACCTCCAGAAGAGTGAGAAATAAATTTCTTTTGTTTAAGTCAACTGACCTATGATACAGTGTTATGACAACTGAAGCAGAAGTGGACTAAGACAAAGAATGAATAAGATGTCATGGATTTAGCACAGTTTCTGCTCTAGTGTAAGCACAACCAAAATTCTTTATTATTTTTATTCATTCAACAAATATTTCTTCAGTCTCCACTTCAGTGACCATGACTCCTGCCCTCTCAAAGCTTTATAGTATGGGGGAGGTTGCAAGGTGAGGAGGGGGTAGAGTTTAAACAAATAACTATTTAAAAAATACATAACTGTAGTTGTGTAAAATGTTATAGAAGTCAAGAATGCTAAGAAAAGATTAAAAAGGGAAACATAATTTTGATTGGAAGGGAAGTAGACACTAAGAAAGGCAGCTTTGAGAAGGACAGTTATGCTTTCACCTAAAGACAAAGTCTTGCAAGACTACATTCCTAAAAATAAAGGTCCATCCCTCTGCTCTAGGAACCACAGGATGAAAGACTCTGCTATTTTGTCTATTAGATTTTTTTTATCTAATTTAACCTACAATCAGAAACACAAAGTCTTATTTCTTGATTTTATATGACACTCCTAAATGTAATGTTTATTCTGGCTTTTATATGAAAGTCCTCAGCTTAGTGTTTGTTGAGAATTACTAAAAGAAGTAGATTACCTTTAGGGGAAAACTGAAAAATGACCTTTACAGGCGAATAATGACCTTTACAGGCAAAAAAGGAGAATATAAAAGGATCAATAAACAAAAGTCCCTAGTTTCCAATTCATCTGACTAATGTTACAATCAGAAAGAATTTAATTCGTAAGGTCAGAATTTTCAGAGAAGAAAAGACCAGTATAGATAAGAACGGATGGGAAACCACGAAAGCAGATTCCAGTCTCGCTGTCTAGTGACTTTTCCTGATCAGAGAGCAACAGCAATGGAAAGATTTGAAAAATGACCTACAGTGCTAATAAGGACATAGCTGCAAACACTACAGTTAAGGCAGTAGGTTTTAACCACCTGGCCTCAGAAACAAAACATGTTCTTACAGAAACACAGACCCCAGCAACAAGGAGCCAACAGGAAGATGAAAAGCAGCTATGACTTCCTGTTGGCAGAGCCAGAGGAAGGCCCTTCCGAGATTGTGTCCAGATAATAAAATATTAAAACGTGTCTCTCTCTAACTTCTTCTTAGGCATTCCCACAGATGTCTGTGACAGCAGGACTCTTCAAAAATTTTCTCCAGTGTGAGTGAAATGCAGGCTCTTGACACATCAGGAAATGTAAATAACCTCATCCTCCTCCAGCTGGGAGCCAGTAGAGCTGGTACCAACCTCAGTTTAGACTATGGGCTGATTCTGTCCCATATCTGTGCCCAAGCTTCTCCACATCTCACATGAACAAAATGGCCTTTGAAGAAAAGTAGTTCATATGGAAAGATGATGCTCTGACTCTCTAGAAATAAACAAGTATTAATATAGTCACTATAATACACATTTTAGACCAGCATTTTATTGACTTCTTTAACTATATGATGTTTAGCACTGGGATTTAATATTTATAGATCTAGTGTCACGCTTCCTTATACAGATCTAGAAAGTGTTTTTAAATTGTCCAAGAGGTTGGCCAAAGCAAGCTATAAGTCAGTTCTCCTTATTCTTCTCTGTTCACCCTGTAAGTGTGGTTTTTCTGGGGAAGTGGGGCTGTGCTTTTTTTAAGTCCTATAACCAATTTTGCCCCTTTTCTCTTAGAATATGATCTCATCTTTATCATCAGTGAAAGCAAACCAACTTTGACTATCCTCAGTTTTCTAATCCCCACCCCTGACCTTTATCTTTCCTCAATATACAAGTTAATTTACATTCACATCCACTCCACCCACCTCCCCTCCCATCTCAATAGAACATCCACTTCCAAACAATCTCCCACCAGTGCCAGCATCTCAGCCCCTCCAACTCTTCAGGGCCCTCAGCCACGTCTCTTCTTTCTCTTCTTGTTCCCAAAGTCTCCTTCTCTAAAAATGTATACATTTTCAAGGTTTGTTCAATAACAAAAATGCCATATCCCACATCTAGCTAGAATTTTCACCAACCAGCTCTACTTTGTTCACAGACAAGCTTCTTGAAAGGGTAAACCATGAGTGGCTCTCAAACTTTAATGTAAAAACAAATGAACTGAATAAGATGCAGTTCTGTATTCAGTAAAGACTGGGAATGGGTTAGAGCTGCTGAATTTCTAGCAGGTTCCCAGACAATACTCACGGTGTGCAGGTCATGCTCTGAGAAGTAAGTTTCTATATTTCAATTTCATTTCTGCTTTTTCTGTTATTAGAACCAACATCCTTTTTAAATGGCTGATTCCACTCAGATATATCCTTGGGGTAAAAACACCTTTATTCTGGGGACCTCAATTAAATATAACAACACATCCTTATTCACTCATCTTGTATAACCATAAGAACAATAAATAGCAAGTGATCCCAGGATTTGGACTGGATGGCTGACATGCTTTTAGCTCATGGACAGGTGACCTCTGTGCGTAAACAAATTTCAGTGGACATCTGAAAGTAGAACATTCCTTTGAAAGCTTTCCTAAGTCGTAAGGCACAGAGAAGAAGCAATTAGCATTTATATGGAAAAATTTTTAGTGTTCCCAGACCCAAAAAATAGCTCACCAAATAACATATTAAACCTAAAATAACACTAACAAATGCAAAAGTAGGAAAGATGTGCTACATACACAGCCTGCAAAAGAGTAGCTTCCAGGCCTCCCTGGTGGCACAAGGAGTTAAGAAGCAACCTATGAAGCTATCCGCAGCCACTGCAGCAAGAGTTCAATCCCCGGCCAGGGAGCTACCCACATGGCACAGCAGACCTCTCCTGACTTACCTGCTGCTCCTCTCAGCCATGTACTTCAGTCAATCTGCCTGTTCTGTTCCCCACTCTGTCTCTGGTGAATCCTCTTAACCCCTACACCTTTGGCCTGCATCCCAGTTCTTGCATGCATAAAGAAATCTTTAAAAAAAAAGTAGCTCTCAAGGTAAGAGCTTGGTGGTGCCATAGTGGGTGGGAGTGATAGAAGAGGGGGCACACTGCCTTTGTGGTGGCTGCTGAAAAACGAAGTAGTATTGAAATACTACTTTGCTCTTTGATTTCTGTCACAAAAGTGAAAATCCTCTCCAGTCCAGATTTATTTAGGTTAGTAAAAACAGGTACTAAAGTAAGTTTTTCATAAAAGTAAAGTGGCAAAATGTGAACTTTTGAGAAGATACTTGTATGCTGAATAGCAAGGTTTTTCGACAAATGATGGAGCCACTGTTTTACAAATCCGATCTACAAGGTGGGATTAAATTTTTGAAGTTCTTGTGGACCAGCGGCAAGAATCGCTATCATATTCTAGCTGTAATGTTTAAGAAATTGTCTCACCAGATAATTTTATTTGTGTTTGTTTGCAGGGTTTTTATGTTGTTTTATTTGCTTTGCTTGCCTTGTTTTATTTTTCAATATAAGCTTAATCCTCCCAACAGTTGTGGGTATTTCCCAAAGCATGGAAAAAGGAAAAACCAACCATTGAAAGTAGTAGGAAGTCACTGGCTGAACACTTGGTGCCCTGAGTACTTTTTTTTAACAATTATGTATTACTCTGCCAAAAGAATATTCCTCAACAAATTATCATAAGTTTGGTGAAATGTTGTGTCATATACCACATTACTTTTGTTGCGCTACACATAATTAGACACAATGGATTGTCTTAAAACGAGGGTTGTTAAGCACAACCTCCAAAGTCAGAAAGTTTTCATAAGAAATGGAGTTTTCATCAGATGAATTTCCTTTATCTGCAGCAACTGAGCTCTCAGAATTCACATTCTACTGTGATCCATGATTAGGAACTCAGCTTCCTGCTGGGTTCAAAGGCAGGCCTCACAATGTAAGGCCCCCTTGACAGGTTTCAGACCCACTTCGAGCCTCCAAGATGATGCTCAAACCCCTCAGCCTGGACCATTCAGCCCTCAGGAGCTGGAGCTGGACTTGGTCTTGACCCATCTCTGCAACACAGTCCTTTCTCCCTCTACTTACATGCTTACATTCCCCCCAAAACACCTTCCCCACCCCACCTCTGCAAGATGGGAAGGGATAAATCTGAATGCAAATTAAGCTAACACCCCCATTTTAAATTAAGGCATTTCAAACTCCAGACTATTTTTTGTTGTTGCAGATTTATGATCTCTGATTAGTCATTCCATTCATGGCTCACATAAGCCATATTTGTCTCAGATTGAAAAACTCTAGTAACAATGGCCGAAGTGAATGTGAGCCTGTCCATAATTCACTCCACTATTCAGTGGTCTGGTGGCTTCAGTCCAGACCACAGTGGGAACACCAAGAAGCCCAGAGTAAACAAACACGTATATGGATACAAAAGACACAAAAAGGTCCCATGTGCTTGCTCATAGCTGGTCTCTGGGGTTCTGGAAGCTGTAAACTTATCACAGGGCTGGTGGTGATAAACACAAGTATACAAGTCATTTGACTATAAGAAAAGAATTTAAGAGCTATCTGTATGAAGATGGGCACACTAAGTGTATTCTCCCAGTAGAGGAAAAAAATTCCCTACAAGAGCAGAGTCTGGCAGGGCAGGACACTTAAGGAAGCTTCCTTTCTAATTCTCCTTTGGGGATAGTGGGTAAGGGGTATACCTTCTTAGCCCCATCTACCTCTTCTGGAGATTGTCTCAAGATCTGCTACCTACCAGATAAGAACACCAGGAAGCTTAGAGTGCTTGAAAGACTAGGTAACTGGACAATCAGTTTCCAGACACAATTTCTTGGCAGACTTCACAATTCTAATCCCACGTAAGCCAATTCCCTGACTGCCAAATGCACTGTGATAATCACTTTGCCATTACCTACAAAATACATACAGATTGTATCAGAATCTACTGCTATCGATTCATGGATGTTAATTATACTCGTTGCTTTGAAGACAAATCAGATCGTGAGTTCTGCATTCCTCAAAAGTTAAGAAAAAAGAGAAGTCCTAAGATACAGGTCTCTATATCAAAAGCTCAGGATGCATGGAGGCTCCAGGAAACCCCCGTGAGGAAGCCAGAGGCCGGAAGTTAGCTGCTGTAGACCTGAGATACTGCAAGGGGTGGCTCTCTCAACAGATAGGGCTGCTTGCCACTGTTTTCTATGGGGAAGGAAGGTGAGGGGTGTGTGTGTGGGGACACCTGAAGAGTAAGGAAAGTCTTTAATCAACATAGCTCAAATGTTGCAGTAGGTCTGCATGTTGGCATCCTGTGGCTAAGCCCTGCCTTTCATCTTGAGTACAGAGTACTCAGAGTACTTAGGAGTAAGAACTGACTTTGTTGTCTTGGTCGTTAACATGGCCACCGATTCAATGGTTTACACCAAGTCCAAGTATATTTTTTAGTCAACCAGCAGCAAATCTATAGAAAAGAGATGCTTAAATCCAGTAATTAATTAATCTGAAGTTTGCAAATTTATTGAATCTATCCAGTGAGTTAACTAGAATCACATACATACTGAGAGAAAAATATACATACATATATCATAGCCTAACCTTTACTTTATTCCCAGACTTCCTTCACAATGGAATATCAAGCAAGCAATTAGAGAACTACAGGATGTAAAACAACCAGAGTATTTTGGCTAAAGAAGCTACGACTCTGAAGTGTGATACATTCATCTATTGTGTGTCATAATGAAGGCAGTAATTTGTTTCAGTGCCATTGTGAATGCATGGCTATTCTTCAGAAAAGCATCCAAAACATTAAGAAGATCAAACAGAAAACTGTAATTTCTTCGGCACTGGTGCCAGAACCAAAACTTTAACAATAGCAGAAGGTTAAAATGGCACATTTTGAGTTTAAAAAAAATCCAGGCTTGAGCAAGTGGGAGGAATGGAGGGAAGGGATGGATATGCAGTTTCCTTGGAAACTAAATGTGATATTATTGCAGCAATAAGCCTCGGGAATCATTGTTTAGAGGGTGAAAATACTGCTCATCTGCTTAAAACTGGACAAGGGTAATTTAGAACCTAAATAATTGTGATCTCTCTGAGAATCCTCGGGGAACTCTAAAGACTGCTGTAGAGTGGAGCTGCCATGTACAAGCTCATAAATCTACAGAGGAACATGAGAAAGGCCCCCTGTGAGCCTGCACAAAGCAGATGACCGTGATAATGACTTACAGGTACAATTTCCAGGGCACTGATATAAAGAGGCACACCAGGCAACTCACTCCACAGCCCTCCTTGGGCCTTGCTCATGGCCCTGTGAGCACACTGCCCGCCCCAACAAGCACTTTGCAGGGAGAAACAGCGCCATTACTTATCCCGGTCCTATCACTTCCTGGATCTCTGAGTTTGGACACCCCACTTGCCTCACCATGTCTCATCTGGAAAAACAGAGAAAATACTAATTCTTCTCAGGGTTACTATGTGAATTAAATGAAGGAAGAAAAGCCCAGAATATTTCCTGGCATATAGTCAGGGGCTTATACAAGTGAATGATCTTTCTCTTCCCAACAGACGGTGGGTTTATTTTAACTGCTTCTTTCTACCATGGACATTCCCACATGAACAAAGAAGTAGATTTCATGTGAGAAATCATGGCAGGAGGTCTTTATAGAGAAACTCAGGGAGCATAGCATTAGGTAAAGTCAGAGCTGGGGTACATGTTAGAGTCACAGATTCTTTAGCCAAAATACTCTGGTTATTTTACATCCTGTAGTTCTCTAATTGCTTACTTGATATTCCATTGTGAGGGAAGCGCTGGGAATAAAGTAAAGGTTAGGCTATGATATATGTATACAAACATTTTACTCTCAGTATGTATGTACATTCCAGTTACATTACTGGATACTCAATAAACTTGCAACCACCAAATAAATCAATTACTAAATCTATGCATCATGTTTCTATAGATTTGCTACTGGCAGCTAAAAATATCCTTAGACATGGTATAAGCCACTGAATTCGGGCAGCCTTGTTTACTTCAGAGTTAAGTACCATTCAGACACTTAAGAATCAACAATGCTAGGCACCCTGGTGGTGCAAGGGGTAAGTCTCAGCACTACGTAGCAATCAGCAGCCACTGTGGCATGAGTTTGATCCCCGGCCAGGGAGTTAACCCACATGGCACAGCAGACCTCTCCTGTCTTACCCGCTGCTCGCCTCAGCAGTGTATTTCAGTAGATCTGCTTGTTCTGTTCCCCACTTTGTCTCTGGTGAATCCTCTGACCACCCACAGCTGTGGCCTGTACCCCAGTTCTTGTATGCATAAATAAATATTAAAAATAAAAGAATCAAAAGTGCTGATGACACAGGGATGGTAGGAGCAGAGGATCATGTGTGGGTGAGTTGAAACCAGGAATGTCTGAAACAGAAGATTATTCTTCATGAGAATGGGGACCACACTACCTGTCTGTCCACCTGTACATTGCCAGTGCCAATGCAATACCTGGAACAGAACATTTGTGAGTGAACGCTAAGGGCCACACAGTGCATCAGGAGTGCAGACAAAGCCATCAAGGGATTAGGAGCCAGGAGCAGGGTTCAGAGTAGAACACAAATGAAAACCATGGACAGGCAATTCAATGTTTCCCTTAATGACATGTTCACACCAGCATTTAGCAAATACTTACTTAGCACCTATTACATTCTAGACACTGTTGGAAGTGCTTTAGAATAAATCACAAAGAAAGGCCTCTCCCAGAGCTTACATTCTAGTGACACTCAATGATGTGGCAGTGAAAGTGTTGATGTGTCTGTCCCTTCACCCATCTGTGAGATTTTCAAAGCAAGGCCCAGGGCTTAGTCATCTCTGACGCTTCAGAGCCAATGACAGAGTCTATTAGCCCACAGGAAGAGCTCAATAAGTATTTTTTGAACTGGACTCAACATCAGGCATAAAGATCAGCAGAAGCACAGAACAACACTGGCTTGGGGTCGGGAGTACTGCGGTCCTAGATTTGAGTCTTGGCTCTACTGCTAGCTCTGCTGGTGACCGTGGACTGACTTACCTCTCAGCTTCTGGGCCCCCATCTGTAAAGCGGAGATGGTGGTTGTGGCTCACAGGATTGTGGTAGGGGTTAAAGACTTACTGCCTTTCAAGTGATTAGTACAGAGGAGGCCACTCTGATCAGCGATGATACCTGCTGTTCTCATGATCATTATCATATCATGATTATTCCTCATCAGGGACAGAGCACGGCCATGCCCAGCTGGAGAGTGTGAGTACAAAATGGAGTAAATCCTCATCGGCAAAACTTTTAACTCAAAATAAGAAAATTCAAGCATAAGAACTTTTCTCCACTGAAAGCCATGTCCAACGGAGAACCCCTTACCTCAGGCCACAGAACCCATTTTGCACCAGAAAAGCATCTCCTGATCAGCCATGATAACCTCTGAAGAATTTGCCCTGATTTCCAGTTCAATTCAGTTCCCACTGATGGTCCTCTCGTTTGCTCTCAGAGACGCTTTCAAAGGATCCACATGTAGGACCTCCCTGGTGGCGCAGCGGTTGAGCGCTGGGTTGCGAAGCTGCCCGCAGCCCTGCAGCGCCGGTTCGTTCCCCGGCCGCCAGGCGAGGGTCCCACATGGCACGCAGACCTGCCACCCACTGCTCACCTCAGCAGTGTACTTCGTCAGTCAGCCTGCTCTGCTCTCCCCTCTGGCTCTGGTGAATTCTCTCACCCTCCCGTGCTTCTGACTGTACCCAGTGCTTGTATAAATAAACAAATAAATAAATAAATCTTAAAAAAAAAACAAAGGATCCACATATAACTCTGTACTTCTAGTTTTGTTCCTCTGGGCTGGCCACACATGTCCTAACTCAGTTCTAGTGGCTTAAATAAGATAACTAGAAATAATGAAGCAGAGACAAACTCTCTCAGAGAAATATTCTTACGCAGATGTTTTTAGCTCACATGAAGGATGATCACATCACACAGATAATGATTAGAAATGAGCTAAAGGGAGAAAAGTATGGAAGAATAGATGAGTAGTTATTAAAATGGGTTACTTAGAAGGGCTCACAGTACAAAGAGGGAGAAGCGACCTGGAGAAACGAGAGACTAAACAACAAAGCAGTACGTGGGATTTTATATGGATACATACAAAGGACCGTGCATTTATGTTTGTGTATGTCCACTACAAGGAACCAAGGTTTCAATTACATATATAACATTCAAAAACACACATATGTAATCAGTCATCAATTGCCTCCACTCTCCCAAAACATATATATAGTATATATATCATCAATAATATATATAAAATATGTAAGTGCTTATGGTTATTACTTGTCTTTACCCAGTCTTAAAAAAAAGCCATCTCTGAAATTTAGTTTAGAAATCAAAAACAAAAAAAGAGGCTTGAAATTTTGTGGTAGTGGCCATTTTTTAAGTAAATAACAATGTAATAATATATCAATGAACAAACAGTGGCGAAATAAACTGAAAATAAATTGTACAAAATGTTCTCCAGACAAGTCTAAAATAATAGAGCTAAATCAGTTTACAGAAAAGTCTCCTAAATTCTCATTACATTACCATAAGATTGACAGTAACTACTACTTCATTGTCATTCCTTTCTATTCTTCTCCATAATCATATATTGAACAGAGCCCCAAATAGAAGGCATTAGAGCTGCATTACACATGGCAGCATCTGCAAACTCTGTAATAGCCCTCATGCCTAGCCTTAGACACCAGCACCGTAAATACAGACTCCATTTCTCAAATGACAATTTTGTTCATAGGAAAATAAGTGGCAAGTCAAAATTCAAATGACTGAAGTTGTTTTAGGTAATTCATAGGTTGTAAAAACTAATGAGAAGTAAAAAAAAAATTATGAGGGTATTACAACTCTGCCATTAAAATGAAAATCTATGTTATAACTTCATGCTCTTCAAATACCGTACCAGACTGAAGCATCAGCCAATACATCAAATGTTGTGTTCCTAAAAAAATTGCTGGTATATGTATATGGAATGATAACCTTATTTATTAATTTTCTGAAATATTTGCCTAGTTATCCTTTTATACCAAAACCATCTCCAATTATACATGACCATTCACCATCAGAAATTATGTTTAATGAACAAATTCAATGAAGTAACTAAATGGAATGAAAATAAATGTCAAAAAGTCAAAGGACACTGTATATACATATCCATATATATATATATATCTACTCTCTCTCTCTCTCTGCCCCCCACCTTCATGTGCAACAGAGTAAATTGAAAACAATCATATCTCTAACAAGTAAAGAAACACCTATGAAATGATCATGCTGATCACTATGAATAGCACCAAAGGGTTTAAGACCATGTATGAAAAATGATCATGCAATAGGACTCAGCCAGATATTAGTTTCATGTTGCAGAGAAAACTATGTGTAGACTTGTTTGCCAAAAGAGGCATTGTTGTTACTCTTATTCTCTTAACAGTGGCTGCCCAGTGCCCAGAGGACATTCTGTATCTATGTGTTGACTGGCCAAATGACTTCCATTTAATCAGAGGGCTTGATTTATCTTTTGAAAAACGGTGGAATATTCAAGGAAACACTAGTGTTACAATTGATAAGTATAGTTCACCAAAGTGACAATACTTACTCTATTTCACTTATGATTCTCAAATTTCTATTAGTAGGTTCTCTGATAACACAGGATCATATTTGACCACATCATAAGAGATATTTGGTGATCCTTACAGGTATGAAAAAGAGGCATTTTGATTTGAATTTCAGAGTGTTCATGTCTTGCCATGGCATTAAAACAATCATGCAAATCTGTCTCCAGCTAGTCTCTGATTTGCACTCACTTTTTTCTGATTGAAATGATTTATACACATTTGTATCAAATGTTAAATTTTAATCATAACATTCATTAATGGAAGAACAGACATTTGCAATATTTGAAATAAATTTGCAAGAAATTGTGAGTGTGTGGATGACAACGAAGCAAACTATCTACATGTGTATTCTTCACAGATCTGAGCACTAACCATTTATTTCTTGCTCGTGTAAAAAACAGCTAACTACCATGGATCTTACCTCCTTAACACATGGATGATAGAAGTATCTAAAGAACTGCACATGTGATTAAACATAAGACAAGGAATGAATATCACAAACTCTGTGTAATTAAAAGAGCAGAACACTCTCAATTTTGTAGTTATTTTTAATTTTATTGATTTGCTTAAAAATGGTGGGAAAATTTGCACTGTGGAACTCCTTACTTATCATTCAAGCAGAAACTCAGGGCCATCAATAGGAAGCCTACACTCTTTCAGGAAAAGTAGAATAGCAACCAAAGTTGGAATAGGAACAAGCAATCAAAACTTTGCTTCCAGGGCCTCTCTGGTGGTGCAAGGGGTTAAGCACAGCACTGTAAAGCTATCCCCAACCTCTGCAGCACAAGTTTGATCCCCCAGCAAGCCAGGGAACTATCCACATGGCGCAGCAGACCTCTCCTATCTTGCCCACTGCTCCCCTCAGCATTGTATTTCACTCAGCCTGCCTGTTCCGTTCCCCGCTCTGTCTCTGGTGAATCCTCTCACCCCCCACAGCTCTGGCCTGTACCCCAGTTCTTGTATGCATAAATAAATAAATCTTTAAAAAAAAAAAACTTTGCTTCTAGAAAAGTCATATGGAATTAGAGTCACTTCCTGGATTCTACTGTCATTGAAATCCAACCCACTTCTGAAATAAACTCAGTCCTAAATTGAAAGTCAATCAATACTAACAACAGTAATAATAATAGCTATTATATTTTTAGTGGAGATTTCATCTTTTGTCTTTTGTTGGGAAACTTCAGCATTAGTTCTATTTTACTGATACAAAAGAACTCCATGAATAGATGTTACCTTCATTTTTCAAATGAGGAAACTTGGATACCGAGAAGAAACTTGCTAACTATCATATAACTAATGAGCGATGATGCTGAATTTAAAAACCAAATCTATTTATAATACATTCATTCGACAAATACTTTTGGAACACCTGTGCTAGGTGCTATTCTAGACACAAGGGATCTCTAGTGAATGAAACATAGGCCCTGCCTTCACAGAGCTTATTTCTATTTTTTTTTTCAAGAATTCAAAGACAGTATACTTTCCTGAGAAATCGGGTTCCTGTTATTGGGTCTAATAATGCCCAATAACATCCACCTCCAATGTTCAATACAAGACCTTTCTAAAAGGACTTTCCCTGGTAGGGTGAGGTTAGTTATTTCTGCTTCTTAACCCTCTTTTTTTTTTTTTTCCTGTGTAGTTGCTTTGGATACTTTAATTAATGTTTAATCTCCAGCATGTGTGCCTTGAGCCAGAGTTTATGAAGCCCACAGAGTTCAAAATCATAGTCTAATAACACTCTGCAGGTTTAACATGAAATAATCATGACAGTTCAAACAAAAGACCAAAACCTCAATCAAGCTGCCAGGAACACAGGGTCAGTTTGCACGGGCCTTCTCTGCCAAATTCATAATTTCCTTTGATTCTCCTATGGTTACACTGGTAGATGACTATTTCTGCTCCCTCCTTCCCAAGGAGGGGCCATACTCTGTGAGAAAATTGCTCCGTCACTCAAGAGTGATGAAATCCGTGGAGCAACACTGGGGTAGAAATGATTACTGAAGGCCCATTAGGAGATGCCAACAAGAGACTATATTAACCATTGTTCCCGCGAACGCAGCCATCTGAAAGAAAAAGGAAAGAAGACTTTCAGCAGCCACAGTATCTTAGGGAATCATCTGACAGCTTATTTATTAACTGCATTTTAATATTAATTCTCCTCTGCACCATCACTGACCTTCAAAAAAGTTTCCTGAGTCTCAAGAACACAAAGCACAATAGCTGAGGAAAGGCAAGCATGGGGAAAAGCTGCACTTGAACACGTTTGTCCCAGGCAGGTACATACAAGACCAGTTATGACTAACTACTATGCTAGAGAGCGGGACTCTTAATCAGAGGCAAAACACAAATAAATTAGAACCCAGTTAATTGGGATCCAAATTAGTTTTCTTTCTGCACATTTTGAAGAAGAATGCAAATCATAGGAATATCCAACAATATAAAGGAATTTTAAGCTCCTCCTCAAACATATCCAGGGACCAAAACACACTCTGCCTTCACCAGTCCTATAAAAAGAGAGCAAGCAGGATAATGGCCCTCAAACAGCCAAAACACACAATTATATTTAATCTCCTGTATTTACTAAATCGAAATGTAGCTCAAAACACTCTCAAAAGAGGCATCCATTTAGGTCTTTGTATATAATTGTGATAAAAAGCAAATGTAAAATTCACTATTTTCAACATTTTTAAATGTACAGTTCACTGATATTAAATGTATTCCCATTGCTGTGCAAACATCACCTCCATCTATTACTAGGCTCCATCTCATCTTGCAAAACTAAAACTCTGTACCTATTAACAATAACTCCCATTACCCTTCACTTAATTCTTAATCAGAAAATTCTAAACAGAGCTCCTCATTCTTTCAATGTTTTGATGAGTCTTCATTCTATAAAGGGTAAAATCAGGACTACCTTTTTTTATGCTCGAACTCATACTTAAGTCCAGTTTATATAATACCCTCAGGGAAAAACTGCCATTTTGTTTCAAAGAATTATCTTTAATCCTGATGATGGGTTTTCATGGACTGATGGCTTTTGTCTTTCAAAACTCTGTATGTTGAAATCAAATCAAATCCCCAGTATAAGGCCTCATTAATTGGATTAGTGTCTTATAAGAACATCCATGTGAGGATACCAAGAGAAGTCAACAGTCTGTAAACTGGAAGAGGCTTTCACCAACCAGCACCCAGCCATGCTGCCACCCTGAGCTCTGACTTCCAGCCTCCAGAATGGTGAGAAATAAATTTCTGTTGTCTATAAGGGAGGCAGTCTATGGTAGTTTGTTATAGCAGCCCAAACACACTAAGAAATGGGTGAGCAATCAATACACACAATATAATGGGCGACCAACTCTAATTTGCATTGAAAGTCACAGACATCTTTCTTTAATGAAGCAGTTTATATGATAAATTAGAATTAGATTCATTTCTATAAGGATCAGGGAGATGACTACCCATAAAATCATATTTTGATCTCCTTAAAATGCTAGGAAAAATGACTGGAATTCCATCCAAAAAACCAGTGCTTGTGACCTTCCAAAGGAGCATCCTGTAAGTCAAACCCAGCCTCTTCTTGCATGCATTACTGAGCGTGCACTGGCCTGGGGGGCTGGGCTGCAGGGTCAGTCCTGCTGTGGCAGTGAGGTCATTGGGGGCTTGGGTGTTCTGTGGAGCATGTGAGACCCCAGAATTAGATGAAGCTCTGTGTCAGTCTTTTCTTGGTTCTGAGTCATTAGTCCAGGGTGGGAAGGCATTAGAAAACCTTTCAAGCCACAAACCACATATCTTAGGGAGTTGGCTAATTAGAATTCATCCTCAGCTGTGATAGAATTAACAGACATTAAATAATCATTATTTATAATTGGGGAATCAAGTTACCCAAGAGAAAAAGAGGCAAAGCTCAGATTGCCTTGGTTAATGTTTGAATTGGAAAAATAAAAGAATACGTAGTTTCTTCAATGACCAATAACGTATGTTCCCAAAGTTAGTAACGTAGAAAGTATTTTTTCTGGAGAATCAATATTGAAATTATTGTGATTAGGATCTTCATTCTTAAAAGAGCACACAAAAATTATTCCATCCACATGTAGCCTAAGAATAGGGCAAACAGTCTGTCCTGAGCTCTGGAATACTGGCAGCTCAAAGAGGAAAAATAAATGTTCTTCCTTCTTTTCATAGCAAAGCATTGACCATGAGGGATATATTTAAGGGGGAAAAAAAGTCTTGGATTTCTTAGTTACACCTTTTCTGTACCTCTTTCTCATCTTTGGGTACTTCTCTTACAAGGCGCATGACACTCAAGCTATCTTAATTTCACTTCTTCTCATCTCCAATCCCATCTTGACCCTCCAACCACAAAGTCTTATCCTTTAGGGCAAATAACCCCAAGGGATGCAAGGCAAATGGAGAAAACCAAGATAAGACTTTATATTTTCTGCTTTGCTAAAGTAATGACTTTGCAACCATTTAATCTCAAAAAATCAGAGAAATTCAAATAAAACTTGAAAATATGTTCTCATTTGCTGGGGTAACTATGTTAAAAATAATGAGGTTATCCAGTGTTGAGAGGAGATGGAAAAAGAAGCACTGGCAAAAACGTCCAAGTCAGTGCAGACTGGCTATAGCCTTTCTGGGGGCACTTTAGTTATACATGTCTACAGTCTTTAAAAAAAACACTGACCCAGCAAAAATACCACTAAGAACTATACACAGGAAGTAGTCAAAGATGTACACAAACATGAATGCAGAAAAAGTTTAAAATGTCACTTTTTACAATAGAGAAAAATCAGAAGGCTAAGTGTCCAGCAAGAGCAGATTATTAAGCAAATAAAACATGCCCTAACAGAATACATGGGTACCATGAAGTAGCACATCAAAGAAACACAGTGATTGATATGGAAAAAAATCTTCATGATCTTTTGCTAACTAAAAGAAATGGGCAGACTAGAAACATATACATATATATAATATATAATTTTGTATTTTGTGTATATAAAGTTCACATATAAATTGTTAGTATATATATATAATCTTACTATATACATATATGAAGATATAAATAAAACATTAGAAAAGCATTCATAAAAACGTAAATAGTGGTTAGCAACTTGTTTTTTCTTTATGCTTGTCTGACTTTTTTGATTTCTATAGTGAATATAAAATTAACTGGAACATTCTAGAATTACTTAGGAAAGGTTTTTGTTTTTTTTTTTTTAAGTACAAACCACTAAAAAAATAATAATAACATCATTAGTTCCACTACAAAAATTTAAGTTGCAAGTCTGGAGAATTTATAAGTGGGAGATGGTAGTCTTTGTAACTCTGCGTGATATTATTTGGAATAACTCTCCCCAAAACACACAAACACCCACCCACCCACACACCCCACACACACACACACACACACACACACACACACGCAAAATAACCTCAGTAAATAACTGTCGGATCAAGAACAAACAAAAGAGGTCCTCCCTGGTGGCACACAAGGGGTTAAGCACCACACTATGAAGCAATCTGCAGCCTCTGCAGCATGAGTTTGATCCCCAGCCGGGGAGCAACCCATATGGCAAGGCAGACTTCTGACTCACCCACCCGTTGCTCCCCTCAGCAGTAGTATTTCAGTCAGTCTGCCTGTTCTGTTCCCCACTCTGTCTCTGGTGAATCCTCTCAACCCCTGCATCTCTGGCCTGTACCCCTGCTCTTGTATGCATAAATAAATAAATTCTTGAAAAAAAAGAACAAACAAAAGAAATATTTAGTCTGGAAAATACATTCCTACCAATACAGTTTCACCTTCATACTTTTCCCAAATATTTGGCTGTTCCCTGTACTGTAAGAAATACTGTACATCTCAATGTGTTAGAACATTTGAAATCATGTAAATTATTCCTGGGGACTGTTTAAAAATTCATGTTATTTACTCCTAAGAGACCATGAAAACATCTTTCCAGATTGCACTAGACTATTCTTCTGTGAATCCAGGATTTTCACTTCTAAGACGCAACAGCGATGCTTTGTACATTGATCAATAAAAGGAAATGAGCTACTGTGGTTTGTCTTCCTTTCACCAGATGCACCCCCCTCACTACTTAGTCACAGTCCTGAGTGCATCAAAACTCCATTTGTAAATTAAACTAGCTTGTTTAATACAGAAACAAAACTAAACCATGTACAGTGGAAATCACGCTGGTGTATTTTCTACACCACAATCTCTCTTCCCGTGCCAAATCGCCAGCCAGGTAAGAGATAAACAGGCCAGTAATTAATCAGGCTTTACAGAATCCAGGGCCTTCTGTTGACCTTTGAAATACTTTGTTTTTTCATCATTTTCTCCCACTGTTGCCATCAATGCAATTGATTACTACAATCTACATTAAAAAAAAAAAAAAGGTCTTGGAGACAGATTTTTTAGTAAAATATATTTTTTCATTTTGATGTCATAAAACCAGCATTAGCATTGACTCACATCATCCTTTCTCTTTCCGAATTTGCTTATTTACTCTAACTCAACCATCAAGATTATGGTAGCAATTCCTGAATTTTCCACACCCAATTTACTCAAAGGTTGGCATAACTATACAATTTGAATGTTATATGTAAAACTATTGTTACATGAATCTTTTCAAAATCTATCTCATTTGAGAATTGCATGCAGACTGAGTCATCACTGACCTAAGAATAACAAGCTGGAACCAATGCTTAGGGAGCCTAGATAAACACAAGTACTTTCAGGTCTACTTTAAGGATAGTTAATATTTTCACTTACCTGAGGAATGTAGGGGATCCAAATAAGGGATCAGGGAAAAAAAAGTAATTATAATAAAGTAAAAATCAAAATCAACAAGGCAACTATAAAGGAGAGACATTGTACAGGGGGGAAGAGGGAGCTGGATCAAAATACAGGGGTGGGAAGAGCACAGGGACCATGGTGATGGTTCACAGGTGAATTGGTGGTGGGAATTCCACAGGGACTATACCTGAGATGATAAAGCATACACTGCATAAAAATGAAAAATGATGTAAAAAATATATATAAAATAAAAAAAATTTAAATAAAAATTTAAAAAAACAGAATATTCTCAAACTCTGGGATCACTCCTGTTTTTTAAAGTTGCTATGCTTTTCCTAAATAGCTACCACTTGTTAAAAGCCTACTCTGTTGGACACAGAATCATTAATTCAAAAGGTCACCTGCACCCCTATGTTTATAGCAGCACTATTTACAATAGCTAAGCTATGGAAACAACCCAAATACCCAAAAATAGATGACTGGATTAAGAAGATGTGGTATATATATATATATATATATATATATATATATAGGAATATTACTCAGCAATGAAAAAAGATAAACTCATGCAATTTGCAGCAACATGGATGGAGCTGGGAGGGATCATGCTCAGTGAAATAAGCCAGAAAGAAAAAGAAAAATACCGGATGGTCTCACTCATAGCAGGAATCTAGAAAACCTAAATAAGGGACCAGGAAAAAGACTAATTATAATAAAGTCAAAATCAAAATCAACAAGCAACTATAAACCAAAGACACACTACGGGGGGCAGGGGGAAGGGGAAGAAGGGAGGTGGGATTAGGGTCAAAATAAGGGAGGTGGGAGATGGGAATTGTAATGGGGACTATACCCAAGATGAAAATGCATACATTGTGCAAAAATGAAAAATGATGTAAAAATATATAAAATAAAATAAAATATTTTTTTTTAAAAGCCTACTCTGTTCAAGGTATTGCCCCACTCCAGAAGTTTCCTTTAGTTAGGTGGACCCTTGTGGAGATCCTGTCCTGGTCTAGAGTGACTTATCTGCTCTGTGAGTGTTGTCCAGTTCCTCTCCCTCCTCTCTCTCCTTGGCATGAACTGCCCACCAAGTGCCAGGTTCTCCTTTGCTCCCCCATACATTCACCTGTCAATGTACCTGTCAATGTAATTCCGGGTGCAGTATCAAGGAGTACACTCAGCCTCAGATACAAGCTACACATTCCAACCTGCAACTAGTGACATTTTGATTCTTCCTCTGCCAGTTCTTTCACCTTATTTCTAAGCTCGGAATTTGGGAAGGAGAGAGATTGCTGCTACTGCGTCTCAAAGACCCCAGCATCTTGAGCATTTTGCCATGAATTCCACCAATGTTAAAACTAGCAAAATATAGGGCCTCCCCTGGTGGTGCAGCAGTTGAGTGCTGGGCTGCGAAGCTTCCCACAGCCTCTGCAGCGCCGGTTCCATCCCCGGCTGCCAGCGAGGGCCCCACATGGAGTGACAGACCTCTCCTGTCTTGCCCACTCCTCCCCTCAGCAGTGTATTTCGTCAGTCTGCCTGCTCTGTTCCCCGCTCTGGCTCTGGTGAATTCTCTTACCCTCCCGTGCTTCTGACTGTACCCAGTGCTTGTATAAATAAATAAATAAATCTTTAAAAAAGAAAAAAAAATAGCAAAATATAAGAGGGAGATTAAGGTAAGGGTGCAAGGTTTTGAGCTTTGCAGGTTTGCTAAGCATGGGCTATAGCAGGGCTTTAACTTTGGGAGTTTGCAAGGTCATGGAATGGGTTGAACAGTATGCAGCTACCTTTCAACTGTTTAGGCAACTCCAGATCCTACCAGATGAACTCTGTGCATTATCTAGAATTTTCACAACAATCCTAAAGTGTAAAAGTTACTGTATTTCATCAAATTTTAAAATGTCACTGTATGAAAGACAAACCGTTATTTTATGTACCACAAGAAAGGAAAAAAAAATACTGCCAATTGAACTGTAACATGTCATTCATTTAAGACACATATCCATATCTGACAGTCAATGAATTATAACAGTATCCCTATTTTTATTCAAAGAAACTGAGGTGAAAAAAGAGTAACTTGTCCAAGATAACACACAGAGAAAATGGCAAAGTCAGGCCTGGAGTCATTCATCTGGATCCACAACACTCGCCCTGTCAACTCAAATGTGTGATCCAGGGTACACTGTACATTTTCGGTGGATGATTTATTTCAAACATCAAACACCACATATTTGTAGATCGCAGTACACCCAGCACAATGCTCAGACGGCAGGAGACCTGGATCACATGAAACTAGGACTCTTCCCTCAGAACATACAATTGATTCGGTGACTCAAGATAGATACATACATTTTAAGAACAATTTTTTAAAACATTATTAAGTGCTGAAATATGTAGCACCAACAAAAATGCTATAGAATTTTAAAGCAAAGTGGGATCAGTCCTGAGGTGGTTAAAGAAAGCAGAGGGTGGGGAAATGAGACTTGAGGCGGCTCCACGGCTGTGACTTATCCCAAGAGATGGTCTAGAGTAACAATACTTTTCCATTACTGAGCACCTGCTGGGCTGATGCTGGATTCCTCTCAGCTCTTCAAAACATGCCATATGCTCTCCGGCCTCTGAGTTCAGATAGACACTAGCCTCTCCACCTGGAACAGTCTTTTCCAGGCTCTGCACCCATTTACTTTCTCTTTTTCTCAACCTTCAATAACACATCCGTGAAGGCCTAGGTGATCCCCAGGCGCAGCTGGTTCCCCCTGTAAGTGCTCCCCCAGCACTTACTCTTCTCTTAAGTACTCAGCACTGCTATAGTTACTTGTAATTATTTACTTCAATTTTACTGTTCACAGGTAGACATCCACTAGACCTGGTCATTCCGTGAAAGCAGGGACTGCCCAGTTTGTTTACCACACCATGTCCAGAACAAACACGTAATAGGAGTCCCGTGAGCTGGCTCATGGCTGTCTTAATGGTGCATTCTCAAGTCTTGTCTCACTTAATCCTATGACACGGCAAGGCAGACACCATTCTTGCCCCATTCTTGCTCCATTTTACCAAGCAGAGAAACTGAGACTTGAGGAGGTCAGTTAACATACCATGTCCCACAACAGCAAGTCAGCTCCAGGCAGATGTGTCTAACACCAAAGTCATGTTGCTACCCATCAGGCCATCCCCTCCTCCAGCTCATAAGCAAAAATCACAGAGGCAGGAATAAAATGGTATGTCATGGTCCTGAGAGCCTGACCCAGCTTCAGTGGGTAATGGATGTACTACTGATTCAAACTAAACAATTATTGAGGACTTGCCACAGGCCAGACAGTGGACTGAGCACCATCTTATTAATTCTCGCAATCACCCCACTGGTATGGATTTCTTATCTCTACTTTACAGTGGTAAAATAGACCTAGAGAGGCCGAGTAACATGCTGACCCCAGCAGTGGAGAGCAGCAAAGCAAGCGCGGTGAGTTGTGAGCTTGAACAACTATGTACACATGAAGGGGTTTAGAGGATTGGGGAACATATTTTTCAAAGATACTTATTTCCAAGCCCTGCTCCCCAAGATAAATGCTGACTATCGTTGTGATGTCAATGATTAACACATGTCAATTTTCAAACTTTTTCTGACCACCTCTGATCTTCAGTTAAAGCTTTTGATGAAAACCTGATAATATTTAACTGAAACACTAATGGACATCATTGTAATGAAATCGTATTTACAAAAGGCAAACCAATAGAAATGCACAGACTCAGCATCTGGGACCATATTAAAGAGGCATCTGTACAGACTGTGTCCAAATCAAGGGGTGGCCCTTCAAGGCAAATTATGTGGCTCATTTCTAGGGCAAAGCAAAGCTGGAAGAGCCAAATTACCATCAGCTCCTCAGTAAAATTGAATTTGACACCTTATACCTCAGGAGAGTGGGAATTATCTTCCCAACATGCACTTCAGAACATCAATGTCAGCCCATCTGCTACATAAATTTAGATCTCAATACAGTATGTAAAGCGTCCTTTCTGTTGTGGTCATTAGCACAGAGAAAAACCTCCAAAGGTCCCATGGTGAAGTGAAGACCCACGGCATCTGTTCCACCCTCTAGGGAACCCGCCATTTGTTCTGCTCTTGGTGAAGGGCTGAGGGGAGGGGGCCTGTCACAAGCAGGGGAGCAGTGGGAGAGAAAGCCAGGGATTTAGGTGCTGGCCCCATGTGCACTGACCTTGGGTCAAACAGAAAGAGCTCAGGATTGCAAAGGCACTTCAAATTTGTTAACTTGCAAATCTTTATGTAGCCTATATAAATTCTATCTCTTAAGATAATACTTCTAACACTAAAAATATATTGCAATGAATAATCTTTGTTGCAGAGACATTACAGTTTTTAAGAAGAATTAAAATGTTTCTTTGGCTAGTCTACATGTAGCTGACAAATTCCATGTCTAATAATGTACCATGTTTTATGCTAAACAAATTATCTGTTAAAAAATATAAATCAATATGTTTAGATGTAGGACATTGGTTTTCATAAACACTTGTTAATGGATATTGCTATGTTGAAACACACAGAATTTATCATTTATTGGAAACATATTTATCCAAATCAACCACTTCACGTATTTAATAAACTGCCTTATGTTTTACTGCAAAAGTAAAATAAAATAAATAAATGAATCTATTAGTTCCCACACCTTATCAGTGTTTGAATCCTTTTAACAACATCACTGCTAAGTGTTGATTCGGTTTACACTTCACACTCAAGTGACAGAGATATCATCACTTCTATTCCCTCTCCAGTGCTCTATAACCTCTGAGAACCTTGGAGAAGGACTCGTGACCCAGCATTGGAAGGTGGAGAGAACCTGAGGTCTGGAAGGCAATCAGCTCTTAACAATACTGGAAAGTAAGAAGTCGCTAGCCCATCTCTACAGAAATAGACATCAATCATTCGTGAAGATTAGTGGTCATGTAAGATTCCAAAAAGGAAAAGAAAAACAAGAGTCCCTGACAGAAGTGGCTTGCCTATAGAGAAAAAAAAAAAAAAACTCTTAAACTGTTGAAACCATGTTTTCCACATATAAGGTTGACCATAGAAAAAAAGACATTTAAAGTATGTAGCCTACATGGACCAAATTAAATAAATTGATTATATAGCAATGCTATCTAACTGTAATTGCAGACTGGTGAGGGTCCACAAATTGCTATCAGGCTACCAGGAGATAGGAGCTTGCACTAGAATATAAATCAACTTTACCACTAAGGCATGCTATTTGCTTCAATTGACCTGTGTGTGCATGTGTGTGTGTTTGTGTGTATTTCATCTCCACTCGTATTCCCTGAAAATGGGAAAATAAAGCTTGCCTCCCCTTTTAATCTTCACTTACCCCTGACTAAAGCATGTAGCAGCCTGAAACAGGGGTGAGACATCTGGCACAAGTCCTCGATCAGTTACTTGACAGCTTTGTGATCTTGGGCAAACTCCAAAACATCACCATTTCCTCATCCATAAAATATGGGTACCTTTTCCATCCAGTTATTAATGGAGAATAAGCAAGCAACACAGGAGTAGGAAGTTTGTATTATAAAGCACTAGGTTAAATATCAAGAGCTATTATTAGATAATAGTAAAAAAGACTAATTACAAGGTACCGACTAGCTGATGGACACTGTGCTAAATATTGTGCTATCTTAATCATTATAAGCAATATGGTACCTACTATTTTCCTTGCAGTAATTAAGCTACTTGTAAGCAAAAGGGACTAATTCTGCCTGGCTTAAGTTTTTTTTAAAAAAAAAAAAAAGAGAAAGAGGAGAAGGAGAAGCGAGGAATGGACATTTTATGAAGATATTGGGTTGCTGAAAGAATTAATCAATCCCTAAACATCCCACCCAGGCTGGGCAGGGACCAGGAGCAACACCAGAAACTACAAAGCCGAAGCTGATGGCCCTGCTCACCAGACTATAAGTATAAAGGCACCTCTGGCCAAGGGCCCCTATCTCTGGATTTCAAATTCCTAAGCTAGAAAAGCTCACTAGCCTAACTCAGTTCCCACAGCTGAGGAACAGAAGCACAGACATCTATCCAGCAAGGCTGAGAAGGGGAATTGACTGAAAAATTAATTCAATCAGACACTGTGAAAGAGATCCACTGTGTTCCCATTTTACAGATGAAGAATCTGATTTCAGAATTCATGTCTTCCACAGGACCTGCAGCCAGCGGCCATTCCAAGTTTCTGATATTAAGGCAAGAACTCTGAAACTGCTCATTACACTACCTATTTTCCAATCAAATGAGTCCAGGATAATTTTCACTAAGATCTATTCACCTATTTTTTTGTTGTTGTTGTTTTCAAAAACAAATAAGGATTCCTTCTTCATTACCTTTAGAGGTCATCTGCTGGGTGGTCACGAGCCAGCCTTTGCAGTCAATCCACCAAGATTTGGATCCTGCCTCTTCCACTCCTTGGCTTGGAACAGGCTGCTGGACTTCTCTGGGTATTTAGTATTAGGATTAAGTGAGTTAGTATTTGTAAAGGTCATAAAATCATGCCTGGAGCAAATGATCATAATAGTGAACACAATATGGAAGTACAATGAAGATGGAGGAATCACATGAACTTCAAAATTTGCAATAAAGCTACAGTAATCAAAACAGTATAGTATTAGTGAAAGAATAGACCTATAAATCAGTGTAATTGAATTGAGCTCAGAAACAGATCTACACAAATAAAGTCAAGTGCTCTTTGACAAAAGAGCAAAGATATTCACTGAAGAAAGGATAGTCTTTTCAATAAATGGTCCAGGAACAATCGGCTGTTCCTGTGCAAGAAAGAAGAAAAGGGGTTCTCCCTGGTGGCACAAGGGGTTAAGATGCAGCGCTATGAAGCAATCTGCAGCCTCTGCAGCACGAGTTAGATCCTTGGCCAGGAAGCCACCCACATGGCACAGCAGACCTCTCCTGTATCACCTGCTGCTCCCCTCAGCACTGTATTTCAGTCAATCTGCCTGTTCTGTTCCCCACTCTGTCTCTGGTGAATCCTTTCACCCCCACACACACACCTCTGGCCTGTACCCCAGCTCTTTTGTGCATAAATAAATAAATATTTAAAAAAAAAAAGAAAGAAGAAGAGGGAAGAAGGTAGAAGGAGAAAGAGGTGGAGAAGAAAGACGCTAAACAAAGACATTACATCTCTGACAAAAATAGACACAAAATGAATCACAGACCTAAATATAAAATGGAGAATCATAAAACTTTCTAAAGAAAACATGGGCCTCCTTGGTAGCACAGAGGGTAGAACACCACACTGTGAAGCTGTCCGCAGCCTCTTCAGTGTGGGTTCAATTTCCAGCCAGCCAGGGAGAAACCCACATGGAGCGGCAGACCTCTCCTGCCTCGTCCACTGCTCCCCTTAGCAGTATATTTCATCAGTCTGACTGTTCTGCTCCCCACTCTGTCTCTGGTGAATTCTCTCACGCTCCGGCACCTCTGACCTGTACCCCAGTTCTTGTATAAATAAAAATAAATCTTAAAAAAAAGAAGAGAAAGGAGAAAAATCTTAATTTCTTTTGTTTAAAGATGAGTTTTTGGAGGCAAAAGCATGATCTAAATTGGACTTTATTAAAAGTAAAACTTCTGCTCTACAAAAACACTACTAAATGAATGAAAAAATAAGTCCCAGAAGTCTGCAGATATTGGCAAACATATCTGACAAACGACTTGTAGCCAAAGACCTCATAAAACTTAACAATAAGAAAGTCCAAGGGAAAATGGACAAAATGTCTGAGCAGAGATTGCAGCAAAAAAGATATATAGGTGACAACCCTATAAAAAGATGTTCAATCATCATCAGGGAATTATAAAATAAAACAAGATACTACCATACTACTATACTATAGATACTACTATACTAGATACTACTATGAAATAAAACAAGATACTACTATACAGGTGGTACAAGGGGTTTAATCTCAGCACTACAAAGCTATCCACAGCCACTGCAGCACGAGTTTGATCCCCAGCCAGGGAGCTACCCACATGGCTCAGCAGACCTCTCCTTCCTCGCCCACTGCTCCCCTCAGCAGTATATTTCAGTAGCTCCACCTGTTCTGTTCCCCACTCTGTCTCTGGTGAATCCTCTTACCTCCCCACACCTCTGGCCTACACCCCAGTTCTTGTATGCATAAATAAATAAAAATAAATCTTTAAAAAAAAGTACTATAGTATTATATAGCTATTAGAATGTCTAAAATCTAAAAAAAAAAAAATAAATAAAAGCAACTGACAATACCAATTGCTGACAAGGAAAGAGCACTAAAAAGTCTCTTTCTTTGCTAGCAAGAATGCAAAACAGTACAGCCAATCTGGAAAAAAGCTTGGCAATATCTTACAAAAGCAAATATATATAGTTTTAACATACAATTCAGCAATTGCACTCCTACATATTTACTCTACTCAGCTGATTTGAGAACTACTCAAAAATCTGCATGCAAATGTTATAGCATTTTTCATAATTACTAAAACTTTGAAGTAACTAAGATATCTTAAAATAGGTGAATAGATAAACTGTGATATATCCATATAATGGAATATTATTCAGTAGTAAAGCAAATTGAGCTATCAAGCCATGAAAATATACAAATAAATCTAAAGTGCACATTACTATGTGAAAGAACTCAGCTTAGAAAGGCTACATAATGTATTATTCCAATTATATGACACTCTGGAAATGGCAAAACTATGGAGGCAGTAAAAAGATGAGGGGGTGCCTGGGATTAGGGGTGAATGAAATAGATGAACAGGTGAAACAAAGTACAGCTGAGGACAGCTATCCTGCATGACACTGTGATGGTGGCTACATGACACCACGCATTTGTCAACATCCACTAAAATTTGCTGCACAATGAGCCTTGATGTATGCAAACTTAAAAAAAAAAATCATTTGGAAGGTCAAAAGAACCTCAGGATGAAATGCAGAATGCAATCAAACAATCTTACTAAAGGAGATGGAGAAAAAGGTGCTACTGAGTATCTCTGGAAATGGGTGGAGTATATAACACTAAAGGCCAAAGAAACTGTACTTAAGCACTGTACTCTCATAGAAAGGGCTATTTTCTTTTGTGGTCTGAACTAATGATCGTGATACTGCTCTACCTGTGTGCTGAATTAAACAAATAAGTAAATGCATGGTAGCTGATGAGAGCCAAGTTTGTCTTTGGGAATAAAAGATTACAGATAACCAAAAGGAAGAGACTAAAATGATCCATATGGTAATGGATTAGAGTTGGAGACATTAGTATCAATTCATGGTTAGCTTAATGTAGACACAGATGGTTACTTATAGATCTCTTTATAAATTAGCATTCACACACATATTTCTCTGCTCTGTTGCTGTTTAAGCAACAGCACCCAGGTAGCAGTAAGCACATCGAGGCACCTAGGGCCCAGTTCTTGGTTTCTAATACCATCCTCCAAAAAAGAGAGCCAGGATTTCTTGGAGATGTGACTAAGTCTAGAACTAGGGATGGAGATATACGGGATAAGCCTAGAGTATCTTGCTGTGCCAGGAAATAAGTGCTCAAAAACAACAACAAAAAACCTGAGGGTGATGGAGATCTGTTAAACCACCAGCTAAAAGTGCTTCCAGTGGCCGAAATGATTTGAGCAATAATAAAATAAAGTAGTATTTTATTACAACCCAAAGTATAAATTTCCATCAATAAATCAATATTGATTAAAATAATTGAATAAATAAGTACATGAAGGAGAGGAGATAAACTCGCTATCCAGATGAATCACAAACAATCTAATTCTTCATAGTGTAGGAGGTGCACAGCTCCCTACTCCTTCAAGGTGTGGGGGTATGCAGCGACTCTCTCCTAGAAGCACAGCAAGGAAACAGGGGGAGCAAGTTTACAGGACAGAAACCTGCTTTCCTAGGGGATAAAGCCAGCATCTCCCATGCTAAGTCATATTGATGTGTGCACTCTTGATTAAGATGTCACCAGGGGCCCTCCCTGGTGGCACAAGGGGTTAAGACACAGCACCATGAAGCTATTTGCAGCCACTGCAGCACAAATTCCATCCCCAGCCAGGGAGGTGACCCACATGGTGCAGCAGACCTCTCCTGTCTCACCCGCTGCTCCCCTCAGCAGTGTATTTCAGTCAATACTCCTGTTCTGTTCCCTGTTCTGTTGCTGCTCTGTCTCTGGTGAATCCTCTCACCGCCCACACGTCTAGCCTATACCCCAGTTCTTGTATGCATAAATAAATCTTAAAAAAAAAAAGGTGTCAGGAGAAGGTCTTCTCTGTGGTCTTCTCCAAAAATCCACCATCCCATTCCAACCCTAAAGATAACTTCAGGCAAATTCCAGTGGATGGGACAGTCTACAAAATACCTGATCAATGCTCCTCAAAACTGTCCAGGTCATTAAAAAGAAGGAAAGTCTGAGAAAATGCCAGAGCCAGGAAGATCCTAAAGAGACATGACAACTAATGGTATGTGGTACCTTGGGTGGGATCCTGGAGTAGAAAAAGGATATTAGGTCAAAACTAAAGAAATCAAAAAAAAAAAAAAATGTGTGGACTCCAGTTCATAATAATGGATCCATTGTAAGAAGTGGGTCATACAAAGATCAAATCTTAACAGCAGGGAAACTGGTGAGATTATATGGAAACCTTATAGTCCCCACAGTTTTTCTCTAAGTCCAAAGCTGATTTTGAAACTTTTAAATGAAATTCTAAATCTTTATTATAATTTTCCTAATTGAGTTTATTAAAACAAGTAAAAATAAACCCTTTCTGCCATGCAGGAATGCTACCCTATTATTAGCTAGGAACCACAGTGGTGGTATTTGTGGATGCGGGGGAGGGGAGGTGCAGGACAGGAAGATTGACTAAGCAAGTCCTTCATGCTCTTCCTGTGCAGATTTAGGTTCACAGACCCAGAGAATAAGCTGTGCCTGTGCTGGTGACCATGTAATAACCACTCCCAAACCTTCGTACCCCCAACAGAAGGAATGCTCGCTGCCTGCACTTTCTGGATTAACACTGGTGACTTTCTAGGTGCTCCCCTGCCCCCACATAAAGGACAGGTCACCTCATACATCCTCAAAGCCTGTTCCTCTCCCCATCCAATAAAGGACTGGTGGAAATGGAAAGATCTCAATAGAGATGCTTTGTAATGAGAAGGAACTTCTGACCAAGAATCAAGGAACCCAGCCCCCAAAGCAGCTGCCAGATGACCAGGACACCCCAGAAGTCAGAAGGTGGTTTGGTTAAACAGTAGCACTCCCTGATGTATTGAGTGAGAGAGATATGGCTTGTATTTTCCTTGCTTGAAGTTTTAAATCCTCTCCAAATGAAAAAATCTCTTGCCAGGCTGATCCACGCCAGCCATGGGTACCTTCAGCTCTCCCCCAAAATGACAGGATGAACACAGAAGTCTGAATCCTCCTTTCCTGCACTGCCTCATTTAAACCAAGTGGACATAGAAGGGCAGGCCAGATGTATAGCATTTCAAAGGTGGCTGCTGCTCCTGCCAGTATAAAAAGGCTCCAGGGTTACAACCATATTTCATTAATGAAACACAAATAAGCAGGGACTATACTTAATTTACGACAGGAGATTCCAGACGCTAATTTTCCCCACGCCTGAATGGGCTGGAGAGTGTTGTTATGTTCATAACACACCTTGAGAGTGGAAGCTGAAACACAAGGTTGCATCTTAAATGCAGTATTTCTAGGGACTCCGCTAAGGCCGCAGTATTTCCCCTGGTTCTACTACTATAGGAGTGACGAGAGTGCCCTCTAGTGGGGGAGACAGGGCCCTGCAGACAGGGTGTGAATTTTTGCCCAATACCTACCTCCCTGAGCTGGTCAAGCAGGTTTACTTAATGTAGTTGTTTTTCTCCTTTTCATAATCTTGATGGTGTTCCAAGAGAATTGGCCACCCACACAGCACAAAAAAATTCTTGGGGAAAATGGATAGACCCCTATTTGGGTGGACTTGGCCAGGCTCAGCTTTACTTCTCTGCTGATGGGTGTCTAGCTGGGTTTATAGCTCATTCTCAACACCAAAAACACCACCCTGAGGCAGATCACAGAGCTGACATCTCTTCACCACTAATAAGACAAAGCCATCTCATTAAGGCAGTAGAAAAGATCTTCGAGAACAGCCAAATGGGGAATGTTGTCTGTTTGCAAGGAACCCAACTTTGGACAAACACCAAAAAAGGAAGGATTTTCCAATTTTGCCAGACTTACCTCTCAAACCTGGCAGGAACCCATCACCTCATCCTGGAGGAAAATAAAAAGTGGTGGAGGTGCTCACTTTCACTGGCCTGAGACTCACTGTCCCTGTCTCAATTAGCTATCATAAGTCAAAAATAAGTTTCTCAAAGAGATTTATTGCTTAAACCAAAATGTGGTTTTGGTTTAAAACTCATCAACAAAGGACAAGTTACACCAACATCAAACAGAAAGTTATTGAGAAAGCAAGCAAACCCCTTGCCTTGACTCATTTCACATATTAGTAAGAAAAGTGCAGGATTGAAATCCTCTCCCCCACGAGGTTTGTTAATCAAATGTCTTTTGCTCTAATTTGCAGGCACAGGCAGGTGAGGCCCTGAGCTGGGAGCAGTTCTGGTCTCCCCGTGGAGCGCAGGTAACTTCTATCCAGTCCATATGCAGGTAGGGGCCCTGGAGGAGCAGCAGTGGGGTGGAGTGCATGGATTATTTGAAGCTATTCTGGCTGCAAAAGGGAAGGTAAGGGAAGCAGAGGACACAATCTGTGTCCTTCAACAATAGACAACTTCTTATGACATGCAAATGGACAGCAGCCACAAGAACAAATATTTATAGTATGCAAAGGAGTGCAATGCAGGGGTGTTATATCATGTCTTCCCTACCAAAGTGGCAAAATGAAAAATAATGACCTCTCTGGAAAGATCTAAGAGAAGAGTCCCAGCAAGCCACTGTGAAAGAGAGCAGAAAAATGGTCTCCCTATTCCTGGAGACCAGAGGCATTCAACACCTTCAACAAGGTGCATACCTGAAAACCCAGCAATTAATTCCTTTTTGAGAATTTTAAAGAAAGACTTAAATAACCTTTTCCAATATGAAGGTCCATTTCTCAAAAGTTTATAAATGAGCACATCATAGACTTGAACTTTTGACTTCTGAATAAGAAAATGTACTCATAATTCAACAGTCAACATGCATCCACGAATGGGAAAATCTGATGGAACCAACAGATCTTTTCTCCACTTTTTCAGCAGACATGGTCTTTAGCCAATCCATGTTTGGAAGCCTCTGTCCAAAGATGAAAATGATCTGTCATGTTTCTAGCTAGTCTCAGTTCGGAGTCACACACAGGCATTTTATTTCCAATTTAATCATCTCCAGTCTGTTGGAGTCTTCTGTTTCTGCCAAGAGGCTGGGGTCAGCATCCTTACGTATGTGGCAACTTGGCACTGTCCCCGCTGAAGCCTCAGGCTCAGCCCTGAGAATCACACAGTGGCTTCACTCTCAGTGTTATCAAAGTCTGGAGTGCATTTCAGATTCTGAGAAAGAACCCATCCTCGCCTAGCACGCTGCTCTATAAGCAATCGTGACCCTTTCATCCAGAGGAGCATGAGATCGGCACCATTCATGTGTATCTCATCACACCTGGCGGGACATATTAGAAGCTGCTTTTCTGTGATAAATAATTTTTTCGCATCTTAAATAACCTGGACAGTAATGAGCCATTGTTAAGGCGATAGCTGCCAGGCTCTTCTAAATGGATCAGCTGTGTCCTTGGAAAAGCAAAATGCCAGAAGCCCAAGTAAACACTTAAGACATGACAATGACAAAAAGACATGAATAATAAATGGCTTCAAAAATATCATCTTCCTGGGAGACTTTATTTACACACTCAAGCCTTTTTTTTTTGCTCTTTCTCCAACTCTCAAAGAGGATTTAATCCCTTTGACAATTTTTCACTCAGAAAAAGACTAACAAATCCACGGTAGGAAGGGTAATATTGTTCCATTAATCAGGTGCAGTATGCTTCATAAATCATTACAAATTTAAGTTTTGCCTTGAGTAGCCAAGTGGAAAAAGCACCAAAGCAGAAGTCAGGGAACCAGATTCTTGTGACCTTGAATCTCAAGAAGTGACTGTGTGACTTTGGGGCACAGTGGCCTCTCTGGGTTTTAGATTTATTCTTTGTAAAGAAAATGTCTGGGTTCCTGTCTATGATCCCCTGTAAGGTGAATATGGGATTAACAGATATAGAGTTGTGGCACCCCTTCCCCATACACACACATCCGCCCCTTTCTCTTGACCTTCATTATTTCCATGCTCATAGCCTGACCCCTGACTGCCAGCCCCTGCATCTTTGGCCAGTAGATTCCCACCACCATCCCCAACTACCCCCCAATCCCAGTTGGGATAACTTGGAGGTACCTGTGCTACAGTATTTTCCAGAATTTCCCAGTGGGATTGAGCCTTTGCTGCGTCCTACCTTCTCTGCCTCCCTCCATACTCCCCTGCCAGTGTCTCCTGGGATTATCTCCCATATAACTTCCTGCCCTAGAATCCTTGCCTGTGGTTCTGTTTCTGCAGGAACTCAAACTAGGATGGGGGGCTAAATGTCTTTCTCTTAGGGTCTTGGTTTTTTCCAATGTCCTGTCCTCCAATCATTAATCCTTCCTTGGGAGGTAGGAAGCAGGCAATTTTCTCCAGGGCTGACTGGGGTGCACTTTTGAAAGTAACAAAAGCTTGGCTTTCAGTCTTCCCAGGGCTCCTCCCAATTCCTAATTTCCCTCACGAAGGGAGAGCCAACAAAGGCAGAGGGCAGTGGTGTAAAAGCATCCTCTCCTCTGCCTCAGGGCTCACAGCCACCATCCCACGTCCTCACTGCCCACTCTCCCGCTGACAGGACGAGAAGTGTGTTACTGCACTCTGAAAGAGAGCACAGATGCCAGGAAGGTCAGCTCACGAAGCAGACTGAGTGGGAGTTCTGGCTGAAGATTCAAGGCACAACTGCTGCTCTTCAGTATCCAAGTGGTTGAAATGTCAGGGTTACAGCCTGGTGCATAATAAGGGTGCAAAAGGCCCAGCTCCACTGGGACCCAGACAACCCCTGGCTTGGCAGCAACAGCCTCCATCAGAGCCAAATCTGCTGGAAGAGCCACCTCTGGTTCCCAGCCTGCTGCGTAACAGGCCACCGTTAGGCCACCTCTGGAGAAATCTGCGTGCCCAGGCCGAGGTGCTGTCACCATCCAGATAAAACAGGTGGGAAGCAAGTGAGTGTGCTCTGTTCCTGGAACTCCGCACTCACACAGGTCCCTCCGCTGCACAGGCCTGCTCGCAGGCAGCTGCTGGACCCTGGTCATGAGCACTGCTGTCCATGGCTATAGGATTTTGGCACCTGAAAACCTTAGATCACCAAGCTGCTGAAAACCTTAGATCACCAAGGGAAAGACAAGACGAAGGGAGAAGATGCTAAAACTCCAAGGAAATTCCTGGACAGGAGAGGATGATCCAAAGGAGGAAATAGAGTCTGCCCACACTGAGACCCGATGAAACCCAGCCCTCCTCATGGAATTCCCATCCCCACTTGACTGACACCTAGAAAGAAGAAAGGAAGCAGGAAGAAGAGAGAAAATGCTGAAGAGGAAAGCTGAGGTCAGCTTGAAAGATTTGCTCCCCTCACACCAAAGCACTCTATGTAGAAGGCAGCCACCAGCGCAGTGAGTGATGAAGATGCCCTTACAGGAAACACAAAAAGGCTCTTAAATAGGCACTTAAAATGTGATGGTCAACACCAGACGACCTCAGAGATAATCGTACCCTCAACCTGTGGAGGAGGAAGACAATCCAGAAATGAGCAGGCTTTACCTGTGTCACACAGAAGTCCATTCTCCTAAGCTGAATGCAAACCCAGGTCATCCCCATGCTGGGGAGGGGAGAAAGAGGGGTCTGGGGGGGGTGCCTGTATTTAGGAATCTCACCATATCACGCAGAAATGTCATCCAACATACCAAACAGCTCCTGAGGTCCTTCTTTATTTTCAGTTCTGTTTATAGACTAACAGAACTGCCAGACTCCCAGGGAATAAGCTATTTTCCACTACAACGCAGAGTGTACATGATTATGTGAGCCTTTCTTTTAAATGTCTGGAAGCGCAGGCTAAGACCAACCAGGAACTGCTCCTCATCTGACTTATTGAATGGTTTGCAAAGGCAAATCCTTCATGTTTGTCTTCCTCTCAAACAAAAATAATTTGGGCCTCCCTGGTGATGCAGGCGGTTGAGCACAGCGCTATGAAGCTGTCCACAGCCTCTGCAGTGTGGGTTCAATCCTGGCTGGTCAGGGAGATACCCACATGGCACAGCAGACCTCTCCAGTGTCACCTGCTGCTCCCCTCAGCAGTGTACTTTGGTCAGTCTGCCTGTTCTGTTCCCGCTCTGTCTCTGGTGAATCCTCTCACCCCACAAGCCTCTGGCCTGTACCCCCGTTCTTGTATGCATAAAAAAAAACTTTAAAAAAAAAGAAATGTCTTTTAAGAACACAGAAATTGGGGTTAAATAAAAATCCAATTACAGCCTCTTAAAATATCAAGCTTTCACAATAAGGACTCAAGGCAGGGTACAAAGGTATGGAGTCCTGAGCACTTTGTAAAAGGTGGGGGAGGGGGTTACTTTTAAGAAGGACTGTGCAGGGTTTGTTCCATCCATCTGTAAATTTACTGAGCACATTCCATAGTGATGTATGAGGCAATCATTTATTTACTACCACACTATCGTTTCTCAGCCTAAAAGTAACTCTACTGCAAGGCAGAATGTACTTATGGATAAGACAGGGATAAACAACAATTCCAATGAGGAAAGGCTCATGATAAGAAAAGATTTTTTGAAAGAAATGGGACACTTTGAAGGACATAAAGAGATGATGACAGATAAGAAGAAGGGTTAAAATAGAATAAATGAATATAAGAAAAAGGAGTGACTCAAGATTGAGCACAGACAATCTGAAATTCAGAGTGCTGAGCCATTCATTCTGTATCTGAGAATTTATATGTGATATCTAGAGATAGCAACCTAAATCTGAAACAGATACCAAGCACTCACTTTGTGCTGAACACTGTTATGTGCTTGGGATACAGCAGGAAACTATTATCCCAGTTTCATGCAATGTACTTAAAGATGAGGGAAGTTAGGAAATAATCAAAATAAATAAATAAATGGTACAGTATGATAGGAGGTATAAGCACTATAAAGAAAAACCTAGCACAGAGGAATGTGCTTGCAAGTAGGTTGGTCCAGGAATACAAATGGTCTTGAAGAGCAGGTGAAAGCATTTGAATTTGATTTCACAGACCCTGAAGCAAGGGAGCCTTTCTGAGAAAGCACGTGTAGAAGGCTTGGCAGGTAAATGTCAGTGAACAGCAGAAGTTGGTGGTGGTAATTAATCCAAGAGGAACTTGAGGACACAAAATCTGCAGTTCCTTGTGGAACATGGGACCCAGCACAAGAGTCACAAGATCCTAAGGGAGAGGTTGGCAAGTGCATTTTCCTGAACCCTGACCTCACTAGATACCCCAAAAGGGCCCTACCAGGGAAGAAATTTGGGGATGATGCCTGCCACACCTCACCGTCTACCCAACGGCATATGAAAGGTTCTCAGTTGACCTGTTGTTAAACCAACAAAAGCGAGTTTCATTCTGTCAAAATCAGCATTTTGCACTCTTTCCTGACCAATTAATTTTTCAAGGGTTGTGAGAAAACAGAATGCCTATTAAAATCTGGCAGGACCAACTCTGTGAAATGCTGATCAGGAAAGAAAATAATAAAACCTTGTAAATTGGAAGGAGAGGATGGCTTTGTGAACAAAAGAAAAGCAGCTAAATGACAGGCCGCGGTGACCGCATGTTTGGGAGGGGACCGGAGTACAAGGAGTGGGGGCCAGGAGAGGAACCATCAAAGTCAGAGAGGACAGGAGGATGCCAAGCTGCCACTACACAGAATCCTCAAGAACATCTCAATCAAAAGTTGAGCCACCTTCTGGGAAGTGCAATGAATGCTAACTCACTCCTTCTGACAGCAAAAAAACAAGGAATTAAGAAAGGGATAATCTTCCTTTTATAAAAAGAGAAGTTAAGGCTTTAGACAGACGAGCATCCTTCGATCAACCCTGCAATCATTCCTGAAGGGGCGGAGAACAGTGAATTTTGAAGAAGCAAGAAAAGGAGAGAGCATTGTTTAGAATTGAGCCTTGTTTAATCAGGCTAGGAGTGTAAAGAACATCTTAAATCATTCATCTTGAAAAGCACACCTTTGTCCACTTCCACAGACATATATAATTCAAGCATCTCTTTTCCATGGCTGCTTAGCAAGCTGTCCATATTTATTCAATTGCCTTGACACCCTCTAGATAGTAGTTAGCTTTAAAAAGCAAAAGTGCAGGAAGCTGTTTATGTTTATTTGCTGAGTTGTCTTAGAGACTCAGTACAGACCCAGGTTATCAACGCTACCTCCTAATCAGAAAGTAATGTGGTAAATTAATCACCTGTACATTCTCATAGGGGAAAAAAAAAAAACCTTAGACTAAAATATATATTTCTTTTCTGATTCCACTATTCAGGAAAAGCCATCAAGAATAGAGAAGATGACTTATACTTGTTAAAATTTTACAGCTCCTATTAAGCTGTCATGAGAAATTCATATTTATCTAATTTTTCAATACATACAGAATTTACTCTCTAGCTCATAAATGCCATCAATTCTGTGATGTCATTACAACAGCATTAATGTGGCTATATCTACTTAATAACCATGCAGTTCTGAAACAGAAATGAGTTTCAGTTGCTAATTATTACCATGATTTTAAAAGAGCAACAACTCTGAGTCACATTTGGACCCAGAGGTAGTCAACAGAGGGTGCTTCCAAAACAGGAACTCGTGAAGTTCACGTCCTCATTCAGTGACCGTGCTGCAGGCACAAAGTCCCATCTTTGAGTGGCAAGACAAGAGATCATTCTCCAGGGCTGAGGCTTCAGGGGAGGCAGC
The DNA here is from genome assembly GCF_014898055.3 of Talpa occidentalis. NCBI lineage: Eukaryota > Metazoa > Chordata > Mammalia > Eulipotyphla > Talpidae > Talpa > Talpa occidentalis. The sequence continues at coordinate 49,264,244 of NW_023605305.1, forward strand.
ATGGTTTGATGATTTAAGCAGGGTGTTTTTATTTTGTCTGGTGATTCCTGCTGGACCTTCTTAGAAAACACTGTCATCCCTTCCTCCTGGGAAGACTTGGAAAACTCAGGTTCTAAAACCATTTGTGCAAAAGCATGGAAGAGCAAGTGCAAAGGAGAAATATGAAATTGTAATAATAGTGTAGAGTTGCTGCAAGGCTCTCTACTCTGAGTTAGGATGAATAATAATAAAGAGGGAGAGCCTAAGGTTAGTCTGGGTTGAGGTTGAGGATTTGGGATTTTGTAAAAACTCATTCTGATTCCTAGGACCACACAAGTTTCAGGTAAACTAACGGCAAGGTAAACATTCTTTTCATTTTGTAATAAAGAAACTGGAAACTCAATACCCAAAGCCACCCAACTCACAAGAGAGCTAAGATTCAAATCCGGATGATCCTCTGACACCAAAAAAAGGAGCTCTCTTCAATCTAAACCATTCAACTGGCCAAGGAGATCCCCAAACCATTGCTGGTTACCAATGCTGGAGAAAATCACTGATGTCAAAATTTTTAAAAAGGAGGATATCAGAAACCATAGAGGAGTTAGTTTAACAAAATCAGGGGTGAGGAGGAAAAGAGGACTGTTGTATTTATTAGAAGTATGAGAAAGGGATCCCTGTCCATGTGCAATGAAGACCCCACAAGCAGAGGGATCTGTGTATTTTCTTCACAGGAGCAGAGCCTCATCCATTAGAGGTATTTAACAAATCCTTGCTGAATGAACCAGAAATAGACCAACTCACGCCAACATTTGTTAAGCTCCTATTAAGGAGCCGAGAACCATAGTTCCAAAAATAAACAAGAGGGCCTCCCTGGTGGCGCAGGGAGGTAAGAGGCAACCTATGAAGCTAACCACAGCCTCTGCAGCACGAGTTCGATCCCCGGCTGGCCAGGGAGCTACCCACATGGTGCGGCAGACCTCTCCTGACTCGCCCGCTGCTCCCCTCAGCAGTGTATTTCAGTCGATCTGCCTGTTCTGCTCCCTACTCTGTCTCTGGTGAATCCTCTCATCCCCTCCTCCCACAGCTCTAGCCTGTACCCCAGCTCTTATATGCATAAAAATAAAATAAATCCTTAAAAATAAATAAATAAATAAACAAATAAGATACGATTCTTGGGAACAATTGGTTAAAATCTGTTTGTTATTACCATACTTTGTAATAACAAAGTATTTGTTATTACAATATTTTGTAATAACAAAGTATTAACATTGGTTAATACTTTGGAAAGAAAGTGATGGTTTCTTGTTATGAGATGTTCTTTCTGATTGCTCCTTCCTCCTCTCTTTCCCTGGTCTTCCTTGGATATAAGCATTTGCAACCTTGCTCCTCGACCTTTTTCTTTCCACTGGACCAAGCAGCCTGTTCTCCCAGCCTCTCATTCCATACCCAGGAGCCTACTGTTATCAAGCCCTAGTGAGATATCATGGCAATGTGAGAAAAACATGGGCTTTGGGGGGCAGGGCAAGGGCTTAAAAACCTGATTGATTTACTGAGCACTCCATGTGCTAGACCCTGTTCTGAGGACATTACTGGTATCAGTCATTCAGTCCTCACAGTAAGGAGATACTGCACCATTTCACAGAGGAGACTGAGGCTCACAAAGGCTGGTGACTTGCCCAAAGTCAGCCAGCCAGGAAGTGGCCATGCCAGCTTAAAATGTGGGCGCCCTCTCTCAACCCATAATTCCAACTGCCTCTCAAAGTGAAGGTCTCAATGACCGAGAGTACTCACTCATCACACTACCAGATTCAGTCTTCATCTCTAGCACACTTGGGGTCTTAGATGGATTGGCAATGAACCCCCTACTTTGGTAGGAAGAGTGGTCCTCATTGCTTTTCAAACAAAGACTCAATACTACTATCAGGTAACAATAACAATGTTTCTCTCCCCCAATTCACATCTCAACATGGAAGTAAGCCAAAGAGTAATATATTGAATTCTTTGAAAAATGCTTATGGATTTTCCAACATGAAGAGGCAAGAAAAGAAGCCATAGTGTTTGGTATTACCAATTTCCAAAGGAACAGCTCAATTTTTTTTCACATTTTAAACCTTCCTCCTGGGTATATACAACGATTTAGGACTGTGAGGAAAAAAATTAGCGTGTAAGCATGTGTATTATACCACCATGTCCTGAACACAAATATACACAAGGCAGAGGACACACAACACATACCCACTGACAATGACACACAGACATGTGTGCATGCATGTGTGCATGTGTGTGTACACACACACACACACACAACTTGTTGAAAAGTTCAGATGGGTCCTGGATGATTACCTAGTAAGGCTTTGACAAAGGATTTTGGCAACGGGACTGTCAAACAACTGTATGTTCTCTAAGCACCATAAAAATTCTCTTCTCTTTAAGGACCAAAGACAAGTAAGTGGTAAGTAGATTACTTTTTCAAGTAAGTCCAAAGTTAGTTTTAAAACCTTTACTGCCAAGATCCATTTCATTAAGTGCAAAAATAGGTTCCTTCCCACCACCCAGAAAGTCTGCCATAAGGGTGAACAGGATAAGTTCAATTTTCTTAAAAACTGGTTTTTAAAAAAATCACTGTATCTCGAGCTTAGGCATCTAATTTCCTGGTGATAAGAAAATAATCCCTCCTTCACCCTCTCTTTTCTCTGGCTACTGGCCAACATTTCAAACAGAACAAAACCTTAGAAATAAAACGCATGTGCCCAGCACTAATCCTCCCTGTGAACTGACACAGTGGGGCTCACTTAAGATGGTCCTGAAGCAGACACTAATTTAGAAGGAAAGAGCCAGGTGGTCAAGATGGTGACGTGTGGGTCTGCCTGCTGCACACCCAGAGTCAAAGCTTTTCAATCAAGGCGAAAAGTTCGGAAACACGGTGCTACAATGTCTGTAGAAAGACATGTTCTCTGATAAAGTATTTAAAGTCACGATTTTTATTCCCATTTATTTATCTAATACTGGAAGAGACAGGTGTCTCCCTTTCTTTCACTCAGGAGCAAATCCTGCCACTCCACCCAGTTGGGGGCTACGTGATCACCCCTCCTTGTAGGTAGACATGACCATACAGCTTAATTCTGGTTGCTGCCAAGTGACATGGTGCCACCTGTAACTTCACGCCATATCATGAAAAGGAGGATGCCTCCTCTGCTCTTTGCCCTGACTAGTGGTGGCGGTGGCCAGCCAGCCATGACCATGTGACACAGTCAACAGCACTGGGGAAGATGGACAAGCACTAAACAAAGCCTGTGTCCCTGAAAGGCACCATGGAGCAAAGCCAACTACACTTTCTAGGCCCCCAGCTAGAGCTACACTGTCACGTGAACGAGAAACGTACTGCAATTTGATTTAACTTATATGTTAAATCTCTTCATTTTAATAGCTTCACCTATTTTGAAATGAATTCACTCATCCCGGCCTCTCCCAACAACGATGGAATTTCTCCACCTTTCCCACATTTCCTCCCATTGCCATGTCTTGCCTTCAGGGGTTCCTGCCCCTTCCTGGGATATCCTCTTCCTGAGGATGGGTCATCATTCTGCAGGGCTCTCCTCGCTCCCTCTAAACAGTCCTCCACTAATAGATCCCTTTTTCTCAGCAATATGGATGCCCTTTTAATCTGAAGCTTTGGCACCCGATCTGAAGGACTGACCTGGCACTTGACCTGAAAGAACTCTCATCGTCTCAGAAAGCTATTCCTTTATATCTTCATGGAGGGAATGATGAAATATAGTGAAAAAGCTAAGATACTGCAATGCCCCTCCCATCTACTCACTAAGAATCAGACTCTGGAATCATGTTGTGAAGAGAATGAAGAAGCAAATCACATCTCCTCCGTCCCCCATAGTCCCGATGAGGCTTGTACTCAAGTCATTTGAACTAGAGAATTCAGGTCGGAGGATATTTTACAAACTAAAATATTTATTATAATGAAGAGGTTAGAATTTTGCTTGTGCCTCTCTTTTTCAGACTGCTATTTTTCCCAAATTTTTATTATAAAGCTGGACTTATAATAGGGATTTTAACAAATACTTTAAATTACAAAAATCCCCAAGTGTGTTTTTAGGCTTTTGCAACAAGCAAACATGGTTCTGACCATCCACATAAAAGGCAAACTTGAGTCTTCCAGATTTAAAAAAAAAAAAGCAGAATATTTTCTGCTGGATCTTGATCCCATCCTCCGACCTGAATTCTCTAGTTCAAATGACTTGAGTACAAGCCTCATCGGGACTATGGGGGGCGGAGGAGATGTGATTTGCTTCCAGGTTGGCTGGAAGGGATGTTCACTCTCTCAGCCCAGCTGCCTTGGCTAGAGTCACCTCTCAGCCTGTCCCAAAGTGGACAGACATGCAAACTCACTTCTTCCTTTAGTTCCAGATAAAAGGAGCTCTCTCTAATCTGGGAACGGGATGGTCCTCAGAACTGGTCTCCACTGAAGTAAATCCTAGTTAAGCGTGTTGTCTAGATTCAGCATTATAAAATACACCATGCTGGCAAATGAAAGCATGTTTCAGGCCTGCTACAAAGGAGACTGGCAAGCTCCCTGGTGCCAGCTCAGTAAATAGCTGCCAGGGACATCGCAGCATGGGGTTCTGAAACCAAGTCTCCAAGCTACAAAAAATGTCCTCCCATCCCTGATTTCATCCAGATTAACTGAAGTCATTAATTATTTCAAGAAATATTTCCTGCGTACCTAGTATAGGCAAGTCACAGAATATGCATAAGAAACAAGACAAAACCTTGAGGTTATTATAGTTCTGTAACAGACAGAGATAAGCAAGGAATTTCGATATGACTTGATAAATACTATGCCAAAGGAAGTAAAGGAATCTAAAAGAATAGCTAGAGATGAAGACAGCTACTTACTAGGGACAGAGGGGATGGACTTAATTTTCATGAGATTCCAGGTAGGTCTGGAAATCACCTCTTTTTTGCCCTTTATCTGGCAAAAGAAAGACCATCCTTCAGAGGCACTGCGAAGGCAGCCAAAAGTAAATGGGACCTCAGTGTTATAAATGCCAAATAGGCAGGATACAAAACAAGTCTCTTGCTCAAGAGATTGCGCTCTCTACTTCCAGAGTATCAGATTAATACCTTTCACCATCAAAATCAATAAGAATTTAGATAAGAGACAGGGGAAACATCCACTTCTGAAGTCAGAAAACCAAAATTAGACCAATTATATTGTTCAAGAGCAATAGGAATAAGCCAGTGACTGATAGGTACATCTAACACGGGCATTGTGCAAGGCAGTGTGGAAGTAAAGAAGGTCTTTTGTTTGGAGATGGGAATTGATCTTATTCATCCTCAAGACAGTTAGGATTCAGATCCCATTTAGATGTTATTTCCAATCTTTTCTGCTTTGTACTTTCCTCCCTCATTGGGAAAAAGACAAGCACAAAATTTCAGAGCTGTCCAGCTGGTTAGCAGCAATACCAGCATTAAAATGTAGGTCCTGAAATCTTAGTCAAGTGCTTGTTCTCCTAATTCACTTTGGGCCCAGAAACCTGACCCTAGACAAGCACTGGGCAAAGAGTGTGCTATGCTTAAATTTAGATCACTCTCTCTCTCCCCCCCCCACTATTCCCCATAATCCCCCCCCCAATCTATGTCACTAAGACACAGATATCAGTACAAAAGCTGTAGCTCTTTAAAGGCTTTCAGCCTGGTTTCCTACAGGGATGAAGGTTAAGGAGCAAATCTACAAAGAGAAAAAGTAGCCACTGTTACCAAGTGAGCATCTCTTTCCAGGGACCAGTAGATGTGTATGTGAGAGTGTAGCCTTGTGTATGTGTGTGCATGTGTGTGCATGTGTGCTTGTGTGTGTGTGCATGTGTGTGTGCTTGTGTATGCATATAAATGGGAAAATGTTCTATATGGTCCATATATGTTTCTGACAGTTGTGAATGTGTCTTTCTGTGTATGTGAAGCTCTTGTTCGTGAATTCATGTGTCTATACCTTTGTTCAGGCTGCTGTAACAGAACTATAAACAGGGTGGTTAATAAACACCAGAAATTTATTTTTCACAATTCTGGAGGCTTGAAAGTCCAAGATCAAGGTGCTGGCAGAATCAGTGACTGGTGAGAGTTTGCTTCCTGGGACAAAGCCAGTTGTATCACTGTGTCCTCACCTAGTAGAAGGATGAGGGATCTCTGTGGGTCTATTATATGAGGGCACTGATCATATTTCTGAGGGCTCTACCTTCATGAGCTAATCACATTCCAAAAGTTCCATCTCCAAATGCCATCTTTTTAAGTGTTCAGATTTAACATGAATTTGGACCTCCCCGGTGGCGCAAGGGGTTAAGACGCCACCTATGAAGCAATCCACAGCCACTGCAGCATGAGTTCTATCCCTGGCCAAGGAGCTACCCACATGGCGCAGCAGACCTTTCCTGACTCGCCAACTGCTCCCCTCAGCTGTGTATTTCAGTCAATTTGCCAGTTCTGTTCCCCACTCTGTCTCTGGTGGATCCTCCCACCCCACCCCCACACCTCTGGCCTGTACCCCAGTTCTTGTATGCATAAAAAGTAAATCTTTAAAAAAAAAGATTTAACATGAATTTGTGGCAAGGAACACAAGCATTCTATCGGCAGCAGTACACATATGCATGTGCTTATGCGTGTTTGTGTGTGTGATGATGTGTTTGGGTCGGTGCACACACATTTTTTTTTAATTCTGTATTCATGGTGGGGAGGAAGAAAATGGAAATAAGAACTTTAATAAACTGCCACTGCTGTCTTCACAAAGCTATTCATCATCTCACTATTACTGGAGTTTGCCTGAGCGCCCCTTTTTTAAAAGTCTGGTCAATGAATCAAAACGGGTTGGAAGAGTACAAGGGACTACACTCATGGTGCACAGGTGAACTGGTGGTGGGAATTCCACAGGGACTATACCTGAGATGATAAAGCATATGCTGTATAAAAAATGAAGAATGATGTAAAAATATATAAAATAATAATTTAAAAAAGAAAAATGGGCCTCCCCTGGTGGCGCAGGTGATTGAACGCTGTGCCGTGAAGCTGTTCACAGCCTCTGCAGCACTGGTTAGATCCCGGCTGGCCGGCGAGGGTCCCACATGGTGTGGCAGACCTCTCCTGTCGTGCCTGCTGCTCCCCTCAGCAGTGTGTTTCGTCAGTCTGCCTGTTCTGTTCCCCACTCTGTCTTTGGGGAATCCTCTCACCCTCCCATGCATCTGGCCTGTACCCCAGTTGTATAAATAAATGAATAAATAAATAAATCTTAAAAAAATGAAAAAAAAAGTCTGGTCAATGGAAAAAGTCTGAGGGTGGTAAAGTACAGTGAAAAATGTACTGAAGTTCAGAAGTACAAATGGAAGCCTGAAGAAACATAAAAGGTATGACTAGGATGTCTTTCATTTAAAAAAGAGAAGAGATTACAAATGAGAAGAGATAACAAATGTTGGCGAGGATGTGGAGAAAAGGGAACCCTTATACAGTGCTGATGAGAATGTAAATTGGTACAGTCAATCATTATAGAAAACAGTATAGCAGTTCCTCAAAAAATTAAAAATTTTGTGCCATATGATCCAGAAATTCCACTCCTGGGTATGTATTTGAAGGTAGTGAAATCAGTATATCAAAGAGATGTCTACACCCCATGTTTATAAGCGTTATTCACAAAAGCCTCTAATGAAACACACACACACACACAAACACAAACACATCTCCTGCCATTTAGTAAAAGATCTGCCATAAGAGACAAACTGAATGGAATTTGAGGGCATTATGTTTTGTTTTGTTTTTTAAAGATTTATTTATACAAGAACCAGGGTATAGGCCAGATGTGCAGGAGGGTGAGAGGATTCACCAGAGACAGAGCAGGGAACAGAATAGGAAGACTGACTGAAACACACTGCTGAGGAGAGCAGCGGGTGAGACAGGAGAGGTCTGCCGCACCATGTGGGACCCTCGCCGGCCAGCCGGGATCGAACTGGCACTGCAGAGGCTGCGGACAGCTTCACAGTGCAGCGCTCAACCGCCTGTGCTACCAGGGGAGGCCCTGAGGGCATTATGTTAAGAGACGTAAGTCAGGCAAGAGACAAATACTGAATGACATCAGTTATATGTGTAATCAAAAAAAAAAAAATGAACTTGTAAAAACTGAGTATAATGGCAGTTGTCAGGAGCTAAGGGGTGGGGGAATTGAGGAGATACTGTTTAAGGGCAGAAACTTGCAACCAGCCGATAAATTAAGTTTGGGAGAGCTAAGGTACACAATGGTGAATCCAGTCAGCAATACTGTATTATAAACTTCAAAGTTGCTGAAAGACTACATGTTGTTCTCACCACAAAAAAGAAATGGTATTTATGCCACCTGATAAAGGTCTTAGCTAATGTGACTGTAATAATTATATGACAATATATAAATCAAACCAACATGTTGTACTTCTTAAGTTTACACAATGTAATCTGTCAACTATAACTCAATAAAAAAAAATCACTGAACTATTAAAAAGAAGCAATGACATACCAAGTCAACAAATACTCAAGAGGATTTCAATTCTTTCCATTTCAGACAGAAATAACATTTGTTGAAGTAAGCTGTGACAATTTTTTTGGAAGGTTCTTGGGTTCTGTATATAATCCACAATTTGGGGAAGGGGCCATGAAGAGCTGCTGTGATGTGAGGTATGTGGATTCAAGTGTCAAGTTCCAGCCCTCTGGTTAATAATGCAACCTCTTTTAAACACTGCTCTTGAATCATGGATTTATTTGAACTTTCTAGCTGGCTCATGATCAGGGTGATAGTTTTCCTCAGGAAGTACTCTCCTTATGCCCTCATTGATGAAGCTTGCAGGTGGGTCTATCATTCCAGGCCACTACTCTATCACCCCATCAAAGCACTAAGGGGTTCAGTGAGTTTTTCTTTCTAAAGGGCCAGGTAGCTGGCTCCTCCATGAGCCTTTCTGAAAATAATTTTATCCTTTCTCATATTTAAGAAAACGTAGTATCATTTCAACCAGCATTTTCTGAAATTCCAAGTCTATAGTTCTCTTCACTAGATTATAAGGTCTTAGAAAAAAAGGGCCATGTATTTTCCTTCATAGTCATGGTGCATGGCATATGTTTAAGTGAACAGAGATACTACTTAATATATGTCTGGATACCACAGAGAATGGAGTTTTACTTCAAAAAAACATGAAGATATTTTCTTAAGATGATGCGGAAGTGTTTACAATAAGTCTCCTAAGACACTAGAGCTATGCCCGTGGCTTAACAGAGTGTTTGGGTCAAGGATTTGGGGAAGACTTCCTTAGGGGTACCAGTGAATTCAGAACCACAAGCAGTTGCATGTGAGAAAAGCACATTCAAATAGACATTTCGGGCTGAGCCAGACAAACATTTTTAATTTGGATAATGACTGTGTCCTTGAAAGGATTTCCACCATTTTGAAAACCACAATGACCCACAATTTCACTTCTGGGGCATGGCCACATCGTAGTGAGAAGAGAAGCCAATGACGCCTTTTGTTCAAATGCTGCAGACGAGTAAAGGATTATTATTAAATAAAAATAACTTAAGCTAATGGAGGTGAGAGGGAAAGTGATTCTGCTCTACTACAAGCTTCTACATTGAACAATATGCCCTGAACTTCCCTGGTGCTTTTTTTTTTAGACCTTCATCACCTAGATGACCTATCTTCTAGAACTACATTTCTACCAACACTTTGATGAAGCATGCTCATTTACAGCAAGTGTTTTTGCTTTTTTTAAAGATTTATTTATTTATTTATACAAGCATTGGGTACAGTCAGAAGCGCAGGAGGGTGAGAGAATTCACCAGAGCCAGAGCAGGGAACAGAACAGGCAGACTGACGAAGAAATACACTGCTGAGAGGAGCAGTGGGCGGCAGGAGAGGTCTGCGCGCCATGTGGGACCCTCGCCGGCGGCCAGGTATCGAACAAGCGCTGCAGAGGCTGTGGGCAGCTTCGCAACCCAGTGCTCAATCACTGCGCCACCAGGGGAGGCCCTACAGCAAGTTTTTTTTTTTTTTTTTTTCCAATGTTTATTTACCTGCATGCAATTGGCCATTGGATTCCACACACTGCTCCAAACTCCTCCCAGGTCTATATAGCAACTAACCGCAACCTAAAAGTCTACACGCTCAAGCTTCCCAGACCAACATACTGTAACAGAGAGGCCTGACTCCACAGTTTTCTGCCAGGTGGTCTTTTAATCTAGCTGGTTCTTAGTTTTTGCATAAACAGACAAAGCAGCAGAGCAGGAGGCAGGGAGGTGGACTGAAAACAGTATGGACACCCAGGCAGTCAAATCTCATTTTCACATCCTCCTCTGTTACTTCCTGGCTGTACAATCTTGACCAAGTTACCTAACCAATCTGAGTTTTGACTTTCGTATCAGAAGAGGAAGCTAAAAATATCAGTATCATAAGCTACTGTACTGATTAAATGAGATACTGTTCTTTAAGCACTTCATCTTGATTCTGACATAGGATAAATGATGGTTTGGATAATGATTAGGATTTGTCTGAGAACTGCCATTTCTGATGCCCAGAGATTTGGGAGAATTTGCAGGAAAAGAATCTCACCAAAGGGTTAGTGACAAAGACTGCAATTCCAAACCATCCTAACCAAGGGAATAAAAAAGAAAGCAATAACTTTCCAAATATTTCAAAACTTTTTGAAGCAAAAAAAAAAAAAAAAATGTTCCTGGAATTGGCATTCACAAAAGATGTCATATAATTTTGGGTTCAGATGCCTCCCCAGCTCTGCTGCTTAACCAACTGTGAAAACTATTTATTACTAGGATCTTCTGGGCCTTGCTCATCTAAAAGGAATATTTTACACACACACACACACACACACACACACTTTGGTGAACAGTATCCTTGGAGATTTTTTTTCTCCTGTGAAAACCAAGTGGAATAGTATCATTCTAGGACTCTCTATACAGAATCAGAGAAGACACCACATATAAGATTAAAATTCATTTTGTCAAAGATGACTAGATGATCTGTTATAGACTAAAAATTTAGCACTAATTTCAAAACCCTCACACATTAGCAAGTCCTATAAATGCCTTTATTTGTAAGTTGTACATCAAGGAACAAAGAGTCTATTGACAACAAAGCTATTTTGAAGAAAGTTTGCTTCCCGACAGAAATAAATGCATTTAAAACAGTTATTGACCAGGTTCCTGCCATTTAGTAAACCCTCTAAATTTGGTTTCTGGAAGTGCATTTATAAATGGCCTGTAGCTGTCTCTTTTCATTAGCTATTTTCAATGAAGAATATAAACCTACTCTAAAATAAAGCACCTGTGTTAAAAATTCCACTGTGAGGCTGTTCATGGTAGGCAGCCCTGCTTCCCAGTCCTGTGCAGCAGATTGCACAAAATTACCCAAGAGCAAGCACAAAGGCCTCACCTCAAAAGGGCCCCGTCCTGAGCAGAGGTCCTTAATGGAGCCAGAGCAGCAAAGCCTGTGGTGTGCAATCGAATCACAGATTCAGGGGCATGACTCAGATGGAGCCAAGCCTTTCAAGAGCACTGGCATGGGGCTTCCTCACTACCACACAACTAAGGACCCATGTGACACCTGGAATCAACAGTGTGTGCCCTGGATTAGAGCAGAGTTGCCTGGGTGGAAACCTAAACCAGGAGAAAAGTGATCGCCTTCCTACCTTATGTCTGTGCACTGACCTGGGCCTGGAAGATGGAGCCCCGTGAGAGGAGGAATTCTGTCTTGGGGGGGAAGGTAGCCCCACCATGGGTGCCCTCCCCTGATATTCAATTCACATTGTGATATAATTAGGGTATTTGATAGTCATTGATATGTACAGTCCAAAGAACATAGGGTTTTGAACTTAACCCCAAGTCAGGTGAATTTTGACTCTGGCCCTTTGTTATATGATCTGAATAAGTGACATAAACATCCCAAGTCTTCATTTCCTTAAATGCAAAACAGGAATAATAATGTCCACCTCAATAGTATGCTGGAGTAAATGAGCTAAATTTAGGTAAATTAACCAATTCATTTCTGTCACATCAACAAATACTCAGTATTTGGTTCATTTTAAAAGCAGGTCTCAGGACAATGTCTCTCTCTCTCTCTCTCACACACACACACACACGCACACACACACACACAGGAATACTACTCAGCTATTTAAAAAAAAAAAAAAAGAAATCTTGACACTTACTGCAACATGGAGGGCCCGTGAAGGGATTATGCTATGTGAAATAAGTCAGAGAGATACCGTATGATTTGACTCATATGTGGAAAATAAAGAATCAATGCCAACAAACAAAACAAGGCAAAACCCTTAGATTCTAACTGCAGAATGGTAATTACCAGCAGAGACCATGGAGTGAAACAAGCAGAGGGGGTCGATTAAATGGTGGAGAATGTAGCAGGTGGCAGGTGTGGTGTGGTGTGTGCGTATATATAGAGAGAGATATAGATATAGATATATCAAGGTGTGAAACTTCTACATTGTGGTAAATCAATATTACCACCAAAAAAAGGCATGTGAAAACAGAAAATACTTTATATATTAAGTTTATAAAGCAAAACATTAACCCAGCTTTGTGCAATTGAGCAAATACCTAAACAATAGGAAGAAAAGCTCTAGAATCATAGCCATTCCACCTCTGTAGGAGGGTTATAAGCTTTTTTCTCCTTTTCCAATTTTTTTCTTAAGGAAAAAAATAGCACTTTCATAATGGCAAAATTTTATAGTTTAGGGAAAGGTAGTTATTAAACCACACAGTTCTTGAAAAGCACAATTTGTCTGAAGATGGGTGGTTTTTATGACATTGATTTTATGACACTGACAGTGATTTTCAGGGCAGCTGGTGAAATACTATTGCAGTAAGAGTCCAGTTGCCACTCCTCATGGGAAGAGAGAAACAAAGAACCCATGGAGAATCCTAGAGAAGGTCAAACAGTAGTCACTACCCCTGACTGCACCCATAAAAAGGCTGCACAGCAGTCAGCAGGCTCTTGGAACACTGAACACAGCACACATACCCCATCTGGGTATCCTCTATTTTTTTTTAAAGATTCATTTATTTATTTATACAAGAACCACGGTACAGGCCAGATGTGCAGAGGGTGAGCGGATTCACCAGAGATAGAGCAGGGAACAGAACAGGCAGACTAACTAAATACACTGCTGAGGGGAGCAGTGGGCGCGACAGGAGAGGTCTGCTGCACCATGTGGGACCCTCGCAGGCCAGCTGGGATCGAACCAGCACTGCAGAAGCTGCGGACAGCTTCAAAGCGCGGTGCTCAACCACCTGCGCCACCAGGGGAGGCCATCTGGGTATCCTCTTGTAGCCACCTTCAAATGAGGCTCTTCTCAATTACAAACACTGGAAGTCATTCGACAAGCCGTGGCCCTAGCACCCTCTCTGGGACCTTTGCACCCTGCTAGCACTATGGAACTGCAGGTGTCAGAAGCCCCCCCAGGAGCTGACCGAAACCTGGCCTCTCGGTTTCAAACAAGCTGTCAGAAGACAATACTATTTGAAAGGCAGTTTCTCACTGCTTGTTCACATAGAACGTCTCACCGCCAGACTCTGAGGCCTGAGATGGGTTCTTAGGCCTGACCACCCTTAACCGGGTTCTCATCATTACAATAATAAAATAAGACAAGCCGAGAGGGTTCCATCATCAAATGGAAATGGTAAATCCAAGACTGAGTCAAGTTGGGACTCCAAAGATTCAATGAATCCCATGAGCAGTTGGCATTCTGTCATAGTCTATGATACAGCCATTGCCCCCTGGAGGGGGGATCATCTGTGCTCCCCTCAGATATGTCTTTTTTGAGGCCCTCAATGGGTAATGCAATGTCTTTCTTCTGCTTCAGGGTCCTAGGACCCAGTGTCCATGTGGAAAACTGCATGGCAGGATGGAAGGTCCCCATTCTGGTGGTCTGTCTCAGAGGATCAGGTCACACTTTTTTCAAGGGGTAGACTGATAATTGGTTTCATTCAACTTTCTGAATTTTAATACCAGGACAGCACACCAGGTGCTCAAAAAGATGATACACTATCTCTCTTTGATTCTGGCAGATATGGTTAATTCTCCTGGGTAGGCAAGTCAGGACCAGTAGGACTCATGAACTTGCTAACCAAGGTGGTGATGGGTAACCAGACAGCGCTTGACTACCCGCTGGCAGGACAAAGCCTGTTTTGTGACAATAACCTTTACTGTGTGTAACAATTTCAGGAAGATCAAGACTGCTGAAGAAAGTCCACACTCAAGTGGGATGGTCATCATTTCTAACCCCACAGTCCTATTCGACTCATTCTTTGACCTCAGATGGCTAAACCCAGCACCTGAGGCTCCTAGCTGAGAACTATACTCCAAGGAAGTCAGGGCACCCTCCTTGGAAGGTCCTGTTCATGGTCCCAATCCCGTGCTGTTTCAGTTGGGTAGTGAAGCTCTCTGAGGTTAGAATCACTCACAGGCCACACAGGACATCCTCAGCCTCCATATTCAGGGTAGCCATTAGTTCTACTGGATATGAGATACTTTGTTTCTCTGTTTTCTTGGTATCCCAATTAGGGAAGCAACCATCTCACAACCTTCTCCTCTCCCCAGGATTGCCCATGTGTGCCCTGGGCCTGGAACATTTCCTTATAAGAAGGTTAGGTGGGTGCCAAGCGGCCAATTGGCCCCAGATTCTCCTCCCGTATTAGGAGAAATCATTACCTGTTCTAGGCAGGCAGTGAACTTCTTTGTATTGCTAAAGCATGTGTCATATGGCACCTGGCCAGTCCTACCAGCATGTCTAACCCTCAGCTTCTCATGTGTAAGGAAATTCGGTCTTTGCCTGAAGAGAGGTACCTGCAGACAGATACCTGCAATCTACTCCCCAGAGCCAGCTACGAGCCAGCTACAAGGCAGCCTTGAGAGACCAGCAAACACTATAGATGCTAATCTTCTGTCTTTTTCTCTTTTTTGAGCAAAGGTGCTATTCCAGCTAACACTTGGGCACTAAGTCCTCCCTGGGGACTTGAAGCCCACAAGTGCTGCAGTGGGGCAAGGTCTGTGGCTCCTACTTCCCACAGTTGGCACATTATGCTCTTTTCCATCCTTCAGGAGATTCTCAGCTGGGACTGGAGGATGGTGCTATTTGCTCAGCACTTAATATAACATCAGAAACCTAAAGCCGAGTTTTAAAAAAAGAAAGAAAGAAAGAAAGAAGTAAGAAGAAAAGGGAAGATGAAGTTGGGTCATGCAGGGCCTAAAAAGTGAGATACAGGACATGGATGTCTCCTTAGGTGATCAGTACAGCTGGAAGGTGTGCACCTGGTCACCTACCTGTGTGACAGTGTCAGGGCACACACTCCACAGCACCAAGCACTAATGGAGGAGGCTTCCCTGAACCGGCATTCAGCCCATTCATCATGTGTCATTTCAGAAGACAGATGCACAGATACATTGCCAGATACCCTTGCAGAATCTTTATTCCAGAGTTTGATGCTACTGAAAATGATAAAAATACTTTCCTCAGGATCGTGGAATAAATGAGATAATCCATGTGAATTGTTAAACACAGTGCACATCATTAGCACATGATGTTTACTGAAGTCATCATATAGCAAAATATGAGAATACAGAAGTCCATTTAACAAAATGGACTTGTAACAGATTTGCAATAAAGTCTACACTTTGAGTAACACAGTTACTCTTCATACTCTCTTTAGTTACTCTCTTAGTTTAGACTGCAATAACAAAAATACCACAGAGCCAGTAGTTTACACACACATTATTTCTCATAATACTGGAGACTGGAAATTTCAAGTACAAGGCTTGCAGAACTGTGTTTGGCTTATAGATTGTTACCCTCTCAGTGAATCCTCATGGGGGTGGTGGGGAGGAGAGAGACAGCAAGCAACTTCTCCTGTGTCTTTTCTCTTAAGAGCACTAATACCATCAGAAGGGCTCTGCCCTTCTAATCTCATCATCTTCCAAAAGCCCCATCTCCAAACACCATCATTCTGGGGATTAGGTTTCAACCTGTGAATCTGGGGAGATCACAAACATCCAGTTCCAAGAGTTACCCCCTCATCACCACATGTTATAAGAGAGCAGGAAATGCATATTTTTCAGCCAGCGCTGATACAGTATCACTCTGCTGCCAACAAAAACATTACTAATGGCCTGGGGCCCTGTGGTAGCTTTTCATGTAGATTAAAAGTCTAGCCCCAGGGGCAACCAGTTCTCCCAAGGCTAGCTGTCTGGCTGGGATCCAGGATCCACGGCTGCTTAGGATCTTACAACATCAGCTTCCTCATTTACTCATCCACCCACAGGTTCCACGACATGCATTTCACACAGTCCATAGTGAAAGCATACAAAACTCTTAAAAGTATTTCCAGAAATCTATCTCAAAACTCTCCTTTTGAATGCATCACTGCATTGAAACTTTGAATTTTATTGTAATCATTTTGGTGTATGCCTCATGAGAGCGTTTTGGAAGCACAGGATCAATATTAATGAAAGTAAGAGGGTTCTATGCTCCCTGGGCTCAAGAATTTCAAGACAAGATAATTATCAAAGATCCTCGTTGTTTAGAACTATTTGAACATCCACTGGCTTATAGGCACTTAATATGTATACTCCTTTTTCATCCTTAACAAGGCAAGGTAGATATTATCATTCCCTTACTATAAACAAGTCCATGGAAATACAGAGCAATGACATCATTTCCCAGGATAAAGGTGGAGCTGAGTCTTGAACCCATGACCCACACTTTTCTTCAGTTAGATGCTGCTTTCCAGAGCAATAAAGGACAGTATCCTTGATGTGAGTAAGGAGAGGCTCACTTGATTTACACAAAAAAGATGGACATCATGTCGAGATGTATTCATTCATGTCTATAAAAGACATTCATTCCTCACCAAAGAGGGAGGAGGGAGGGGAAAGAAAAGACTTTTTCCCTAAGGGCATTACTTACCAAGTTTCATGGTTAGTAATTAATTCCATTTGAAACAGGGGCCTAGGGTTAATGAGTGAGTGAGAGAAAGAGGAGAGGACTATAGGGAAGAGGCTTTTAAAAGGCACTAAAGAGATGGAAAGGCAAGGAGAGAACAAGTATTCAGAAAACAGAGGACTTTTGTATTGTTCTGTTTCTCTTGAAATATTAGAAGTAACTTCCTTATCACCCAGACTCTTGAGGCAGACCTCTGAAAACATCTTTCAAGGCAAAGAAATGAGGCCCTATACTACTATTTGGGGGATTTCTATATTAACTTAAGTCTTGCAAATAAGATTTCCAGACGGAATCCCAGGGGACCTTGCTGTCAGCAACACCAGCAGGAAGATTTACACTAACTGAATATCCCCTTTCAGCAGGCCCCGCTCAATTGCTTCCATCTATCTAAATAGGATTCTATCATAGAAACTGGGAATAAAAGTAGGAGACTGGTATGGTGAGTGTCAGTGAATACATTAGCAAGGACATGAGTGGCATATCCTGATTGATATTTAAAAATGCATTAGGATGAAGCGGATCGTGCTGTTACAGAGAAGCAGAGAAACAAAAAGGTATCATCCCCAGATCCACATAAGCCAAGAAGATGCCAGAAGTGGTCAACAACAAAGATTTTTTAACCCAGCTATAAAAAAGTCTGCTGTCAGCTGATGGGAAACACATGCCTTGCTGTACAGAGAAACCTGCTTCTGATCTTCCAAGAGAATTCTAGGTACTAAAATCAGACGACAAAGGATGCTTTATGGCTCTTTCCAGATGGACCACAGAGCCTTGTCCTGCAAGTTGAAAGGGTGCAATGTGAAATTGAGTCCTAAATCACCATTCATATTCTAATCACAAGCTGCCAGTGTTTCATCATCTGGCTGTATCTGTACAAACACTTTTCAAACACTCAGACCCAGCAAAGTCATGAACAAGTTGGTAGCATGCCATGCAGGTGCAGAGCAAAACCCAACCCAGAAACACAGTGAGACACCACCTTGTGTCTTCCAGCAGAGGGGAAGGCTTAGAAGGAAGGAAGCATACAGGACTGGACTAGACACTACATGGTTATGTGACTTAGAATATACTTCTAAATCAAACCTTAAATACACTGTCTAATGAGAAATACCACCTTGTGAAAAACAAAGCCAATTTCATATTTTTCACGTCGTCTTTGTAATTGTCTCAACCTCACACCTAGCCACTGCTGCTTGCAATTGTCTGGAAGTTGAATACATCTTTGCAGAGGTTCTAGGTAAACACTGTATACCCAGAAAAGAGCAGGGGTCCCAGAGGGTCTTATCTCATCACATTTCCATCATAAAATGGTCCAAATTTGCCACTTAGTCTTTGGAAATTCAGGTAAGAGCAGGTTGGGTAAATGAAAGTAACACACACACTCTCACCAGTTCTTTCACCAGTATATGCTGGCTCATCCATATTGGTTGTGGGTGAATGGTCACTGGGACCCATAACTTCCCATGATCCAGCAACCAAGCAGTGACTAGTTGGTGGAGAAAAACCTAGTCCAGGACAGTGGCCAGCCAGCACTGTTCTGAGACCCACAGGCAAGCAACCAAGGCATTTGAGTCTCACTTCTCTTCCTGTTTATCATTGTCATTACCTCCAATAGCTAGATTAGGTATTCATTTACTTCACAAAGATTATCTAAATTCTTGTATGAATTAGACATTGTGCAGGCCTTTGTGATGCAGACAAACAAGACTCCCTGATCTCCTGGATTCCACTGAAGGGCAGGGTGAAACAACTAAACAAATAATTGCAGCCCGGCATCACTGCCAGAACAGAGAGAGAGGAAGCCAAAAGAACCCTGGAAACACTTCACCCAAACTGAGAAAGAGTGAGCCAAGGCAAGTTTGGGAGTTTGGCCTGTGAGGTATAAATAGAGGTGGTTTTGCTGGTGATTAGGTAGCTGGAGCTGATAGGGAGAAAAGCAAGAGAGGAGCAAAAAGGACTAGTAGAAGTCAAAAAAACTCAGATCCTGTAGACTTCACAAAAGAATATAGACTTCATGCGAAGAGCAAGCATTTTTGTGTTTGAGCAAGATCACAGAAGAGGCTGTCACAGGGAGAACAAGACTAGAGGCAACCTGGAAGGAAGTGGGGTGGCTGAGGCCAATGCAGATGGCAAGGTGATGATGTCCTGCGTGAGGCCAGTAGCAGGGTACATGGGGAGAAAAGAAAGGATGCCAAAAGATTCAGAAATAGAATTGACAGGGCCTGGGAACTGACTATTTACAGGGGGTACATTAGGATATTATTGCCTAGTACCTGAATTGGAGAAGTAGATGGATGTTAGCACCACTCCTTTTAAGATTTGAAGACAAAACAGACAAAAACAAACATGGGTGGAAGTAGAGTTTGATTCCCGTGGAGGTCATACTGAGGGCTGAGTACCTGCAGGGCACCCCAGGCAGTCACCCGGGAGCTGAGCTAAAGATCTAGGGAGAGGGCTTGGGGGAGAAGACACAAATATGGGTGCATCAGTCTAAAGATGGTCAATGAAGCCATAAGCATGCATGGGCTAAACCAAGGAAAGTATAAAGTGAGAAGGTGGGGTGGACAAAGGAGCGGTGGAAAAGGAAGAGAGCTGAGTCAGAATTGAGATCGCTCACATTTAGGGGGCCTGGGAGGAGGCATCTGCTAAGGAGTGCCAGAGGACAGTGATGTTGAGGCTAAGCACCAACCAGCAGCACTTGGGGCTCAATAGTTTCTGTGCCTAAAATGAGAAAAGATGTAATCAATGTGTCCAGCACCACAAAGGTGAGGGGAAATCCTAGCAGGAAAAATTAACTCTGACCTGTATCTGTAAGTGTGGTTTATAGCAGAAGAAACCTTGTTAATGGATTCCTGGTCAACAGGTTGAAAGGGGCTATCTTGGAGAAATATAATGCAAGCCACAAATATTAGTCACACTTGTCATTTAAAAAGTAAAAATTAACAAGAAATTAATTTTAGTAACATACCTCATCTAATTTAATATATAAAACATTCACTAAGTAACAAATATAAAAAATTATGGAGACATTTTACTTTTTTTGGTGTCAAGTCTTTGGTATGTATCTTATTTTTACAGCACATCTTATTCAGACTAGTCACATTTTAGGTGTTCAGCTGCCCCATGTTGCTAGTGGCGGCTACACTGGACAATGGAGGTTTGTAGTTTGTGTGTAAACTCTTTACATTTCCCCTAATTTTATTTCAGCAAACAGAGAAGCTAAAGAAGTATATGATCGACAGGCGCTCTCTCAAATGCCTAGCTAGCAAGAAGGATAACAAATCTAAATGAAAGAGAATTGGGACAATTAGGGGACTTTCTCTTAACACTGTCACAAAGGAAAAGAAATTGGGGACGGGCTGACCTCATGCTTGCTGCCGAACAGTCCAGCAGATGACAGCAGCTATGAAATGGAGATCAGAGCCGGTTCCTTGTTAGCAATGAGTCAATACAGCCTTTTGATTCACAGGAAGTGGAGGACAGCATGTTACCTCCATGGACATGCTACATTAGCTTGGCTCATTCTGCAAGGTCAAGCGGGGGAGGCACGTACTTAGTCCTGGAGACAGCCCCCTCCCAGGCCCAGTCGATGCCATCTAAAAAGATTTCTACCTGGAACTTCTCAAAATCTTTTAGTCATCTCTTCACATCACCTTGAAAGGGTGTTTGTGATTTCCTCATCAAGGAGATGCAAACAGGATTTGGCTTCCCAGCTCTCTGCCACCATCTCATCAGCGGCGAGGTGGCTCCCCAAGGAGGAAGGCAGACAACAGATGAATCAAATTGCCAGGCTCAGGATCTCCTGACACAGTAATCAGTCAGGAGCCCAGCTAAATTTTGCTAGCCTCACATCTCCAGCTTTTGAGACCACACAGCTGCACCTGCACCAAGAAATTTCTTGTTGCTTTGGATAACCCTGAGAGTTGTTAGAAACTCTTACCCCTGAGAAAGAAAAAGGTTGTGAAATGTTGGTACCTAAATGCAGAAAATGGAAGTAGCCTTCTGCCTACCCCTCCAGCCCTGTTTTCATACATCCTTATGTACCCTACCTCCGATTTCCAATTTTATGCCTAATATTATATAAGCTGAGGGGTGTGCATTGTCTCTGTCTCTCTCTGTCTCTCTCAGCACATGCACGCACATATATCTCTATCTATATACACACACATGCACACATACCTAAAAGAAGAGGCAGAAAAGTAATTACGTACTTAATAGACCAGACTGAAGACAAATCCAAATGTCGTCACTGACATTTGCTAGCTGCGTGACTTTAGACAAATGACTTGACCTCTGCAAGTGAGCGTCCTTTTCTAAAAAACGGGAAGCATAACCATGCCAACATCACAGAGATGCATGAGGATTAAAATGAATTCATGTATTAAACTAAGAGTATTAGAAATTAAAATGAGTAGAACTGGGTCGGGACAAGCTAGACTCTATGTGATTACTGAGACTAATATTTATACCATTAGCAGGTGTACAATGACAGGCCGCTATGATTATTGCTATTAAAATCCCTACTCCTTCCTTCAAAACTTCAAAGTTTACCTCAGCTACTGCCTTATTCTGCTAGCTCTTGCTGATCAGTGCTACTACCAATGCCTACCACCTGCTCACTTAGATCTCACGCTCCTCCCTTGGCGGGTGTTACGTTGCATTCTTTATATTCTTAACTCAATGGTACTGTGCACAGTCCTAGCTGCTTCTGTGTTGGTGACTTTCCCTACAGTGATGCTTCTTCTATTAACATGCAGATGAATCACCTGGGGATCTTGTGAAAATGAAGTTTTTGATTCCGGAGATCTGGAGTGGGCCTGAGCATCTGCATTTCTAATGAATTTCCAGGCGATACAGATGCTGCTTGGCTGTGGCCATGTCCCAAGCAGCACTGTTATGGCCACACACCCCCACACCAACACTAAAGCAGGGATGTCTCCAGCCCCCACTCAGTCCCTGGCTCATGGCAGGTGCTCCACCAACTCTAGTTGAACTTACTAGATATGATGCTACATGTCCAGGATGTATGAAGTACTAGGGGTCAAGGGAATATTCTCAAGCATAATCACCCCCTACATGAAACTCACCTAAAAGCTATGCTTAGCCTGAGAGAGCAAGTCTCATGTGTGAAAACACTATAGGCACAGTCACTGTGTCTAATGTGTCTAACTATATTCATGTTATAAACCAATGTTATTTAAATAAAAAAAATCAAGCCCAGCTTTCATAGATGAATCAGATTATGCCAAGCTCCCATCAAATGCAGGATCCATTGGGTTCATTCATTGCCAGTCATTTGCTGAGCACTGGCTGCGCTAGGATCTCCAGGTAGAGTGGAACGTAGGCAAGAAGGTGCTTCCAAAACCTATTCCACCTATAGCCTCCCTCTGCCTTGTGTGGGAAGCATTCGTTCTTCACCAGACTCTGGTGTCCTTTGTACCTGCCACTTAAGGAGTCCCCTGGGGCCAATTCCAAACCTACTTGAATATCAGTTTCACTCTCTATAAAATAGGGATTAAAATCCCTGGAATTAGCATAGTACTTGATACTCCTTAAGGACTCAATAACTGGCAACCTTAATTATCATTGTTGCTATCATGTAGTCACTATTAGAGTTACACTCTTATATAGTTGTAAATATGACCATTACTATATAGTTGTTAGTGTTATAATTATATTCTTGTGTAGTATTAGTACCTATTTTTTTTTTATAAACAGCCTAAAGAATGTCTCTCTGAAATAAAGTAAAATCTCTGCTCCTGGGAGCCTTAAAATATTTGAAGGCAGATTTTATTATTTCTCTTCATCTCTCTTCTAGGGCAAACACATCCAACTCCTTCACCATTCCTCACAGAACTAAGCTCCCAGAATTCCTTACTCTTATGTGTATTATGGTTGGCCACAGCCCCCTTTAAATGTGGCCTGCAGTGGGACACGGTGGTGTGACCAATGTCAAATACTATGAAACTGTTACAGAGTTTAAATATCCAACATTAAAAGATTTAATAGTCACTGTTTCAATTGCTCATAAGCAACCCAAAAGATTCATGACATGCTGCAGTGTAAAATTTCACTGAGATTATGACTTTGGGTCTTCCAGATGATGTAGTTTGTGTCTGGGTATTATTTAGGTTCCAAGAGCACAGTATCTTTAATTTTTTTGCATAAAGAATTGGAGTATAGGCCAGAGGTGGTAGCGGGGGAGAGGATTCTCCAAAGACAAAGTGAGGAGCAAGACAGGTGGATCTACTGAAATACACTGCTAAAGGAAACAGCGGGTGAAACAGGAGAGGTCTGCTGTGCCATGTGGGTTAGATCACTGGCTGGGGATTGAAACTCAGCCATCGAGGTGCTAGCGCTGAGACTTAGCCCTGGGGCCACCAGGGAGGCCGCAAGCCCAGCATCTTTCTGACAATAAAACTTAAGAGATTCATCTTGTCTTGGGTTCAAGCCTGTGAAGGGATTACAAACTCTGGTTACTTGTGAAAACTTGCTATGAAGCAAGAGAAGATATTTTAATAAAATTACACTCACATGAAAGATTTTACATCTGAAATACATTATCCTCAATAGAAATATGATTTGGATAAACAAAGATTCATATAAACGTTTCCGCAATCATAATTTGGAGGTTTGTGATAGCCTTTAACTGTCTTTTGCAAATGTCATGTGTCCTCTGTAGATTTATAAGTGTACCTAAGGAATGTTCTAGGCCACCTGCACAAAGAATAGGCACTATCATGCATACAGAACCGAATTGAAACAGACCCTTAGTTCCAGGACCAACTCTGCCAGAGGCTACCTGACCCTGGGAAATTGTCAATCCTCTGGGTCTCAATCTGGATAAAACAAAAGGTTGCGTTTGCGTTAAGTACAGGATTCTTTACCTGCTGTTAGGGAAGATGTTTACCCATCTTCCCTAATTAAGGTTATGGATATGTACATTTATAGGATAAAAGAAACATACCATTTATCAAATTCTAGGTAATTACATAATAATATCTATAACTGCTAACACTTAAAAATATATTATGTGCCTTATAAGTATTATTTTACTGAATGACAGTATCTTTTTTTTAAAGATTTATTTATGCATACAAGAGCTGGGGTACAGACCAGAGATGGGGAGGGTGAGAGGATTCACCAGAGACAGAGTGGGGAACAGAACAGGCGGACTGATTGAAATGCACTGCTGAGGGAAGCAGCACGAGAGTCAGGAGAGTCTGCTGCGCCATGTGGGTAGCTCCCTGGCCAGGGATTGAACTCGTGCTGTAGTTGCTGTGGATAGCTTCATAGTGCTGTGTCTTAAACCCTTGTGCCACCAGGGAGGCCCTGAATCACAGTATTTCTATGAAGCAGGTCCTATTACTACCCCATATTATTGATAAGAAAGTTGGATTTAGAAAGATCAGGCAACTTATCTGAAGTCTCTCAGAGTGTAAATAGTAGAGGTAAGATTTCCACGCAGGTGTGAATCCGTTACCCTTGCTCTTACCAACTATGCTACACTCCCTCCCAATCAGCTCAGTAACTACATAACTAAATCAGTTGGTTATCATAACACAGTATGGAATTATCTTTAATTTGCCCATTTCCAGGCTAGCACTTTCTTAAATCTCAGCAGTGGTTGGCAAAAACTGCTCATTCAAATTAGCAGACTTAGAAGACAAGCCAGCGTGAGTGACTCTGCCATTAGCAAGGTTGCTTCCTCCAATAGCTGATAATGCAGCAAAGACAGAATTAGGAAAATGCAGTTGGTCATGCTTATAAATAAACCACATTTTTTATTTATGTTCACACTACTGCTGTTTGTATCACCTTCAAAAAGAAATAAGACCTGAGTAGATTATAAAGCATCGGATGAAAGAGAAGCTACAGGTAAAAATTCATTTCCTATTAAGTTTTTATACTCAAATCCATAAATTATCTTGTTAAAGAGTTTCTGCTTCTACAGCAAAATTTCTCTGAATCACATTTGGTATCCTCAGACTAAACTAGAGACTAATTGACTTTCCATGAACTAACGAAACTTGAGGACACTTACAATCAGAAGATAGGCCTAAGGCAGAATTGTAAAATATGTCTTAAATATCTGTACACACTGAGATATAATTTTACATAGTAACAGAAACAAACTATGGCTAATTTAAGAAAAAAGTGAAGAAGAAATTTTTTAGTGAATGCTGTTATATTGTGGAATCCAATGCTAACACATACTGGAAAGATCTGGAAACAGGACCTGGAATATGAGCAGGACTCAAGAATAAGCTCTCCTGCTCTGCTCTCACCTTCATTCTCTCTATGGATTTTCTTCATTTCTCCATATTTGCTCCTCAAACCTCTTGACAGAACATAGCTTTCAACCACTCTTCACCTTGTATGTTATCTGTTTCAGCCACCAGAAGAGAAACTAACTTCTCTTTCTCAATTCCAACTCCATTATTCCAAGAAACCAAACAAGAAAATCCTCTGGATCAATCAACTGTGGTTGAAACACAAAGCAGGCTAATGCCAATATGGCTGCTTCCATGATAACCACGGTGATGGAGTAATAAAGAAGCAATTCCCAGAATAGGGAGGGGGCTAATAAAAGGGTGGTCTTTATGCTGCTAGGGCATAAAGAGTTCAAAGTCCTCAACAAGACCCAAGAATTCTTGCCCCTGTTCTCTTTCCAGGCACAACAGACTTCCTACACTGAGCTGCAGACATGTTTTTTGTTTTGTTTTTCATCTCTGCAACAATAGATGCTCCTTCTCACTTCAAGTTCTTCACATAAAGTAACTGGCACTCTCCAGCCTCCCCATCTGGCTGCCTATCTTCTAGTTAGATATCTTTAGTCTATCTTTTATTAGACTTCCTCATGACACCCACGCAGACCAGGGCACTGAAGACCACTGTGATTAAAGGGCTGTGCAGCTTCCAAGGGGATGCTATTCTTTCCTACTACACTACAGACTTAGCATTGCCAGAACTTTTCTCCTATTTGAGTCTGTGTAGTACCTAGTACAGTGCCTGGCAATAGTAAATGCTCAAAAAGTATTTAATGCATATTTTCAAATGAAAAAATGAGCAAGTGAACCAGGCCAAATCCTAAGCCTTCAATCTAACAGTCTCCAAAAGGTAAGAGTGGCCTAGAATCAAATAAAGTATTTCTCACACCTCATTTTCTAACTCGAAACACTTACATAGATAGAAACCAACTGGCAGGTGATGGCTGGCAAGGAAAACCCCAAAGGCATAAGGGATGCTTTGTTATACCAAGGCAACACTGAAAACAAAGTCAGACTGTGGTCCCCCAAGAAGCAGAATTTGTGCACTTGAAGAAGCCAAGTACACATCCCCTTCCCCCCGCCCCCCAGTGCTTTTCTAAAACTGGGCTATTGGCCACTCAACTGAAAACCAGCAATCTGAAAACATTAAAGTTCATTTTAATCCAAAATCAAAAGATACATTACCAAACAATCATTGCTTAAGACCCACAGTCCCTGTTGAACGTAAAATACTTCTTCTGTGGTTTTAATACTAAGTATGTTTTTAGACTATGATTGGCATGGTACATTTAAATTCTTTCTCTACCAACTGACATTTTTGAAAAATTACAGTTATCCCAATTGGTAATGAATCATTGGGGGAAGGGGCATTACCTAGTTTACTT
Organism: Talpa occidentalis; assembly: GCF_014898055.3. Taxonomy (NCBI): domain Eukaryota; kingdom Metazoa; phylum Chordata; class Mammalia; order Eulipotyphla; family Talpidae; genus Talpa; species Talpa occidentalis. Next base: position 49,290,917 of record NW_023605305.1, read on the forward strand.
GGAGACATACTGAAATATACTGACAGAAAATGTATGAAAGCCAAGCCCAAGCTCTAAGGGCCAAATTTCCACCACTAAGTGCCTGAAAATCTATCCTGAAACATAAAACATCTAACAAGTGATCCTAGAGTAGCAGTCTCATTTATTTTTTTTCCTTGAAAAAACAAAACCCAAGTCTAAAGGACAGAGGACAAAATATGAACTGTGTCATTATTTTAAATTGAAGACAAAGCTGTCATGTCAATTATCTGCTATTGTGGGGATGGATTCTTCTGGATCTCAGCACACTTGGCTCTCTTTAGAACACTGCCTCTATAATCAAGCTCTTATATCCAAGAGAGGAAACCTACTATTTACATATACTCCTCCGTTTGTCTCTTCCTTTACTAGTTCTCTCCATATAGTTTTCTTCTTTCAGTTACACCAGTATAGTCTCTTAAAAGCAAGAGTATTTAATTATGCATTTTATTTTACTAAGATTTAAATTTTGTAATAAGGTGAAAATATAATCAGTGTAGTGACGCTGTAAAACTAGAGAAAATCAGGAAGAAGAAAATAAGCACCTCTCAGTCCACCACTCGGTGGTTTAGTTTGCACCGTTCTGGGCTTAGTACAGGACATATAGTCTTCACTCTGGAAAAGGAATTGATAATCAAGCATCCAACTTTGATGCTTTCAGTTCTGATAAATATTACAAAAGAGAAGTATAAGACAGGATGCTATGAAAACCATAATGAGACCCCTTATTCCAGTTATTATTTTGGGGCCCAGCCTTCCTACATTTTTTCATAGAAATTATTAAGTATACATACATTTTATCTACCTAGGATTGGATAGTTATACATTTGTGATTCCCAAGCTAACTTCCACAGACAAAGGAGAGGTCGGTGTCAGAATTTCCCAGGACACAATGGGTTACAGGTCCATCACTCAGCTACCAATGGCACAGAAGAAACCAAGGAGTTGTGTTTCCCAGATCTTTCTGAGGCAGTCATATGTTACTGCTGGCCAAAAGGGAGCCATTGTTGAAAGCTGGATGAGGTAATCACATCACCTCCAAGGTATAGTCAAAGCATATAAGAAAAAACAATTGTAATTGTGTGTGATAGAAGATGTTAACCTACATTGTGATGACCATCTTGCAATATGTATATATCTCAAATCATTATTTATATACATGAAATCAAAATAACATTGTGTCCACTATGTCTCAATTCTTACCAGATATTCAAGAACTCATTGTAGATCTTCTTCCTTCTAGAACTTTGCAAATTTGTCAAAACTCTCCATCCATCATTACTTCACTGAAGTTCCAGGTTTGCAAATAAGACCCCATAGCAATGTAACTAGAGAATTCCTTTGGAACTGCCGTTAAAGATCTAGACAGGACTGGCTCAAGACCCCACACTCCATGCCCAATAGAAAAATCAAACCTCTCAAAAAGATTTCTAGTTGCTAATTTCTAGTTCAAACTATGTTCTCATGATCAAACTAGGCCTACAGGATTCTATTTCCTTGTCTGCTCTCTCTATTCCAACTCCCTATTAATCTAGATGTAGTAATCTCAATACATTTCTCAGTTTCTACAAAATAATCCACTCAAAAACCCTTTGAGAATAAAATTAGAGTTAGTAAATTTTAGCAACTAAATAGCCAGCAAGCAGTAAATTAATATCTCACATTAGACATTAGAGTTACTAGTAGCTCAAGTGTTTTCTTACTGGCCTTTAGAAACATATTATCCAGTCTTCTACCATCTTTCCAGATTTTCTCTATTTCTTCCCTCTCATGTCTCTTTTAACTACTTCTCTTCCCCTGGCTTGGGCAAGATAAAACACAAATGTCTTTCACTTTCTTATATTCAAAAGATAACCATCTCTTTCACTTTCTTATATTCAAAAGATAACCATCTCTTTGTGAATTGGCCTTCCACACACTGTTTTCAGTTTTTCCCTTCTATCCCATGGGTCTTATGACCATCTTTTCTCAAAAAAAATCCAATATCAGCTACTGAGATTATAGGTGTTTTTGTTTTTTTTTTTTTTTCATTTTATATTGGGTTTGTAGGAACTAAAGACCATGATGAGGCATCCATGTTACTCCAAGACCACCCACTAGTGGCATCTGCAATCTATCTAGAAGGCTATTCCTCCTAAGCTCAACTTCAATTCCTGGGACTCTTAGCCTAGAAATGTGCTTAGAGATCATCACATGCAACCTTTTCTTTGGACCACAGTGCAGTGGGCTGACTTTCCCAAATCCAGAGAGCAGATTAGATTAGAGACAAGCCTGCATTTTATCCCAAGACAGCATTGTTTCTAAGACTTAGTCTCACACACGTCTGTGCTCTTGGTTATAGTATTAATCTAGGTAATTCAAAAACAGGGCAAAGCACAAACATTTCCAGTTTAATTTTTAAATGTATTAGGTGTCAATTTCTGCCCCCTTTAAAAAGAGGTATGGTCTTCTAATTTACAAGAAGTGACAGCTTTCAAATCCCCCTGGGAGTATCAATCATCAGGTTTAAATTCACATTAAGGTGTATGAGGTGTAGGTAACTGAGATCGGATTCTTCCCTGAAAGCAAGATTCCAGGGAAGGGGGAACTGGAGAACATCAGGGTACTAAAGGAATGAAAAGGAATAATGATAAACCCTTCAGGTGAAAGAAAGGTAGGGGAAAGCAGAACTGAGCTCAGCCCTGAAGGTTTCTATCCAGATATCCAACAAACAAATTACACTTCAATGATAATTCTCAGCTCCCTGCCTAATTTTCTCATAGTCTGTCTTACAATTTTAAAAATAAATGTGTAATTTAGGATATTTTATATAATTTCAAGCAGTCATTTTTTCACAGTGGAAATTTACCTTAATAATTTGTTAGTAGAGAAACCATAGAAGTAAGAGCAATATGATCCCTTGCTAAACCTATGTTTGAAAGAACACACTCCCGGCCTTATTCTCAGCTAGACTTTGCTTAACCTTCTTAGTCTGTTCCTTCACGTCAGGAGAAATTTCCCATCTCGGTTTTCAGGGAGGAATGACTTCACCCAAAGTGTGCCTGAAAGCTCACGCTCGGCATGGTGCTCTCGCAGGCAGGCAAGGCGATGCCAAGAGCAGGCAATGCAGATGCAGACTTGGCCTCTCCCTGCTCAGCCTGAGGTCAGGTCTGCCAGACCAGAAAGGAATCTGGCTTCTCCAAAACACTACAGAAAGACAGTCAAGTGCCCAACAGACAGGAGCCACCAAAGCCGTCAGGAAGGCGAAAACAGGACTTGGCTGCTTCTTTGCGCAGAACATTCCAGAATGATTGGTAGAAAGCTCTAGACAATAAGCCCCTTTGACCAATTATGCCACAGCTCTTAATAACAAATAACAAATGCTCAACCCTTGGGTTTCGTGCCCTTCCCACCCCAGCTCAGTTTACAAGAGGCTTTGGTTTTCTGCTTAGAAATAGAATGCCATTCGAGTCAATTTCTCCTGTTACTCTTAATAGGAAGAAAACGAAGAGGGTGTAACCATGAGGAAACTCAGAAAAAAATGTATACTCAGTTTTTATAATCAGCTAACTTCTGTTTATATGTATGGAAGTCATACATATCAAGTCACCAACATGAACCATAACCGCAAATGAGGTCTATATATTGTTATTCTCTTCCTGTATTCTAGGACTCTTTGTTATATATGATTCCTCCTAGGAATGCAAAGGCTGCATCAGACCTGTCAGGGAAACTATAAATCATCTAATTAAATAATATGAAAAGAGAGTCAATGAAGCGCCTCAGAGTATGGCAGCTTCCGGAAAATGTTATATTGCTGTGGACTAAGGAACCCCAAAGGAAATGTTCTTGTCTTTTAGATGTGAAGATTTCATTTTCTTCTGATATTAAACACACACACACACACACACACATCTACAGATTTGAGAATGCACTGTGTGGTTATTTTCTTTTTTCAAAATGACCATGACTTTTGCAAATACCTTATCTGTTATACCTAGCCAAACTGAGATTTTCTTTTTTCCTCTCTCAGGATTTTATTTCAATCAGAAGATTTAAATTTCCCATAAAGTATTTAGAGATCTTACATACCAAGCCTCAGATGGCTAACTCAATGACGACGGTGACTTTGCTTAAAACATCGTTTTGACCATGAGTAATTCTGCAGTTATTTTATTTTTTGACAATCTTGTAGGGCTTTAGTGATAAGCAGACAGCACTTCACTGAACACAGCTCCATCAAAGAATCTGGGTTAAATTTCTCTCTGTATTCATAATGGAGACGGCCTTGATTTGGAAATTAGAATGTGATTCAACATGAGAAGTGCTTTATAATGAAATGGGGGTTCCTCACAGGGAGTCCGCAGCTGGATTTCAATGGTTCTATCAATCCCCTGAAATTGCATGAAAAATGGTGTATGTATTCTGTAGATTTTTATGAAAAAAAAAAGTTCCTACTTTTCAGTAAGAGGGCTAGTGATTCAATAAAACTTAGAAACCCTGAGGAGTCTGTACAGTGCCTAATTATTGAATAAATGAACTCAGAGAGAACAGCTTCAGGCCATTAACAATCTGGATCTTCATGATCAAATTCTTCTTTGGAAGGACTTTAAGGAAAATTAAGGATAGAAACTTGGAGATAATGGGCTATTCTCACACATCTAAGAGTCATACTCAGACTATGTATCACTGCCCTGCTCCCTAACTATTGTATCAAAAATTACTTTACATTTTATCATTTTAATCTCAGAAAATCTAAACAGGCAATTGAAATCATAGATCTTTTTCACACTTCAAGTATATCATATCAAGTATTAGGGACCTAACAATAATAGGTTATTACTAGTTACCAGGAAACACAAAAGTCTCCAGACAGAAAGCCAGAAAGTAAGCTCCAAGAATGCCAGATAATCATAGAGGAGCAAATGGACAGTACATTGGGGTACAGAAGCAAAGAGGGGAGAAGCACCTAGACATACCATCGAAGCTTCTATTCTCCACACTGCAACTTCCTGTGAGCCTGTGCTCCTGGGCTGCCCATCCTGGTTGGCACACTATATTTGAACATGAAGTGGACTGGGGATTGGGGGGTAAAGGACAGAGGGGCTCTATGACAAAAAGGAACATCCTGATTAATAAGAAAGAAACTGGATGTAGGAACAAGCAGGAAGAAGTCTTTGCTATCGAGAAAAAAATTTAAAAGCAAGGACAATATGATATATGATAGCATTTATAAGGTAAGGAAATAATCACAGTATCAAGAGAAAGTACAATAGTGATCACAAACACATTCCTTAGTATCAGACCAACCTGGGTTTCAGTCTTGACTGTACCTCCCAACCTAACCTGGCAGGCTACTAAACCATTCAGAACTTCCATTTCCTCTTGGATGAAATAAGCATAAAAACTGGACAGATGTCACTAGGTTATGGGTTATTGATTCAATGATTATTGAAAATGAGGATGCATTTAAAGAATAATATACTTGGCTAATACTAATTAGCAAGAGCTGCTTTTATTCTCATCAGCTCAGTGTATTCATGGAATTAGAGAAAAACAGGAACCAATGTGGCTTTTGTATGCACCCTATGTGGCCTCTCTCTGCACCTGTGCATGTATAGCCTCTCTGTGCACCCGTGTATGTGTAGGATTTAGATAAGGCGCTCCTGCATGTCTGCACTAAGACAATAGCCCACATCACAAGGCAGCCGGGGACACCTAGGTAGCCAATGACTGATTGTGTGGCCATGGCCTGAGGTGGTCTGGGAGTAGCTCAGAAATTACATCAAGTACCTGTACGGGAAGTCCTCCCTGTGTATGTAACTGACATGTCCCCTCAGTTCCCCATAAAAATTGATTACCTTTTTCTCCCTGGACCCTGCTCCTCCTACTATTGTCAATCAACACGCTTGTTTGCTACTGCTTATAACAGCAAGAGGGCTGCTCTCTGACAATCTTGACAATCTTGCAGTCTTGCCTTGCAAGCCTGTTCCATGACTCATCCCTCAGTGTGTCCCCAACTCAACACACCAAGTCCACTATGACCGGAAGAAGTGCAGGTACTAGAGCTGCAAACAGGAAATGAAAATTGCCTCTGGTCCTCCCTGGTGGCACGAGGGGTTAAGCACAGAGCTGTGAAGCAGACCTCTCCTTTCTCGTTCGCTGCTCCCCTCAGCAGTGTACTTCGGTCAGTCTGCCTGTTCTGTTCCCCACTCTGCCTCTGGTGAATCCTCTCACCCCCTGCAACTCTGGCCTGTACCCCAGTTCTTGTATGCATAAATAATAAATCTCTAAAAAAAAAAAAAAAAAGAAAATTGCTTCCATGACCAATAAAGCCCTACTACTCAGTGGGTGGTGAAGATCCTTAATGAAATCTGTGTTTCTTTCCATAAACTCATGAATGGGGAGCATGTGATGATCATTGTTATGGTTCACCAGAAGGGGAGAATAGAAGTTAACTTCTCAAGGAGATAGTAAAGAAGTGCCTTGAGATTCTTTAGCAAGTATAGTCATCATAAGGAAGTAAATATCTGTGTTCTCATTGCAAAGTGAATGCAGCCACACACTCATTTCCCATGACTATGGCAGTGAGCCTGGGGAAGGAAAGATACTTAGGAAGTGTCATTATTTTATTTATTTATATACTTTAGCATACTGTTTTCAATCATTATTGTCTGTCCCAGGCTACTGTTGCTGTAAATATGTCTACTCTCTTTCATCAAAAAATTAAATTGCTTGAAATTGAATGGTGGTGGCAAAAGTCTTTTTGTTACTATTGCTCCACCTCACCCTACCATCTGACATGGCTACTCCAGCTCATGGACTTAGTTGCACCATCCAGTTCCTGCACAGTCTTGGAGGCCATGAACAGAGTTCCATGGAAGAGACTGTGCTGGGAATCAAGCACACTGAGGTCAAAGCACAAGCCAGGAGTCCCTCACAAAGCTGTGTCCAGTAAACATATCACGGCAAGGAAAATGGCAACGAGCTTCCAGGGTTATTTTATGAAGTTAGTGAAACTCTGCTCTGTCTGCCCCTTCTTCCCATCACTAACATTGTTCAGAAGATTTTTTAGGGATAAGGACTAAAGAGGAAACAAAGATTTGCTCTAGAAGAGAATGATTTGTTAATAACAATAACAACAATAATTCCAATAATAGCAACAAATAACACTCATTTTAAAAAATCACTTATTAAACATTCACTTTGTGACAAAGCCTTGCAAAACATGTTACACAAATCAGCTCATTTAGTCTTCACAGTCCCAAAATAAAGTAGGTACTACTATTATCCTGAATTTATAGATGGGAAAAGTGAGGGTTAGAAATACCACATAACTGGGTGAGCCAGAAAGTGACTCAGAGGAGACAGGTTTAGAGAGCAGACCTACAATATAACACATCTAAATCCTGCAAAGGCATTTCAAGAGGTTACAGGCTCCACAAAAACATGGAAAAAGTTGCTTTCTGTTAGGTAGTTTTGCCTTAATAGTTCAACTTTACTTACTGTAATTAATGATGAGGAAGTTCAAAACTATTTTTGAAAAATCTAAATTATAGAAAATTTATACAATGCCAGCATGTCAATTAGGATAAGTTCAAGTACATGAAACAAGAACTCCAACTTAAATGAGCTTAGACAACAAAAGAAAATTATTCATTCGTGGAACATTGCAGTCCAAGAATAGGAAAGAACTCAGAGAATATGTGATCAGTGCTCAAGCTCAGCCTCTGCAATTCTTTCACCTCTGTTCCCTCCTGTGTCTGCCTCATCATGGCTGCTTTCCCTCATGGGAGCATAATGGCTGCAGCAGCTCCATGTTTCACATGGGCAACTCAGACCATTTTTTGCAAGAGAAATTTTCTCTCTCTTCAGCCATCAAACAAAAGTCCTGGACTTCACATAGATCTGACCATGTTAGGTCACATACCCAGGAGTTAACCCAAAAGCAAATACAGGGAAAATACTATTCACAAAGTAAGATGGAGGTGAGTTTTGCCCACCACTCCCCAAGGAAGATGACATTCAGAAGATGGGTCCATGCCAATTAACAGTGGCTACTATTAAATGAGGTGTAAGATGGTTCCAAAAAGAATTATCTAGTGCTGTGAGGAAAGAGCTAAATGTTAAAAATGTAACTAATAAATGTCTAATAATAATCAATAAATAAAAAGTAATAAATATTCAGCAATTATATTACTTGGCTAGTCAAAATTGTGCCATGCAGAGAACATCTAAATGATCTGCATTAAAACCACTGCCATTTAATTTTCTACGCAGAGCAGCAAAATGCTTTGGAAAAGTTTATTTACTTAAGCAGGTTTAATATTCACTTTGTTCATATGATTCATTTGTTTAACCACAGACACTGTCAAGATTATCACCAGTGTAGACTTTCCATCAGCTTGGTCACAAATTCCAAATTAGCAAGTGCCTCTTGCATTAGCAACGTTTTCCTGATTGAATTCTCCCCACTCAACATCAATTTTCATCAGACATATTTTCCTTTCAGTGAACTCCCCAGCATCCGTGTGAACTCAGAATGTCCTGGAGGAAGGCAGCCCAGCAGAGCAGTTAAGATCAGAGGCAGAGGGCTTTGGATTAGTCCTGCCTCTTATCAGCTTTGAAGTACTAGAAAAATTACCTAACTTTCAAATTTCCTCACCTGTAAGTGAAGATAATAACTGTTTGTCTCTCATAAAGTGAGGATTAAATAAAACAGTGCATATGAAGTAGTTAGTATATACCCTGGAACATAGCAAAAGTTCAACCCATATTAGCTCTTTTATTAATAAGTACTTAGATTAAAATTAATGTAGTACTTTGAGTCATTTTTAATTCTAAATTGGTGTAGGACCAAATTATACTTTAAATATACACTTAATGTAGCATATGCACAGGTGGATTTTCAATTATGTACACCTGAATCTTATATAAAGTCATAATGCAATGTTATCACAATAAAAAGACAAATTTCATACATCATCATCACAACAACATATGATTTACTGACTGCTTACTATGTCTAAGGTGTCTCAAATATGTGAAATATAAAAGACAAGTATTATTGGTTTCTGACAAAGAGGAAAACCAAGGCTCAGAGAGGTTAAGAAACTTGCCTAAAACCACAGAGCCGGTAAGTTGCAGAGCAAATACCTGAAAAACAGAGCAGCCTGAGTCCAAAGCTCATACTCTTTACAAGCTACCTGACAATTCTATTTTCTCTAGTAAATGGAGAATTGTCTCTCATAAAAGAAAGCTAACATTCCCAGTTAGAAAAAAAGGAAAGAAAATTGTCTAAAGTGTCATTTGTACAATAATTTTTAGGAAATGTAATAGCCAGATGATAATAGCTCTACAATCCAGTATGTATTTTATGAGGCTATTAATATATGCCTCAAATGGTCAAAGGCTTTGCCACTCACTTGAGGCAAGTAGTAATGGCCAATAAAACTTGCCTTGTCGTGTCTTAATGCCATATTATATCATCACACTTGTAATGAAATGTTCTTAAACCTCAGTGTTATCAGAAGAGAAGAAAAAGTGGTTAAACAAGCTAGCAGAGTGAGGAGGAAGTAGAGAAAAGTAGAAAGAGCCCTGGGCTAGGACCTTGGCCTACCATGGCTATGCACCTGCATGACCTTCAGCAGATCTTAGATCTCAGTACCTCACCTCTCCAGCTACAAACTGAGGTTTGTTATGACAAGCTGAAATACCTTCCAGCTCCAACATGCTTCTGCAGAGTGTTGTCATTCAATAACAGCTCGAAGAGTGTACGCTCTGCACCAGGTACACCCTGCACAAGGAGGTGAGGGCACGGAAGTAGTCACGTCCTGTCTCTGTCCTGGAATTCAGAGATGATGGGGTGACTGGGGGCTGAAATACTGCCTGGTTTTGTAATGTTCTCTTCTTTTATTTTTTTTTATTTATTTTACATTTTATAAGGGCAGGTTTATTAGGAAACGGAGAAAAAAGAGAGTCACCTGCATAATCAAAGACAGGCAGGGAACTGACTGTTCTCCTCTTTAATGTCATGAAAACGCCCAAGCAAATGGTTGAATATGGGTGATGGTATGAGATATGGTTATTTATATTATGCTATTTTTGTGATGGTTGGAATTTTTCATCTTAAAAATTTATGATAAAGAGATGAGAAAAGCTCCAAGAGACTTATGCTTCTATAACCCATTGGATGTGCCAAGTATTTTATTCCAACAAAGACAAGTAGAAAAGATAGACAAAATATTTATTAAATGCTTGAAAACATCCATAAGTCAATAAAATTATGGGGGAGAGAAACATTAAGTGAGGATCAAAGGAAAGAAGGAATTCCAGATGGCATTTTAATTGGGCATTTTGAACCTGTTGTCCCTCTATGGGAAAACAAAAATTAATAGTTTAATGAATTAATTTAACTCTAGAAGGGATAACAACTAAAGCAGGAATTAGAAGTGAAAAGAAAACAGCTCTAGGATAGAGAGGATGGGAAAAAAGACGAAAGTGTGGAAAACACACAAGACACATTATAAGATATCGTGAGAAGTTACAGCACAGAAGTAATTACAGCCCAAAGAAGAGACAGCGTGATGGGCAAACCATTATTTGACAAGATAATAGTTGTGAACTTTACAAAACTGAAGAATGATATCTTGCCTTAGAAGGAGCTAAGACAAAGAGTTCTAGAAATTTCAAACAGGATAAATAAAAATTTCACTAGGCATATTATCATAAAACTGTTGAAAACCACTTAGTGAAAAACTTAAAATCAGCAAAAGGGGGAAAAATTAGACTGTCTTCTAGCTGATCAACAGAAACAAGGGAGACTAAGAGTAAGCAAATATCTTTTAAATTGTTGAAAGAACATAATTGACAGCCTAAAATTCTATGCCCAGAGAATACATATTCTTAAGAATGAAGGTAAAATAGACATTTCAAACAAAAACTGAAAGAATTTGTCACCAGCATACCTACGATAAAGTAACTAACAAAGAGTATTTGTTCTCCAGGCAAAAGGAAAATAATCCCAGATGGAAGATCAATGATGCAAGAATATAATAAGAGCAAACAACAGAATAAGTACATGAGTCAATCAAAATAACAATGATTGTGTAAAAGAATGACACTTTCCTGTGTCTTTGAAACATATCAAGTAAAATACACAACAACAATGACATATTAGTCAAGAGAAACAGAAATGGTATGAAAGCGTTCTGAGACCTAACTCAAGAATGTCTATTAAAATCTGTAATGAAACTATCAAAATAATAATAAAAGAATGTAAAGCTTCAAAGCTAGTGGAGAATAAACAGTGGAATGGTGAACAAACTCAATACAAAAAGAAAAGAGAAAAGTTAGAAATATGGAAAAAGTGGCACTAAAAGCAAACACTATGATAGTAAATTTCAACCCAACTATGTCTGAATTAGACAAAAAGTAAAGAACTAAGTGCTCAAATTAAAAGGCAAAAGCTGTCAAACTCAGTAATAGGTTATATACGAAATATAGATCTAAAGCATAAGATGTGAAGGGAGCCAATTTTTTTTGAAAAAAGATACGCTAAGCAAATATTAACCAAAAGAAACCTAATGTGGCTGTATTAATAGCAGACAAAGAAGACATATGACAAAAACTGTTACAAGTGCACAGGGCATTTTGTTAAAAGGAAATGTTAAAAGGAAATGAAACAACTCTTATCAAATTTCTACTATGAGTGCAATAACATAGTTCCAAAATATACAAAGGCAAAATTGAGAGAATTACAAGAAGGAAAAGACAAGTCTACAATCATCATATGGAATTTGAACATACCTCTCTCAGAAACCTATAGAACAAACAAGACAAAAGAAATCAGTAAGAATACGGGGGAAAATGAGGAACACAAACACCAAACTTACCCATAACAAAAAAAAAATGTTTTGTTTGTTTACATGCCTGGGACCTGGGGCCTCCCTGGTGGCGCAGGGGTTAAGTCTCAATAATATCACGCTATCATCACTGTAGCCTGAGTTCAATCCCTGGCCATGGCAATAACCCACATATGGTGCAGCAGACCCCTCCTGTCTCACCAGCTGCTCCCCTGAGCAGTGTATTTCAGTAGATCTGCCTGTTCTGCTCCCCACTCTGTCTCTGATGAGTCCTCTCACCACCACCCCCCGCACCTCTGGCCTACACCTCAGTTTTTGTATGCATAAATAAATAAATAAACCTTAAAAAAAACCCAATGTTCATGTGCCATGAAACCAGACAAATCTCAACACATTTAAAATTATTGAAAGTATGTTCTTTGCTCACAATGCAATGAAGCTAAACATTGGGTAAGTTAGTCCACTGATTCTCAGATTTAGTTCTATGGTAATATATGCATTTAAATAATAAACTTTACCTTTAAGTACTGTTTTCATTGCATCCCACAAGTTGATTTTATTATCAGAAACACAGTGTTGGGAAAAAATGAAACCGAACATAAAATAATACTTTACTGTATGACTCCATCTACATGAAATGCAAAACAAACACAAAATTAAACTAGTGTTTAGAAATACTGTCTTAATGTGGCAAAGTTCTAGCAATAACTTCTTTGCTTTTTTTATTTATTTTTATTGTGTAAAGATTTATTTATTTATTTTTGAGTAAAAGAACTGGGGTGCAGTCCGGTGGTGGTGAGAGGATTCTCCAGAGACAGAGGGGGGAGCAGATCAGGTGGATCTACTGAAATACACTGCTGAGGGGAGCAGTGGGCGAGACAGGAGAGGTCTGCTGTGTCATATGTGGTCAGCTCCCTAGCTGGGATCGAACTCATGATGCAGATAGCTTCATAGTGCTGCAACTTAACCCCTTGCGCCACCACCTAGGCCCATTTCTTTGCTTTATTTTATAAAGTCAAGACAGTGGTCTCAATGAGGGTAATAAGAGAAGGTGAGGAATGGGAAGGGGTAAGAGGAACATTTCTGGGACCCCTACAATGTTGTCACTCCACATCAACATCAGTAACAATTACAGACATATTTATCTTACGATAATTCATTGGGTCACTTACTTATTTCGTTCACTTTTCTTAGTGTGAATTATCTTTTACGATAAAAAATAATACACACATACATTAAAAAGAAACTTCAGGGAGTCAAAGACCCAAAAACCAATTAGAGACAAAAGCTACAGTAGTCACGGTATTGTCCAACAAGCAAGTTTCCACATTAATATTCCAAGTCATTAAAGAAATGGTCTTCAGAGACTATTTGCTAATCCCCCAAAGCAATAAAATAAATGCAATAAGCTGCTCGAAAGACAGGAAGCCTAACAGTCGGGCAGCAGAACTGTTTTTCTCTTAAGAGGCTAGCCAGGTTCACAAACAGTATTTTCAGCTTAAGTGAAAGTTTGAGCTTTATCCTGATTCTCTGAAAACAGAAAATTAGCTGCCATTCAAAAGAAATTAACACCTGCACCTACCTCATTGGAGAGAAAAATGTTGCTTTCCATCTCCCCCCCCAAACTTGAAACACTCCTGCTTGCATCAGGCAGCACAGGTAAACACTGCCTAGGTAACGAGGCCCTCCACCAGCCATGCCAGCTCCTCCAATCTCTGTCTCGGCTAAATTCACCAGGCACAGCTGGCACCATCCCCTCACATGAGGGAATGAAAACTTAGAAAACAACCAACAACCCGTGGCTGTGCGTATTTTGATTCATTTGTCAGAGTAATAGAAGGGCATTTTGGAGGGCCCTGTAGGAACTGCACACGATTACAAGACATCCAATTTCATTCAGCCTGGAGGGGAGGAAAAGATTGGAGATGGGAGGAGCAGAGGAGGGATGAATGAGAGGAGAGGAAGGAAACTGTGTCTAAAGGCACCTATGGTCTTTGCATACTCTCACACTCAACACTCCTTTATTTTCAGGAACAACAATAGCAGTTGCTACCATTTGTTTAATATTTGTTATTTATTTAGCACTTCACATAAAATATTTTATTTATTCTTCATCACAATAGTTCTTACAAGTAGCAGCTTTGTTTTTATTTTCTAGGAGGAAACTGAAATTCAGAGATCTGAGAAGTTTGCCCCAAGTGCCTGGAGAAAATTGATATCCCAGCCCTCTTCCCCACCATCCATTCTGGCAATGAATTACCCAGTCTTCCTCAAAGACAACTAATTAGCCAGTCTGCCTAGACCATTCCAGTTTTTTTTTTTTTAAAGTCAACAAGGCATGTTTTATTTATTTATTTATTTGTTTGTTTTTGTTTATACATGCACTGGGTACAGTCAGAAGCACGTGAGGGTGAGAGAATTCACCAGAGCCAGAGCGAGGAGCAGAGCAGGCAGAAGGACCGAAGTACACTGCTGAGGGGAGCAGCGGGTGGCAGGAGAGGTCTGCGCGCCATGTGGGACCCTCCTCCGGTGGCCAGGGAGCAGCCGGGGATGGAACCGGCGCTGCAGAGGCTGCGGGCAGCTTCGCAACCCAGTACTCAACCGCTGCGCCACCAGGGAGGCCCACCATTCCAGTTTTAAAATGATATATAAAGTTGCAATGAATGATAGGAAAAAAAAAAAAAAACCCACAAAGTAAAATACAGCAGTAAATAAAATTTCTTATACTAGAGACAATTTAAACAATAGCCTTATTTATACAAAGTATGTAGTCTTGCTTCATATTGTTCCTGACAACAAATAATGGGGGAGATGTGTTTATGATGCTCAGTTTAGAAAGAAGAAACAAAAGTTTACAAAGGTTTGTGGACTGCTCCCAGACCCCAGGCTGGAAATCGTGAAGCGAGGCCCCCCACTGTCTCCAGAGCACCCAGTAGTCCCATGTACTAGAAATGGGACTGAGCACACACATACATCACTCTAATAGATTTAAGTGGGATCAGAGAGCACATGGACTTATACCCTATGGAGAAGCCCTCAATAAATGTTAGCTATTATCATCAGCAATCCTCATACCTTGGGACATAAACCACACCCCTTAACTTAACACACAAACTTTATCAGTAAAGGGTCCCCCACCTACCCCTCCTAAAATCATCTGCAACACTTCAGTGAGGACCAGACACTAGCAGATCACCCTCACCATGGTCTCCCTTCATCTCCATGACTTGTCTCGGCTGTTTCCTCTTTCTGGCACATTCTGTCTAGCTTCCCTATCTGGATAATTCCCCTGAACTATCTAGATCCGTTTTAACTTTGTAAACTTATTTCCTGGGACTTCTGTGGCTAATGCCATCTCTGTTGGAGCCACAGGTGTCCAGTGGGAACCACACTGTATCCTTAGTCTTTGTTCCATGTCTGGTGTCTTGTTGGCCTCTACATCTCCACAAGAAGTTCTCAGAAAAGGTTGAGAGACAGATTTCAGGCAGTCTCAGATTCTAGACATAGAGCATGGAGGAACAATCTGTGCCAAAGTGATAGAAATCCTCTTCTACCTCTATCTTTCCCTTCACAGCAATCCACAAAAGGCTGAAAAGCAGTCTCTCATAAAACAGTCCATAAAACTATGTGGTAATTAAGTGTCCTCAGTCCACAGAGCCTGGCATGCAGATAAGCAGTGCTGAGAACTGTCTTTCTTTCATATGCATTGGAGGGAGCTTTCCATTTCTTTTTTCCATTCTTAAGGTTGTACAAAAGTGTTATAATGTTCCAACTTTATTCCCATTTGGTTTTAGGCCATGATTTTTCACTAGGGCAACATTGCCTTATCTACAAATCTTCTAACCTGCTCTCCTATAAACCTAATTAGTAAATTGTATGTATCAGAGTGTTGGCCCAACAAGCAAAGCTCAAGACAAAAGTACTCAACCAGGATGAGTCAAACCACCTGCCTCTAAAGACAGGCCCAATGAAAAGGGAGGTGGAAGGGTCTTGCTTCAAGAGCATGGCATATGGAAAACTGGAAATTATACATGAAAGAGAGCAAGGCTGAGACCATGCAGTCTGGACTAAATCCTGACTCTGTTGTTCACCACTGAGTGAACTTGGACAACTCACCTAGCAGGACCAGCTATATCATTTGCAGTTTTCTGTGTAAAATAAAAATGTAAGCCTTTTATTCAAAATAATAAAGACATTTAGACAGCAACTGTAGTACAATAAATCAAGTGTGGGGCCCTTCTAAGCATAGGGTCCTATGATCACACAGGTCACACATCACAAAGCCACCTCACATCTCTGAGTGTTTCCTTCTCTATAAAATGGACAAAATAATAGCATCCATTTTACAGGCTCATTGTGTGAATCAGGTAGAAGTAAGTGTTCATTTAAAAGAAAATGCGTAGGGCCTCCCCGGTGGCACAGCAGTTGAGCGCTGGCTTGCAAAGCTGCCCGCAGCCTCTGCAGCGCCAGTTCGATCCCCAGCCGCTGGGCGAGGGTCCCACAAGGCACGCAGACCTCTCCTGCCGCTCGCTGCTCCCTCAGCAGTGTACTTCATCACTCTGCCTGTTCTACTCTCTGCTCTGGCTCTGGTGAATTCTCTCACCCTCCGGTGCCTCTGACTGTACCAGTGCTTGTATAAATAAATAAATAAATCTTTTAAAAAATTTAAATAAAATAAAAAATAAATAAATAAAAGAAAATGCTTATAAGAGCACCTGATACATGTCAAAAAATGTTGGGTGTGCCACTACTGTTTTTTTGAAAGTTATGTAACAGAAGAACTAAGGCATTAATATTCAACGGTAAAATAATTCTCTACCAAAGGATTTGCCACAAGTTCTTTTAAACAGCAATTTTTTTTTTTACTGAGTTGTGACTGAGTTTGCAAAACTGATGCCTATACTACCCACTTAAAACACTCTATTAGGCAAAACAAAGAATATCTCTAATTAGAGAAATTAATCCAAGACAGAAAGATGGACTTCGGACAATATAGCTAGACATAATTTTTACTTCATGTCATTAAGAAAGATCTCTTTCTTTGTTCCTACCTTCCATGCCTGCCTGTCTATAGGATGGCCTGACATCTAGGAAGGGCTGGTGTTAAGAACATGGGTTTTGAGTTAGTCAGAACTGAGCTGAACTGGTGGACCAAGAGCCACTATTTGACCTCAAGCACTTAAGTACTCTAAACCCACATTTTCTCATTAACAATACAAACTCACAGGAGGCTAACAAAACAGGGTTATTGAAGGTTTAACTGACACATGTATATGTTGTGCTGAGCTCAGGTTTGAGGCTTAGTATTGCTTATTAGACACCTGCCTCAAGGGCAATATTATGGAACACACCCAGTCAGGACAGGGAAACCACAGGCATTTAATGGACAATGGGCCCCAAATTATAGTTGAAGAGCATAAACATTTATCCATATCAGAAAGAACCTCAACTATGTCATTAATGATCTAAGAGCTCAAAGATTACAGCTAAATTGAGGATTGTCCTGGCTAAATGAAAATTACAATGTCTGTATTAATAGCTTTATTTGTGAAGAACATTTTACCCTTATTAACACTTTCAAAAAGATTGATATTTTTTCTTACTCAGATTTTACAGATGACACACTCTCATTAATGTGTGGTTATACAAATTATGGTCTGGGGCAGGTAGAAAACCCAACCGAGCTCCCTGATATCAAAGAACAAGTATCCTAAATATGACTGACTGTACCACACCTAGAGAGATTAATGGCATTGCCATATTTTAACTTACAGCCTTCTCATAGAAATTCTGCCTGTGTAATCACTAATGCTGCCATAATGGAACAAGTAATTGCCAAATACAAAGAATAATAGTCAATCCAAGGACTCTTAAACCCCTAAAAAAACATTAAGACAATTGGATATTTGATTCTCCAGCTCAAAAGCACCACAACATTCAGTCTTGTGCTTAAAAGGTCTCAAAGGTGCTCCATTATCCAAAATGTTCCAAAGGTATTCTTGGGCCAAGGTCAAATGCAAACCATTTAAGCTACTTAATCTCCCACTAGCTTCCTGAGTCCAACCTAAGCTCCATACCCATGATTCCTCACAATTGTCCTACTTAGGTCTGAAGGGTCTGAAAAAATCTTAGAGTTGGCCAGCACAGAGGGAGTAAGGTTGAGTTAATAAAGAGAATTCACCAGAGCCAGAGCAGAGAGTAGAACAGGCAGAGTGATGAAGTACACTGCTGAGGGAGCAGCGAGCGGCAGGAGAGGTCTGCGTGCCTTGTGGGACCCTCGCCCAGCGGCTGGGGATCGAACTGGCGCTGCAGAGAGGGAGGCAAGAAGAAAGAGTTCATGCAGGCTGTAGATGTTAATAAAGGCTATACTTCATTCCAAATGAAAAGGGAGCCATTGACTAGTTAAACAGGGAAATGAGATTGTCTCTTATGCACCTACTATTGAGTAATTATAAACATATATTAGTTTCAAGTTTATAGCATGCATATACCCATACACAGTAAGTCTAGCTAAGATCCATCCCCACACATAGTTATAAATATGAGTTTTCTGTGATGGCAACTGTTAAATTACTTTCCTAGCAACTTTCAAATATACAATACAGTATGATTAACTATAGTTACTATGGTGTACATGACATCCCCAGGACTTACTTATTTATAATTAGAAGTTAGAATGTTTTGACGATCTCCACCCATTTTGCCCACCTCTGGCAACTACCAATCTGAATATGTATTGATAAGTACAGTTTTGTTTTATTTAGATTACACATATAACTGAGTTCATGCCATATTTGTATTTCCCTGTGTTACTTATTTCATTTAAAATAATACTTTCAAGGACCAATTGCTATTGCAATTGGAAGAATTTCCTTTTTTCTTGTAACTGAATAATATTCTTCTGTGTGTGTGTGTATATATATACATCTTCTTTATCCATTCATCCATCAATGAACACAAGTCACTTCCATGTATTGACTACTGTGAATAATAGTTTACATTAGGTATAAACAACACAGTAGTACAAATATCTTCTCAATGAAAGCTAGTGATTTCATTTCCTTAGACTACCCAATAGTGGAATTGCTGGATCACATAGTAATTCTATTTTTAATTTCTTTAGCAACCTCCATGGTGTTTTTTATATGCTATGCCAATTTACCTTCCTACCAACTGTTCATATACTCACCAATATTTGCTATTTCTTGTCTCTTTGGTAATAGCCATTCTGACAAGTGTTAGGTGATAACTCACTGTGGTTTTGATTTGAATTTTCCTAATAATGAGTGATGTTGATCATCTTTTCCTTTTGACTATCTATGTATCTTCTTTGAGAAAAGGTCTATTTAGATTCTCTGCCCATTGTTTAATCACACTATTTTTTCCCTTATTGATATACATTGGTTTGTGACATTCTATATGATTTAGGGGAATAGGTTCACACCTTATCAGAAGGATATTACACTCTCCCACCACCCACACACTCACAGTCCTTATTAGACCCTTTTTTTATCACACTTTTTTTTTCATTGAGTTATATAAGTTCTTTACATATTTTGGATATTAAACCCTTCTCAATTTTATGATTTGTAAACATTTTCTTCAAGAATATGACCAGGGGGGCTCCCTGGTGGTGCAAGGGGTTAAGCACCACACTATGAAGCAATCCACAGCCTCTGCAGCACGTGTTCAATCCCCAGCCAGCCAGGGAGCAACCCGTACGGCGAAGCAGACCTCTCCTGCCTCCACCGCTGCTCCCCTCAGCAGTGTATTTCAGTCAGCCTGCCTGTTCTGTTCCCCATTCTATCTCTGATGAATCCTCTCAGCCCCCCCACCTCTGGCCTGTATCCCAGTTCTTGTATGCACAAATAAATAAATCTTTAAAAAAAAATATGATCAGTTAAGCAAAGGAATGAGATCAGCCATAGAATTTTTTTTAAAGTTCCCCTGTCTACTGGGCCAAGAACTGATTCTAGAGATATTAAGAAAGAAGGAGACAGTGTTGTGGAGAGAGAAGTGGTGAATACAGCATAGGCATCCCAACTACTTAGCCCAACATGCATGCATATCTCTGAAGATTCTGTTCAACTATCTTCTCATCAGTGAATCTAATTAATTGTGCTCTGTCTCAACTGAGTTAAGCAGGTTAAATAAAATGTATGCATAAGTATAAACTAGTTTAAAAGTTCTTGAATTTCTGGGTTATTCTTTATATTCCATTTAATTGAGATCAAATTTATTTCCATAATTTCTTTCAAAATGTAGCTATATTTGGTTCATTTCTATAGTCCTATCTGATTGTCTCCTCCTTAAAGGTAGGATATCAGAGGGTTAAAAGCAAAGCATTTTGAGTCAGACAGGTCTGAATTTAATCCCCTAGGTCTAGGACTTATTTGGAAGACTAATCTAACTTCCCAT
This sequence comes from Talpa occidentalis, assembly GCF_014898055.3. Classification (NCBI taxonomy): domain Eukaryota; kingdom Metazoa; phylum Chordata; class Mammalia; order Eulipotyphla; family Talpidae; genus Talpa; species Talpa occidentalis. The sequence goes on from NW_023605305.1 coordinate 49,311,196, forward strand.
GAGTCTGTTTCTCCATTCCAAAATAGGAATATGTCTACCTCCAACAAATGCTATGATGTTTTACCCACACAATATGAGATGATTAGCTCAGTGTCTGACATAATAAGTGTTCAATAAATTATAGCTGCTACTGGGCCTACCCTGGTGGCGCAGGTGGTTGACCGCCACTCTGTGAGGCTGTCTGCAGCCTCTGCAGGGCCGGTTCGATCCCGGCGGACCGGCGAGAGTCCCACATGATGCAGCAGACCTCTCCTGTAGCGCCCACTGTTCCCCTCAGCAGTGTATTTCGTTAGTCTGCCTGTTCTGTTCCCCGCTCTGTCTCTGGTGAATCCTCTCTCCCTCCTGCGCATCTGGCCTGTACTCCAGTTCTTATATAAATAAATAAATCTTTTTAAAAAATTAGAGCTGCTACAACAAAAATCATATTGTCCTCCAAGACAGATTTCAAAGACATTCACTATGTAATGACTCATAGAGCATAGCACCTAGCATTATTCCTGAAAGCAATACAGTCGCCTAAATGTAAAAGACATTTCTACCAGAGTCAAAAGTCTGCAATTTATTACCTATGGGACTCTAGAGATAATGTCCAAATACAGCATTTCCTTCATTAAACAGAAAGTTAAATAACCTGAACAACAACTAAAACTTTTTGTATGAAGTATTTAGTTTAATTTTATCTTTGGTTAATCCCCATTTCACAGATAAAGCACCAAGCTCTGCCATAAACAAGCACTTACAACTCTGACACATTTTAATTTTCATTTAAATTTCTGTTTGAAATTTCTGTCTGTTCAATCATGGTAGAAAATCATAATTGGAACAAGTCATTTCCAAATAGAAAGGACAATGACCACAGTGAATCCAAGGACTCTGGACACTCTAAAAGACGGTAAGACATTAGAATATTTTCTCTGGCTCAATACTTCCACTGCATTTAATGACCGCTTTCAAACCCAATAGTGCTTCCCCATTCCAGAGCATAAAGACCACAATCCTTGCCAGGACCAACATGATCCTTCATGATTTGACCCTGAATGTATAATCTCCTTTAGCCCCAAATCTGTTTAGTAACAGCCATCCACAACTTTTCACTATCCCCTAAAGTGACCTTTTCTTTAATATACTTTTGCAATAAGGTATTTCTTTCATATACATTTAACTTGCAATTAATTATTTCAATCATTGGTTTGTTTAAGGACTACACTGTGTTAGATTCTAGGTACACAGAGATAAACACATTAATCATGATCTCTGCACTTTCAGCCTTTTGACAAGTGAACAAACAACGGGCATGTATTTATATATTAAGTATTTTTTATACAATGAACAGGAAAGTACCTTCAAAAGAAATTTGGGAGCAAGGGATGACAGGTAAGGAAACAGCATCTCAAAGACTCTGAAACAGAAAGGAACTTGACAAATCAAAGAATTGGATGGAAAGAAAATCAGCAAAGTCTAGGAGACAATTTGTCAAGAATAAGCAGGAATAAGATCATAAGCATTGTGGGCCTCCCCTGGTGGCGCAGCGGTTGAGCGCTGGGTTGCAAAGCTGCCCGCAGCCTCTGCAGCACCGATTGGATCCCAGGCCACCGGGCAAGGGTCCCACATGGTGCACAGACCTCTCCTGCTGCCCGCTGCTCCCCTCAGCAGTGAATCTCGTCAGTCTGCCTGCTCTGTTCCCCGCTCTGGCAAATTCTCTTACCCTCCCGCGCTTCTGACTGTACCCAGTGTTTGTATAAATAAATAAATAAATACATCTTTTAAAAAAAAATAAAAGATCATAAGCATTGTGAGCTGTGGAAAGTTTAAATTGTGTCCAAAGTTAAAAGGGAAAGCCATCAAAGGTTGGATGGAATATTGACATGATCTGACTTTATGGTTTTTGAAGTTTTCATTGAAGTAACATGGTTTATAATATTATATAAGTTTCAGGGGTAATCATTATAAATCAGCATTTGTATATACAGCATTAAATTCAACACTAAAATTCATTCTTTACCATACAATTGACCCTTTCACCAGATTTACCCTCCTCTCCTTTTCTCTTCTCTTCCAGTTACCACTAATTTGGTCTTATAGTTTTCTCTGTCTAATTTCATTGACCATAATTCCTTCTTGGTTCATTCATGTTACTGTAAATGGTGGCAGGGTTTCATCTTTTTTTATAGCTGAGTAGTATTCCATTATGTAATATAACATATCTCCTTTATTCAGTCACCTGTCAAGGGGTACTTAGGTTGTTTAAAACTCTTCACTATTGCAAATAAGAGATCACTCTAGCTTCCCAGTGGAGTTGTCCAGGGGATAGGCAAAGAAGGGGAGAGCATCTGAGCAAGGAAAGCATTCCCTCCCCACAACATAACGATAGGCTAAAACTCAAATACAAGTCCTACCTTCACAAGGAAATTAATTCCACCAAGTCTGACTTGACAAAGTGGGCCTTCCTAAGTGTGATATGACTAAAATTATAAGATAAAAGCATCTGAGGGCCTCCCATGGTGGCACAGCAGTTGAGTGCTGGGTTGTGAGGCTGCCCACAGCCTCTGCAGCGCCAGTTCGATGCCTGGCCACCAGAGAGGGTCCCACAAAAAAAAAAAAAAAAAGAATTTGAAAAACTCAAATACTTTCTTTTTACTTTTTTTGATTTTATTTTTATATTCCCCATACAATTGCAACCCCCTTATTTTGATCCCAAGCCCTACTTTCCCCGCCCACCCCCCCATAGTGTGTCTCTGGTTCATAGTTGTTTGTTGATTTTGATTTTTTCTTTCTTATAGCTATTCTTTTTCCTGGTCCCTTATTTAGGTTTTCTAGATTCCTGCAATGAGTGAGACCATTCGGTATTTTTCTTTTTCTTTCTGGCTTATTTCGCTGAGCATGATCCCTTCCAGCTCCATCCATGTTGCTGCAAATTGCATGTGTTTATCTTTTTTAAATGCTGAGTAATATTCCATGGTGTATATGTGCCAGGTCTTCTTGATCCAGTCATCTATTTTTGGGCATTTGGGTTGTGTCCATAGCTTAGCTATTGTAAATAGTGCTGCTATAAGCATAGGGGTGCAGGTGCTCTTTGGAATTGATGTTTCTGTGTCCTTTGGGTAAATACCTAGGAGTGGAATTGCTGGATCATATGGAAGCTCTATCTTTAGTAGGTTGAGGAATCTCCACACAGCTCTCCATAGTGGTTGGACCAGTTTGCACTCCCACCAGCAATGCAGGAGAGTTCCTTTTTCTCCACATCCTCGCCAACATTTGTTGTTGCTAGTTTTTTTAATATGTGCCATTCTCACTGGTGTGAGATGGTATCTCATTGTAGTTTTGATTTGCATTTCCCTGATTGCAAGTGATGTTGAACATTTTTTCATATGCCTGTTGGCCATTTATATTTCCTCCTTGGAGAAGTTTCTTTTTAGCTCTTCTGACCAGTTTTTTTGTTTTTTTTTTTTAAGATTTATTTATTTATACAAGCACTGGGTACAGTCAGAAGCCCGGGAGGGTGAGAGAATTCACCAGAGGCAGAGCAGGGAGGAGAACAGGCAGATAGACAAAGTACATTGCAGAGGGGAGCAGTGGGTGACAGGAGAGGTCCGCGCACCATGTGGTACCCTCACCTGGTGACCGGGGATCGAACCAGCGCTGCAAAGGCTGCGGGCAGCTTCACAACCCAGCGCTCAACTGCTGCGCCACCGGGGAGGCCCTCTGCCCATTTTTTGACTGGATTATTTTCTTTGTTTTTGTTGAGTCTTGTCAGCTCTTTGTAGATTTTTGTGATCAGTCCTTTATCATTAGTGTTGTGTGCAAAAATGTTCTCCCATTTGGTGGGTTTTCTCTTTGTTTTAGTTATTGTCTCTTTTGCTGTGCAGAAGCTCTTTAATTTAATGTAGTCCCAGCTTCAAATACTTTTTAAAAGTCAGTTTATACCATCCAAAATTAAGCAATCCTTTTTATTTTCACAATCTCCTTTAGGGTAGGATATTTTTATACTGGAATGGATTTCAATAGTTTCAAATGATACTCTACACTAAAAAGGAGACCACCAATGTGTGTGTGTGGGGGTGGAAAACAAAAAATGGCTCTGTAGCCATATGCATGGTTATACACACAAACAATAGAACCGAATTGCCTAGGTTCTAATTTCACCACTACCAAAAACAGTTTGATGACCTTAACCACTCTGTAACAACACAGCTTCTTTATCTCTAAAACCGGGATTAAATGAGTTAAATAGTATAAAGTCTTAAAAATGGTGCCTAACCCTATCACATGTAGTAAATATTATCTAATAACAAGAATTATAAAAACAATGTGATGACACAGATTCTCTACTCGCTAGCCATGGGACCTTGGGAAAAGAACATGAGTTTTCTACAAGCATAAGTTTCCTCCCATGTAAAATATATATGATAATAAGAGTATTATTCTAGTGGGACTGTTAAATATTAAAGAAAATCATATGTACGCCTTAAATACATTACCTACCACGAACTTAGTGCCCAGAAATTGTTTATAATTATTATTGCATCCTTAAAATTATTATTATCATGGGAAAATTACAAGTAGGTTTGCCTATTTGTCCATAGGAATATATTCTAGTATATGTATTTCACCTCAGCCAAATTTCTAGATTCAAATTCTGACTACTCCATTAGTAGTTGTACAACTGTGAGGAAGTGTAGCCTCTCTAAGTTTCAATTCCCTGACCTATATGGGAATTTATAATAGTTCCTACCTATGCTGATAAGGATTAAATGAGTTAACACAAAAATATAAAGTCATTACACAATACCTGTAAGCACTTGGTAAATGTAAACTGTTAACAATTACTTTTATTATTCATAGATAGCCCTCCACTCACCCAAAGTGCTTGAATTATAAGTATTTGATAATAAATTTCCTTTTAACAGGTCTGATTTCCATAGATAAGAGGAGAAAAACAGACAGTCACAGGCCCCTTTAACCCTTACCAATCTGAAAGAATATATAGTGAATTTCAATTGTTCTAATATATAAATCTAGAATGGTATAGGGTTTGGAAGATATTCTTTAAATAAGGTTTTCACATCAAGGGTCAAAGCGGATGACAGAAAATCAAACCTTAATTTACCAACAAGTTAGAAGTCACATGCCGAAATCTCAGCTCAGATCAAACCATAGCAGGCTGGAGAGATTAAACTGCACAGCAGAATTAAATGAACATGAAAACAGCCAAAGAACAAATAATTAAGTGACATAACCAGCTGAAAGAATGGGAGGAGAAATAAGTAGAACTGCAGACATAAAGCAGCAATTGTTTGGGTACCTGTTGCTCCTAGGAAATAATTTTCTCCTAAAAATAGGGAGAAAGGAGGGATTACAAAGTGGAAAAGGTAGCAATAGAAGATCAAACAGCAGTAGAATTGTCAGCCTCCAGGCAGTAGCAAAACTGCAAGATGAACGGCATCCATGGGCACACCAGTTATTTTAAAACAGTAATAATTCACTTTTCCCAGAGAAGAAATCCTAATGGAGTATCCTGGGACTCAACAAGAGGGCTTTATCTACATGGCAATAGAGTACTTTAAGGCTTCCCTTTTATATGCTGAGATTATGGTTCTTTAGACATAACAAAGGAATGATTCCTATAACAATGCTTATATTGGGGAGGAGCCCTCAAGTCACAGATGATGAGAGAAATCCAAAGGATGGGTTGCATTAAAAATAAAGACATAGATGGGCCTCCCCGGTGGCGCAGCGGTTGAGCGCTGGGTTGCAAAGCTGCCGGCGACCTCTGCGGCGCCGGTTCGATCCCTGGCTGCTCCCCGGCCACCGGAGGAGGGTCCCACATGGCGCGCAGACCTCTCCTGCCGCCCGCTGCTCCCCTCAGCAGTGTACTTCGGTCCTTCTGCCTGCTCTGCTCCCCGCTCTGGCTCTGGTGAATTCTCTCACCCTCCCGCGCTTCTGACTGTACCCAGTGCATGTATAAACAAAACGAACGAACAAACAAACAAATAAATAAATAAAAACATGCCTCTATAAAAAAAAAAAAATAAAATAAAGACATAGAAATAAAGATCCAGGAGAAGACAAAAGGGAAAACTTCAGAGATTTCTTCTTTATGCAACATGAGCTTGGAAGAAGAGATTAGAACAGTGGTTTCCAATACTTTTTGTTACTTATTTGAAATCCCAAACAAGGCTATGAATCATCAACATTAAAAAAAGTTATATTCTACCAGTCTTTGTTTCCCCATTCCTAATCCCTAAATAATGACTTTTTAAATGAGACTAAGCCAATAATTAGCATAGTGAACTCTAGCACTAGTATATCAACTTCCATGACCAAAACTAGAACAACCTGACTATGGAAGCTGTTTCCTGAACCCACATATCTCCATGTTAGCCAGCACAGAAGTGGGGGCCCGCAAAATGAGAAAGGGTTCAGCGTGCACAGCATGATACATCAGACAGAAATAAATTCCTGGCTTATAAATCATCAAACGCTGATTTTGAAATTAGCTTGAGAGAAAGGGAATTTCCAGACATGTGTGAGTGATATCACCAGGAAGGGGTCATTTCAGCAACATCCCCTTGTAGTTGGGCACAGAGGCACATGCATATAAGACTCTCAGTGGCCTGGCATCAGAAAGCTTGGATTTTAATGAGAACAATGTAGGCAGAAGTCAAACAATTAAAACGTTGATTAGCATGCACTTGACTTTAGTTTCTAGCCTGTTTCCATCCGATTCCATATGAATCCTTCCGTAACTCACTATTAAGCAGGATGGACTATGGTAGAGCTACTCAGAGTAGGCCAAATGGACACTCTCAGCAACACTGGAAGGCTTATTAGAAATGCAAATTTTGGAACCTCATCCCAGACCTAAACTCAGGATGGGGCTTAGCAATCTCCCATGTAACAAGCCTTTCGGGGGTTCTGATGCAGTTCAGACAGAATGGCACCACGGCAGATCGGTTAGAAGCAACAGACTTATGGATCAGGCTTTGAACTAAGTCCAGCCTCACAACGTGACTTTAGGGAGTAACTTATCTTCTATATTCTTCCGTCTGCTCTTTCAGTTAAAATGTTTGACTTCATGCTCTGCAAATATCACTGATGCTCCAGAGTGTGAGGCCCCAGAGTTAGGGCTGGCCAGACCGACTCTTAACGTCTGCTCAAAGACCTTAACAGCCCACCACAGGGTTGGCATACTTTAGTCTTTTTTACCATGCAGTCACATATCAACTTCTTCATCCTACCACTATAGCATGAAAGTAGGTAGAGTTTCGGAAATGAACAAGCATGGCTGTGTTCCAGCAAAACTTTAAAGACACTGATATTTGAATTTCTTACATTTTCACGTACCATGAAATCTTACTCTCCTTTTAATTTTTCCAACCATTTAAAAATATAAAATCCATACTTGCTCATGAGCTATATAAAAACAGGAGGCAGGTAAGAGTTTTTCAGGGCTGTGAGTAGCTCACCCTGGTCTAGGACTTTGGCATAAGCAAAACTGTTAAGTTATATAAACCAGTTTCCTTGTCTGTCAGATTAAAGTAATAATGTCTATCCTGAAATCTTGTTGGGAGGATAAATATCTGCAAAATATCTGGCAGGCTGCCTGCCTGAGAGAAGGCACTCAGCAAATGGCACCAACTGTCATTTATTATAATAAAATGATTGTGTCATGGAAAAATGCTAATGTTCCGTGATCCAACTAGACTAGGTGGAGCAGAGCAGGAATACAACACACAGAAGGGTAAGCAAAACAGAGCTGCAAGCTTTATAAACTGATGTGCTCTATGCACCACTGGACTTACAACTATTAGCATATTGCTGAAATCATATACACACAGACAAGCAGGGAAGCAAAAAAAGGAAAATGTACAAAGCAATTCCCATCATCTTCCTCTCTTGACTTCAAAGAAGACATGTGGTTTATTCTAGCTATCTTAAATTATTCCCATATGTGAAGAAACAATTTAAATAAATGTGTAAAGTCCATAACCTCAAAGACCCCAGGAATTCACACTACCACATGGAGATCAAAGAGCAACACACACATCTCATAAAGCAGCACTTCCTGGGAAAATTCACAGCTATTCAACATCTGGGGGGCCAATCAGACTAGGGGGTGTGGAAACACCTAGGATTCCAATTTCAGATGAAATTTCAAGGACACATCAAAGGCTCAAATGTGTCCCCAGGCCTGGCACACAGGTTTGTTCACCCTTTCATTGCCAAGAGTCTGGCCAACAGGGGCATCCTTCCCTTCTGATCACTACCCAGGGGCAATCCTTTCCCCTAGGTCCTTACATCACCTTCACTGCCTCTTAAGTTTTGGGTGTCTTGATGGTGGGGGTGAATACAGAATGTGCTGTCTGTTACAGCAGCCACCAACCACATTTAGCTTGTTGAGAAGGTGAGCATACTGGTGTGAAGATGAATCATATTTCATTTAATTTTGTTTTCATTAATTGCCACTTAAAAACCGACTCTCAAATTTTTAAGGATCTTCAAAGCAATATAGATATGTGTATCTACTTTCTCAACCGTAAGTTTGGTGAAATCTAAATACACATCAAACATTTGAGATGAAAAATTAGCATCCAAATTGAAATATATGTTATACAAGCAAAATATACTGCAAATTTTGAATTCCGGATGAAAAAACAGAATAGAAACATCTCATTGATAATTTTTTACATTGATTATACTTCATACATTATATTGAAATGAAACTGTTTGGGATATGTTGAATTAGATCAAATATATTACTAAAGCAAATTCTGCTTCTTTTTGTCTTTTTTTTTAATGTGGCTCTTAAAATGTGAAATTGCATAAGTGGCCACATTTTATTTTTCCTGTACAGTACTGCTATGGAGCATAAAGTAATGGTATTTTCACTGTTACTAATACTCAGGACATTGCTGAAACTGGGCTTGCTGTGGGTCTAGCTGTGGACTTGGTGCCTATGGTCCTCTTCCTACCAGGCCTTAGAGAACAGCCTTCTCGTTAATATTTTCCCTGATTGAAAAGGCAAATTCTGCACAGAGAGAATTTCATTTTTCTTTCTTCAGAGTCTAGTCCATTGTTGGGGCCAAGAACAACAAATAATCCAAGGAATCAGAACCGTGCTCTGCACAGGTGTGTCAGCCACTTGTCCCGAGGACAGGGCTCGTCCAGAGCAGGTACTGACAAGCAATCCAGCTGCTAAACTCTAAGACGAGCTCCATGTGCACATTTTAGTCCACATCATAACTCCTTCCCCACACAGGACATGCACATTTATCTTGTGATCAACATCTCCTCAAGGCACGATGCAAATATAGTTTTCATAACCAACCAAAGAAGTTTTGCGTCCGGGAACCACACAGGGTAATTCATTCACTCTCTCACTAAGAAACAAAACAACCTTTGAAATTAGATGGAAGTGCCCTCCAGAAAAGGATTTTATACGCAAGAATATTTTAAATCTGAGTAAATATGAAGATATGATTGAATGACTGGGGGTGTACATTTACTGGGCGTGTATATTTACTGTGTATGTGCAGAGATACACACATTTTTTACACAAATGTTAGAGAGACTTGAGAACAAAAACCCCCCTTTTCCTGGCCCCACAGCAATCTCCTTAGGAGTTAACTTCCCCCAACTCTCCCAAGCACCAGATGTCCTGAGCTCCCACCCCTCCACATCACACAGGAAATGAGAGGCCTGGAGATATGGGGGGTGGGGTAAGGGGTCCCTCTGAGAATGTCACCTACCCAGCCGGCTGTTTATTGAAATCTCTTATACCCTAGGCCAAGGTCTCTGACTTAGCAACTTTAAATCAGTTTAAAAGCAAAAGCAGAGCCTACTCTTAATCCTTGAGCTAAGGAAGAGAAAAAACAATAGTAAAAGCACAGATAATCACTTCTTTTGAGCCATTTCCTATAACTACCTTCCTGCTGACAAACCTTGACAGAGCTGCTAACAAGGAGAGAAATGAACCAATTTGGGGTTCAACTCCTCTCCCTTTCCAAGCTCTGGTGGAGGTGTTAATTGGCAGTAAAATGCAGAGAAGGTGTACATCAGAATGGCTGGGGACACGGACAGGATCTGGATAATCCATAAACTGAATAATGAATCTCTTAATATAACCAGGAGCTAACTGCAGCTTTCTGTAATGGGATCCTGGTAGCACGTTAAGTCTGTTCTTTCCAATTAGAAAAATGCCTTCCCCAACTTTTCCTTAAAACCGGGAAACAGAAAAAACGCATCCAACTCCCAGCCCTCAGGCACAAGTGTGTGCTAAATTTTCACAAATAGATAGAAATTTTCCTCCTGGGGAAGAGATTTCATAACTTTTCCCAGCCATCTACCGGAGAGTTTAATAGACTTCCTTTGCTTTTCTCAGCATTAAACCCCTTTCTCCCACCAGTCCCCAAGACAGATTTCCTCAATTCAAGCTGTTATCTAATTATTAATAATACTAATAATAGCTTTGCCATATGTGTGCAGTGCATTATGCTTTGCAAAGTGTATTCACGAGCATTATCTCTTTTGGACTCCAAAACAATCCCAGGGGAGGGATCCAAGTTGAGAAGTCTGAGATATATACAATTTGTGGGTCTCTATAAGAAAATGAATATAAAATTACAGATACAAAAATGCCAGGGCCTCTCCTTGGAGGAGTCTTGGAGAGGCCCTGTAGTTTGGCTAAGGGTAAATCCAACTCAGTACCAGCCCTCTCCTTCACTCCAACTCACCAAGGGGCAGGCGGGATCCTGAGCAGGGTTGTCATGAGACTTATCCTGAGCCAAAGGCTATTCAGGGTTAGTAGCAGAATTAGAAGCTTCTTATCTCCCCAGTTCCCTTTATTTCCTCTAGTTCCTCTGTCACAAAGGAAACTGAGGAAGGAACCAATAAAAACAACACAGCTAAAAGTGGTCCCCACCAGGCAGGTTGATAGGAAGCTGTCTAGACTATTACTTGAGGTAGAAGATGGCGAAAACTCAAAACCCCAACAAGCATACACTTAATTGGCACTAAAGGCAAAAGACACACTACATAAACACACAGAGCAGGCTGAACCTCACCTTTACCACTTATTAACCACAGGATTTTGGACAAATTACTTGGCTTCCCTGAATCTCAATATTTTCTTTTGAACATTTTTGGTGCTTAATGACAACTATTACTGCGGATGCTGCTGTCAGTGTATCCAACTGCTTTTATGCAAACAAACCCCCCAGCCCAAAGTGTGCTAGGAAAAGTTGCAAACGCATCTGCTCAGTCACCATACTACTGAAAATTAGGCCAGGCAGCTCCTAAGACTTCAGCATTTCTTGGGCAACAGAAAGAAATGTTATAGTAGATTTATTAGACAAAGTGCCTTGTTATTTTCCTTGCCAGGGTTATCTTAGAGTTTCAGATTTATCACCTGTATACCTGTGAACTCTCTGTGACTCTCTAGTCCCCATGAAGTCATATTATGTTCAAATGCATTGAATCTTAACAGTTTGAGAACCACGTATTGTGGTTATGGGTTGGATCTTCTTTTTGTTTTGTACTTTTGATTTTTGTTTATTTCCGCTAACCAAAATGATCATAACAAAAGATAACCCACTCCTACCCTTTATTTCTCCCTCCCTTCCAGACCAGGTTTCTACCCCCCATCTCCAGAGAGGAAATTGGTTCCAGCTTTCATGAGAAGTGGGAACAGATTTCCAAGAAACAAATGGATAAGGAATTTAAGGAGAAATTAATTGATATGCTCTGATCCAAGTGATATATGTTAGAGTAAACTAATCATGCTGTATCCATGCAGAATACAATGCTTACAGAGGACAGGTTAGGCCCATGTCTATAACTGATATCTCCAAAAAAAATTAAATATCATCATACGTACACTTAACAAACATTTAAGGAACACTTCATTAAAAACCAAGCTAGTTCTTATGCCAAGTTGAATAAGGCAAGGCTTTTTTGTCCCCAACAGTCAACTGAATAACCAGCAACATCCCCAACTTAATGCTCTCCACACCACTAGATATACCTTTAAAAATACTCTGATTATTTTAAGCTATTTGTTTAATATTTGCCATTCTAATGAGTTTGTAATCTCACCATGGATAAGAACAGTAGTTGATCGACCTACGGAAGGTCCCTGCCATTTATGAATTCAGTCAAATAAATGAGCTGGGCAGGTAAACAGCTAATTGAGAGTACAGAGTAATATCTGCTGCTAGTGAGACAAGAACTAAGGCCATGAAAACACAGAAGAAGCCAGCCGAAGCAGGGGAAGTCTTGACCACAGAAGTGACCTTGAACCAGGAGTTGTATCAGTGACGGAAAAGTGATAGCAGAGGGAATTTCCTGCAGAGAAATGAGCATAGACAATAACAACTAATAGCTAATAATTATCAAGGACTTATATGTCAGGTTCTGTTTTATAGAAATATGTTCATTTGTGCCATATAACCTCAAGAAACAGGAAGTACTGTTGCAGTAAGAAATACTTCCTATTTTTGTCTCCATTTCATAGATGAGGAAACAGAGGCTTAATGATTTCACTGCTTCAATAGGATGATCTGACATCAGAGTCCAGCTTCTCAATCCCTATTCTATACTATAATGGTGCCAAGCCATGACAGGCAATCTACAAGCTTGCATATGTTTAGGTAAGTGTCTACAGCATAGGTGAGGGAGTAGTAAGTGGTGAGGCCAGATGTGTGGATAAGAACCAGATTCTAAGGGAACTTGAATGCCAAGCTAAACGGTTGGGCTTTTCTCCCCAGGATGGGAAGCCAAGACAAGTACCTAAATCCATTCAATACAATCGCTTGACTGGCACTGCACTTCAGCACAGTACTCTGAGAGTGATTGGCAGATGGGCAAGATTGTGAGAAGTCTAAAGAAAAGGAGGCTATTTCGGGCCTCCCCGGTGGCGCAGCGGTTGAGCCCTGGGGTGCAAAACTGCCCGCAGCCTCTGCAGCACTGGTTCGATCCCCGGCCACTGGGCGGGCGAGGGTCCCACATGGCGCACAGACCTCTCCTGCCATGCTCACTGCTCCCCTCAGCAGTGTACTTCGTCAGTCTGCTGTTCTGCTCCCCACTCTGGCTCTGGTGAACTCTCTCACCCTCCCACGCTTCTGACTGTCCCCATGGCTTGTTTAAATAAATAAATAAATCTTAAAAAAAAAAAAAAGGAGGCTATTTCAAAAGACAGACCAAATATTAGGCTCTGGGCAAGACACAATGGAGAATGGACTGATCTGAAATATTTTCCTGAGATAGAATCGATACAACATGATGATGAGTAAGTCTGGAGAAGGAAGTAGGAAGAGTAAATGAGAAGACATCAAGCTAATAACTGAGTATCACCAGTCACCCAATTTCCCATCACTCAAGATAAATATTATCTGAGACCAGGTAGAAAGGTTAAGAGTAGCTAAGTCATACATCTATTGTGGTACTGTCTCAGTGCTTCAAGTTCATAAGGCTCACGAACCTGGAAAAACTAGTCTTCTCCAAGGCAGATATGATTCATATGTGTCTTATGTCCACTTCAATGACAGATACAAAGAAAACTGAGACATCTCACCAATTTTTTCTTGAGTATCAGAAGTTTGCAAGATACTGTACTCAAGGGTCTCCCTGGTGGTACAGCGGGTTGAGTGCAGCGCTGTGAAGCTGTCTGCAGCCTCTGAAGTGCCGGTTCAATTCCTGGCCGGCCAGGGAGCTACCCACATGGCAAAGCAAATGTCTCCTGTCTCCTGTCTCGCCCCTGCTGCTCCCCTCAGCAGTGTATTTTGGTCCTTCTGCCTGTTCTGCTCTCTGCTCTGTCTCTGGTGAATTTTCTCATCCTCCTGCACCTCTGGCTTGTACCCCAGTGCTTGTATAAATAAATAAAAATAAATAAATCTTTAAAAAAAGATACTGTACTCAAAAGAGTACCTATTGAACAATGGGTAGAACCAATAAAAGAAAATATTAAAGGGATCTATATATGCAAAACAGGAAAACAAATGGCTAATATAAATTTAAAAGTTTTACTACACTTGTAGTCAAATAAATAAAAATTAAATACATTTCCTGTCTACCAAACACTTTTAAAACACCTCATGGAAAGAGACTGTTCCTTGACACACTGATGGCACAGCAGAGCTGCCCAGCCAGGAGAGCAGGAAGACATGACCCTACGAAAATTGGGGTGTTCTTTACTTTGGTATAATTATCCTATCCTTACTCATATAAAGATATTTTCATTTAACCCCTAGAATAACCCACTGAGGAAGCCATGACCATCCCCATTTCAGAAACTAGAGCCGTGAAATAAAAAACTTGACTGATGATTATAAAATTAGCAGGTGATAGAGTCATAATTAAAACCCACTTATTTCGGGCTTCAAAGCCAATGCAATATGGAGTGTGTATTCCACAAGTAAATGATTCCTGAAGTAATAATCATCATTCAGTTACAAGAGTCAGTTCTATGCATGAGCAATAGAGCCCTCACCAAGCACAATACCTTGAGGGATAGTTCTATTTAGCCCCAAGACTGACATTAACTGCATGTAATGGGTTTCTTCTTTGAGCTAGTCAGAGATTCTCACAATTAGGATCTCTAATGTGTAGGCAACATTACCTCAGTTTTCTCCTTATAAGATGGAAATTAAAATATACCTCAAAAATCTGTTAAGATTAGTTTTCACCAATACAGAATAAACCTGATGCTACCTCAAAAGTTATCTTTCTAAGGATCAAAAAAAAAACAAAAAACCTGACAACACTTGCAGGCAAATTACAGATCTGAGGCACACAGCAGAGGAAGGGGAGGGAGAGGAGTCAAAATAGGGTGGGGGGAAGAGCACAAGGGACTATGTTGATGGTTCTTGGGTGCTGTAGTGGTTGGAGAAATATGGGGACTACACCTGAGGAGAGAAATCAAATATTGTATAAAAATGAACAACAATATAAGAAAATTAAAAAGTATAATTAAAAAAAGTTATGTTTCTAATATACAACATCCATCACAGTAAATCCTATTCAATCTTTAAAACCCAGATCCATTCCTAAATGGGGAGTCTGTCTTGATTACTGGATAAGAGTTTACTGCTCTCCCTGTCACCCTATGCTGCTATGTCTACCACAGACCTATGTTATTCTCCACATTGTAACATGAATATTCACTTACTTTTTAATCCCCTTGATGAAACTGTAAGTCACTTGAGAATGGAGTCAATAGTTTATACATCTTGGAATGCCAACACCAAGTTCAGAGTTGACATATGGTGGAAGAGGTTTCATTAAAAAAAAAAAAATCATCATTTTACCCCTGCAAAACTCTATCAGGCAGTTATAATTATCTGCATTCTACAACTTGGGGAAATCAAGGTTTCAAGTAGCAGTAACTGCCTAAAATTGCAGACAGGGGGCCAAGCTTGCACTGAATCCAGATTTCCAGACTCTCCACTCCTTGGTGTGGTCTTTCAAAGAGAGCAAGGGGAAAAGACCACCACAATCCAGACCATCATGGCCTAACAGATACTTTGTTTCTCAAAAGAAGTAAGGACTCTGACAGTATGAAGACATCTTAGAAAGTCATCACCTAGGACAGTATAGGGAAGAGCTTTAAAGTATAAAGAAGGTTGGCTGATCTGGTTCTAAATGCAGGCTTATTCTCTCATTAAGCCTGTTGCCTGGGGTAAATCTCTCAAACTTTAGAGCCTCAGCTTCCTCTTGTGTAAAGTGGGCTTTTAAACAATGATACCCACCTTACAGTGTTTGATGTAAGAATAAAAGTATTCTATGAAATTAATTAACCACAGTTACTATATGTCAGAATAAAAAAGCACATATTAAATGGTTGTACCACAAAGCATTTTTCATACCTTATATTATTTCATTTCCACAGCAACCCCATGGAATAAGTGCCACTACTTTGTATGGAGGAAATTGAGACTCAGAGACATTTCAGTAACTTGTCCAAGGTCATACAGGTGGCAACTGATGGAACCAGCATTCAAAGAAGGTCTTTCTGAGTTCATAGTCTTTGATAAAATTGCACAGCAGTTTACCTGTGTGAATTTCAGATTAATTCAATGGAGGAGAGATAAGGAGGACTAAGATATGCCCTAAATGTCTGAGGTTAACTGGATTAGATTCACATATAGCTTAGGAGGTGCATTTAAAATGTTTGGAACCTGAGGCAGGGGAGAAGGCAGAAAGACAGTATTTCCATTTCAGCTAATAATATAATAAAAAGTAGAATGAATTACATTTATATTTCAGTCCTCATGCTAAGATTCCCCAAGTTTAATAACCCCATAAGGCAGTACCAATGTATTATTTCCTCCAGATCTTGCTACCATTAGCTATATTACACAACCACACAGAGAAAGTTCAGAAAAGTCAGGGGAAATATCTGATCTCTTTTCCTCTAAAAAATGGAAACAAATTCTAGATTGGTCTCATATTTGCAGCATTGACAATAACACAGGGCATGTTAGAGGATGATTCGGGTACCTAGTACTGGGGCAGAGGACTTCAAGTCATCCTGCAGAGAAACAAGTGCTATTTCATAATAACACAACAAAAAAATTGTTTTCTGGGTTGTCCTTGGCCACACAATGCTCCCCCATGTTTGGAACAAATAGGCCTTTGCATTATCCAGGCAAGGCCCAGAAAACCTTCATACTGCGACTGTGTTTGATTCATGCAGTCAGGAGTGTTCGGTTAAGCAGCGATTAAAAAAAACAGTAGTGTATAAAAACAGTAACTAAAATCCTCTTCCTAGGCAATTAAAAGTTATCAAGTGAGGCACTCACATCAAGTCCTCTCCACTGATGCCACAAGGTTACAAACTTGGAAAGATGCTCAGTCGAGGCTATGTACCCAGACTTGGAGAAAGTCTGCAAAGAAGGGATGGTTTGAGAAAACTCTGGTAGGGAGTAAAAACATTTTGTCTGTTCAAATGTATAAGCACAAGGAGGGTCCAAGATTCTCTACTGATAAACACATCCTTCTGTGAACTTTTCCAAAGTAGAGCTAATGGCACATAGAGCTTGCAGACGGCACAGAAAACTCACTCCTAAGGGACTACCTGTAAACTCAGAAGTTTGTCTTCACATGAACAATGCTCAGCAGAACCTCCTGTGCTCACTCTTAGCCCCATTCCAAGTGCTGTGCCCTGCACCACCGAGACCCAATGCCCAGCCACCCCTCTCTCCGAGGCCCCTGAAAGGCCTCAGCAACAGAATCGCGGGACCCACGGGAGTACCCCTCCTCTCCCTGCCATCCCCATTATTCAACACACAGCCCTGCTTTCCCCTGGAGCCAACAGTCTGCAGCTCCTTCAATGCAGGCTCGAGCAGGCAGGAATGGTGGGAAGAGAAGCTGTGCCAGCTGCATGTTTCAGAGTCTCCCTCCATATGCATTTGCCAAAGGAACAAAAAGAAAATCAATGCCAGGAAAGACAACTGAGATGAGGATGCGGTGGGACCGCGGCTGACTCCGCGCCTCGGAGCAGCCAGGGGCTGGCCAACCACGCGTCCGAGCCAGAGCTCCGAGCCGTTACCTTCAGGATGCAGGCCATGGCGCTCCGCCGGCCCTCCAGCCACCGCGCAGTGGGCGCTCCTGGGTCAGGGGCAGTCCGGGCGACAGGCTGGAGGCTGGTACCGCGGCAGCACCGCTCCAGCCCACATTCCCGCAGATCCAAATAAGGGGACCGCGGCGCAAGCTGCGCGGGCTCAGGCCCCGCCCCCGGACCTTGGCCCCGCCCCCGGGCCCGTCCACTGGCTGGCGGCCCGCGAGGCCCCGCCCCCGGTCACGTGCCGGCCGGGCGCCCGCGGCTGCCCTCCGCGCTCGCTACTTTTCCTTTTCTCTTATTTCTTTCTGCAATTTTTTCTGTCGTTCATTGTACACAAAGTCTGTTCACCAGCACTCGGGGATCTGGATCCCGCCGGGGAGAAAAAGCGATCCTTCTTTTAGAATTGGTCTCCTTGACAGATCAGAGAACTTGCAGACATTTCACACTTTTAGTAAAGTTAAATGGTTTTGGAATGCCCCCTCTGCAGGATTTGGGCACATCACAGGATTCTTCAAGAGTAGCAAAAGAAATTCTCTCTGGGCTTTTAAGGACAGAGCCTCAGCGCTGTTTAAAAACTCTATGGTGGGTTTATCTAAAATTAGTTTACCATCAGTTAAGGGAGCACAGGATCTGTCTAGGGAAAATGTCATGAACTGCACTGCCGATAGTCTAGTTTGTGTTATGTACACACACGTATCCTAACATGTGTATGTGTTTATAAAATGCACTTTCCTGCTTTTAGCTTGTTGGTTTATGAAAATGTGCGTATACATAGTCTGCAGACAGAATGTATGTCTCTATACTGCATATATAAATACAGAGCGCATTATGTATATAAAGTGTGTGTGTGTGCGCGCGCACACACATACAGAACTTTGCTCTTCCCTACTACACTTTAGGAATTGAAGGAATTTTGTTGCAACTTCAGTAACAAGGTTATATCTAAAATTTCCTGTTAGGCATGAAAATCCAGAGAGGCCATTTTTCACCATCCAGATGAATTCTCTGATACTAAAACAAAGGGTTATACCCCAGCCCTACCTGAAAGGCAGGCAGGCAACCTGGGAAAAGGTATGTTTTGGGTTCTCTCTGCCCCTCCTCAGCAGGCCTTCTTTGAGAGAAAATCAAAGGAAAAGCCCAATTCCCAAGCAAGAAATGGCTCAAAGCAGAGTTTACTTCTATAGGAAAAGTAACACCACACGTACAGCAAAAGAAGGAAGGAAGCATTCTGTATATACACACAGATTTCTACCACTTGGTCTGTCAGAGAAATCTTAAAACCGATACCAAATATTTACACAAAAGTAGTTTCACTTGCTAGAAGCCCTGTCTAGTTTGCCTACTTGGAGTCAGGAAAAGCACTCTGGGTGCCTTGTGGCTGTGACATCATGATACTAGCTCATAAACCACAAGGCAGAACCTACACTTTCAAGGGATCTGTGTTCTCTTGATGAGAACATTCAGAATCCTGAGAAAGTAGAAGAAACCACAGAGAAACAGTGGTGAAACTGAGACACTGGATGAATGGCCGCCTCCCAAGGGAAGCTCCTCTTTTCACTACCCTGAGGGACCACACTAGGCTCTCTCCCCCATCCTTTTCTACAGGCTATCTGCTTTGGAGATCTACTATATTTTCACTAAGATCTCCTTGTTCAGGATTGTATATTTAAAATACATCTGATTCAGCTCATGGTCTTTAGTGGGCCAGAAAGTGTCAGCATTTCATTCATTTATTCCAACAAATATTTATTAAGCAATTACTAGAAGAATAAGTCTTTTTGAGCTACCACTAACTGGAGGGATAAAAATGTTGCTGAGGCACTACAGGACCTGAGGAATGAGAAACTTTGTGGTCTTTAACATATTCTCAGGCTCACAATCAAGTGGGAAAGATAAGAGATACATGATAATATAACAGGTCTCCAACCAAAGTAGAAACAAAGTCTTATGAAAGAGACACTGGACCTGGCTGAATGGCAAGTGAGTGGCAGGAGTTCAATCTCTACAGTTGAAATCCTTCAGATTCAGTCTGTTTTAAACTTGATCATCAGAAAAGTAGGACACTGACGTGTCATATCTAGAATCCATACTAGGATACAAAACCTAAGGTAAATATGTAAGTATGTGGAAGATAGACATACTCTATCTAAGTGAATGGGATAGATAAACTCTGTCACTCCCTCTATCTGTCACTCCCTAGTACTTCAGTCCTACTGGTACAGGGAAATCCCATTACGAAATGGGTTGCCTGACTGTGGGTCCTCACCCATGCTTAAAAGGGACTTAATAACAAGACTTAACTGCAGGGCCTCCCTGGTGGCGCAAGGGGTTAAGACGCAAACTTTGAAGCTCTCCGCAGTCACTGTAGCGTGAGTTCGTTCCCTGGCCAGATCTCTCCTGTCTCGCTCGCTGTTCCCCTCAACAGTGTATTGCAGTAAGTCTGCCTGTTCTGTTCCGCACTCTGGCTCTGGTAAATCTTCTCATTGCCCCCACAACTCTGGCCTGTACCCCAGTTATTGTATGCATAAATAAATCTTAAAAGAAAACAAACAAAAACTGACTTAACAGCAGGCACACACAAAAAAAGATTAATAGAGGATTTACTTACAAAAGAAGAGGAAATGAAGAAAAAAATAACTTAGGGAGAAAGAGAAAGACGTAAATTGGTGAATGCATCCTACCAGTTCTGCTGAGCTGTAATCCCCAATAGCACACTGAGAGCCGGCAAAAAGCCAACAGCCAAGTGACGCCCAAGGCCCGCGCGTCTGATTATATAGCAAACCTGACTGCTTCACTCCACTCTAAGTTCTCAGCAATCCCCACTTCGGTGATGATGACATTATGGGATTTGTAGTCCTTGGTGTCCTGGATCTCTTTGGTCTGGAGCAGGGGTGGAGTCCATAAAACTTGTGTCTGTGGAGTTGGTTCAGAGCATCCTTTCTCACCAACACTACTTAACAGTGACACTTCATGTCCTATCAGGCTTCCTATACAACCAAGCTGATATCCTGGCCATCCATGAATGTTACCTCCCACCAAAGACTCACCTGTACGTGGGACCTGCCATGTAGCAGACTGCCAGCCCTTGCTTCCCTCATAGGAAATCCATGGGGGCTGACACTGTCACACTTCAGGCTTCCAGGGCTCTTGTGAGCTCCAATTTGTTCTTCGACCTCCTCTCAGGTCTTTCACCAATGAGATCTCAACATGTCATACACTGAGACCGCATGAGTTATGACAAGGCATGGACTAAAATGTCCTATTTAAATTCAGTTTTGCTTCATTGTAAATAGGCCATTACCAAGTAATTCTCAGGGTTATAACGTAGAGTTTCCTGACAGAAATAGAATTAAAATGCAGACTCCCATAGCTTTTTCAATTTCATCTTGCACATATATTAATTTAATATATTTATATTCAACACAGACTCATTTATTAAGGTTTTAATTGGATCTCAATTTTTCCAATCTAAAGATTTAAATGAATTCCAGATATTATAAAACTCTTCTTGTCATTTACTACAAAAATTATGTTTCCACAGGAGACTGTGACTGGAAGATCCATTAGACAATGTTATGGGAAAGTCATTTTTCTACTTTCTAAGCCAGAATAGGAAATAATTTTTTTTGTAGAAATCATTGCACTGCTACAATTTTGACCTAGGAACTTAGTCACATTCTAAAGCATATGTGCATGTGTATCTATATTCTGTGTCCAAATTTGTCTATGGCTATGCTTTTTCACTGGATATTTAGAATATATTGACTGGTGGTGTTAAGTTTCATTTCCTTCCATTTTGGATAGTACACCATTGCAAAATGTCATCCATTTGCATTCTCCAAACTTGCACTTACTGCTTTTTCAAAGCTTTACACAATTCTGATCCAGAATTCATCATTACCCCTGATACTGATACTTATCTGGGATGAACTCCAAGACAAGTTATGCATGATTTAAAATTTCATTCTTAGATATGTTTTTTCTCATTCTGTAATGTTCAACCTTCATCTCAACTCTACCCTTTCCATGTGAAATTCCAGTCTTTCTCTTAGTTTTTATTTATTTCAAATGAACCAAAAAAAGAAAAAAAGAGATAATCTGTTTTTAACTCAAAGAGAAAAATGTGAAATTAATGTTGTTTACCTAATTTTCATTACCTAGCAGAATGTAGGCTTCAACCAGATTTTGCTTTTCTTATAGAATTTCCCCCTAAGGTTTTTTCAAAAAAAAAAAATAATCGATTGAAAAGTAAATATGGCTGGAAGCACTGGCGTGTCATTTGAATTTGGTTTGTATCGAATTTCTCCAGGACTATTGAAGGTTCCATTATTAATTGAATCTGGTATTTCTTCACCACGATTCCTGGAATTTATTTTCTTTTTATTGTGAATTCCTTCCTATGTGTGCTTCTTTACATTCTTCTTAGATTTTGCCTCATATTGAAGCATGGTGACATGCTGCCCTAAAATATTAGAGTGGAAATTTGGTATTTGAAATCCATTCATGGTGGATTTCATGGTAGATCTGATGGGTCTTCCTCTGAAGTTTGTTGTGTTTTTGTTTTTTAACTATTTTTTTCTTCTTTAATGGGTTTGCCCTCACAAACCTTCTGGAGATAGCTAGAAATTCCAGCTGATTCTTTCTGTCAAACTCTTACTTTTCATATCTGTTGGAGGAAAGGTAGAACTATGCCATGCAACCAAAGAAGAAAGGTTCAAGGAGAACTCACCCAAATACATCCTAGAGTAGCCCCCAAACCCAAAGTAATGTTCTGTGTCCAACAATGCCAGAAGGTGTGAGAGCTGTTCACCATACCTGTATGAGGTTAAAATGTACCACCTAAAAGTAAAGGGGCATGCCTTTCATTCTTTTCAAGAGCAACAACATATAAAGCAAAAGTGGGCTTAGGAATATGAAAATTTTTGTTCATTTGTTGATTTAACAAACATCTGCAAGACCAGGTGATTCTTCAGAAAGCAGAGAGAGTTGCATAAATTGGTTTCCTCCTCCATTCAAAACCTTCTTTGGCTCCTTGGTGTATCTCCTGGTATATTTAGAGGCATGCCAACATTCCTGTCTACCATTATTGTCTCATAGACCAAGAGTCAGCAAACTTTGTCAATAAAGGGCTAGTTAGGTAAATATTTTAGATCTTTTGGGCCAGTTGATCTCTGTTACTACTACTCAACTCTGCCACTGTAGCACAAAGGCAGCCACGGAGAATGACTCTATTTCAATATGGAAATTAAAATTTCATATAATTTTCAGTGTTATAAAATACTTTTTTTGGATTGCTTTATTTAACAATCTAAAAATGTACAATGCATTTTTGGTTGTGCAAGTGGACAAAACAGTTTACATTTCTGTTTTGATTTTTATACCCTTCATTTAATCAGATTTCACCATCTTTCAAGCCCAGATCAAATCCCATTTGGCCTGTAATGCCTTCTTGGACTACCCTAGTCCACTGCAGTTTCTCCTTCTTGAACAGCAGCAATTACTTTTTGCAAAATTCATTCACAATTAATCACACCCTATCTGTGGCCTTTCTTCCAGTATCAATGTGTCCTCTTACCTAAATATTTTGCTTTTCATTTTTTTTAAAGATTTATTTATCTATGCATACAAGAACTGGGGAACAGGCCAGAGGTGTGGGGGTGGGGTGTGGTGAGAGGATTCACCAGAGACAGAGTAGAGAACAGATCAGGCAGATCAACTGAAATACACTACTAAGGGGAGCAGCGGGCGAGTCAGGAGAGGTCTGCTGCGCCTGTGGGTAGCTTCCTGGCCTGGGATGGAACTTGTGCTGCAGTGGCTGTGGACAGCTTCATAGGTTGCATTTTAACCCCTTGAGCCACCAGGGAGACACTTGCTTTTTATTTTTGGCCTCATTTCTTGAATAGATTATGAGTTTCTTGGTTTATTTTTTTTCTTTGCCTCTTTCATCTCTTTTTGCCCCATTAAGGCAATATAACTCCAAGTAGTTAACTAAAAATGCCAGATGAGTAGGTATAAGCAACTACAAATTTGAAAATCAAATTGTCCTATGATTCTGAATGCCACTTAAAGATTTTGAGAATAACATTTTGGATGCATTATTAATTCTTCCTTCTCTTAAGATATTTTCAGGATATCTTATATTCCTCTATAAGGCCTGTATCAGATTATCTTAGTCTTATACATTTTTAAATCAATAGAGTGGTTACTTGATTCAAATGGATTTTTCAGTACATGTTTAATGACAAGAGTGGCCAGTAATTACCCCCATGGGTGTTTTCAGATGATTGAGAAATCAGTGATGCTCTTCTTCTAAGTGGAAGCTGCCTTTTTCCAGTATGATTTTTGGAATCATTATGTACAGCATTTTTTAATCAGTCATGGTGCATTATGTTTATCTGATATTTATTCTAATTAAAAATAATTCACTGACTTGTGCTGTGGTATTTAGTCAATTCATTCCACTTTATTTTATCTTTATTTTCATTAAAATGAAATGAATAGAATCTTGTAAATAAATCCATTTTGCTTAATAAAGAGATCTGGGTTTTCAAAGATGTCAAATATTTTAATAACTGAATTTGCAATTTATACTGACACCTTTATAATTAAGAAATAGCAAGATGTTACATACTAAAGGATGGCATATTCCCAAAATGATTAGTCTTATTTTTAAAGTGGAATTTAGGAGCAGTATTTAAGACAAGCACTGCATGACTTGAGCACTAAAAAATATTGTTTCCATCAGCTTAGATTTCAAGTGAGCTATTCACAGCTTTCTCCGATTTTGAGTTATAATAACATTTTGTCATTTAAAAATAGGAGAAAAATTATAAACCATTGTCTCCCAATAAACTAACCTGTCTGTATTTTCAACAAAAGGGCCTCCCTGGTTAAGCACAGCACTATGAAGCAATCCACAGCCTCTGAAGCTCAAGTTTGATCCCCAGGCTGGTCAGGGAGCAACCACATGGCGCAGCAGACCTCTCTTGACTCGCCCGCTGCTCCCCTCAGCAGTGTATTTCAGTCAGTCTGCCTGTTCTGTTCCTCACTCTGTCTCTGGTGATCCTCTCACCCCCCTGCACCTCTGGCCTGTACCCCCAGCTCTTGTATGCATAAATAAATCTTTAAAAAAAAGTATGTATATTAAATCAATTTTCAGATGAGCCCAAATGATATACAACTACATTTCTCTAACATATAAAAATGTGAGTATCTATGTCCTGCTGTTCTCTTTGACATTTCTTTTTTCACTATTTTTATTATTCCCATTACCCACATACTTCTTCCTTCTTTTACAATATCCTCACTGTATCCCTTGGGAGATTCTTTCAATTTAAGAAGAAAATTAAAAACAATGGGGGGTTTTTACCTTGAGAAAATATTAGTTTGACTAAAGTATTTATCTGAATAAAATACAGATACCTAAAGTAATTGACCAGATTTGTGAAGGGTCTGAAATTTTACCCTGTATGCAAACTGAGAAATTGTCTGTACATTTTTATGGCTGGAGGCTAAAGTCCAAGATCCAATAGCCAGAAAACTATAGCTATTATTTAAAATCAATTATTCAGGGGCCTCCCCGGTGGTTCAGCGGTTTGAGCACCATGCTGTGAAACTGTCCTCAGCATCTGCAGTGCAGGTTCAATTCCCAGCTGGCCAGGGAGATACTCACATGACACGGCTGATCTCTCCTACATCGCCCGCTGCTCCCCTCGGCAGTGTCTTCAGTCTGTCTGCCTGTTCAACTCCCCGCTCTGTCTCTGGTGAATCCTCTCACCGTCCCGCACCTGTTCTTGTATAAATAAATAAATAAATCTTAAAAAAGAAAAATAAAGTTAAAAAAATAAAATCAATTATTCAGAAGCAGAGTGTCAGCATTTGCACCCATTCTCAAGTCCCAATTCCCACAAGAGTTTGGTGAAGACCAAACATAACTGCTTCCACTATGGGTTCCCGAGCTTAGGGAATTCAATCTTTTTATAATGGGAAATAAGCACTCATGCCTTTTGCTCTTGAAGGAAATTCTCTGTTTCTTCTAAAACCGGTAGCTGTGCAAACATCCTTGAAAACATCATCTAGAACAATGGCATTCTGTACCTCTGCAAGGATACAGAAACTAGAGACCAGTTGAGAACTGTATCCCACTAGTAATTTTATGTACTATACCTGCCACTATGAATTTTTATTAATGTGGTGTTGCTTTTACTCTCAACAAATTTAGGCAACTGGAAAAGCATACGAGGAATCCAGTAGTGTTTGTTGAATGAATGTGAGCTGCCACAAATAATTTTTTAGTAAGCAGAGTTTGTAAGAAAATAATGACAATGAGTAGTTCTAAAGTACACAAAGTCAAAAGATCGGTCATTTCTCCTCCAGCACCAGATATTCCATCAAGACGCTAATGCTTCAAAATGAAATATTTACACACTAACTTCAAAAATAAATCTTAGATTATTTTATTTCTTTTTCTTTTTTTAAAAGATTTATATATTTATGCATACAAGAGCTGCAGTACAGGCCAGATGTGTAGGGGGTGAAAAGATTCACCAGAGACAGAGCGGGGAACAGAACAGGCAGATGACCCAAAATACACTGCTGAGGGGAGCCCTGGGCGAGTCAGCAGAGGTCTGCTGCACCATGTGGGTAACTCCTTGGCCGGCCAGGGATAGAATTCATGCTGCAGTGGCTGTGGACAGCTTCACAGGCTGCATCTTAACCCATTGAGCCAACAGGGAGACCCTATTTTATTTCTGTTTTCTTCAGGCACACACACATACATACACTTTGTTTCTTTCTCTTGGTCAAAGATTACATAAAATATTATTAAATATTACCAGCTATGTAGAGAATGGTGATGGAATTATTGATGAGTAACTGGTGCTCTGTTGAACATTCAAGGTGCTCATATAATCAATTTTTTTTCTTTCTATTTCCTAACTTTTTTTTTCCTTCTTATTTTCATCAATACAATATTCCCTTGTCAGGCACAGGAAGGAATTAAAGAAAATAAGTATAGCAGAGTCCTTTACTTATAAAATGAATGATATAAAGCAGTCATGAAGATTTGGTTACAACACAAATATTAATAAAGTTTTACATGGGCATCTGAATTAACGCTCTGTTTTTAGACAAAATAGTGTTAACAATCCATCCAAGGAAGGAGGCAACCCATAACATTTGAAAAGAAAATTTTACAACATTCTTTAGAATCCTCAGCTCCAGCACTTCTAATCTTCCCCAAATCCTCCTTTATGAAAAACCTGAAATTCCTCTTCCAACAAATTAAAGCTCTTTTACTACATATGACTCTGATCTCCTGATTCTCTGGTGCTGCATACTACCTACATTCTCCATACTCACCTCAGCAACCATGTGTCTCTGCAATTCAGTACACTGGGCTTGAAATGTGTGTCTGGCATTGAGTGTTTGATAATAAATATAAAATAAATACTTCCTTTCCCTTCAGTGATAAACTGCATCCTCTTCTTAGGCATCTGTTTTCTGCAGTCAGAAAATGGGGGTGACAGCACTAACCATGTAACATGTGATGTGCTGTGGGATCAGCTGAAGTCTCATTTCTACGAAGCACTCCTGTTCATAAGTCAAATCAGTGTTGGCATTGAGCAGGGGCACTTAGCAAATTGATGCATTTCAGATGGTATTTCCACAGGGTACACAACGCTAGAGCCTGTGTGCCTGCCCACGCATGCTAACACTCAGCGCACTGGTGTTCTTCTGGGATACCTCCAATGGTTTTCATTATTTTAATGTACTGAAAATAGTAAAATAATGATATTTAGCCAAAAGTTCACCTTGAATGAACATGAAGACACACTGTCCAATGAAATGCTTCCGGAATCCTGTAAGGTTTTCTTTTAGCTTCGTGCCTCAGTGGACGTACCTAGTTATCGTCTTTGTTCAGGATGTTTTAAGGCGACAAACCCAACTGACCCTAGGAACAAGTAGTACTCCTTCTCTTTATATAAAGTGTGTGTGTGTGTGTGTGTGTTTTGGTGACTGGGGGATGGGTAAGAACTATATGTGAAAAAATAAAAAACACAAAATGTTACCTCTCTAAAACAATCACCAGGGCTCAGCATGAGATAAAAAAAAAAACACAAGGGTAATATTTTAAATGACTTTTTTTCCCAATTCTATGTAATTTTTCCTTTTTTTCTTTCACCCTTCACTCCCCAGTTTTCTTCCCACCTCTGCTTTTTTTTTTTTTTTTTTTTTTTTACATGACATTCCTCTACCTACATGGCCTTCCCTGCTCCTCTTCAGTGGCCAAAACTCAACTCATCTTTAAATGCCTAATCCATTTGCATTTCCTCTTCAGAGAAGTTTCTTTTTAGCTCTTCTGCCCATTTTTTGACTGGGTTATTTTCTTTGTTGTTGTTGAGTCTCATCAGCTCTTTGCAGATTTTTGTGATCAGTCCTTTATCATTAGTGTTGGGTGCAAAAATGTTCTCCCAGTTGGTGGGGTTTCTCTTTGTTTTTGTTATTGTCTCTTTTGCTGTGCAGAAGCTCTTTAATTTGATGTAGTCCCAGCTGTTTATCTTTGCCTTCACTATCACTGCTTTGGGTGATGTGTCTGTAAAGATGTCTTTGATATGCAAATCATGTAGTGTTTCACCTATATTTCCTTCTATGTATTTTATGGTTTCAGGTCTTTTGTCTAGTCCAACAGACATATGAAAAAATGTTCAACATCACTTGTAATCAGGGAAATGCAAATCAAAACTACAATGAGATACCATCTTACACCAGTGAGAATGGCACATATTAAAAAAACTAGCAACAACAAATGTTGGCGAGGTTGTGGAGAAAAAGGAACTCTCCTGCACTGCTGGTGGGAATGCAAACTGGTCCAACCACTATGGAGAGCTGTGTGGAGATTTCTGGACCTACTAAACATAGAGCTTCCATATGATCCAGCAATTCCACTCCTAGGAATTTACCCAAAGGACACAGAAACATCAATTCCAAAGAACACCTGCACCCCTATGTTTATAGCAGCACTATTTACAATAGCTAAGCTTTGGAAACAGCCCAAATGCCCAAAAATAGATGACTGGATCAAGAAGACCTGGCACATATACACCATGGAATATTACTCAGCATTCAAAAAAGATAAACACATGCAATTTGCAGCAACATGGATGGCGCTGGAAGGGATCATGCTCAGCAAAATAAGCCAAAAAGAAAAAGAAAAATACCGGATGGTCTCACTCATAGCAGGAATCTAGAAAACTTAAATAAGGGACCAGGAAAATGAATAACTATAAGAAAGTGAAAATCAAAATCAACAAAAAACTATGAACCAGAGACACTTTTTGGGGGGTGGGGGCCGGGAGGGGAGGGATTGGGGTCAGAATGGGGCATGTGCAGTTGTATGGGGGAATATAAAAATAAAATTTATTATTTAAAAAAATAAAATAAAATAAATGCCTAATCCAAAACTCCAAGCTATATTATGACCATGCTAATTGGAGATACTTAGTCTACAAATGCATCTGAGTACTTACTGTATACAGGAGTTAGACATGAGGCCTTAAGCAAGACAAACATAGTTCCTGGCCTTACAGCACTTAACGTATTCAATTGCTCTTCCAAATTTGTATCGTTTCTACTATAATCATGATGTATTGGCAGTTAGGATCGTCTTCTTTATATTATGTGCTTTTATTGTTAGATCTCTTTGATAGGCTTGTTTAGAGATTTTGGCATCTTTTGAAACCCTGAGAAAGATGTCAGACCACAGAGCACATCTCCAGATACAATAAAACTTAATTGCTTCTTGGAGTTCTAGGGGTGAATTTAATATAGTATATATACATATTGATTTTTAATAATGCATACCTGAAGTTTATATAGTATTATAAAGCAATGTTACTTCATTTTTTTAAAAAAATGAAATCTTGATTACCTTAATAGTGGTGCAGAGTCAAATAAGCAAAACTGGTTTCAGTAAAATAAACTGAGTTATTCAGAAAACTCAATTCCTGTGGTTAAAAAGTATTTCTGAATTTGCTTGTCTTCTTTATAAGCACAATGTTGCAAAGAAAACTCAGTACTTCTTTATAGACTGATGTTTTCCAAGGTCATTCTGAGCAATAAGAATTTTCACTAAGCAGAACTACAGATATAGGTGGGCTAGGAAATTGGACTTCTTACATACCAATCCAAAGCCATGCCCAGCAATTCCATTAAAAAATCCTTTTATTGATTACCATCTTGGGTTGTTTCTTTTCCATCAAACGAAAGTGCAAGAGGGAAAATCTAATTATTTGAAGGTTCCAGTGAGTTGGATGCCCAGGTAGCTTATTCTCATAGTCATCAGTCTCTTGGGCTCTATGTGGGTAAACTTCCATGGGGCGATGCTCTCAGATCACCTGCCTGTGGTGTGGTGGCTATATCTCATGGCATTTAATCAGTAACTGTAAATTACTCATATTTTAAACAAATGGGTATTAAACAATTTAATAAAAGATTCTGTCAACATAATCAAACCAAATAAAACATCAAACACAATTACAACTGTATACTAACAATCTCTAATTATTTTCTGCATATGTCTCATACTTGTAAGGAGCTGTGTCTTTTCTTTATTTAATTTGCTTGGAAAGACGTTGTATGATGCAAGACATTTAATTCAGCACAGAACCCCTACTAAAACACAAGTTAGCTCTAAGGATGTCCAAAAATTTGTTTTTCTCATGGTAATTACTTTGATGTTTTTGAAAATATGTGTGTGTATATATGTGATATATACAAATAGATATATACATGTATGTATATAATTGGACTTTAGATATATACATATCCATATATGCAACATATGGATATATATAGATATATACATATCCATATATGCAACAAAATACATATAATACTTGATATATATTTATATATAATAGAAATAGAAATATACAAATATATATGCAATATAAATATATACTTAATATAATAATGAATGTAAGTGTAAATATAAATGCATACTTTTAAAATATGTTAGTTAACATAATATATATTAAAAGAATCATACACACACAGATACTATCAACTG
Source organism: Talpa occidentalis (assembly GCF_014898055.3). Taxonomy (NCBI): domain Eukaryota; kingdom Metazoa; phylum Chordata; class Mammalia; order Eulipotyphla; family Talpidae; genus Talpa; species Talpa occidentalis. The sequence goes on from NW_023605305.1 coordinate 49,341,822, forward strand.
GTTTGATACTACCAAATTGTTTCCTTTTTGCTACCACTATTTTATTGTTTCTTTTAGAATATGAACACTTCGCCTACAGAGGAATTTGGCATTGCATATAATAAAAACACACTGAAAAAAATAAACACAACAAAAGGCATTTTGTATGCACAGTGACCTGGGCAGAATTGCAACAACTGGTCTTCACCACTTAAAGGAAATGCTTCAGTAAAATGTCAATATACTGTTGAGTAGCCATTTATAGTCAAAAATAAAATGTTTTGGATCATGTGGCTTTCATCATGAAGATACTTGGAAATAACAAGCTCCCCTAATACACCTGCCCAAGTTAATAAAATTCCTAGAAGTTGAAACATGTTTACAATCTGTATCATTTTACTGTTGAATGAATGTACTTAGAATTGAAGACATCTAAAAAAGAAAAAAAACAACTAAGAATTCATTGTCATAAAATTTACTTCCACTGTCAAAAGAGAATAGTTTCTATTCCGTTTTCATATCCAAAGTATCCATGTGTGCTACAGTTCCTCCCTTTAAGCTCACATAACTCGCTTACCAGCAAATTTCAAAGTTAGGGTGAACTTTCATAGCACTCTTGTTGCAGATCTTGGTTTTCAAAGCCCATATCGCTATTTGTTGTTTTTTAAAGCAAATATCTTCTATTCAGGTTCTTACGTTGTGTGTACATACACTGAGTCTAAAAACAAATATGATTTTGAAAGACACTGTGTTGCTCTAACAAAGGGAACATTGTCCATCTTCCCTGACAGTCTCTCGCTAATTAAAGAGGCCCTGATGCTCTGCAGAATGCCAGGCTCCTTAAGCATCTTCCTCCCACTGCTCTTTTCACTGCACAGAAAAAGTGGTGAAGACAATTCACACTGTACTGGGGTCTCCTTCCTAGGAACAAATTTGATAACATCCCAGAAAGGAAAAGGAATTAAAATTCTCTGGTGGGTGATATTTCTTCTTTACTGGCTGTGAGATTTGGTTAGAAAAAGAACTCTCATTACCACCACCTCTGAGCTATCAGTGTGGAGTCAGTCTTGTTTTTCTATTGTTGTTTTTAACAGTAGTGTTTCACTTATTTTATCCATACTGATAAACCACATCTGACATTCTACTTTCCAAAATCTGGCTCTGCAAAAACACAAAAGCTAAAAAATCATCTCATAACTAGAAATGGCAATGTCAACTTCCCCACTTTCTAAATATTATCTTTAGATGGACATTTTGCGCAAACAACCAAAGATGTGCTGGTACCCACCAGCCCATACCTATTTTGCAATTGTAAAGTGTCTACAGAGAAAAATTTTTTCTCTGTTTTTCTAAGGATAATCTGGATATTTGTTTAGTGATACCCATATCCATGGCACCTCCCATGAGTACACACATTGATACACCTTTATAAAAAGGAAGCAGTAATACCTAACACAATACTACACTGTTTCTATTTCTTTCCAGTTCTTTCCTCATGAGAACTGTTTATTCAGTAAGAGGTGAATCATAACCTACTCTACGTTAGGACGAAAGTAACAGCAATAGTCTTCTATATTCATACTTAAAAGGTTCCAAAAATAGTTCATTCCTATTCCATCATAAGACCTGCACTGCAAGCCTGTGGATCAAACAGCTGGTAAACGTTAAAGGGTGATGCAAAGTCCAATTATCATGCTCAAAACCAGAGATCAGCAACATTTTTCTGTAAAAGGCCAGATAGTAAATGCTTTCAGCTTTGTGGGCCATATGGTCTCTGTCACAAATAATCAACTCTGTCATGTAGGGCAAAAGAATCATAGGCAATATATTAGTGAATGACTATGACTATGTTCCAATAAAACTTTATTTACAAAAATAGTTGGGGAGCTGGATTTGTTTGACAAGCTATAATTTGCAAACTTTTACTTTATATCACAATGCTTTAACGTCCTGAAAAGACAGAAGTCAGAAGACAATTATAGGTTAAGGATATTACTGGTTTTCAAGGGAGGGAGTGATTACAGTTGGAGTTATCAAAAAAGACTTTATGGAAGAGGAAGCACTGTAGTAGGATCTAAAAGACTGAATAGATCTACATATGGACATTAGACATTGGGTATTTCATGCAAAGAGAAGACTCTGAGCAAAATTCTGCAGCTAGGCTGTGGAGTGGGTATGTACAGTATAAAGAGGTAGTTCAGTTTGACTAAGGCACAGACAATAAGATAGGAAAGGTGGGATTTTTCCTTAGATTGAAATATCTTGAACTGCGGGGCCTCCCTGGTGGCAGCGCTAGCAAGCTATCACCAGCCACTATAGCACAAGTTCCATTCCTGGCTAGGAAACAACCCACATAGTGCAGCACACTTCTCCTGTCTCACCCGCTGCTCCCCTCAGCAGTGTATTTCAGTCAATGCACCCTTTCTGCTCCCCTCTCCTTGGTGAATCCTCTCACCTCATTTCATAAAAAAAAAAAAATGGACATCATTATTGTCTTGTGAGTAGAGGGATGACATGCAAGAAGAAATAATTATTCATTCTTTCTTATGCTAATAAAAGAAAGTCGTGGGCCTCCCTGGTGGCAGCGGGTTGAGTGCCGCACTGGGAAGCTGTCCGCAGCCTCTGCAGCCCAGGTTCGATCCCGGCCAGCTGGTCAGAATCCCACATGGCATGCAGACCTCTCCTGTCTCGCCCGCTGCTCCCCTCAGCAGTGTATTTCATCAGTCTGCCTGTTCTGTTCCCCACTCTGTCTCTGGTGAATCCTTTCACCCTCCACACCTCTGCCCTGTACCCCAGTTCTTGTATAAATAAATAAATCTTTAAAAAAAAAAAAAAGACAAAGTCATGCCATATGGGCTGGGAATTGAGCTGAGTCCTAATGAGTGAAGACACATTTCCAGACATTACAGTAAATTAATCTGACCTGGAAAGAATCAATGAGGCATGAACATGGAAGACTGTACCTACTAAACTAAGGCAGTGATAAGGACAGCTTACCATTAATCTATACCATGAGTGGAAAAGAGTCAAATAAAAATCAGAATTTGAAGGATGTATGGTAGGTTCAAATTATTTTCTTGGGATCTGCTAGTCAGGGATTCAAGTCTAACTTGGCTAGCAGTCTTCTCTCTATTTGAGAATGGGGTGATCACTGCCCTGTATTCAGTTGGTGACTCAGCTGGCTCTGTGAGGCTGAAGGTCAAAGGTCCATTCACATGTTTGATTGCTCCAGTGCCACTCCATTCAGCCTCTACATGTAGATAGCATGAGATTCTTCACAGCACAGTGATCTTAAGGTAGACAGGTTTCTAATACTATGACTGGTGTCCAAAAGGGAGCATTCCAAGTGGTGAAGGTGAAAGCTGGAAATTTCTTAAGGCCCAGTCTTGGAAGTTATGCAGTGCCACTTCTGATACAATCCACTCAGTCACAGGACAGGCTGGCATGAAGGCAAGGGGAAATAACTCCACCTCTTCATAGGAGAGTGGTAAGGTCAGATTGCAAAAGAGCTTATGGGGAAGGAGATGTTGTAGCGGTCTCTGGAAACAAAATCTACCAGAGAAGTTTAATATAAAATTAGCCAGGACTAATGAAACCTCTAAGGACCACACAGAGGCAAACTCAAAGCAACTTCTACAATCCAGGTCTTATGGAAAACAACATGGCTAAAAATGAACTTGTGATCAAAAATTACAAATCACATAGGAAATAGTAAGTAGACACAGGAGAGTAGAATTAGCATGTGTGATCTGAGATAATGGAAGAAAAATTCTATGGGGACTACACCTGAGTGGGTAGGGGGAAGCAAATACTGTTTAAAAATGAACAATGATGTAAAAAATTAAAAAATTTAAAAAAACACATTTCAAATGTGCAAAGAGCTAACGGTAGAAACAGAAGACATTAGGCAAGAACTAAATGATTACATAAAAAAAAAATAATGAGCAGTTCTCATCCCAAGACTACCTGCCTGGGTCTATGCAGGTCCAGGTGTCTATGCAGGTCTATGCAGGTTCTAACAAACCTGTCCCTTTCAGAGGCAGCTCTTTCTGTTCACTTGTGTCCATTTGAGTCTTTTCTTTTCCTACTAAATCCATCCTATTAAAAATATTTTTTAAAATATTGAAATTATTAGATTGAAATTTTAGCTGTAGAAAAGATATTCAATGATACAAAAATCCTTAATAGGTGAAAAGAGAACTAGTAAAATGGAAGCTAGACCTAAGGAAGCTATTACAGCACAAATACAACAGAAAGAGATATGAGTATTAAAGCTATAAAAGAGGGCCTCACTGGTGGCGCAGAGATTAAAGACAGCGCCATCAAGCTATCAGCAGCCACTGCAGTACAAGGCTGGCCAGGGAACAACTCACATGGCACAGCAGACCTCTCATATCTCTCCCGCTGTTCCCCTCAGCAGTGCATTTCAGTAGATCTGCCTGTTCTGTTCCCCACTGTCTCTGGTGAAGCCTCTCATCCCCCATACCTCTTGACTGTACCCCAGTTCTTGTATGCATAAATAAATAAATCTTTAAAAAATAAAATAAAATTAAACCATAAAATGGTGTTAAGAAACTAGAAAGTCAAAATGAAAAAGGATAACATATATTTAATAGGAATTCCAGAAGTAAAAATTGGAGAGGATGAAGAAGAACCATTATCTAAAGAGATAATGGCTGAGAATTTTCCAGAATAAAAAGAAGTCCTTAGATTTACTCCCAAGCAGAATAATCAGAAACACTAAATTTCAAGCAGAATAAGAGCATATCCTCAATATTTTAGTGAAAATGCACAACATCCAAAATTAAAAGGAAAGCTCTCTTCAAAGCTACTGGAGAAGGAAAACAAGACACATTAGTAATTGGACTGACTGAGTTTTCTGCATCAACAACAGGTAGATAATAGAATACATTTAAAATATGTGGGAAAACAACTCACAATCTAGGATTAGAAATCTGTGTGGTACTAAACTATCATTCATAATGGAGGGGGGAACCATGTTGCAAAAGATCAGATATTTTTGTTACTCAATTTACTGAAACATATTTTGTATACAACAAAGCACATCCATTTTAAATGTACAATTTATTTAGTTTTGACAACTAAATACAACTTTGTAACTACCACCATAGTCAAGGTAAAGGACATTTCCATCCCCATGAAAACTTTCCTTGTGCCTCAAGTAATTAATCCACTCCATACTTGCCTCCTAGCTACAAATGATTTGGTCCCTGTCACTAAACATTGGACATTTTTCTAGACTTTCTTAAAACCAAAATTATGCTGCATATAATCTCTGTGTAGCTGGTTTCTTTCACTCAGCTTCATGTTTTTGCACTTCCTCCATGTCACATGTACCACTAATTCATCCCTTTTTATTGTTGAGCAATACTGTATGGTACAGAAAAGTTTCAACATTAATTTCAAGCTAAAGAAAATATGTCAGAAAGTACTAATAGGATTTAAGAGATGCACAGATACAAATTACGCCGAGAGTAAAGTAAGCATGAATTTCCATGCTTCTAACACAAAGCATTTAAAGTAAAAATGGATACCATAACAAGTAGCAACTTTAAAATTCAACATCATAGTGTACATACATAGACATACACACTGACAGCTTAACAAATATTACTATTACTGTAGTTATGTAGTAAGTAACAGTCACTGAGCTCTCACTATCTGTCTGTCAGGCAATGTGCTAAACACAGTGAATACATTATCTCTCACCTTCTTGCATCAACTTTTCCCACCCTACATCTCTGCATCAACTTTCAATTCCTAGAAAAGGAAACTGAGACTCAAAAAGAGGTGGCTAGCTAGAGCATAGCCACATCAGGACTTGAGTAAACTCTAGAAGATACTAAACACTACTAGACCATATTGTGTCAACCCCAGACTGAGAGTTCACAAACTCCCACCACTGCCTCTTCTGATAGCATAGCACAATCCTGACCCGAACCCTGACTAAACCGCAGGTCAGTTCATTTTTATTCAAACTGTGGAGCAAAGACTCAGCTGGATTATTTCTCACGTAAAACATTCCATCTGCAGAGAAGCAAGACAGGCTTTTTTTTTCTTTTTTTAACAGTCCGCCTGGGGCTGGCAGTGGGATGGAAGTGCAAGTCAGCGGGGTGCCGCAGCCTTGGCTGACAAAGGAAATGCTGGAGATCAGAGCTAGGGATGGCAAGCAGATACGGGACATCAAAGCAGAGAGATGCAGCCTGAACACAGGCAGTTCAGGGTAGACCCTGCTCTCTGCTGCCTGTGGTGGGACCAGTCATGCTTACTTAGCCACTGTCTGATTGCCCATAGCCAATAACCAATGCCTTAATGCATTTTCATGGACATTTGCTACACGTGACCTCAGTTCTTGCCTCTCCCCTGGATCATCTTGAAGAAAACTAATAATTTTTTTTAATGTAAAGCATACTCTGATTCTCATGGATTTTACAAAGCTGTAAAAGCTAGAAACTGAATGAATCCCACATGATTGCATGTTATCTCACCTAAACTTAAGTTTATGAAATCAGCCCTTTCCATAATAGGAATTACATCTTACACAAAAGAATAGAAGGCATAACTCATTGGTATTCTGGTGAAAGCTTGTTATTTTCTGCAGAAAGATTATGAGGAGATACAACATTGAAAGAACCTAAAATATGTTGGAAGATAAACATTACCTTAGCATTTGCCAAACACTGTGTACACTGGCCATCTAGGAGGAGGTATGATATGTGGTTGGTACTAAATAAATGTTTGGTGACAGGAGTAAATAATTATGACACTTTAGAGGCCTTGGAACAAAACTGCCTGTTGAGTTCAGTGAAATGAGGGCTATACTGTGTATACGTGGAACAAAGTAAAGGAACAAATGAGGAATTGTTAAGTGAGTTGAATCACCCTGGATCATCAAGTGCCTAGGTTCAAATCCCCAATATTCAATATTCCCTAATATGACCTTTAAAATATTAACTTCTCTGTGCCTTAGTCTTTATCTCTGTGAGATGGGAACAAGAAGGTTCTAATTCCCTTCTAAAGCCTTCTAAAGCGGCTGTGAAGAATACATTAAATTATACATGTCGGAATGTGGCAGTGACCACTTAGCAAGTGTTGGCTCTTGTCTTTATTATTATTTCTTTAGGTTACTTCCTCTGCTGTTTGACCTTTGTGAATAAAATGTAATCATAACTACTTCAAAGAGACTTTTTAACTAGAGGGTTCTAAACACTTGAAATTCAAAACTCTACACCAAAGCTGACTTTCTTCCTGCAGTTAATGTGATTGTTAGTGAGACCCAGTGTTACATAAGCACTGAGTGTTTATTCTTCTTCTCGTCATGAAAGACACTTGTCCTTAAGGAAAACAGAAAACTGATCTCCTTATTAACATTTTCAGAAATGTGGCCCTATTATGCACTGTTTTTAGTCAAAATAGGTAAGTATATTAAAAATGTTCTCCGAGGGGCCTCCCTAGTGGCACAGCGGGTTGAGCGCTGTGCTGTGAAGCTGTCCACAGCCTCGACTGTGTGGATTCGATCCGGCGGGCCTGAGAGAATCCCACATGTTGCCGCAGACCTCTCCTGTTGCGCCCGCTGCTCCCCTCAGCAGTGTATTTCTGTCATCTGCCTGTTCTGCTCCCCACCCTGTCTCTGGTGAATCCTCTCACCCTCCCACACCTCTGCCCTATACCCCAGCTCTTGTATAAAAATAAAATAAATCTTTTAAAAAAAATGTTCTCAGAGGCAGTGGGCTAAAATAGCTTTGGCTTCAGCTTTAGGTTTAGAGTGTAGGCTTTCATGAGGGAAGAATTTGTTCATGGCCCCTGTGGCTCATGTGTTTGGCACCTTGCTTAGCACACACTAGGCACTCGGTATAGTTATGAGAGTGCCAAGTTGATTGCTGTCATGCCAAGTTACTCTGACTTCATCCTACAAAGATCCTTTGGTGTAGTAGAAAGAAGATAAATCAAACAGACCTAGATTCAAATCCACAACCTCTTACTAGACTGTAATCTTGGGCAATGTAGTATGTTTAAACCAAATCACAGGTTTCCATCTGTAGGATTGTAGGCAGATAAGGCAGCAAGGGCAATGCCTAAAGAAAATTAATCACTAGCTATATCCAGGACGCACAGAAATATTTGCAGAGCTGTTCAAGCCAGGGGAGAGCCATGAAATGTCCAGAGGGGGTAGGCAGTTCCCCCATTTCAACCTATTGGTAAAGCCAATAGGGTCTGAGGAGACCAAGAAGAGCCTAGAGGAGAAGCCCACCAGGGTGCTGGAGTACAGTAGGAAGGGAAATAACTTAGAAACATCTGCTGGCACCTGTAAATCAAGACCCCAGGAGTGGCTGTGCAGCAAAACCCAGAAAGGAAATAAGTGATTAGCCCCCTACACTCCATTTAAGGCAGGAGTCTCCCTGCCATTAGGCTAGGCTGTTCTCCCACGGATTCTGCCTACTCAGACCCCTTCCTAAGTGTACTGTCACTAAATAAACTTTACTTTGTTTTACTTGAACTTGGCTTTAGATTCATGAAAGCATGGCCATAGTCAAAAACAAAAACAAAAACAAACAAAAAAAAACCCTCTCCAAACTGCCATAGAATTAGAGATAACAAAATTTCCTAAACCCAGTTGCATTCAATAGATGCTACTTATTCTTACATAGGTTTCCTTAAGGTTTTATCATCCATGAATTCATCTGAAGTTTAGATGACTTTACGTAAATGAGTCAATATTTTCTCTTCCTCACATTTTCCTACCTTTGTATATGAATATAGAATAGTCTGGTGTAATGAGCTTTTGTTCCAGAAACTGACACATCTGGTTTCAGAGTCATCTCTGCTACAAAAGGAGAGAGTTTGCTCCCAAAGAGGAAAAGATAGAAAAATAAATAAATAAGAGCCAAACCTATTATTTATGACCTCAGTGGCCTTATGCAAGCAAGAATTTAAAGTCTCTAAATCTTAATTTCTTAAATGGAGATGAGAATCACCTAGAAAAATAATAAAAATAAGAACAACAACCCTAATCCAAAGGTTGTTATGAGAATTAAATAAGGGCTCAGTTATAGTGCTTTGTTTCATTGGATCATCTCCTACAAAAAACCAAGTGTAGTGAGCACCAAGAAAGGAAGACATAATGAGAAATGAAAATATGAATAAATGATAGAGAAGCAAGAAGGATTTAAAGAGGGAAGGAATAAGGAGAAAGGGAGGAAAGACAAGGAAGGGAGGGAAGGAGGAAGGAATTTGATGGGCGAAAAAAGTGTCCCCGGATATTTTAGGAAATAACTACCTATTATTGAGCTTTTGCTTTTGGAAACATAGGATAGTGAAGTCTTGTGGGCAAATCCTGAGAAAAGCCATTTGTAAAAATTAGCACTTCCTATAAGCCTGTCATCTCATCCTTCCCAGACCTCATTAAGCAACTAGAATACTTTGGAAAAGCACCAAATGGCAAATCGTGAAAAATGGGAGAAAACATTCCCAAGGCAAAAGGATTGTTTCATATGTTCCCAAGCATCTGCTCCTTTACAGTGAAATATCTCATGCAAAACATAGTTCATGTAATTCAAATAATTAACTGAAACAAATATTAAATAAGTAACAAAGAGAAACAAATAACAAATCTCTTCTGCTTTCACTGCCATTGTTCTAAGATATAAACTCAAATTTTACTTAAATTGCCAATGAAATTAAGACTGCACTGGCAGGCAGTTTTAATAGAAAATGTTATTTGGGAAAAAATACTATTTGAGTTTTTTATTTTATCACAGAAGAGCAAAACATGTAGTTAGCATTGTGCATTCTTTAATAAAAAGAGCAAATCTAAGCTATTGAAACCAATTAACATTTTTTCTAACAGGGAAACAGCCAAAATACGTTGAAAATAATCAGTTTTGAGCATAGTTTTCTTTTTTTATCCTTAAATGTATCAGACATAGATTTCACAGCTAGTAATTAATTCCCAGTGCCCACATCACCATTAATTTTTAATCAAAGCAAAGATGCTGTGAGTGCTACTGCTGTTTCACCAAGGTTAGCAGGGGGTTGTTTCCAGATTCAGAAACCTTATTTGTTCTGCATATCAGAGACTGATATCTAAAATCCCAGCTAATTACCTACAGGTGATGGGGACCAAACTCTGTGCTTTGACTCAAAAAAAAAAAAATCTAGTCTCACAGATAATTACACAAATACACAGGCTAGGGATTTGGGGTTTTATATTCTTGGCAGTGTTAGACTTCGGAGGTATATCTTGTTGAAAAGTATTTCCTCTATATGTATAAAGGGAATTCTTCACAATCAATTTACCATCCTTATGCTCATCATTGTATGTTTACAGGAGCTCCCCAGACAGCACAGTAACATTGCGCCAGGGAGCAAATGTGATACAAGTTCACAGAACTTTTCTGACATAAAATCACCAGACAAGGAAATGATTTCAATGTGGGTTTAGGAAGGCCCCAGGCAAGTGTTCTCCAATCCAACATCAAACAACACGAGGCAAAACTGAGGACTAATACTCAACTTCAAATCAGGTGAGAATTCTAAGTAAAAACATGTATCATCAGCTGAACAAAAACTTCACTGCAAGAAAATCTGTTTTTCTTATATTTGATATACTGTTGTATAAAAGATACAATGTGGCCACTTAGATTTAAACAACTCTATTTCTATAAACTTCAAATTAATTTCCTTTGGAAAACAATGCCACCATTTATAAAAATCTAATAAAAATGTCTAATAAGAATAAAATAACTTTTACCAACTGCATCAAATATAAATAAAAGCCTAAGTATTTTATTTTATCATATTTTATGATATTTACATACACATACACAAATACAGCTTAAAGATAGTTAATTTTTAAAATAATTGTAAATATAAAGGTAAACATATATAACATATCTAAACATATATATACCTTATATATCTTAAAGATCTATATCTTAATATATCTCTGAATTACAGTATCTTGAAAAATTAAAACTCTATTTCAAAGAGTTGTTAGGAGAAGTAAATAAAGACTCAGTTTGGACTTTGATTTAGAGTATTGCCTCTGAAACAGATATGGACATCTATATATCTATATAGATACAGATATAACTATATACACATACCTATGTATGTATACATACTTGTATGGTATGTATACATGTGTGTGCACATATATGACAGATAGCTGTATACATATGTATGTATACATATGATAGAGCTATATAAAATGAACATTTTAAACAGTTTAAAATATTTTTAAATAGCTTAACTTTTAGACATACACATTTTCTAATATAGAAGTACTAGTGTTATTTGTGATCATTTCAATTTTTTATTTACCAATGTCTGGCCAAATTCTTAACATGAACATGTATTGCCTTTATAGGAAAAAAAATTTTAATATTTCCAGCTTTAAAAATTTTAACTTCATTAACTCCTTCGTTACCAAATTTGACATATGCTTTAAATAAAGGAATATGGCTCCCAATAAACCACTTACATAACATTAGTTTGCTCATTTAATCACACTTATCACTATCAAGTCCTCTACAAGGCAGCAGTAGATACTCAAGAAATGATTAAAAAGAGCTTATACAATGGGCATACCATTCCAGACACAGGTCTAGTTGAGCAACTTTAACCCAATAAAAACAGCATGCTTGAGGTATTATGTGAACTACTTAGTGGAATTATGACTCAAATTAAATTTAGAATTCAAGAGACCCCAATTTAACTGCAACATTAAATAGCATTGACTTCAAAGTCATGTAAATCCAGAGTTCATTAAATGAAATGCACAATTCTAAGCCATCACTCTCAACCCTCTGACCTACACCATTAACTCCCTCCCCCTCCAGCTCCCCTCCCTCCAGCCCCACCTTTTCAAACAGCTGAGCCACATTACGCACAAACATATAAGCCATTAGGTATAAAGGGCACTGACATTTTTCCCATTTAAAAAATATCATCTCCACCATTCTATCGAATGAACATGTAAGCCATTAAGGTATAAAGGGCACCGAAATTTTTCCAGTTTAAAAATATCATCTCCACCATTCTATCAGAATGTCTAAATTTCTTGCTATTCAAGACTCAGCAATTTTTTTTTCAAACTAGTGTACATTCTTTTTTTTTTTTTTAAGATTTATTTATTTATGCACACGAGAGCTGGGTACAGGCCAGAGATGTGGGGGTGGTGAGAGGATCCACCAGAGACAGAGTAGGGAACAGAACAAGCAGATTGACTGAAATACACTGCTGAGGGGAGCAGCGGGTGAGACAGGAGAGGTCTGCTTCGCCATGTGGGCTGCTCCCTGGCCGCTGGGGATTGAACACGTGCTGCAGAGGCTGCAGATTATTTCATAGGTTGTGTCTTAACCCCTTGCACCACTAGGGAGGCCCTATTTTAATAATATTTTCTTAAGATAACATTAGTTTACCATAATTTACTGTTTTCACTGTTGTATGAGATTGCCTTAATGCATTCTCCTGTTCATGAAAACTTAGCAAGTTTCAATTTGAATTCTTCTACCCATAAGCTTGGTATATTTCACCTCTTAAATTAACTCAATATTTTTGCCAATTTTAAATACAGTTTTATTTAAGACATTGCATTTTCCACTTACAATATTGTACTTACAAAGTGCACTGGTATTTCCTTTTCCTGTGCATGCATTCCATATACAAGTATCAAGAATGCACAGTATTACATAGAAGTTCAACTTTAACTGCCATGGAATTTGCTACAACTTTGAGTCCTTCGATATTTTGTGTGGAACAATGCCAAATTCTATGCTCAGGTTGTTTTAACAAACCTCCACAATGATGAGCCCAAAGGAGGCACCACAATATAGAGTAGATCCACAACCATGGAAACCCTCTGGCATTCTTCCTGGCATACCAACTACTCTCTGGTACAACTTGGTAATGACAGGGTCATAGATCTTTTCCAGCTCTTTTGCTCAATGTTCAAATTCTTCTTTCTCAGCAGTCTCTGCAGTCAACCGAGTTGAAGATTTCACTATACCTGTCAAGAATCTTCTGCTTGTCCTTGTTGATCTTGCCTTGAGTTTTTAATCTTCAACAGGTGCTTTCAAGTTGAAGCCTTAGATTCAAGGGAATTCTTGGAAAGCACCTTGTCTCACTGCTTCTCAACTTTAGCTTTATTCTTCTTGGCTCTAGATATCTTCTTTGCTCAAATGGCTTTTGTTATTCATGATGGTGATTTTTTTTCTATTTTTCTCTACTCAGATCCACAGCAGTGACAGTGAGGATGCCACTGGCATTAATTCAAGTGATTCAATCTGAGGAACACCATGGGGTGCAGGAAGCACACCTGTGATTTCAAACTTGCCAAGCAGGTTGTTATCCTTGTTCATGGCACACTCACCTTTATGAACATACATGAGTGCACCAGGCTGGTTGTCAGAGTAAGTAGTGAAAGTCTGTTTCTGCCTGGTAGGAATGGTAGTATTACACTTGATGAGGACAATTATGTCTCCACTAGCAGCTGCAATACCAAAAGAAAGAGGAGTAAAATCCAAGAGCAGAAAACCTTGACCATTTTCATGTTCAAGATAGACAGCTACAACATAAACAACAGCCGCAAGAGGGTTGATGCTCTTATTCAGTCCTTTTAACTGAGGAATTCCTGTAGAAGTTTATGGATCTTGGCGGTTTGGGTAGAATCGCCCACCAAAATGAATCAGGGACTTGGCTGGCATGGCATCCCAAAGAGCTTTTTCTACCAGGTCCAGGATGCCATAGAAAAGTCAGATTCAGTTCCTCAAATTCACAACAGGTAATAGAGATACAGAAGTAGATTTCTTCATAGAGTGAGACAAGATCAATACTGGCCTGGGTACACACTCAAAGCAATATGGAATAGATGATCAACCCTCTCGTTCTCACTGATATTCATCTTATGCATGTATTTAACCTGCAATAAAATGGTTGACCACTTGGTTGTTAAAGTCTTCTTCACCTAAGTGGGTGTTTCCAGTATAGCTTTGACCTCAAAGATTCCATCTCAATAGTGAAGACTGACATGTCAAAAGTGCCACCTCCTAAGTCAAAGATCAGCACATTTCTTTCAGCTCCAACCTTTCTGGTTAAGACATAGGCAATAGCAACAGCAGTTTGCTCACTGATATTCTAAGTACACTGAGACCAGCAATAGTTTAAGCATTTTTGGTAGCCTGATGCTGAGAGTAATTAAAGTAAATGGGTTACTATAACAACAGCATTGGTAAAAGTCTTCCCTAGATAAGTTTCTGCAATTTCCTACATCTTTGTCAGACCCATAGATGACAGCGCCTCTAGATAGAAACTTTTGTCTCTCCCTTGTGGTACACATGGACTTTGGGTCTGCATGTACCATTCACTATTATGAAAGGCCAATGCTTCAGAGAAGACTGGAAATCACCATCAATCTATGTCCAATTAGGCATTTGACATAGAAAATTGTGTTGGTAGGGTTCACTGCAACTTGATTCTTTGCAGTATCAGTAAAGTCAACAAAGCTTGGGGTAGTTCAGTTTCCCTGGTCATTGTTAATTATTTTCACTTTTCCACAAAGAGTAGGTGGTGCCAAGACCAATGGCAACTGCAGGTCCTTAGAGACAGTGGCTTGCAAGCAGGGCCAGTTCGACTGGTGAAGAAAACTGTTTTTCTTCAAACTTACTTTAAAAAATATTCTATGAATTTTTACATTATGCCACAGAAGGCACACTCAATGCGTCAAAAATCTAGCCCTGAAATTCTATGTGCTTAATTTATTACATATGTGTCGACATTTGGTCCAAGTATAATGGGAATGGATCTGGGGTCATTTCTAAAATGGCTTTATCTATAACATCCTTAATTTTTTTTCTTTGTTACCACTGCAATTACAATAGCATGCAAGCATGACTACCCTGTACACACAGGAGATGAAATGTTAGAAGCCTTTGTTCTTGTGTGGATATAAAGACATGTCAGAAAAGGCTATCATTATTTGAATTCATGACATATCTTTCTTCTAAAAGTACTTTAAAACTATATAATTGAATTTATCCTGAAGGCATCTCTGAGAAATAGAGGTGCTTTTAGCCCAATTTAATAAGTTGCATTGAAGCTTGTTGGATCACCCCAGATCATACACACTAGCTTTGATTCCTGCTCAAAATGGCATAGCTCAACTAAGCTGTCTCATACAGCTTTCATCTTTGATAGAATAGTTAAAGCCTACATTATTTTAAGTGCTAGCCCTAGAAAAGCTATTTCAGTAACTGAATCAACCAAGACTTCAAATTCTCTTGGAGAATTTTACCAGTTATGGTCCATTTGGCTGTCAAGTAAAAGGAATCCAGTGGTATATCATAAAAGTTCTTAACTCATAAAGGAAGGAGTATAGAAGTAGTTAGTTGATTCAGTGGATTATCACTGTCCCATGAAAGATTATCACGAAAGATTATCACGAAAGACCCACATTCTTTACAGTGACTTTTTCAGTAGCAAAACGAGACTGGTAGAAAAAAGGCTGCAGCTGTTCCAGGCATCACATTCAGATAAAACAACATTCAGAGGAATAAGAAATATATCTTCTTAAAAATATATCTTCTTAAAACTTAAGTGTTCCTTGTAAGTCCTCTGCCACCCACGACCATTAGCCTTTAGTTGCATTGGTTAGAGCTAAGTAACATGTCTATTACTGAACCAAATATTAGCAAAGGAATTAAAGCTAATATTTTGGTCAATCACATCCACACCTAGAGATAGATTGCAGGTCAGCTTCTTCTGAAACATATAACTACACGGAGGTGGAGATACCCAAACAAAACCAAGGCTCTGATAGAAAGTGAGAAAAGAGCAGGATCCAGGTTAGGCAATCAACAATGTCCATTGGAGTCAGCACCACTATACTATACACTACGGATAGATTTCAAATGCCAAGGAAGTGAATTCCAATTCTGCTTTAACCCCATGGAACATTTTTACAAATTCCAGATTCAACCCCCAAAGAACTACTCTACCTCAAGCCCCTATGCACTGTCAACATCTGATCCACAGCTACTATGTTCTAATGTTGGTGTCACCCTTAAATTCATATGTTCAAATCCTTAAGTCTTTAATCATGACTTGCCAGCTTTGAGAACAATGAGAAATGAATGTCTATTATTTACAAGTCCTGGTATTTTGTTATAGCAAACTGAACTAAGACAACAACTTTAATCAGCAAAGCGTCATCAGTTCTTGGTTATTTATGAACCAAAATAAAGATGAGTCTCTCAGAATTAAGAGGGATTAACGGTAAGAATGACTGTTTAATGTCCAGTTTAGCTGCAATCTGATTTAAGGACTTAAGCACACTGAATCTAATGTTAAATGGCAGACCAATATTTAACATTTGCTTGAGGAACTCCCTAATGTTCAATGTAAAGTTTAAAGTATATGGAGTTAAACTGAATCACTGAAAACAGTACCCTTTATTCCTTTACTTCCTATCTCCCAAATACAAGCTGCTTCATTTCCAGACAAACTTAGGGGTAAAAAAAAATTAAAAAAAATAAACTTTACTAGGTATTTTAGATCAACTTGAACATTAGCAATTTTTTTTTTTTTGTCACAGCTAGGTATTTGCCAAATGCTATAGATAGAACACCTCCAGACACTCTGCAAGGAACTTTCCTGATCCAACAGTTTGCATATATGCATTTTTCAAATTTACATGCTCTCAAAACCAAGAGGATTTTAAAATACTACTAATATACCTGAAGATGCAGTCCGATTTAGACAGTTATTTAAAAGACTGCCTCAATTTGAGTAAGGCAGCTGTCAAATATGAGAAGGCATTCAGAAAATCTAAAGCAACTCTGGGGAGGTACACTGTAAAATCTTCTTGACTACTTCGACTGCGGGATTGAGATGCCTGTTAACTAAACTACAACACAGGGTTATTAAGGGCCTCCAAAACTGCAGAAAAATTTCTAATGAAAGGAAACTTCTAAAGTCCATGTGAATTTTACCATTAATTTCATCTAACCTGGTGACAGATTCTGTGAGGCTCAACTATAGGCAGTGTGCTATTACACTTATTCCCAGGTTTCACAAATTCTTCAAAGTTTATTTGAAAATACTGATCACCCTTTCATGCTGCCTTTGTATCAATTCAAATATAGTTCTGTTTTCACCCTTAAACAACTTAAGTATGTATTTCTTTCAAATAAAAGTTTGCTTTCTAAGAATTTAAAAGTATTTTAATGTGTATATAGGAAGAAATGTTTTTAAACTTGAAGCCTGGAGATTTTATCAACGTACATGAAAATTGGTTGTTTGAAAGCTGTCAAATTGTTTTCTTCTGAAATATTTGTAGAAGAGATGCCTGGTTGAGGAAAGCCAAGTGAAGGTATTAGATTATGCTCCACTAGAATAAGAGAACAGGCCAATGACCCCAAAGTCTGGAATATGATTTTACATTATTCTACTGGTTAATTCCTATGATCCCTTTTTCATTCAACTATTGTTTCTGATTTTTCTGTTACTGCACATCTTTCCAAAATTAAATCCTATAATAGCAGACTGTGCTAAGAGAAAAGTATACCATAGATTTTTGGGGTTTGTTTGTTTTTTTTTTTTTTTTTTTGCTGTTGTTGTTTTGGCAGTCCCCTGTGGAAGAGGAAGGCTGGCATGCAAGACTCTTAGGAAGAGACATAAATCATGAGCAAAAGAGAAAGGCTGCCTATGTGGGTTCAGTCTCCTCAAATGAGTGAGATAGACTTTCCCAACAGACCCAAAGTAGGCCTCTGTAACCTTGGCATGAGAACTAGAGGTCAATCTGGACCTTGTGAGCCTCAGAAGGTTCCTTAAAGAATGCAGATTGGTTTAGATTGAGAGCAGTGAGGGCCCTGAGGGCTAGAAGCTTCTGTTTTAGCCTAAGTCCTTAGCCTTTCCTAATCGAAGAAAAGATCAATATGTCCTAAGCTTCTTCCCTTTTCCTTATTGAAGAAGCAATCATTGCTCTCTCTTTTATGACCTAGAAAATGTAGTTTGGGAAGGAAAGGCCTCACCTCATTTCGGGTTTATCAGTAAACAAGGTCTCTCTATCTAAGCACTCATCTTGGCTGTCAGAATAAGGATGAGGTCACCCCTCCTTGTCTGTCATGTGAAGTCTCCCCATCTGTCCTTGATGCCTCGGGTCCTAAAACACGGGATAAATATTCCTGCTCTGCGCCATTATTCTTTAAAATTTACAACCATGTGAATTCCCCATACGTAAGTTATTAAATTCATTATTTCTCCTTCGCTAACCCATCCGGTGCTGTTTTGATTACCCGTCCAGCCTGAGAAGAACCCAAAAGGGTACAGGATGATTTATTTTGTGCTCTGAACACCTGAAATTTGAAATCTCTCTTGCTCCCATTTCCTCAGCTGCCATTTAATCGCCTTATTATTTTTTTCTCCTACTCTTCCCTCATTTTCAGTGTCTAAAACATAGAAAAAGACTTCTAAAAAACTGTCATGGAGTTAAAGAAAGAAAGTTGTATCTACATTATAGTGTTTGAGTCTGTACCCCTCCTACCACTGACCAGGCATTTTCCCCTTGTACTACGTAAACCCCTTATTGGCAAAGCAACTCTTTCTTCCACCTCCATCCTCAACTCTACCAATTCCCAGGAAGGATAAGAGCTGCCAATGGGTCACTAAAGAGCAGGTCACTTGTTAGAAAGAAATTTCCTTTTTCTTTTTTAAAGATTTATTTATTTATGCATACAAGAGCTGAGGTGCAGGCCAGAAGTGCGGGGTAAGTGGATTCACCAGAGACAGAGTGAAGAGCAGAACAGGCAGATCTACTGAAATGCACTACTGAAGAGAGCAGTGGGCAAGTCAGGAGAGGTCTGCTGTGCCACGTGGAAAGCTTCCTGGCTGGGGATTGAACTCGTGCTGCAGTGCCTGCGGAAAGTTTCATATAGTGCTGAGATTTAACCCCTTGTGAAACCAGGGAGGCCCTAGAAAGAAATTTTTTAAAAATGCAAGATTAAAGAAAATCTTGAAAGGAAGGGGAAAGTTAAAGAAGGAAGAGGACCCCATATGGCCAGCCTTGGGAGGTTTTTTTTAAAAGATTTATTTCTTTATTTATACAAGAACCAGGGTACAGGCCAAATGTATGGGAGGGTGAGAGGATTCACCAGAGACAGAGCGAGGAACAGAACAGGCAGACTGACGAAATACACTGCTGAGGGGAGCAGTGGGCACTACAGGAGAGGTCTGCCGTGCCATGTGGGACCCTCGCCAGCCAGCTGGGATCGAACCGGCGCTACAGAGGCTGTGGACAGCTTCACAGCGCTGCGCTCAGCCACCTGTGCCACCAGGGGAGGCCCCAGACTTGGGAGTTTGACATTATAAATATAAGGGGTGTGGAGACGGAACTTGGGTAGTATGGAAGATGTATAAGCATTATTGCCCACACAAGAAATATGTCTGCCACATGGAAACATTTAATAAATATTATTGACTTAACTAAAAATAATGGAGAAAAAAATTAAATATAGTTGGATAGCAAATGAGAACTCCTTGTATATTTGCTAAGAGTCTCCAATAAGGTTTTGAAATTTTTTTCAATTTAAATTTTAATTTTATATTCCCCATACAATTACAACCCCCTTATTTTGACCCCAAGCCCTCCTTTCCCCGCTCCCCCCCCCCCAATAGAGTGTCTCTGGTTCATAGTTGTTTGTTGATTTTGATATTTTCTTTCTTTAGTTATTCTTTTTCCTGGTCCCTTATTTAAGTTTTCTAGATTCCTGCTATGAGTGAGATCATCTGGTATTTTTCTTTTTCTTTCTGGCTTATTTTGCTGAGCATGATCCCTTCCAGCGCCATCCATGTTGCTGCAAATTGCATGTGTTTATCTTTTTTGATTGCTGAGTAATATTCCATGGTGTATATGTACCACATCTTCTTGATCCAGTCATCTATTTTTGGGCATTTGGGCTGTTTCCAAAGCTTAGCTATTGTAAACAGTGCTGCTATAAACATAGGGGTGCAGGTGCTCTTTGGAATTGATGTTTCTGTGTCCATTGGGTAAATACCTAGGAGTGAAATTGCTGGATCGTATGGAAGCTCTATCTTTAGTAGGTTGAGGAATCTCCACACAGCTCTCCATAGTGGTTGGACCAGTTTGTACTCCCACCAGCAGTGCAGGAGAGTTCCTTTTTCTCCACAACCTTGCCAACATTTGTTGTTGCTAGTTTTTTTAATATGTGCCATTCTCACTGGTGTAGGATGGTATCTCATTGTAGTTTTGATTTGCATTTCCCTGATTACAAGTGATGTTGAACATTTTTCCATATGCCTGTTGACCATTTGCATTTCCTCTTCAGAGAAGTTTCTGTTTAGCTCTTCTGCCCATTATTTGACTGGATTATTTTCTTTGTTTTTGCTGAGTCTCATCAGCTCTTTGTAGATTTTTGTGATCAGTCTTTTATCATTAGTGTTGTGTGCAAAAATGTTCTCCCAGTCGGTGGGGTTTCTCTTAGTTTTTGTTATTGTCTCTTTTGCTGTGCAGAAGCTCTTTAATTTGATGTAGTCCCAGCTGTTGATCTTTGCCTTCACTATCACTACTTTGGGTGATGTGTCTATAAAGATGTCTTTGACTTGCATATCATGGAGTGTTTCGCCTATATTTCCTTCTATGTATTTTATGGTTTCAGGTCTTATATCTAGTTCTTTAATCCATTTTGAGTTGGTTTTCGTGCATCGTGTTAGGCAGTAGTCAAGCTTCATTCTTTTGCATGTAGCAACCCAGTTTTCCCAGCACCGTTTATTGAACAAACTTTCTTTGCTCCAATGCATATTCTTTGCTCCTTTGTCAAAGATTAGTTGACCATAAATCTGTGGGTTTATTTCTGGATTTTCTATTCGATTCCATTGGTCTGTGTGTCTGTTCTTGTTCCAATACCATGCAGTTTTGATGATTATGGCTTTGTAGTATAGTTTGAAGTTTGGGAGTGTGATGCCTCCATTTCCTTCTTTTTTTTTTTTTCAGGAGAGCTTTGGCTATTTGGGGTTTTTGGTGATTCCATATGAATTTCATCAATAATTGTTCTATTTCTTTGAAGAATGACATTGAAATTTTTATTGCAATAGCATTGAATCTGTATATTGCTTTTGGTAGGATGGCCATTTTAATAATGTTTATTCTTCCACTTGAGCAGGGGATGTCTTTCCATTTCTTTGTGTCTTCTTCTATTTCTTTTAACAGTGTTTTATAGTTTTCTTTTTAATGGGTCCTTTACTTCCTTTGTTAGATTTATTCCCAAGTATTTGATTTTTTTGTTTTGATAATAAAAGGGATGATATTTTTGATTTCTTCTTCTTCAGATTTATTGTGTATAGAAAGGCTACTGACTTTTGCGTGTTGATTTTGTATCCTGCCACTTTACTGAACTGATTGATTAGTTGAATTAGTTTCTCTGTGGAGTTTTTGGGGTTCTCTATGTATATTATCATATCATCTGCAAATTGTGATAGTTTGACTTCTTCTTTTCCTATTTGGATTCCTTTCATGTCTTTCTCTTGTCTTATTGCTCTGGCTAGGACTTCCAGTATTATATTGAAAAGCAGTGGTGAGAGTGGACATCCTTGTCTTGTTCCAGATCTTAATGGAAATGCTTTCAGCTTTTCACCACTGAGAATGATACTGGCTGTTGGCTTGTCATATATGGCCTTTATGATGTTGAGGTATATTCCTTGTATCCCAAGAATTTCAAGGGCTTTTATCACGAATTGGTGTTGCACTTTGTCTGAAAGCTTTCTCAGCATCTATTGATATTATCAATGGTTTTTATATTTCTTTTTGTTGATGTGTTGGATAACATTGATTGATTTTCGGATGCTGAACCATCCTGTGTCCCTGGAATGAATTATCTTATGGATACATTGTTGGATTCTGATAGCTAAAATTTTATTGAGGATTTTTGCATCAGTGTTCATTAGCGAGATTCACCTGTAGTTTTCTTTTTTTGTGTTGTCCTTGTTCAGTTTTGGTATTAGTGTAATGTTGGCTTCATAGAACATGTCTGGTATTATCCCTTCCTTCTCAATTTTTTGGAAGAATTTGTGAAGGATAGGCACTAATTTGTTTCTGAACGTTTGGTAGAATTCATTTTTAAATCCATCAGGTCCTGGGCTTTTGTTTTGGGGAAGGTTTTGATTACCATTTCAATTTTGCTGCTTGTAATTGGTCTGTTTAGGTGTTCTATTTCTTCTTTATCTAGCTTTGGGTGATTGCAGAGTTGTAGGAATTTGTCCATCTCCTCTAGATTGTTGAACTTGTTTCCGTATAACTGTTCATAGTAGTTTCTGATTATTCTTTTGATTTCTGCTATGTCTGTTGTGATTTCTCCTCTTTCATTTGTGATTCTGTTTATTTGTGCTTTCTCCCTTTTTTCCTTTGTGAGCCTGGCTAGGGGTTTGTCTATTTTATTTATTTTTTCGAAGAACCAGCTCTTGGTTTCATTGATCTTTTGGATTGTTTTGTTTTTTTTTTTTTAGTTTCTATTTCATTTATTTCTGCTTTGGTTTTTATTATTTCTTTTCTTCTACTGGTTTTGGGTTGTTTTTTTTAGTTGTTGTTGTTGTTGTTCTTTTTCTAGTTCTTTGAGCTTCGAGATAAGGTTTTTTTTTTTTTTTGAGTTCTTTCTTGTTTCTTGATGTGAGCCTCTATTGCTATATTTTTTCTCTTATTACTGCTTTTGTTGCATCCCATACATTTAGGAAATTGGTGTCCTCCTTGTCATTCAATTCAAAGAATTTTTTAATTTCTTCTTTGATCTCCTCATTAGTCCAGTGGTCTTCCAGTAGTGTGGGTTTCAAACTCCATGAGGTAGGAGAGTTTCTTGCCTTCTTTTTATGGTTTATTTCTAGTTTGACGCCTTCATGGTCAGAAAAGATGGTTGGTACGATTTCAGTCTTGGTATATCTGTTGATGTTTGTTTTGTGTCCCAGTATGTGATTGATCCTGGAGAATGATCGGTGTGCACTTGAGAAAAATGCGGACTCAGATTTTTCTGGGTTTAGTGTTCTATAGATGTCTGTTAAGCCCAAGCGCTCTAGATCTTTAGTGTCTTTAGCTCTAGATGCTTTAGTGTCTTTACTTATTTTTTGTCTCATTGATCTATCCGTTATTGATAGTGGTGTGTTGAAGACTCCCACTACGTATGTGTTTTCTCTGATGTCTGTTTTCAAAGATGACAATAGTTGTCCGATACATTTTGGTGCTCTTTCGTTTGGTGAGTATATGTTAATGAGTGTTATTTCTTCTTGAAGTATCGTCCCTTGATCATAATGTAGTGACTGTTAGGGTCTCTTTTTACCTTTTTGAGTTTGAAATCTGTTTTATCTGATATAAATATAGCTGTTCCTGCTTTCTTTTTTGGTCCATTTGCTTGTAGGATTGTTTTCCATCCTTTAATTTTGAGTCTATTTTTATCTTTTGTAGCTAAATGTGTTTCTTGGAGACAGCAAAAGGTTGGGTTTTGTTTCTTAATCCAGCCTGAGACTCTGTGTCTTTTTATTAAGAGTTTTAGTCCATTCACATTTAGAGTTAATATTGATATGTTAGCATCTCTATTTGCCATTGTGTTTGTCTTTCCTTTGAATTTATTTATTTATTCTTTTAATAACTTTTTTTTTTTTGCCTTCTTTCGTTGTTATTCATCCCTCTGAGGTTCTGGCTTTATGATCCCTTGTAGTATTTTTTGGAGTGGGGGTTTAGTTGTAATGAAATTCCAGAGTTTCTGTTTGTCTGGGAAAGTCCTTATTCTTTCTTCATAGAGGAAGGAAAGCTTTGCAGGATAGAGTATTCTTGGTTGGCATCTGTTGTCTTGAAGTCTGTTGACTATGTCCCTCCATTTTCTCCTTGTCCATAGTGTTTCTCCTTGTCCATAGAGAAGTCTGATGTCAGTCTGATTGGTTTTCCTTTGTATGTTATCTGTTTCTTCTCTCTTGTCAGCTTCGTTATTTTTTCCTTGTCTTTGATTCTTGGGAGCTTTACTATTATGTGTCTTGATGTATTTTTCCTTTCATCATGGAATTTTGGTGTTCTTCTTGCTTCTTGTATATCAATTTTCAGCTCCTTCTTCATGTTTGGGACATTCTCTTCAATTATTTCCTTGAATATTTTCTCTGTTCCTACATCTCTCTTCTCTCCTTCTGGGATTCCTATAACTCTTATATTTCCTTTCCTCATGGAGTCAGATAGTTCCCAAAGTCTTTCTTCAGTCTTTTTCATTCGTACTTCTCTTTCCTTTTCTGTTTTGGTTCTTTTTATTTCTGTGTCTTCGAGAGTGCTTATTCGTTCTTCCATTTCCTCTATTCTGTTATCACTGCTTTCCCCAGCATTCTTTAGCTCTTCTGTTAATCCTTTGATCTCCTGCATTTCCTTCATTTCCCTCTTTAGGGACTCAATTTCATTCTTCTGACTGTTGTTTTCCTTAATGACTTCCATCAGTTTTTTCATCACGGCAATTTTAAATTCTTTTTCTGGAAGGCTCAGAAGTTCTTCCAAGTCACCGTTGTTGCAAGCTGGTGGGTGGTTTTTTGTTTTTGTTTTTGTTTTGTTTTTTTTTGTGGTGTGTCTTTTTTCTGAGGTGTTGCTACTTTGCTTGTAGTTTTTCTTTTCCCTGCTGCCTGTCTTCTAATTTGCCTTATGCATTGGGACACTGTGCCGCTGGTACTGGCTGGCATCTTTTTGGTGTGTTCTTTTGGGAGTTTCAGAAACTGGCAATCCAAACGAGTCAAAAACTGTTATGCCAGAAGTCTAGTGAGGCAGTGGTACTTTGGGTATGTTAATGGTCACTGTCACAGAATCTCTCCTCCTTCTGTGTTTAGTTACAAAGGTGCGTCTTTAAGTCCCACAGACTTCCCTGGAGGTGGGGCAACTGGATTGCACTCTGGTTTCCAAATCTCTGGATCCTCCTCTGGGCTCCGACTTCCTGCCAGGTGGGACCGGGCTTGTGGGGGCCTTCAGCTCACCTCTGACTGCACAGGGAACCTTCTCCCTCTGGTTCCATGGGGAGCCTTCTGCCAGATTCAAGCAGTCTTTATTGAAGAAAGATCCCTGTTCTAAAATGGCGCTTTGGATATAGGCACACTCTTCCGTGCACCCAGTCTGCCCTGGCCGTGGGTGCCCGCTCCCCCTCTGGGTTCGGACTGCTGGCCTGAAGGGGCCTGGCATGGGCAAACTTCCCAGCTCACCTCTGGCTCCTCTGTGAGCTTTCTGCCTGTTTCAAGCAGTCTTTATTGAAGAAAGGTCCCTATTCTAATTGAATTGTTTTTGTTTGATGAACTGGAGTTCTTTCTGTGAGACTCTGCCTTAGTTTTTATTACAGGTATATCCATGCCTTGCTATCCATAAGATTGGGAGGCTGACATCATTTAGTAAGCTGCAAAACTGGGGTTAGAACTAGGTTTATGACACATGGAATGAATGTAACTATAGCAGGGTAAATTTGCTTTTTACATGTAAAGATGTCTCCCCAAGAAAACCACAGAATTCCTATCAATTTAACACATTATTTTAGAGGAACAGTAGTATCAAATGTTTTCTGCTATAAAAGAAACAGTGGGATGAAAGTAAAAATTGGTGAAATATATTTATATTTTGAAGAATGGTGGTTGAATATCTGGGTGCCAAACATTGTGTTAGGCATGATAGAGCATGAGGCAATGTGTTTCTATTCCTATGAAGATGTAAATCAAAAATTAACAGAGGAGAGTCTCCCTGGCGGCTCAGGAGTTAAAGTCTCAGTGCTATTAAGCTATCACCAGCCACTGCAACATGAGTTCAAACCCCAGCCAGGGAGTCAACCCACATAGCGCAGAAGACCTCTCCTGTCTCACCGGATGCTCCCCTCAACAGTGTATTTCAGTCAGTCTGCCTGTTCTGCACCCCATTCTGTCTCTGGTGAATCCTCTCACCTCCTGCACCTCTGGCCTACACCTCCATTCTTGTATGCATAAATAAATAAAAATAAATCTTTAAACAAAATTAACTGAGGATATCCCCTTATAAAATTAGAGACAACATGGCTGGATCTACTGAATAATTTTTCTGAAATTTTCCAGAATGGGACCATGTGAACCCCCTTCTGGGAGTGCTAATTCCTTTTTTTGGAAATATCTCTCTCCTGACACCACACATGTGAAGGTTCTAATGAGAGCTGCCTATGATAGGACCCTATTCTGTTGATGACTCCAAAGATGAGCATGTGACCCAAGCCAGAACATATGCTGCTGGAGGCTTGTTTTCCATCTCCTGGAGGAGAGTCTGAATTTTTTTTTACATTGCATCCATTACTGCACATATTTGCTCTTTTGTGGGTGGGGATGCAATATATTTAAGTCCTACTCTCTTAGTGAATTTCAGTTGTGCAATACTGCATGGTCAACTATAGTTACCATTTTACACATTAGAGCCTCAGACTTGATTCATCTTCTAAAGTTTCTACACTTACCAATCTCTTCCTATTTCCCCCACCCCCCAGCCTCAGACAATCACGTTTCTACTGTTTCTACAAGTTTGACCTTTTTTTTTTTTTTTTAGATTCCACACATAGGTGACATCATGCAGTATTCTATGTCTCTGCCTGACTTATTTCACCTAGTATAATGCTGTCTAGTTTCAGCTCTATTGTTGCAAATGATACAATTTTTCTTTTTAAAGATTAGAAAATATTCCATTATATATATATATAGATATAGATATAGATATAGATACACACACACACACACCCCACATTTTCTTCATCCATTCATTCATTGACAGACACTTAGACTGTGACCATGAATAATGCTGCAAAGAACATGGGCATAGAGATATAATTTCAAGATAACTTTCATTTTATTTGGTTATATGCCAAAGAATGGGATTGCTGGATCATATACTAGCTCTATTTTTAATTTCTTGAAGAGTCTCCCTACTGTTTCAATAGTGGTTACACTAGTTTACATTCTCAGCTATTGTATATGGGGGGGTTCTTTTTTCTCCTTGACAGCATTTGTTATCTGGAGTACAAAGAAAAAAGGCAAGGACTAAGAGAAAGAGAGCTCTGGCAGGGCAGGAGTTCCTGGCCCCAGTGTGCCTGCTTTAACACAGAACTCTGTTTTTTCCTGCAGACAACTGAAACAATAGATTCCTATTTTTGACTCAACTACCTTGAGTTGGATTTTTGTCACTATCAAATTACTATCTAAGTAACATATCTAATAGATTTAAAGTGAATTTATATAAATAAGCAAAGGACTTAGCTAAACCAAATAATTATTTTGAGTGCTACCAAACTAGACTTTAGAAACCAAAGACTCTGCTTAAAATCCCAAGTCCACACTCACTAGTTTAGGAAACTTGGATTGTTGCCCTTGCACCATGATTTCAATACCATCTGTAAAAAAATAATAATGATATATCATCACAAGGTCATCCTGAAGATCAAATGAAATAGTCAATAAACTCACTAAGTAAAGCCCACTTCAGAAAAGGGGGTATTGCTATCTACCCATTACAATTATCCAGAATTAGAGGAACTAAGAATTACAGATATATCAATGCTGTCCTGGAAGAAAGCAGCCTGGAGTGATTAAAGTAGTTTAGGAGCATTCCTCAGTCAGATGGGGAGAGAATATGTCTGTGTTAAGTGAGCTCAGAGAAATTTTTCAGAGCAAAGTCAGCAGAATTATTTTGCCACAAGATACACAGATAAAAGACCTAATAGAGCACACAGATTACCTTCTTGCAGAGTTCATGAGAAATTATCTGGTTCCATGAGAAAGAAAGTGAAGGAATTAACACTTACAAAGGTAATTAACCCTTTTAAAGACTTCTGGGTATCTTCAGTGGTCTTAACATAAATATTGGACACTTTGATTAGACTGTGTAGATTACCGATGTCTATGCACAGAAAAAAAAAAAAAACAGATAAACCACACTATTTGATCACTAGGAAACTTTAAAAAAATAATCTTAACTATTTTTTTTGTGCAAAAGCTTCTAGAAAATTGTCTTAAATGAAGAATCTAGTACCGAAGTTGCATTTATATTTTCAGTTGTGTATGAGTTGAGTGTCATAGTCTTTGAATTGATGATCTACTTTTCAAAACTTGGCAAGTGGTTATAGTAGTTATAGAAGCATCATCACAACATGTAACCAAAAGGTAAAGATCATCTGAGACAATGCAAATGATTGCCAATTGAAAACCACATGACTAATCTATCTTCTTTTTTTCTTTAAAGATTTATTTATTTATTTATATAAGCACTGGGTACAGTGAGAAGCGTGGGAGGGTGCGAGAATTCACCAGAGCCAGAACGGGGAACAGAACAGGCAGAATGATGAAATACACTGCTGAGGGGAGCAGCGGGCGCAGCAGGAGAGGCCCGACGCACCGTGTGGGACCCTCGCCGATAGCCAGGGATAGAACCAGTGCTGCAGAGGCTGCAGGCAGCCTCGCAGCCCAGCGCTCAACTGCTGAGCCACCAGGGGAGGCCCAAGACTAATCTTCAATGAAACTTTTAAAATGTCAAGAATTCAACTACTCCACAGAATTCAAATACTCCACAGAAGATGGAAAATTTTATGATAGTGGATAGAAACTAGGTTTTGGTGACAATCAAGACATTCATATTCCAGGCCAGGCCTGTCTCCCAGATCTGTGTTCAACAACCATCTCCTGATTCTGGCCTTAGACCACCATTTCAAAAACATTTCTTTTTAAAAAAATAAAAACTTTTTATTTTAACACATACTACTGTGTGTAGGTATGTGGTAATAAACCTGGAAGAAAATTAATCATGATATAGTGTATATAGATGTTAAATCACAACATTGTAAAACTTCAAATTTATGTCATGAATCAATGTACCTCAATTAAAAAGAAGAATTGAGGGCCTCCCTGGTGGCGCAGCGAGTTGAGTGCCGCACTGTGAAGCTGTCCGTAGCCTCTGCAGTGTGGGTTCGATCCCGGGTGGCTGGTGAGAATTCCACATGACGCAGCAGACCTCTCCTATCTCTCCCGCTGCTCCCCTCAGCAGTGTATTTCAGTCAGTCTGACTGTTCTGTTCCCCGCTCTGTCTCTGGTGAATCCTCTCACCCCCTGCATCTCTGGCTTGTACCCCAGCTCTTGTATACCTAAATAAATCTTTAAAAAAAAAAAGAATTGAACATGTCAAAATTTCTCCCCACAACACATCCCTCACACACCTTTGCCACATAAAAGAAAACAGATTCCTTTAAATGTTGGGAAGTATCTCTAATCAAAATACAGCTGTGATCTGTGTGATCCTTCCCGGGGTCTCTAGCACTGCTCTCACCTCCTAGGCAGAGTAAATCATTTTCTGGGAGGGGTTCCCATTTCGTGTTGTTCAACACTCACTGTTATGGCCCTTACCATGTTGTATCACAGCCAGGAAAATGTGTTTCCCATGAGTGACTTCAGGCAAGGTCATAGGCCTTATTTGTTCTTATTTCTTGAGACCTATGACTTGGCTCCAATAAGCATTTTCTGAATAATGAGTTTTCCTATTACAGCAAAGGCACCTCTCTCTGCTAAGAAGTTGAGTGTTAGCTCTGATTAATTTTAAAAGGACCTGTGGGGACCTTGAGAGAATTATTCTTTATCCTCATGTACGTCACTACTGAAGATGCCCAATAAGAAGTTTTTAAGATGATTGAGCCCAGCTAGACAGAAGCCAAATCATCTAAACTTAAAGAATAAATGAGCCAACTGAAGTGACTTGGAGGGCGGCCCAGGGTGGAGAAAATGTGGCTTTACTGAGGCAAAGTGAAATGTGCCTATCAAGGCTGTTGGGATGAAGGTGGGATGAAGCTTTAAATCTGAGTGACTGCACTAGGAGAGTTGTCTGATTTAACTCAGCACAAAATGGAATCAACTTATCCAGAACCTAGAATAGTAAGAAATTATTCGCAAAACTGAAGGCTCTTGAAATTCCCATTGATTCACGATTCTTCAGAAAATCCAGTGCTCCATCAGATAGAGCTTTAATCAGGTTTTCTTCTTAGAACCCAGTAGGATAAAACATACTGTAATCTACTTTTAAAGAAAACAATTAACAAAAGAAATATACTTGCCTTCTACCCAGGACTGTTTATCAATCACAAAAGCTTTGATAAAAATCAGAATTTTCAGGGCCTCCCCGGTGGTGCAGCGGTTGAGCACTGGGTTGTGAAGCTGCCCGCAGCCTCGGCAGCATCTGTTCGATCCCTGGCCACTGGGCGAGGGTCCCACATGGCATGCAGACCTCTCCTGACGCCCACTGCTCCTCTCAGCAGTGTACTTCATCAGTCTGTCTGTTCTGCTCCCCGCTCTGACTCTGGTGAATACTCTCACCCTCCCACACTTCTGACTGTACCCAGTGCTTGTATAAATTAATTAATTAATTAATTAATTAATTAAAATCAGGATTTCCAGAACAATGATTTCTGGAGAAACAACAGACTGACCTGAGTCTTGCTCCACACTTTTCCATATCAGTACCCCAAAATGAGATTTTTTAAATAGGTGGGGCCTAGATTTGAAACCACTGTTATAGATTAACATTGTACTGATTTTTGTTTGGAAAATGTGCAAAAGCAAAATCAGAAAACTTAAGAAAGAGGCTTGACAAGCTGACTTTTGTGTGTTTTAATTCAAAAATTCTTTAACTTTGGCATCATTTGGGCATATTCCAGGACCAGGCCTCTCTCCCAGATCCGCACTCAACAACCATCTCCTGATTCTAGCCTAAGACCACCATTTAAAAAACATTTCTACTTAAAAAAATAAAAACTATTTTTCTTTTAACACAGACTACTGTGTGTAGATATGTGGTAACAAACCTGGAAGAAAATTAATCGCAATAGATGGAACTCACAATAGAGTAGAAAAAGAACAAACAAATATATTAGTATTTAATTTAGTTTCCTGAGAAAAGAATAGTCATTTTCTGATGAAGTTTCTAAGATATTGCTGTACACGAAGTATCACTCTCCTCTCTCCAGCCTTGTCCATTTTCTCTCTGTCCTCTATTATTCTTCCTCTCCCCTTTTTTCTTGCCTGTATTTTCAGAGAATTTTCTGTGATTTATTCATTTGATTGTTCCTGCTTAGTTCACATTCAAGAAGCAACTGAGTCGTTATTGAATGTCTCACTCATTTAAGAGTAAAATTCTGCATTTACCTCATTCTCTTGCTTAGGGTGAAGGGTAGCAGGGATTCAGTTTCCACATGGGACTTGCTTTCACTGTGCTTCCCTTTACTGCATTATTATCATCATCATCTTGAATAATCTGGTTAAATCTTTAGCCCACACGTATCCAATACAGTATGATTTTGTACACACACTATTCCAGAAAAGGACTGGAGAACTGCAATTCTGATTTGACTTTTTCTCATAAAGACAAGATCAAGGAAATCAAAGCAAATGGAGAAGTCTAAGGCCTGTAACTGCAAAGTACAGGGCTCCTGGCTGCAAAATGTAGTGAGATTCTAATTCACTGGCAGTTGAGGACAGCTTTTGAACAGTCCTAGCTATTTCAAAGAAATGTTTAAAAGGAATACTTTTCATCTCTGATTTGTGAGTTAAGGCTCCTGTTTTAAATTTGTTTTGCCAGACATCTAAAGTACGAAAGGGAAGGTGTAATCTCTGTTCTGTTACAATAAGCCTGCCTGCACACAACACAACCTGAGAAGGTTATAAATATCATATAATTTGCTGAAAGTACTGAAGCACAGTTTTATATCAGGTTTTCCTTATTATTCTTCTTTCAACCTTCTGGCATTTCTCTTATCAAGATTTGACAGCAGTAGGCCCATAGCTCAGCTGCCTATTTATGCTTTAGTACAAGACTGGAGCATTTCACTGTGATAGATAAGTTTCTAGAAAGTTAGATCCCTATTTAGTGTGAAAAGTTTAAGATTTGCTTTCTTAAAATTGTCTGTAAAGCGGTCACCATGGGAACTACATTTCCCAAGGATGGAAAACAAGATTGAAACGGGGAGCAGGTGTCATCCAAATAACCTTTTAAGTAAATTTTATAATTGGGACATTATTGACTCAAGCCAAGTCCCAGGCTGATGACCAGCTGCAGAGTGAACACACCTCACACCTCCACCCTCCCTATTCTAATAACAGCTCTCCCAAGTAAAGATGTTCACCTATGTCAAAACGCCTCGTGTCACTAGGATGAAAATAGTCACAAACTGACGCTCTACTCCCAATTTACATTCCAGCCTCATAATGTTCCTAATCTGCTTAAATTTCTGACTGTCTGGCTGAAAGATAAGCCTGATATTTTTGAAAAATAAACTATAGTGGTATGAAAAATTGTGTGATTTAAAGGCTATTTCAACTAGAGATGCTGATCTTGCAAAATCCCTACTGTTGTAAACACACACACTGTATTTGATCCATAAAGTTCACTACCATAGGGACAGCTGTCCATGTCGACATTGAAATGCTTGGAATACTTCACTATTCCAAGGATAGCATGTTTCTCATCTTAATAGATGGCAGGAGGGCCTCCCCTGGTGGCACAGGCGGTTGAGCGTAGTGCTGTGAAGCTGTGCACAGTCTCTGCAGCGCTGGTTTGATCTCGGCCAGCCGGGGAGATACCCACGTGGTGCAGCAGACCTCTCCTGTCTAGCCCGCTGCTCCCCTCAGCAGTGTATTTCAGTCAGTCTGCCTGTTCTGTTCCCCACTCTGTCTCTGGTAAATCCTCTCACCCTCCTGCACATCTGGCCTGTACCACGGTTCTTTTATGCATGAATAAATAAATCTTTAAAAAAAAAAAAACAGATGGCAGAAAAGACAGGTAGCATTTTAGAATTGCAGAGCTAAGAGATTATCTATCTAGTGACTTCAAATCACAGCTTCCCAGCTAGGCCAAGGCAGGGGTCCCCTCCCTAGAAGATCCTGAAGTGGGCCCTAGGGATTTGTAGTTTTGCAGCTCCCTAAGTGATTGGGATGTGCAAAGAGGATAGAAAACTTCATTCAATAGCTACAATTCTGTTCCATTGCCATTTATTCCTATAAAGTACCCACTAAGAATTCCTGAGCTTTTGGGCAAAGTAGACACAAGGACAGACAGCTGAAAATAAATGCAACTTGATAACCAGGGTATTAACAAAAACAGTAACAACAGGAAAACATGAGTATGGTGTTTAGATTCTCTTATGTCCTGAAAAAATAGACATAGCGCAAATGGAGAAAGGTAAGAACCAACCAACTAAATAAACTAAATGAAACAAAAGTAAATTATGAGACTATAAGAATAAATTAGTGGCTTCCAGGAGGGAAAGGGAGAAGGGGGTAGGTAAATAAGGTAAAGGAATCAAGCATATGGTGGAGCATAGAACTGGACTTTCAGTGGTGAACTTAATGTACTATATAGACAGGGTGATTTATGATCAGGCACACTTGAACTCACATCCTATTACAATGCAATGTTATGCCACTAAAAAATGTCTTTAAAAATTGATAGTAAATAGAAGATTTAATCTTTAAAGAAAAGATGAAATTAGTTTGTTGAACAGGAGTGTAAGGAGGGTTAAAGCTACTGAGGTTTAAAAAAAATCAAAGATTGGAAAGCACCACACAATAAGTACTTCCAAGTTGGAAGATGCAGTCAAAATGAGTCAAGAAGAAGATGGACCATATTCCCATTGGATGCTGCATTTTTGGATAGGAAGTATCTCCATAATCCTCACATCCAGAAGGGATCACACCCCTGCACTGAACACACCCCTCCCTGGCATGCTGTATTCAACAGTGTGAGGGCACTTTGCATTCAGTTACCCACCAATGTTAGGTGGTGCTAACTGTCAAAGGACTGGTGCAAACCACACACGACCCAGAGCAATGTGTGCAAATTATTCCTCTCATTCCACTAGTGACCAACTTATTAAGGGCTAAATCACATTTGTAAATGCGTGTCATAGCAGAATAGACTTAATCTTCTAGAGAAAATTTAATCAAGTGTTTATACTGTTTCTGTTCAAGTGAACACTTCTGCCTGAGGTAGCCCACTCCATTTTTGGAGAGTTCTAGTAATTAAAAGCTCTTCTGTATGTTGCATTAAATTCTATCTCTCAGTAGTGCCCACCATTTTCCCAAGTTCATTGCACTTCCACATGACAAAGATTTTTCCAGATATTAGGAAACGGTCATCTAAATTCCTTGACATTTTCCTTTCACCAGGCTAACCATCCCCAGTTTTTCATATGGTGCTTACAAGGCATTTCTGAGTTGTCTACACAGCCTACTTCCCTTTAAAATGCTTAAAGTTTTTTTTTTTAAGATTTTTATTTATTCATGCGTACAAGAACTGGGTACAGGCCAGATGTGTGGGAGGGTGAGGGGATTCACCAGAGACAGAGTGGGGAAAAGAACAGGCAGACTGACTGAAACACACTGCTGAAGGGAGCAGCAACGAGACAGGAGAGGTCTGTCATGCCATGTGGGTATCTCACAGGCTGGAGGGGATCGAACCCACATGGCAGAGGCTGCGGACAGGTTTACAGCGCTGCGCCCAACCACCTGAGCCACCAGGGGAGGCCCCTGCTTAAAGTTCTGATGTCCAGAATTGAGCATAATACTACAGATTTGGCTAATCAATGCAGACAAGAGAGACTCTTAGCTCTTTCAAGCTAGACACTATTTCAGTGGATGCAGAGCAAGCTAAAAATATTTTTTTTGGTAGTTTATAGTGCTGATTTTTGATGATGCAAAACTTATGTGATCTTATAATGTTACTTAAATTAAAAAAAAAAGATTTTTAAAAAGGCTTTGGTAGTTAAATCACATCATTGTCTCATACACTTGCAGTTACCCACACCCTTATATAGAGAGTGCCTTTTAATCCCTAGTGCACATCTTTGCCTTTGGCCACAGGAAGCTTACATAAGGCCACCCCATTGTTGGCTGGTGTTCTGCTTAGCCTTACCAGGTTCCTTTTCAGACCTCCCTAAGTAGGAGCTACTGGTGATTCTGGATGGGCTGAGCTCAATCCAGGGAGCTAACCCACATGGCACACTCCCCTTAACAGTGTATTTCAGTAATTCTGCCTTTGCTGCTTCTCACTCTGTCTCTGGTGAATCCTCTCACTCCCCACACCTCTGGCAGTTCTTCTATGCAAAAATAAATAAAAAACTAACTAAATAAAAATTGTATCACTCTCATCACATCCCATTTTAAGCAAGTCATCTGACTTTTTATAGCGCTATCCCTGGAAATAACCCCCTCTTCCTCACATCAAGGAGGGGTCATGACCCTAAACTGAGCCCAAGACTCCAAATTACTTTCTGCCAGACATTAGGGTTCCCAGTCTGTCCACAAAAAAATAAAAAAAACAGAGATAACCCAAAAGCCTTAAGCATGTTTCTCAGCAAGAACTTCTGTTAAATCATGTTTCCCCAGGTAGATTTATGAGGGTGGGGTTTAGTACATAAATGTTGGATAATAACAAATTTATCCATGTAAATATTTATGTTGTTAGATTTGTCTATCATTTGTTGTCTCTCTGGTTTTGGACTATTGTTCAACAAACTTGTTACACTCCCAGATCTATATCACCTACCAATATGATTTGCATGCAACAGTCATCTTTTCCAAAGCAATAATAATTGCCTTGGGGCATTTTCCTAGAAACCTCTGCCCATATGACGTTGATCCTTTAAACCACACTCTGCATATTGTACTTTAGTAAGTTATGAACCCATGGTAACTGATTCAAAAATAAATTTACAGTTAAATAAATTAAAAACAAAGGAAAAAAAAAAAAAACAACAAGGAAAGTCTGAGAAACTGTCACAGACCAGAGGAGCAAAGGAAACATGACAACTAAATGCAATATGGTATCTTAGATGGGACCCTGCAACAGAAAAAGGACATTAGAGGGAAAACTGGTGACATCCAAATAAAGTCTATGTATTACTGAACAGTAAGTACTACACCAATGTCTATTTCTTAGTTTGGACCAATGAACCAAACTAAGTAGTGCCCCCATTTTTCCAAGTTCATTGCACTTCCACATGACAAAGATTTTTCCAGATATTAGGAAACGGTCATCTTAATTCCTTGACATTTTCCTTTTACCAGACTAACCATCCCCAGTTCTTCATATGCTGCTTACAAGGCATTTCTGAGTGGTCTACACAGCCTACTTCCCTTTAAAATGCTTAAAGTTGGGCCTCCCCGGTGGCACAGCTGTTGAGCGCTGGGTAGCGAGGCTGCCCGTGGCCTCTGCAGCGCCAGTTTGATCCCCGGCTGCTCCTCGGCCACTGGAGGAGGGTCCCGCATGGCGTGCAGACCTCTCCTGCTGCCCGCTGCTCCCCTCAGCAGTGTACTTCAGTCCTGCCTGCTCTGCTCCCTGCTCTGGCTCCGTGAATTCTCTCACCCTCCTGCGCTTCTGACTGTATCCAGTGCATGTGTAAATAAATAAATAAACAAATCTTAAAAAAAAAAAATAAAATGCTTAAAATTTTCTTTTTTTTAAAGATTTTTATCTATTCATGCATACAAGAACTGGGGTACAGGCCAGATGTGGGGGAAGGTGAGAGGATTCACCAGAGACAGAGTGGGGAACAGAACAGGCAGACTAAAGATTAAATAACATGTCAGATTAAATAGCATGTCAACATTAGAGGAAATTGGGGGCCTCCCTGGTGGCGCAGCAGTTGAGCGCTGGGTTACGAAGCTGCCCACAGCTTCTGCAGAGCCGGTTCGATCCCCGGCTGCTCCCCGGCCACCGGAGGAGGGTCCCACATGGTGCGCAGACCTCTCCTGCCGCCCGCTGCTCCCCTCAACAGTGTCCTTCAGTCCTTCTGCCTGCTCTGCTCCCCGCTCTGGCTCTGGTGAATTCTCTCACCCTCCCGCGCTTCTGACTGTACCCAATGCTTGTATAAATAAATAAATAAATCTTCTAAAAAAATAAAAATAAAAAAGTAAAAAAAAAAAAATAGACGAAATTGGGTGAAGTATAGATGGTACCTTTTGGACTGCCTTGCACCACCTCCGTAAATCTAAAATCATGTTGTAAACATTTAAAATAAAAGGCAATAAATGCTCAGTGCTCTTCACTTCCTAATTCACTACATTTTACTAATATTACATAGCATGGTTATTTATTTCTATGGTATCTGTATGAACATTCTGGGTTTTATTCTTTTCCCCAAGAGATTGTTGTTAAACACACACTAGCACGTCACTCTTCAAGAGCGTCCTTCCTAATAAAAAAAAAAAAAAAATGGCAAAATTCTTTGCTCTTGCCCTTGACCAGAGTAACCATTTTTTATCACTTGATTATTATGGAAGGATCAGATCTTCAGCTTCACTTGTAAATGAAATGCCTGCATGATGATGCAGTTCTGGGTCTTTTTTTTATCTGCATTGTCTATCTGATTCTTTCTGAAGCAATCAGTTTTCGGAAACCTGTAGTCATTTGAGGCGCATTTTAAATACCAAATCAGGAGAATCACTTTCTTTTTATAGTTCAAACTAAAAATGGATTCCCCTATTGTGCAAAAAAATATTACACCATTAAGCATCTCCCAGGAAACAATCACAAATGGCATTACTACTAATCACTTTCTGTCCTATACACACAGGGTTACAATGCTACCTAACTTATCATCATATGATCAGAACCACATATCTCACGTGGTGTATAGAGTTAACAAGATAAACCCTACAAATGCTTTTCTGAAATTAGACACACTGTCTATGGCAGTCCCTTGACTAACTAGTCTACTTACCTATCTCTTTAAAAAATTTAGGCTGATTCTGTATTTTTGGTCTTGGTAAACTCCATACTTACAAATCACCTTCTTCTAAAACGTATATAAGGTGACTCTCCTGATTACCAGTTTGATTGCAAACTGTCTGAGACTTAGACAAATGTAAGAGAACTGTGGGAAATTGTCTCCTAATTGTCAGACTCCCACACTATGATCAGGAAAACACAATCACAAGGCTTGCTTCAGAATTGCTCCTGTTTACCTTCATTTTAATCGAAAACAAGTAATTAAGAAATTTTCTCTCTGGAAGACTTCTAATAAGCAAATTTCCATTATCCTTAACCACATAGTGTGAACTGACTTTTTCTTCTGTAATGAATCCTGTAATGTAGACGTGGACATGCATTAATCCAGCTGTGACTGGACAGAGCTGAGCCCCAGGAAGACAAGAATCAAGGGTTCTCCTCCCTTGGCACACAGATTAATAAGTGTACAACGTAGACTTTACAATTCAAGAGTTGAAAGGGCAAGAAAATCTGTATCTCACTAGCCCAAGGGACTAGAGACTATTGACATTTTTAATGTAACCACGTTCTATTGATACAGCTGAAAATGTGACAAATTGGATGACAACTTGAATAGTGGATTTTACAAATGATAATAGATACTATTTGTTGTGCCAAACAGTTTAGCAAGCACTTTAAATAAATTACCTCATTTAAAATAATGGGGATTGTTGTCACTTTTTCACAGATGAGGAAGTTGATGTTCAGAGATGTAAATATGTCCGAGATGAGCAATGTGAAAAGTGGTTAAGCTGGTATTTGAAGCCAGGACTGCTGGTGCCAAAGTCTTCATTCTATCCCTGTGCCTCTCTGGATCTCTATTCAGTTGAACTATGGAACAATAAAATGACAAACTTAATTTTCTGCAGTGAGCACAATATAAAGGAGTTCTCACATCTCATTAGTAAAATCTTTCCAGAACACACTTCAGTATGTGTACACATATAGATTCATAAATTACATACTTACAGTATGCAATAACATAACATACAATAACAATAACTGTATACAATAACATACTGTATACAATATCAAAATATAAAAGTAGGAAAAATTTAAATGCCATGAAAGTTTAAACATATCCTAAAATTTTCTTCTCCCAACCCAATGGATCATCTATAATCTATGCACCCCTTATAACATAGAGACTGCCCCTTGACACATTTAATTATACATCATCTGGGTAACTTATATATAGCTTGCACTAGAGTTTTTACATATGGACTTACTATTCTAAATATAATTAATATCAGGCATCACTGGCTACTTTCCAACTACAGATGATACAAAAGAAGCATGTCTGTTGGAGATTAAAGGGTAAGAGAGCCAAACCTGACTCCACTCCTATTCCAGGTCCCTGTCATGACCTGTCCCTCAAAACAGCCTCCACGGTCACATCACACCATCTGTGCAAGAGTAAGAGTAGCATCTTAACCAGTAGGAGTTCTAAAGATTAACAAAAGATTCCTGGTGGCAAACAAGGTGTTACGTTAATATTTCCTAAATCAGACCCAGCATCTGTGTCATGGACAGGCCATGGGTTTTTTACTAAATGCTGAAATGTTGAGAGTTTCAGATAAACAAAGGCTTTTTTGCAAGTCAATGTTTCTTTTTTTTTTTTTAAAGATTTATTTATTTACTTATACAAGCACTGGGTACAGTCAGAAGCACAGGAGGGTGAGCAAATTCACCAGCACCACAGAGGGGAACAGAAAAGGCAGACTGACGAAATACACTGCTGAGGGGAGCAGCAGGAGCGGCAGGAGAGGTCTGTGGCGCCATGTGGGACCCTTGCCGGGCGGCCGGGGATCAAACTGGCACTGCAGAGGCTGAGGGCAGCTTCGCAGCCCAGCGCTCAACCGCTGCACCACCAGGGGAGGCCCACAAGTCAATGTTTCTTTTTTCACAATAGTCATTTATATGCTTGTTCAGTGTTTAATTGGGACATAACACAGACTATACTCTCCCACTTTAAATTCCCAGCATATAAAGAATTTTCTAGAAGAATAAGTACACTTTGGTGGCATAATTCATCAGTGAGTAAGGATACAGTTGGGGCAACTTCACTACAGAAAGAGTCCTGGAGGAATGGCACAGTTAAATATTCTTGTGTATCACTTTAATTCCACATGTATCAAATGGTGTTTGGTGACTAGGGCTTATCACACAGGTGTAGGTAGAGAAGAAAAGCAGGATACCAGTAGGGAGTATGCTGGGCCCCCTTCTCTAGCCAAAGAAATTCCCTTGTGTTTCATACCTGAAGGTGCTTAGGGGATTCCATTTAAGCAAGTGTCTGCTAAAACAAATTATCAAAACCTTAATATATGGTAGAACCTTTTAATTTTATCTTTGTAAGTAAAATATAAAATTTTTCTGTCATTCATATGTAACATGAGACAAAAATCAAATATAGTGAAACTCCAAGGATAAAGAATAATGAAAACAAAAGCAACAAATTAATACTTTTATAGTTTCTATATACTCTGCAAGTTGAGGCACAGATTACTTGCATCACCCAAAGTTAGAATTTCACACTAATCACCACTTAGGATAATTTCAATGACAGAAATATGCTCAGCCTGGCATATTTCTGAGAGTCGTTATTCAGGCGTAGCTGCAGGAATGATAAGGGATGCAGTGGGATTTTGAACTCTGAGTCACTGATTATCAATCTTTGTGGGTGCTTCAGGAGCAAAATCAAGATAGATGACTCGTCTGTATGTAAGTGTGAGGGAGAAGGAATTAAAAGAATTAAAACAGTGAAAGAGTCAGCGTCCTTGCTTTGAAGGATTTTCCTGCAAAATATATTGGTAGAGAGGTGTCATTTTCAGTGGAGTGTAACATTTGAGCCTGTCAGTTCTGACAGTCTGCTCGATGCTGGCCTTGTTAACCAACTGCTATCGGCAAGACAATGAACATGCAGCCCCAGGACGTTGCAAAAAACCTGTGATTAAAGCACAGACAGACGGCCACCAACTTGGGAAAATGGAATTGCACTGACATGAGTTACTCA
The DNA here is from genome assembly GCF_014898055.3 of Talpa occidentalis. NCBI lineage: Eukaryota > Metazoa > Chordata > Mammalia > Eulipotyphla > Talpidae > Talpa > Talpa occidentalis. The sequence goes on from NW_023605305.1 coordinate 49,382,648, forward strand.
GCCTCTCATAGTGGTTATACACCAGAGGAAGCTCCTCGCTTACTTGGTCAACTTGACCTCAACAGTTTCTATGGCTAAATAATCCACAATCTGAAACATGCCCTGCAGCCAGATAAGTCTACAGCCAGCACATTATCATCCTAAACCTGTGCCTGTTAAGTCTTGCTCCTAAAATATCTCCCTGATTCCAAATCATGTTTATTCTTCAATAACTAAATCAAATGCTCCCTGGTCTCTAATCAGTCGTGCTTAATTCTTCTAGTCTCCACATCCATTCATTCAAAAAATGTTTATTGAGCTGTTACGTGTTAAGCACAATTATAGGTGCTGTGGATACAGTCAGTAAGCAAGACACACAAGTCCCCAACTTTATCGAGCTTAAAATCCTAGTGGGGAAGACCAGGTTAACACAAAAATTATATATATACACCCACATATACATGTATATACATATCTATTTTTATACCTGTGCATACACAGATACATATATTTATATTTATACTTCTGTACTATGACCCTGGGAAATAGTGCTATGAGGAAATACCACGTAGGATAAGGGAGTCTGATATTCACTGTGCCACTCAATTCTGATACACTTCTTATTCTGATTTAACTTTTAATCTGTAACTGTTTTTTAAGTCTTAAAGGAGAGATGTATTATCTTTGTCTCCTTGCCAACACGTAGCTCAGATCTGTACTGTTACAGATCTATTCATTAAATATTTGAATTGCCTTGATTAAATTAAATCCATTTGCCAACATCACAGAGCAGGATTCTGACTGCATGCAGACTAGGGGGCTGGTTTAGGTCTCACAAAAAGGAGCAGCGTTGCAGTAACGGCTTGCAGCTGCATATCAACAGTTGCTAATTTGTAGTCTCAGAAATTTTGTTTTGAAATATGCATAGATTCCTTCTCCACAATACTTATTATAACTATACTGTGATGGCACTTAAGATGTAATATTAATATTCTCCCCCTTTTCTGGAACAGTCTTGAATCCACTTTCATTTACTTTTGTATTCTTTTCAACATGAAGCTAGTAATTAATTACATTGATCATTGTGACATATACATTTAAGAATTTTTCATATAAGTAAATCTACAAATAATGGGGGAATGGGGGAATAATGCTGATTGGAATAACATCTATAGATGTTCTTTTTCTGGAATTCCTTCAGTTTATTTATATAACCCACATCCAAAAGGTATTATTTTTATACCATTCCTTGCCACATGAATAAGTCAGTAAGTCAGTCTGTTAAATGTCTTTATGAGTGTCTGTGGCCATAAACTGTCCTGAGGAAAATATGTAAAAATGCAGCAGTGATGAAATTCTGCACTTGCCCTGGGGTGTGATAACCAGACAGACACTTATGCACTAACTTCTTATCAACAGCTTTTATTCCTGTCTCCTTATGATTTGGAAAGCACAGTGATGTCTCAGGATGACCTTCATCTCATGGTTGCAGTAAAATGTGTATTTGGAGTCAGATAAATGGGGATTCAAATCTTAATTCTGCCACACATTTGCCAGGTGACCTGGGTCGAGATGCTTCATCCTGCTGAATCTCAGTTTCCTAACTGTAAGATGGGCATGATATTGATATAACCACTGCTTAGAATCGTGGTGAGCACTATATGAGATGAGATCCATATTAAATGCTCCATGCATAAAAGACTCTCAATACAGAGCCACTATTTTTATCATTATTTCTAACTTGTAGTCACCTTATGTTAAGCATTGAAATAGAAATAGGAACAATTTCCAAGATTTCTAGAAACTCATAATCTAGATGAAGACAGAGAAACATAAGTAGATAATTCCAACAAGTGACTGAAAAGAAATTAATGAGTACAATGATGGAGAAAAACCCAGGGTACTATGGGAGCTTGGAGGAAGAATATCTACTGCATAAAGTAGGAGAAAGCTTCCTAATTATTATCACATGGCAGGGGAGGGGGTCTTAATAAACAAATGGAAGTCTGGCAATGGGGAGAATGAAAGAGTAGTCCAGGTCCAAGGAACAGCATCAGTAAAAGCATTGAAGCAAGATATAGCACTGTTTACAGGAAGCTACAAGCTACTCCATATGGCTACTGGCAAAGTCCAAGGCAGAGAGTGGTGAACACAGAAAGATGAGGCTGGAGAAATAAGTAGGAAGGGGCCTCCCTGGTGGCACAGGCAGTTGAGCACAGCACTGTGAAGCTGTCTGCAGCCTCTGCAGCGTGGGTTCAATTCCGGCTGGCCAGGGAGCTACCCACATGCCGCGGCAGACCTCTCCTGTCTTGCCCACTACTCCCCTCAGCAGTGTATTTCAGTCAGTCTGCCTGTTCTGTTCCCCACTCTGTCTCTGGTGAATCCTCTCACTCTTCCACACATCTGGCCTGGACCCTGATTCTTGTATGCATGATTAATAAATCTTTAAAAAAAATTTAAAAAAAGAACGAAGGAGGAAGCAGCTAGTGGAGGTAGATGGAAGTAGCTCATTAAGGCATGTCATGGTAAGAATATTAAACATAACCCTGTAGAAAATTGATAGAAAATGCAATAAGACACTTAAACATGGCATTGTTACATTTGAATAATCACTTCTTTGTTGGATATATAGGAAAAGGGATTGGATGACAATGTTAGCAAGTGGAGAAACAAGTAAGATTGTGAACTAGTGCATGGTTGTAGGAATAGATTTAAGAATCAAGAGGTTATTAGGTAGGGTTTTATGAAAGAAGGAAAAAGTCAAGGAGAAGACCCAAGTTTCTACCCAGGTTGTTAAAATGGAATGAGTTTAGAAGGTCTAAATTATGAGACCCCAAAGTGAAATTATGAGACCCCAATAGAGGTTGATTCATCTATTCTCCAGGGTCCTGAAATACCCTCTCATTAGAGCAGGATATGGAGAGTGATGGTGAAAGCTAGAGACTTCTCTGAATTAATCAGAATGGCACTCAGACTCCATAAACAAGTATCCAGTACACCATAGTACAACTTGGTGTTTTGCACAAGCATAGATGCATGCTTGTATAAAGTGGCAGTGGAGTAATTGGGAAACACTAGTGTAGACCCCAGCCCCCCCCCCCCGCACCTTTGGTGTGCTCACTGTGGGAGAACAGTAACTCCACTGAATAGGACTGGAGGGACAGTATTGTTCTGGGGGGGTGGGGTGGCAGGGTTCAGTCAAGACCTCAGGGAAATGAAACCTTCTGTGAAGAGAGTTTAAGAATTAGGGGGTTTCCACTGACTGGGAGAAAATTTCTGCACACAACACTAATGACAAAGTACTGATCACAAATATCCACAAAGAGCTGATGAGACTCAACAAAAACAAAGAAAATATCCAGTCAAAAAATGGGCAGAAGAGCTAAAAAGAAACTTCTCTGAAGAGGAAATGCAAATGGCCAACAGGCACATGAAAAAATGTTCAATATCACTTGTAATCAGGGAAATGCAAATCAAAACTACCATGAGATACCATCTTACACCAGTGAGAATGGCACATATCAAAAAACTAGCAACAACAAATGTTGGCGAGGATGTGGAGAAAAAGGAACTCTTCTGCACTGTTGGTGGGAGTGCGAACTGGTCCAACCACTATGGAGAGCAGTGTGGAGATTTCTGGACCTACTAAACATAGAGCTTCCATATGATCCAGCAATTCCACTCCTAGGTATTTACCCAAAGGACACAGAAACAGTAATTCCAAAGGGCACCTGCACCCCTATGTTTATAGCAGCACTATTTACAATAGCTTAGCTTTGGAAACAACCCAAATGCCCCAAAATAGATGACTGGATCAAGAAGATGTGGTACATATACACCATGGAATATTACTCAGCAATCAAAAAAGATAAACACATGCAGTTTGTAGCAACATGGATGGAGCTAGACGGGATCATGCTCAGCGAAATAAGTCAGAAAGAAAAAGAAAAATAACGGATGGTCTCACTCATAGCAGGAATTTAGAAAACCTAAATAAGGGACCAGGAAAAAGACTAATTAATACAAAGTGAAAATCAAAATCAATAAGCAACTATAAATCAGATACACACTATTGGGGGGGGCGGGGAGAGGAAGGATTAGGGTCAAAATAAGAGGGGTTGCAATTGTATGGGGAATATAACCAAAATGAAAATGCATGTATTGTGCAAAAATGAAAAATGACATAAGAATTATATAAAATAAAATATTAAAAAAAGAAGAATTAGGGGGGTTGTTAGAAGTGGCACAAGATTTTTCCTTCACTCCTAGACCTATCAATTCCATACCACTTTTAGAGATGCTAATATTAAGTGCTCTGTAAGTTATTACCTGTACCCCTCTTCGTAGAGCAGGCTATTAACTATTCTGACCTCTGCAGCCATGTGCTCCTCTTCACTGACGCACTAATCAATGCCCATAAAATATCTTTTTCCTGAGAAGTTTCAAGCACCTCAGAATGTACCATAATAGAGAAGCTTAAACTGCTTGCTCCATGGATCTTCAATGATGTCAAGATAGAGTGTGTCAAGGGTTTACAGTCATGATTGAGTCTCCTGATGAGACCAGGCACAATATGCGCGGACCCCAGGAATTCACCTGACTGGTATTTAACAGACCCCTGAAGAGGGGATTACTCAGTGCCTCTGACCTTCCCTTAGTAAACAAGACCAAAATGGCTGAGTCTCTCTAAGGATTTCCATCACTTTACAGTATTACGAGCAAACTCGGTAACAGTTCTGAACCTATGAATTTAAAATCCAACTTACTGAAGCATGTACAAATGCTCTGATTCAGTGAATGGAACATTTAGAGGGAGACACCCTATATATGCCAGCCAGAGGTTATAAAGCAAGACAGAGGCGTTCTCTATTCTTAAGTATATATAAATTCAAAGCCACTACATATATCTGTAAAACACCATATTCCCTTTATTATCTTAGAGCCGGTAATGCCAATTTTGGGTTTTCTAACAAGGCCAACACTAACAGACATTTCTACTGAAATGTGTTACTGGAATTATAGAGGTTATTGAATGCATGAGTGATTCAAGAACTAAAACTGGATTTGAGCTATTTATTAAACTTATTATCAACTACACTGGGGGAGCAAATGTTTTTACAATGATACTTTCAAGAAAACTCTTTCCAGATAGCACATAAAAAGGCAGAGACAAATCCAAAGATTTAACACAGCTTTTCATTCTCAGAAAATAATTCAGCTCCATGTTCATTCCTCCTGCTCTGCCTTCTGACTCTTTTCTTGGTCTGCTTTGGGAAAATAAAGAATTATCTCTAGGTACAGAGTTAAGAGACACCTTAAAGTGTATTCAGACATCTGTGATCCCTTCATTGGTAAAATTATTTTGGCTAAGATGGCCTCACCAACCTTGTAAAAGCGTAAATGAGAAGCACATTAGCACTGACAGCAAGTGTTTATGGAAAGTCCATGCAAAACAGGAGGAGCAAAGACATTACTTGCTTTTTAGGAAGGCTGAGTTGGCACAAAATACACTTTCCATGGGTACGCTTTCTGGCTGCTATTTGGAATTGATTTTAGGGCAAAAGTGTATGCAACTGAAGGTAGGAAATGGAAAAAATTTTGTTTCAAGGATACAGTCATTTCGTGATAGACAATAAGAGAGGGGCACCAACAGCTTATTTAAACAGAGTAATTCCAGGGCCTCCCTGGTGGCTCAGCGGGTTGAGTGCAGCACTGCGAAAGCTGTCTGTCAGCCTCTGCAGTGCTGGTTCGATCCTGGCCAGCCGGCAAGAATCCCACATGGCTCACAGACCTCTCCTGTCATGCCCGCTGCTCCCCTAAGCAGTGTATTTCGTTTGTTTGCCTGTCCTGTTCCCCGCTCTGTCTCTGGTGAATCCTCTCACTCTCCCGCGCCTCTGGCCTATACCCCAGCTCTTGTATAAAAACAAATAAATTTTAAAAAAATAATAATATAAACAGAGTAACTCCAGTTGGGTTCTGTGATGAAGGATATCACTGAACTTGTGTTAAGCACATTTGCAAACAAGACGAAACCACTTGCATTTTGCTTTTGTCTTTCAGAGCTGAGATTTTCCTTTTCAAATACACTGGGCACCCAAGTGCCTGAATACAAGTGTATGTATGTTTATAACCAATTGAGAATATATAGACATTTACATTTCAATAACACTTGCAAGGTTAATTTTGAATTTTTTCCACTGCTTCATGCATTGTAAGGGCTTTCTGTCCTCCAAGAATAATCATGGTTTTTACAATCGGTAGTTACGTGCAGAGGTAACAGAATCAGGCATGAACTTTAGCAACTATAAGTCCTGTAGTTTTGAAAAGTTCCATTCAGAACTAAGTGCCCGTGGTCTTTCCATCTAGGCATAGAAAAGTTACAATGACAGTTTACCAGTGTCTCCACCAGAGCCACTTAAACATGATTGGGTTACAGATGTTATATAAACTTTGATAATTACAGAAAGCATCATCAGGTATCTCTTTCTAAGATTTAAATTTATTTATTGGTGCAGAAGGCCCACCTTTTTATTTTTTTTCTTTTCATTTAACTTATTTTTTTTAAGTTTATTTTTAAAAAACTACTTTTTCTCCCCTTACATCATTGTTAGTTTTTGGATAGTATTTGATTTCTCCTCTCAGGTGTAGTCCTGTAGTTCTCCCATCACCATAGCTATGATCTATCAGCATAGTCCCTTGTGCTTTTCCCTCTCCTGTTTTGATCTCTTTCCTGCCCCTCCTCTCCTGTATGCCTCAGACCTATGGTCAGCTTGCAAGTTTTGTCTTTTGGTGACCTTTTTTCGGTTTCTCTACAGATTCCACATGTAAGTGAAACCATCTGATATTTATCTTTTTCCTTCTGACTTATTTCACTTAGTGTAATCCCTTCCAGTTCTATCCATGGTGCCACAAAGAGCCTGAGTTTACCTTATGTGATTGCTATGTATCCCATTGTGTATATATATCACATCTTCTTGATCCATTCATCTGTTTGGGGGGCATTTGGGTTGTTTCCATATCTTGGTTATTGTAAATATTGCTGCAATAAACACAAGAGTACAGGTTTCATTTTCAATTACTGTTTTTGTGTCCTTTGAGTAGATTCCTAGGAGTGGAATCACTGGGTCATATGGTAGCTCCATCTTTAGTGTTTTGAGGAACGTACACACAGTTTTCAGAGTGGCTGGAGCAATCCACATTCCCACTAGCAGTGTAAAAAGTTCCTTTTTCACCACATCCTCAGAAGGCCCATATTTTTAAAATATAAAAGATTGGCCTTTATCATCAAACTCAACAACATTTATTAACTATCTTCTGCAAGAGAAAAGTACAAGGTACAGAGTACATGCCAATGAGTTAGGTTAAAAGAGTACAAGATGATAATCCTTGGGACACTAAGTATCCAACAAACACTCTATGGTGGTAAAAATAGAACAGGACAAATAATATCTTAACTCTAATTTTTTTAATGTATCTGTAATAAAAATATCAAATACAATTTTACAGTTTTTTTTTCAAAGATGTATTTATGCATGCAAGAGCTGGGTGTAAGCCAGAGGTGCCAGGAGGGTGAGAGGATTCACCAGCGACAGAGTGGGGAGCAGAACAGGTGGATCCACTGAAATACACTGCTGAGGGGAGCAGCAGGTGAGACAGGAGAGGTCTGCTGTGCCATATGTGGGTCAGCTGACCGGCTGGGAATAGAACTCATGTTGCAGCGGCAGCAGATTGCTTCATAGTTCTAAGACTTAAGCCCTTGCGCCACCAAGGAGGCCCAATTTTACTGTTGTTTTATGATTATGCAGCAATCAATCTTTAGGAAGCAGTGTCGCATGCCCTAAAACATTAGGAAATTCTATAAGAGATTCCCTGGCAAGGAATACAGGAATTCACTTTTATGCAGATGCAGCCTTGACCATCAAAAACATCTAATTACCTATTTTAAGCTGGCTGGTCTTTGCATGACTGTGGTCTCCATATTCTCTTACTCTTGTCTCCCCAAACATAAGTACAAAAGGCTAGGTGACCCAAAACATATTCTCAGACCATTAGTTAAAATATTTCAATGTTAATTTAGTTACAATGGCAGAATGTCCAATATAGTATAAATTCTCACATTAATAATTATAAGATAAATTAATAGATTTTTCAATACCACAGCTGAATCCAAATACCAGTATTTTGAAACCCATCATCCTCTATTCAAAATATACATGAACACACTCTTCTTGACCCTTGGACATGGTACAAAATACATTCTCTCTTTGTGAAGTTTTTCCATTAACTTCCCCCACATAATTTTATCCTGATGTAATATTATACTATGCTTGAAAATATTTACCTGCTACAAATATATTTCTAAATTGAAATTTATAAGAGAAAAATAATTTCTTTCATAAACATGAAGGTCTATTAGATTATTTTTTATTCATCATTATTCTTAAAATTTTCTGTTGCACATGGATGATTAAACTATTAGTGATACCTATGTTTTGAAAAATTTTGAAAAAATTTTGAAAAATAATTATTTGGCAAAACAAGTAAAATATTACTGAGTACATATCTCTTAATACAATAGTTTGCCCCTCTATTAATTCATGTAAATTTGGATTAATATTTAATGCTGAAATGAAACAGAATTGAACCTCAGTTGAATCTTATATAATTTTTAATGCATTTAAGTGCTGAGGAATCATTCAATAGAACTGATACCATTACTGAGTAATAACTGTTACTCAGTTTTTGATCTCCTGAATTAGATGCCAAAATCACACTATGATCTATCATCACCTTTTTTTTCCACAATCGTCAACACACAACTAAAGAGGTCCTCTTAAATTTGTTAATAACAAAAAATTTAAAATAGCCTGACTTGTAAAAGGGTATCTTATTGAGTCATTAGAGTCATTCACTTTTCAGTTTCTGGACATTCTAGCTAACCATAAAAGCTTTACAGAGACTTATCATGTGACTGTTAATTATTAATTAAACTCACTAGAGTTTTTAACTTAGAGACATCTTGTTTGTGGATTTAAAATTAAATGAAATTGAAACATGTACCTTTTAGACTTTTTCCCAATGGTTGTAAATAAAGACATAACTTTTCCCCAAACTCATCTATTAAAACATATCAAAACAATTTCAAAGAGTAAGGCAAACAGAAAAGTACTTGATGTTTATAGCAAGAGAAAGATTGCTATTTTCCTTTCAAGAGCAATGGCACAGTGAAAAGGAGTAGGAAAAACTGCCATTAAAGTGTCTTTAGACATAGGTGCTATGGTGGTGAGAACTACAGGGACTACACCTGAGGGGAGGAATCAAATTCTGTCCAAAAAATCAACAATGATGTAAGAAAATAAATTAATTTTAAAAATGTTTCTACAAGAGGGCCTCCCGGGGGGTGCAGTGGGTTAAGCAACACACTATGAAACAATCCGAAGCCTCTGTAGCACGAGTTCGATCCCCTGTCAGCCAGGGAGCAACCCACATGGCGCAGCAGACCTCTCCTGGCTTGCCCGCTGCTCCCCTCAGCAGTGTATTTCAGTCAGTCTGCCTGTTCTGTTCCCCACTCTGTTTTGGTGAATCCTCTCACCCCCCACACCTTAGGCCTGTAACCCAGTTCTCATATGCATGAATAAATCTTTAAAAAATACATTATAAAACAGAGGGCATGAACAGTAAAATAAAAAACCCAGGGAATGGAGAGAATTGGCAACTTAAATGCACAGTGGCAGGGAAAATACATATGGAAAAAGGAAAAAAGTATCAAAAAATGAAAACAATGTAAGAACTCCTTGGAATAACCTAAAGAGAAAGACCATTCATATCATAGAAGTTTCAGAAAAAGAAAATAAGAGAAAGTCATATAAAATGTATGTAAAAAAAAATAGTTGCTGAGAACCATCTCAACATAGGAAATGAACTGGACATCCTGATCCAAGAAGCTCAGAGAGTTGCAAACAAAACAATACCAGACTGACACACTCCAAGACACATTATAATAAAACTACTGACAAGGAAAGAATATTAAAAGAAAGAAGAGTAAACTTATAAGGAAAAACCTATTAGACTGCCCATGAACTTTTGTTGGAAATCTTACAGGCAAGAGAAAATGGCAGCTGATATTTAAAGAAAAAAGATCCCCAAATTAGAATATTTTATCCCTCCAGACTTTCATTCAAAATCAAAAAGTAAGGAGCTTCACTAAAAAAAAAAAAAAAAGGGCCTCCCCAGTGGCGCAGAGGTTAAGCACTGGGTTGCGAAGCTGCCCACAGCCTCTGCAGCGCTGGTTCGATCCCCGGCTGCTCCCCGGCCACCGGAGGAGGGTCCCACATGGCGCGCAGACCTCTCCTGCCGCCGCTGCTCCCCTCAGCAGTGTACTTCAGTCTTTCTGCCTGCTCTGTTCCCCGCTCGGGCTCTGGTGAATTCTCTCACCCTCCCGCGCTTCTGACTGTACCCAGTGCTTGTATAAATAAATAAATCTTAAAAACAAAAAACAAAAAACACAGATTAAAAGAATATCTCAACCCTAAGCCGGACATGAAAGAAGTACTAAAGGGGATATTATCAAACAACAATAACTACAACAAAAACATTGTTCAATTAACATAAACCTAAATCACACAATGTGAAGAAGGGGAGGAAAAATAAGGCCCACCAGAACAAGTTTGAGATCAAATAGAAGAGACCACAGTATTATCCCATCATATACTAACTTCTAGTTTCTTCAAGCTAAAAGCAATAGAAGACATAAGACAATAGAAATGGAACTAAAACATAAAAGATGTCAAAAAATAATAAGACAAAGAAAAACAAAAAATTTAAAGATACACCAAAATGGCAATAAGCACTTATTTCTGAATAATCATCTTAAATGTAAATGGCTTGAAAATACCAATTAAAAGCTATAAGGTGCTGAGTGGATCTGAAAGCAAGTCCATTATGAGAAACTCATCTTACCATCAGATTTAAGAATAAATGTCTGGAAGCCAATGCAACAAGCAAATAACGGTCAAAAAAAAAGTCAGAAATGGATATGCTTATAACAGATAAAAACATATTCCCAATTAAAATAGGTGATAAGAGATGGACATTACATTATGATTAAGGGCCTAGTGCAACAAGAAGAAATAACACACAAATACATGTGCACCAAATGATATATAATCAATTAATTATAGCACCAAAGAGAGGTATTGACAAAATACAACAATACCAGGGAATTTTAATACTACCATTACAAATATGGACATATCAATAAGACACAGGGTAAGAAAATGATAACCTTAAATAAGAAGCTAGATCATAATAACAGTACAAAACACAACAAAGCAAAAAGGGACAGTTATAAACCAGAGACATACTGCAGGGAAAGAGGAGAGAGAAGGGTTAGAGGGAGGAGGGAGGAGCACAGGGGACTGTGGTGATGGTGCACGGGTGCCTTGGGGAAGGAAATTCTATGGGGACTCAATTTGAGGGGGTAGGGGAAGCAAATACTGTCTAAAAAAAATGTAAAAAAATGATAAATGTTAAAATAAAAAAAAGAAGTTAGATCAAACAGTTTTAACACATATTCCATCCAAAAACTGCTGCATATATATTTTTTTCAAAAGCATGTGGAACATTTTCAAGAATAGATCATATATTGGGACATAAGTCAATTATCATAAAATTATAAAGATTATAACAAGTACTCCTTCTAGCCATATAGCTACAAATCAAATATGAAAAAAAGAAAAGCTATTTAATACATGGAGACTAAACAACATGCTGCTTAATAGCTGTTGGATTAAAGAGTAAATTAAAGCAGAAATCAAAACATACCCTGAGACTAATGAAAATGAGGAAACACATTTCCAGAATTTATGGGATGCAACAAAAGCAGGCTTAAGAAGGGAGATAATTGTACTATAGGGCCACATTAAGAAGCAAGAAAAATTCCAAATAAATAACTTAATATTACACCAAAAGCAACTTGAAAAAGAAGAACAAACAAGATCCAAAGTTTGTAGAAAGAAGAAAAAAATAAAAATAAGAGCAGAAATAAATAGGAATAAAAGAGATCACACAAAATATCAATGAAAACTAAAGTTAGTTGTTTAAGAAGATAAACAAAACAGACATCTAGACAAATGTTTAAGAAAAGCTACCCCTACCTCTGACATATTTCATTTCACAAAGATGTCCTATTGATCCATTAAAGTAAATGTAAACATTTGTACTTCCCCTTCTTTGCAAGCACGCAAAATAATCAACCAAATAAAAACATTCACTTGCCTGTTTTCATTACTGAAATGGTAAATATTTCAAGATGATGTGCTTTATAATCAATTAGTATTCCACAACATCTTTATTATAAATCTTAACTATCTTTATATAAATTGGTATGGTGTGTATATGTCAAGATCCTGTCAAAGAAATAAAAACCACAGGAGGCATTTAAACACAAAATTTACAGGGAATTGATTTCCCAGATGGTGGAAGGGTGAATGGGCAAAATGGGTCACCAAAGGATCTCTGATATACAGCAGAGCAGCCATTATCCTCGGGAGAGGTTGGAATTATTACAGCACAGACGCTAAGGGAAAGAGTCCTGCAGAGTTGGGGCACAGACCTCCTAGGAGGGGCACAACCCTCCAGCAGCAAATGTTCTGAAAACATGCCCAGAATCTAGTTCTGAGAGTGCAATAAGAGACAGAAGACCAGAACCAACTACTGCTGTCAGACAAAGGCCATTGCAGGGGTAATACTGAGAGGGACAGCAACAAAACAGGGAGGGGGAAGTCCCTGCCATTATCCTAGCAATCTTTCACTACTCTCCATGGGCAGATCCTCTGTCCGTCTGTCTGTCTGCCTAAATAAAATTAAATAAGTTTTATAGTAAATAATATGTAATATATAATAAAAATTATATCTAATAAAAAGCTAAATAAAATTAGTGCACTCTCTAAAATCACTTGAAAAATGAATGTGTACTTTAAGTCTCAGAAAATGAATAGGGAAGCAATAGACACATGGATTGTAAAATGGAATTCCAAAGTAGAAAAAATATAAAATTGCACTAAAAGTCCAATCTAGCACTTATATGCTAATAGCATTAAATTTACAAAGAATATGTAAGAGATTTTTAATGATCCAAATCTATTTAAAAGGTGAGTTGGTTCTTAATTAAAAAAAACCCTCCTATTTAGTGTGGAACAGTCATTAAAATAATTTTATTGACCTCATAGCTTAATATAATAGGTACTTAATAAACATTAATCATTGTTAATCACTATGATAGTGATAGCTCCTTCACAAACAAAATAATAAAATTTCATTACTAACAACTAACAGTTGATTAGGTCTCTACAAACACTTCCCATATATTATTTTGATCTAGCCACACAGCAACCCTATGAGAATAGTAAACAGCACATTTACATTTGTCTTAAAGGGGAAAACAGGATAGCTGAATGACATACTGGAGGTTACATAGTTTGTAAGTAGTACAGATAACCATCAAGTTCATGGTCATCATTCTTATGCAATGGATGGAGCAAAGGCGTGTTCCCGACTAAATTCAAACTGCTGCAATTTTATTCAGTGAAATTTTGGTAAAGTTGATATGGATTAATATAGGTGCAGTTGTTTTTCTCTTCTAAGCAGCACTTTTTTTTTTCTCTTTTCCTACCTCCATATTTCTGCAAGTGAACTAACACATACATTGCACTGGGCTTTTCTATAAGTTTTCTCAGTAATCTCTCAGAGACACAGATGGTAAAGCTTCTTCATTCTTATTGACAGATTTAAAATTGTTAATAAACTGCATACTAGACCAGGAATCTGTCCACTTCCCATCAATTTAGAATAACTAAAGAGATCAAAATGTTTTAAAAACCTCCTAGTTTTTAAACAGTTGATTGCCTAACAAAAACTATTATCTTAAATGTTTCTTGAGTGAAGGGTGAATCACTGCATCCAGGCAAGATAACACAGAAGAAAGTTGGAAATAAGGTGACAACAAAATTAAGGTATTAAAGCTCCGAAGATTGACATCTTGACAGCTAGTTCTACAAACATTTACCTCTCTAAGATAGAGCTAAAACTCCTACTGTAGAATTCTCTTAGGGATTATCTGAAATTCTGCAGACCAGCACTTTCTGTAGCTTGGCCCTTCTTGATAACAAACCAAATATATTTTGCTGATTTACAGTAAAATTTCACCAGAACTGATAATCTCAAGGACAGGAAAGAAAGTGAATGAAAGTGCCCCGAGGAAGGAAAATTGCATCTTTTCATTGTCTTCTGCATAAGCAACAAATTCTATTGAGAAAACAAAATCTCATTAACATTGCAAAGTGACAAATTTTGCCTTTTCCAGGGCAATAGCAAGAGGGGATGAGGTAAATTTGGGGGGCAAGAATTAAAGCTAAAAGTCCAAAATATAAAGAGAAAAGGACTTCAAACAGTATTCAACTGAATTAACAACTATAGCATTTTAATAATAACCAAAGGGCTTACTTTCTGAGTTTCCTCTAAAATTTCCTCTAAAGAGTTTCCTCTAAGGCACTCGGTATTCTTTAAAAGAAATAGTTATTTCTCCAAATCATTAAACAGTCTCAATTCTCAACAAGCACAGAGAGGTTAGTTATGTTTATGACTGTGGCCTTTAAGGCAAACGACTTGATTGGTTTATTTAAACAAAATCTGTTAGGAGAGGGCCTCCCTGGTGGCGCAGAGGTTGAGCGCTGGGTTGCGAAGCTGCAGCTTCTGCGGCGCCGGTTCGAACCCCGGTTGCTCTCCGGCCACTGGAGGAGGGTCCCACATGGCGCGCAGATCTCTCCTGCCGCCCACTGCTCCCCTCAGCAGTGTACTTTGTCCGTCTGCCTGCTCTGCTCCCCGCTCTGACTCAGGTGAATTCTCTCACCCTCCCGCGCTTCTGACTGTACCAGTGCTTGTATAAATAAATAAATAAATCTTTAAGGGAAAAAAAAAATCTATTAGGAGAAAGTTTTTCTGAGCATACATTTTCCATCTCTACTCATTATAGTTTGTTAAATTGGTTATTGTCTGGTTTTCACCCTATTGGATTGGGAGGTATGAATGTCAGAAGAAATATTACATATTTTCCTTTGAAAAAGTCTACAGTGTCATATTCAAACAATGACACTCTAAATTGATTCATAAGGCCAAACTATGTAATTTTCAAATATGTGAATAGACCTCTAAGAATGAGATTACTTTTTGCCTGATAGGCATGATTATAGATGAGATCACCATTAAGACCATTTTTTACCCTTTAGAAAATTTTAAATGATACCCTAATAATAGTTAACCTCCAAATATAAAACATTACCGCTGACACTAGTGTACCACAGGAAATTCTGACACTTTGCACTTCTATTGTCCCCTTTATCCAAATAACAATAAAAATGTTAGTAAAGTAGGCAATCTTTATCTTCCACATCTAGCATTATTGTTCTAGTAAGCAATGTAACAAAAATGCTTGAGAAGGAAAGAAAAGGCTGTATTTGAGTTGAAACACTTTGGTCATGTCTTAGGATGCTATAAAGTCAGCCAGGAAATAAACCATGCCAGTATGCATGACCAATAGGACAGGAAAAGGATGAAACTTCAGGGATGTCCCTATGCCCATCTTCTGTGTCTCTCCCAACAGTCTCTCATGACACCAAAGATTCCTCCCTACAGTGGTCTTGCTCAAAATCAAAATATAAAACCTGGCCAGAACAGACTAATGCCCAATATGGGCCAACCCTAGGCTTTTGGTTTTTCTTGCTTTTATTCCCTTTTTTTCCTGGCCATGTACTGGATTTGTTTATAAAAGATGTATTTTGTGAAATCAACTATTAAAAATGAAAATGCTGTTAAAAAAAACAAACCTGGTAGAAATAACACAAGAGGTCAATATCTATGTAGTGTGTGATTAGATGCTAAAAGCTGTCCTTTTGAAAGAAAAGGATATATCTACCACACGATGTTACTGTGAGGGTTAAAAGAATTAATAAATGAAATGTATTTAGATCAGTGCCTGCAGATTCTATATAAGCAATAAATTATGTATAAGAATATATTACAACAATAGTTCCGATTATTGAAAGGAAAGCTGCTCAGTGGTCCATAGAATATGAATAAGGAAGAAACCCAGCAGTACAAAGCTCTCCTCCTCAGTGAGACTAGGGGAAAGGCTTACGTTTATGGAAATTTTATAAAAGAATAAATTACATCCTTATATTCTAAATTAGTAATCATGGCCATGATTATATTTCTAGCTTTCTCTTCTTCAGCTGTTAACATTTGCGAATGTCACCTGTAGATCTTGTGTGCCAATTTCAGTAAAAATACCTTATCAAAAAAGTGTTAATCCATTGGAATGGTGTATCTTTACATTATTAGAGATATTTCAAGGGATAATCTGAGTTATATATATACTTGCCAAATCTCAGTCTTGGGAGTGGTTGCCCTAAGTGCCATGCAGATAGAGGATACCTCACGCAGAATCTATGTGAAAGTAGGGAAGCAAAAATCATCCAAGATTTTCCCAGGTTAAAAACGACAGACTGGCATCTGGGCAAAAAAGGCATTTCAACTTTCTTCATTTTTGCAATAATTAAAATATTTTGAATGCATAAATATGTAGAATCTTTCATCTAGTGAGCCAGGCTTGAATCTTCCGAACAGATTTAAAACATGTTTAAAAAAGAAAACGTTCAAAGAATAATCAGTTCCAGACTCACAGAACCTTTTTAATACAAGTGAAAAACACAAAACGCTTCCTATCAGAAAACTCTTTGGGGTGGCTAGATGACATGAAATCTGCTCTGCTTCTCACCAATAATTTCACTTTCATGACTTCATTTAGCACAAATATTATCTTAATAGGCTTCTCGTGGAAGGAAGCTAGAAATTATCTTCAGCCATTGCAGCAGAGTAGACAGCAAGGATTCATCATGTTATACCTACATCTTGATGATACTGTCATACTGAAAATGCGAGAAAGGCCAAAGACTTGACAGCATTCAAGGTAAACTATCTTGGCCACTTTGCCCAAAATATTAGCAACTGGCTGGACCTACATACCTTTTAACCTGGAATACTTTTGTTCAAAGACCATCATAACCTGACTCTCCACCTTTTCTGGAGAGTTAACATCATTAACTTTCATCATCAACATAAGCTTTTGTAACAAAAGACCTTATTAATTGTTAAGACCTACTTAGAGGAAAGAAGGTTAAGACAAACCTTTTTAATGGTACAAATAATAAAATGTCATTTTGAAAGTTGCCCTAGAAAACTGTATCTTTTAATATTAACTATGGTGATATTTCTTATATACGTGGCCTACTCCCACGACAGAAATTTCAGAGTCTAAATTGAATACTACTAGCTAAAGCCACCACAAACCGAATTGACTGACAATAAGACCTTAACCGATGATTAACAAAAGTGAATTAACAGAGGTCCCCGAATGCACAATTCCCCTTGCTCCAAGCAGAAACAGTATTGAAAGAAATTAGAACAGAGAATTACTGAGAGAAATAAAATCAGTCTGGTCAGTGTGTCAGGTCAAGTGACATAAATAGAGATGCAAACTCTTCTATCCCTAGTTCTCTCTCTAGTTACATAAACAGGATAAATGGGAAGAGGCTCTCATTTTCCTTTGTTGAACTTTAAATTTGATTCCTAACTCCTAAGCATACAGAGGCCACACTGGCACACCTTACAGTGTTTTATTTACTCTCCCTTTCAATCCCTCTCACTGTTGGCTATGTCTCAGTAGGTGTCTTCTCCTTCCTCCCTCTTCCCTCCTCCGCTCCCTTTCTTCTTTCTTCACTCCCTCCCTTTCCCTCTGCCTCCCTTTCTTTTCAGAAGTATGTTCAGAATTAACTTGCCCAGTGATTCCCAGCCAGTGTGTCAGATACAGGTCTCAGTAAGGAAATTACCTGTCAATCAAAGTTTAAGGGGCATTTAAAATGGTCATGACCATTAATTCTGAGGTATTATAATCTTTCAAATTGAAGAATCACCCAGAAACTACCCACATCAGGTTAAGCTTTATTTTCCCCTAGCCCCTTATATACAGCTCATCTTCCAAATAAAATGAGGACTTGGTTGCTTGCCAAACAATAGCATGGTGTGGTATATGAACATATGAAGTGCGACCATAAAAGATCAGAATGAACTTTTCACCAAAAATTCTCATGTGTACTTAATATGTAGTCTCCTGTATACTCAAGAGTGTTTCTGGAGAGCATTCCCAAAATATTGGGAGGTTGTGCAATTGTGCCACTGTTCCAGATATTTCTGAAATTCCTTTGTAATTCTATTTGTGATTGCAGCTTGTCAATATCTTTAGTTCAAATGAGGATATGTTTTATTTTTGAAATCCACTTGCAGTCATTTAAAGTTAAATTTAATGATTGAAATAGTGGTCATAATAAATGATGACTGTAAATTTCTGTCCAGAATATGACATCTTTGACTCCTTTCAATGTCTAATACTCTAGCTAGCACATGATCAGGAAATACAAATAGGAATGAATAACAGATGTCATTGCAAGGTTCATAAACTAGTTTCAAAGACCAGTCTGAGAGTTTTAAAATAATCACAGAGTCTCTCTTGGTGTCTAGTTTGAGTGAAACACCACTAATTTTATATGTATAATACCAGCATTTGAAAAGACCTCTTTATTTTATAGTGAGATTCCTAGTAGGTATCCATTTATTGGGTCTGGCTATTTGCAACAAGTCCAGGCTAACTTCTCTTTAGATCTCCTGGCATTTTTTCTTGGCATAATTGAAACAAACAACTATTCTATGATTTTCATTTTGTTCTACAGCAGGAGTCTGCAAACTTTTCTGTAAAGGACTAGAGAGCAAATTTTAGATTTTGTGAGTCAAGCAGCAAAATCAAGTATATTATGCATTATTGATAAAAACTAGAATATATCAATAATAATAATTGAGTATAACTTTTTATCATATAGATCAACTAATGACAAATATAAATGACACTTACTTTGTGTCATAATTAATGTTTCCTATCATCATATTGACTGCAAATTTTCACTTGTAAAAAGCATTCTTAGGACCTCCCTGGTGGTGCAGGGGTTAAAGACAGCGTTATCAAGCTATCACCAGCCACTGCAGCACAAATTCGATCCTGGCCAGCTAGGAAGCAACCCACATGGTGCAGCAGATCTCTCCTGCCTCACCCACTGCTCCCCTCAGCAGTGTATTTCAGTAGATCTGCCTGTTCTGCTCCCCACTCTGTCTCTGGTGAATCCTCCCATACCCCCGCACCTCTGTCCTGCACCCCAGTTCTTGTATGCATAAATAAATAAATCTTTTTTTTTTAAAAAAAGCATTCTTACCTTGTAGCTACATTAAAACAGGCATTGAACCAGGTTTGACCCAAGGGCCACAGTTTGCCAATCCTTGGTCTAATAACTGTGGTGACTCACCATTAACCACAGGCTTGAGTTAGTCCCTAAAGAAGAAGTGGAAGAAATCTGCTGTGGTCCCAATGTTTGTGTCACCCCCAATTCATATAGTAGAATTTTTGTCCCTCCTAAAGTGATGATTTTCTTTGGTGGTACCTTTGGGAGGTGATTAGTTAATGAGAGTGAAACACTCAAGGATAAGATTATTGTGCTTATAAAAGGGATCCCACAGGGGTCCCAGCCCCTTCTGCCATGTAAGGATACAAGAAGTGTGTGATTTAGTATGAGCCCTCACTTAACCATGCCAGAACCCTGGTCTTGGACTTCCGGTCTCAAAAACTGTGAGAAATAAATTTCTATTGTTTATCAATTTCCCAGTCTGTGGCATTTTGTTACAGCAGCATGAATGGACTAAGACAAACTAGTCTGCTTTTAGACTCATTAAGTACAAGAACCATATTCCTGGAAGCCCACACCCCTTGACTGTTTCCAAGCACATCTCTTTTGGAGCACTAATGTAGAGAGAATTGGGAAGGTGGCTAAGACATCTAGGAAACATCCTTCTGAATCCTGTTCTCAAATTTATCATATTTCATTGATTTGAAAGACACAAAGCTTTTTCACATTTTAATACCTCTCAAATCAGGTTGGGTTTTACAATCAACAACTTAATTCACAAAATTTTTCTTCTTTCTTAGTGTAAATAAGCATTGACTTATAGTCAATGACATCTTAGCTTCTATAAAATATGGTAATATTTTTCACTCACAACCGTCAGTCAGCTCCTTCTGAAGTCTCTTCACCCCAGTCTGAGTAATTGCCTTTCATTAGAGTTTATCTTCAGTTTCCTTCTGTTGTCACAGAAATGGGCCCTTTTGGAAATGTCAGTCCTTATAAAGGTCTTGGATGAACATCAAGAAGCTGTCAGTTTTAGACTACTTGGTAGCTGGTGTAATACGGCCTTGTTTAGGAGTGGACGTTCTTGTAAAATTAGTTTACTTCTAAAAAAATTCAAAATGTATTTTTTTTTCCAAATGACAGGAGGGAGAGAATTCTTGAAGGTTAGTGCATACAACTTCTTCCTTCTGGATTAGCTTCCCTTGAGGGGGGAGACCAGCTTGCCTCCATAGTTGGCACATAGCCAGGTTCCCTTGACAACTGCTTCTCCAAATCAGATGCCAGGCGCCACCTGGTGCCCACATCAAGTAAAAACAACAAATATGCATCTGCTGAAAGAAGCTTGAAGTCAAAGTTGGAATGTAATAAATAAAACCAGAAGGCAGATTCTGACCAGATGAGGCATTACAATACACATACGTGCTTTACCACACGGAATACGAAGGTCATACGTGATTGAATATATGCATCATATGCATCATATCCGATGTTTCACAAAACAAAGGCAGTTATTGTAGAAAAGGCATTAAAATAGAAGTCAAATGTCCTGGTATTAATTGTGGTTTTGCCATTCATCAGCAGATTGTCTGTTATATGGCAAGTTTTGAGGCTAGCATTGTGCTAAATGCTCTCACAAATTATTTCCTCCAAACCTTATATAAACTTATGAAGCAGATATTAATTATTTCATAGGAAGTTAAAAAAAAACTTGCAAGGTCACATAGCTGGTAAGTGGAGGACCTGAAATACAATCTTTTACTTGGTATCATGCCTGTTGCACAATATAGAGTCAATTACTATTTTTTTATTAAAAAATCCTCCATATCTCTGGGAGCCCAGTATCACTACTCATAACCATTACACAGGCTGCATTGCTCCCATGTCTTTAAAATATATTAGCCCACGGCTGAGGATGTCTGCCTCTCTTCTTTATTATCTGTGCAATATCTTGTAAAGCAGCATTTGAGACAGATCTCAGGAAGTTTAACACCGAGGAAAACATAAACTCCGAGTCAAGAGGCATGGAAGCAAAGGGCAAGAGAACAGGAGAAAGCTTCCTTGTTGATATGATCAAGGGCTAAAATCCTGTCAATGGTCCTGAAAGTGTTAGCATATATGCAAGGCTATCCTGAAATTGTTATACAAGCTCTTTATCAATCTCCATTTTGGATCTCCTGACCTAAACAAAAACATAATGATTCCCAAGTGAAAATCAGGATTCCCAGAGCTATTTACTTACACCACACCGTTGCATCTTTGTGCAAATGCCAAGAATCGCACCACATCACTGAGGCAAGTCTCACCATTCCTGCAGCCCTCCTAGCCATCAATCTCCACAGCACCATTCATAGTCAGGGCTTGAGCCAGAGATGAATCACAAACATAAGGAAAGAAAAATGTATAAACATATGGAGGAAATAAAACTCTCCTGGAAAGTGGCAGAATTTATTTTCACTCTCCAGGAGCCGTCCTCCAGACTTGCAAACCTCCACCTTCTTGAAAAGGCATCTGGAAGCTCAGAATTACTTTCATCTGGCAAACTGATGAACTGTGACACCAATATTATCTGTTTTCTTACCTAAGACTTTCACGAGCCCTACAGGAAGAGCATTTTCTTTCATCTTTTACCATCTTTACTTTTGAGAGATTTAAGATTAGTTTAGAAGAACCCATAAAGAAAAGAACAATAATCTGAATCCCAGGAAAGCTTTGGAGTAAATGAGATCATGTCTATGAAAACCATGTATAACCTGAAAAGCACTGTGAGTATGTCAAAGTTCAGTTAGGAAAGCAGGGCACTGAGTGTTATAGGAACAAAGGATTATGTAGAGGAATTAGACTTTACAGGAAAGGTGGGAGGAGCTGGGGAAGTGAAAATGTGGAAGGGGAAAAAAGAGAATGAGAATATCATTAACTACTACACTTAAAGCTCTTGCACAGATAGACAAATTATTCTACATCTCCTAGCCTGCTCTCCTTACCTGTAATGCTAAGGAATTTGCTTGCATTCAAATGCTGGATCTGTAACTTAATAGCTATATAACCCTGGACAGATTACGTTATCTATCTGCATCTCATTTCCTCATTTGTAAAATAAGGTACCTATCCGAGAAGTAAGATGATACATACAATAGTGCCTGGAACATGTAAATATTTAGTAAATGCAGCAACCTTTACCATCAAAGGAATATGGTGAAAGAGATTGTACCTAATAGCCATTTCATTACTTGGAATATAAGTGGTAGGAAAACACTAGCTACACACTGTGATAATTGAGGATTTTGAGTCTGAGACTTTGTAAAGGCAGTGTGGGAAAAGTCTGGAGGCTAAACATGCCAGGATAGGTTAGAGTCAAGAAGTATGGCTCAAGGGTAGTTCCTGAGGGGGACTGCTGGGAACTATGACTAGAGAGAGATGTTAAGTCTAAAGTGGGAAGTCATATAAACCATAAAGATTCATAGCATGGCCTTGAGACTGGTACAATGAGAGATATGCTTTTTAAATATGTAGCACAGATACTACAAGGGAAGGATGAGGTAGGGGATCATATGTACAAGAAAAAAGACTAATTAGAAAGGTCTTTCAATAAACTAAGACAAACAGTAATGAGGACAATGACAGTATGGAAATGAAGAGATGGAATAAAGATGACACATGGCAGAACTAACAGACCACTGGAACTATTGGGCATTGAATATAATGAAGAGGAGGGGTAGAAGGTAATTTTAGATTAAGAAAGTCAGAAAAAAAAGCAGACATTGGTGAAAGATGATTTTTTAGCAAGTACAAATTATTCAGAAGACTATGTGTGGTCTGGAACTCAGGAAAAACGTCAGAGCTGGAGATAATGATCCAAGACTCATGTGGTGAAAAACAGGATCACTGCCAGTCTCATTTTGGAATATGGAGAAGAGAATTAGAACTGAAAATGAAAATCAAGGAGAAAACCCAAAATATGTTATTAGCAAGTCTTAATTAACAATGAATGTCCGTGTAAAAAGGCAAACAGCTACAGATGGATAGAACATCACGATCAACTAGTATTTATTCAAAGAGTTGGCTTAACAATAAAAAGTCCATTAGTAAAATTCACCATAATTTTAATAGGTAAAAAGAAAAAAACAATGACCATTTCAATAGAAGCAAAAAAAAAAAAAAATTGCAAGAACTCAACATCCATTCATTCTGTTAAAAAAAATACCCCTAGCAAACTAACAGTAGGAGTAAAATTTCTTAACATGATAAAAAATAGCTACCAAATCAGCATATCACTACAAGCTTTCCTTTTAAAATCAGACACTAAACAAAAATATACTCTATCATTAATTCTATTCAACCTTTCAATAGAGGTTTAATCCAGTATATCAAGACAAGAAAGTGAAATAAAATGATTGTAAGGTAAAAAGAGAAGGATATTATTGTCAGATGATGTGGTTCTATAGTGAAATTAATTAAAATTAAGAGATCATAAATAAATTGAAATAAATTTTACTGCAAATAATCAGAATGTGAGATTAATATATAAAATCAACTGCATTTCTAAGCATTAACAGAGAAATAGATTTTTAAAGATTTCTTTATAACAAAATACATATTTATTTGTATATATGATTATATCATTTATATCATATATATATTATATACATCTTCTCTTACAGTTATTTATGTTATATCATATACATAATAAGATAAATTTAAACCAAATATTCAGAGACATTTTTGAAGAAAGGTTTTTTTTTAATATTAAAAGGTAATACAGTTAATCTCAAATAAGTGGGGAGATCCACAGATTCATGGATAAAAAGGCTCAATATTATAATTGCTAATTTTTCTAAAATTAATTCATTCAATGTTTTTTCAAATTAGAATCCAGAATTTATCTTAGATTTGACAATATGATTTAAAACATTTATGGAGGAACAAGAGACTAAAAATGAGTGTGAAAATTTTGACAAAGAAAAGCAATATTGAGGGATTTGTCCTACCTAACATCAATATTTATAATCTACCTGTGACAAATAAGTCAGTGCAATATTGCCAGGGACACAAATGACCAAATAGAAAACCCAGAAACTGAGTTGCATATCTAGAAAACTAATAAAGGATATGGGTAGCATTATAGATCATTAGGCACACTACTAAATAAGTCATGTTAAAACAATATAGTCCATGTGGAGAAAAAAATTAAAGTTTATACCTCTACCTCACACTATAAACAGCAAAAAAACTCTAGGTGATTAAAATATGAATTTGAAAAACTTTCAAAAACTAGAATACATTGACCATAATAAGTATTTGTGGTTCACACACAAAATACAACATTCATAATTATAAAGGAAAATTCTAATAAATTGAAATGTATCAAAATTTGCAACTCTAACCAATTATATACCATAACAATGAAAAGAAAGACTAGACAAGTATATCTGCAGTGGATATAACTATTCAAGTACGATCCTGGTAACACCATAATATTAAGACCCACACTAACTGATCAGGAAAGACAAATGAAAAATGAGTAAAGGAGATGAACAGGTAATTCTTTTCATTTTTAATTATATTATTTTTTGACTGATGTCACATAGTTTGCGGCACTGTATATGATTTAGGGATATAAGCTTACACCTCTTCTAATATATGTTACCACACCACACTCACCACCAAAGCACACAAAATCCTCCACCATAGTCCATTGGGTCCCATCCTCCCTTTGCTCCCCTTTCTTCCACTTTCTTCTTTGTTTTATCCCCTTCTCCCAACCTCCACCAATTGTATAGTCAGATTTCTAAGATTTGTTTTGTTTTGGTTTTGCCTGTTCCTTTGTTTACTTTCTTTATATCCATATATATGAATGAAATCATCTGGTATTTGTTGTCTTCCTTCTGACTTATTTTGCTTAGCATAATTCTTTCCAGTTTCATCCATATTGTCAAGATTTCATCTTGTTTATAGCTGAGTTGTACTAGATTGTCTATATTTACCACATCATACTAATTCACTCCTCTGTCATATTGTTTCCATAGTTGGCTGTTAAAAATAATGCTGCAATAAACATAGGAGCACATATATCCCTTTGAATTAGTACTTTTGCAATCTTTGGGTAGATAATCTAGGAGTGGAACCACTGGATTATACAGTAGATCCATTTTTAATATTTTGTGAAACCTCCACTGTTTTTCATAGGGGCTGACCAGTCTGTGTTCCCACCAACAGTGTCAGAGGCTTTTTACTCCTCATCCTTGCCAACACATGCTTCTGGTCTTTTTGATGTGGGCCATTTCATGGTATGCTTTTGTGGTCTTAATTTGCATTTCCCTGATGACAGATGATGATAAGCATTTTTCATATGCCTGCTACCCATCGACATGTCTTCTTTGGAGAAGTGTCTATTTAGCTCTTCTGTGAGTTTTTGGTTAGGTATTTGTTTTCCTTTAGTTAATCTGTACAAGTTCTTGGTAGATTTTGGATATTAGGCCCTTATTGGCTTGAACAGGTAATTCTTAAAAAAGAAAAACCAGGGGCCTCCCTGGTGGCACAGGGTTGGTTAAAGATAGTGCTATCAAGCTATCACCAGCCACTGAAGCATAAGTTAGATCCCAGGCTGACCAGGGAGCAACCCACATGGCACAGGAGACCTCTCCTGCCTCACCTGCTTTGCTCCCCTCAGCAGTGTATTTTAGTAGATCTGCCTGTTCTGCTCCCCACTCTCTCTGGTGAATCCTCTCACACCCCCCACCCCCTGCACCTCTGACTTACACACCATTTCTTATATGCATAAATAAATAAATCTTAAAAAAAAAGGAAAACCAATGGCCAATAACACTATGTAAGCAGCTCATATATAGACAGATGGTGAAAAACGGAAGTGCTAATCCATTGTAGGTGGATCTGTAAGTCAGCAGGATACCTTAGGCAGAACCACTGTTGTTTCTAATAGACATGAAAATAAGCTCATGCTTCAAGATACAGTTTTACTCCTACATGTGGATATCAAAAATCAGATATTGCCCCTTGCAAGCATTTGGAAATTTAGCTGTTACCTGACTACAAGTTGCAAACTTACATCCAGTCATAACATACAAGAAAGTTGGCAATTTTCTTTTGGAAACATGAATGTAATGATTTGTTTTCACTGAGTAATATTTCTTTCTGTCTTTTTCCATCTCTTACAAGACTCTCTGATGCACATCACATTATGTTTTAATGCTTCTTTAATAATAAACTTTTCTTTCTCTTAAAATACAAAGCAGCTTAAACCCACTAGTAATCAGGAAAATGCAAATTAAAATCTCAAGATACCATTACCTACCAATGAAAAATTTTTTAAATGAGCAAATGCAACAATAGTAAATGTGGTAAGATCATGGAATATCTGCACCTTTCATATACTGCTAGTGAATGTATAAACGGGTATATCCACTTTGGAAAACAGTTTGGCATTGTCCAGGAAATTTGAAGAAGCACAAACCCTACACTGCAGCAAGCCTCCTCTTAGTTATGTATACAAACCCCAAAGAAACTCTTTTTTGCACACTGCACCAGGATAGGTGTATCCACGTGTTACAGAAGCACTGTTTATAAAAGCCAAAACTGAAGATATTCAAGCTTGTTTCAAGAGGAAAACAGGCAACTTCAGCTTCTGCAAAAATATGAATGAATCTCCCAAAACAAACTGTGTAGGGAAAAATTAATCCTACCCAAACTGACATCTGGCCCTTGTGCTTGGCTAGTGGGAGTTGATATCCAGGCCCTTGGAATGTCATATCTAATAGGAGTATCTTTGTTCATCTATGGTCCTACAGAGAGTGAAAGTCTGAAAGTGTGACTTTTGGTGGAGATTTTGGGCCATGCAGTATCTACTTTGTCTCTGGAGGAGTTAGAGACCAGTCACATAGGTAGTGAACCATGGAGCCCGAGTAAAACTCGACACCAGGTTTGGTGAGCCTTCCAGGTTGGTAACATTCCATACATATTGTCACACATCATTACTGGGACAGTGATAGTCCGTGACTCCACAGAGAAGAGGTGACCAGAAACTCCATGTTTGGTAGTTCCTAGACTAAGCATTTCTTCCTTTGACTGATGTTAATCTATGTGCTTTCCCTAAAATACATCATATACATGAATATAACAGTTTTCATTGTGTTCTGTGAATCTTTCAGTGAATTATTAAATGTGGAGATAGTTTGGAAGCCTCCAGAATAAGCAAAAGGTATCAAATTGAGGGTGCCTGGGCCTCCCTGGTGGCACAAGGAGTTAAGCACCACACTATGAAGCAGTCTGCAGCCTCTGCAGCACCAGTTCGATCCCCAGCCAGGGAGCTACCCACATGGCGCAGCAGACCTCTCCTGCCTCGCCTGTTGCTCCCCTCAGCAGTGTATTTCAGTCAATCAGCCTGTTCTGTTTCCCACTCTGTCTCTGGTGAATCCTCTCACCAATACCCCCCCATACCTCTGGCCTGTACCCCAGTTCTTGTATGCATAAATAAATAAATCTTAAAAAAACAAATTGAGGGTGCTTATATGGACTGTACACCCCTCTCCGACGCTGCAATGACATTCAAGAAAATAAAGAAATTACATACATACTCACATTCAGTATAATGCCACTTATAAGAAGTCTCCAAATAGACAAAACAATGAAGGCCCAGCATCTGTTTGTACAGGCTGCACAATGCATAATTTTAGGGAGCACTTTCCTTCTCATAGCCTTTGCAAACAGTGTCTCCCTGGACTCATGCAAGCACATGGTGCTCAAGTGAATAATGAAGTAGAACACTTTTAGTAATAGGATAAAGCACCCATGAGAATAACTCCAAAGCTCTGGACACCAGCTACCTCTTTGGTTGGAAAAGACAAAAACAATAAGAAGGCAAAGGACTCCAGAGGACTCCAGCTATATTTTCTTTCTGAGGCTATGTGATGGAGAGCTGGGTGCTATTTATATTATTCTGTCTATCTTTTCATATTTTAAGACCCTGCCTGTATTTAGGGACAAAAGGAGGCAAATAATCCAGGAAGGGGGAAATGGTTGCAGATAGAAGAGGGAAGCTGACAGGGTAAAGCATCAATACCATCAAAACAAGAACTTAAAACAGGACACAATGTTCAATAGCGCTGCAAGGAACTGAGGATAATAAGAAGTGATTTGTGGATTTGCCAATTAGATTATTTTGATCTTTCAAAGAGCGGTTTCAACAGAGCAGTGAGGGTGAAATCAGATTGTAAGAGGTTGAGAAGAGAGTAGGATGTGATGAAGTTGAAATAATGAGTGTTGATGCTACTGTCTGGAAGTTAAGCAACAAAAGAAAGGAGGTGCAACAAGAACTGCAACTACCAAGAACAACATGGTTAAACTTAAAGAGTCTGTTATGAGTAGTTGTCCCCTAAATTTCATGTATTTATAACTAGACTCCATATTGATGACACCAAAAGGTGGGGGGGGCGGGATTTGGTCACAAGATGGCGCCTCCATGAATGGGATTAATACCCTCAGGAAAGAGATCCTCATCCCATTCCACCATCAAAGACAGAAAAAAAGTCACTGCAAACTATGAAGCAGGTTCTCAGCAGACACCAAATCTGACAAAGCTTTGATCTCGGAATTCTCAATATTCAGCAATGTGAGAAACAAACTTCTGTTGCTTATAAGTCACCCAGTCTATGGAATTCTGTCACAGCATCCTGAACAGACTAAGACAGAGTCTTATGGTTTTGTTTTTGTTTTAAGGTGACTAGCAAGCCGCTGTTAGAGGGGAGAAATAATAGACTGGAAAGAAAAAAATGTAACTTTATTGTTATTCTTTAGGGATACTTAGTCTCCTTCCTCATGTACATTTTGAGGAGACTAAGTGTAGTAATTGTAAGAATTGAAATAGTGCCTTTATCAAGGTCCTAAGTTACAAAAATGTTTATTTGTAAGCCTGGAAATTTGAATGTGGTTTTTTATTTAACATATTACAAAAGATGGCTGGTTTCTGTGCAAATATCCTTAACTCACACAGAGCAAGCAGTAACCCAAATTACCATGAATCTACCTTATTCCCTGTAGATATGACTTTATTCTGAGCAGTTAAGAAAAATAATCATAAGACAAAATTAGGAAAAAGAGATTTTAAACCTTTTACCTGAAACTTGGTTACTTGAATAAAAACTGGGATAAATGGGTTAGGGCAATTAGATTTATATTTTTATTGAGGATCATCAGGAGGAATGTCAAGTTGTCCTTCAAATCTGTTTAAATATGAAGGCAACTAATACTTTTGTGCAAGACCAGGATTGAGATAAAATGTAGATAAGTCAAGGTATCCTACCAAGTTTATGTCCATACCCACTGTTTTCCATAGAGGCTAAGCCTTCTGTGGGGGGGGGGGGAACAAAACCCACTTGAACTCTGCCCACAGCTGCAGCGAGTACTGGGCATGCACAGAGCTGGGGCAGAGGTCATGAAGGGACCAGCAAAATCCCTTCAAGGGAATTTCTTCTCTGGGAAAGCATCATGCTTGGTATGCAGAGAAGTCATAGGTAAGAAGTGTGATCCCTGGCAGGTCAGCTACCCCTGGTGGGGAGATTGTTGGTGGCTGAACAGAAAGAGTTGTTTCCGGAAACCCTGTAACAGACTTGGATTCAAGTGATTCCCTGAACACACACACTCACACTCTCAGTCACGCCAATCTCAGTCACATCACAGAACAAAAGCTGCTTCTACCTTATTATACTTAAGATGAAGCATAACTGGGGCCAGGCCTGGTTCTGCCCTCCAGGCCAATGCTGGCATAGCTCCCAAACATATTCAGCAGTAACCTGGCTAAGCTGGCAAAGCCAGCAGTGAGTAGTTACAAAGGACAATAGTGGGGCCTCCCTGGTGGCGCAGTGAGTGGAACGCCGCACTGTGAAGCTGTCTGCCGCCTCTGCAGCACAGGTTCCATTCATGGCTGGCCAAGGAGAAACCCACATGGAGCAGCAGACCTCTCCAACCTCGCCCACGGCTCCCCTCAGCAGTGTCTTTGGTTGGTCTGCCTGTTCTGCTCCCCACTTTGTCTCTGGTGAATTCTCTCACCCTCCGGTGCCTCTGACTGTCCCCCAGTTCTTGTATAAATAAATAAATCTTTTAAAAAAAGGATAATAGTGGCCCTGGTCCTATGTAGGACTTGTGGGCTCCCCTATATATAGGGAGACTGAGCAGATAGGTAAGGCAGGAATTTACACAATGGAGGCAAAGTATGGAATCAACAAGATTTGGGAATTAATATTAAAACAAGTGCATTCATACACACAAGCAACAAGGACTTGGGTTCAATGAGTTATGCTTTTGCACTTAAAGCAATTATAGCTTCCAGGCCTCCGTGGTGGCGCAGGCAGTTGAGTGCCTGTCAACACAGCTGTGAAGCTGTCTGCAGCCTCTGAAGTGCTGGTTCTATCCCTGCTGGCCACGGAGCAACCCACATGGCACAGCAGACCTCTCCTGTCTCGCTCACTGCTCCCCTCAGCAGTGCATTTCAGTCAGTCTGCCTGCTCTGTTCCCTGCTCTGTCTGGTGAATCCTCTCACCCCCCTGCACATCTGGCCTGTACCCCAGTTCTTGTATAAATAAATAAATCTTAAAAAAAAGAAGAAATTATAGCTTCCTTTTCCTTGATTCCTATGAATCAGGAGCTTATCTCATCAATTCTCATTAAGGTCATTTTTAGCTCACAAATGGAAGGATTACCCTTAGCTGCTTTTGCTCAAAAGACCATAAGATTTCTTCACAGTAAAATTTCATTCTTATTCTGTATGGATTCTTACTTCTTTTCTTAATTTCACAGCCCTGCCCATTCTTTCTCAAATTATTTCATCTTGTTCTCCTTGATTCTTCTAGAAACAAGAACGTTAGCTCAGCTAGTGGGATTCATCATTTAGATGCCCATGGTCTGGCCTTCACTGACCTGATGACTTCACCCCTCAGCAGGTACTGCAGCCGGTGACCCCGGTTTATGGCCTGGACTGCACCCTCCCCGAGAATGATGAGCCTAAATGGCTCAAAAAATAACTCAACTAATTTAGCAGCTTTACTCTAATTCTCCAAATATGCAAACACAGGTCACCAAAACCCAGGGGCAGGGTTTGGGGAAATCACAGGAAAGAGGAAGTTTCCTAGCCCCAAAAATCAGTGAGGAAAGGGTGAAGCTGCCCTGAGGCTGAAGTGAGGACTCTGGTCTCTGCCCTACCAACTCTTCACTTAAAGGGCTGCTTTGTCAAGCAAAGGAATGAAAACAAAGAGAAGAAGCCACAGGAGGAAAGGGAACCCTGAATCCAGCATGCAAACAAAAACAAGCCAGTCTGTCAGCCAAAGGTACAGGAAGCACAAAAAAAAGGGGGGGGGAGAAATGGAGAAAAGGGCGTTCCCTCCACCTCAGTGAGAAGGATTGAGAAGGTTAACACTGTCAGCAGAAGAAAGGATAGAAGGTCGTATGACATGAGAGAAGAAATGAGAGTTGAGCAATGAGAGGAAACAGGCTAATCAGTGTGAATATTTTTCTATAAGGGGCACTCAGGAATCTAAAGTGAAAAACAAGACTTTATCAACTTTATTATTAACCAACAGGCGGATCCACTCCTTGCATATAGAAATCTCTGCAACTGCAGCTTCTGTAGAAAGCAGACTTCTGTAGAAATTTCATAGATTCTCACATAAGACATGGTTTAAATCCTCTGTGTTCATGAAAGGTACACAGTTGTACAGAAAAATAGGGCAACAAGAGCCTAGGGAACCCAATGGTATCGTGGGATATCTATTGAAAATGGCTGATATGACCCCTAACCCCATGGTAGCTGGTCTAGAATGGTTACCAGAAAACATACATTACCTGATTTAAAATTGTAATTGTTTCCATGGTTACATCAGGTACACAAATGATGTATTTCTGTGGGCATTAAAAGTCAGCAAATTATTGATAGTATTTTTAATTAAGAAGGAACAAATACTATCTGAAACAAATGTGCTTGCTTTAAAACGAACATTTTTTTGTTTATCAGCTGTCTGATACCTCATGATATCAAAGGCCTTAGAAATCGTGGGCATCTGCTACACAAAGGTAACAGGACCTACATTGGGAAAGCCCTGACAAGTCAGTGCCATGCCAGTCCTACTCTCTCTTGCTCCAGATTCCAAGAAGCCATTCTTTGATTCATTCCTGAACTCTCTGATCTTTTTTTTTTGCAGCCTCTCACTATATCCCATTTCGGACCATTGTTAACCTTCACTGGAGGATTCCCTACCTCACCCAGTCCCAGCAGTTTTCCTGCAGCAGCTGCTGCTTGGTTATCTTCTTCCCTGCTGTGCACAACCCCTCCAGATTCCCATGACATGACGGTGCACCAGACTAGCTGATGAATAGAGGCCTACTAATAAATTATGACATCTATGTTATTCCCAAGACTAATTTTCAACATTTCCTTCACACCCTTTAGGAAACCCAAGAAGCCACCTGAAATTATACACAAGCACAAATTCTTAGATAAAGGGTATAGTAGGTAATAAATGATTGAAACAAATGGGTAGGGAGATACTAGGATATGATGGGCAGTCAGGCATGCACATCTCATCTCAAGGAGGGATAGTCACAACTCAGCTTGAACCAACTACTACCACGTGGTAGTTGAAAGGTACATAGTTGTACAGAAAAATAGGGCAACAAGAACCTAGGGAACCCAATGGTATTATGTGATATCTATTGAGAATGGCTGATATGACCCCTAAGCCCATGGTAGCCAGTCTAGAATGAGTGCCCACCTGGGCCTCCCTGCTGTTGCAGGGGATAAAGTCTCTGTGCTATCAAGCTATCGCCAGCAGGCACAAGTTAGATCCTGGCCAGGGAGCTGACCCACATGACACAGCAGACCACTTCTGTCTCACCTGCTGTTCCCCTCAGCAGTGTATTTCAGCAGATCTGCCTGTTCTGTTCCCCACTCTGTCTCTGGTGAATCCTCCCACCCCCTGCACCTCTGGCCTACACCCCAGTTCTTGGATGCATAAACAAACAAATAAATAAATAAATCTTAAAAAAAAAAAACAACTAGGGCCCACCTGATCCAGATCCTTATTGTTTTTCAAAAATGCCAATTTTTAAAATGATGATAACTAAAGTTAGCATGTTAAAATTTATACTGCATGGATTAATGTGATGAGGGACAAAACAAACACATCCATGACCCCATGTGTGATATGTGACTTGTTGGTTAGTAATAGAAGTGTCAATGGGATATTGATTTATGACTCTGTGATGGACAGCAGTAATCAGAGAAAAGATGAGTCACAGCACGACTCCAGCTTCCATCAGATTATGATAAACAGCACGCAACAATGCATCCTAGGTGGGAGTTACACAATACTACTCACTTCTCTCCTTCAGGTTAGGTAGAAAAGGAAAGAGAAGATGAGTCAATAATGCATGTTAGGGGTCCCTCACTCAGGCTATATAGACATGAGCTGAATTTTGATGCTGAAGTAACTGGCAGTCCCAAAGAAATTAAATTTGTGTCTCAGGACCCTAGGAGGTTTCATGAGTCTCAAAACCTTTTGGGAAAGGGAGGGCTCAAAGTATAGATATAATGATCTAGGGCTTAGCTTTTGATTTGCTAACAATTAAGGTACTTAAACAGTGAGACACAAACATGACAGGTGGAATTATGTATTACTTCTTCAATAGACCAGTGATGACAAGCTTTTCCCAAATTATTCCTATCAGCTATCCACCCAACAATATCTGCTCTTTTGATCTTAATCCACCCCTTCCCAAAAGCATGCTCAGGTAGTCTCAGGTTATATAGATAAATTTGCTATAACTCTGATTCTCTCAGCCCTATTCTCTGTCAGGCAAGCATGTGGCAGCTCGAGTCCCTAAGCCTGTGCCCTCTAAGTACCAGCAGCATTTACCCCAAAGCACTAGACAAGTATTAGTATGCTACAATGGAGAACATTTTATTTTTTTAAAGATGTATTTATTTATACAAGAACCGGGGTACAGGCCAGAGGTGCAGGAGGGAGAGAGGATTCACCAGAGACAGAATGGGGAACAGAACAGGCAAACTGACTGAAATGCACTGCTGAGGGGAGCAGCGGGCGACCAGGAGAGGTCTGCTGCGCCATGTGGGTATCTCTCCTGGCAGCCGGGATTGAACCAGCATTGCAGAGGCTGGGGACAGCTTCACAGCACTGCACTCAACTGCCTACACCACCAGGGAGGCCCAATGGAGAACAATTTAGATTAAGATTAAAAAGTACAGCTAACACATCTGTCTGCAGGGTTCTTTATGGATGGGTTTACCTTGGAGGTGGCCTCACCTCTGTCTTGGATAAGTTGTTCAGATGGTCCCCCCAGGAATAAAGCATTTGTTTTTCCTAGCTGCTGGGAGTGTTGGCAGCTGACAGCTCTCAGCTGAGTTCCTCAGTGAGGCTTATATTCCCCTAAACAGAAATACCTGGGGCCTCCCTTGTGGTGTAGGGGTTAAAGACACAGTGCTATCAAGCTATCACCAGCCACTGCAACATGAGTTCAATCCCTGGCCAGGGAGCTAATCAACATGGTGCAGCAGACCTCTCCTGACTCGTCTGCTATTCCCCTCAGCAGTATATTTCAGTGGATATAACTGTTCTGCTCCCCACTCTGTCATTGGGGAATCCTCTCACCCCCTGCACCTCTGGCCTACACCTCAGTTCTTGTATGCATAAAATAAATAAATAAATCTTTTTAAAAAATGAGAAATACCTGACTCAAGGTCATGCCCTCTTCAAGGACAACCTGCAACCAAAAACTGCTCAATGATGGGACTCCTTCTCCCCAATTATAGTCAAGTTTGAAGGGTCCCCCAAGCCCCAGAGCTCTTGTAAATTCGACTGAGGCACTTCTGTTTCAGTGCAGTGCAGTTTAATTTCCCTTTCTGCCTGATCCCGCTTTCTTCTCTACCTTCTAGTACTGATTCCAGGAGTACACCCAACAAGCCTCCTGCATGCAAATCTCAGAATAAGCCTCCAGCGACAAGTCTATGACAACCTCTGATTCAGTCTCATATAGAATTCATCACTCTGGAAACAAGTGGAAACATAACTAAGCATACCCTTGCCATCTCAGATGAATCTCATTTCAACGTCCATTTCCCACACGGGTTACTATGGTCTTAATTCCTTCTAAGTTCTTTTTTTTAATGTAGGTCATGAGGTCTATTTTCACTGTACTGGACTTCTTGAGGTTTAGAAAACAAGTTTTTTGTAAACTCATATAACTCAACAGCAAAGAAATACAAACCAATTAAAAGATGGTTGGAAGAGCTAAGTAGACATTTCACCAAAAAAGACAGAGTCAACAGATACAAGAAAAGATGGTCTACTTTGCTTATCATTAGGGAACTTCAAATCAAAACCACTGAGATTTCACGTCTCATGAATTAGAATGGCTACAATCAAAAAGTCAAGAATTGTTGGCTAGGATGTAGATAAAAAGAAATCCTTGTGCACTATTGGTGGTAATGTAAATTGATGCAGTCATTATGGAAAACAGCATCTTTCTCAAAAAACTTGAAGAATAAACCATCTACTATATGATCCAGTAATCCTTCTTCTGGGTATTTCAGAACACTATAAAATACAAATTTAAGAAGATAACGCATCCCTGTGTTCACTGCAGCACTATTCACAATAGCCAAGATATGGAAAACAACCCACTGCCTGATGACAGAGGAGTGGGTAAAGAAAATGTGGTATGTATACACAATGGAGTACTATTCATCCATAAAAAATGAAATCTTGCCATTTGAGATAACATGGATGGGACTGGGGGGATTTGCTAAGTGACATAAGTCAGACAGAAAAAGACAAATACTATATGGTTTTTTGGAATATGAAGGGGAAAGGCAAATAAACAAAACAAAAATGAAAACAAATCCTTAGACTCCAGCAACAAAATGGTGGAAATTTTCAGAGGGGCTACGGGGAAGGGACTGGACATTCGGTGGTGGTTGTAATGTGAGAAACTGAGGTGAGAAACTGTATACCTGAAACTCATACAGTGCTGTAAACTCTTACCTCATTTAATGCTGTAGCATGTTACCTCAATAAAAAGAAAAGAAAAAACAATTTTAAAGAAGTGTGGAAAAGAAGTAAACCCACATGGGGGGAAATAAAATTTCTTATTCCAACACCCCCCATCTCAAGGCAACCACAAGTATCAGATGTTGCTTTCCAAGGGTAGACTCGGGACTGAATTACCTGTGCTAGTATCCTGACTTAGATAATAATTACTACAATAATAACCATTACTACCATCAATTATATACGTGCTAGTCAGAACTGCACCCTAAAAGGTTTTTAAATATTATCTTTAACTATCCCAATAAATCCAATGAGGAAAGTATTAATAACCTCTTCTATAGGCCAATAAATTGTGGATAATCTAGTTGCATAAGACTAAATCATTCTGGAGCTGAGACTCAATGCAGGATCTTTGTCCCTTCATGGCCTAATGATGTTCCTCTCCACCAACTCTCCCTAATCTCTATTCTTTCCACCTTCCAGGCCAGAATCACTTCCAGTTCAGAGTTCACAACAGTGGCTGGCATGTGGTTGATGTACAATTAGTTATTTTTTGAATGAATGAATGAATGAGATCCAATGACACAATCCTGTCAGAGTAGACAAGCATCAAAGAATGCTGATTACTTTATCAGTCTGCCTGTTCTGTTCCCCGCTCTGGCTCTGGTGAATTCTCTCACCCTCCCGTGCTTCTGACTGTACCCACTGCTTGTATAAATAAATAAATAAATCTAAAAAAAAAAAAAAAAGAATGCTGAGAGTTATCTCCAAACATTTTTGTTTCTTGAGCAAGCAACTGCTGCTAGCCCATACAATGTGTCTTAATTGAAAAAGGAGCCCCTTTATCTCCCTTCTTTTATTTATTTGTTCATTGTTATTGAGGTACCGCTGTTCTACATCTTTGCCAGTGTTTTGACAGGACAGGATTTCCCTCCTCAGGTATCACCGTAGCACTCCCACCACCGAAGCAGTCATAGTCCCCCACCAAAGACCATTGTGGAGACCTTTCTCAAAACATTTATATCAGAAAATTCTGCTACTGTATGGATATGTTAAAACAAAACACTTTATCGCAATCTGTTCCAAAATAATAATGGCACAGATCTACAGTGCCCATGATGGAGGCAATGGCATTTTTAATGTGGGGCATTAGGTACCAGACAACCTGCAGAGTCACGCATGGACACTCTAATTACGAGTGACCAGGTCTAGTTCATGCTTTTGTCTCATTAGATACTGGAGTCAGATCCATCTTATTTTCAAACAGCTGGACTCTCATCCACATGTTTTAATTCCTCACTCAGCCACTTTTAGTCAACTTTGAGATAGATAATTGCCAGTCTCAAAAACTTTGCTAGGTGATAGTTTTCACATTACGCAGGCCCTGCGCTCTCTAAGGTTCATGCTTTCAAAGAACTCTCTTATCTCTCTATTTTCAAGAGCTGTACAATTTCCTGACATTCTTTTTTGCTTGCTGAAGAGAGATTCTCTTAAGAGAATACAAAATCTTAAGTACTTTAAAAATACTGTGAATGCCATCGCTTCCCTTTTGAATCAAGTTTCCTTTCTCATCAGTAATCTTCCCCTCTGACCTGCTTTTTTACAGCCTCTTTTACTCCCTTTGTCCCAGACAGATGAAACAACTGGTCTGGAAAAGGTCAAAATCAGCACACCAAAATAATATATATTTCTACATTTTCAATGAAAAGGCAAATGATAGAAAATATTACACAATCTATCTCAGAGTTTCTTAAGATGTGAATAGTCTTTGCTCATGGGTATCCAGATGTCAATATATAAATCAACTGAGTATTTCATTTTATATATAGGGTTTTTTCTCCCACAAAAGCCATGGAGGAAAAAAAAAAGGAATGTAATAAACCAGCCTGCTGTTATAAAATGTAATAAAGCCAGGGAAATCTAACAGGAACAAAACTCTAGTTGGCCTAACTCCCAAGATATTGAAGTGAACAAGATTTGGGTGTATAAGTAGGTCACTGTAAACAAATACCAACTTTACTTTGATAATCAGTTCAGCCTACTCACCATGGCAACCGCACTAAATCTTAACACCCCAGGCAGACCCAAGTTGTTCTCACATTTGAGAACCCATTGAATCTTGTTTGGTCTGTTGCCCTATTTAATATGATGTATGGAATTTTCAGCTCACCCATCCATCTTTCCCCCACAGGCTTTGGAATCCTTGAGATAAGAACCACATCTTATACACTTTTATATTCCCAGTGATTAGCACAATGCCTGTCACAATATGGGTGCCCACAATGCTGTGTGGGAGTCAGGTGGATATTGTCATGGACTGAATGACTGTGTAGCCCACAATCCATATGTTGGAGCCTTAATTCCTGAAGTGATGGCATTTGGAGGGGGAATCTTGAGGGGTAATTCAGTTTCTATAAGGTCATGAGAATGGAGCCCCCATGGCAGGATCAGTAAGAGACTACAGCTCTTTCTCCCCTCTGTGAGGATTCATCAAGAAGGTGGTCACCTGAAAACAGGTGTATCACTGATAGGCCCAGGGCAACTTTTCTCCTTCTGACCACATGGACGGATTACATGAACCCACTCCATTAAGTCAGTCTTGCATTGCCTTGTTCAACGAATTGACATAATACATTTCCCAATGGAAACATTTAAGGTACACGGTGCAATTCTCCACTTCTCCTTCCACAGTGAAGATTAACATTGGCATGGTAGCAACATGCCCACTTCATATATGGAGTTAAGAGGATAAGAGAGAAGGAAGGCTTAGAGGCCAGGTCAAACCAGAGGCTACGAAGAACAATGACCTGGGAAATTTTCCTAGGGATTACAATGGAGCTCAATCTAGGAACATTCTCTGCCTCTAAGGTAGGGGAACATCACATGCCAGTGAGTTTTCAGAATTGCTTGACCAGGGCCTCCCCCGATGGTGCAGGCGGTTGAGTGCCGCCCTGTGAAGCTGTCTGCAGTCTCTGCAGCGCCAGTTCGATCCCAGCCGGTTGGCGAGGCTCCCACATGGCGCGGCAGACCTCTTCTGTCTCACCCGCTGCTCCCCTCAGCAGTGTATTTCATCAGTCTGCCTGTTCTGTTCCCCACTCTGGCTCTGGTGAATCCTCTCACCCTTCCACACATCGGGCCTGTACCCCGGTCCTTGTATAAATGAATAAATAAATCTTAAAAAAAAAAAAAAGAATTGCTTGACCAGTTATTGCTACATGTCTCCATTCTTCCACTTAGAGAATGTCAGTATTTATTGAAAGTTATCTTTTCCCTATTCTATTAGGACAGAAGGGAGGCCCTGATGATTTGTCTTTTTAGTTCACAATATTTCATGGATATCTGGAGTGCTTTCTTTTGCAGGAAGCTATGTCCTGAATGTTTGTATTTCTCTAAAATTCTTACATTGAAATTACAACCCCCAAGGTGACAATATTAGAAGGTGGGTCTGCAGGAGACAATTATGTCATGAGATTATTGCTCTTACGATAGAGGCTCAAGAAAGCTACTTAGGGGCCTCCCCGGTGGCGCAGCGGTTGAGCGCTGGGTTGCGAAGCTGCCCGCGGCCTCTGCGGCGCCGGTTCAATACCCAGCTGCTCCCCGGCCACTGGGAGGGTCCCGCATGGCACAGAGACCTCTCCTGCCGCCCACTGCTCCCCTCAGCAGTGTACTTCGGTCCTTATACCTGCTCTGCTCTCCCCTCTGGCTCTGGTGAATTCTCTCACCCTCCCGCGCTTCTGACTGTACCCAGTGCATGTATAAACAAAACAAACAAACAAACAAATAAATAAATAAAAAAAAAATGCCTCTATTAAAAAAAAAATGCCATCTGTGAACCAGAAAATGGGTTTTCAGCTGAGAATAAATCTGCCAGCATCTTGACCTTGGACTTCCCAGTCTTAAAGTCTAGGCAAATAAGTTTCTGTTGTTTTCTTTTTTCCTTTTGTTTTTATGATACCCAATCTCTGTTATTTTGCTGGCTATCATGAGCAGAATAAGACACAGAAGGGGGGAGTGTGTTCTGCATGTGGGGAAGAAAAGTAAACCCAATATTGGATGATGGTAGACATTACAAATACTCCCCAATATTTCTCTTCTCCTTTCCACTTACAAATACTAGAGGAGTGTGCTTCCTTGTCTCTTAAACAGAGACAATGGTTTCTTTGGACAATGGTTTGCTTTGGCCAATGGAATGAGAACAGAAAAAATGTGTCCCTTCTGAAGAGATGCATTTATGGCCCAGGGCATGATAACCATGCTTATTTTTCCCATCACAACAAGCCTTGAAATCCCATGTTAAAATAGTAATGTTGTGGGCCTCCCCTGGTGGCACAGCGGTTGAGCGCTGGGCTGCGAGGCTGCCCGCAGCCTCTGCAGCACCGGTTCATTCCCTGGCTGCCGGCGAGGGTCCCACCAAAAAAAAAAAAAAAAATTGTAATGTTGTAAGGCCCATCAAACTGAGCCTCTGGATGTCCATTAATGAACACTTTTTCCTGCAACATAAGTCTGACTTATAATTCTGAGGAAAATATAATCCTTTGTTATTTTAAATAGTTTTTTTTTTAAATAGTTTGGAGGTTGCATACCTTAGCCTATCGTGATAGTACCCTAAAACTTAGCATTAAGAGACCCCTGAAATTAAGTTATATCAAACTAGAACACATGAGAGAAGAGTAGCATGGACAAATAGGAGAAAGCCTAGAATGAACCTGAACCCTTTGTTAATCAAACTTATCAGCACTGGTCCTTCACAAATAAGAGATGAAATAGAGCCAATAGAATTCAGCATAAATATATATATAGTCAATGATATGCAATTTATGAAGTCACTCATTTGCCAAAAAAACACTTTATCTTCAAAAACAAATGCACTAAATCCTTCTAGAGATTCCCAAGAGGACAAACAGGTAAGGAACAGCAGTATTCCTCATAATGGTTGTGAACAACTTACATCAGAATCTCTAGTGTTCTTGCTAAAAACACAAATCCCTAGGTCTTATCCTTAAAATTCACTATTTCAGCAAATTATGCTTTAGTTCTTTCTAGGTATACTACTATATCATATATTTTGACTCTTTTCTAGTGGTATATAACTCCCAGCCCAGTAATCTCACAACCTTTAAGTCAATAAATATTTAAGACCATTAAAAAATCCTTAGAAGTTAATGCCCAAACTAATACTAAAATGTGGTTTATAGTCATCTGGTCTTTGAGCAGGCATTGGCGAACTTGGAATAAGAATAACCCATAATTACCACTGAAATCAGTATTTGAAATGTCTTTTGATGTTATTGTAAAGAATATTAAGCACCAACAATGCTCTAAATTTTTATCATTACACAGAGTGTTAGATATCAAAGATGAGGTTTCATCTCTCAAGGAATTCCACATCAACAGAAACATAGTCTATTCTTATTATTTAACATTGTTTGAGTCTATAAATCACTTCAAATACTAAATTAGTGAACACTGAATCATTGCTTCTAGGAAAATATAGGGTTAGTTTCCTACAAGCATCCAGTCACAATATTCCTGTTATGCAATACACATAAAACCTGGTTTTATGTGTTTTTGTTTAAAGACGACATATTTAATACATATTACTACTTCATTAACATGGAACTTACGGTCAACAGTGTTGTAACTCATGCCTGAACAAAGTTCGTCTAGCACACACTTTCTCCATAAGGCACATCAGAACCTTCTTGCACTTAGGAGCACCAGAAAGCACTTTAGCACTATGCTGGGGGGCCATTTTAAGCAACAAAATCCCAAAATGCTAAAATCCTGGCACTAAACAGATCATGAAATGACACTGTTCATGATATGAACGGAACAACAAGATGGAAGTGTCACCATGTTTGACTTCAGCTAGCATGGCACATGAGTTCATGGCTCAGATTTTTTGCTTCCGCAGTATGCCCCAAAGTCCTCAAAAATACCACAGCATTGATTTGGGTATTACAGTTACATTTTTAGTGAACAAAGTTTCAGACATAGAATCATGAATGATGATGATTGACTGTATGTACATAAACAAGGTACAATGCAAATGCAGAGGGCAGAAATTCAAGAATTTGGTGGAAGAAGATGGAGGGAGGTAAAAAAAAGTTATCAGAGAGGAAGTAATACTTAAGTGAAGACTTGTAAAGTGAACAGCAATTTGACCCATAGGGAAAAAAGAAGAGGTTTTTCTGGGAGGAGGGTAATGCATGTGGAAAAGACATGAGCTTGAACAGACTGACAGGCAATGATCCTGACAGGGCCATATGCCTTGCTAAGGAGGTTAGATTTTATCCTCAGTAAACAGCGGTGAATGATACTCTGGCTAATTGAGTAGACTGTCTCAATTTGCATTTCCCTTCTATTTGCCACATTATTACCCTACCACCAGTTA
Organism: Talpa occidentalis; assembly: GCF_014898055.3. NCBI lineage: Eukaryota > Metazoa > Chordata > Mammalia > Eulipotyphla > Talpidae > Talpa > Talpa occidentalis. The sequence continues at coordinate 49,425,427 of NW_023605305.1, forward strand.
CTAGGAGAGTGGAAGTGATTATTTTCAGAATAGCAATTGTTTGTGCTATCCCTTTTGTAATTTCTCCTACTTAAATTTCATTTTCTAAGCATGGCTTGCCTGAAAGCTTCACATTATGACTTATTCAATGAGTAATTTAACATTTAGAAGACGATGTTTTGGCAATGTTTTGATTAGATAAGAATCCAAGACATGGAACATGACATAAATCAGTATCTGTCTAATTCTTATATAACTACAAATCAATCAAATAAAGCCAGTTAGTGTCTATGATGTCGACCACATATCAGTTGTGTGCTTCTGAACAAGCAGGACACCATCAAGGAGAGAGTTGCTGTCTATGTAGAGAAGGTAAATTATAAACCAACTCCAAGACTGGACAAGTTACCCAGTTGGCCAGCTGAGTGGAATCTGTATTACTAGAGGCCCTGTGGTTGCTGGCACTGTTTCAGGTGCCTTACATGCTTTCGTTGGACTTAAGTCCAAGTGCCTTGGGTCTTTTTGTACAGGCCTAAAGCAGTATTCAGGCAGACTTACCTTTTATTCACCACATGGAATTGCAGGTACCCAAGTGAAAAGAGGTGGTCCTCATGCAGCAGTTCAGGCCCCTGTCATCCATTAACTCTTTCATTGCTATAATTCTTTCACTGGCCTTCCTTATGTTAGTCTCACTTTATCTCCCATCTGTTCTCCACACTCCTGAGTGACACTTTCTAAAGTGGTAAAACCAGGCCTCCCCGGTGGTGTAGAGGTTGAGTTCTGGGCTACAAAGCTGCCCGCAGCCTCTGCAGAGCCGGTTCGATCCCCGGCCGCCGGCGAGGGTCCCACATGGCGCCGCAGACCTCTCCTGCAGCGCCCGCTGCTCCCCTCAGCAGTGTATTTCGTCAGTCTGCCTGTTCTGTTCCCAGCTCTGGCTCTGGTGAATAATCTCACCCTCCAGCGCTTCTGACTGTACCCACTGCTTGTATAAATAAATAAATAAATCTTTAAAAAAAAAAAAAGTGGTAAAACCAACACATTGCTCTCCAGCAATGAAAATCTTCAAAGACTCTCAATATGGTTTCAAGGTCCAGCCTTCTCAGGTTTCCTTTTACTAATATTTGCCTTTCAAATCATGACTTGTCCAACCTCAGGGTCTTTGCACATGAGCTCTCTCAGTAAGGAACACCATTCCCTACCTTCGTCACAAATTCCTACCTCTTTATTCTGTGTCACCTAAAACATCAACTCTTCCAGAAAGCTTTCCCTGGCCAGTCTACCTCTCCTTGTCCCACTGGAGCTCCCTATATTTTTCCTAACAAAGCACAAATCATATCTCTTCCTATTTACTTGACTATCTTCCCCCACTAGACCGTATGAATATAACCAGTGCAGGGACTGTGTCCCTCGTATTTCATTGCCAACACTATGTTCGTAAATGTTTGTTGACTGAGTAAATGAGCCTGAAGAGACATGACATCAGATTTAGAATCTGAAGAAGTGGGCATGAATTCCAGTTCCATCAGTTGCTAGTGTGTGAGCATGTGGTTATGCTTCCCAAGACTCAAATCTTATTTGTAAAATAGGGACGACAAAAACACCTTCGTGGAGTTATAGTGATGGTTAATTAAAACATATATAAAGAAGCACTGTAAACTGTGATTTGCTAAATGCATGCCAATAATTACCTATACAGAAAATATACATTTTTATTGTTCAGAGGGTTAACTTTTTTTAACCACTGATTTCATTTTAAGAGAGTTTAATTTGGCACTGTGGGAGCAATTTTATCCTTTAAATGAAAATCATTGTACTGTGACTAGATTAGGATATTAGGACTCTCATGAAATGCAGCAGGAAATTGGAAATGTTCATAAAAAGGCTAAATAGAGGGAGGCTGTTGAAATTCTAAGCTTACAGCATTTACCAAAAAAAAACCTAAGAAATACACTATGCAAACATTTTTTTAATACCCCTATTCAATATAAAAGAAATATGCCTTATACCAACTTTATTTGCTGACACTAAAACAATAATTTATAGCCAACCCATTTTCTGTGAGATCAAATAGAAAAGTGGACATTGCAGATGATCCTGGGACATGCAGACAATGGACATTGTACTGTTGAACTCACTCAGCCATATGGAACTTTCGGCTCACTCTCCTAGACACGGCACAGCAAGCTTCATGGGCCATAGCTCAGCTTCACTAAATGACCAAGGGAGCTAATGGACAGTCATGCTTAGCTGAAAACTGACACAGGGTATTTTTTATTGGTCACTTTCAGACCACTTCTGAATCTACTTCTATTTCAATTTCTAGATCAGCAATCATTTTTAAAGTTTGAGGAACTGCTGATTTATCAGCATATGACCTACCAGTGAACTCCAATATTAAACAACCAAGTTGTTCAAGTAAAACAGGACCAATTCAAGCCAATTCCTGCCCTCAGACATCAACTGTAATGAAAGCCTTATCAGCAGGTGGATTTTTCAGGTGCTGTGTTTACTAAACTGTGAAGATAAAATCTGACAGTCTAAAAAATATTTCCCAATTGCTTCCTCTTAGTCATGATAAGGTGGACTCAGTTCACCTGTCTTATTTATGTTTATCTCTCCATATCCAGGCTGCTCCGTCCCTCCTTGTACATTTACCTCTGTGCTCTCAGAGGGGAAACAGTCCATTTCTCTCTAAAGCTTACCCTTCCCTATGGCTCTGTGCTACTTTGACTCTGTAGTTAAAAGGCAGCAAAAAGACAGTCAATAAACATGCAATAATTGATTCTGATTATACTGTAAAAGCTCTTCAATAATTACACTGATCCTTATTTGATACCTTTAACATGCTCAAATTTTCCCTACCTAAAAAACAAACAGAAAGTGCACTCAGTCAACTCATTTCAAAAAATACTTATTTAGGGCCTCCCCGGTGGCGCAGCGGTTGAGCGCTGGGTTGAGAAGCTGCCCGCAGCCTCTGCAGCACCGGTTCGATCCCCGGCTGCTCCTCAGCCACTGGAGGAGGGTCCCGCATGGCGCACAGACCTCTCCTGCCGCCCGCTGCTCCCCTCAGCAGTGTACTTCGGTCCTTCTGCCTGCTCTGCTCCCTGCTCTGGCTCTGGTGAATTCTCTCACCCTCACACGATTCTGACTGTACCCAGTGCTTGTATTAAGAAAAAAAAAAAAACATATATATATAGAAAAAAAATACTTATTTAGTACTTAGATATGTTCCCAAAATTATGATGGCACCATGGGGAAAAAAGAAAACAGTCTCTTTCCTGATGGTCATTCTCGTCCAACCCTGGAGATAAGGCACATACACTGTGAGACACTGGTTTGAAAGGCCTGGCTCTTCTGCAGACCTGTGGAAGGTGCTCACTCCCCAAACCTCAGTTTCCTCACCTATACAACAGAGGCAATGATGGGGCAAACCTCAGGATATTAGGATGGGATTGAATGCATTAATGAATGCAAAGCACTTACACAGTGTGGCTTAAAGCAAGGGTTAGATAAATGCTTTAAAATAATAAATTGAACACATATGATATGGGAGAAAATCTCATATTCTTATGCTTACGTAGATGCTCTACAATCCTTCGAAAAAAAATTTTCTGAATATCATGGAGACCCACTGAAAGACTTTTAAGCAGGAATCTGACATGATACAATTTACATTAAAGTAAAAATATCAGAAGCGGGGAGGGATCAGAGATGGGGGAAGGAAGTAGAAAGAGCATTGGCAAGGTTGGCTTGGTGGAGGGTGAGTAGAATATGTGCACATATGGAGGAGTAAAAATGGATCTTTCAGACTAGTACACAGCTCTTGACTGAGACAGTGTTTTTCTTTCTTCATCTACTGAATGTTTTCATTTACAAGTTACATTTTTAGTTCCAAATAGTCTGCTTTGTGCTCTCCTTGTATATCAATAAGTGCTCTTTTCATTGTTTCATTCTTTGTCTTTTCCAGCATCTATAGTTCAATAGTAGCTCATCCAAGCTCATCAGTCATTCTCTACTTGCGTCTCTGATGAACCTGGTAATTTTCGTTTGCCTGTTGATCAGAGTTCAGATATAGCTGCTGGAGCACCTTAAAGAGCAAAAGGTTTAAAAATAGGAGAAGGCACAATGTTCTCTATTCTTTTGGGAGGACTCTACAGCAGCAGGCACACTGTCAAGCCCCACCCATCATTTCTTCATCTAGATTTTCCCATTTGCTCACTTTCTGGGAAAGTGGGGGTTACTATACTTGTTCAGCTACTCCTCAATTCCTTGAGATTCAGGTGTATGGTGAGATCACACCCCTGCCCCCCTGGGACTTAGCCAAGTTCTTGTATCAGCTGTTTCTCTAACAGTCTCGTGCTGAACCTTAGACCCTTCTGGGAAGTGCCAACTGCCACTTGGTTCAGAAAATGACAAACTGGAGTTATTGGGAATAGACAGGAATAAATTCATATTGAAGCCATTATCTTCAGAGTCCCATGTGTGCATACAGGTGAGTGTGTGTTTTATGGTGTGTATGGGGGTGGGGAGTAAAATGGGCATACTTTTAACCAACATTTATTGTATGCTGACTTGGTATGCTGGGTGAATTGAGATATAAATTCCACATCTACCCAGAACCTGTGAATGTGACATCATTTTAAAATGGGATCTCTGAAGGTGTAATTAGTTAAATTAAGATGAGGATGGCCTAGCTTAAGGTGGGCCCTAAATTCAACAACTAGTGTCTTTATAAGAAGACTGGGTCAAGACAAGAGAGACGCACAAAGAGAATAAGGTAACAACAGAGACAGATATTGGTGCTATGTATAGAAATCAAGGAACGCCAAGGAATGCTGGCAACCACCAGATGCTACAAGGCAAGGAATGATTCTTCCCTAAAGCCTTCAGAAGAAGTGTGACCCTGTTGACTTTAATTTTTGACTTCTAGTCTCCAGATTTGTGAGAGAATAAACTTCTGTTTAGTCCACACTGTTTGAGGGAATTTTGCCACAGAAGCCGTAGAAAACTAATACGCTAGATTTCAGGTGCAATATGAACAACCTTATTATCTCATTTAGTTCTCATATAAACCCTATGAATGGTGGTGTGGTTGCTATCCCAATTTTATACACAGGTAAACTGAGATGTGAAGAGTTTACGAGCCTTTACCAGAGTCAAAGCATTAGTAAGGGATGCAGCCTGGACTCAGACCTAAGCAAGGCTAGTTTTAATCACTGCTTTCTATAATCTCCTAGTGCAGCGGGAATTGAAACACCTTTCATATGGTTATGACTACAGGCAAACATGACAAGTACAGGAGGTTACACAGTTTTATGACTTGTTAATGTGCGAGGATCGTCAGTGAATACCTTTCCATACTAGGGAGGGAAGCTGTGATGATGCGATCAGGAAAGTGACCCAGTAGCCCCTTCCATGTTGGGTGTGAGGCACTGAGGGGAATACTGAACAGCATCTAATGGTGATTATGGTCTGATGACTGCTCTAATGATGATTATGGCCTGATGACTGCTCTTTGCGGAGAACATTCCTTCTAATATTTTTTTATTGGTTCTATTAGACTACAGTAGTTTCTTTTATAATTGTGATTTACTTGGCAAAGCTAGAAAAACTAAATTTTGTGGCATAACTATTGAGACGATGCAGATACAGACAACAACAATGCTTCTTCCTGCTCCCACAATGCCCTGTGACTGCTGCTGCCATTGCATCCTCTTCATTGTGTTTTTCTGTTTATCTGTGTCTCTTACAGAAAGGTAAATTTATTGGGGATCAGGATGTTGTTTTACTCATGGCAATAGCCATTCACAAATGGCTACTGGTTTTATGTTATCTTGTATTCTTCCATAGTTGCTTCTTTGGAAGATGGCTTACTTCCTAAATTAAACCATACACCTTGAATGAAGGAGAATTTTTATCAAGCTGGGTTTATTTGCAGTAAGAAGCACAGATTGCTTGAGGACAGAGAGGAGGGCACTGGAAGTGGTGATAACAGCAATGATACACTTACAGAGACAGAACTAAGAAAGCACTCACTAGTTATGAATGAGGTAAGAGTGATTAGCATAGTAATTAGTGTGGCTGAAATTAGAGCCTGTATGAGGAAATGAGACAAGAGCAATGATTCCCTTAATGTCTAAGAAAGCAGAGAGCATCTGTAATTCAGGTTGCAATGTCAGCAACTCCAGTAAGGCCCCTCTGACTGTAGTAAATCCTTCCTCAATTCCATTGATGCTGAAAATTAAAGTTTTTTAAATTATAAAATTTGTTCAATTATAAAGGGTATTTGCAGGAAGAGTACAATAATTCTTATAAGCCTTGCTCTCAAGGTCTATGAACTTATCATGTCCTTTATTAAGCTAGATTTTGCAAAGATGAAAAAACATGAGGATTTTGGATGAAAGACATAAGAGAATCAACAGCAGCACCGTTGTTGTATATGTCTCTCTCTGTATGTGTGTATGTGTGTGTGTTTATTACTTTCGCTTGAAATTAGTTCTATGTACTAATTTTTTCTGCAGTTTTTGCCCTAGAAATGAGGCTAAAATCTGTAGGACAGTATCTCTAAAGACTTTTAGTACCCAGAAAGCAATATTTTATTTACACATTGGAAAGTCTCATTTATTAATTCATTAGAGCTCTTTTTACTAACATTCTCCTGCACTCTAGAAAAAAGGAGATAAATACCCTAGTGCCTGAGTCATTGAAAGTGATTATTTTATTTCTATAGCCTACAATAAAGTAAGGAAGTATGCTTAAATGATTTCTACTTTTATCCCAACTGCTTTTGATCTTACATTAGATTTGCTAGAAGGCCTTTTTTTTTTAAAAAGCACTTCAAGGACAAACAAGTTCAAATCTGATTATTATTTCTTTTGACAATACTTATTAAAAACTGGAAAGACAGAGACACTGTCAATTTCTCATTTTGGTTGACCTTGCCATTTTGTAATGACATCAGCAGGAAAAAGGTATATCTCTGCCAAAGTAATATTATTTTTGTGAAAGGATATGTTGGAGATATTAACTATCTAGCGACTAACAATTTTTTATCACAAAACCAAGGAAAAGAAGTGAGAATATTATTAGCCAAATACATCTTCATTTGAAGTCTATTCTGGCATTCTCACTATCAAGTATTCTAAAAGGACAAAGATTTATCTTAAACTAATAATAATCCTTTAAGAATACTAGCACTACCACTGCACTAATATGTAATGTTTTAGTTACATATGATGAATCTATGTGTCAAGCACAGTGATACATGCCTATATTTTTTTTAAAGATTTATTTATGCATACAAGAGCTGGGGTGTAGGCCAGAGGTGTGGGAGAGGTGGGTGGTGAGAGGATTCACCAGAGAGTGTGGGGAGCAGAATGGACAGATCTACTGAAATATACTGCTGAGGGGAGTAGCAGACGAGTCAGGAGAGGTCTGCTGTGCCATATGGGTTAGTACCCTGGCTGGGGATTGAGCTCCTGCTGCAGTGGCTGTGGAGAGCTTCGTAGTGCTGAGACTTAACCTCTTGTGCCACCAAGGAGACCCGATACATGCCTTTATATTAGTTTTGAAAAAGTTTAATTCCCACAAAAATTCCAAGTCTGTCAAATTTCCAACACTTGCTTTGTTTTAAACACTGTGCTGCTATGGCCAGTTAGATGTGGATTGGATCAGAGTCTCTGACAGTTACCACCTCTCTTTTTCCTCATCTAAAAAGCAAGATAGAAATATAGAAAAATTGCACAAGGGGTCAGAAAAAAAAAGACAAAAACTAGCAGCAAACTATAAATCAGAGACCTATAGCAGGGAAGGGGGAGGGGAGGGAGAGGCGTCAAAACAGGGGCATGAAGAGCACAGGAGACTGTGGTGATGGTTCACAGGGTGCTGTGGTAGCGGGAATTTTATGGGGATGACACCTGAGGGGAGAAATCAAACATTGTACAAAAATTAATAACGATGGAAAAAAAATATATGTACTTTTTTTTTTAAAAAAAAAAGCAAGCTAGAACTTGTTATGTAGATGCAATGGTTATTTTTATGTACCAACTTGACTGGTCCACAGGGTGCCCAGAAACTTGGTTGAACATTAGTCTCAGTGTTTCTGTGGAGCTGGTTTTTGTATAAAATTCTCATTTGAACTGATAGACTAAATAAAGCAGGTTGTCCTACCTAATATATGTGGGCCACATACAACTAATTGAAGGCCTTACGAGAACAAAAAAAGCTGTCCCTCCACCATATAAGATAGAATTCCACTTGCATAATAGCCTTAGAACTGGGACTCTGATTTTTTCCTGCCTTCAGTCTTGAACTGAACCTTTAGCTCTCCTGGATCTACATCCTGCTGACTCATCCTGCTGACCTTGGGACATGCCAGTTGACATAATCAGATGAGTCAATTCTTTAGAATAAATGTGTGTGTGTGTATGTACATATATGAATATTAGGTATTTATGTGTATGTAGTATTATGGGTGTTCATATCTGTATTATGCATACATGTGTATAAGTACTAATTATCAGTTCCTTTTCTCTGGAGAATCCTGATATACAATAGGGTAGTGAGTACTATAATAAAGTATTTACTGAGAACAGTGCCTGGCGCATAGCAGCACAAATCATTATGCAACAGCCTCTCTCATAATAGTCAAAACACATAAATTGCTTTATCCTCTTTATGAAGTGAAAATATCTCATCATTGTTCTCTTGGACCCAAGACACAGAATGAAGAGAATAGTATCAATCACCTTTTCTTACCATTCATTTCATGTTGGTTATTTGTTGGTTATTTGTTTTAAAGGAAGTATGTAGATTGTATTTTAAGATCTATCTTGAGTTGTTAAATTGATGCCATCAAAGTTGGTTTATTTCAGTGACAGGAATTTAGAGGCCAGCTACATTTTTTTCTTGACTTTTCTATAGATATTTCATATCCTTCAGCTTTTAGGGCTGTGTTTTCTGAAGGAAAGAGAGTCTCTGAGAAAAATAGCAGTTCAATAAACAAGTTATTCAATCAACACAGTGATACTAACTTATATCACAAAAGTGACAAAAGGGGCCTCCCTGGTGGTGCAGGGATTAAAGACACAATGCTATGAATTGATCACCAGCCACTGAAACATGAGTTCGATCCTGGCCAGGGAGCTGACCCACATGGTGCAGCAGCCCTCTCCTGTCTCACCAGCTGCTCCCATCAGTCAATCTGCCTGTTCTGTTCCCCACTCTCTCTGGTGAATCTACTCATCCTCCGACACCTCTGGCCTATACCCCAGTTCTTTTTTTTTTTTAAAGATTTATTTATTTATTTATTTATACAAGCACTGGGCACAGTCAGAAGCCCGGGAGGGTGAGAGAATTCACCAGAGACAGAGGGGAGAGGAGAACAGGCAGACTGACGAAATACACTGCTGAGGGGACCAGCGGGCGGCAGGAGAGGTCTGCGTGCCATGTGGGACCCTCGCCAGCAGCTGGGGATGGAACCGGTGCTGCAGAGGCTGCGGCCAGCTTCGCAGCCCAGCGCTCAACCGCTGCGCCACTGGGGAGGACCCCAGTTCTTGTATGCAGAAATAAATCTTTAAAAAAAATCAATGGGGAATTATAATTCATAAAATATTCTTGTGAAAGGTATGCAATCGGAGCACATGGGGACAAACTGTTATAAATTATTTTAAATGACCTGTTTCCCAAAATGAAACTTCCAAATAAAGTAGAAGAATTGATATGGGGGCTCTCTCAAGAACAATGAACAAATTGGATAGGACGAATTTCCTTCAGAACTCCAATTCAATATACTTTTTATCCCACACTAACTTTGTATGATGCTTGTACTGGGTACAGATATGTTCTCTGTCCTTAAGGAGATTACAATTTAGACTCCATGTAATGCAGAATCCAGAATTTAATTATGATATGAGAAGGTCAGCTCAACCTGGACAATAATGAATAAGGTGGGCAACAACATGGTCATAATGATAGAGAGAAAAGGAGAGAAAAAGGGAGAAAGGTCCTAGGGAGAGGGAAAGCTGATTGAAAAGATATCAAAGCATAGAAACAGCATAATATGTGGGGAGGAGAAAGAGGCTTCTCAGGACTCAAATAGGGGCAGGTAGGGCAAAGATAGAAATGGTAGTTCTTGTTGACGACGCAGGGTATTTGGGATGCATGGGAATTAGGTGGGTTACATAAATCCTTTGTATTAATCCTACTTGATGGTAACAAGGTATCATAATACCCCATTACTGAACACAAGACATTTCCTCCCCCCTTAAAGTTTGCTAGTCTATTAGTACTAGACTTCTCAAAACATCATTTACTTTATTGTGGCTTCCTAACAAAATATATTTCATAACATCCCTTCCTTTATCATCTGCATGAAGAGAGCTAGAAATTGAGAGAGAGAGAGAGAAAAGAGGTGAGGGAGGAATCAGTTTGATACTTGGTCTTTTTCCTTTGAACCATTTTCCTGATGGTGGAGGGAGGTGTGGGAAATGTGAAGATGTTCCATCTGCCTCCCTTTTTTACCCTAGAAAAAGTTGAAGGTCTCAGAAGAACCATCAGTTAGGGTTTGAAAATCATGTTCAAATGTGAAGCAAAGGCTTGTTTACTGCCTAAAGTTGCTGAGAACTGGTTCATTATAGAACTGATGCAAAGCATGCATGGTATTCTGTGGCTCCAAGAAGGAGAAACAGAAGGTTCCATGCTCCTTAGTACTGGGGGATCTGGATAAGTTTAAGAAAGGACTGTTTTGGGGACTTTTGGTTTGGAAAATTCCCAACTGCTCCAGATGACAAACTGCTAAAATTAAGAAATGTCTCTAGGTAGAGAGCAAATCCAGGGCACTATCAGAAAAAAATGGTAAAAATGACACGGAATGTGTAGCTGTAAAGTCCTTTGATTAGACCTCAGAAAGATGTAGCAAGGTGCCTCAGGGAACCTGTTAGCTTAAAAATAAGGTTTCTAAGAAGCTTAGGTTGTCTTCTCTCCATAGTCTCAGCAGAAACCTAAGTAGGGATGGGTGTACCTCAAGAATATTCATGGGTGTCCTTTTGTCAAACAGCACTCATAAGAGACCCACAAGTTTTAAAGAAAATTGCATGACAAAAATACCATCAGCTTGAACTGAAAGGAACAAATGTAAAAATGAAAAGACATGTTTGGGGTCCTCCCTGGTGGTGCAGTGGTTGAGTGCTGGGTTGCGAGGCTGCCCACAGCCTCTAGCACCGGTTCGATCCCCGGCTGCTCCCCGGCCACCAGCGAGGGTCCCACATAGCGTGCAGACCTCTCCTGCTGCCCGCTGTTCCCCTCAGCGTTGTACTTCATCAGTCTGCCTGTTCTGCTCTCCCCTCTGGCTCTGGTGAATTCTCTCACCCTCCCATGCTTCTGACTGTGCCCAGTGCTTGTATAAATAAATAAAATAAATCTTAAAAAAAAAAAAAGACATGTTTGGGTTCTTAAACTTCTTCAAGCAGGAAGCAGTCTTAAAAAGCTACTCAACTATAAGCATTGGTTACCCTTCATGATAAAGAAGGGTGAAACCAAGAGACTGGGTTGTAGAGTCTACAGGGATGGAGAATTAGTCCCAGGCCCGTATTACCAGTTAAGGAACAACCAACTAGTGCTGTTATGTTATGGAATTTCTATGAACCTGTGCTTCCTGTATGTCTCCTGTTTTTAGACTTATTGAACAGGAGAGTCTATGGCATTCATTCTGTTCCTGTCCTACATGTGTTGAGTATTTGTCTGTTGGATTCATAGTCCTTCAAATCAAGAGCCACTCTATTTGAGAAACAGTGTTTAAGGAGCTATACCAGAGGAACCTCATCCACACCTGGATCTAACAGATGATGTGTTCCTAAGATGCTAAGTGGATGCTGTAAGTGATGAGACTTTGTGAACAGTTCTTAGGACTGAGCATATGTTGCAAGTGGGAAGAATATAAATAAAGTTTGGCTGGTGGACTGACAGTGGTAATTTTAAAACATGTCCTCAGATTCTTTAATACTCCTAAAAATATAGAGCTTGATGATTCCTCTCCTTTTGCATATAAGGTTGGACTTAGCGACTGTGTGGGGGTAATTTATTACACAGCAATAGGCAAGGAATCCTCTTCCCAAGTAGGATCTTAATACTATTCCTAAAACCTTTCTAATTAAAAATCAGAATATGGCATAATTGAAAGCACTACATTTCACAATGACCAGTCTCTCATTGGAGACAACTCACAAATGATACCTTGTCATAAATTCTTCATGTCTCTACTTCAGAACCATAATTTTATTGTTAAGATTTTATTTGATATTTGTCTTGCTGACTATTACGAAGACATAGGAGCCATTTCTATACGAGCATGTTACTTTGTATATAATAGGTGATGAAAATAGCTTATTATCCAAATAAATGAAATCCACAACAGATATCACATATTTTTAAATTTTAAGTTAATAACATATATAGGAGGTATGTCAAAAAGATTGGTTGAATGATTGCTTGACTAAACATAATTTATAACAAAAATGTTCAAAAGAAGGAAAGAACACAGGATAAAGAGTTTTTTCCACTAGGGTAAACCTAGCCCTGAAGCCAGGAGTTGGACTGGTATTTAAAAAATAAGTTAGCATTCCTGGATCATAAGGTAGATCTACTTCTAACATTTTGAGAAACCTCCACACCATTTTCCAAAAGGGCTGGACAAGTGTGAATTTCCACCAACAGTGTCTGAGGATTGCTTCACATCCTCATCAATACCAGTCTTTTTGTTTCTGGTCTTTTTTTATATGGGTCATTCATGCAGGGGTGAGATGGTATTTTATTGTGGTTTTGATCTGTATTTGCCTGACATTAACTGATGATGCGCATTATTTCATGTGCCTCTTGGTCACCTGTAGGTCTTCTTTGGAGGAGTGTCTACTTAGCCCTTCTAGTCATTTCGTGGTTGTGTTATTTGTTTTCTTTTTGTTTTATTTTTTTCAAAGATTTATTATATTTATTTAGGCATACAAGAACTTGGGTACGGGCCAGAGGTGCAGGGGTGAGAGGATACACCAAAGACAGAATGGGGAGCAGAACAGGTGGACCTACCGAAACACACTGCTGAGGGGAGCAGCAGGTGAGATGGGAGAGGTCAGCTATGCCATGTGAGTCAGCTCCCTGGCTGGAAACTAACTCATGCTGCAGTGGCTGGCGATAGCTTAATAGTGCGGTGACTTTAACCCCTGAGCCACCAGGGAGGCCCTGAGTTGTATGAGCTTTTCATAGATCTGAATATCAGCTCCTTGTCAGATATGACAAATATTCTCTCCCATTCAGCAGGGTGTCTTTTGTTTTAGTGATAGTTTCTTTTACTGTGCAGAAGCTTTTTTGTTTGAGGTAGTTCCATGTGCTTATATTCTTTTTTTTTTCCTCTTGCTGTTGGAGATGAACCCACAAACACACCAGTGAAACTAATGCTGTAGAGTGTTTGCCTGCACAGCCAAGTTATGGAAACAACTCATCTGTGCCCACAGACAGATGAGTGAATTAAGAAGATGTGGTATATATACAATGGGATATTATTCAGCTACTAAAAAAAGATGAACACTTGTCATTTTCATCAACATGGATGGGACTGGAAAGGATAATGCAAAGTTAGTAAGTCAGAAAGAGAAAGACAAATATCACATGGTTTCACTTATACTGACATATAAAGAAACAAATTGCCCCCAATGCCTCTGGCCTGTACCCCAGTTCTTGTATGCATAAATACATAAATCTTTAAAAAAAAAAGAAACAAAGAGTCTGTCAAACCAAAACAATAACAAACCCTATAAATCTATAGAATTGGGGCTACCAGAGGGGGAAGTTTAAGAGTAAAGGGTGGAAGGGGCCCTGTAGACTATGGTGGAGGAATCTGGGTGCATTGTTGATGAGTATAGTGTGGTGTCATACATTTGAACAGGTGTTATCCTGTACCTCTGAATCACATACAATGTTGTAAACTAATGTTATCTTAAAAAATCCCCAAAAATTTAGTAAGAAGTTAGGGAACGTTTCCATAAAGCACACTTTACCATAATGTAGAAGGAATGAGGATAACAGAAAAAGAGTGAAATATACTAGCTAGAATGGAACTTAAAGAAAAATAGATCCTTTTTTCCTCTTCATTTCCAGTCTTATTACATTTAAAAGACTTAAATCACATTTTTCATTCTGTTTTTTTTTAAAAAAGAAAAACATATTACACAATTTTGAAATAGAAGATAGAAAAAATTTTCCCCATGGAACTCTCCCTTAATTTATTGAAAGTATAAATAATAATGTCTTAGGTGTGGATAGTCACAAGGATTTTTCATATTATCTAACTTATTTTTTGCAACAACCTCATGAAGTAGACAGAGTAATAGTCTTTTGTTTGCAAATAAGATAAAGTTCAGAGAGGTTAAAGGATTTGCTCAAGGTCACACATTAGGAAAGATGCAGAACCAATACTTAAATTCAGGTCTTCTGACTCCAAATTCAGTATTTTCTCACTACATCACTATGAAAAACTCAGTTAAATACATGGGAAAGTCAATTCGGTTTATCAGTGAATGAATGATCTGCAAGCACAGCAGTATTTCTTAGCAAACCACAGCCATAAAAGCTCCATCTAGAACAAACTGCCCAATTCCAGAAATACAGACCACATAAAAATCATACCTTACCTGAAATTAGAAGGGAAAACTCAACACCTTTGAATGATAGCTTAGTCTCACAGGGTGACTTCCTTGACTTTATAAAGATCTATACTTTCATGCATCATTATTATGCTGACTCAGAGTCTCATCTAAAAGATGATATCTGTGGATTAAAAAAAGAAAAAAGTTATTCTTTGAACAAGTTTATCATGGTTTAAAACTTTTCAACTTTTCCCAATAACTATAACTGAAAATCAATAGAATCCCAGCATTGATAACCTAATATATCCAGTTGTTTAGAAAATTACAAAAATATATGATATAAATTGAATATATGACCACTAGGAAAAACTGAAAGGGAGTGATTCGAGTGATATGGGTTAAGCCATAAAAGTCGATAGCATTGGACCAGGGCTCATTACAATGGGAATCCCAGAGGAAGGCAATGGGACAGTGAAGGTACATGGGAATGACAAGATTACATGTAAAAGATAAAAATCAAATAAATCTAGTTGGAACAGAAAGTTGGGAGTTTGCAAAACATAAGATGTTTGGGGATAAGTTAAGAATTTTAGAAATTAATAAACAATTGTGACTAATTTACCAAAGAAGATAATGAAAATTGTTAAGAGACTTACTGGCAGCTATCAATAACATAAATGTACATTTAGGAAACCTAAGAGTATAGGAATAAAAAGTCCTGAGAAAGGAAGTGAAAGTCAAAGAAATACAAAATTTAAGAGCTAAAGGGAAAAAACAGAGTGACTTGATAGTCACCATCTTAATCAGGATCAAACATTACATCATTAACAGCAGGACAATCTGACACAGTGTGCCTATCCAAAGTGCAGCTCAGTATCACACATGAAGAAACTGTCAAAAATGCTACACTGAATCTAATGAAATTAACAGAAAATTTTAAATCTTAGTATGACTAAACAAACAAATCCAGAATGTGGAATATTCTACAATTATCATGGCAATATAAAAGAAAGAACTGTAGAATTTTTCCATAGTCCAAAAAGACAAAGATATTAAAAACAATGTATGGATGTCTATTGGATTTGTATTTTTTTAATAAAGCTCTAGAAACATACCTTAGAACTTGGGAAACATATCTTAGGACTCAAATATACCTGTGAACTGGATTATCAAATGACCTAAGTATGAGTTGAACTTAGAAATTTAGTGTTACAGGTATCCCCTGTTATCTGAAAGTAGATTATTCCTTTGAAACATTTTGTAAGCCAAAATGGCATAAACAAAGAAGCATTAATTTATATGGAAAATGTATATGCCATTAATTAATACGGAAAATTCTTTTAGCATTCCCAGACACACGAAGTAGCCTACCAAATCATATCAAATAGCACATAAGATCTAAAATAGCACTAACAGATAGTAAAAGCAGGGATGATGTGCTAAATACACAACCTGAATAAAATAGCTCCTGAGGAAGGTACAGGGCTGTGCCATACTCCTGCCTGGTATGCTTGCTGCCTCTATAAAGGCTGCTAGATAAATGCTGAACACTATTTTCACAATTTCCTGCCTTTGTCTTAAAGCATAGTAGCCTAAGTCAAACTTTCAAAAAGCAGGGATACCTGTATATTTACTTTACAAAAGAGGAAACTAAGTCCTAGGGAGTTTACAAGTTACCTGCCCAAAATTATCTAATTAACTGCAGACAAGTTGAAACCCAGGTTTTCTCACTCCCTCTCTTTCCATTCAGTAATGGAGACAGATGCTGTTTATTAAATCACACCTATTAATTGGAAAAACAAAAACTAATTATATATGATATAAGGAAAGAAATGTTGCATTTTGGGGTATCTGTCTAAAATGGGGTTTGTTCATCGGTTGAATGGGTGTGTGAGGACTGACTAGTTCTCTACTCAGTGAAGTGTTTCCATGTATTGTTCAATACCTTTTCAATTCTTTAGAATTAAATTAAAAAGACTTTTCCCTACCAGTTCAATTAAAATCACAAATGAAAAACCACAGCAAAAAACATAAAGGATTCTCTCTTGCCCCTCTTAATTATAAAACTGTATGCTGGAACAAGAAGAAGGTTGTCCAACAATCTACAGCCTAAAACTTTTGTAGTCTGGGTCCATTTTTGTCTTCCTATCTCTCTCCACAGCAGATATTCAATTATTTTCTACTGGGGGAATGGTCATTTCTCTTAAGAATGCATATCCACAGTATGAAAGATTTATCCAAACAAGTAGGGAAAAAAAAGACCTATCACAATTAACAAAATCCTCACTTGTTTTCTTTTTATTAGGGAGATCGCTAGGGATGTGGATGTATTTGTTAGTTACTGGCTTGTTTTTTGTCTACTGGTTTGTTTTGAAAGAGAAAGCTTTTGTTCCTACATTTGTATACAAGACAATTGTTAGAAACACATGCATACAATTAATTCTTTAGGCACTGAAATGAGAGGAACTGATAAATCAGTGATATTCCACAACAAAAGAATCTCATTTCAACAGACTTTTTTGACCAAATATTTTATTTTTAAAACAAAATTACCTTTAAAAAAGATCCACTGGTACAGCAGACCTCTCCTGTCTCTCCTGCTGCTCCCCTCAGCAGTGTGTTTCAGTCAGTCTACCTGTTCTGTTCCCCTCTCTCTCTGGTGAATCCTCTCACCCCTCCATACCTCAGGCCTTTACCCCAGTTCTTGTACGCATAAGTAAATAAATCTTTGCAAAGAACCACTAATAATTATTTCAGTTTATATTCTCTGTTAGATACTGCCAAGAAAGTCAATAAATATTGGTATTTTTAAAGGTGACCTAGAGAAACAGAAAACAAAAGACTATAAACAATATATATAGATGTTATAAACAACTTTCAGAAGGGTCATAGATCTGCAAATATTTTTTAAAAGATTTTATTTATTTATAAACGCACTGGGGTACAGGCCAGAGAGGTGGGAGGGTGAGAGGATTCACCAGAGACAGAGCAGGGAGCAGAACAGACAGAAGAACCAAAAACACTGCTGAGGGGAGCAGTGGACGAGGCAGGAGAGGTCTGCCCCACCATGTGGGAATCTCCCTCGCCAGGCAGGAATCGAACCCATGCTACAGAGGTTGCAGACAGGTTCATAGCGCTGTGCTCAACCTGCTGCGCCACCACGAAGGCCATAGATCTGCAAATATTGAAATTTCTCATTTATCTCAGAAATCAGTCCTCTGATCTAGCCTTCCATATTGTTATTGAACCCCAGGTATGAAGACTAATTGATAAGCCAAATCAATAATTAATTCTGTCAACTTTATTAATGAGATGAAAAATATCAATTATCAAATAGCAACACAAGAACACTGGATAATAGAACTGAAATACAACAGTCATTTTTATAAAGGAGGAAGTTAGGCATAAAGTTTAAACCTAGGTGGAGGTAACCGATTTACCCAAAATTAATTTTTCATGAAGTAATAATTAAAAGATAGTGATGCTTTATGATTTGCTAGAGACCAGAAAGAATTTCCATAAAGAAAATGCAGATGAGGTCGAAAGGCAAAAGTAAATAAGCAAGAACATAGTAATATTCCTAAACTCAATTTCACTTTTGTGTTCCTGTATAAGATGGTGTCTTTGATGAGGAGAAGGATATGGCACTTCAGTCGATAGTTATTGTTGAAACTTGAAACTTATATTCAAACACAGAAGTTTCCAGTGTGAAATATGAAAGTAGCTTCCAGTACATGGAAGGTAAAGAAATACTGAAAAAATGGGTAAGCCACTCCAGAATCATAGGTGGCAGTTTTGATAAGCAAAGGAATTTACCTGCGAGGCTTGTTTTGGACAAACACAGACGAATAAACCACCAACCACCAGAATCTTAACAGTTTATATAGAGGTCTTAGCCAGGATCAGTAATATACATGCTCCAGATGTCCTCACCAACACATCACTATCTCAAAGCTGTGTCCTGAGACAGCTTCTAGCATGGGGAAGGCAAGTGGAACACACATTCTAAGGACAGGGGAGGGAGTGAGCAGATCAGACTTATGTGGAGATAATGTCTATTAAGCATTTCTGCCCATTTTTTTTGATTGGCTATATTTATTTTCTATTGTTGAGTTGTATGAGTTCCTTATAGATTGTGGCTATTAGCCCTTTGACAAATGTATGATGTGTAAATATCTTTTCCCATTTGGTAGGCTGTATATTTGTTTTAGTGATAGTTACTCTCACTATGAAGAATTTTTTTTAGTTCGATGTATTCCCATTAGTTTATTTTTGCTTTTGTTTCCCTAGCCACTATAGTAGTTCCCAAAGATATCCTTGAAGCCAGAGTCATGAAGAGTTTTGGGTAAGCTTTTTTCCATGTCTTTTATGTTTCTGATCTTACATCCAAGTCTTTAATTCATTTTTAATTAATTTTTGTGTATGGTGTGAGACAGTGGTCTAATTTCATTCTTTTGCACATAGCTGTCCAATTTTCTCAACACCATTTGTTGAATAATTTTCCTTTCTCAACTGTATGTTCTTAGTTCCCTTATCAAAATGGATTTGATTAGTTTAACTTAAAATAATCAACCTGTTTTTCCTTATTCCTGTTATTCCTTATGTACTTAGTATTACAATCCAGAGTCACTTTGTAATTTATATATTGATGTGAACACAACACAAATGAGTAAAATAAATTTACTACGAAGTGTAAGTGTGTCTGGGTGTGTGTGTGTGTAACACTGAAGGCCCCTATCCCGTTCATTAGCTCAAGAACAAAAGCCCTCTGGTGCATTTATTCTAGAATTTACAGATATGTAAATTCTCCAAACAATTTTTTTCTTTTTTCTCCTACTAATCTGTTTATGTTAATTTGTTTGCTTAACCATCCCATAAAGAACTCAGAGGGGTAGGGGAATTTTACCCCTGTGCTCCAACAGTATCATATGTAACTAGCACTTATTTCTCAGGAATTGATAACAATTAAAAAGTTTGTTCTAGTGAAAAGTCCGATCTTTCCTGTCAATTTTTATTCATTTCCACTATAAATTATTTTGCCCAATGTCTTATCTCTTCTACCTAAATGATCAGATATTCAGAAATTAATGTTTTACTTCAGTCTTCAATATTTTTTAGTCAACTGCTTCATTCCCTTCAAATGATTTGTAATGCAAATGAAAGAATCTGAGAAGTCACAAGTTGGATTGTGACCTCTTAAATTAACTTCATTTAAATAGCTCCAACTACAGGAAAGAGCAGACCTTCTTGCATTTGGGGTGAAAGAATCACAATTTGAAATGTCATTTGCCTCAGGCAGGCACATCACATTGAGTTGTATTTAAACATAGCTTAAAGCTAGTTTCACACTGAATTATAATAGAAAAGTCACTAAAGTCATCTCTATTCATCTATAGTAGAGAAAGAGAAAAAGTTTAGTATTAGTTAACATAGGAAAAATGGTTCACTATAACAGTCTGATAGGTTCATCTTCATATAATGAGCTTTTCTCTAAAAAATCTAAAAACTTACAAAATTATCCAATAATTGATATAATTTGGTGTAATATCAGTAAAAAATGTACTATGTGTGTGCATATATATGAATTAATATAATATAGATAAAATTATTACAATAATTATTTTAACTGGCATGAATTAAGATTTATAGATAATAGTTATATAAGGGGGACTAGAGATAAACTTTTTGAAGTTTAGAAGTATAAATGGGTAAAAAATGAATAAAGCCACTTCAGACAAAATAGTATATTATAAAGAGGATCTCTCTTATTCAAGGTACTTAGCTAAAGATCTACATAACATTCAAGGTTAGACCAGAAATATCTTCTTACCATGAATTCTTCATTGAACACATTTTACCTTAAATTATTTACTAAGTATTTCTTAGTTCAAAAAGAAAATCAAGATGTCACTAACAAGACTGAATCTGTTAGAGGGCAGGGAGAGGGGCACCCCAGACCCCGCAAACCTACCTGCTCTAAATAGGTTCTGCTATCTGCCTCATCAACACAAAACAAATGAGAAGGAACTTTAATACAATTAGTAAACAATACAGGAAAAGCAAAAAATATAGTTTCTAAATCAAGCACCCAAAGTTACCCGTCCCCTCGTGGGTAAAAGTCCACCCAAGCAGGATCGGCCCAGAACAAGGTCCGAAAGCCTGCCACAAGTCTAAAGCACCTTTCAGTGGGGACCCACAGAAAAGGGTCAGAAACAACCAGACAAGTTTGGGAGGAAAAGAGCAAAGTCAAAATCAAGATAGAAGTTGCTATTGTCACCTCCCCACAGGTCTCTCACCCACATCTGTGTCACCCAATCCACGACCAAAAGGCAAGCGCAGTTTCTTCATGTGTCTCTCTGCTCCATGTGCCTCCTCCAGGTCTCCTTCTGGCTCTCCATCCTGCTTCCTTCCTTCCCCCATCCCTTCTGCAGCTTCTTTTTCTCCCTGCTCAGCTCCACCCTCCCTTGGGTGGGGCAGGAAACCTGAAACTTAACCACCCAGCCTTTAGAGCCCCTTCCATGAAATCAAACTCTTGCAAGAGACATATTTTGGGGTGGCTGGTTTTTGCTCCCCCATATAGCCTAAGTGATACTCAGAGGAAAATATAAAACAAAAACCTTAAATTTTTTAATTTATGCATATAAGAGCTGGGGTACAGGCCAGGGATGCGGTGGGGGGGTGAGAGGATTCACCAGAGACAGAGTGAGGGACAGAACAGGCAGACTGACTGAAATACACTGCTGAGGGGAGCAGTAGGTGAGATAGGAGAGGTCTGCTGCGCATGTGGGTATCTCCCTGGCCGGGGATCGAACTCATGCTGCAGAGGCTGCGGATTGCTTCACAGCGCAGTGCTTAACCCCTTGCGCCACCAGGGAGGCCCCAAACCTTGAATATTTTCAATAAACTGAACTAAAGATATAATAACAAAGGAAAGAAAAATTAGCAGTCAGGTAGCTGTTTTAATAAACTGAGGAAAAAGTAATAATAAAAGCAGAAATCAAAATAGTAGTGAAAGAATACAGTAGGACTCTTGAATGCTCCAGTCACACTGGTCTTTTCAGTTACTTTTTTCTGCCTCAAGGCCTCTTTTATAAACTATTTCCTCAATTTGGAAAGCTATTGTAACAGGGTTTTCCCCAGGGAAAGGGGAGGTTTCGGGTTCCCTGCCCCACCTAGGGACGGTGGATCTGGGAAGGAAGGAAGGAGAAGGAGACTTTGAGGAGGCACATGGAGCCAGAGAGCCATGTGAAGAGCTCACTTGCTTCTCAGCCGTGGACTTGTCCCGAGAACTCGAGGTGTTAGGGGGAAAAAGATGTCCCAAAGCAAATTTTATATAGGCTTTGTGGACTCCACCCCCACCCCAGGTCAAAGCCAAAGACACTGGGAACTCCAAATCCCATCACCACCAAAGGGAAGGTGGCTGGGACCTGAGGGTGGGGTTAAGCAGCCAGGTGGATAAAAAAGGCAGACACGTGGGCTTTGGGGGACCCCATTTTGGCTCTCCACCAGCTCGCAGTGTCCGGCCAGCTCTGAGAGTGACTTTGGGTTTCCAGGTCGTCGGATCGGGTAGGACGCAGTAAAGACTTTATTTCCCTATTTTCTCCCTGAGTTGTACATTTTCCTTATTTCCTTTCCTCTTGTAAATAAACTTTTTATTAACCATTTGTGTGTGTCTGTAGTAGAGTATTCATAAGTCCCTTTTAAGTGCGCGGGTGAGAACCCACAGCCAGGAACCTGTTTAATATCGGGGTTGCTCTATAACAGCTTGGCGCCCAACATGCTTTGCAAGTTTCACCCGTGGCTGACCAGCCCAAAGTAATTTTTCTTGCGTTGGTCACCATAAAAGCGGTTAATAAAAAGTGATGCGGATAAAATATCCAATTATCAGGAAAAAATTTTAAGGTTTTTCAAATGCAATTTCCATGATAGCTCTTTTAACTTTTCAAAGAACAAATATAATTTTGTCAAGCTAACATAACCTAGTTTGTAAATTAGATATAACAAATACAGTACAAAAATAACTAAGCACAATTATCAATTTAACTGTAATTCTTTTAGAATTTTATTGGAATTCTAGCAACCTAACTATAGGAGAATATGAAAAAAATATTTGACCACATAGGGTTTATCTAGGAATTCAAAGATGGTAGAAGATTTAGTTAAGTATTAAAACATCAGTAGCCAAAAGGAGAAAAACCATAAGGTGGTATCAATACATACACAGAAAAGAGTGTTTGTTCAAATCCAGCTCATGTCCGTATTTAAAAAAAAAAAAAAGTCAACAAGGTAGAGGTGCAATCATATTTAATAGTGAAACGGAGCAAGAAGAGAGAAGGGCATGGAGAGGTCCTATCAGCTATGCCATCTTCAACTGCCTAGTGGTGGCAACCTGGAGTATTAGTGAAGAATTCTAAAGATTCTTTCTGGCTCAGCAATAAATAGCATCATGAACATCTCATATGATTATCAAGGAAATCTCCCTGATGAAATAATGCTTAGAGAATTGGTAATATCTAGGTGAAAAGAAGAGGCAGATATCATTCCAAGTTGAGAAAACAGCATGAAAAATGCCCTGAAGCAAAGAAAAGAAACTAAAAGAAACCAGTATGACTGCAGCATAGTAAAGTCCTACTTGGTGAAACAGACATTTCCTTTCAAGTCAGGAGAAAGGCAAGGAAATCCACTAGCATCAATGATTTAACAGTGCCTTGAAATGTCAAGCCAGTACAATGAATGTCAGGAAACCAAAATGTAATGTATAGCTACTGCACACCATCAAAATTATTCTTATTTTTCAGATGATACTGATATCCAACTTAAAATGGAAAAGAAGAATAATAAAGGCTGAAACAAGAGAGTGTATTTAAGATATCTCATGGGCCTCCCCGGTGGCGCAGCGGTTGAGCACTGGGTTGCGAAGCTGCCCGCAGCCTCTGCAGCGCCGGTTTGATCCCCGGCCACCGGGTGAGGGTCCCACATGGTGAGCAGACCTCTCCTGTCTCACCCGCTGCTCCCCTCAGCAGTGTACTTCGGTCCTTCTGCCTGCTCTGCTCTCCCCTCTGGCTCTGGTGAATTCTCTCACCCTCCTGCACTTCTGACTGTATCCAGTGCTTGTATAAATAAATAAATAAATCTTTAAAAAAAAAAAAAAGATATCTGATAACAAAATAAGTATGCAAAAATCGTACTCTTCTTATGTCCGTAATAACCAATTAGAAAATATAATGGAAACATGTTATCCAGAATTGAAACAAAAATATAAAAATACTA
This sequence comes from Talpa occidentalis, assembly GCF_014898055.3. Taxonomy (NCBI): domain Eukaryota; kingdom Metazoa; phylum Chordata; class Mammalia; order Eulipotyphla; family Talpidae; genus Talpa; species Talpa occidentalis. The sequence goes on from NW_023605305.1 coordinate 49,449,309, forward strand.
GTAATAAAATGTAATATGATATTATATGAAGATATAATGAATTTTATTGAGTATCTATAAAGGGGACTTGAATAAACAAATGGTTATTTCATATTTCTAGACAGAATGATTCAAATTGCAGAGAATTTTATTCTCCCTACATTAAATCATGTATACAATGCAATTCCTATCAAATATGGGAGAACCTGACCATAACATAAAAACAATTTTAAAATTGTTAGCCACAGAAAAAGAGAAACTTGAGTTGCTCCTTATTGAAAATATCATTGAGTAGAAAATTGTTTTGTGAGGTACTGACCCCCAAAGACACAAGTAAACAAATCTAATGGAAGGCCAGAAATGTTTAGAGCAGATTTCCTTTCAAATCAGTTTAAGAAATAAAAAGACAAATACCCCAACAAGGAAAGAAGAGTACAAGTAGGTAATTCCAAAACAATAAATTCAAAATGTTAATAAACATATTCAAAAAATATTCAGTCTTCTATCACTCGAATTAGTGCCAAAAATATTTGATAGGGAATATCAATGTGGTGAAGCTCTTAATGTCCCGAGTTGGTTCAATTTCAAGGTGACAGGAGCCTTCATATATACTGCTAATAGGAATACATATTAGTAAAACTGTTTCAAAGCTTGTGTAGACAGAATAACAGCTCTCTAAAATATCCACATCTTACTCCCCAGTTTATTACCTTGTCAAAAAGGATTTTAAGGTGTGATTAAGAGTCTTGAGATAGGTGTGAGATTATCCTGAATTTTCCACGTGGGCTCAATGTAATCACAAGATCCTTATAAGGAAAGACAGACTTAGAAGAGATAGGATGGGGCCTCCCCAGCTGCGCAGCGGTTGAGCGCTGGGTTGCGAAGCTGCCTGCGGCCTCTGCGGTGCCGGTTCGATCCCCGGCTGCTCCCCGGCCACCGGAGGAGGGTCCCACATGGCGCGCAGACCTCTCCTGCCACCCGCTGCTCCCCTCAGCAGTGTACTTCGGTCCTTCTGCCTGCTCTGCTCCCCACTCTGGCTCTGGTGAATTCTCTCACCCTCCCGCGCTTCTGACTGTACCTAGTGCTTGTATAAACAAAACAAACAAACAAATAAATAAATAAATAAATAAAACATGCCTCTATTGAAAAAAAAAAAGAGAGAGAGTTAGGATGAGGAAAGGAAAAGTCAGAGAAAGCCAAAGATGCTACCTTGCTGGCTTTGAAGATGGAGGAAGGAGCCAAAAGCCAAAAAAATGCTTGTTTCTGAAAGGTGACTTCTAGAAACTAGAAAATCAAAGAAACAGATTCTCCAATAGGAATACAGCCTTGCCAGCTCCTTGAATGTAGGACTTCTGACCTCCAGACCCATAAGTTTTTGGTGCTTTAAACCAAAATTGTGGTAATGTATTGGAGCAGTAATAGGATACTCATACAAGAGCAAGTGGATCACTTTAAAACTATGTCATTCCAGGGCCTCCCCTGGTGGCGTAGGCAGTTGAGCGTGGCACTGTGAAGCTGTCCTCAGCCTCTGCAGCGCCAGTTCAATCCTGGCCTGCGAGAATCCCACATGGCGAACCAGACCTCTCCTGTCTCACCCACTGCTCCCCTCAGCAGTGTATTTTGTCAGTCTACCTGTTTTGTTCCCCGCTTTGGCTCTGGTGAATCCTCACACCCTCCCACGCATCTGGCCTGTACCCCAGTTCTTGTATAAATAAATAAATCTTTAAAAGAAAAAATTATGTCATTTCATGACTAAGAACTGTATACTTTTAGTAACTGATTCTAACAAGTATGTTCACTCTAACATCGTGATGGTAGTTAACACTGGGAACTACCTAAGTGTCAAACAATAAAGGAATTATGAAATATTATATATTTGAAATAAAAATACAAAAGAGCAGTATCAAATCAGCTGCTGGAAAAAATATTTACAGAAGTGGGAAAATTGTTATGATAAGGTCTTTTATTTTAAGCTAGTTTATAAACTACATTACTTCCTGTCTGTCTCACCCGATCAATAGTGACGCCATTGGCTAGGAATGCCTGAGCCACGCACCAGGGTCAGTGCTACCTGTGCTGAACGCCCACAAACAATTCCACAACCAAAGCCGATGCTATAGAAGCCCTTGTGGTTATTATAAGGAGTGCAAGATGCGCCTCAGCAACAACCACCAAGGAACTCTGGAAAAAAGAGGTTTGTTACTCTCAAATCTTAAAGGAAACACAGCACATCCAAGGGCCAGAGCGGGAGGTTACAGATAGAGAGAATGGAAAATATTTCGGACCTATTTCAACCTTTGCTGGGGTCAAGAGTGGGATGCCTGCTCCCCTGGTGGCACAGGGGTTGAGCGCTGGGTTGCGAAGCTGCCTGTAGCCTCTACAGCGCGGGTTCGATCCCCGGCCCCCGGCGAGGGTCCCACATGGAGCGCAGACCTGCTGCCCGCTGCTCCCCTCAGCAGTGTATTTTGTCAGTCTGCCTGTTTCTCTTCCCCATTTTGGCTCTGGTGAATTCTCTCACCCTCCTGCGTTTCTGACTGTACCCAGTGCTTGTATAAATGAATAAATAAATCTTAAAAAAAAAAAAAAAGAGTGGGATGCCTGAGGTTTTGTGGACTTACTATTTATTGGTAGATTTAAAACATAAGAGCAGAAATTAGGGCCTGAATGGGAAAAGCAAGATCACCCAAGTGGTCAGTTATCTAGGTGAACCAAGGCTTTCTCAAAGGGCATGATCATGGGAAGGTATGGCCTGGTTCCTTTTCTGGTCACTTGACTAGTAGCTGTGTCATCCAGCTAGTAATACATTTATTTGAGGTGGGTATCTTTGAAATGGATGCCTTACTATCAAAAGCTTATTAACAGGCACTTACATGACAATCCAAAAAAGCTATTGTCAAGTACTTATACTATATACATATGGTATAATAGCAATTTTTAAAAAGATATGTTTCTGATTATAATCAAGATATTTACAGTTATCTGTAGATGGCAAAATTACAGGTGATTTTCCTTTACATTTTGTTAATTTTATAACCACAAGTTATAAATGTATAAATTAATCATATATACCTACTTTTCAAAATGAGCCTATGCAATATAATTATATTCATAAGTATCCATCATAGTTATTATACAGTGTTAGACAGTCTCAAGGTATATGTAATTGTGTTTTCCTTCTTGAAAAACAAACCCAGCCTCTCTAGTAGTTGGAGACTTGTTAACATCAACTCTGTCTGCATAAGCAGAACCTTTCAGTGGCACTTGACTAGTTCTTCCAAATACCCCTGATTTTAATTTCCAATTTGGGGAAACATGTAAGTCATAAAAGTTACCTGACGTTTGCTACGTCACTACTTTAACATTATTACATCCAGTAAGTTATCTGGACTTGAATTATTTTAAAGGATATCTGATGAGATGGGGTAGAGGATAGGCACAGACTAACGTACAGCAGCTTTGTAAGTGACTTATTCTGTTCTTTCTTCCTTGATACTCAAAGACCTTTCTTTTCACTTCATGTTTGTGTTTTAACAGGTCAGACTATCATCAGTTAAAGGAATATGTAAACATATGTATAATAAAAACATTATCATGAACTTAAGAGCAAAAAGAGAATAATGGAATAAAGAAAAAAAAATTCTGCCACATGTTCTTTTTGACCTACTGGATACTAAAATCCCTCTACATATGATGCAATGCTCAAACTGAAGAGATATATTTTAAAATAGAAGAGAACAGTAACCAATAATTCATATACTGGGGTAACGATTTTATTTTATTTTTTTTTTTTAATGTATTTTGGGGTGTACACCTTCACCCCTTCACATAAGTACAAGCTTCACTCACACAACACCAAAGTTTCACCTTCCTTTTCCCTTCCCCTCTGATGACCACTATTTTGTTCTTATAATCTCAGTTGTTTTTTCATTCATTTGTTCTGTTTCTGTACTATATAAGAGTTAAATCACATGAAATTTGTCATTCTCAGTCTGACTAGTTTCACTAAGCATAAAACCCTTTAATTTGACCCATTTTTTTTTTAAACTAGAATTTATTAATGTTACATTTCAGTTTTTTTTTTTTTAAAGATTTATTTATTTATTTATGCAAGCACTGGGTACAGTCAGAAGCGTAGGAGGGTGAAAGAATTCACCAGAGCCAGAACAGGGAGCAGAGCAGGCAGAAGGACCGAAATACACTGCTGAGGGGAGCTGCGGGCAGCAGGAGAGGTCTGCGTGCCATGAGGTACCCTTCTCCGGTGGCCCGGGAGCAGGCGGGGAATCGAACCGGCTCTGCAGAGGCTGCGGGCAGCTTCGCAACCCAGCGCTCAACCGCTGTGCCACCGAGGAGGCCCTAATTTGACCCATGTTGTTATTAAGGCATTTCATCTTTTTTATAGCCGAGTAGTATTGCATCGTGTGTGTGTGTGTGTGTGTGCACATATACCACTATTTTCTTTTTTAAAGATTTATTTATTTATTTATACAAGCACTGGGTACAGTCAGAAGCGCGGGAGGGTGAGAGAATTCACGAGAGCCAGAGCAGGGAACAGACTGATGAAATACACTGCTGAGGGGAGCAGCGGGTGAGACAGGAGAGGTCTGCATGCCATGTGGGAACCTCGTCTGTGGCCTGGGATCGAACTGGTGCTGAAGAGGCTGCAGGCAGCTTTGCAGCCCAGCACTCAACCCTTGTGCCACCAGGGGAGGCCTTATACCACTATTTTTTATCCATATATTTATCAAGGGTGCTTAGATTTTTTTCAATTTTGGGCTACTGTGAATAATGCTTTGATGTACATAGAGGAGCATATTATCTCTTCAAATTAGTGTTTTCGTATTATTTTGGGAAAAGACCAAGAATTGGAATAAGCTGGGTCATATGATACTTCTGTTGTTTTTTTCCTTATCTTCTGAATTTTAAGTCTTATTCCAGGAAGCAATAACCATGCAAACTTCACCCTTAATCATATATGACTATATTTAAGCCTTTATTGTTTCTAACTTCTAATACCTACCAAGTCTTCCTCTATTTGGACTTAATGTTCAATAAGTCCACATCTGCACAAGTGGAACATATATATTTTTTTCATCTCTATTTTAACCCTTCATCTTAGTCACATCTACATAGGAAAACTATGTCTGAATCTATATCTTCTTCCAACTATGCTAGTCGTGGGGTAACGATTTTAAAGGCATTTTAACACTAAAAATCAATTGTGTTACTGACACAGGAGCACAGAGGCTAATAAAAAGATGTTCTGAATCCCAAAGCAATTCTTTGCAGCTGCTAATATTTCCAAGTTATTCAGTTTCATTGCAAAAAAAAAAAAGATGTACATGGGTAATGTTGTCCATGCTTGTTACAGAAATGTCTTTTATAAATTATTAATAAATGTCTAACATTTTTTCTTTTATTATAGGGGCTGGAAGGAAGCAGAATATTAGAATGCTAAAAAGGTTGGAGATTTTTATAAAACTCTAGCAAATAACATTCTCCATTATACTTTAAAAGACTGAATTTTAAGGCATATAAATTATATATCAGCAATGGAAAAACTGCTCATTATACTATTTAGTGTCTATTACCACAAGATCTGTAAACTCTCATTTTTGATAATGAAAGAATGCAAAAGTAATGTAGAGAACCTAGACAAATATATCCCCTAGATTTTTCTTTTTTAAATAGCTTTTCCTTGGCTCTTGGCTAAGAGTTAGATCCCAGTAATTTCATGTTTGAATTCTCTAAGATGTTGATTTATTATCGTAAATACTTCATCTAGACACAGCAGTAAGGGTGATATTAGTAATATAGTGGAATAGGGAATAGTAAAATACTCCTTTCCACATTGAGACACTAAATTAACAATATACATAGACCAATTTTTTAACCCTTTGTGAAAATTCAGAAACAAGTTAACAGCTTCTTGTACCACATTCACGCATGAAATCAGCTGCACTAAAGCCAGTAGGAAAATTTATACCATTCAATCTACAAAGTCCCTTCCCCTGTTAGCTGAAAGAAATGAAAGACTTGTACAATCAAAACTATAAAACAATATTGAAAGAAATTAAAGATGACACAAATAAATGGACAGAGACTCAATGTTGATAGATTGGAAGACCTATTATTATTAAACGAACATTCCGCCCAGAGCAACCTACAGATTAAATGCAATCCCTAAAAATGCTGCCTTTTTATAGAAATACAAAAAAAAAAATCCTAAAATTCAAATGGCATCATCACAAATGAGCTTGAACACCCAAAACAATCTTAAGAAAAACGAAACTGAAGGTCTCACATTCCTGACTTTAATAAAACACTACATTTCTACATTAATCAAAATAGTAGGGTACTGACATAAAGACAAATAGCTGACCAATAGAACACATGAGAGAACCCAGAAACAAACCCACATATATATTATCTTCAACAAGGGTGCTATAATTGTACAATGGGAAATGGACAGTCTTTTCAATAAATAGCGTTTGGAAAACTGGGCATTACCCTGCAAAAAGAAAAGAAGAAGGAAATTATAAGACCCTGATCTTGTATCAGACACAAAAACAAACTCAAATGTAAAACCTGAAACTATGAAACTCTTAAATGAATCTTCAAAACATTGGTCTTAACAATGATTTCTTGGATTTGACGTTAATATCATGGACAAGAAAAGCAAAAAATGACAAGTGAGACTAGAGCAAAATTGAAAGTTTCTGCACAGCAAAAAAACCAATCATTGGAATAAAAAAGACACCGTAATAAATGGAGAGAATATTTGCAAATCATAAATATGATAAGGCGCTAACATACAAAATATGTAAGATAGTCCAATGAAACAGTAACGAAAAACAACCTGATCTAAAAGTGGGGCAAAAGATTTAGAAATTCTAAAGAAAGCACACAAATAACCAACAGGTATATGAAAAGATGTTCGACATCAATAATTATCAGGGAAATGTAAAGACAAAAGCACAATAAGATGTCATCTCATGTCTGTTAAGATGACGATTATCAAAAACACAGAAAACAACAAATGCTAGCAAAGATATGGGAAAACCAGAAATCTTGTACAATACTGGGAATGTAAAATGATGTAGCCATTATGGAAAACAGACTGAAGGTTTCTCAAAAATTAAAAATAGAATTATGATGTGATCTAGCAATCCCACTTTTGGGAATTACTCCAAAAAAATTGAAAACAGGATCACAAAAAAATACTTACATTCCAACAGTCATTGCTGCATTATTCACAATACCCTGGAGGTGGGAATAACCTAAGTACTATCTGCTAATAATGGATAAAGGAAATTTTGGCACATCTATACAATGGAATATTATTCAGTCTTTAAAAAGAAGGAAATCCTTCCATTTGTGACTAAATGGGTGAAACTTGAGGACATTATGCTAAATGATATATCAGTCATGACAGGACAAATGCTGCATAATTCTGCTTATATGTGATAGCTAAAGTAGTTAAACACCTACAAACAGAAAGTCAAACAGTGCTTGCCTGGGCCTGTAGTTGACTGTTGGAAAGGCATAGTTTGTTATCCAAGAAGAAAACGCTCTAGATATTTGCTATACAATAATGTGTATATAATTGACAACATTCAACTTTATTTTTAATAGTTTGCAAAGAAGGCAGTTCATTTTGCCTTATCATAATTAAAAATAAATAAGACAAAAATGGCAGAGGTGACATTCCATTGTTGAAGGGGGATGTTAAGAACCTTACTTATATTCTTACTGAGTGCAGGGCCATGTGATTTCCACATGTAAAGTGAAGTCTAGATTTTAATGTACTTTTGATGATACCTTCTATTAGATATGTACCTCTGAAAGAGACCTGCAATAGCTCAAGAGAAGAATGACAGGTCAGAATCTATTAGCACCCCTCAATTCCTCATAATTCCATAACATCTGTCATGGTGACACATTTCATTATAGATTAGAAGGATTAGACATTAGGCTTTGGCATTAAAAGTACTAAAAAATTCATATATGCAGGGCCTCCCTGGTGGCGCAGGCGGTTGAGCGCAGTGCTGTGAAGCTGTCCGCAGCCTCTGCTGTGCCGGTTCAATCCCCACTGGCCGCAGAGCGACACCCATGGTGCCACAAACCTCTCCTGTCTCGCCCGCTGCGCCCCTCAGCGTGTATTTCAGTCAGTCTGCCTGTTCTGTTACCCACTCTGTCTCTGGTGAATCCTTTTACCCTCCCACACATCTGGCCTGTACCCCGGTTCTTGTATAAATAAATATTTTTTTAAATTCATATATGCATTGATACTCTTCTGTAATCATATTTCTAATATACTTAATATATAACATCTGTAAGTCTATTTTTTAGTTTTTATTGTAGTACTATTGTAGACAGTAAGTCTGCTTCCCCTTGCCATAACTAGCTAGTTTAGTTTGTAAACAGTTCCAAGGACAATTGGCCAGAGAGTTACGACTTTAAATAGCCTAGCTTAAAATTTTGAATTAAGCTCTTTCCTTTGGGGCACCACAGAAGATCCTGGTGTCACCATGGGCAGCAGTCCCATGCAGTGCTACTTGTACTATAGGAACAAGCTGTACTTGTTTGTCATCCAAGAAGAAAAGGCTCCAGACCTCGCTTCTGCTGAGGTCTTCCTGATGCCAAGATTCACATCTTTGACCTGGGTTGGAAGAAGGCAGTGGATGAGTTCCCATTCTGTGGCCACATGGTGTCAGATGAAAATGAGTATCACTGCTCCAAAGCCCTAAAGGTTTTTGTGGCTACAAGTACACTGTGTAAAGCTTTGGCAAGGATGGCTTTCACACTGGGGTGCAGCCTCCACGCCTCCATGTCAGCTGCATCAACAAGATGTCCTGACAGGCCCCAGACATGTATAAGGGGTACTTTTGGAAAGCCCCAGGGTACAGTGGCCAGGGTCCACATTGGATAAGACATTATGTCCCTCTGCACCAAGCTGGAGATAAAGGATCACGAAATTGAGGCAGCACTCGGAGCCAAGTTCATGTTCCCTAGTCACCAGAAAATCCATATCTCTAAGAAGTGAAGTTTTGCCAAGTTTAGTGTGGACAAATTTAAATACATAGTAGCTTATTCCAGATGGCTGTGGGGATCAAATATATCTTGAATCGCAGCCCCCTGGACAAATTGTAGGCCCTGCACTCATGAAAGCAAAAGAGCTGCCCCTCCTTAGTCATGCAAATAAAAATCCACATTCTTACAAAAAAATTTTTTTAGTTAAAAATTTGAATGGATGCCAGTGTTCCCAGGGAGCTAGAATTATGAGTCTAAATGCTTTTAGAGGGTTCTCTTAATTCATGAAGAGTAAAAATTCAGTTTGCCATGTATTTTAAGATAGTTTAAAACTGACACAGAACTACTACACATTTAAAGCATCATGTAATATATACATGTACTTTTCATTCTGCTTTGAGAAATATACTCAGTTCCTACCCATACTTAAAAGTCAGGAAATCCCTCTTATCTCAATTTTGATTTTACTTTTTCTCTTCTTTTAAATAGTAAATCAATATCAAACATGAATTAATTATTAAGCCTGGCAAAAGGGCTAAAATAACCTTATTATAAATAAAATTTTGACAAAATTAATATTTTATATAATAATGTGGAAACTGTACCAGTGAATCAATCAAAAAGTCATTATTACCTGCTGACATTTATTTTACGGTTGCTGAGATCATATAAACACATCCCTCACCTATGACTTATCTATAAAACTAACTCATCTCTGGTAAAATTGCTGACCAAGTCAGTTTTATCCTTGGCAACTCCCCTTAGTCACTTCTCAGGTGTCCAGTGCTATGGTGCTGTATCCTTTGCACTTTCTTGCATCCTTAAGCCATTACTTTGGGATTTTTCCTCATATGCTTCACCATAAGCAAATGTAGTCCACTGGGCCAGCCAAATTACAGGATTGGTCATCTAATAAAATTGATTTACTTAAAGGACTGATGAGTGATGATGGTTTCAAATTTAACACCTAGGCCTGAAATTCCATAACCTAAAGGAACAATTGAGTAGGAATTACAGGCAGCACAGGGGACTTTATTTGGGCCTACACATAAGACACAGAGGTCACTAAGTAACATATGCCTAGGTTATTCTATCTTAGTACAGAAAATAACAGTAAGATGTTTATTTGACACTCAAAATATCTCAACCGTTAGTATATAAGAAACATGTTCTTTAAATGAGAATATTTTTAAAGCTACTAAACATTTTCAGTGCCTTTAGATTTCTAATGATTTTGACTAAAGGCTTTTTCTATGAAAATGAGATGCCTAAGCCACATCAAAGTCTAGAGGCTCTAAAGCACCAAGACAAAGGACATGGACTGTGAACTCACCTTTGGTTCAAATCACTGCTACTCACTAGCTGTAGACCTCTGACAAACAGTTTAACCAGGGCTTCCCTGTGGCACAAGGGGTTAAGCACCGCACTATGAAGCAATCAGCAGCCTCTGCAGCATGAGTTAGATCCCTGGCCGGCCAGGGAGCAACCCACATGGCACAGCAGACCTCTCCTGACTTGCCCACTGCTCCCCTCAACAGTGTACTTCAGTCGATCTGCCTGTTCTGTTTCCCACTCTGTCTCTGGTGAGTCCTCTCACCCCCCTGTATCCCAGCTCTTGTATGCATAAATGGATAAATCATTAAAAAAAAAACAAACATTCTAACCAACCTACACCTGAGGTCCCTCAGTCATAAAACAGAGATAATGATGATGCATATAAAACAATTGTCCAACACAGTCTAAGTGCGTAAGACTCAATAGAAGTTAGCTGCTATAATTATTAATCAGATTATTTACTAAATGTATTTTTGATGTTTAATATTAGTGGCTATAATTTGGAAGCATTTTAAAAAATGATTATAGCACCAATCTTGACTTAATATGTTCCGATTATTATATTTAAAGTGAAATTGACTTTTTAAAAAGATTTATTGTATTTATTTATGCATACAAGATCTAGAGTGTAGGCCAGAGGTGCAGTGGGTGAGAGCATTCACCAAAGACAGAGTGGGGAGCAGAACAGGCAGACTGGCTGAAATACACTGCTAAGGGAAGCTATGGGCAAAACAGGAGAGGTCTGCTGTGCCATGTGGGTTAGAGCCCTGGCCAGGGAGAGATAGAACTCATCCTGCAGTGGCTGGTGATAGCGCTGAGACTTCAATCCCTGCACCACCAGGGAGGCCCCCAAAATGACTTTTTTTTTTATCTCAAGACTCTGACATTCAAATCATAAAAGAAAAAAATTACTCAAATTTATCCATGCTGAGATATATTTTTATTTCTTTAATAACACTTTTTTTTACAAAAGCAAAATTAAACTACCATCTGTTTATTTCTGTTTTTGAGATATAACTGTAGAGTTTGATTCATGGCCCTTATTCGTACACTATTGATAGTTTGGAAAGGTAGCTCTCACTTTTTAGAGAATATGAGAGAGAGGCTGTTAAGCCCCATTCTGCCTGGGTTCAAATTCTAGTTTTACTACTTACTGGAGGGTTACCACCTTAGGCCTAATCACTTAAGCTTGCAATCTCTTAAGTGTTGCAGCTTCCTTATCTGTGAAAAAGAGTTGTTTTAAGTAGTAAAGGAGCTAACATATACTTAAAACAGAACCTGGTAAATAGCAAAATAATAAAGATTTTCACAATCTGAAGGTAAACTCTTGGTAGAGCATAGTACATAGTAACTAGTATGTAGGAATTCATTACTCTACATGGTCATACAACGGTGAAGTAGGAAGTTGCTAAATCTGCTGCTTGGATTCTGCTGCTTTTTGGAGTGGAAAGTTCCTGTGGTATGCTGCTCGCCCACAGTAGTAACTACGGCTACCTTGACCCCCTTTCCAAACAATAAAGTCTATGATAGATGGTGTGACAAGCTTCCGCATACAAACTGTATAAAACCTTACTAAAACCTGCAATTCGGGGCTCAGAGTTTTTGGGAGCTACCTCACTGAGCCCAGAGGTGTGACAAATAAATCTCTCTTTCCACCTCGCTGAGTGCCGCCTGATTTCTCTGGGAAATTGCCATAACAATGGAGTCTATGATATACTGTTATATAAGTTAAAAACTAGTTACGATATTATCCCATTTGGGTTAAAATAACAAAGTATACAATTTCATATCTATATACATAAACATAAACATAGTTGAAAGGTTATACATTAAGCTGCTAATGTGATTATCTCATGAGAGATTTTCACTGGTCCATGATATTTCAATTTTTTAGTACCTTTACTTACAGCTTTATTTTTTTTTTAAAGATTTATTTATTTATCCATACATACAAGTACCGGGGTACAGGCCAGATGCGCGGGAGGGTGAGAGGATTCACCAGAGACAGAGTGGGGAACAGAACAGACAGACTGATGAAATACACTGCTTTGGGGAGCAGCAGGCGAGACAGGAGTGGTCTGCTGCGCCATGTGGTTTGCTCCACGACCGGTGGGGATTGAACCTGCACTGCAGAGGCTGTGCACAGCTTCACAGCACTGCGCTCAACAGCCTGTGCCACCAGGGGAGGCCCTTTATGTACAGTTTTATAAAGAAATCAATTAAAGCGGTTCAATTTAGAAATGTATTTTTTGGGGTGGGGAAAATAAAAAGGAGAACAAGACAACAAAACTCTGGGTTTTCAGACAGATGACAAGAGTCATTAGGTTTTCATGCTCTCCGGGGAAAAGAGAGTTTAGAGTTTATAAAATTAACTGCAGCATTAGTGGGAAGTATATGATAGTAAGCCCAAAGTTATAGTTTTCCTTTCTATCATTCATCCTATTGATCTGAATTGCAAAGGGGAAAAAAACATTTAAGTACCTTTAAAATTGCCCATATTTCTTAAATTTAACAGAAAGGATACTGAAGCATCAATTACTAAACAATGATAAAAAAACAACACATTTTATTTCACTGGGGCAAAGATGACATATCAAGGTTGAAATGCCTTTAATTCCCATAAAGTATATCTTTTGCCTAGTTTATAAAGGAATAATCTCAATGAAATTTTAAATCTCTATGAAATTTCAAAATTTTGTTTTATATGAAATGGCATCTTTTCTGAGCATTAATATGATATCTCATAGCATGCTAACTTATCTAAGCCTGTTTTCTCAGCTATAAAAATAGGGGAAATATCCTCTAAGAATTAAGTGAGAACATGCACTAGTCATGTAGAACAAGAAAGCAACAGTACTTAAAATTTTTACTCTAGCTATCATCATCTCTTTTTACATAAAAATCTAAAAATAATCTGATTATTGTTCTTTTTGCCTAGTGTATAAACTGCAACTTTTGCACTTGATAAATATATATACTAGTTTGATCTGAACTCTTTGAACAAGTTAAAAATATTTAGCTCTCACATATATCATTATTGTCCAGTATGTTTCTCTCAGTGCCACCAGTTACATTTAGCATCCCAAATTTCTGGTTCATGCTGATGACAGATGCCCAACTATTGTGATGTCATCCAGTATGTTATGGCAATATTTCATGATTTTTTTCTGGCTACAGTTTAAAGGGCACTTCCTGTTTGTGGAGTCAAGCCTACCATATTATCAAAATATGTAACTAAAGGATGACAGTATGACTTCCTGCGATTTTATTTCTATATCTTTGCCTTAAGTAGCAATGAGTAAATCTTCTAAGTTATGTCGTAAGACTTCTTGTCCAAGAAGAAACATATTCTGCAATCTTATTGACAAAATTGTTAAAAGACCATCCTTGCAGTTTTTGGGTCAATGGGGATATCACTGTTATGAACCTAGGATTTACAGAACATTGGCAAAAATCCTGAGGTATGTCGACTTGGATGGGTTTGACATACTACTCACAGATTATATCGCATTTGTGGAAAAATCAGGATACCGTTTTGAACTAAATTTTAATCTCGAATTTACTGAAATATGTGTGAATACAATTCTGTACTGGGTTTTTGCCAGAAAAGGTAATCCAGACTTTGTGGAATTGCTTCTGAAGAAGACAAAGGACTATGCTCAAGACCGAAGTTGTAACCTGGCACTGATATGGAGGTAATAATCTCATGTTTTTATCATACAAGGAGAAAAAAAAATTTTACTACATTTTTTCTAAAATGAATATATAAAGTGACTACATGTGAATAAGGAACACTCACTTGCTTACTAACTGATTCACTCATTATTCAATAAATTTTTACCTGTATATATCATGTACCAATAAACTGTTAATAGTTCCCCTCTAGAAGGTGTACATGTTAGTGCTCCAGGTAACAACATACACTTCTTTAGACAAAGACATTGCTTTGTGCAATACTGTGAACTCTTCCTTTTGCGAATACTGAGAATATGTATCTCCAGCATACACATGAATTAACTTTCAAAGTATAAGTCAGAATATATATGTTCACATAGTAATACTTATTAAACACAGTACTTTCCTACTTGTATGTTAACCAATGACAAAGTTGACTACAAATGCTCCATAAATGCATTCAATGAAAGACAAATACCTAATTCAGTCTGTTATAGAATAAAATTTTCACACAGTTTGAACATGTCAATCTAGCTAATGAATATTAATGAGGGTCTTTTGAAAATAAAATCTCCAATGTGACCTCTTTGCAGAGTCTAAAATATAGATTGTAAAGTTGCTTAGTTAGCAGTAACTCCAATTTACTCTTTGGTCTTAGGTATTAGTTTGATTAGAACCACGGTGCATTTGCTCCTCTGGATTTATCATCTTATTATGTTTGAGGCACTGTACTAGTTACAATGATAGAATCATGTATGCAATTAAAAACAAAACAAATAAGATAAGTTAAAGACTGAAACAATTTAGATTCTGCCTGAAGCAAAGTTGTTTTCTTGATTAAATATCACTTATTGGAGAACTACAGGATTGCTTTCCTTAACGATTACCCAAGTACATAAACTGATAGTATTGGTCTGCAATATCAATAAATAAACTCCCAATAGCAATTTTCCCTTGTTTTAAGGACCATCATATTGATATCTCAGAAATCAGTAATTTCTAACACTGTCATTAACTGAGGCAAATAATGCCTCTGTATATCCCTGGCAGACCCACAGTAAAGAAAAATGAAAGTCAAAAGAAGAAAGATAAATACTAGATGGTGTCCTTATATGTGGAACATAAAGAAATCAAACTAGGGGTCGGATAAAGACAAGCTTAAAAACTAACCCTTGGCGGTGATGGGCACACTGTGGCAAAAATGCCTGAAGAAGGGATCCTACACTATTATGGAAACAATGATGTAAAACAATAAAAAAAAATTAAAACGAAAAACTAACCCTTGCAAGCTGATTATAGAACGGAAGCATACTGAGGGGGAGTGAATGGAAAGCAGAAAGAACTAAGAGGGAAGGGAGCAAGATGGATTATGGTGGTGGATTACAGGTGATTTGGTGGTGGAGGCACTACAGTGATGATCCCTGAGAGGCAAGGAGATCCTCCTATACATCCAAAATGCCAACAAGTCAATGTTGCTCCAATGCAAAAAAAAAGAAAAAAAGAAAAAAGAAAAAGAATGTAGTGAGACAAAAGGATATTTTTTTTAAATTTAAAAAAGTACAAGAGAAAAACTGAAAGGAAGGAAAATGAAAGAAACAGCAGGACATGATAGGATGCCATCAACAACTCTCTTAAGTAGCAGTTTATTTTTTTAATTAATTTATTTATATATATTTTACATCATTGTTCCTTTTTAAACAATGTTTGCTTCCCCCCCACCCTCAGGCGTAATCCCTGTAGAACTGCCTCCACCAACTCACCCATGCACCATCACCACAGTCCTCCAAGTGACAGTTGTAAAAATTTAAAAAAATTGACATAGATGCATTCAAAAGGTGAATTGTTACAGGACAATTCTACAAACCACATAGAATTTGGACCTCTCACATACAGCAAAGGAGGAGGAAGGAAGGGGGGCAAAACAGTGAAGGGATAAATACATGGGAATAAGGTAATGGTTCATGGGTGATACGGCTGTGGGAGAACTATGAGGACTACAATGATGTAAAAAAAATAATAAAATAAATAGAAGCAAAAAATAAAAAAAAAAAAAAAAGATTTTGCACCTCTCAGCATGTAGAATTTTAGATTTGGATGGGACCTAGGAACTCACTAGCTAACTTTCACCCGAGAGCAACCTGCTGCAGAGCCTCCCTGGTTAGTGCTCAGCTGTTCTCTACTTCAACCTCTCTAGCAGTGATGAACTGTTTTCTGAGATAAACCACTTCTTTGCCAAGAGTCTCTTCTATTTACTAGCTAGATTTTAAATATTACATATATGTCAATGACCTCCCAATTCTGAGTTCCAGATTCCTCACTATGTTAGCCTGTCTGCTTAAGACATCCCCCACAAACATCTCAAACTTAACAGAAACAAACAATATTGATCTAATTCATTTCTCTGTCAACCTGCTTCTTCCCCTAAATGAATGAGGGAATGAATGAGTGAATACCCGACTTAACAGTTCCTATTGCTCAAGCCAGAAATCTAGGATTTATTCTGATTCTCCTCTTTCTTTCACCAACACTTCACAAATCCTTTGACTCTATCTCTAAATTAGTCAAACTACAGTCATATCCCCAGTAAGTCATACTTAATCTTGTCCATTCCTAACCTAGGTGAAGCCCTCCATCATCTCTTGCCTAGATAACTGGAATAGCTTCCATTCTTTCCTCTAAAGCCCTATAATTAGAAATATAACCTTAAAGAGCCCTTCCCTGGTCACAACATCTATAGAAATCACTCAATCGTTATCATAGTACTCTTCTTCTTCCCTATTCAAATGTCACCTTTCAGGAACGCCCTCTCTAATCACCCTACTTAAAACTGGAAAATGCTCTCACGTAACCCACCAGGATTTTCATAGTTCTTACCCTGCTCTACTTTTCCTTTTTTCCATAGTATTTGGCATGCTTGCTTGCAATATTCATTCTGTATTGTCTGTTAAATCTCACTACAAAATGAACAAGCAGTCATTTTTGTTTTATTCACTTGCAAATCCCAAGCATCTAAAATGCTGCCTGGCATAAAGTATGCACTCAATAAATATTTTTTTTAATAAATTACTACACAGTAGTTGAAGTAATGGTCAGGAATAAAACTGCCTGAGAAAAATTAGTCAAATGAAAAATTAGTCATCTAAGTTGACCCATAGATGTTGACCCATCTATGTTCAACATAGATGTTGAAGGCAGAGGATGTAGAACCAATGAAAGTGGATTAAGAAGGAAAAGTTAGAGATTCATAACTTAAAGAATATGTGCTAAGACTGTCAACGGAATATATGGTTTTAAGGAAGTTAATTGTGTTAAATATCAGAGAGAATTTTTTTTTATTTTTTCTGAATATTAATTTATTTTATTTTTATATTCCCCATACAATTACAACCCCCTTATTTTTTAAAAATAAATTTTATTTTTATATTCCCCATACAATTGCAACCCCCTTATTTTGACCCCAATCCCTCCTTTCCACGCTCCCCACCCCCCACAGTGTGTCTCTGGTTCATAGTTGTTTGTTGATTTTAATTTTTTCTTTCTTATTCTTTTTCCTGGTCCCTTATTTAGGTTTTCTAGATTCCTGCTATAAGTGAGACCATCCGGTATTTTTCTTTTTCTTTCTGGCTTATTTCGCTGAGCATGATCCCTTTCAGCACCATCCATGTTGCTGCAAATTGCATGAGTTTATCTTTTTTGATTGCTGAGTAATATTCCATGGTGTACATGTACCACATCTTCTTGATCCAGTCATCCCTTTTAGGGCATTTGGGTTGTTTCCAAAGCTTAGTTATTGTAAATAGTGCTGCTATAAACATAGGTGTACAGGTGCTCTTTGGAATTGATGTTTCTGTGTCCTTTGGGTAAATACCTAGGAGTGGAATTGCTGGATCATATGGGAGCTCCATCTTTAGTAGGTTGAAGAATCTCCACACAGCTTTCCATAGTGGTTGGACCAGTTTGAACTCCCACCAGCAGTGCAGGAGAGTTCCTTTTCAGAGAGAAAATTATTATAGAGAAACATCTATTGAATTTGGCAGTTAGAAACCAAAGGAGAAAGAGTAGGAAAAATTTAGAAATAATTAATATAGCTACAAAACTGAGTCATTCTGTGCTTGTCTATATGGAAATATTATGCCCCATTTCATAAGCACATATGACAGGTTTTCAGATACAGAGGGTTCAGTTCATTAACCTCACATTTAAAAGTGATTCTTGCTTTGCTTGCCTTACTTCATCCATATAAGTGCTGCTATAATTAACTGTCAGTACAGATTAAGCAAATTTTGGTTTACAGTAACATGCTCTTTAAACATGAGGATTAATCATATGTCATTTGGGTACAGATCTGACTTTTAAATCTCATCTTAAACCTCTTTGAATTTCAGTTATGTTTTCACCACTTTGGGTCCAAAATAGTTTTTAAAGGTAATATCAATGTTAATATCTAAAAACCAACTAAAAGCTCTAAATCTTAACAATAACCATATGTGGTATTTTCTGTCTCCTGAATCCCCTGAATTTCCATACTTATAAGACTTTAAATCAAATATCATAAGAGTGAGCAAGATAAATAAATTAGATTGTCTTTGAAAAAATGTGAATGATTGCAGTTCACTAAAAATCTTAATAGGCCTCAAGGCTATAGAATAAACTCAAGGAGTATATATACATATTTTTTTTCAGAATAATAATTTTTAAAATGCAATTTTAATTGGGATGTCTACTATGGACCAAACATTGTTTTTAGAAATTTAGGGATATAGTAATGAGCTGAAGGACAAAAATGTATTATATTTTGGAAGCTAAATTCTATAGTTCCTCTTGCTCACCAATTTATTTTGAAAATGAAAGATTAGTAATGTTAAGCAGAGGCCGCAGGCAGCTTCACAACCCAGCGCTCAACTGCTGCGCCACCTGGGAGGCCCTAGAACACTAGTTCTAAACACTATGGATTCTCCAGTGAGAAACAGTATTGTTACTACTAGAAGTAAACATGTTTGTTACATTGTAAAACTGTTTGTATTTGTTTTTATAAGTGTGAAAGAGGATTTAAATGTGTAGTTACTGTGTACCTTTAGTTTGTCCTATATTCATAGAGTGGAAAACTGTTTTAAAGGTAAAGTTATATCAAAAGTTAAGACATTTAATATTCAAGATAATACTATTATCACTATGAAGACAAAATATTTACTACATTTCTTAATTCTATAACCATGATGTTTTTCATTTGCTTATTTCACAGAACTTTCACACCAGTATACTGTCCAAGCCCACTAAGTGGCATCACACCTCTACTATATGTAGCTCAGACGAGACAATCCAGCATCTTAAAAATACTCCTACAATATGGAATCTTAGAAAGAGAAAAAAAACCTATCAACATTGTGCTAACAATATTACTCTACCCTTCAAGAGTAAGAATAATGGTTGATCATGAATTGGTAGACATCCAGGAAGATGCCAAAACATGTTTAGTGCTATGTTCCAGAGTACTTTCTGTAATTTCAATCAGAGAAATAGAGGTAAGAAAAAATTGTCTGGGTTTGGGCTTAAATATTGGTCAATTTTAAGAAAAAATTTTTGAGGCAAGAACAGAGTTAATTTTTAACCCATGGATTATATCCAACGACAAATCAATCTTTGAGTATAGGCCAAATAAAATTTTAATCTCAAACATTAGTCCTTTCATAATTTTATGTTTTCTAAGCATGAAGAATTTTAAGTTAACTATGCAGTTTATTTTAGTAGTTATTAAGTAAATGTGTAAGTCTAATCACATAACCTGTATTTATTACACAATACATTAAAATTTTAACACTTCTTCATACTGAATTGTTTGCGTTACAATTCTCTCCACAAATGAAAGTCACATACCAAGTAATAGATTTTGTCTCTTCAAATTTCTAAACAATTTTAAGTTTAAAAATATACAGGCTTAAAATACTTGTCTATTGAAAATATCCCTTAGAAATATGGAGGATTTCTCCCTGATAAGGTTTTTGGAATAAACCAGATTAAACAAAAAGATCAACCATATGAAGGTCATATGCACCCATGCAAAACTGAACTGAACTGTCTCAGCATCAAATTATGTCTACTACTAGCAAGAAATAAATCAATTGAAGGTAAAGAAACTTCCCTATAAATATAAACCAGTCAAATTACCCAGGAATCTAGCAATTCCTCCCTATCTTTAAAGGTATGACTTCAGAAATAAACTCCTAGGAGATACAACAGCTAAAAATCAACCATGCCCAGAAAACTGTAAAGACAGTAAATTGATCAAATGATTTGATAACCATTAAAAAAATTTGCATCTTCAGCACAATGATTATAGAACATATTAATACCATTTACATGAATTCTTGAGCTACAATCATAACAGAAGAGTACTAGGATTGAAGCACTCAAAATCATGTAAATGACAAGGAATTTATAGATAGGTTCCAATTAATTGCAGTTTAATAAGCTACAGTATCACTGAGTATGGTGAAAAGTGACAAAAATTTCAAATGCCTTTTCTTTGCATTCCACACTGCCCAGTAATTTCCACTCTCATAGCACATATATTATATTGTAAATATATATTTAAATTTCTTTACATATGGGAAATGGTTCTGTGAACACAAAAGACTATTTGATGCACCCTAGCAATTATCCCCAATACCATACTCAGTGTTGAGTATATACTAGATACCTTTTAAATAGCTTGTTACTGAATAAATAATGAAAAATGATTTAAGTATAATATAATTTGTAGGATATATGTTCTCTACAAAATGGAAAAATATTTCTGTAAAACAGCACAGTCTTTAACTCCTGTCAACCTAATAACATTTGTTTTCTAGATTTAAATCTTTAATAAAAGGATAACAACTAAAAAAGTTATCTTTTCATGTGGACTGGCCTCCTGTCATATCTTCTTGTGCTCAGCAGTATGATATTTTGCTCTACAATGATTAGAATCTGTTGGGAAACTATTAGGATTTATATTGTCTATAACCAATCCCTGACCAACTGAATCAGAATTTCTGGGGTAGAACCTCAGCATTATATTTTCTTTAAAGTCCCCTTGATAATTCCAGTGTATAGTCAAGTCTACAGCACTACTCTAAAAGGAGAAGCTGATAAAACATAAAATATATAATTTGTCTGAAATTAAAAACATATAGGTTCATAGTTGTAAAAAATATTTTGTGCTCTTAGACATAATGTTTGAACTTTGTCATTTTAAAATTAAAACAAAAATACTTGCCTCAGTGAAAATGCTTTGGAAAAAAATATTACAAGGTTTATATAAATTAGTGTTTTTCTGACTTCAAAATAAATATTAACTTCATCTAATTATTAATATTACAAAATTTGATTGTTTTCCTTTTCTTCAGATGCAGCTAAGTTTAGGAAGACGTCCAATTATTTCGAATTGGTTGGATTATATTCCTACAACAAGATACAAAGATCCATGTGAACTCTTACATCTTTGCAGAATAACCATCAGGGCTCAACTGCTGACCAACAATATGCTCCCAAATGGAATATTTTCACTTCTTATTCCTGTTCGTCTACAGAACTACTTGAATTTAGAAAACTAATGCACATCTTTTTCCTGATTTCATTAAGAATACTTACCATTGTATGGCTTAGAAGTTAATAAACTATTAACTTCCTGAAAATTTTATTGCATTGAATGCTCCATTAGAAAAAATATTTCACATATATTTTAAGTGAATCATTTTAATCAACATCTGGCTCTGCCCATTACCATTCTATAAGGTGGAACAAATCATACTCATTTAAAATGTTTTTAGGTTCATCCTTTTATCTGTTCTTAAAAGTTTTGTTTTTTTTTTTAACTTTTTTTTTTTAATTATATAAGCATTGGGTACAGTCAGAAGTGCGGGAGGGTGAGAGAATTCACGAGAGCCAGAGTGGGGAACCGAACAGGGGGAGCAGCGGGCATGGCAGGAGAGGTCTGCGCACATGTGGGACCCTCTCTGGCAGCCAGGGATAGAATCGGCACTGCAGAGGCTGCGGGGGAGCTTTGTAGCCCAGCGCTCAAATGCTGCACCACCAGGGGAGGCCCTTAGAAGTTTTTTTGGCTATAGAACATTCCTGTTACTTATGGCAATTTTGTTATAAACTTATGGCAATTTTGTTAAAAACTTTGAAGTGCTAATTATTGGTATGTTCTAAGCCAGATAAATACTATTTTATATTGTGTATTCATATTAACAAATACTGAGTTCTGCAAATAAAACATTGTACTTGGTAAGAGGGAATAATCAAGGAAATTAAGGTGTGGTCCCTTCCTTCAGAACAATCTGTATAGTGTATAGTTAGTTCTCTGGTTACAAATAATACAAGGTGAAGAATTAGTCTACTGATGGGTGGGGGAGAGGAGTAAGATGACAGAAATAGATTATATTTAGGAATAACTAGCTTTCTGTCATAATAAGAAATTTTGGTATGTGACACCTCTAAATACTAGCCAGGTAGTATTTTTTTATTCAGATATAATTGATATATAAAATCATATTAGTTTTGAGTATACAACATGATTCAATATATGTATATATTACAAGATTATCACAAAAAGTTAACATCCATTACCACACAATTACAAACTTTTAAGATCTACTCTCTTAGCAACTTTCAAGTATATATCATTAACCATGATGCATATTACATCCTAGGACTGACTTACTGTGTAAGTGGTAGATTATACCTTTGATCATCTTAACCTATTTTGTTTGACCACCCCCAAATTATATGAAATTTGATACAAAGAAACAATTCTGATTCAACATTGCATCAAAATGAAAATATTATCCATTAAATCTACATGTTCTTTGTTTACAAAGAAATGTTACAGTTAAAAAATAAAATTCATTCTGCAACAAATTTTTTGCTCTTTTCATTTTGTATATCTAGGGAATCTACCGTATCTAGGGTATCTACCGTTATCTAGGATATTTGGTATCTAGGGTCAAACTGTTGCAACATAAAGATTGAGAATTGGGAGGCAATTCTCCATGGGTCTCTCATGTTTCTGACTGTCTTTTTAACAGAGGCACTGTCTTATTCTTGCCTACTTTTTAAAGATCGTTGTATAGTGCACAACCTTGAAAGGCAGAGATAGTGTCTCTCTTTAAGTAGAGAGGAGATTTTCTCAATGTCTAGAATCTAAGGGTAATACCTTCCTCCAGAAAAAGTCAGCAGCTTTGCTTAGCTCATCATAAAGATTGGAGTTTCCCAAGCTTGAGGTTCCTCAGTTGTAACACAAATCCATTGTGTACATATCTACCTGAACCACCACATGTCTTAGGGGTGGGGGTACATGAAACCAACACTAAAATGAAGCTCATGCTGCAGGCTGTACCGTTAGAGATAAAGTCCCTTGTTTTTCAGATCCAGGAATCTTTTGTCTTCTGATAGCAAACAAAGATGAAATTGTGGTAAGCTAACCTGCTAGTTTGCAAGCATGGTAAAAACTCAGAATCTTCATAGTTCTTGACAAAGATGGACACTTTCATTCCTGAGGTACTAATGGATTATAGGATTGAATAACAGAAATGTTGAGTTACACATTTAAACTAGATTTAATTATACCTAAGCATATTTTAAGCTCATAAGTACATAGGAAGTTCAAACTATACAAGATTTGGATGTTTCTTTTACTAGTAATATATGATAGCTATATAGTTTAATTGAAAATGTGTTCAAGCAAAAAAAAAATACCTTTATTTTTGTATATATTTTGTGGTTTCAGGTCTTACATCTAAGTCTTTAATCCTTTTGTGAATGGTGTGATAGTAGTCTATTTTCATTCTTTTGCATACGGCTGCCCAATTTTCCCAACAGCATTTGTTAGAGACTTTTTCTATATCCATTTCATGCTCTTGACTCCTTTGTCATAAATCAACTGTCCATATACGTGTGGGTTTATTTCTGGGCTCTCAGTTCTACCCCACTGATCTGGGTGTCTGTTTTTACTCTAAGACCATACTGATTTGACTACTAGGACTATGTACTATAATTTAAAATTGAGTGCGATACCTCCATTTTTTCATTCTTCTCAAGATTGCTTTGGCTATTCAGGGTGATTCCAAATACACTTTAGTATGTTGTTCCATTTCTTTGAAGAATACCTTTAGAGTCTTGATAGGGATTGCACTAACACTTCATAATGCTTTGGGTAAAATGGCCTTTTTTAACAATGTTAATTCTTCTAACCCATGAACACAAAATATTTCTCCATTATTTTGTAACTTCCATTTCATTTAACAATGTCATAGATTTAACCTCCTTTGC
Organism: Talpa occidentalis; assembly: GCF_014898055.3. Lineage (NCBI taxonomy): Eukaryota > Metazoa > Chordata > Mammalia > Eulipotyphla > Talpidae > Talpa > Talpa occidentalis. The sequence continues at coordinate 49,473,639 of NW_023605305.1, forward strand.
TAAATTTTTCCTAGGTATTTCTTTTTATGCAATTATAAATAGAACTGTACTCTTGATTTTTCTTCTCGTTTCTTTTCATGAAGTAACATGAACAGATATTTGCATACTGATTTTTTTAGCCTGCTTAGTAATTGTTTCTAACAGCTTTTCAGTTGAGTCTTTAGGGTTTCGATGTACATTATTATCATTTCATCTGCAAATAATGATCGTTTTACTTCTTCTTTCCCAATTTGGATTTCTCTTATTTCTTAGTTTTGCCTAATTGCTCTCGCTAGGACTTTCAATACAATGTTGAAAGATGACATTCTTACCTTGTATCTGATCTTAAAGGAAAAGCTTTCAGTTTTTCATCATTGAGTATGATGTTAGCTAGGGGTTTGTCACAGACAGCCTTTATTTTGTTGAGGTATATTCCTTGTATCCCCATTTTATTGATTTTTTTTTTACATTTTGAAAGGACAGATTTATTACTAAAGGAGAAAGAAAAAAGAGACAACTGAATGGATGCAAGTGGGCAGAGAGCTGCTGCTGCTGCTTTGCAAAGGGAAAAAGGTCATGAAAAGAAACAACTGCATAGTCACAGGCAGGGAAGAAATTGTTTAATGAGAGTTTTATCACAAATGGGTATTGAATCTTACCAAACGCTTTCTATGCATTTATTGGCATAATCATATAATTTTTATCCATCCTTTCATTGATCTGGTATATCACATTAATTGATTTGCATATGTTGAACCATCCTTGCACCCCTGGAATGTATCTCAATTGGTCATAATGTATAATTTTGGCTATGTATTGTTTAATTATTTTGCATGTGGCTGTCTGTAGGTTCAATTTGCTAAGATTTTCTGAGGTTTATATATACATTTGTTCATCCAAGATTTTGATCTATAGTTTCCTTTTTTTGTGATTTGTCTGCTATTGGAATCAGAGTAGCACTGCCTCATAAAATTCTTGGAAGTATTCCTTCTTAATGAAATTTTTTGGACTACCTTAGAAGGATAGGTATTAGGCCTTCTTTAAAGGTTTGGTGAACTCACTAGTGAAGCCATCTGATCCTGTGCTTTTGGTTTTTGGGTGGCTTTGGTTATAGTTTAGATTTCCTTGCTTGTGATCTGTTCAGGTTTTTCTATTCCTTTCTGATTCAATCTTGGAAGCCTGTATAATCCTAGGATTTATCCTAACTCTTTTTTGGAGGGAAACTTAAAATCATAACACTTCTCACTAAAAAAGTGAATGTGCTTACCCAGTCACTAATTATTTTTAATGCTTTAAATGAATGTCTCCTCTCCCTTCTCCTTTTCTCACCACCCCTCATGAATACATCTGTTCCATTCTCATTGTTTCTATCTCTAAGGATAAACTCTCTACTCAACTACTGAAAGAGTCTCTTAAACTATCTGGTCCCCTTGACTCTAGTTTCAACCACCCATCCCCAAAACATTTATTCTACCACCCCAATGATCTTACTAAAATGGAAACATGTTGGAACCTCCCTATCACATCAACCACCACCCCTGTCTCCATTTCAACAACAAACAAGCCTTAAAACTCTTTCATGCTCTATAGAAGATACTGATATAAAACACCAAGTTTCATCTTTTTGTCACCCTCTCATATGCACTCTATCCCCCAGCTACACTGTGACTCACATCTCTTTGCTTTTACATATGCTCATCCTTCTATGTAAATTGCTCTTCTTTTCCTGTACATCTAACATAACTTTACTATCCTTTAAACTCCCTGGAAATGCATACCTTTTTTGTGCCTCTTCATATCATGTTCCTCTAATATTGTACTAATCACATCCAACCATGATACAATTGGGTTTTCCTTTTTACCATACCTTAAAGGTCTACTTTAAGGACACACATCTTTTGTACTCCTAGCACCTGCATATTGCCTGTTCTATAGCAGATATTATTGCATAAGGGTTGGGTTTGTGTTTTTTTTTCCTTTTGTAGTTTTTTTTTAAAATATTTTTTTATTTATTTGTTTATTTATTTATATTTATACAAGCACTGGGTACAGTCAGAAGCGCAGGAGGGCGAGAGAATTCACCAGAGCCAGAGCAGGGAGCAGAGCAGGCAGAAGGACCGAAGTACACTGCTGAGGGGAGCAGCGGGCGGCAGGAGAGGTCTGCGCGCCATGCGGGACCCTCCTCCAGTGGCTGGGGAGCAGCAGGGGATGGAACTAGTGCTGCAGAGGCTGCAGGCAGCTTCACAACCCAGCGCTCAACTGCTGCGCCACCGGGGAGGCCCTCCTTTTGTAGTTTTTTAAGAGTAAAACATATCCTAAAACTTTGGCATAAAGGGGAAGATTTTTAAAATGTGCTACTAAAGACTAAAATTAAGCTTAAAAATAATTTAGGGAAAAGGAAAAAATCACTGCTAGTTAAAGAATTATCAGAATAGTTTTTAAAATTTTAGGTGCATTATTCATTACATACCTATTAGGATGGCTAAAAAAATTTCTTCTAAAAGCTGAAAATACCTAGTGCTGAAAAACATATAAGATAACGAACTTTCCTACATGGCTGTTAGGAAAGCACAAAGGCATATGACTCTGGAAAATAGTCTGGTGACTTTTGATGAAGTTAAAGAAATAGTTACATTATGACAGTCATTCCATTTTTTTTTAACTCTAGATAAATTAAAACTTGTCACAAAAATATCTACATAAATGTTTATAACAGCTTTATTCACAATCAGCAAAAAACAGAAATTTAAATGACCTTCAATTTGTGAGGCAGATAAACCACTGTACATATACACATATATAAACAATGGAATATAGTCAGAAACAAAAAGGCGCACTAACATGGATTAACCTAAAATGTATTATCATGAGTAAAAAGAGTCAGCCTCAAAAAGTTAAATGCCTTATGATAGCATATGTTGAACCTCCTGGAAAAAAAACAATAGGAAAGGAATGCTTAACCATTCTCAGTGATTGCTGAATTAAGGTTAGGGATCAAGAAAGGATTGAACTACAGAGAGACAATACTAAGAGAATCTTTAGGGGGTGATGAAATTGTTCAGTATCCTGTGATAGTTGTTACATAAATCACCAAATATGCTAAAATATAAAACTATATACCAAAGAAAGTTATTTTTTCTGTAGATAAACTCTAAACTAATGTAGCCATGAGGATAAACTGCTTTTTACTTCTATCCCCACATACCTTACCCCTAGACTTTAAAAAGATTACTTTATTCAAGAATTTACCTTGCAAGGAAAAAGGTGGAACAAACTGAAAAAATGGCTTTGAGGTGGAAATTAAAGATGTTTATGAAAACATTATGGAATTTTATCTTAAAAGGGTGGATTATGAGATAATGATCTATAATTTTAGAGAAGGGCAAAGGCGAAGAGGTACTGACATATAGAGCAAATAGACCTTAAAGTTAAAGAATGGTTTTTCTCCCCCTTCTATTCACCTCTATTCTATAATACCATTACATAATAATTACATCTTCATTTGATTTTCTTTTGGGTATGTTTCTGCAAGACACAAAATGATTTAAGAAAAAAGTAATTTAATTTTAAGATAACATAAACCTATTTTTATTTCAGTGTCCTAAATCTGAAGTGAAAGGGATTAATCAGTGAGCTTCAGGTTTTACATCAAAAGTGCTAAATGATGAAAAATTTAAAAGTCTGGTAAAATTTAACATTGGGTTAAATCTAAAAGGAAGTTAATACATTTGAGATGATATTCAGTGTATTTGATGCTTTGCATCTGTCACCGCTTGCCTGTTTTTCTTCCACTGCTTGATTCCCTTCTGTCTTTTGCTGTTTTGTCCCTTTTCTTCCCTGACCTCCCAATCTACAATGTTCCTTTCCTCCTCAGAGCCTTTTAGAAATTTACCACAAGCCTAAATTATCTAACTGCTTTTAAAAATGACCACATAAAATATGATTCAGTTGCTGTGAATTAAAATGTGTTTAGTGGTCAAATTTAAATACTGTGGTATCTCTAAAACATGAAATAGGGATTATAAGTAGTCTAACAGGACACTTACTATACATCAAATGTAAATATTAACACTAATTCACACAGAATTTACCAAAATGTTATGTATATAATTCAAAATATATTTCAATATATATGAGTACTAATGTGTACTTAGAATGCTGAGAATTAAAGTAAAAAAAAAGAATAACATTAAATTTGGTAAAATAAAATATGCACATGCTAATCAAAAGTAGAGGCCCATGCAATCAGTAAAAAATAAATTTGGCCAAATACTACAGCTTAGAGAATGTACGCCTTGACTAGGAGTTATTTAGTTGTCTAAGAAAAGACTAATTTCCTTATCTTTTCCCAGTGGGCTGAGATTATGTGTATAAATCATCTGCTGAGATGGAACTGTAGAAATAGGGTTAAGTTTGAGAAGACTTACACTTCAGAACTAGTGGTATTCCATTTTATTTTGTCCATTTAGAAAACAAGAATGATCTATGCATAAATTTGAAATGGTATGTAAACTATGTGCCCATTAAAATGTAATTCTATAAAAATTCCTTGAGAATATTACTTTTCTGTCTTTGTTAATTGCCTAAAGAAGATGGCCAAAAATGAATACTTGGAATAGAGAAGGTATTCCTCAGTAAAAAATGGAATACCCAAGTATTTGGAAAATTGAAAGCGTAGATAATGGTGACTCCCTTTTCCAGAAGCGCACTCTGTATCATAAAATATTTTCACTTATTAGAACCATACTGAATGTCAAAAAAAAAAAAAAAAGCCCTTATAATTCCCAACATTGTTTTAAAGAACTTCAGAGGCCTTTGGATAACTTCAGAGGCATTGGAATTTGGTGATATTAATTTCAGAAATTATCAAGGATATTATTGCCTTAGAATACAATATAGTAGAAAAACTTACAAAAGTTTCCAGCCTTGAGAAAAAGTTGTTAAAGCTTAAGAATATACATTTTAAACTATAACTCGTAAGTATAACACTTAATAACATAAATTTTCATAAATGAGAAAAAAGTGTCATGTTGACTTTTTCTAACATAACCATGAGTTAAACAGTGTTCACTATTTAATAGGCAAAAAATAATTGCCATAATATTTTTCTTATATAAAATATGTAAATGACAATTCTCTATATAACTGGTTAATATAATTTTCAATTACAAAAATTAGCAAATATTTTCTTTTACTTTCAAGAAAAATAAATTCTAAGTTCCTCATATTAAGATATATTATTTCATTAGTAAGAGATATGAATTATTATTCTTCAGTGCTTCCTGAAACTTGTTCAACCCTGAGAAAATCTGCTTCATACTTCTTCTTGAGATTATTTAAATATGTTCGTAAACTATCTGGATCCAATTGAGAGTTTCGAGCAATTTGAACAAGTTTAGTAGCTAGATGGTACTCAGCTCTCTGTCTTTCCATCTCAGGGGTACTCTTTTGGTTTTGCTGTCATTGAAAAAATATAGATAAAAATTAAGATATGAATACTTTGAATTTTATTCTAAAATTCTGACAATATTCTATCTCCTTTCATAGAAATATTGCTCATTGCTATGCAATAGTCATAATTTTAAAGGTCACCTAGGAGTATTACTCTGCTGTCTACTACTTTAAATCCCTAACAGATAAACTGGTGGACAGAATGAGTATAAATAAACTTCTTGTCCCTCAGGATAGTTTATTTGCTGGAGACCAAATGAAAATACTGCCTAAGGGGTAAATTACTTAAAATAAGCAACATAAATAACTTGAAGTGTGCCTTAATTATTAACAATTAACAAAGGCCTTTTGGAAGGCCTTTAGATATTCAGTCCTTCAATAGTGCTTCAGGAAGTACAGCTAGAAAATTCTTCATTATCCTCTTTGCCTGAGCTAGAGCGGAATCAGCATTTTCAATCTTAGCTGTTTATGGAAAGTCTTAGTAAGTTTTTCTTTACTAAGGGAAATAAAATTCCTTCAACTCTCTCACTAACAAGAAAATCTAGGTATTTTTCCACTTTCTCTATAGATAAAATGAGTAAGATTCTATGAGGTAGAACATCTATTTTTATACTGATTAATCTATTTTTACATTGATTAATCAGCTATCAGTTTATTATTTCAATAACAATAAACATTAAATATTTATGTCTTCTATATTGCAGATTACAACTTGTGCTTATTTTTATAGGGGTACAAAATATGTCTATCTATCATGATAATGTAACTCAAGAAGTTCAGTCTTCTAGTGAAAAAAACATGTTTATAAGCGACTTGTTAATATAATTATAAAAAGTCCTATAAAAGAGATATAAAGTGCTCAGAGTAAAGAGGTAAAGAGAGTTCACTTTCAGATCAGGTCTTTAAAAAGATAGAGCATTTAGAATGGATCTTAACGAATAGAAAAAGTTTATATGAGAAGGCATTCTGGAACCAAGAAACATCTAGAGACAAGAGGTATGGTATACAATTGGGTCCAAATGATGAAATAAGTGAAAGGTAACTCAATGTGGCAAATATACAGGCTATAGTGAAAATGAGTACTGTCATCTAAGATTGGAGTAATAAAGAAAGAAATCATAAAACATTCATTAACAAACTTTTATATGTTTAAAAATCATCTGTAACAAGGATACCCATTATCCCCACTTTCATTTAATATATTATTAGAAGTCCTGTAGCACAATTTGGCAAGAAAAGAAAAGGCATCCAAATTGGAAAGGAAAAAGTAAAACTGTCACTATTTGTCACATAAAATCATGTGACATAATCTTCTAGATCAAAAACCCTAAAGATTGTTAGAAGTAATAAACTCTGTAAAATTGCAGGGTACAAAATCAAAACATAAAAATCAACTGCATTTCCATGTACTAATAACAAACCATTAGAAAGATAAAATAAGAAAACAATACCATATACAATGGAAGCAAAAAGAATAAAATGCATAGGAATAAATTTAACTAAGAATGTGAATGACCCATATACTGAAAACTATATGACATTGTTGAAAGAAATTGAAAGAAGACACAAATAGAAAGATTTTTTCATGCTCATGAATTGGAAGAACAGTGTTAAAAAATGTCCATATTTACACAAAGCAATATATATTCAATGCAATACCTATCAAAATTCTAATGGCATTTTTTACAGAAATGGAAATAATCCTAAAATGGAATAATACTAAAATTTATATGGAACCACTGAAAACTCCAAAGAGCCAAAGTAACCTTGAGGGGGAACAAATTTAGAGGTATTATGTTCTCTGGTTCCAAAATATACTACAAAGTTACAGAAATCAAAACAATGTGGTGTTGGCATAAAAACAGACACAAAGATCAATGGAACAGAAGAGAGTCTAGAAATAAACCCACACATATGTGGTTAATTAATTTATACCAAAGGAGTCAAGCATACACCAGGAGAAAAAAAGTCTCTTCATTCAATGGTATTGAGAAAACTGGACAGCCACATGTAAAAAAATGAAATTAAATCATACCCAAAAATTAATTCAAAATGGTTAAAGACTAATGTAAAACCTGAAATCATAAAACTTCTGAAAGAAAATAGGCATAAGCTATTTGTCATCAGTCTGACTCCAAAGAAAAGGCAACAAAAGCAAAATTAAACAAGGTACACTACATCAAACTAAAATGCTTCTTCTGCACAGCAACAGAAACCATCAAAAAAATAAAAAGGAATCCTGTAGACTGGGAGAAGACATTTGCAGTCATATATCCAATAAGTGGTTAATATCCAAAATGCATAAAGAGCTCATAAAACTCAGTAACATAAAAAATCCAATTAGCACACTCCAACCAACAGAAAGAAAAACAACAACAATGAGAACAAACTACAGATCAAGTGGGACTCTTGAGCGGAAAGGAACCGTTGCAGGCACTGCACCCACAAACGAAAACTGTGGAGAACCGTGCAGGAATGACCATGGAGGTGAGCGAACAGCTCCCAGCGCCATTAGAGGAAGATAAGGACTCCAAGGACTCTGCGGAGAGACCTACAAATAGCCCAAGGCAAGCCGGTAAGCTTGTGCAGAAAAGCACGCACCCCCTAGAAAAGCATACAGGAATCATAGCTGCCAGGTCCCCGAGCCCCAACCTAGGTTTGTGGGGAGACACGTGGGAACCATCACTGAGGTGAATGACCCTCACTGAGTAATCAAAAACCAAGCGCTCAGGCACGGGAACGGGGTGCAAATAAGAAATAGAACAGCTAAACAGACCAATTACAAGCAGCAAAACTAAGGCAGTAATCAAAGCACTCCCCAAAAACAAAAGCCCAGGCCCAGACGGCTTCACAAATGAATTCTACCAAACGTTCAGCAGTGAACTAGTGCCTATCCTACACAAACTCTTTCAAAAAATTGAACATTTTTGCACCCAACACTAATGATAAAGGACTGATCACAAAAATCTGCAAAGAGCTGATGAAACTCAACAACAACAAAGAAAATAACCCAGTCAAAAAATGGGCAGAAGAGCTAAAAAGAAACTTCTCTGAAGAGGAAATGCAAATGGCCAACAGACATATGAAAAAATGTTCAACATCACTTGTCATCAGGGAAATGCAAATCAAAACTACCATGAGATGGTCCCCCATTTTGGCTCCCCGCCAGCTCGCAGCGTCAGGCCAGCTCGGAGAGTGCCTTTGAGTTTCCAGGTCGGCGGATCGGAGAGGGAGGAGACAAAGGAACAGAAAAAACATTGGTGGTACCCTCTGGGGAGGGGATGGTGGTTGTCCGATGTACAACCGCTGACTCTTCCCATCATGGGTTGCTCTGTGCGTGCACTGGACAAGCCACGCCTGGGTGCACCATTCCTTGACCAGGGTGACATAACCTCAAGCCAAGTGTTGCAACCTCTCCGCTCTGTGTAGCTCTGCTCTGCAGGCATCCTCTTGAGTGGGTGCACTGGAGGCCACACAGCTCTCTTCACTGTTGCTCCCAGTCAGCTCCAGAAAACTCAGCCAGTCCTTCCCAGGAGTTCACTTGAAGACTCCTTATTAGACTAAAGTGGGAGGAAGGAGCGCTCTTTCCTTCAAGAAGTTCCAGTCTGTTTCACTCTAGTCTCATGTTCCTACAGTGGCAGGTGATAGAATACAGGGCAAGAGCCAATTGGCCACCATCTTTCTGCAGGTCTTGTACTTCACTCCAGATTGGGGTGCTGTTGGGTGCATTTTTCTTCCTTCTGGAGCTTTGACCAAAATCTCTTGAGATAAGAAAGGAACTTTGAGGAGGGGGCGGAGCAACATGGCGGCGAGGAGACGCTGCGAGTAAGATCTCCCATTAAAAAAAGTGATAGGGAGGAAAAGCGGCAGGTCCCAGTGAGAACTGGGCACGGAAGATAAACGGGTGACGCCAGCGAACTGCCCGAAGAAGAAACTGGCCATAAAAGAGGACTAGAAGGGAGGGAAGAGCAGAACCCTGCTCCCCTCCCCCGCCCACAGAGGCAGCACTCTCCGACCCCGCAGAGAGGAGGAAAACAAACCAAAACGCCCACAAGAACAAAGGAGGCAGCAGCAGGGACTGGGCGGAAAGGTACTATTGCAGCCACCACACCCCTTGAACGGGAGCTGAGGCGAACCCTGCAGGATCCGCTGCGGCGGTGAGCGAACGGCTCCGGGCGCCATTAGAGAAGAACAAAGACCCCGGGAGACGCGCACACAGCCCGGGCTGCCGGTAAGCTGGCGCGGAAACGCGGAGTGCTCGGCGCGCTTGAAAAGCAAGTGCAGACCTGGATCGCGGCTGCCCAGGTCCCCGCGCCTGCGACCTAGGCTTGCGGGGAGACTACCTAGGCTTGCGGGGAGACGCGCGGAGGTCCTCACTGAGGTGAAGGTCCCTCCTGAGTAGCAGGAACCAGGCGCCCAGGCCCGGGAGCGGTGCAAAAGGCGCCATTCCCGCGCCACTGAACTGGGCTACAGCCCGCGTCCTGGAACTGAGGGCTTTGAACTGAGACCCGGGGCACGAAAATTCGGGGCGTGGTTTCTCCACGACGGTGGGGCACAAGGCAGACACAGCACCCCAAAGCTGTTGAGGTGTACCTACCATTCCCGCTCTGTTCTCTGTCCCACGGGGTGGGGGAGGCGAAAAACAGCCCCCCAAGGCCAATAGGAGAGATCTCTGGCGCCACCTAGCGACCAGGAAAAAAAAGTCACTAACACCCTATAAAACAGGACATTTCTTAAGACTGCTTGAAAAGGGCAGAAGGTTTTCTGGAGGACCCAGTGGCCAGCCGGGAAGTTATTCCACGCCAGGCCCCTTCCGACCAGCAGTCTGAGCCCACAGAGGGAGCAGGCACCCACGTCCGGGGCAGACCGGGTGCGCAGAAGAGTGTGCCTGAAACCGGAGGCGCAGGGACTGCATCCCGCTTCGCCATTTGAGAACAGGGACATTTCTTCAGTAAAAACTGCCTAAAACCAGCAGAAAGCTCCCCCAGAAGACAGAGATGGCTCCTGGAAGAGCCAGAGGGGAGCGGAGAAGTTCACCCAAGATGTCAGTCAGTCCGAGCAACACAGTGTCCAACAACAGTGTCCCAACGCATACGACAAATTAGAAAACAGACAGTAGGGAGTAGAAGAACCACACGCAACCTAAAACTCCTCAGGAAAGAAGCACACCACAAAAAGAAAACCACTCCCCAGATTGCAACGACAGCAACTTGGAAGAACTTCTGAGCCTTCCAGAAAGAGAATTTAAAATTGCCATGATTAAAAAAGTGATAGATCAGAAGAAGGAAATTGAGTCCCTAAAGAGGGAAGTAAGAGAAATGCAGGAGATCAAAGAATTAATGGAGGAACTAAAGAACTCTGGAAAAGCAATGAAAGCAGAATAGATGAAATGGAAGAACGAATAAGTAATCTTGAAGACACAGAAATAAAAGAAACCAAACAGAAAAGGAAAGAGAAGTACGAAGGAAAAAGAATGAAGAAAGACTTCGGGAACTATCTGACTCCATGAGGAAAGGAAATATAAGAGTTATAGGAATTCCAGAAGGAGAGGAGAGAGATGTAGGAACAGAGAAATATTCATGGATATAATTGAAGAGAACTTCCCAAATGCGAAGAAGGAGCTGAAAATTGATATACAAGAAGCAAGAAGAACACCAAACTTCCACGACGAAAGGAAAACACAGCAAGACACATAATAGTAAAGCTCCCAAGAATCCAGGACAAGGAAAAAATAATGAAGCTGACAAGAGGAAGAAACAAGATAACATTCAAAGGAAAACCAATCAGGCTGACATCAGACTTCTCTGAAAAACACTACGGGCAAGGAGAGAGTGGAGGGACATAGTCAACAGACTCCAAGAAAACAGATGCCAACCAAGAATACTCTATCCCGCAAAGCTCTCTTTCCTCCATGAAGAAAGAATATGGACCTTCCCAGACAAAGAGAAACTCCGGAATTTCATTGCGACTAAACCCCCACTCCAAAAATACTACAAGGAATCCTAAAAGCCAGAACCTCAGAGGGACGAATAACAACGAAAGAAGACCAAAAAAAAAAAAAAGTTATTAAAAGAATAAAATAAATAAAATCAAAGGAAAGACAAAACATAATGGCAAATACAGATGCTAACATATCAATATTAACTCTAAATGTAAATGGACTAAACTCTTCAATAAAAAGACACAGAGTTGCAGCCTGGATTAAGAAACAAAACCCAACCTTTTGCTGTCTCCAGGAAACACATTTAGCTACAAAAGATAAAAATAGGCTCAAAGTCAAAGGATGGAAAACAATCCTACAAGCAAATGGGCCAAAAAAAGAAAGCAGGACAGCTTATACTTATATCAGATAAAACAGACTTCAAACTCAAAAAAATAAAAAGAGACCCAATGGTCACTACATTATGATTAAGGGGACAATACTTCAAGAAGAAATAACACTCATTAACATATACCACCAAACGAAAGAGCACCAAAATATATCAGACAACTGTTGTCCTCTCTGAAAACAGACATCAGAGAAAACACATATGTAGTGGGAGACTTCAACACACACCACTATCAACAATGGATAGATCAACAAGACAAAAAATAAGTAAAGAAACTAAAGCTCTAAATAAGGACCTAGAGCATTTGGGCTTAACAGACATCTATAGAACACTAAACCAAAAAAAAACGGAGTACACATTTTTCTCAAGCGCACACGGATCATTCTCCAGGATCGATCACATACTGGGGCACGAAGACA